>NC_092876.1:408698641-409946855 GCF_028372415.1 Notamacropus eugenii | reverse complement strand
CTAAAATTCTGTAATGGCGGGTTCTATTTATCTCAACTTTGTATCTCCCTCAAAATCTAACCATGTTTTGCACACAGTAGGAGCTTAATAAATACATGTTAAATTGAATTAATAGCTTTCACTACATGGACCTCTTGAAACTCTATAATGATAGCTGTCCTGTGCAAAGCAACATATTCTATATAACCATTTTTCTTTCCTTTACTACCTTATTCCACTCTTAGTTTCTGTTTTGACTCTAGAAGAAAGATTCTGTTTCTTATAAACAACAACAATACATCTTCCAAGATATAGTGACTTTCTACATTTGAAAATCGCAAATTCCAATTTAGCTGGTTTCATAAAGCCCTGAATAATTGCTCTAAAATGTCAGTAAAGAGAAGCCTAACACTTATTATTAAATTCATACCATATACATGAATCTTAATATGAATATAAAAATACACATGCAGTCAAGTTTGAAGAGAAAAAATGCAAAAAAAAGTTAATGTAACTACTGTTTGGGGTCAAAACATAAGCCAAAGAACTAACATTTCTCTGATAGTTTGTTTAATCAGATAATCTAAAGTTGTTAGAATATACATGTCAAAAAGAAGCATGTTATATATCAGACCATTCTGACTAAACACCATTTGTCTTATACAAAACTGTGCTTTGCTTAAGAAATAAAGAATGGTTTTCATTTGCTGATAAGATGGGGACTTATGATCCTGCTCTGTGCAACCGTAGCTTATTTTTATTTATTTCTTTACACATATCTTCTATTACTACTCTAAAGATTAAACATACACTTTCATTGTGATTTTAGTGGTAAGGACCTTGAATATATGACTGCATAAAATGGAGAAGCCATTTTTAAAGCTGAAGTCAAAAGTTGAAAATAAAAATTTGGGGAAGTATGGCTCAAGATTTTGTTCATCTATTTTATCTGACAGTTGAGTAATACTGCTATTTAGTGAATATCCTTCTTTTACTGTAGGTTGTTTATAAGAACATCTTGGTTCATTTAAAACAAAGAGTTGAAGAGATTTCTTTTAGCCTTAATAATAATTGAAGCTTTAGGAAAGGGTAGAAAAATATTTCATTAATCATTAATGTAGCTAAAGATGACTGGTAAGGAGGATGGGATATTGGGGTAGAAGATGATGAGAGGCGTGTGTGTGCGTGTGTGCATGTATGTGTGTGTATGGTAGAATAAATAGAAATTTGAGACTCAGAATAATAAATTTTTATTCTGCCATCCCTATTAAAATAAGTAATACTATCCCTCACTTTAACCTTGAGGATGTAAACAGGATGAACACTTTGGGGGGGGGGGGTATCATTGCTTGACAGATAATACAGATGATTGTATATTAGTTGATTAGATGATATTAGCTCTGATTGCAGGATTTAGTTGGAAGAGAAGACGTCTGTCAGCTTCTCCCGAGAAAGGACTAACTGTGAAATTCTGAATTTTGCATTTGTGTTAAATGAATATTAACAAACTTTATTCATTGGCTATCTCATGTTTCATCAAGGAGGCTAGTTAAGGGTAAGAGAGAATTTGGGTATTGAATGATGCTCAAAGTTAAGTACAGAACAGTTTCTAGTTTATTTTATGCTGCTTACTAATACCAATTTTTTTTCATTTAAACTGGTGAATAATTCACTTACTTTGATAGCAAGCACTAAAGGCATCTCATAAATGTTCTTGTTACGTTATATGTTTTCTGGTATTGTAGTGTAGCAAAAAAAGAGCCACACTAGGTTTAAGCTAGTCATTCAATCAACATTTATTTAGCATTAGTTGGCTTAATGCTAGGCTTGGAGTCAGGAAGATTCAACTGCCTCAGTTCAAAAATCCAGCCTTAAACACTAACTCTGTGACCCTGGGCAAGTCACTTAAACCTGTTTGCCTCAATTTCCACATCTGTAAAATGAGCTGGAGAAGAAAATGGTGAATTACACCAGTATCTCTGCCATGAAAATATCAAATGGGGTCATGAAAATCATGAAAAGTCCTTCAAGGCTGAATAACAACAACACTTGGCAGATATTATGCCAGGCATTAGGGATACAAAAAAAATGCAAAAATTGACCTTGACTTTAAGGAGTTTACATCCTAAGGGGGGAGGCAACATGTGCATAAACAGACGTATACTGTGTCCTCTACCACATGGGTGGGTAGCCTTCTTTGACCACCTGCATCTGAGGCATTCACTCTCACCTATCCAGTTCATGGTGGGATCTGGGATCATCACCATTTGCACACAGCCAATAAGAGTGGCTTAGCCTAGTGGAGAGGGAATGGTTTAGCCTCTCTGACTTTAGTGATGCAGGCAGCCCAGCAGAGGAGGCTACCTGGCTATCCCACTCCAACATGGCAGGGGATGTAATGTCAGATGAACTGGGCATGGTCAAAAGGCCCCTCAATGGTGCATTAGAAGAACTGAGCATACCCAGAGGAGCCCAGGTTACCCAAGATACAAATAACTTTATGCAGGAAGGCACCAGCTTCTGGGGGACTAAGAGGGATCTCTTAAAAGGCAAGCATTTGAGTTTAGTCAAGATCCTAAACCAGAGATTCTAAGAGGGAGAGATAAAGGGGTAAGGGGATGGGGAGAGTGCATTCTGGGAATGGGGGACAGCTTACACAAAGTCACAAAAATCCAGAGGTGTGAGGAAAAATATGGCTGGACTATAGAATGTGAGGAGCTGAGAAATATGAAAGAAGACTGGAGAGATTGTGAAGATCTTTTTAAAAAGAAGCTTATATTGGATCCTAGAGGTGAAAGAATCACTGGAGTAAGGTTATGTCGTGGTTAGACCTATGTTTTAGAAAAAATCACTTTGGCAAACTGTTAGGACAATAAATAGGGAAAGGGAGGAACTAGAGAGAGGGCAACTTTTCTGACTCTGACTGTACCCTCTGGGGACCTGACCTGCCACTGTTAGTAAGGTTTTGAGAAGTATGTGTGTGTATGTGTACGCATGTATGCATGCATATATACATATATCTAAGTACCTATACACGCATGCAAAAATACACACATATATTTATATGTGAAAGTATATGCACACACTTCAACAGTGTCAGGCTGGATCATCAGAGGGCACCTGTGATTTTCCATTAAGGTTTCTATGGGAACTCTGAAGATTTGGAAGGGATGGGGTTTCTTTTACTATAGTCTCAACTGGCTTGCTTTCTCCAAATATGTGTGTGTGTATATATATGCACACATGTGTATATGTATGTGCATATTTATATATACATATATTTTATAGATATATGTGTATATACACACACATATATATTTACTATATATATAATATGATAAACTCCAGCTTATCTTTTTTTAAAGGCTATACAATTTTTAAAAATCTAACTTTAAACCTTAAAGAATGCAGGTTGATAACCAGAGTTAACATTTCAGAGACTAAGGTGACAGGCCTAATACATTTAAATCACATGTAGTATCAGAGCAATAAAAATGCTTGAATTTTTATAGTATAGTTATGGTTTTCATATATTTCACTGTAATTATGCTCAAATTGTTTCCATTTGGGAGCCATTTCCTTGACAAGTTTGAAAGTCTTCTAAATTTTAAGTGCTTACCATAACTTTTTATATAAAACAAGTATTCAATAAATGTTTGTTTAATTAATGAATTGCAGAGCTTTAGAAAACATTAGAAAAAAATGTTAGATTTTTAAAATCTTAGTAGATCTTTTTAAAAATGTCTCTGCTTCATTGCACTAAAGGAAGGAATAAAATGCACAGTCATTTTGGTATGAAAACCTATCTTACAATACAGGAAAGTGGGGGATAAGGGGATAAGCAGGGTGGGGGGGATGATGGAAGGGAGGGTATGGGGAGGAGGGAGCAATTTGAGGTCAGCACTCATGGGGAGGGACAGGATCAAAAGAGAGAACAGAAGTAATGGGGGACAGGATAGGATGGAGGGAAATATAATTAGTTCTTACACAACACTACTATTATGGAAGTCATTTGCAAAACTACACAGATCTGGCCTATATTGAATTGCTTGCCTTCCAAAGGGAACGGGTGGGGAGGGAGGGAGGGCAGATTGGCAGACAGGGGCAATTAGAGCGCTCGGTGTTTTGGGGTGGGAGGAGGGGACAAAAGGGGAGAAAATGTGGAACCCAAAATTGTGTGAAAATGAATGTTAAAAGTTAAATAAATTAATTTAAAAAATGTCTCTGCTTATTAAATACAATATTAAACAGAAATTTTAAAAAATATACATATATAACTAGAGGTCTTTGATTTAAATTGGTTAAATTTGGTTAAATTGATAATGTATGATCTTGCTATATAAATGTGAGTTCTTATTGTTAGTAAAGAATGGTGTCCAGCATAGGTCACCAGAATGAAAAACAGACGGAGAAAATTTTGGATAGAGTAATGTGCAGCCTAATGTGAAGCTGTCACTTTTCCTGGAAAAATCTCCCAAAGCACATGTCTTAAAATTGATGGTGACATGCATATCTATCAAGTACAGGACATTAATGCAAGGGAAAGACTTTGTGAAAGTAAAATCAAAATTGACCTGTAAAATATAACATGATAATGCCATATTTAATTTACCCTTTCCTGTTGTGTAAATTTGTTTTTATTCTCTCCATTGTGATATAAAGGCAAAAGAGACAAACTTTCCTAGGATTGTTCAACTCTCATTGTTCAACTGTGAGATCCGTATTCAATGCTACAATTCTATAATGTATTATTTAATAAATTCCTGATATTCTATAAGTTTGTACTATAAATACTTTTGAGTTGAAAAATTAACAATGAACTCATTCTCAAGGCTCACTATTGACCTGGGTTATACATTTCAAACTACATCTTTCTCTGGTGACACAGTGAGGCATTTTGGTAAGCAATCTGTCGCAGTGTATGTGTTCTCCTTTCTCTGGCTCAAGGACCACAGTGCTGGATTTGGAGCCAAGAAGATCTGAATTCAAATTTACGCTCTTATATATCTGGTTGTTTTCAAGTCATTTAATCTTTCTGCATCTCAATTTCCTCATCTGTAAGAAAAAAACAACAATAATATTCAGAGTGACTGTTTTACAAAGTTGATAAGCTTAAGTGAGATAATACATCTAAAGCTTTTTGGCAACATTTCTTTGCATAGTGCTTTACTGTTTTGCAATAATGAAAAGCATACATCAAAATCATCCCCATATATTTTGTACTATAGTCAGAACTGTAAATGTGTGAATCAGGGCAAAAATCTGTATTTTTTGTAGAATCTTGTCTTGACAGTTGAATCTCAAACATCTTTTTTGTGTTAATTAAATGCATTGTTTGCTTCCTGCAATTTCCCTTTTTAATGGTGATAAAGTAAGAATAACTCAAAATAATGATCAGTCCAACCTTGAGATTCACCAGGCTCAACTTTTGTCTAATTCTTGTCTTTTCTTCTGTTTACAGCTTTAGAAGAAGAAAGTGAACCAGTATCCCCATCTTTAAAGACAGACATCACTTTTAACAAGTCACAGTTCAATGACTGTCCAAGAGATTCTGGTTGTTATATCTCATCAGAAAGTTCAGATAACAGTAAAGAAGATCTGGAGACTGAAAATCTGTCTAACATGGTAGAGAAAATTACTATCACAGAGACAATTGATTGAGCTTATGTCTTTCAACATTATAAGTAGATCCAAAGATGAGTAATACTCATTTAGTCAAGATGGAAATGCAATAGTGGATTATAACATTTTTATATTTAATAATTCTTGATGGCACACAGATTTGATCATCTTGATCTTTCCAAATTCTGATAAAAAATCATTGTTCAATGATTTGTAAATTATAGGTGAGAGATCAAATAAGAAAAAAATATGTTTGTAAAAACTTTCTGAATCAAAAAAGTTATTGTCCTTCATGCATTCCCAATTGTTGTAAATAGTGTGTGTATTTATTATTTTAAATGCTGGATGTTAATAGTCTGTCATTTATTTTCTTCATGTTGTCTTTTTTACACAAAACTTATCTTTAGAGGCATTTTACAAATTCATCATCTTAGCATAGGACCCTTAAGAAATAGTAGTACAACCTCCACACCTATCAGTTACAAATTTGTGTGTGCAATTTTAGTGATGACTAGTTATGCCACAGATAACTGCCCATAAACTTAACTGTAAGTCCCTTGTTAATATCCCTCCTTTCCCTACCTCTATTTCAAGCAAGTGTTAAAGCATTTCACCAGGTATGGTTTATATTTTTAAAATTCTTTTAAATGATTTTTATGGGTAAATATTTACCAATGTTTTTAAAAAGAGTGAAAAGAGGGTTTACAAGTATAACCTTTAATAAAATTATTTATAATGTAAATGCCACTGATTTTGTCCTAAAATACCAAAAAATGTAGGTGATTGTGTAGGTTTTGTTTCAAAATTGTCTTAATGTTGATAATAAATAGAACTCTGTGGTAATTATGTTTTCTCGGCTGTGTTCTTTATAAAAAGTTCTATAATTTGAGACATGCAGAGAGATTTTATATAGTAATATAGATGTGAAATCAATTTACTGATTTATATATCATGCACGCTAGATTCTACTTTTGTATTTAACCTACTGTGTTTATCCTTTTAAAGAAGGTTCTACAAGACTGACTGCAACATTATGTTAAATAGAAACAAGTAAGACCTTTAAAAAGGTCCATATGCTGCTTCTATGTTGAAAGTGATGTACAGAAAAGTAGTCCTCAGAGATTCTGGAAAATGTTTCACAAATACTTCTTGGTAACCTATCTGAGGGCAAATATGTCTAACCTATCATGAAGATCTTTGTGGGGAGGTGTACACAGGACACAGAGCATCTTTTATCTCATACTCTTCTCATAGAGAAACTGATCTGACCATATTTAATGGATAAGGGGGGCTGAGGGCCACACTCATCACTGCATTTTCCTTCCACCCTAGTATCAACCAGACAATCAGGATTAAATTCAACAAACATTTATTATATGTCTACTGTGTATGAGGCACTAAAGCATGAAAACAAAAACTAAACTAATTCTTGTCCTGAAGGAGATTATACTTTCATATTTTATGATGAATTGAATTTTAAAAAAAGCAAATAAAATGAGAGTCTGCATGTGCAAAATAGAACAGAAAAAGAGGATTGTGCATAAAAGTGAAAATTTATTATGCATAAATTTATTTTATTTTAAAATACATAGGGAGCCAAGATGGTGAAGGAAAGAAGCATTCAGCTGAGCTCTCTCAACATTCCCCTCTAAACAACTTTAAAATAACACTTCAGCTCAAATTCTGGAGTAGTAGAGCTAACAAAAGGTGACAATGAGATATTTTTCCAGTACAAGACAAAAGAAGTCAGAAAGTGTAACAGGGAGGAGCAGGGTTTCCCAGAGCTCATGTGGACAAAATACCAGTGGTGTGACTAGGTGGTGATGACAAAAACAGCAGCCGTTTTGGGGGGTCTCAAGCCAGAGATGTTAAGAGACCTGGCAACTGATCAGAAAGAGATTACAAGATATAGCTGTGCCAGCACTGGACTCAGGAACAGAAGGTATTTGGCCACTCCATTGCCTATACTCACTTTCAGGTCACAGTTTAAGGGCAAGACAGGGCAAGACAGTATCCCTTCTGGCCCAAAGGGAGGAGAGGTCCTGAGGAGTTGTGTATATTGCAGTTCCAAGGGATCAGGGGCACTTCCTGGGTAAAGATAAGAATGCAGTGAGCACACCTCTCTCCATATCACACCACATTGGAAGAATCAAAACCTGAAATCCCCCAAAACTAACTCTGAAGATAGCAATGTGAAAAAGCCTGAAGCTACTGATTGGGATCCTATCTCTTCCCCTCCTCCCGCAATACACATGCACTAGGATTACACATTAACATAAAGTTCCAAATC
This sequence comes from Notamacropus eugenii, assembly GCF_028372415.1. NCBI lineage: Eukaryota > Metazoa > Chordata > Mammalia > Diprotodontia > Macropodidae > Notamacropus > Notamacropus eugenii. Next base: position 409,938,964 of record NC_092876.1, on the reverse strand, counting down.
AAAATATAAGGTAGTAAAATGAGCCATCATCAGCCACAACAATAATAAAAAAAGAATATAATAAAAAGCTATTATGGTAGATTTTTATAAAAAGCTACTATGGATACTTGGCCTAGTGATTGAATCAAGTTTGGTCTCCAAGGAGATAGGCTAGTTCTTGCATTTGCAACAGCCATAGACTGGAGACCTTACTGACTGGAATTAAAGCCAAGAGCCAGTGAATTATGTGCAAGTCCTTGCTGACTGGGGCCTTTGGAGCTCAGTGATGCAGAGTAGACCGAGACAGAGATGAGAAGAATACCATGAGGGCGTCATGGAGAATCAATTCAAGTATGAGGATTATAAGAAAACTGCTGAGTGACTTTTATCGCATACTAAATATCTACCTAAAATTGCAGTGATCTGTGGTTCTGGATTAGATGGGTTGATGGATAGACTGACTCAATTTCAGGTCTTTGACTACAATGAGACACCCAACTTCTCTCAAAGCACAGTACCAGGACATGCAGGGTGATTGATATTTGGATATTTAAATGACAAGTGCTGTGTGATGATGCAGGGCCAATTCCACCCATATGAAGGCCACCCACTCTGGAAGGTAGCATTCCCTGTGCGGATTTTTCAACTTATGAATGTGCGCACCTTAATTGTTACTGATGCTGCTGGTGGCTTGAACCCTAAATGTGAAGTTGGGGATGTTATGCTGATCCAAGACCATATCCACTTGGCAGGCTTCAGTGGCCAAAATCCACTCAGAAGCCCCAGTGATGAGAGATTCAGAGAAAGGTTTCCTTCCATATCTGATGCCCATGACAGGATTCTGAGACAGAAAGCCCATTGTCTATGGAAGAAAATGGAACAGGAATGACGATGGCAGGAAGGAACCTATGTTATGGTAGTTGAAACCACTGCAGAATATCGGTTTCTGCAGAAACTAGGAGCTGATGCTGTTGGCATGAGTACAGCACCAGAGGTGATAGTGGCCAGGTATTGTGGCATTCAAGTCTTTTGATTCTCCCTCGTTATGAACAAATCAGTATTGGATTATGAAAGCCAAGAGACAACCAGTCATGAAGAGGTAATTGTGGCTGGGCGTCTGGCTGCCAAGACGTTGGAGCAACTTGTCTGTACTCTTTTGGAAACCATGCAGCCACCTTCTGAGAAGACTTTATGATCCACAGGCTTCCTGGTCTCTCCTTTCCCTGTGGCCCATTTTGTATTCCAGAAAGTGACCAGCTTTGCCTCCTTGAGTGAGCCATTTAGCTTTCTGCCCTGAGGTTGTGGTAGAGAAGTGAGAAATACTGGTATTCCACCTCTTCAGAATATCTACCTATCCTTTCAGGCCCTTCCTAATGGGACTTAATTCTCTTATTCCATTGGTCCCTTCCCCATCATAGAAAGCTGGATTATTCCATTGTAGCTTCCACGCACTGCCAACATCCTAACATCCTTTATTCCACCTCCAGTAGACTTGTCTAGGGATTGAGTCCACTTTACACTGTCTGCTGCTGATATTTTGAAAAGACTACTCATACATTTCCTGAGCTGCCCCATCCCCACCCCCATGCTTGGACTTCTGAGGCAATTTGATCTAGACCAGTGTACGTTGCAAATTTAATACTATGTGGGAATAGAAAGATAGTTAGGAATGTTTCTGCCTTTCTGTGCTGAACACTTGACTGGATGGGGAACAACAGTTTAGACTGTGAGAATATCTATGTAAGTGTGATGAGGACAAAAGACATACAGGCTTCTTAGATGATAAAAATGTATATTTCACTATTTGTTTATTAGTAAATTATACTCAGGATCTTCAACAAGTAAGACAGGGAGTAATGTTCTCTTTTACTTAGGCTGCTTTAATTCAGTTCAATTAAAAATATATTAAGTGCCACTGTATGCAAAGGAACTGTTAGGTGTTGTCAGATAGGCAGAAAAATAAAAGATAAGTTCCTACTGTGAAAGAGCATTTGGTGTGGTAGGAGGATATTGGCTATAAATGTGGAACAGAATACAGCTCAACATTTTAGAGAAAGAAAGGAATCTGGAGTTCACTCAATCTAATCCCTTTTCTTGGTTTATTTATTTTTTTCTACAAATGAAGAAACAGAAGGAAGAATTCAAAGTCACATACAGCCAGGTAGCATTCTAGCTGTAGGGACCTGCAAAAACACAGAAAGAGGTGGGAAAAATTCAAGGACCAGTGAATTATCTCTTCTTAGGGTTCCTCAAGGAGGATTATACGAATAAAGTTAATACGTCTTAAATGCCTGGGTAAGGAATCCGGGTTCCAGTCCAGAAAAATGAGAAATTATTAAAATTTTTCAGCAAAGGAGAGATACAAACAGAATAGTGTGCCTATTAGGAAGCTGACTAACATCTCTCAATTAGAACAGAGAGAGACAAGTTTAGAGATCAGTTTAAGAACTTGAATTGAAATTCAACAGGCATGAGTTTAGCTGATGACAGTATTGATACATTCAAGAGATGGCAGAGGTAGAATCCATAAGATTTTGTAACTGATTTGGAAAGATTGGGGAGTCAAAATGATCCTCAAGATTCCAGTCCTGGGAAAGCTGGAAAATAATGATGACGTTAAATAGAAATTAGGAAGAATGGAGAATTTTACGGGGAAAGGGGGAATGAGTTGTTGAATTTGACTTGGTTTATATCTACATGGAGCTGTACAATAAGCAGATACAGATAGAAATGCAGGTGTAGATCTTGGGAGAGGTCAGAACCATAGACACATTTGTGAATCATTGGTATAGGGATCCAAAGTCCTGGAACTATATAAAGCCAAGAAAGGGAGGTACAGGAGGTGGGAGTCTGGGTAGGGCAAGGGAGAGGTTTTACAGTTAAGGGATGGGAGAATGAAAACCCAGTAACCAAAGAGTAAAATTAGGACAATGGTCAAAAGGGTCAGATTTTGCATAACAGCAAGGAAGAATGAGGACAGAAAGGTTCCATTGGGTTTGGCAATTAGGAAGACAGTGGTAACTTTAGAGAATAGTTTCACAAGAGTCATGTGAGTAGCAGCTATCAGATTACAGGGGGCTGGGCAAAACGTACTTACCTTCTTATTTGATTCAGCAAAGGAATTAGGGTTCTCCTACAAGTGTGACATTTGTGCTATGAATGAAACAAAGGATATAGTAGCTTTCTGTTTCCCAGGTAGCCAAAATGTTATACTAGGGGAAATAGTGAAACCAATCTGGCACCCTTCTACTTTTAAGCAGAATTTCCCTCACTGATGGCCCTTGCTCCCAATGCAAATAGTGCTCTCATGATACCTTATGGCAGGCTACCTCTACTCTGGTGCCTCGAGTTCCTAGCCAGTGCACTATGCTCAGATCGCTTTCTATAAAAACATACTTTTCCAGCTAGTTATAAAAAAAGGAAATGGTAGTTTTATTTCCTTATCAGGATGTCTCTGGCTTTTTTGCTTAACTGAACCCAATCTGTGTTACATATGATTCTTCATGGTACCACCACCTCACCACCAAAACAGTTGTTTCATACAATTTGCCATTAGCATCTGCTTTCTCTCTGACAGAACAGATATAAATTCTGGTTTGAAATCACTTTCTGCATTTCTTTCTTCTAGATAAGTACCCAACTACAATTTCTTTATATTAATTGGAGGAAAGATTCAACTTTAAGATACCTGTAAGAGTGGGTGAAATTAAAAACAAGAGTTGAATTTGGTTCATCGGCTCACCATCCACTTTATCTCTTCATACCATGACTCAGCTCTGATAGAATTAAAAGAGTTGGAACCATGAAAACTAAGAATTAAAAGACCCAAGAGTATCTAGTGGCTTTTTCAGGATCAAACATAGCCTAATTATTAGCAAGTGTGTAGAAAGTAATAGTGTGCCATAGGAGTAGCAGTGTTGGATGGGAAGACAAGATCAAACAGAAGGTCACTGGTATCTTAACTATAAATAGAGGAGGAAATACACTCTACTTGGGGTAAAGTGGCTACCCAACTTCTCTTTTATTTTGTGGTATCCCAGCAAGGTAAGTAGTTAACAAGAAGATAGAGAGAGTAAAACTTAACCTTAGGAGAGACTTGTAGTCAAACTCCATGCCTTTACTCTCACTATTCCCTGTGTCTGGAGTGTCATGGGAAACAATCTTCTTCTCTTTCTTTCACCTCTTGAAGGTTTACCATTTTTCTAAAAATGTGACATCTTTCAGAAAGTCTTACTTATACCTCTAATGAAAAATGATCTTTCTTTCCTTGGTTCTTGAATAGCCCTTTGTACTTCTCTCAATGTTTTTATATATTCTATTTTGCACTATAATTCTGTATATTTATCATTATACTGTAAATTTGTATATTTCATATTTCTCCTGCAGGATTGTAAGCACTATGAGAATAATAACTGTGCCTTAATTGAATTTTTATCTCCTTAATCATCTAATTTAATAAGTACTTAGTAAATGCATGATGAATGGATAGAAAATCTTCACTATAAGTAATACAAATTTACAATAGTGCTTTATGAGGCTTTACAAGTTTTTTTCACATCAATCAACAAATTCTCTATGCATTTTTAAAAAGTCACTATGGTACAGGGAATATCAAGACACAAACTCAGATGACAATGAAGTCAAAACAGTTATAAACAAAGTGTCAAAGAAAAACGTGAATTGGACATAAGCTCAACAAGAATTCCTGGAAAAGCTAAAATATGTGTTTCAAAATCAAATAAGAGAGATAGAGGAAAAATTTAAAGAAATGAAAGCAAAGGAAAAACATATGAGAAGACAATTAACACCCCGGGAAAAAAGGTAGGAAAAACTACTAAAGAAAACAGCTACTTTAAAAGCAGAATTAGCCAAATGGAAACAGAAGTAGAAAAGCCCACTGAAGAATGAAATGGAGGACTTTGAAGCATACTTGATGAAAAGAATAGAGCTGAGTAGAAAATTTGACTTTCAAAAACAAGACTCAAGAGAAGCATAAAAAGGTAAACACCAAAGAGTAATCATAAGGGATCAAGCAAAGTTAAATTGTGTATGTTTCTAAAAAGGAAAATGACATATGCATCTTCTAAGAATTTTATCATTATTAGGGCAATTAGAAAGATTCTTCTTACGAAGGAATGAGAATGAGTAGATTATGCTGGGATGATGTAGGGGGAAAATAGATAAGTGAGAAATAAGAATTCCCTGGGAGAAATAAGGGAGAGGAAGAATGGGGAAAACTATCTCACATAAAAGAGGAATGCAAGGAAGAACTTTTACAGTGGATGAAAAATGGTGGCTGGGGAGCAAGACATGCTTGAACTTCCTTCACATCTAAATTGGTTCAAAAAGGGAAAAAAATATAAACATATGTGTGCATATATGTATGTACACAAACATATACATGCTGAAGTGGTAATGAAAATCTATCTTATGCAAAGGGATGTAGAAAGGGAAAGAGATGGGAGGTGGGGTGATGAAAGGAAGGGTGGATAAGTGAAGGCAGTAGTCAGAAGCAAAACAGACTTTGGAGGAAGAACAGGACAAAAAGTGAGAGAGGACAGATAGAAGAATAGAGAATGGAAGGAAATACACAACTAGGAATCATAACTATGAATGGGAATGGGATGAACTCACCCATAAAATCAAAGCAGATAATCAAATGGATTCAAAACCAGAAGCCAACAATGTGTTGTTTATGAGAAACACCCTTGAAAGAAAAACACAGAATTAAAATAAGGGAGTGGAACAGAATCTATTATGCTTCAGCTGAAGTAAAAAAAAAGAGAGAGAAATTGGAAAATTGCATCTTGATAAAAGAAACAATAGACAACAAAACGATATCAATATTAAACATGTATGTACCAAATGACATGGAACCCATATTCCCACAGGAGAAGTTATAGAAGAAAATAGACAGTGAAACTATACTGGTGGGGCCCCTCAATAGTCCTCTCTTAAAAGTAGTTAAATCTAAGCATAAAATAAGTAAGTCAAGGAGATGAATGGAATTTTAGAAAAGTTAAATATGATAGATATCTGGATAAATTTGAATTGGAATAGAAAGAAGCATACCTTTTTCTCAGCTGTACATAGCACATTCACAAAAAATGAATGTATTAGATCATTAAAAATCTCACAACCAAATGCAGAAGAGCAAAAATATTAAATGCACCCTTTTTAATCCATAATGTAATAAAATTATGTTTCATAAAGGGTTGTGGAAGCATAGATTGGAAGCTAGATAACATAATTCTAAAGAATGAGTCAAAAAACAAACCATAGAAACAATCAATAGGCTCTTTAAAGAACACCCCCTGGGGGCAGAGGGTGTGGAGCCAAGATGGTGGAGTACAAGCTTGGACCTGTTCAAGCTCTCCCCACAAAGACCTTAAAATACCTGTAAAACATGACTCTAAACAAATTCTAGAGCAGCAGAAACCACAAAATGACAGTGTGAAATAGATTTCCAGCCAAAGACAGCCTGCAAGACCAACAGGAAGGGTCTATTGCACCAGGCTTGGAGTGGAGCAGAGCCCAGCATGGGCCACACTGGCACTGATGAGACTGGAGCAAGCATCAGGGTGCAGAATCATGGCCAGCTCCTGCAGTTTGCAGATTTCTCAACCCACAAACAACAAAGACTTCAAGCTTCAAAGGCCAGAAAGAAAGCCCTTTCACTTGCCACAGCAGTGGCTGCTTTTGGATCTCTTGGTCTAGAAACAAGTGGGGGAATTGAGCAGCTGATCTGGGTCTCAATCTTGAGTCACAGTCCTGGGGTGAGGAGGAATGCTGGTGTGATAGAGTTGGGGGAGGCTGTGGAGAGGGAATGTTACTCATAGGTCCAGGGCAGAAAAGAGTGCTTCTCACTGCTCACAAGCACATGCCAGGAGAGAAGTAAACACCTCTCCCTTGACTATGTCACTTTGGAGGAACTCAAAACTTAGAGGTCCCTGGAGATTTCTTGGAGAACAGCTGCACAAAACCTCTGAATCCTGGCATAGTATACTCTCCACTTGACACAGAAGTCAAGTAATTGACAAGGAAAATGGCCAGAAAGGGAGAAAAAATAAGAGTACAGAAGATTACTTTCTTGGTTAAAAAGTATTTTTTCCATCCTTTCAGATGAGGAAGAGTAAAGCATACAGTCAGAGGGAAACCAAAGCATACAACTGGAGGAAGACAGCAAGGTCAGGGTTCCTACATTTAAATCATCCAAAAAATCTGCAATGGTCTTAGGCCATGGAAGAGCTCAAAAAGTATTTTGAAAATCGAGAAAGAGATGGAGGAAAATTGGGGAACAGAAATGAGAGTGATGCAAGAAAATCATGAAAAAGGAATCAATAGCTTGCTAACATAGACCCAAAATGGGCTGAAGAAAACAACATCTTCAAAAATAGACTAACTCAAATGGCAAAAGAGGTCCTAAAAGCCAGTGAGGAGAAGAATGCCTTAGAAAGCAGAATTGGCTATATGGAAAAGGAGGTCCAAAAGTTCACTGAAGGAAATGTTCCTTAAAAATTAGAATTGAGCAGATGAAAGCTAATGACTTTATGAGAAACTAAGAAATTATAAAACAAAATCAATAGAATGAAAAAATAGATGACAATATGAAATATCTCACTGGCAAAAGAACTGACCTGAAAATAGATTCAGAAGAGATAGTTTTAAAAATATTAGTCTACTTGAAAACCATGATCAAAAAAAGAGTCTAGACATCATCTTTCAAGGAAAATAGCCCTGATATTCTAGCAGAGGGTAAAATAAAAATGGAAAGAATTCACCTATCATTTACTGAAAGAGATCCCAAAAGGAAAACTCGGCGTTCCCAGGTCAAGGAGAAAATGTTACAAACAGTCAGAAAGAAACAATTCAAGTATTGTGGAAATACAATCAGGATAACACAGGGTTTAGTTGCTTCTCCATTAAGAGATTGAGAAGCTTGGAATATGATATTTCAGAGGTCAAAGGAGGTAGGATTAAAAATGAGAATCACCTAATCAGCAAAACTGAGTAAATACTTCAGGGAAAAAATATGAAATTTCAATGAAATAGAGGATTTCCAAGCATTGTTGTTGAAAAGACTAGAACTGAATAGAAAATCTGACTTTCAAATGCAAGAATATATGTGTGTCTCTGTGTGTGTATGTGTGGGTATGTATATATGTGTATATTATATGTGGTAGGTATGTATATGTACACATAGACAGAGGACATAGGGTAAGCTGAATATGAAGGGAGAATACCTAAAAAATCAAATTTACTATTGAGTGGAATGTAGTAAGAGAAAGAGAAAGGGAGAGGTAGAATGCATCAAATCCTCTCCCATAAAAGAGTAGAGCTTTTACAATGGAGGGGAAGAGGGAGGAGATGAAAAGGAATAAATGAGTCTTAATCTCATGGGATTTGGCTTAAGGAGGGAATAACACACACACTCAGTTGGATATAGAAATCTATTTTATCCTGTAGGAAGACAGGGGGAAAGGGGATAGGAGAGGGAAGATAATCAAAGGGACAGCAAATTGGGGAAAACGGTAATCTGAAACAAACACTATTGTTGGAGGACAGATCAAGGGAGAGAGTGGAATAAATGGAGGGTAGGATACAACAGAGGGAAATGTGGTTAGGCTTTTTCATCATAACTGTTATGGAAGTGTTTGGCATGGCTACACATGTATGACCTATATTTCTCAATGAGGGTGGGAAAGGAGGAAGGGAGAGAATATGGAACTCAAAGCTATAATAATGAATATTAAAAATTGTTTTTGCATGCAATTGGGAAAAAAGATGGACAGGTAATAGGGTATAGAAATCTATTTTGTCCTGCAGGAAAATAGAGGGGAAGGGAATGGAAGAAGAGGGTAATAAAAAGGAGGACAGACTGGAAGAAGGTGTGGAAGGGGTGCATACTGTCCTGGGGTGGGGGATGGGGAGAGATAGGGAGAAAACTTTGAATTCAAATTCTTGTGGAAGTGAATGTTGAAAACGGAAAAATAAATAAATTATATATTTTTTTAAAATAGAATGACAACAATGAGTCACTAAACCAAAATTTATGGGATGCAGACAAAGGAGTACTTAAAGGACAATTAACATCTCCAAATGCTTACATCAGTAAAACAGAAAAAGAGTAAATCAGTAAATTGGATGTGCAACTAAAAAAAAACCTAGATAAAGAACAAATTAAAATCTCCAATTAAATGCCATACTGGAAATCCTGAAAATCAAAGAAAAGATTAATAAAATTGATTATAATAAAACTACTAAACTAATGAATAAAACCAGGAGCTATTTTAAAAAATAAAATAAACTGTCAATTTGTTTTTAAAAATAAAGAAGAAACCAAATTGCAAGAATTAAAAATGAGAAGGGTGAATTCAATACCAATGAAGAAGAAATTAAAATAATTATTTGGAACTATTTTGCCCAGTTATATGCCAATAGATCTAACAATTCAAGTGAAAAGGTTGAATATTTGCAAAAAATATAAATTGCCTAGATGAACAGAAGAGGAAGTAGAATACTTAAATAACCCTATCTTAGAAAATGAAATTGAACAAGTCATCAATGAGTTCCCTAAGAAAAAATTACCAGGACTAGATGGATTCACAAGTGAATTCTACCAACACTTAACGAATAATTGATTACAATATCATATTTAGAAAAATAGGAAAAGAAGGAATCCTAACAAATTCCTTTTGTGATATAAATATGATTCTGATACCTAAAACTGAAAGAACAAAACCAGAGAAAGAAAATTATAGACCAATTCCCCTAATGCATATAAATGCAAAAATGTCAAATAAGTTACTAGGAGATTATAATAATATATCACAAAGATTATACACTATGACTAAGTGGAATTTGTACAAGGAATGCAGGGCTGGTTGCCATGACTGAAATAATGATAAACTGGATCAACAGAGTTGCAAACATGATTAATTTATTACAAGGGTACTGGTTGCCAATAAATGGGGTCTAAGATCCTTCAGTAATCAAGGGCATTACTGACAGTCATGGCAGTTCTTTTATAGTCATAAAAGAAGAACACTAGAAAGGCAAAGAATGTCACAAAGTTCCATCAGAGTCACAAGTCACAAGGTCAGAGTCACAATATCTGCAGCATCCTGGGTGTGATTGGGTCAGAAAAGCCATTGACTGAGGGACAAGATCTATAGCAATATGAATGCTATCATGCTATAATTGGAAGAATTCTGCTGTTTGCACAAGCTTGGAAAATACCAACTTGAGCTTCATGGAACAACTTGACATCAGCATAGACTTGATATTTCTCTCAAGCACATTTCTTTGAAAAAGAGGTGGTGGGTGAATTTATAATAATAGAATAGGGTAACTGAATGGCAATGGAAACTACATGACTACGGAATTTAAATTCACACTGAGGGCAAATTAACAATATGTACTAATTTGATTAAACCTTAACAAAATAGAGGGAATTATCAGTTTTCAATTTTATGATTCCCACTTTGATCCTTTGAGGAACTGTAACTGTGGTGTCTCAATGGATCAGGTGTGATTAAAATATAGCCTTCTTTAAGGTGAGGCTGTCACAATGGCTCAAAACCATCAGGTGTAAGCTTAAAATCTCTGATATGAAAGGAATCACAGAAGTGGAAAAGCTAAGTAAAATGTATCTTTGGAAAACAACCTAGTACAACATTTGATCAATATCCATAATCACTGGGAACTAAAACTCAGTCAATATCCAGTCAGAGGATGATTATGCATCCTAGGGCAAAGACAGGATATTTAATCAAAGAAGTAAATATCCCACCCCTCACCTTCCAAGCCAGGAGAACATTAAAGAAAATCAAGAAAAAGGGTCCCACCAGTTCTTGCTACTTGGTGTTACATGTGTTTTATTAGCTATTTGTTGAGTGTCAGAAGTAATACATTGGATTGGTGACAATTTCTACTGACATCAGTATAACAGGATTGATTACTAACGGCACAGGCTCCACATGGGGAAGCAGTGAGAACATCTAATACTGAGCATATTTGGAGAACTGTTTCAGCTAGAGAGTTAATCTCCATTTGGAGTGAGAAAATATTACTGGATATTTCTGAACAGGCCTGGATAGTGTCTTGATAGAGTTTTTTAGCCTCTGAAGAAGTATTTCTAATAGATTTCAATCAGTGTATTTTGCTTAAATCTGTCAGTAACAAATCTCAGTACAATTTAATACAATCTCTGAGTGTCTGATTTGGAAAATGAGCCTTTCTGCCTCTTAAAATTATCAGACAGAGATTTAACCACAGGTAAATAATTTCAATTCAATGTTTTATATATAAAATTCCTAATCCAATTTTGAGAATTTCTTACTAAAACATACTCAAGACCTGTAAATCTTACAAGCCAACCACACACATGTACACACACATGCATGTACATATGTGCAGGCATGCACCTGTCCAGTTTTTAGAGAAGACATTCAGATTCTGTTGCTTTTTCAAAATTTACTTCTCCACTTAATTTGAAAACTTTCTCAGGAAACTAGAAAGTCCCTTACAACATTTTTATGATCTTTGCAAACTTTTTTGATATTCCTTTTCTAACTTCTCCCTTAGGAGTAGATTATCCCTACATCATTCTGAAAGAAGATACTTCAAGAAATTAATTTTAGAAACATGAATATGTAACCATTAACAAGGGGGTGGCAAAACTAGGAACTCCTCAAATTCAGATTGAAGACAGGAAGATCTTTCACACTTGCAACCTATTGTAGTAGCTCAGATATTTTAGCAGTAAACTGTTACCTAACAGGCACACTATTACAAAAACTTGTACCCACCTTGATAATAGAAATTTGATGTGAGAGGGCAAAAGCTATGACAATTCCAAAACTGATCCCTGAAGGGCACAGATTGACATGACATGAGCCATAACAAGACGGGTGGGAAATCCTTTAACTCAGTTTGATCTCAGGCACAAGTCGTATCTGACAGTCAGTGAGATAGTAACATTCCATAGTATTCATAGGGTGTAAACTAGACTCACAGTTAACCAGGTGGGAAGTTTTCCTGTTCAGAAAGGAAATAGCACAATCAGGAAACTGAGTCAAGAGGATCTTTCCTTTGCCTAAGCAAGGTTGCCTCTCACCTTTTCCTTGATGCTAGACATTCACCTGTTGCAGTTCTGATTGTACACCCTTTGGGCAGCACATGGCATTTACTGACTTTATGACAATTCAGACAACCATACCTGAAATCAAAACTCAGAACAATATCAAATTGCAGTCCCATGAGATTTTGCCTCAAGCAATAAAATTTTACTAATCACAGCTTAGGGCTAAGTTATTATTCTGCCTCTCTTGTTTCACAAATAAGGATATTTCATTTATAAATTAAGAATAATCACCATCTGGAGTTTTATATATATAGTGAACATTATTTCACACATACAGTAAATAATAGTTGGTTCAAAAATGTAACATCAGTACATACTAATTATTAACAGAGGGCCATGTCCACTAATCCTGATCTATATCTTGCCACTTGACGCAAACGGTTCTGGAGGAAAAAGTGAGGTTGGTGACTTTGCTCAGCCCTCCCTCACTTAAATCTAATTCACTTACATATCATGGCATCACCTCCCTGATGTCATGGTCCTCTTCCAGAACAAATGACAAACAACTTCTCTGAGTAGTGAGAGAAACTGCCCCACTGGGGAACCAACTAGAACTGGCTAACTGGACAACACATTCTTCTCCCCTCCCCTCCCCTCTCCTCCCTTTCTTTCTTCCCCCCTCCCCTCACCCCACCTCTTCTCTACTCCCCTTCCCTCTTGTCTTCTCTTCTCTCCTATCCTTTCCTCTCTTCTTCTTTTTTTCCCCCAAATCACTCTGGATCTCATTGATTGGCCAAAATAAGTCACAGGCCAAACCCCACTTGGTCATTGTTTGAGCTCTGGTTGGCTCAAAGTGAACATAAATGGCAGTTATTTCTGAGGGTCTTCTCTCAGATTGATTTTTTTTTGTTGTTACTAGATAAAAAGGCGATTCTCTCCCTCATTTCTTACCTAGCCTTAATCACTGAATGGGTGCTGTCACAGTCAAACTGAGAACTGTTCAAGACCTTAGCTTAAAAAGGCCAAGGCCCTGCAACCAGGGCCATCTGCAATTGTTCTGTCCTATATCTTGCCACTGGAATCAGATGACTCAAGAGCAGAAAGTGAGGCTGGTGACTTTGCACAGTCCTACCTCACTTGAATCCAATTCACTTGTATATCATGGCATCACCTCCATGATGGCCTCTTCGAGAACAAAGGACAAATGACAAATTTTTAACAGGTACAATTTCATGATTTTCCAAATTATCTTAGGTTCAACTAACTCTTTATTCAAAATCAATTTGTAAATTTTTCTTCTTTGGCTTGGAGAGGTCCCAGTTTCTCAAAACATGGCACTTTGAAGTTATACAACATACTGTCAGCAGGACTGATTAGGTCTTAAGATCCAACCCAAGTAGGAACCCAAAGTAACTTTACAGACTAAGATCTTTTATGACGATTTTGCTATTCTTTCCTTCCAACAGTGAGTCATTATTATAAACATCCAATTTAAAACAAACTATACTCCATTAAATATTTAACAATTTTAAACATTTTCACCATATTCATTTAATAGTCAAATTTATAATCTAATAGTATGTGAATTAAAAAGGGAAGTTATTCTTGTAACAATGTGTTTCACAATAGAAGAAAAATTTTACATATATGGCATCATGTATCTAAAATATGAAAACATGAGGAAGTAGGTGACATTAATTCAAAGGAATGAATTGCTAAATTATGGAAAATCACTTTGGTATTCTATATTGACCAGTCAAGAACATTATAGAGCATTTTTCATTTCTGAACATTTCTGTACAGTGCTTATCACATGCTATGATGTTTCTGAGGCTTTTTCCAGCTTTTAAAGTTTAATTTAAAGTTTCAAAGTCCTGAATTTTGTAATACCTTAAAAGTTTAATTTTTTATTTCCTAATAATAAATGTTTTAAATGCCTTGGCATAACTATTTGCTAACTTACATCCCAGGGCAGTTATAAATAGTAAGACTGAAGCTTATAAAGAAAAGATGAAACAAATGAACACTAGTTTTAAAAAGTTAAATGGCAATGGAGTCAATGCCAATTTAGAAAAGCACTCTTTAAGTGTCAGAAGATTACCAAAGAAATAATTTGCCCAACTGAATTCCTTGAAGGTCTAAATATTTCAGTGTTCATCCTCTGCATAAGCAAGGTACCATGTTGAGCAATTCACAATGATGCCCCTAACAATTAAATGTTTCTCCCAACAACCCTGGGAGGTAGGTGCTATTACTCATCTCTCTGTAAATAAAAGCACATTATATTTCAGAACAAAAATTTCAACCAAATCAATTCTGGATTTATTTACATCTCATTTTTCCCAAGAGTCCACTGCTTTTGGTCAGCTTATGTTCAAAAAATTCATGGTGGTAGTCCCAGATCCCCATAACTGTATCTTTAATTATTTTAAATCTTCCAAAGAGTCAAATCAATTCCTTATCTTTTTCTAACCTAAACTCACAGTATACCTTAAGAGGGTGGATAAAATGGCAAGTCTTTCATTACCCTGAGACTTCTCAGTTGTAACACAAGCAGTAAAAGCTACTTACTAAATTTTTAAAAGGTCTTTAGCATAACTATGTACACTAGACTAAAGAAAGCAAGCTAAGTGGTATAGGGATAGAGAGCAGGGTCTGAAGTCAGGAAGACCTGAGTTCAAATTTGACCTTGTAGTTTTGTGACCTTGGGCAAGTCACTTAACCCTGTTTGTCTCCATTTCTTCATCTATAAAATGAGCTGGAGAAGGAATATTGGCAAACTACTCTAGTATCTTTGTCAAGAAAACCCCAAATGAGGTCACAAGGAGTTAGGCATGACCTAAAACCACTCAAGAGCAACAAAAAAGAAAGCAATATTTTATCAATCAGTTAATTTGCATTTGTTAAACTTTCACTTAATCCTTCAAAGTCTTGTGAGTTTTCTTTTGTAATCTTATATTAATTGGGAAGGAGAAATAGTCAATACTTGTCAAAGGTATTTTTCTAAAAATTCCTCAAATTTTTCTTATTTCAGTGAGATCAAAACCTTTTTTCAAATCTTCCTTTTCAAAACTCCAAAACACTTTATATTCAAACCTGCTATTTGTACTGTGTCAGTGTAGACTCCAACTTTCTTTTCACTCTCTATCTATCTCTCTCATCCGTAGTTGCTTAAGATTTCTTTCTTCCCTTCTTTTTCTATCCCTTTTTCAATCCCTCCTGTGAACTTTGATCAAAACTGCCCTTTTCCTCCTTTCTTTTTTTCTGTATTCTGATCAAATACTTCTCTTACTTTTTTCTATTTCCTTAGTTCTTCTAGCATTTATTTCTCAATCATATCTCAGACTGTCTACAGACTCAATTTTTATTCTACTGAATTTTTGTTTATAATTTAATACAAGTATTTATCACACAAAACCAATTAAATGCAATACTGTCACATTTTGGTGTTCTCAAAGGCTTACAAATGCATGGTTCATTCCAATTTCTTTAGATAGACTTTCTTACTAGTTTACCAATACAATATCATTCACAGTACTTAATTGTGCAGACTGACCAGAAGTAAATACAGTGATAAAACAAATGTTATTTCAAATGAAAGTTTACTTATTTAGATTGATCCCTGATTTAAACAGGCTTCTTTCTCTGTGTGTTCTTGGTCAAGAAAGAGTTAATAAGCTGCATTAAAGTTTGCACTTTAAATCTATTAGACCAAGCTTACACAAATGCAGGAAAGATTTAAGTGCCATTTCCAATATCAGCATTTGAACTAGCTCACTGATACTAATTTTAATGCTAGAGCATTTCAACTTTTCTTAAAAATATTCAAATCACAATTTGGAAAGTTTGAGTAGTGAATTTATATTTTAGTCAAAATTTTCAGTCTCTAGTTAGCTTACAATGCAATAATTTTCTATAGATTATGTATACGGATCCCTTTCCTTCTTATCTGAATCTCCCAACTGCCTTTCAAACTTGACCAGAGTTAGAAAGGAAAAGGAAGAATTTTTTTTCTGGAGATTTTTAAAGTTCCTCAGAAAATATATTCCTTTTCTTTGGCAAATTAGGACACAGAAAAAAGTTAGCAGTATTTGTCACATAACATAGATAATAGAATAAGACAGCCACACAGACGTATTTGTTAGAAATTATTTTCCTTCTTTTAGTTTATAAGAAATCAGTGTACACTATTGTATTGACTATAATCTCAAACCTCTTAACAAGTGAAGGTCACTTCTTTGGACCAGATCACAGACCAAACTGGAGCTTTTTTTATTTTTAATTTTTTTCTTAATAATTTTTTCCAAGTAAGTGTAAAGATAGTTTTCAACACACTTTTTTAAAATAAAATATTGAATTCCAAATTTTTCTTCCTCCATCCTTCTTCTCCTTCCTTCCCAAGATGGTAAGTAAATTGTTATAGGTTACATATGTACAGTCATATGAAATATATTTCCACATTAGTCATGTTGCAAAAGAAGAATCAGAACAGAATGGAAAAATTACAAGAATGAAAAAACAGAAAACAAAAGAAAGGTGAAAATAGTATGCCTCAATCTGCATTCACATTCCATAGTGCTTTCTCTGATTATGGTTAGCATTTTTCATTACAAGTTTTTTGGAATTGTCTTCGATCATTGCAGTGCTAAGAAGAGCTAAGTCTATCGCGATTGGTCATCACACAGCGTTGGTACTGTGTACAGTGTTCTCCTGGTTCTGTTTACTTCACTCAGCATCAGTTCATGTAAGTCTTAACAGGTTTTTTTTTTTTTGATATGTGCCTACTTATCATTTCTTATACCACAATTGTATTCCATTACATTCATATACCACAACTTGTTCAGCCATTCCCCAATTGATGGATATCCTCTCAATTTCCAATTCTTGGCTACCACAGAAAAAAAAACTGCTATAATTTTTTTTTGTACATATGGGTCCTTTTCCATTTTTAATGATTTCTTTGAAATATAGATCCAGTAGTAGTATTGCTGGATCAAGAGGTATACACAGTTTTCTAGCCCCTAGGGGATAGTTTCAAATTGCTCTCCAGAATAGTTGGATCAGGTCACAACTCCACCAACAATACATTAGTGTCCCAATTTTCCTACATCTCCAATATTTCTCATTTTCTTTTTCTGTCATATTAGCCAATCTGATAGGTGTGTGGCGGTACCTAAGAGTTGCTTGAATTTGCGTTTATCTAACCAATAGTGATTTGGAGCATTTTCATATGACTATATATAGCTTTAATTTCTTCATCTGAAAACTGCCCTTTTCATATCCTTTAGCGATTTATCAATTGGGGAATGACTTGTATTCTTATAAATTTTACACAGTTCTCTACATATTTGAGAACTGAGGCCTTTATCAGAAACACTGACTATAAAAGTTGTTTTCCAGTTTTCTGCTTTCCTTCTAATCTTGGTTGCATCGGATTTATTTGCGCAAAAACTTTTTTGATTTAGAGTACTCCCCCCACATTCAGCCAAATACCTGTAAAAAATGGCTCTAAACAATTTCTGGAGCTGCAGAACCCACAGAATGATGGAGCGAAGGAAATCTCCAGCCTAAGGCAGCCTGGAAGGTCCTCAGGAAGTGTCAATCACTTCACACTGGGAGCAGAGAGCAATCCAGTGTGGGCCACATCAACAGAGATTGGACATGAGCAGGCCTTGGAGGACTGAATCTCTTGCACTTGTGGCAGTTTTCAGACTTCATCACCCCAAAACATTGAGGACAAATTGGAAGGTCAGTGGAAAAAACCTGTGGGACCTGTGTGAAAGAGTAGAGTGATTGCGTCCCAGTCCCAGGGCAATAGAGTGGGGAAGGGGTGGAGGAACCCGTGGCAGCCACAACAGCAGTAGGGGCAGCTGTAGCCACTGTTTCTGGAGCTCTAGGCCCACAGTTTGTGTGGGGATTGAGCGGCTGACAGTACACTCCCCATCCTCACTGGAAACAGAGAACTACTTTGACAAAGAGCTCAAAAGTCAAGTAAATGACTGGGGAAATGAGCAAAAACCAGAAAAAAGAATCAGACTATAGAATCTTACTTTGATGTCAAGGAAGACCAAAACATGCAAACAGAAGACAACAACATCAAAGCTCTTCCATCTAAAGCTTCCAAGAAAAATATGAATTTGTCTCAGGTCACGGAACAGTTCAGAAAGGATTTAGAAAATCAAGTAAGAGAAGTTGAGCAAAAATTGGGATGAGAAATGAGAGTGATGCAAGAAAATCATGAAAAACAAGTCAACTGCTTGCTAAAGGGGACCCCAAAAGTGATAAAGAAAATAATACCTTAAAAAGTAGACTAACCCACATGGCAAAGGAAATTCAAAAAGCCAATGAAGAGAATAATGCCTTAAAAAGTAGAATTGTCCAGATGGAAAAGGAGGTCTAAAAGATCACTGAAGAAAATAATTTCTTAAAAATTAGAATAGAGCAAATGGAAGCTAATGACTTTATGAAAAAGTGGATAATTTTGATTACATTAAATTAAAAAGTTTATTTATTTGTTTATTTATTTTTAGTTTTCAACATTCATTTCCACAAGATTTTGAGTTCCAAATTTTCTCCCCATCTCTCCGCTTCACCCACCCCAATACAGTGTGCATTCTGATTACCCCTTCCCCCAACCTGCCCTCCCTTCTATCATATCCCTCTCTTCCTTTATCCCCTTCACCTCTATTTTCTTGTAGGGCAAGATTGATTTCTATACCCCATTGTCTGTACATCTTATTTCCCAGTTGCATGTGAAAATAATTCTCAACATTTGTTTCTAAAACTTTGAGTTTCAACTACTCTCCCTTCCTCCTTCCTCACCCACTCAGTGGCAACTGAGAAGGTAAGCATTTCAGTATAGATTATACATGTGTAGTTATGCATAAAAGTCATGTCGTGAAAAGCTAACTACATTTCCCTCCATCCTATCCTGTCCCCCATTTATTCTATTATCTCTTTTGACACTATCCCTCCTCAAAAGTGTTTACTTCTAATTACCCCTCCTCTCATTTGCCCTCCCATCATTCCCTCATAGCCCACTTATGCCCTTCTCCCCTACTTTGTGTAAGATAGATTTTCATAGCAAATTGAGTGTGCATACTCTTCCATCCTTAAGCCAAATGTGATAAGAGTCAGGTTCACTCTTCTTCTCTCACCTCCATGCTCTTTCGCTCCATTGAAAATTTTTTTTCTTGCTTCTTTTATGTGAGAGATAATTTGCCCCATTCTATTTCTCCTTTTCTCCTCCCAATATATTCCTCTCTGAACTCTTAATTTTATTTTTTTAGGTATAATCCTCTCATATTCAACTCATCCTGTGCCCTTTGTCTACATGTATATAATCCCTTCAACTACCCAAATACAGAGAAAAATCTAAATTCTCTAAGCATATTTTCATATCATCTACAAGGATTGATAGTTTTGTTTCCTTATTGCCTGCTCTAATTCCTTCAATTTCTTTTTCTTCTCTTATACCTAATACTAACATTTCTAGCACAATATTGAATAGTAGTGGGGTTAATGGACATTCTTATTTCACTCCTAATCTTATTGAGAATGCTTCTAGTTTATCCCCATCACATGTAATGCTTGCTGATCATTTTAGATAGATACTGCTTATAATTAAAAAAAAAACTCCTTTTATTCCTATGCTCTCTAGTTGTTTTTTTAGTAGGAATAGGTACTGTATTTTGTCAAAAGCTTTTTCTGCATCCATTGACATAATCATATGATTTCTTTTAGTTTTGTTGTTGATATGGTCAATTATGCTGATCATTATCCTAATAGTGAACCAGCCCTACACTCCTGGGATAAACTCTGTCTGGTCATAGCATGTTCTCCTGATAAATTGCTACAATCTCTTTGCTAATGTCTTGTTTAAAATTTTGTATCAATATCTATTAGGGAAATCAGTCTACAATTTTCTTCTTTTTGGGCTTTTCCTGGTTTAGGTATCTGCACCACATTTGTGTCATAAAATAAATTTGATAGGACTTCTTCTTCACCTGTTTTTCCAAACAGTTTAAATAATCTTATAATTAATTGTTCTATAAATGGTTTAATTCACTTGGCTTTCATCCTGATTAAAAAGGCAAAACTAGGGATAAAGAGAATTAAAAGGAGTTTATTATAAGTATGTCTTCATAGCAACACATTGATGACCTGATAACTGAAGATCAACAGTGGTTTCAAGATGGGGCTAGCTTTTATAGGTAACTTTAAAACAATTCATATAGGTCAATATCTGCAAAAGTGATTGAGCCCTTGAATCTTGGTCTTGACCAGCAAACAGAGAAAAGCAAACATCTTGCTTTCAGACTTATTTAAAGAGTAGCAATCTTCCTGCTTTCTAATTTACTGTGTTTCTATATATCTTCCCTCTAACTCCCACTTTCTTCACTTCCCAATTTATTGCTTCTCCTTTAACCTCTATTTAGCTGCAAATATCTCAATGAGTCCTAAATACCTCAAATATGTGCAAATTCCTCACCCTTTCCCCACACTCATTGGAGCAGCTGAGAACATGGCGTCACTGCTTCAGCTTGCAAACGTTTCTTCTCAGGCAATAAATGCAATTGTAATCTTTGTAAACTGTGATCAGACTCTGGCTCATTTCAGGTTCCACTTTTGGACTTGGGATTTCTTCCATTGTAGCAGTTCACAGCTTTTATTTTAACAGGAACAAAGGTCACAGGTAGGGGAAGACTTGATCATGTGGCAAATTATCAGGGGACTGGAGATGCCTCTGCCAACACTGATTGAAAGGAGGCCGTGAACAATGGGTCACTGAGTTAGCATAACTTTCAAAAATCTTCAAATGGTTTTGTAGGTTTTTGAGACAATTTGACATATACCAACTATTCTTCTTCTGGGTCTCTACATCTATAGAAGGTAATTCAGTAGTTTGGCAAAAAACAAACAACAACATACTTCTTAACAAATGCGTAATAATAGACTCTAGATCTTTAAAACCTTTTTGGACCTCACAGGTTCTGTGGCTATGGTCAATTTAATATCATTTTTAATCTTCTTTGGTTTCAGTGCTGACACTTTGCTTTAATACACTGTAACATATATTTGACCAAAACTCTGAAAAACAAATTGATAACCTCAGATTCTCTTCCTCCAGTCAATTCAATACTTTCATTAATCTCTCCTTATGATTTTTCAGCGTATTCCAAAAACATTGATGTTATCTAAAGAAAACAATGCTTCCAGGTCACTGAGTAATTTCTGCATCAGCCATTGGAAAACCATGAAGATGTTTTGGTTCCTATGCTCGGAGTGGTAAAAAATATAGCTGGCAGATGAAGGCACTCTTCTTGCTTTTTTTCTGGCGTAAGAGTATGACTATATTGTGTAAGTACAAGACTGAGAACCTCTAGCTGTCCAGGGCATATTGATTCTTTGACATCATCTACTGGTGCACTTTTGGTCTTTGTTCAGTCTGAGAGTCTCCTCATCTTCCTATCTTTCCATTTTTTCCTTCTGCCATTACCATTATAGGTGGTACATGTGACCTGCTAAATTCTGTGATGATGACAATGGTCAGAAATTCTTTCTGATAGTTTCTTCAGATATGTCTTTCATCAAAAATCTTCCTAAATCATTCACACAAAGTTTAGAACCCCATAATATGGATTCTGAAAAGTTGCTCCTCAGCCACATCCCACACCTCATTCATGAAGGGAGTCTCCAGGTCTCCTTTATGAGCTTTATGAACTTTTTTATGAGAGTTTTCATGAACTTCTGTCTCAAGAACTATTTTCATTCCTCTAGTAGTGGGGAGTCATCAAAGTCAAAATTTTCAGGGTCTTTTGAGTTTAGAAAGCCTGTGCTTTCATAATATTCATTGACAACATTTGTTTCTATCCTTCTTTATACCTTAGCATAAACTGTATAGATGGTTAATATATATGCAGATAATGTGTCCCAGATGGGTTGTTGTTACCTTTCCAATATCTTCAACAGCTTGGAATTGCTTCTGATCATGTTAACATTCCAAAGAAAGCTCTAAATCTAGCATGGATGATAGAAACAACTTTTTTAAAGTAAGTTTTATTAATATTTTCTGGTTTTTTTATTGCAATAGATTTATCCCAATTATCTCTCTCTCTCTTTCTCTCCCAGAGTTGTTCCACATGACAAATAATATTTTTAGAGTAAAAAAAGTTAGTAATATTGATTAATACATTAAAAAATTCCCAAAACATGGGCAATGAGTAACAATCATGGATGTTACAACTCTACTAGGGGGCAAATTAGGGGTGACTTCTCAAATCTCTTCATTTGATTCCTGCACTAGATCTTATAATTTTGTCACACTTACTTTTGAGTTTTTGGTATATCTTTGTTTTATTTTTCCATCTAAATTGTCATAGTTACTGTGTATATTGTTTTCTCGACTCTGCTTACTTCACTCTATGTCATTTCATATAGATTTTCCATGCTTCTCTATATTCATGATATGTACCATTTCTTACAGAACCATGATATTTCATTAAATTCATGTACTATGATTTATTTAGCCATTCCCCAGTTGATGGACATATACTCTGTTTCTAATTCTTAGCTATTAAAAAAGTGTTGTTATAAATAGTTTGGAGTATATGAGGAACTTCTTATTGATGCCCTCTTTGAGTTAAGACCAGTAATGGAATTTCTGGTTCTAAGAGTATAGAAAGTTTAGTCTGTTTATTTGCATAACTTCAGATTATTTTCCAAAATTGTTATACTTTTTCACAGCCCTATCAATAATATATTATTGTGCACATTTTTCATAACCCCTCCAATATTGACTATTGTGAATTTTTTTTTATCATTTTTGCCCATTTCAGTGGTGGGGAATGAAATATCAGAGTTGCTTTGATTTGTATTTCCTCTTATTGTTAACAACTAAGGGTATTTTTTCCATGTGGATGTGAATACTTTTCACTTCTTTTGAGAATTTTTTCTTTCCTATCCTCTGACCATTTATCTGTGTGGTAATGGCTACTAGTCCGAGGTATATTTATTAACTGTGACTATATCTTGGGTACCAAACCCTTTCTAGAGAAATTTGATCTCCCTCATTTGACTACTTCCCTTCTTATACCAGGTGCCTTTATTTTATACATGTAGAAGTTTTTCACTTCAGGTAATCAAAATTGTCTCTTTTATCTTTTACAAGAAAGCAATAACTTGTTTGAGAAATATCAATAACTAGTCAATCTTTGTCCCTCTGTTTTTCAAGACTAAGCCCTTTCAAGTGCCATAAATACACTTTTCTTCAATATCTCTCCTAAAATACAATGGGCACTGGAGATCCATTGTAAAGGTCAAAGATACAGTCACTTCCTCAATCTTGACCTTTACCTCTATGTGAAATCCAATGAACCTAGAGGGAATAGATGGATAAGAAATCAAAAATGAGGTCACTGTTACTATTATATGAGCTGAGAGTAAGCTTCCCTCCTGGCTGTTATCTTTTATTGATATTCAGTATTTGGAAACCAGTGTGGCCAGTTTGGGATTTTTCTCTTGAAAGTAGAACTCAGAGGGTGGAGTCAAGATGGAGGAGTAGAAGCAGGGACCCACTTGAACTCTCCCCCCAAACCCCTCAAAAACCTGTGAAAATGACTCTGGACAAGTCCTGGAGCAGCAGAAGCCAAAAGAATGACAGACTGACAAAATTTTACAGCCCAAGGCAATCTGATAGATGAGAGGTTAGATTGGAGGAAAGGATAACTGCAATACAATCTTTTCTGGGGTGGAGGGAGGGGGAGATAGGGAGAAAATTTGAAATTCAAAATTTTGTGGAAGCAAATGTTGAAAACTGAAAATAAATTTAATTAGGATTTTAAAAAGGAGACATCAGTGGTGTGTCTTTCTAGGGCATAGTTGTTGCAAAGGATAGTTCTGTTTAACATGATTCCTGATGATGATGATCTTGTATCATGACCCTATGTCTTACATTTCCCGATATTTTATCTTTCTAAGGATGACCACTTTGGCCACTGTTACATCTCTCACCAGACCCTCCGTAGACTTTGTCTTTGAATCTACACCTGCTACGTGGCTAGTTTACGTTCTCCACATATGGAAAGTTATTTCTGGACCAGTTGAAATTAATATTTCCTGAAATGAGCCCTTCTTTGAAAAAGTATTATTGTCTTCATTGCAATCAGTATTTGTTTTTGTCTCCCCTAACTGTGGTGGTGGTAGCCATGTCTCAAGATCACTGATATGCTGATATATATTTGAATTTCTATATTTGTTGCTATTTGATCTTTACTAGCTTTAAAGATGTTAGTCTCTGTAATCAGACATTTATATAGAAAATTAAACTGCTGTGCCCTTTTATATTGAAGAGCAGAGTAGATAAATATAATCAGGCCTCCAATGGCTTGACTTTACTAAACATTTCTTTTTAATTTCTAAATATTTTTTAATGCCAATACATACCCTTAATATCAAGAAATCTCCATGCATCCCAGTTGACTTTACTAAACATTGCTTTATAATCTCCAAACTATTTTAAATGATTTTAAAAAATCTGCCTCTAATAGCAGGAGATCTCTATGCCATTTGACTATCATAACACTTCAACATTTTTCGATCAATGCAGCATCTATCTTATCAAAAAGTTATTTCATGCCTAAAATATTGAGCAAACCAGTAATTCCACTGTAATTACTCAACTTGAAAAGTTAAACCATAGTAACATCGTAAAGCAATTCTATGTGCAATTCATACATGGTGAATAAACAAAAGATAAATACACACATTTTTGTCAATGCAACAGAAATAAAATTTGCAGAGTATTTACAACATTTTATACACTAATAAGCAGCAAGTAACTATGAAACGGCATGTAGTAAATCAAAAACTCACTCATGCTCATGACCTCACCAATATAAGAATCAAAGCAAACCCTTAGCATGAAAAATATTCAATAAGCTGTATAACAATAGATGGATTATAGCAGAAAGAACTGTCCATGACAATAAGAACAAAACCAAAACAAAACTGAAGATGAGATTTCTTTGCTTAATCATACATTTCTGGAAACAAATCTGTAAAAATTATAGTTTATAATGAGAAAGAGTAAAAATTATCTTATGTAAAAATACAAAAGCAAAAATGAAAAAGCAATCAAAAGGTGCTGGAATAATAACCTACTCAATGTAGATTTTAAAACCACACTAAATAAAATGAAATAAACAAAGCAAGGGAAAAGAGGAATCCATTGATTGATCAAGTAAAATATAAAACAACAGAAAAAATTAAAGCACTTACTAAAAAGTCAGTAAATAAACACAGTCATTTAAATGTGGAAAATAAAGGTACAAGAAAATGGAGCAAGGCAAAATTTCTTCCAGTCAACATCAATAAAAATTGGGCTAAGAATCAGTTTACAACTCAAAAGCATCTATATAAAATGTCTATGTATATATAGATCTAGAGATCCATCTATGAACACTCATATGTGTGTACACACACACACACACACACACACACACAATAGGAAACAATCCCAACAACAGGAGAAAAAATGGATTTTTTAAAAGCATAATCTTTCAAAAATTGATTCCCAAGGACAAAGTCCTCACCTAAAACTAACAGTAAGCAAAGCTAAATTCTCAACTAAAGGCCAACTGCACTAATCTGTAGCTGAACTGCTTCTGTGTCAGCAGCAGCAATGCTTCAGGTCAAAACAACACCAGAAATTCCTAGAATTTAAGGCAAGGGTAAAATGAAATGAAACCTCAGCAGCTCCAATGCCAAAAGTCCCAGCATTCACTCTGAGATTTTTTTTTTTTTTGTATATGGGCTAATAACTGCCTTAATGACCTCTTTTAGTAGCGTAGAATATGACTGTATACATTTGTATATTGACTCTCTCTTGAAGGGATACAGGGGTTTCCCTGTCTCTCCTCTATATTCTTAAAGTAAAGAAGCAATGGCTATCTTTTTCGAAGCAAAATGGGCTTCCTCTCCCAAGTTCTGTTTGTGGTACTTGCTGTAAAGGCAGAACCAACTTCTCCTTCTCATTCTTCCACCTGTATGGAAGGAAGGCAAGTTAGAAATTGAATGAGATGAACAGTGAATAAAAAGGCCAAGGGTGAGGGGTCACAGAATTAGTGTTCTTGTATTTGTCATACCATCCTACACTCTGTCTCAAAAGTCTCTCTGGATTCTTTTATAGATTACATTGACCAAAAAAGTTAGACAGGAAGATGAGAAATAACTCAAAAAGTACCTACAATTCCTCTGATTCTCTATGCATATGCAGAGTGTACCTAAAGTCTTGGTGAAGTTTTAATCTATTAAGCTACTAATATTTAAAACTGTACTGAGATTTTTAGGGCATCTCTTATAAATAAGTATGTTCATGTATATCTGTGTGTACATTTATATGTACATGTATTACATGCAAATACATGTATTTGTGTATTTTTATAGATCATGTTGACAGAAAAGTTAGACAGGAAAAGAAGAAATAACTTAAAAAGTACCTACAATTCCTCTGATTCTCTTCATGCACAGTGGCAAGATACTAGGAGAAATCCTGTTTTCCAGAACTAAGACCCAGCAAGCAAGCTGTGCCCTGAGCTTGGCATAACAACAATCCTTTGCACTCACCCTTTGGCAAAATCACATAATTATTTTTTTTTTGCTTTGAAGAGTATCAGGTGTTCTCTAAGCTGGACAAACACCAGACAAAACGCCTGCGTTCCAGTCATGAAGCCCTGCTATGAATCAAAGTTGTCACATCTTTGCTGTTACCCCTCATTGTCAGAGCTACAGCTCACTGCACAGTCATTGGCATAACTATTGAGATCTCTCCAGACTTCCTCTGGTACCCAGCTAGAGGCAGGGTCCTGGCACATGTGTCTAGATCCCTCCTTGGCTGCAAGTCATTTCCCTCACTTTCAAATTAAACTTTTGTTTGATTCCTGACTCTCTTATCTCTAGCCTGCTCTGTTCAGCTCTGGACATGTACAGGTTAGAGGCAGGGTCTACCCAGTTGAAAACAAGGAGTATGTGAAGTCTTAATGCAGTTTTAATCTGTTAAGCTGTTAAGACTTAAAAGTGTACTAAGATTTTTGAAATGCCCTATATAAAAACACACACATAATTTATATGTACATGTATGCATTTTAATATACTTATATGCTATTTTTGTGTGCATATATGTGTGCATGTATATCTGTGTACTTCTAGTCCTATTTCCCTCACCCCATTTTCCATATGAGTTAACAAAGACCCAGAGAGGTTAAATGATTTTCTTATTACCACACAAGTAAGTGTGCTTAGGATACAGCCAAAGTTTTCAATTATTTCAATTCAGTAAATATTTCTTAAGTGTACCATGCTAAACTGTGAGGATATAAAAGGAGGTAGGACAGTCTCTGCCCTCAAGAAGCTTATAATGTAATGTGGAGACAATAGCCAAGCAAATATACACAAAGCAAGCTATATATAGGATTATTTCACAGATAGCACACAGGAGGCGCTGGAGTTTTTGAATTCCAGGCTCTAACAGGTTCACACTTGATCTGGTCAGACAGGAAGGAAGACCACATCAGAGGGATTAATAATCCACTTTTATTCTAGTCTAGTCTTCTCTAATGGTTGCTGGGAGAACCAGCTCCTATAGCATTCCCTGATCACCCTTCTTGCAGGGGCCGGCAAGAAGCAGGAACAATTACCCCTAAATCTCAATGGGATCAGTCGAGACTGGCACACTTGTATACTCCCCTAAATCCCCTCAAGCCTTGATAGAGGCTGATCGAGGCACACACAGATTTCCCCATGGGTTTCCTGTGGTTTTCCCCACTCCCTGACCAATATCTACTTGATTTTATAGAGCAACAAAAAAGGCATCTTGCCAACATTAAGCTCACAGTTTAACTTTAGCAACGTCATCATTCTGCACAAGAGTAGTAAATGTTACATCATGTCTCTCCTTATATCACGGCTCAGTCTCAGTAGGACTATTTGTCACAACAATTCTGGGAACTACTATCGAGAATCCTTGAGCCTAATTCTGGGAGTTATTAACAAACACCTGGAAACTAGACAATGGCATGGCCATGGATCCTGAGAAACTAATGTCAGATCCACTGATGTCATGTTCAAGCCCTCTGCAACATCCTGTGAAAGATCAAATGGATGGCCTTTTTTAAAATTATGAACACAACCAAAATGAGATGAGATCTCCAAGTTCTGACGTGTAGTACTAAATCGTGAAATGGGAAATTCAGAAAAACTCCCTTTCTGTCAACTACTTATCTGATAAGGCCTAATAAAAGCCAGTACTGCATTTCCTAATACTTCTACTTGCTCCTTTGGTGATTTCCAGTGGTACCCAAACAAAAACTGTTAACAGTGTGTGTGTACTCAGAATACACTATCTATCTCAATTTCAGTTTACAGTAATCCAGTTTGACAAGCTCTTCAGAAACAAATGATTTCTCAAAGCAAAAACCACCTCAGTTACCCAGAAATCATGAGAATGAAGCCATATATCCCCAAATGAAACTGGATTTTTTGAAATGAATGGCTATGTTTCTGACTATGATAAAACTGGTAATGACCAAAGAACTCAGTGCACCCTACCATTCCTTGGGTCAGCGATTCCTGCAACAATGTGAATTAAACTGACCAGATATTTCATTCAAGTCCAATCATATCAAAACCAGAAGGCTCTGAGGGGCCTTCAGGTGCAGAAATGTTATATGTAGATTCTTGCATCTTTAAAAGACTCAGGCACCAAAGGAATCTGAAGGCCTATAGGGAAAACAAAGCAATTGATATTAGTTGTATAGAATCTCCTCCCTTTTTTTCTACCCTCATTGTACAACCATGCATTCGGACTACATTATTTAAGATGTCAGTATAGCTCTGTGTTGAAATTTATATATTGAGAGTATTTTCTGGTTGCAGTCTGAATTTAGTATCTGTTTTAGTGTAGTCACTGATCTCTTTGGCCCTCAGAGACCCCTCATGTGCTAGAGTGTAAAGCCCAGTTTCTGTGAGGGGAACAGGTGGAAGCCTGATTCATAAAGCTAATAGGATAGCTTCTCCCTTCAGTTCTTAGGCATCAGGCCAAGTGAGTGGGTAGGAATCATTCCATTTGCAATGTAAAACAGAGTGGAAAGCACTTCTGGCACACTGTGTCCATATAAATTACACTTGTTTGCAATTCATCAACTCCTTCCCTCTTTTATGTCCATATGTAATGTAAATGATTATCTTCACTGTAGCTCCATAATGATGCCCAGCTCAAAAATATGATACAATCAGCTGAAAAGAGAATAGACAGATTTTTTCCCCTCCATATCCATATTACTTTTAAAAAGAGAGAGAGAGAAAGAGAGAGAGAACTCATCAAAAGGAGATGTAGAAGCTTTTATAGTCTGTGGACATTATGGACTTATGTACTAATAAGTTTTTGCAACTACTGATCCTTGAAATCTTGAATCATTTACTTCCACAACAGAAAGTGCAAGTAGGGGAAAATTTTCTTTCTATTATTTCTTTCAACAAATATCTTTTTCTTTGCATTTTGTACTTTGAAAAACATGTTCCAAGAAATCAGATTTCTTACTTTAGATAAATAATTAATTAGAAAACAATTTGAAAAAGTAAGGACTTCAGTACTGTTTTTGATAATATAAAATATAAACCTTTAAAGGCACAATATTCTGTTAATTGATTCCAAAATGGAGAATGCAAGTGATGTCAGGCAGTGTTGCTTTAAGAGAAAGAATCTGGCAACCCCAGAAAGTCAAACTAATTGCCTAGGGCCAGCATCAAGAATGCTCCTGGGAAGTATGTTTGGATCCGGAATGGGGAAATGAAGATTTATTAGGTTAAAAAAAAACAGTAGAAAAGGAATACACATTAAAGAGAAATGTAGATATAAGCATGACAGCAGGGATACTTAAAAATTTAATTAGTAATTGTCAGAAAAATCTGGCCTTTAAAAAGAATCTTGTCGTTAGAAGTAAGGACTTCTTGTTTCATAACCTGTACTCCCATGTCTACCACAATCTCTGGTACCAAGAGGTCTCATAGACTCTTTCTCCTTGGTTTCAAGATTGGCCCCCTTTCCCATGATAGTGTTTAATATAAATTTTAGACATTAATAAGGGCCAAAGTTTGAATTAAGAAGAGTCTGGACCTAATAGTCTCCTTTGTTTAGAGGATGCCTTTTGATGTCAAGCAAATGGGACTCCCTTATCAGGAGTCTTTCTTCTAGCATCCTAGTGTTAAGAGAAAAACACAAATACCTTGGGTTGTAACTCCAGCTTTTGTCAAACTCTGTTAAGATAAACAACTTCAAAGGCCTGTTTAGGACAGGATGTCTGTCATCTGGGTGATGGGACCTTTTCCTTATCTTAAATCACAGAGATGTGCTACAGAAAGAAGATGCCCATAGCCTGGGATCATAAAACCCAACTGACGTTACTTTGTTTACAATGTGTTTAGCTAAGAGAACTCCTTTCTCATGGCAAAATGTACTTGAGACAGTCAATTTCTGTACTAAGTCAGCCAGTTCTGATCCTGGCTCCATAGCGCTATGTAACTGTTATCTTTATGGGGAATTGATTAATTAATTAAATCATAAAATGTATGCATTTAGCCTGTTGCCTTTTCTCTCTAACCAAGTTTTCAGGTCAAGAGTTATGGAGCCCAAACGTGAATTGGAACTGTGGAACCGAATGGACATTTCCTCATCTCGCCAACGCCAGAACTCCAGCGCCAATAGGAACGGTTTTTCCTAGAGTCCTGGGCCTTGACGGGGTCGGGGTAAGTCCTTCCATTCCCAGCTTCCAAAGGACTCAAAAATTCCCTTTAAAGATAACTGCGGGACAGAGACCACTCTGCGTTAACTCGCCTCTGTATTAATTAGGTCTCCTCTGAAGATCGATCTAGGGAAATCAGCTAGCTATGGGTCAGTCAAAAAACTAGAAGTAGAAATCCGGCTGACAAGACCCCTGTTTCTCGTATGTCAAGCCGTTACCAACCTGATGATCACAGGTATTACTAGCACTAGTGTCAATCAACTAAGGATAGCCCTAAATTATATTGGCCAGCACAGGGCTCTTTGGGAACGGTCAAAGTTACTTTATCTTACAACCAAATTAAGTTTAAAGGCCAACAAAACAACTAGCCAGCAGCGAGAGTGTTTCATCTTGGGCTTGCTGACTTGGGTGAATGAGAACAAAAGACAGGTAGCCTCTTCCCTGCAAGATTGGGAGCCGCTTCAGCACCTAGCCGTATCCTGGCAAAAATCCTTTCTTCTTCAAGGGCTCCAGTCTGTCCTTCCATTCACTCCCTCGCCCTATTCCTTGCCCCTTTCTTCCCTCCCCTTCCCCTTGAAGGCCTCTGATCTGGGGAAACAGACAGCAACTAGATGCAATCTTTTCCCCTAGCCTTCCCCTACCTTAGACCTGAGGAAGGCAGCCTCTGTTCAAGCCTCTGTTGCCTCCCTCCTCCCCATTCCCCCTCCCCACCTTCCTTTAAGGATTCTGGTCTTGAAGAGGACAGTTACAATCCACCTAAGAACTAGAGGCCTTGAACTTATTCCCACAGGGTCTGTTTCTTTAAGGTACTCAGAAACTTTGGGGCACCAAGGCTCCCCACCCCTCCAACAACTGCAGGGGTGCTCTGAGCAAAGGCTGTAGGATTCCCCTTTATTATCAGGTTTTGAATTCTTGCAACCTCATTGTCTCAGAATAATAATAGCCAATTCATGATGAGGATTTCTAGCAAGCTTCTAATTGCCTTCTCTCTCTGGGTTGTTTTTTGTGAGCTCAGTTTGTATTTGTCCTATTGTCAATCTGTCCATCAGTATATGTCCCTGTCCGTATCATATGTGCTTTGAATGTCTATTATCTTGTAAGATTTAAATGCAAGCAGCCAGACTTTAGGGGCCACAGCTAGGGAAATAGACAAAATTTTAACACTTTTCTTTGTTATTCTGGTCTGGCCAACATGGAATTACAATGGAAAGTTAGATCATCTTAAGTAAAATCATTTTAGCAGATTTGTATGTTGTGAGATTAATCATAAAACATTTCAGGAACTGATCATTTGAAATAACTCCTAGGATTGTGGGTAGCCCACTTTTCTAGGTAAAGCTTGGAAATGCCACCTAGGTCCTAGACATTCCGCCCACCCCACCTGCACATCGCCTTAAGGGCTCAGTAAATTCTGCTGCTGTGGGAGGTTGGGGGAAACATGGAAGAATCAGGCCTGTAGCGAGCATTCTCTACACACTGCCTGCAAAAATCACCACTGGGACATCAGTTTCTCTGCTCTTGGTAAGCTTCACTTCTTTGTTCCAGTTGCAAAAAAAGTATTTTATCTCTGTTTGACCCATTTTTCTGATTTGTAAAAATAATTGTGCTTGTTGTTATGGATTCAAAATGATAAAATGATTGTAAAATGCTTAACGTAATGACTGGTATATGTTACATACAACATTATTATCTCTCTAATGTAATTGTTACCTTTGAAGTAGTTTTAATTGCTAAAAGTAATAAGATCAATAATTTCTGGAAATGCAAATTATACCATATGCAGTTATTGTTGTGTTAAAACTGTATTTCTAGGATTGTATTTCTGAATTTCTCTTAGATTGTGAAAATTGAGTGACCACTGTAATCTAGAAATAGTGTTAGACAAAGCAATTTTTAATTTGAATTTTGTTGAAACTAAAAGATGTTGGGAAAATTGTGTAACACCAGTTATGTTACTTTATCAGTCCTGCTAACTTTGTCTTATAATGTTTTGTAATCGCCATTTAGAAAATCAGGTATTTTCACCCTTGTCTGTTAAAAAAAAGTTGAAGCTAAACAATTTGGCTATCTTCTATGAAGTTGTAGGATTGTTAACTAAGTTATTTGGGATTATTGTTTTAATGCTGAAACCTAAAATTGTTAAGTGATTCCTATGCATGGAAAGGAGGGAATGGAGTGAAAACTTTCTTTAGATTCCCTCTGCCCATTCAGAACAGTCCCACAGTGGAGTGAAAACTTTATTTAAATTCTTTCTGTTCATTCAGAACAGTCCTCCCATTCCTGTGGATAAGATCATCAGTCCTAGTAAAGGAATTTGGTTGGTTAATGCAGATTCCAAACAATGACTATTACTTGCACAGAAGTTGTAATAGATAGAGAGAATTTTTAATAATTGGCTTTTACATCAGGACAAGTTTTAAATTTGAGAAGGAAAGATGTTAAATGGAATCCCTTATGTATGTGTGCCCTGGTAAATCTTTATTGTTTATTGTAACTCCAAGAGAGTGGAGATAACTGTTATCTGACTGTGAGACTTGCTGTTTAAGGTAAGGTCATTTGGGACCATAACTATTTTTGGTTTTGAGTTTGAATTTGGGTATAGTTGTCTGCATTAAGTCAGTATCTGAGACAAATGCCAAAAGCTACTCAGAGGGAATGTGATCCTGTACTGTTAACAGGTGAAGTTTGTATCTGGAAAGGAAACACCGAGGGGACAATTCTAAACTCAATCTAGGATGGGATCCCTCTGCCTCAGTTTCCCTGTTGTGTTCCTTTAAAAAGGAATGTTTCTCACCTGTCTATTCCTGAGTCTGGCTATGAAACAGATACTGCATGATTGGAGAATTTCACTCCCATCTGAATTCAAACAGAGTAAAGAATGTTTTATCCTGTCATATTTGGTATGTCACATGTCCCTGCTTTTTCCTTCTATAGCAAATTTCTGTGGTCAGTAACAAGTGACCAGCAAAACATGTGAGCCTTTTGTGTAATCTTACTGGGAAATCTAATATTATTTTTATCTGAAATTAGAACATATGTAGAAATTTATGTAAACTACTTAAGACTTATCTTAAGATGTTCCCATTGTTTAAAAAAGGATTTTAAAAGCAACAGTGCTTTTCTGTGAGTCAGTCTCTTACATCTAGGAATACTGCAATAATTAAGAATTCAGTTTGTTATAATACTTTGGAAATTCATATAACTTAAGAACATTTTTGTAACAACTCAGCTTTAATGAATTCCAGTTTTAAGGGTTTATTTTTGCTTAAGAAAAAAAGAGATATCAAGCATTTTAAAAGTTTCCAACTAGTTTTCTTCATAAGAGTTTAGTGAACATCAGAGTAAATTTTAAACTGTTTTTAAGGAAGGGAAATACTTTTAGAAGAAATGTTTTGAAAAATCATGTGTGATTCTTTGGAGGCCTACTAAAATTTCAAAAATAATATACTGTTAAATTAAACTGTTTTGATCTGAATTTGTAGTCATTCTATGGTCTAAGTCAGTTAAAATTTGCATGTGAATTTATTATATGTAAACGATTTAATTCCTGAAGCATCTCATTCTTCCAGAGTGAGTATAATTAGGGAAGAATAACAACTTGTGAAACAAAGACAATTCCATCAGTTTATAAGTTTAGTCATTAACTTCTTTGCTTTGTTTAAGCAGGAATAGGATTCCAGTACAGTTATGCTAGTAAAAAAGTAATAACTTAGGAGCTATCTTGTCTTATGGTTAAAATGCAAAGGCAAATGGAATAATCTGGATAATAGGATTGAGAGACTTGGAAAGATAAATTAAGTTCTGCATTGAAACTATGAAAGGTAGATAAGATTTGGGAATAAATATGGGTTATCTAAACCCCTCTAACTCCTAGATAGTTGTTCTGGATACTTTTGTGTCAGTTTCAGATGGTTTAAAGAGTGAGAACGTATTTTCTCTGAAGGATACCAGACAATTTTGATTTGCTATATAAGACTGGGACTGCAATTTACTATTGTTTGAAGTTCTGATTACAGGAATACTTGTCTAAATTATCATAAAGCCAACTGACATGTGTTGCAGGCTAATGGTGGATGCTTGGAAAGGTTTTGAAGACGACCGTGGACACAGCCTAGGTAGGATCTTCCTAACTCTATTTCCCAAATGTGCTGTTTCCTTTCTGAAAAAGGAAATTTCCCACTTGATTACTCTGAAGCCCTGCTTTCAGCACCTGGTGACCTCACATGTCAAATAATAGCTTATTCCTGGAATCAACCAGAACTAAGGAAATCCTTTCCTTCTGTTTCCTTCTTCATTGTCCCTCTCTTTTTCTTTTATAGCAAATCTTTGTAATTAAGAAGTTCTGTAAGTACAACTAAGTCTCTCAAATAATAAATGGAAATTGGTGCATCTCTGAGTTACTAAAATGGGATGCAGGAAGGAATAGCTTATAATTTTAACCTACTTCCTGGCCAAATAAAAATAAATATAATATAGAGATAATATCGAGGAAATGATTAGACAAAGTAATAAGAGCAAATTTTGAGGAAAAGTAATAGGATCAGACTGATTCCTCTAAGAATTATATACAAGAGTATATGATTGGCTTCTAAAATTTATCATGCTTTTGATAATAAGATCTCAAATCTGGATTTTTGCACAAGATTGTATAAGATAGTGGTAATTTATTTCTTGTCTGTTAAAGTACCTGTCCAGGGGGCGGAGCCAAGATGGCAGAGTGAAAGCAGCAACTCACCTAAGCTGCTGGACGGACTCCTCTGGATATCTCTGAGGGGAGGGTCTGACCAGACTTTGGAGGTGTGGAATCCAGTGGGTGACAGACTTTGACAGATTCGGAGGCCAGGTTGGACTGGAGGGTCCATGGGAGGGATCTGTTCCGCGGGGGTGGGCCCCCAGCACACAGCGCAGCGCGGTCGGCGCAGCAGGGCGGAGGGCACCTGGGAGGCCCGAGTGTGGCGGGAGAGACCGGCGGAGGAGGAGACAGACCAGACCGAGCGGCCCTTGAGACCTTCAGCCTGGAGACTGAACTTCGGTAAGTCAACTACTTGAACTTCCAGGAGCTAGGATGGCGGAGTAAATGCTCTCTTCTCCCCCCTGATGACCGTGAAAGAACCATAAAATTCTTCCCCAGATAAATCCTGGATCAGCGGGAACAGCAGAAGGGGGCAAATAGTCTCATAACACCAGAGGCTAGAAAAATAGCAAAGGGGGATTCTTCCTACTGTGACGGAGGTGATCTGGACGGACAGACGACCCAGGGCAGAGAAAATTCGCACTGAGACCCAGGCAAGCCTCAGAGACGGGAGACAAGCCCCAGGAGGGGCGAGAACATGCATTAGCTTCTACGCGTGCTCCAGCCGTCCAGGGGAAAAGGGAAGACAATAGGGAAGCTGGGATCACCATTCCCTGAGCTTGCCTTTGCCTCAGGTCAGCTGAGGAGATCTCGTGAGACCAGACCACCCCTCCCACACACCTAACAAGCTAACCCCAGGGTTGATCTGGGAAACAACAACAACAAAAAAAGCCTGCTTTTAGCCTAGACACACATCAGCACAATTTAAAAGATCTGTATCTTCTGACTGAAAGAACCAGAAGCTACAACACTCAGCCAACATCATGAATCGGAAAAAGCAGACAAAAAGTGAAAAAACCATAGAATCTTTCTATGGGGATAAGGACCAAAACACAAACACCAAAGAGGTCAGAGCTGAGACTGTACTTCCATCTGAAACCTCAGATGGGACTATGAATTTCTCACAAGCACAACTAGATTACCTGGAACAGCTGAAGAAGGAAATAAAAGAAAAACTGGCCAATGATTTTAAAATTATAAAAAAAGAATTCACTGATGAGAACATCACTCTGAAAAGGAAAATTGAACAAATGGAAAAGGAAGTTCAAAAATTAACTGGAGAGAATAATACCCTAAAAGGAAGAGTTAATCAAACGGAAAAGGAAACCCAAAACCTAATTGGGAAAATTGATCAGATGGAAAAGGAAACCCAAAACCTAACTGGGAAAATTGGTCGAATGGAAAAAGAAGTACAAAAATTAAATGGAGAAAATAGCTCCTTAAAGGGAAAAAATTGGTCAGATGGAAAAGGAGATGCAAAAGCTAACTGAAGAAAACAATACGATGAAGATTAGAATTGGGCAAGTAGAAACTAATGACTCAATGAGGCAACAAGAATCAGTCAAACAAAATCTAAAGAATGAAAAGATAGAAGAAAATGTAAAATATTTAATTGGAAAAACAACTGACCTGGAAAATAGATCCAGGAGAGAAAATTTAAGAATTATTGGCCTGCCAGAAACCCATGATGAAGAAAAGAGTCTGGACAATATCTTCCAGGAAATCATCAAGGAAAACTGCCCAGAAGTGCTAGACTCAGAGGGTAAAATAGTCATCGAAAGAATCCACCGTTCCCCTCCCGAAAGGGATCCCAAACTCAAAACCCCAAGAAATATAGTTGCCAAATTCCAGAGCTATCAAGTGAAGGAGAAAATACTACAAGCAGCCAGAAAGAAACAACTCAAATATCAAGGACACACAGTCAGGATCACACAGGACCTTGCAGCTTCTACATTAAAAGATTGAAAGAATTGGAACCCAATATTCCATAAGGCAAAGGAGTTGGGACTTCAACCAAGGATCAACTACCCAGCAAAGTTCAGCATAACATTTCAGGTAAGGAGAAAGTCATTCAACAAAATAAGGGATTTCCAGAGCTTCCTGACCAAAACACCAGAACTCAACAGACAATTTGATCTTCAAATGCAGGTCTCCAGAGAATCATAAAAAGGTAAACAGAGGGGAAAAAACAAAAATAAAAACTTGCTACTCAATTAGGGCAAACTGTTTACCTCCCTATAAGGGAAGATGATACCTGCTAATCTTGAGAATTATGCAGCTATTATGATAAAAGGGATATATGTAGAGGGAACGGGTACAAAGTAAATGATGTCATGTCAAAAATATGATTTAAGTATGAGAAGGGATTGTAATAGGAGGTGTGAAAAGGGGGAAGCAGAAAATGGCAAATTATATCACAGGAAGAAGTACAAAACTATAGTAGAGGGAAGGAGGGGAGGGAGATGAGCATTGTTTGAGAGGTACTCTCATCTGATTTGTTTAAAGGAGGGAACAATAATCTTAAGTAGATAATCCTAACTAGCTCTATAGGTAGTAGGAGGGGAAGGGGGAAGAAAGGGGAGGGTGGCTAAAAGGGAGGGAAGAAGCAATAAGAGTAAAGGGGAGTAAAAGGGAGGGGGGCTAAAAGAAGGAGGGGAAGGCTGCAGGAGGAGGGGGAGAAAAGTGAATACTATTGAGGAGGGGAAGGGAGATGGGAGAGCTAAAAGCACAAATGGTGGGAAAGAGGTTGGAGGGAAATACACAGATTGTAATCATAACTGTGATTGTGAATGGAATGAACTCTCCCATAAAATGGAGACGGATAGCAGAATGGATTAAAAGCCATAATCCAACAATATGCTGCTTACAAGAAACACATTTGAAACGGGGGGATACACATAGGATAAATGTCAAAGGATGGAGCAGAATATATTGTGCTTCAGCTCATGTAAGAAAGGCAGGAGTAGCAATCCTAATCTCAGACAAAGCAAAAGCAGAAAGAGATCTAATCAAAAGGGATAAGGATGGAAACTATATCCTGCTAAAAGGCACCATAGACAATGAAGCAATATCATTACTAAACATGTATGCTCCAAGTGGTATAGCATCCAGATTCTTAGAGGAGAGGTTGGGGGAGTTGAAGGAGGAAATTGATAGCAAAACTATACTAGTGGGGGACCTCAAGCTCCCCCTCTCTGAACTCGATAAATCTAACCTCAAAATAAACAAGAAAGAGGTTAAGGAGGTAAATAAAACTCTGGATAAGGTAGATATCATCGATCTTTGGAGAAAATTAAATGGGAATAGAAAGGAATATACCTTTTTCTCAGCGGTACATGGGACATTTACAAAAATTGACCATGTACTAGGACATAAAAATCTCACAATCCAGTGCAGAAAGGTAGAGATAATCAATGCATCCTTTTCAGATCATAATGCATTAAAAATTACATGTAATAAAAGGCCATGGAAAGAGAAACTAAAAATCAATTGGAAACTAAATAATCTAATTCTAAAGAAGGGTTGGGTTAAAGAAGAAATCATAGAAACAATCAACAATTTCATTCAAGAGAATGACAATAGTGAGACAACATACCAAAACTTAT
The DNA here is from genome assembly GCF_028372415.1 of Notamacropus eugenii. NCBI lineage: Eukaryota > Metazoa > Chordata > Mammalia > Diprotodontia > Macropodidae > Notamacropus > Notamacropus eugenii. The sequence continues at coordinate 409,899,865 of NC_092876.1, read as the reverse complement.
GGGATACTGCAAAAGCAGTTATTAGGGGAAGTTTTATATCTTTGAATGCTTACATAAATAAAATAGAGAAAGAGGAGATCAATGACTTAGGCTTGCAGTTGAAAAAGCTAGAAAAAGAACAAATTGAAAATCCCCAAGTAAATACCAAATTAGAAATACTGAAAACCAAAGGAGAGATTAATAAAATTGAAATTAAGAAAACTATTGAATTAATAAATATAACCAATAGTTGGTTTTATGAAAAAACTAATAAAATTGATAAACCTTTGGTCAATCTGATTAAAAAAAAGAAAGAAGAAAATCAAATTACTAATATTAAAAATGAAAGGGGTGAACTCACCTCCAATGAGGAGGAAATTAAAACAATAATTAGAAACTACTTTGCCCAACTTTATGCCCACAAATTCGATAATCTAAACGAGATGGATGAATATTTTAAAAAATACAAATTGCCCAGATTAACAGAAGAGGAAGTTGAATACTTAAACAACCCCATCTCAGAAAAAGAAATTGAACAAGCCATCAATGAACTCCCTAGGAAAAAATCTCCAGGGCCAGATGGATTCACAAATGAATTTTATCAAACATTTAAAGAACAGTTAATTCCAATACTACATAGACTATTTTTGAAAATTGGGGAAGAAGGAGTCCTCCCAAATTCTTTCTATGATACAAATATGATTTTGATAACCAAACCAGGAAGAGACAAAACAGAGAAAGAAAATTATAGACCAATTTCCCTAATGAATATAGATGCAAAAATTTTAAATAAGATTTTAGCAAAACGAATACAGCATTTTATCACGAGATTAATACATTATGATCAGGTAGGATTCATACCAGGACTACAGGGCTGGTTCAATATTAGGAAAACTATTAGCATTATCGATGACATCAACAACAAAGCTAACAAAAACCACATGATTATCTCAATAGATGCAGAAAAAGCTTTTGACAAAATACAACACCCATTCCTACTAAAAACACTGGAGAACGTAGGAATAAAGGGAACTTTCCATAAAAAAATAAGCAGTATCTATCTAAAACCTTCAGCAAGCATTATTTGCAATGGGGATAAGCTAGATGCATTCCCAATAAGATCAGGGGTGAAACAAGGTTGTCCATTATCACCACTATTATTCAATATGGTACTAGAAATGTTAGCTGTAGCAATTAGACAAGATAAAGATATTCAAGGAATAAGAATAGCCAAAGAAGAAACTAAGTTATCACTCTTTGCAGATGATATGATGATTTACCTAGAGAATCCCAGAGATTCAAGTAAAAAATTACTTGAATTAATAAACAAATTTGGCAAAGTTGCAGGTTACAAAATAAACCCATACAAATCTTCTGCGTTCCTATATATCAGCAACAAAGTCCAACAGCAAGAGATAGAAAGAGAAATCCCATTTAAAGCTAGGGTAGACAGTATAAAATACTTAGGAGTCTACCTGCCAAAACAAACCCAGGGATTATATGAACACAATTACAAGACACTTTTTGCACAAATAAAGTCAGATTTAAGTAAGTGGAAAAACATTAGTTGCTCATGGGTAGGCCGTGCTAATATAATAAAAATGACAATTCTACCTAAATTAATATACTTATTTAGTGCCATACCAATTAAACTACCAGACAATTACTTTCTAGAGCTGGATAAAATAATATCAAAATTCATTTGGAAAAACAAAAGGTCCAGAATATCAAAGGGACTAATGAAAAGAAATGCTTGGGAAGGTGGCCTAGCGCTACCAGACCTCAAACTGTACTATAAAGCAGCAATTATCAAAACCACTTGGTATTGGCTAAGAAACAGAGAGGTAGACAAGTGGAATGGACTTGGCACTCAAGACGCAGTAGGCAAGGAATAAAGCAACCTTCTGTTTGATAAACCCAAGGACCCCAACTTCTGGGATAAGAACTCATTGTTTGACAAAAATTGCTGGGAAAACTGGATAACAGTGTGGTGGAAATTAGGCATAGACCCATACCTGACACCCTACACAAGAATAAAGTCCAAATGGGTACATGATTTAGGTATAAAGACTGATACCATGAATAAACTGGAGAAGCAAGGAATAGTGTATTTATCAGATCTATGGAGAAGGGAAGAATTCTTTACTAAAGGAGAGATAGAAAGCATTATGAAATGCAAAATGGATAATTTTGATTACAGTAAACTGAGAAGTTTTTGCACAACCAAACCCAATGCAACCAAAATCCGGAGGGATGTAGTAAATTGGGAAAGAATTTTTACAGCTAAGCTCGGGGATAAAGGCCTCATTTCTAGAATATATAGAGAACTGACCCAAATGTATAATCATACAAGTCATTCCCCAATTGATAAATGGTCAAAGGATATGAACAGGCAATTTTCAGAGGAAGAAATTAAAGCTATCTATAATCATATGAAAAAATGCTCTAAATCACTATTGATTAGAGAGATGCAAATCAAAACAACTCTGAGGTACCACATCACACCTATAAGAGTGGCAAACATGACAGAACAAGAAAATGATAAATGCTGGAGAGGATGTGGGAGAGTTGGAACACTAATTCATTGTTGGTGGAGCTGCGAGCGCATCCAACCATTCTGGAGAGCAATTTGGAACTATGCCCAAAGGGCTACAAAAATGTGCATACCCTTTGACCCAGCAATATCGCTACTAGGACTATATCCCCAAGAGATCATAAAAATGGGAAAGGGTCCCACATGTACAAAAATATTTATAGCAGCACTCTATGTAGTTGCCAAAAACTGGAAGTCAAGGGGATGTCCATCAATTGGGGAATGGCTGAATAAATTATGGTATATGAATGTAATGGAGTACTATTGTGCCATAAGAAATGATGAACAAGAAGACTTCAGAGAGGCCTGGAAGGACTTATATGACCTGATGCTGAGTGAAAGGAGCAGAACCAGGAGAACTTTGTGCACAGCAACGACCACAGTGTGTGAGAGTTTTTTCTGGTAGACTTGGAATTTTGTAATAACGCAAAAACTTCTTATAAAAAAAAAAAAATCCCAAAGGTGGTTCTCAAGGCAAAATGCCTTCCACACTCAGAGAAGGAAATATGGAAGTCACTCACAAAATGTAGCAGATCATGTTTGTGTATGTGTATGTGTTTGTGTATCATGTTCTGATTTGTTATACGATTTCTTTCATTTATTTTAGTCTGACTACATAGCATGACTATAGTGAAAATATACTCAATAGGAAAGTATATGTAGAATCTATACAGAATTGTATGCAGTCGCGGGGAGGGAGGGGGGTAGTGGGGGGTAGGTGAGGGGAGGATAAAACCTCAATTGTATGGCAGTGATTGTTAAACATTAAAAAATAAAAATAAAATTAAAAAAAATAAAAAAATAAATAAAGTACCTGTCCAATAATTTAAAGGGCAGGTGAGTTCATTTTATGGTAGAACTCTCACATTTTAAAAGATTCTTATTCCAGGTAGAAGATTTAGGTAAAAACAGAAACAGCAAATAAGATAAACTGAAATTTTCTGAAAATTCAAAAATGGAGAACAAATGTTAAGTAATTGTACTAATTTATACTGTCAGAAGTATCTGGGAACTTCTAGATTTGAACCAGAAAGGCAGAATTTTCTTTTTGAACTATCCCAATAATAAAACCTATTGTCAAAGAAAAGATATCTAGGTATCAGATAACTACATGAGAAATCTGGGATTCAAAGTTTTGTTTAAGAATTGGTTACTGGGATACAAGGAACTTAATGTTAGTTAACACTGATAATTGTTTAGTTAGCACTGATTTGTATGGTTCATGTTTAAGCTTTCTTGTTTATCTTGATGACATGTAAATCTCCTTTTTTTCAAAACAAGCCTATTGTGAGCCATCTAAGTTTAACTGTACCTGACTTAATGTAAAACTGCAATTTTGTGAACTGAAAAAAAAACCCAAAAACTTCAATGTGTTGTTTGAGCCTAGTCCTGCGTGGCTGGGAAACTGAACTATTGCTAAGTGCTTACAGCCATGTTAACTATGTTGTATTGTTTCATGCCAACTATCAAATCATATATTTTCTGGGAGACCATGTCAGGTTTTCTGTGTAGACTCTTGGATCCGTCTGTCACCTCCATTGCCCCTGCTCCTGAGTGAACTTTGAAAGGGCCTGAAGAAGATGACATCAGACAGAGACAGCTTTCCCAAGATCTACATGAAGATTTAGTTTTTCATATCTTTGTTGGTCTACAGGCAAAGCCTTCGGCTTGCCTTTGACCAAAAGGAGGGAATGATAATGTTTAATATAAATTTTAGACATTAATAAGGGCCAAAGTTTGAATTAAGAAGAGTCTGGACCTAATAGTCTCCTTTGTTTAGAGGATGCCTTTTGATGTCAAGCAAATGGGACTCCCTTATCAGGAGTCTTTCTTCTAGCATCCTAGTGTTAAGAGAAAAACACAAATACCTTGGGTTGTAACTCCAGCTTTTGTCAAACTCTGTTAAGATAAACAACTTCAAAGGCCTGTTTAGGACAGGATGTCTGTCATCTGGGTGATGGGACCTTTTCCTTATCTTAAATCATAGAGATGTGCTACAGAAAGAAGATGCCCATAGCCTGGGATCATAAAACCCAACTGACGTTACTTTGTTTACAATGTGTTTAGCTAAGAGAACTCCTTTCTCATGGCAAAATGTACTTGAGATAGTCAATTTCTGTACTAAGTCAGCCAGTTCTGATCCTGGCTCCATAGCGCTATGTAACTGTTATCTTTATGGGGAATTGATTAATTAATTAAATCATAAAATGTATGCATTTAGCCTGTTGCCTTTTCTCTCTAACCAAGTTTTCAGGTCAACACCCAACAAGGATGAACTCCAGAGCCTATCATTATGTGACATTACACTCATGAATACCACCCCCCTGGAACTCTTCATCTTTCTAGCTTTTAATATCACATGACCTGTCCGCATCTAGCCATGCATCATTCCTGTCTTTTACTTACTTTGCTCCAATGTTGAGTACTCTAAGGAAAAAAAAACCCTGAAAATTAGGCAGATTTCATTTATTATAGATTCACACTCATAGCTCCACCCTACCTGATCTAAAAAAGGAAAAAGCTTCATTATTCTTCCTCTACTGACTCCCAGTCCTGTACCCCTGCCACCTAGTACTCATGCTACTTACATTGCACTGACATCCAGGCCAGTAGGAACAAATACTTCAACTGCTCACTTCCCCATCTGTTTGGAAAAATAAAGATATCGACTGACTTTTCTTTTCTAGCTATTCACCATCCTTTAGACATACGGATGACTCCTGTGACTTCCATGTTTGTTTTGTTCGTTTTTCCAGTTCTAAAATTCTTTATTTCTGATCCTAAATCTTTGCATTCAAATCTCTCAAATATGTCAGAAAGTACTAACAGTGGTCCCTGCCACATAAACCTTAGACTCTTAACTCTCCAGAAGAGTTATTCTAAAAATGTATGCCCAGATAATTTCCAAGACTGATGAAAATATGTTTTAGAATATTAAACATTTAAGATGTTAGTATTCAATAAGCTTCCTGACAGAAGTCAAAAGACTATTAGAATGACTGATGAATGTGCTACAGTACATTAGCACTCAGAGTACTGACTGTGCTAAAGGACATTTAGGTACCTTCTAAGTCCTATTGCGTTTTTAAAAAATTAAACTCTTATCCTGCCACCCTAGGTCACTTAAAATCAACAAAAGCATTGGGCCTAAAAAAGAATTCTAACTTTCTGTCTTCAAGTTAAACACAAATTTAATAGAATTCTCTTAGTGCTCCATGAGCTACCTGCCCTTATGATCCAAATGACTTTCTTTCAGCAGAGACAACTCTCCCAGTGAAATGAAATAAGAAATTCCTCCAAGAACATTCATTTCTGCTTCTCCACATTAGTTTTATTTCCATGACCTAGAGTGCAAGCTTTTCTCTAAGTCATTCAGAAATGGAGCTTCTTGACGAATTTCTGTAGACCGGAAAATGGAAAGGCAGTAAGTAGCATTGTTAAAGATTTCCGTTACATTAATCAGGAAAGCATTGATCACAGTGAAGGCTACTGAGTTACCAATCTCCTCTTTGAATCACACTCAGGGATGTGAAAGCTTAGGCACAACTTCTGGGGACAGGCTGCTTTTCTCTGTGCGGTAAAAACAAGATTTCCTGGCTGACAAATTATACCACTACATATTTATATTTACAGTCCACCAAAGGAGATAAATAGGTAGATAGATAGACAGACAGATAGACAGACAGACAGACAGATAGACAGACAGACAGACAGACAGACAGACAGATAGAAAGATAGATAGATAGATAGATAGATAGATAGATAGATAGATAGATAGATAGATAGATAGATAGATAGACAGACAGACAGACAGACAGACAGACAGACAGACAGACAGACAGACAGATAGATAGATAGATAGATAGATAGATAGATAGATAGATAGATAGATAGGTACACACACATACACACACATACACACATACATATATATATCATTTAATATTTTCTTTTTTTATGAATGTAACAAATATCAATATTTCAATATACAAACAATAGAAAAGATGATTATATATGAAATTATGAACTCTTATTACATATTGAGTTTTAAAGTATATGTCATCTTAATATACTAGCAACAAATCTGCCCTGCCTCTCTGTCTCATTATGAATTTCCTTATATTCTCTTCTGTTTATTTTTAATATCTCATCGATGCTTTTTCCCTTTGCTCCTTTTTTACACCATCACTACTTTCCAATTGCTCCTTAAAACTTCCTCTCCTGTAAGCAAAAGCCACCCTTTGTAAAATTAAATAAATGAATTGAGTCAAGCAAAGCAAATTACATGCTGTCTATGTCTGACAACACAAACCTAATTCAACACATACCTAATTCATCTCTTTGCTAATCAGTGGAAAGCATGATTCATTGTCAATCTATTACACTCATAATTGGTCATTTTATTGATCAGATTCTTAAGTCTTTTGAAGTTATTTTCTGTATATTATTACAGTCATTGTATAAATTATTCTCCTTGCTCTGCTTATTTCACTGTGTTATTTCATAAAGTCATTTCAGACTTTTCCAAATTCACTTCTTTTGGCAAATATTATAGGAACTACCTGTAAGATAATGAGAAATGTAAGGATAACTTTATAAATTGGTGCATATTAGATACTATTTCATAAAGTCTTTCATAAAGTGTTCAATTATTTTAATCAATTTGCATTACAATATATTGACATACTATAATTTTTTTCAGCATTCCCAAAGAATAACTGTTCAGCTCCTTGGCAGTTATTTGCTGCTTCAACAGCAAATGTCGCAATAAATATGTTTGCATGTGTGAGTCCTTCTCTTTTGTCTTTTACTTTTTGGTGTATATGACTAGTAATGGTATCACTAGGCTAATGACTACTGAGATAACATTTCAAATTCCTTCCCAGAATGGTCAGGAAACACATCAGGAAATGAATTCTAGAGGTTAAGACAAGATGAAGAGAAGTCAGAAAGTTGCCTGAGCTCTCCCCAGCTTCCCTCAGAAACAATGCAAAAACAAGCCCCTAAACATATTCTGGAGAAACAGAAACAGCAAAAAGATAGAGTGAGAAAATTTTCCAGCTCAAGATAAGTAAGAAGGACTTCAGGAAAGGTCTGTTTCACTTGGGTAAAATGGAAAGGCAGCAGAGTACTTATGGAATATAGGCCAGTGGGAGGCTCTTAGCTACAGTACAAATCAGCAGCTAAGGTTGAGTGGCACAGCAGTCAACTATGATGCCTTCAAACTCAGTGGAAGAGGCAAACTGCCAGGTCTGGAACCCCAGAACAGCTAGTGTGACTAGGCCAAGTCACCTCAGCATAGTGAGCAAGTTGAGAGCCCCAGAGGCCCCAGAGCATAAAGTCAGTGACAAGGCCCCTCAACCCCAGTGCAAGAAGGTTGGGGCAGTGGGGCCCACAGCCCAAGAACAGAGCTCAACTGTAAAAGTCATGAAAAGGCTTAAAAATGAGCAAAAACCAGAAAGAAGTCCTTGCCATAGAAAGCTATTATGGCAACAGAAAAGATCAAAACACAAACTCAGAAAAAGATAACAGTGTCAAAATGCCTACATGTGAAGCCTCAAAAAGGAAATATGAATGGGTCTCAAGCCCCAAAAGCCTTCCTGGAAGGGCTCAAAAAAGGATTTAAAACAACAAATAAGAGATATAGAAGCTAAATTGGAAAAATAAATGAGAATAATGCAAGAGAGAGTAAACAGCTTGAAAAGGAAGGACAAAAACTAACTGAAGAAACCAATTCCTTAAAAAATACAATTGGTTAGGGGCAGCTAGGTGGCATAGTGAGTAGAGCACCAACCCAGCAGTTAGAAGCTCATGAGCTCAAATCTGACCTCAGGCATTTGACACACTACCTGTGTGACCTTGGGCAAATCACTTAACTCCAATTGCCTTTCCTTCCCCCCTAAAAAAGAAAGAGAGAACACAAATGAGACAGTTTTTTTTTTTAAATGCAATTGGCCAAATGTGGGGGGAAAAAACTGAACAACACAACTACTTAAAAATTAGAATTGGCCAAATCAAAATGGAAGTAAAAAAGCTAACTAAAGAAAATAATTACTGAAAAATTATGACTCAGCAAGTAGAAGTTAATGACTCTATGAATCATTAAGATTCAGTCAATCAAAATCAAAAGAATGAAAACTCAGAAGAAAATGTAAATACCTTGTTGAAAAAACAACAGACCTGGAAAAGAGATCCAGGAAAGATAATTTAAGAATTATTAGAGTATGTGAAAAGTGTGATCAAAAAAAAAAGTCTGGAGAGCATCTTTCAAGAAATTATCAAGGAAAATCTCCCTACAGTCCTACAACTAGAAGACAAAATGGTCATTAAAAGAATTCACCAATCACCTCCTGAAAGAGATCCCTAAAGGAAAACTCCACTACAGTGGAGAACACTACACTCAAATTCCAGAATTATCAGGTTATGGAGAAAATACTGCAAGTAGCCAGAAATAAAAAAAAAACAATTCAAATATCAAGAAGCCACACACAGGATTACGTAGTACTTAGCAGCTTCTATATTAAAGTAATGGAGAGCTTGGAATATAGTATTCCAGAAGGCAAAAGAGCTTGGATTACGCAGCAAAACTGAGAATAATTTTTCAGGAGAAAGGATGGACATTCAATGAAATAGGGGGATTTCAAACTTCCCTGATGAAAAGGACAGACTTAAACAGAAAGCTTGATCTTTAAATACAAGACTCAAGAGAAGCAAAAAAAAGTAAACAGGAAAGAAAAAACATGTTCAATAAAGTTAAATTGTTTATATCTCTACATGAGATGATCCTTGTAATTCTTTATTTTAATATACAATTGATTTATTTTCAGTTCTTAACATTCACTTCCATAAGAATTTGAATTCAAAGCTTTCTCCCCATCTCTCCCCATTCCCTATCCCAGGACAGTATGCACCCCATCCACACCTTCCTCCAGTCTGTCTTCCTTTTTATTACCCCTTTCTGTCATCACCGCTGCCCTCCATTTTCCTGTAGGACAAAATAGATTTTTATACTCCATTACCTGTACATCTTTTTTCCTAGTTGCATACAAAAACAATTTTTAGTATTCATTATTAAAGCTTTGAGTTCCACATTCTCTCCCTTCCTCCTTTTCCCACCCTCAATGAGAAAGCAAACAGTTCACTATAGGGCATACATGTGTAGCCATGCAAAACACTTCCACAATAGTTATGTTGCAAAAGACTAACCACATTTCCCTCTGTCCTATCCTTCCCTTCATTTATTCCATTCTCTCCCTTGACTTGTCCACCCATAATAAAGTGTTTGCTTCTGATTATCCCTTCTCCCATTTTGCTGTCCTTTCTATTATCTTCCCCTTCCTATCCCCTTCTCCCTTGCCTTCCTGCAGGGTAAAATAGATTTCCATATCCAATTGAGTGTGTGTTATTTCCTCCTTAACCAAATCCCATAAGACCAAGCCTCAGTTATTTCCTTTCATATGCCCCCTCTTCCCTTCCATTGCAAAAGCTCTTTCTTTCCTCTTTTATATGAGGTGACTTGCTACATTCTACCTCTCCCTTTCTCTTACTCCTAGTACATTCCATTCAACATTAAATTTTATTTTTTTAGGTATTCTCCCTTTATATTCAACTGACTCTGTGTCCTCTGTCTATGTGTGTATGTATGTATATATATACATATACATACATACACACGTACATATACATACCTACACATATATAATATACACACATACATACCCATACCCACCTACATATACATATATGTGTGTGTGTGTGTGTGTGTGTATGTATATTTTTATTCCCTCTAACTCCCCTAATACTGAAAAGGGTCTCCTGAGTTACAAATAACATCTTACCATATAGGAATGTAAACAGTTCAACTTTCATGACCTCCTTAAGTCTTCTCTTTCCTGTTTGCCTTTTCATGTTTCTCCTGATGCTTGTATCTGAAAAACAATTTTCTATTCAGCTCTGGTCTTTTCAACAAGAATGCTTGGAAGTCCTCTATTTCATTGAAATTCCATTTTCCCCCTGAAGTATTATACTCAGTTTTGCTGGGTAGGTGATTCTTGGTTTTAATTCTATCTCCTTTGACTAGGGGCAGTTAGGTAGTGCAGTGGATAGAGGACCAGTGCAGGAGTCAGGAGGACCTGAGTTCAAATCTTACCTCAGACACTTGACACTCACTAGCTGTATGATCTTGGCAAGTCATTTAACCCCAATTGCTTCATCCTGGGTCATCTCCAGTCATTCTGATGAATATATGGTCACTGGGTTCAGATGGCTCTGGAGGAGAAGTGAGGCTAGTGACCTGCAGAACCTTCCCTCACTCAAAGTCAAGTGCAAGTCATGTCATTATTTCTCTGATGGCATGATCTTCATTGGCAATGAAGGATGAGCAAACACACACACACACACACACACACACACATCTCCTTTGACCTTCTGAATATCATATTTCATTCCTTTGATCTCTTAGAGTAGAAGCTGCTAAATCCTTTGTTATCCTGATTGTATTTCCACAATACTTGAATTGTTTCTTTCTGGCTGCTTGTAATATTTTCTCCTTGACCTGAGAACTCTGGAATTTGGCTACAATATTCCTAGGAGTTTTCCTTTGGGGATCTCTTTCAGGAGATGATCAGTGAATTCTTTCTATTTCTATTTTACCCTCTGGGTCTAGAATATCAGGGCAGTTTTCCTTGCTAATTTCTTAGAAGATGATGTCTAGGCTCTTTATTTCATCATGGTTTTCAGGTAGATAAATAGTTTTAAAATTATCTCTCCTGGATCTATTTTCTAGGTCAGTTGTTTTTCCAATGAGATGTTTCACATAGTCTTCTATTTTTCATTCTTGTGATTTTATTTTGTAATTTCTTGGTTTCTCTTAAAGTCATTAGCTTCCATCTGTTCCATTCTTATTTTTAAAGAACTATTTTCTTCAGTGAGCTTTTGAAGCTCCTTTTCCATTTGGCCCATTCTGCTTTTTAAAGCATTCTTCTCCTCATTGGTTTTTGGAACTCTTGCCATTTGGGTAAGTCTATTTTTAAAGATGTTATTTTCTTCAGCATTTTTTTGGGTCTCCTTTAGCAAGTTGACTTGCTTTTCATGATTTTCTTGCATTGCTCTCATTTCTCTTCCCAATTTTTCCCCACCTCTCTTACTTGATTTTCAAAATCCTTTTTAGCTCTTCCATGGTTTAAGACCATTGCATATTTTTTTGGAAGTTTTGGATGTAGAAGCCTTGACTTTGATGTCTTCCTCTGATGGTATGCTTTGCTCTTCCTCATCCGAAAGGATGGAAAAAAATACTTTTTCACCAAGAAAATAACCTTCTATAGTCTTATTTTTGCCCTTTTTGGAGCATTTTCCCAGCCAGTTACTTGACTTTTGTGTCCTTTGTCATGTAGAAGGTACCCTCTAGGGATCTGTAAGTTCTCAGTTCCTCCAGTGTGGCACAATCAAGTGAGAGGAGTTTACTCCTCTCTTGGCCTGCAATCTTGTCTGTGAGCAACCACAAGCACTCTGTTCCACTCAGTATCTGCAAGTAGGGTTCCCTACCACCATTACCACCAGCTCCACCATGCAAGAGCTCCTCCTCACCCCAGGTCTGCCACTCAGGGCTGAGATTCAGATCAGCTGCTTGATTCCCCCAGGGTCTTTAGATTGAGGGCTCCAAAGGTCACTGCTACAGTGACTTCTGCCACCCTGGGCCCAGGGCTTGGGCTAGACCCATGCCCCCCTCTCATCCAGGTGAAAGAGCTTTCTTAATGACCTTTGAAGATGTCTTTGGTGTTTGTGGGTTGAGAAATCTGGGAACCGCAGTTTCTACTGATGATTCTGTGCCCTGGTCTTGCAGCAAGGCTGGACTGTGCTCTGCTATAAGCCCAGTGTGATGACCTTTCCCGTCAGCCTTTCAGGCTGTCTTGGGCTGGAAATCTCTTTCCCTCTGTCATTTTGTGGCTTCTGCTGCTCTAAAATTTGTTTAGAGTCATTTTTACAGGTATTTTATGGGATATTGGGATGGAGGTAGAGCAGGTCCTTCTTCCTATTCTGCCATCTTAGCTCTGTCTCCCCATCCTTGTAATTCTTGAGAACTGTATAACTATTAGGGAACTTAGATAATGTATATATGTACAGAAAATATGAGTATGGGATGTGCTGATGGGAAAAAGAATAAGGGGTAAAAGATGAATATATTATACTGGGGGAAGAGAAATGGGGGAGGCAAAAAAGGGTAAATTATGTCAAATGAAGAATCATGAAAGACTAATACAGTAGAGGAAAAGAAGGGGGGGTGGGCATTATTTGAACCTTGTTCTCTTTGGATTTGGCTCAAAGATAAAATAACATAGACATTCAGTTGGCTATAGAAACTTATTTTCTCCTATAATGAAATAGGAGGAGAAGCAGGAAGGAAAAGGGAAAGGGAAAGGGATGGGGCTTGATGAAAGGCAGAGCAGAAATAGGAGGGAAAGAGGGAAAGAAAAGTGAGAGGGGCTGATTGAAGGGAGGGCAGATTGAGGGAAGCATTGGTCAAAAGCAAAACAATGGTGAGGAGGGACAGGATGAAAGGAAAGAGAAAAGTATAAAGAGGGGGAAAAATAGGATGGAGAGAAATACACAGTCCGTAATCATAATTGTGAATGTGAATGGGATGAACTCTCACATAAAATGGAAGTGGATAACAGAATATACTAAAAATCAGAATGCTACAATATGTTGTTTTCAAGAAACACATTCAAAACAGAAAGACACACAGAGTAAAGGTAAAAGGCTGGAGAAGAATATATTATACTTCAGCTGAAGTAAAAAAAAAAAAAAAAAAAGCAGGGGTAGTAATCCTGATCTCAGACAAAGCTAAAGCAAAACTAGATATAAACAAAAGAGATGATGAAGGAAATGACATCTTGCTAAAAGATAGACAATGATGTCATATTAATACTGCACCAAGTAGCATACCATTCAAATTCTTGGAGAAGTTAAGTGAGTTACAGGAAGAAAAAGACAGCAAAACTATACTGGTAGGAGGCCTCAACTTCCCCTTTTAACTAGATAAACCTAACCACAAAGTAAACAAGAAAGAAGTTAGGTGAATAAAATTTTTACAAAAATAGGTATGATAGACCTCTGGAGAAATGGGGATCGAAAGGAATATATCTTTTTTTTTTTTTCGGTGGTACATGTTATCTCCACAAAAAAATGATCATGTACTAGAGCATCAAAACCTCACAATCAAATGCAGAAAAGCAGAAATATTAAATGCATGCTTTTCTTTTCAGACATGATGTAATAAAAATTACATGTAATAAAGGGCCATGGAGACACAGATGAAAAATTAAATTGAAACTAAACAATCTAATCTTCAAGAATGAGTGGATCAAATCATAGAAATAATCAATGATTTCATCAAAGAGAATGACAATATTGCAACAATTAAGGTACGGGATGCGGTCAAAGCAGTTTGTAGGGAAAATTTTATATTTATAAATGTTTACAAGAATAAAATAGAAAAAGAAGAGATCAATGAATTGGGAATGCAACTAAAAAGTTTACAAAAGGAACAAATTAAAAATCCCCAATTAAATACGAAATTAGAAATTCTGAAAAGTCCAATGAGAGATTAGTAAAATTTAAAGTAAGAAAACTATTGAACTAATAAATAAAACTAAGAGATTGTTTTATGAAAAATTGATAAAATAGATAAACCTTTGGTTAATTTGATTTTTTAAAAAAGAAGAAAATCTAGTTACCAGTATCAAAAATGAAAAGAGTAAATTCACCACCAATGAAGAGGAAATTAATGCAATAATTAGCCAATAAAGCTGTCAATCTAAGTGAAATGTGGGAATATTTACAAAAATTATAAAATGCATAGACTAACAGAAGAGGAAATAAAATACTTCAATAACCCCTTTTTAGAAAAAAAATTGAACAAACTATCTCCCTAATAAAAAATCTCCAGGGCTGGGTAAATTTACAAGTGAATTCTACTAAATATTTAAAGAAGAACTCATTGAAATACTATATAAACTATTTGGAAAAACAGGTGAAAAAGGAATCCTATCAAATTTCTTTTATGATACAAATATGATGCTGATACCTAAACCAGAAAGAGTCCAAACAAAGTAATAGACCAATTTCCCTGATGAATATGGATGCAAAAAATTTAAATAAAATATTAGCAAAAAGATTACAGTAATTTTCATGAGGATAATACACTAACACTAGGTGGTATTTGTACTAAGAAAGTAGGATGTTTCAATATTAAGAAAACTATCAACATAATTGGCAATATCAAAAACAAAATTAATAGAAATCATATGATTATCTCAATAAATACAGAAAAAACTTTTCATAAAATACAACACTCATTCCTATTAAAAACACTAGAGAGCATAGGAATAAATGAAGTTTTCCTGAAAATGATAAGTATTATTCATCTAAAATCATCAGCAAGCATTATATATAATGGGGATAAGCAAGAAGCTTTCCCAATGAAATCATGGGTTTAAAAAGGATGGACATTATCACTGCTATTATTCAACCTTGTATTAGAAATGTTAACTTTAGTAATAAGAGAAGAAGAAATTGAAGGAATTAGAGTAGACAATGAGGGAACAAAACTATCACTTTTTGCAGACAATATGATTATATATTTTGAGAATCCTATAGAATCAACTAAAAAACTACTTGAAACAATTAGCAACTTTAGCAAAGTTGCAGAATATAAAATTAAACCCGCATAATCATCAGCATTTCTACATTCTATCAACAAAGCTCAGCAGCAAGAGATAGAAAGAGAATTTAAAATAACTGTAGATAACATAAAATATTTGGTAGTCTATCTGCCAAGGCAAACCTAGGAACTACATGAACACAATTACAAAACACTTTTCACACAAATAAAGCCATACCTAAACAACTGGAAAACTATCGATTACTCATGGGTAGGCCATGATTATATAATTATTATTTCGTAATAAAAATGACAATTCTATTTTAATTAATTTACTTACCAGTTTCACATCAATCAAACTACCAAAAATTATTTTACAGAGCTAGAAAAAAATAATAAATTAATCTGAAGAACAAAAGGTCCAGAATATGAATGGAATTAATTAAAAGAAATGCAAGGGATACTGCTCTTGATGTGCCAGATCTAAAACTGTATGATAAAGCAGTAATCATAAAAATCATTTGGCACTTGCTAAGAAAGAGTGGTGGATCAGTTCAATAGGGTAGGTATACAAGACAGTAGTAAATTACTACAGTAATCTACTGTTTGATTAACCTAAAGATTCCAGCTTCTGGGATAAGAAATCACTATTTGACAATAACTGCTGGGAAAACTGGAAAACATTATGGAAGAAAACAGGTATAGACTAACATCTCCCACTCTATATCAAGATAAAATCTAAATGGTTAGATGATTTAGACATAAAAAGTGATACCATAAGCAAATTAGGAGAGCAAAGAATAGTTTACATGTCAGATCCACAGAGAAGGGAAGAATTTATCTCCAAACAAGAGATAGAAAACATTATGAAATGCAAAATGGATCATTTGATTACATTAATTTTTTTAATTACACAAACAAAGCCAGTGCAAGCAAGATTAGAAGGAAAGCAGAAAGGTGGGAAACAATTTTTAGAGCTAGTGCTTCTGATAAAGGCCTCATTTCTCAAATATACAGAGAACTGAGTCAAATTTATAAGAATACAAGTCATTCCCCAATTGATAAATGGTCAAAGAATATGAACACGCAGTTTTCAGAGAAAGGAATTAAAGCTATCTATAGTGATATGCAAAAATGCTCTAAATTACTATTGATTAGAGAGATGCAGATAAAAACAACTCTGAGATACCATCACACACTTGTCAGATTGGCTAATATGACAAAAAAGGAAAATGATAAATGTTGGAGAAGATGTGGGAAAATTGAAACAGTAATACATTATTGGTGTAGTTGTGGACTTATCCAACCATTCTGGAGAGCAATTTGGATCTATGTCCAAAGGGCTACAAAACTGTATATCCTTTGATCCAGGAATACACTGCTAGTTCTGTACCCCAAAGAAATCATAAAAAAGGGAAAAGGATCCACATGTACAAAATATTTATAACAGCTCTTTTGTGGTGGCAAAGAAATGGAAATTGAAGGTATGCCCATCAATTGGGGAATGGATGAACAAATTGTGGTATATGAATGTAATGGAATACTATTGTGCTATTAGAAATGATGAGCAGGTGCCTATCAGAAAAGACTGGAAAGACTTACATGAACTAATGCTAAGTGAAGTAAGCAGAACCAGTAGAACATTGTATACAGTAATAGCAACACTGTGTGATGATCAGCTTTGATAGACTTAATTCTCCTCAGCAATACAATGATTCATGACAATTCCAAAAGACTCATGATGGAAAATGCTTATCACATCCAGAGAAAGAACTATGGAGTTTGAATATAAATTGAAAAATAACACTGTCACTTTTTTTTGTTTTTTGTTTTTTCTTTGTCATAGTTTTTCCCTTCTGTTCTGATTTTTCTTTCACATGACTAATATGGAAATTTGTTCAACATTATTGTACATGTCTAACCTATATCAGACTGTTTGCTACCTTGGGGAAGGGGGAGGGAAGAGAGGAGAAGAGAAAAATTTAGAATTCAAAATCTTATAAATATGAATGTTGAAAACTATCATATGTAACTGGAAAAAATGCTATTAAGTAAAAAAAAAGAAGAAATAGAAATTGAGGGGATGCCCATCAATTGGGGAACAGCTGATTAATTTGTAATCTATGATTGTAACAGAATGCTATTGTGTTATAAGAAATGACAAGCAGGATGTTTTCAGGAAAACATGGAAAGATTTACATTATATGAAATAGAGTGAAGTGAGCAGGACCAGGAAAACATTGAACATAGTAACAGTAATACACAGTACACAGTAATGAACAACTCTGAAGGACAATTATTCTCAGCAATACGATGATTCAAGACAAACCCAAAGGATTCATGATTAAAAATGCTGTCTGCATGCAGAGAAAGAACTGATGGCATCTGAATACAGATCAAAGCATACTATTTTTCACTTTCTTTTTTTGAGTTGTTTTTCACAAAATGACTAATGCAGAAATTTTTTATGTCATCACACATGTATAATCTATATCAGATTGCTTGCTGTCTCAGGGAATGGGGAGGTGAGCTGAGATAGAATTTGGAACTCAAAACTTAACAATGAATGCTGAAATGTTTTTATACATAATTGGAAAAAAATATGAAAAAAACAAAAAAATGCATAAAAATACCAGAGTCCCTCTAACAATTAATTTTCTCCTTTGAAAACTGCCCATTCATATCTTTTGACCTCCTCCCCACCTTTCTTAAAAGCTGTCTAACCATGCTTCCTCCATCTTGTTCCTGAGAAGTTCATTTATTTTTTACTGAAATGCAATATTTTACATTCATCACCATTAAATTTCTAATTACATTCAGCCTAACATTCTTGCCTGTCAATGTCTTTTTGGATCCACCCTCATTTCCCGTCTGTAAGCTAAGAGTATGCTGTTTATTCTCCTTCCCAGATGTGTATCATCTACAAATTTGATAAGCATAAATACCATCTGTGTCTTTATCCAAGTCATTATTAAAAATGGCAAGCATCCTGGGAACCAGAACAGATCTCTGGATCACTATACTAGAGCCCTCCAAGTTGTCATCAAACAAGTTGTCTTCAAATCATTAATGATTGTATTTTTTGTAGTGGCAATGCAATATTCACAGCACCTACAGCAGCCATGAATATTCTGGAGCAGTTCTGAATAGCGAAATACAACAGACTGTCCATTTGGAAGACAGAACCAAAACATTTATTCAGATACCAGAAAACCAGATCCATCATGGTAACAAAAATTTATAAACAGTAACAATGAAGAGGACGACACCATCCCCAAGCCTTTCCTCTGTTAGGCTTCCCACAAACCACCTCCCTTAAACAAAATCACAAACAAGTTCTTTCACTCATGCTAGCCAGTAGCCTGCTTCCCTACATCCTTCCTAGCTCTGACTAATTTTTCTCTCAGCTCTGCTCTAGATCTATTTCTTGCTGTTCCACCCTTCCTGCTCCACCACTTCATCAATCTACTCCCACCACAGGCTGCATGTCACTCAAATTCATGTGACTTAGACTTACATGTGACTTGAGCAGGTCACATGAATCTATTAATTAATGGAAAAGATCTTCCCATTGAAATTACCATTACAGCTTTATGTATAGCCATTCAACCAGTTACCAGTTCATCCAACTACCTTTTAATCCACATCTTTTCATTTTTCCCCACAAAAATAGTATGAGGCATTTTATCATATTCCTGGATACAATTATGTGAGCTAAATAATTATGTACTCTATGTAGTAATAATTGACTAAAATTTTTGTTCCCATATCCTTTAGCTTATAATAAACCTACCTGTACCCTTTATTCAATATGAAAGGAAATAAATTCTAGATCTTTGGCAGGAATTTGCAATTTATAATATAATATTTAAAGATTAGTTTTTAAGGAAAACTTTAGTTGGCATAGAACAGCATTTTAATATGATAAAATTGTTAAATATTTATTCAAATATGGTCACATAAATTAATGAGATCCTTTGTACTAAAAATAGCTGCATTTTGATAATAATTTTTGAAAGATGTACCTTTCTTTTTTGTTCAGCCTCTGGTTTATTCCTTTTTTTTGGATAAGATTAGGAACAAGACTGAGGAACCTGATTCATAGGCATAAATTTTTGTAAAAAGAATTAAAGTCTTATGAGCATATTAACAATGGAAAATGCTTCACAAGAGGAACACTTAAAATTTTGTAATTAAATTGATTAGTAATTAATTAGAAAAATCAACTAGCTGATATGTCATTGTATCATTTCTGCTGATTTTTTTTTCTGATTAGTAGGAAAAGGGTGTTGTATTTAAACTTTTGTTCAGTAGGAATGATTCCTTCAATTTTCTCTTTTTAACTTTTCACTTCATTTCAGACACAGCAGGGTACCCTTCCTAACCCTTCACTCCATCTCACCATTTTCTCTCTAAACCACAATTTTTTTTTCTCTAATGCCACTCTTAGAATATTTTAGTAGGATAATGGAGTTATTTCTTGAACTCTGCTGACAAGATTCTTGTACCCCATGGTAGGAAACTCCTGATCTACATTTCCCTGATATGCTAGTTTAGCAATCCTGTTGGGAAAAAAGTAAAAGAAAATTAGATTACTCTGACAGGTCCTGTTCTACAATTTTTGCCTAGGGCATTCAACTAAATTAAAATTATTTTATGAAGCATCTACTACATGAAAGGTATTGTGCTCCTCTTTCTCATTCTGTCTCAAGCTTGCATTTTACTGCGAAATGCTGCATGTACACAGATAAATTATTACAATATAAATTGAGGAGGGAGAAATAATGGAAGGCTTGAAGGAATAATGGAAGGATTTTCAGAGAAAGTGACACCTGAACTGAGCCTTGAAGGTAGATAAGGATTTTGAGAAGCTAAGAAATATATTTCATAAATGTATGATAGCTTGTGAAAATACATGGAGGTAGGAGAAAAAAATGTACTGTTCAGAGAACAACTAGTAGACTAGCTAGTTTAAATCCAGTGTACCTGAAGGAGAGTAATTAACCTGGAAAGATGAGTTTGAGTCAGATGTACGCAGGTTTCCAGGTTAAGGAGACAGCATTATCTTAGAAGCAATCAAGAGTCACTGAAAGCTTTTGAGTCAATATCAGACCCATGTGTTAGGAAGAATATTTTGATAGCTATAATTAAGATGGAAGAGAATGGAAATAGGACAACCAATGAGGAGACTATGAAAACAAATCAGGTAAAATATTATGTGAGGTAGAATTAGGATGTAGCCCTGTAAGAGAATAAGAGAAGAGGTGGTGAGATGTCATGAAGGTAGAATCATAAAAATGTGGCAACTGACTGAATATAGGGGATGGTGGAGAGGGAAGAGTTAATGATGACTCTTAGTTTACACACTTCAGTGACTGGATAAATAGTATTATTACTACTATGGGCTTAATACTAAAGATTCAACCATATTTTAAAGACCCTCTAAGCAAAATCTGAAAACCTTAGTTCCTAGAAATACTTTCCATTCCACTAGCGAAAAATAATTATTGGATTTCTACTATGGTATGTATTTAATCAGTTTTTTTCCCCATCTTCTCAGACCCCGAAGGATTAATGTTTAGTTTTGTGAAGATGTACTGCACCAATAACAGTCCATACAGTTGAGTTTGAGAAGAGCTTTGTTTTAAAATTGTCATTTGTAGGTGGGAGCATAATTTAATGTATTATAGTGGAGAGATTTCTTACTCCTGCATAGCTGGGGGAAAAAATTGTGATCATCTTTGCCAAGGGGATGTTCAAATTTACAGTAGACAATTCAGCAACAACAGATTCCAGATAACAGGATTACAATTTACAGTAGAGTTTCTCACATTTTCAGTAGCAACTATATTTACAGTAGGGCTCATTTAATTAAAACCTGTTCAACTGTATCTCCCATTTGTCTGAAACAAATGTTTATCCTATTTATACTATCAGTGAACTCTTCACATGAGTAGCTAACAATAAATTGTGAATTGAGGCACAATGAATACCAATGAAAACATGTTACTCTCAATTCACTTTATGCTAAATATACATAGAGACACAATACAATTTTCTGTGATGACAGCCCCTTTAAATGGATAATTAACCTTAGTTTATACTCTGAAATTACTGTTTCTGAATCACTATTACTGAAATTACACTTCACCATAGAAGCAGCAATTTTAACCATTGATAAAACATTAACAACATACTCCAAGGATTCATTTAAACATTTTTTTCATGTCCAAAATTTAGATCTCTTTCTGTACCTTGGTTTCATTACTCCTCTGTCAGGAGGTGAGCAGCATATTTCATCACATGTCCTGTGGAGTTATAGTTGGTTTTGCTTTGTTCAAAGGTCCTTAGTCTTTCAAAGTATTTTTGTTTTCATTGTTGTATAAATTGTTCTCCTGGTTCTGTTCATTTCACATTAGTTGGTTTCTTGAAATCTGTCTCTTTCTTCCTTTTTTTATGGCACAATAATATTTCGTTATATGCATATTTAATCATTTATTTATGCATTTCTTCTGTTTGGCTTCCCCCCAAATAAGTTACTCTTTACTTTTCAGTTCTTTGTTTTTAATAAAAAGAGCTACTATAATTATTTTATAAATAAACACCTTTTACTTAAGAACTTTCACATTCTAGATGTAAAAAGTAAAAATGGCTGGGTATACACTTCAAAAGAGTTATGATTTGATTGATGCAGATATTCCTTCTATTGAAGCAGATTGCAATCATTCTGTGACTTTCATGTGACTATTTAGGATCAGTTATGGAAAAAAAAACGCAACTCCAACACTTTTTGGACAATTTTTTTTTGATCAGACTATATGTGTGTGTATATATATATATATATATATATATATATATATATATATATATATATATATATATATATATATATATATATATTGCTATGCTAGTCTTTACATGGCTAGATGGCACAGTGGATAGAGTATCAGACCTGGAGTAAGGATAACTCCTCTCCCTGAGTTCAAATCTAGCCTCAGACACTTGCTAGCTATGTGATCCTGGACAAGACACTTAACTCTGTTTGCCTCATTTTCCTCATCTGTAAAAAGAACTAGAGAAGGAAATCATTCTAGTATCTTTGCCAAGAAAACCCCAAATAGGGTCAGAAAGAGTTGAATACAACTGAAAAGACTGAGTAACAATGACAATCTTCACATGATAGACAACAAGTCCATCAGTGTACTGTATGGGATCTCTCAAAGCTTACACTCCACTTTCAAAGCCTTTGAGGAACCAGAATCATCTCCATTGGCATTGGACTAAGATGTTAATGGAGGATTTAAGCATGCATTTACCTAAGCATATTGCATTGACTTTTTCCTATCTATTTCTGATCAAAAATTGTCATACTGAAAGTTTTTTAAAAATCTTTTCTCCATCCTAGTTACCAACTATGACTCAGATTCAATTTATCAAAAATAGAAAGTAGAGTCTGTGTTCATCCTTCATTGCCAAAGAAGACCATGTCATCAGAGAAATAACGACATGACTAGCATTTGACTTTGTTTTTGAGGGAAGGAGGGCTGTGTAGGTCACCAGCCTCTCTTCTCCTCCAGAGCCAACTAAATCCAGTGACCAGATACTTATCAGGATGACTAGAGATGACCCAGGATGAGGCAGTTGAGGTTAAGTGACTTGCCAAATGCCACACAGTTAGTGAGTGTCAAGTGTCTGAGGTGAGAATAAGGCAGAGTAGAAAGACACTAAAACTACCCAAGTGAAGAAGTAGTATGGTGAAGTCAAGTAGAAGTCTTGGTTTTAGAAGTGGAGGAGGCAAGAAGAGTTGGGAAGAAAAGGAACTATACTTACTTACTAGGGTTTCACCGAGTTTTAAGAATGTGTTTAAGAAAATCAGACTATCAGAGCACTAAAAAGCAATGTTACTTGTAAACAGGATAAAATTGTTAAAAAAGGAAAATATTGTCTTTCTGACCTTCCTTATCAGTAACCCTTCCCTTCATCTCCAGGAGCCTATCATGAATTACATTCCACTAAGCATTACCAAGAATTTCATTAAAGGCATACTATTTAGAAGATATTGTGTAAGGCATTCCTTCAGAATACTGTTTTTAATGATAACGTTAGCTAAAGCTTGTCCATTCTCGTGGAGATTTGCATCATTACATATATACATATATATGTGTATATATATGTATATGTGTGTATATATATATATGTGTGTATATATGTGTGTATACATATATATATATATATATTTCAAATCAACCCAGCAAAGTCTTCAAGATTCAAAATAATTGGAATTATTAGTTAGAGTGACAGGCAGAAGGGTTGATTTGGAGGGCAAGGATCCCCACCTGTACTCTCTTTAAATTGTATCACAAAGGTGACTGTCTATTCATAAGGCAGGCCTTTGTTGCCAAAAGTCACATCACACAATGAAGTGTTGAACAGACATCCATTAAATCAAAACCAAACTAAACCTTATTCTTGTGAAACAAAAATTTTACATTATTGAAAGGTTCAATGGGAGATGGCCAACATGCTTAAAATAATGGCAATAGTTCTCCCTTTGGCTGCAGAATGTCAGCACTTATGGGAAAAAGTCGATCAAGTGCTTACTGGATCTGCTTAATCAAGCATAATTGTCATCATGTGACAGCAGTTATTGGAAGCTCCTTTGTGAAAGAGTGCCAGGACCATTTTGCAAAAGAACTACCTACATTTTAAAAAGAAAAGAAAAGAAAGATTTCCTGTGTTGGAAAAGACATTGGGAAAGACAAACAACATGTCTTCAGGTTCACTTTAAAAGTCATGCCTTTTCAAAGAAATAGAAGAAAATCACTGAGAGGTGCCTCAATTTTTTTCTTCACACAAGAATGGTATTTTTTTTAAACTCTTATTAATATCTTCCATTTGTATAGTGCATTATTTTCCAAAGATATCCTTCCTTTCCTTTTAATGAGAAGCCTTCTGTTGCAAGAGAAGTTTTTAAATGGAAGAAAAAAAAGTAGTTCACCAAAACCAACCAATTAAGTTTATTAGTAAATGCAATATTCCACACCCATTGTCCCTCACTTTTGTAAAGATGGGAGATGCTTTTTATTTACTTTTCTCTAAGGCTTTTCTCTTGATCATATAATAATTGTAGTGTTCATTAAAAAAGAGATTTCATAAAATCACTTAAAAGATCTACCAACAATGTTACGGTGCCATTAGTAATTATTACTGAGAATAATGTTCCATAGAGGCACAAAATCTATTTCCTCTAAAACTTACATATTGTTTTGTTCAGACTAAATGTTATGATAATCAGTATCAGTATCATCATAACTTCTTTCCATATTAGAAATGTATCTACCCAACTGTCAAAATACTAATTTATAGATAGAAAATCCTATTTTATTATCTATATTATCTATATATATTATATATTATCTATAATATCTTGAACAATTATCTATATTATCTATATATATTATATATTATCTATAATATCTTGAACAATTTAATTCACATTAGCAGACACTGGAAGGAGGATCAATAATTAAATACTATGTAATAAGGACAGTTATCTATACTAACATTGTGATTGCAACAAAACTTTATACCCTGACCTCTGTCAGGATACTTCTCTCTCAGGTAGGTGAAAGAATGATTCAGTCTTAATTTATTTTTAGGCTTAAGTAATCTCAAAACCATGAAACCAAACTATCTACATTATATAAAGTCCTGAATATATGTTATTTTATCAACAATCAAAGAATTATAAATGTACAGCTGGAAGAGTCCTTAAAGGTCATCTAGTATAAACTCTTCATTTTACAAATAAAAAACATACAGCATAGAGAGAGTAATGGGGCTTCCCCAAAGTAACATCATCATAGAATTTAGATTTGAACCTAGAGTCTCTGATTCCAGTTTCTTTTCACTTTATGATTCCACCAAATCTAACTCAAGTAAACTCAAGTTCTTAATTATTATGTCAGTGACTAGACAGGATCAGGGGAAGAGAGTGGGGTATCAGATCCCTTGCAAACAGCCTATATCTGAACAGGCTTAGAGACATGGAAGGAAATACACAATTAACAACCGTAAATGAGATGAACTCACTTATAAAACAGAATCTAGAGGAATGGATTAGAAAATGAATCTGACAAGACATATACTTGACATTTGCAAAACTACACATATATGGCCTATATTGAATTGCTTGCCTTCCCAAAGGGAATGGGTGGGGAGGGAGGGATGAAGAGAAGTTGGAACTCAAAGTTTTAGGACCAACTCTTGAATATTGTTCTTGCCACTAGGAAATAAGAAATACAGGTAATGGGGTATAGAAAGTTATCTGGCCCTACAGGACAAAAGAGAAGATGGGGACAAGGGAAGGGAGGGATGATAGAAGAGAGTGCAGATTGGTGATAGGGGCAATCAGAATGCTCGGTGGTTTGGGGTAGGGGGAGGGGACAAATGGGGAGAAAATCTGGAACCCAAAATTTTGTGAAAATGAATGTTAAAAGTTAAATAAATAAATTTAAAAAAAAAAGAAATATACTTGAAAAACAAAGATTCACAGAGTGTTAAAATGAGAATTTGGAGCAAAATTTACCATACTTCAGTTAAACTCAAAAGCAGGTATCAGGAATGATTGTGATTTCAAATAAAGCTACTGTAAATATAGATTAAAAAGCCAGATAAGATGTATAGATAAGATAATTCTCCTGCTGGGAAATTGCCTTATAATTAAAGATACCCATAGTTAATGAATCAATATCAACACTTAGTTTATATGCACTCAATAACAAAGCACGTAAAAGTTAATGGAACTGGAGAGAGAAATGAAGTGTAAAACAATCAATAGTGATTGATCTTACTGTATCACTTTCAGACCTCAAAGAAATGAATCAAAAGACAAACAAGAAAGAAGGCAAACACCTGGATAAAACTTTAGAAAACTCGGATGTAATAAAACATTGGCAATTACTGTTTGAGACTAGAAAGGAATTGACAAATTTTGCATCTGTATATGACACTTTTACAATAATTAATTACATACTGGGGCATAAAGACTTCATAAAAACATAGAAAAGCAGATATATGAAACATCATTTACTGATAATTGTTCAATAAACGGTATTTAAAGAAAGAATTAAAAAGCAACTGGTGCCTAAATAATTTAATACTGAACACAAAGTAGGTCAACCAACAAGTTATAGAAGAAATAGGAAGTTTCATCAAGAAAAAGGAGAATGAGTTGTCATGTCCAACTCTTCATGACCCCATTTGAGGTTTTCTTGGCAAAGATATTGGAGTGATTTGCCATTTCCTTCTTCTGCCCATTTTATAGATGAGGAAACTGAGGGAAACAAGGCTAATGACTTCTCCAGCTAGTAAGTATCTAAGGCCATATTTGAAATCAGATTTTTCTGACTCCAGGCATAGCTTTCTATCTATTGCACTACCTAGCTGCCCCAATAAAGAGACAACATAGCAAACTCATGGAATAAAGCTAAAGCAATTCTGAGAGGTAGGTTTTGTTTCAACAAAAGAGAAGAAGAACAAACCCATGAGATGGGCATGAATTTTATTTAAAAAATCTGAACAGCAAAATAAAAAAAAACCCTCAACTAAAGAACAAAGGAGAAATTATAAAATTTAAAGACGCAATTAATAAAATTGAAAGCAAAAAAGCACTTTTTTAAAAAGTTAAAATGAACAATTTGAGGGAGGGAAGGAGAAGAGAGAAAGAGAGAGAGAGAGAGAGAGAGAAAGAGAGAGAGAGAGAGAGAGAGAGCAAATTGTTTATATTTTTAAAAAAGGACCTTCTACAGCAACAGAAGGGGAAAGAAAGGAAATCATGAGAAACTCTTCTGCCCAATTGTATGTTAACAAAACTGGGAGAATTTGGAGGAAAAAGACAAATACTACATTAAACACCCATAATTAACAAAAGATGAAACATACTATTTAAATAGTGCAATATTAGAAAGAAAAATTGGACTTGTCACACATGAATTCCCAAAGGAAAAATAAAATTTGCATGACCAGATGGATTTACAAGTGAATTTTAACAAGCACAGCAACAGTGTTAGGGTGGTTTAAAAAAAATAAGAACAGAGGATATTAAGAGAGTCACCTGCGGAAGCAAAGAGTAAGCCAAATTCCCCATTATGACCAATGAGTCAGGAAGAATGAAAATACAGTCAGTACTAGAAGGTATAGCCAGAACACGTATGTCATTAGAAGAAAACCACATCTCAGTGAATGCAAGAAGATGGAAAGAGCAAGAAAGGTCAAAGTTCAAGAAGAAACTAAGTTGTTACCTATGGGGCAAGCATTGCATAGAGCACAATGAAAGTAGGTTAGGTAGCTTTAGAGAGGCAGGGAGGGTATTTGGGTTGCTAAGGATGGAAAGTTCAGTGTTCAATGTAGCATGGAGAATTCGATTTGAAAAATGGCAACTGGGCATTCAAAATCACTGGTCTGGTTATGATGGGTGAGAGGTATGTTAATCATTGAGGACTACCTTGGTATAACTCTCATATACATAGCATATTGTCTAATAACACTTGTTATGTTTCCGTGTTTTGTCCAGTAATACTTGACATGTCTATATGTCTTATGTATACACAATATACAATGATATTCACATGGAGACATATTATTGAGATGCAAGAGGAGCTAAAGTACAGAGAGGGCCATGGGTTACCCTCTTCTTCAAGCCAAAGGTATTTTTAAATTTTAGTCAATACCTGATGCAATCTTTCTGTCCTTCTTAATTCCAACTTTCATACTAGGGGAAATAAACATACATATCAACATTCATTCAAAGTCCTAGGTTCCAATTTTTTTAACTTACTCATTCACCATGCCTCCTCCTCCAACCCACCATAGCTACCCATAGAGAGGATGTACAACCTGCCATCATCCATAAATCGTCCACATCCACGTTCATGAACTCTGAAATTTCTTTATCTAATCATAATCAGTTGCTCTCTCTTTGCCTTACAGTCCCTTCTGATCTTTGACCTGATTATGACTTTGAATTCCTCAATCCCTCAGTTCTTTCACAGATCATCTCCCTTGTACTGGCTACACTCTTTTCTCTTCCCCATTTTAACTCCCTCTTGAACCAATTCAGCTTTACATTCTATACTCTATGTAATTTTCTTGAGTCCCCAGTTCGTTTGTCCTATAGAAGATCTTACCTTTCCAAATCCCAGGCTTGGATTATTCTCATCATCTGCTCTATTAGAACCTACATAACTGTTGCTGAACAAAACTGGAGAAAACCATGGAACTACACTGACTGGGTTCACTACAAGTTTGCTACATAATCTGCCTTACTGTGACAAGGCAATCCTTTTTAACACCTTCCAAATTTATTCATTATCTTACTCACCCATACCTCTTCTATCCCTATACTCTCAGCTAAGCTTCATATTTCACTGAAAAATTGACACCATTTGCTGAGATCTCTGACTTCTCCCCTCTTTTTCATGTCACATCACTCACATCATCTTCCCTATCTCCCCCTTCACTCTAGTTTCACATAAAAAGATGTCCTTTTTCCTTGTGAGGTCAAAACCCTCTATATCGAAAAATGATCCTATTCCATCCCATCTTATCCAGAAGATTACCTCCCATCCATATCCTCTTACTAATATTAAATTGTGCTGTGTACTGGTTGCTTTCCTATTGCCTATAAACATGCCCATGTCTTACTCATCCACAAAGTAGTCTGTCATCCTCCCAGTCAACCAGGTTTGAATCCTAGGTTTCATCTTCCACTTCTCACTCTATCACCTCCTTTACTCAATCAGTGACCAAGTCTCATCATTTGCACCTTTGCAATGTCTTTCATATATGCCTCCTTTTCTTTTATAGCATGGCTACCATCCTAGTGCAGAACTTTATCACCTCATTCCTGGACTATTACAATAACTAGATGGTTGATTTCTCTGCCTTGAGTCTCAACCCAACCCAGTCCATATTCGACTCAGCTATCAAACTGACCTTCCTAAAACATAGATCTGATCATATCATCTTTGTGCTCGGTAAACTCCCATGGCTTCTTATCTTCTGCAGGATCAAATATGAAATCCTTTGTTTAGCATTCACAGCCCTTCTTGTCCTACCCCCTTTCTACCTTTGCAATCTTCTCACACCTTACTCCCCTCCGAGAACTCTTCAATCCAGTGACACTGACCTCCTGATAGTTTCTCCCACATAGAACTCTATCACTCTACTCCTAAGCATTTTTCATTGGTTATCCCCCATACTCAGAATGCTATCTCCTTTCCACCTCTTATCTTTGTTGGCTTGCCTCAAGTCTTGGCTAAAATTCCTCTTTCTGATCATAAAAAAGGGAAAAAGACCCACATGTAGAAAAAATATTTATAGTAGGAATATCGGAAGCTAGGACTTTGAATGAATGTTGATATGTATGTTTATTTCCCCTAGTATGAAAGTTGGAATTAAGAAGGACAGAAAGATTGCATCAGGTGGCAAAGAATTGGAAATGTGGGGATGCCCATCACCTAAGGAATGACTGAACAAGTTGTAGTATATGGATGTGATAGAATACAACTGTTCCACAAGAAATGAAAAACAGGTAGATTTCAGAAAAACCTGGAAAGACCTACATGAACTGATGCTGAGTGAAGTGAGCAGAGCCAGGAGAACATTAGGCACAGGAAGAGCAACATTATTACCTAATCCCTTACACAATGACCAACTTTGATAGGTTTTTAGCTCTTCTCAGCAATTTAATGATCTAAGACAATTCCAAAAGACTTATGAAGGAAAATGCTATTCACATTCAAAGAAAGAAATGTGGAGTCTGAATGCAGATCAAAGTATACTGCTTTCACTTTTTTTGTTTTTTCTTTCTCATGGTTTTTCCCTTTTGTTCTGATTCTTCTAGTGTGGAAATGTGTTCTGCATGATTGTACACGGATGACCTATGTCAGATTGCTTGCTGTCTTGTGGAAGGAGGGAGGGAGAGGGAAAATTTTAGAACTCAAAATCTTGTAAAAGGAAATGGTGAAAATGAAAAATAAATTAATTTTTAAAAATGAAATAAAATAAAATCTCTCTTTCTCCAGGAAGCCATCCCCAGTCTTCCTTAATTTTAGTGCCTTCCCTCTGAGATTACCCTCAATTTATTCTGTATGTATCTTGTTTGTACATAATTATTTGCATGTTATCTTCCCCTATTCAACAATGAGCAGAAATTTGCTTTTCGTTGTATTCCCAGTGCTTAGCATAGTACCTGACTCATAGAAGGTATTAATAAATGCTAGTTGACTGAATATCTGATATATACTGACTGTCAAATGATTAGTACAAACAATAAGAATTATCTGTGCTTGGAGGAAGGAGAGGCTATTATAAACTGAGTTGCTTCAGGAAATTTCTTTGGTAACATAATTTACAATCTGACAAAATTTATGGCTTTATTACCCCCAAAGAACTTCTTAGGAGGCAATTCAAACATGACTAAGCCATTGTGAACACCATTATTCATGGTGTTGTTGTGTTTGTCCTTCATTCTCGAAGAGGACCATGACATCAAGATGATGACATGACTTGCAGTTGACTTTGATTTGAGTGAGGGAGGGCTGTGCAAGGTCACCAACCTCACTTTCTTCTCCTGAGCCATCTGGGTTCAATGGCCTGATATTCATCAGGATGACCGAAGATGGCCCAGGATGCAATGAGAGACCCTGGTCCTTTCAGGCTAAGGTCCTATAGCATTCTCACTTTGAGTGAGATACACTCATAGGCTTCTTTAAGTACTTACTCAAGAGATGGCCTCTTTAATAAAAAAAAATCAAACTGGGAGAAGAAGACTCTCAGGGTTCCTGGGTAAAAAAAAGCAATTACTATTTAGTATTTTAATCCACTCTGTGCCAGGTGGGTGAGGACTTGTCCAGTCTATGAGCTCCAGAGTGAACTGGGTTTGAGGCTTCATCTTTGAGCAAGAAATATAGCCAGTAAACCCAGAGGAAAAAAGGCAGCTTTTGGGGGTGGAACACTGGAATAGGAGGAGGAGAACTGCTACTCACTCACAGGTTTATTTGTGTATAAACATGCCATACTCCCCAATAGAATGTAAGATCCTTTAGGGCAGGGGCTGGTTTGCTTTCACATGTTTAACTCTGGCACCTCGCCATACAACGGGGTGCTTAATAAATATTTTAATAAAATAATAAATAAACATTTATTGATTAATTAATGCTATAAATACTGAATGTGCAAAGTTCCTTCCTTCCAGGGGCTTCTAAATATGGAATAGCAACAAATAATAATATAGTATACGATAAATGACTATCAAATAATAGGAATTGTGTGCTATAGAATACAAAGCATCTGCTATAAGCAAGAGATCCCTTCTCCATCCAAGATTCTATAAAAATTCCAGACATGAGTCTAAGAAACTGGTTTAAGACTTCCCAGACAACAACTGTGTTCACAGCCTAGAATTTAGCATAAGGACATCATAGTTAATAACAGCATCATTGTCAGCTCAGATAATACTATAAAGTTTGTAAAATATTGAACATATTTGATCTTATTTGATCCTCACAAACAATGCTGTGAGATAGTTAATATTATTTCCCATTTTATAGTTGAGGAAGCTGGATCCCAAAGAGCTTTCAGTGACTTGCTAAAGAACACACAGAGGCAGATTTCAAAACCAGGCCTTTCTGACTGCGAGATAAGCATGGTCTTCCCTGGGCCACACTACTTATGAAACAATAAAGTACTCAAGGGGAGAGATCATATTGTCTGCTTCCTTCTCAATTCTCCATTTACAGATAAGAAATCATTCTGTTTAATAAACTGATACTGTATGAAACAAGAATTTAACAATAAAGAGAAAAATTCCTCATCTTCTTATTTCTTACATCCTCACAGCTCTAGCTCATCCTTCACTGCCTTTGGCAAGTGGGACTTCCACGTCCTATGGTCTTCTCATCTTGGGATATTGCTCAACTAGACCAGTTCCTTTCTCCTACTGGTGAATTCCTCCTAGTGCCTCTGTATTGGGGAGGAGCCTTGACCATTTTTATTCCCCTCCCAGCTCTGCTTCTGACTTTTTGGACTTCAAAAACATCTTCCAACACTCAATCCCAAACACACTACCTCCACTTTTCATTGCACCTTTGTGTCTCTGTCTTCCCCCTGTTAAACTTATGCTCACTCAGTTACCCATTCCTAGTCCTACTTATCAATCAGTGCTAGAGGAGGCTCTGGTGGGGAAGGACACATTAAGGTTGCAGCTGTTTTACACGTGATCTTTGCGATGTACTCCATCTGCAAATTGTTAACATTTTTGCCACCTTGGAGAGAAATTGAGATGCAAGAGCCTAACCTCTTTTGGTGGATTGTCTTAAAGTTACCTATAAAAGATATTCACACCCTGAAGCTACTGCAGATCTTTTATGATCAGCCAGTCAATGTCAATGTTTTGCTACCTTGAGATACTTATAATAAAATCCTTTTAATTCTCTGTCCTGAGTTTTGCCTCATTAATCAGGGTGAAAGACCAAATGAAGAATTTTCCTTTTAACACTCCATTAGACAGTCAGTTTCTTTAGAGTTGGGGCCTTTTTTGCTTTTATTTATATCCCCAACACAACACAGTTCCTAAAACATAGTTAATACTTAATAAATAATTTTTGTCTAAGGCTAATAAATGTGTATAAACAGTGGTATTCTGGTACGGACTCATACGGCTCTCAAGCGACAATTGTTAAATTTTCAGTATGACAACAGTAACATTATGCGATGATCAACTTTGAAAGACTTGACTCTTCTCAGCAATACAATTCCAGAAGACTTATGATGGAAAATACTACCAATATCCAGAGAAAGAACTGTGAGATCTGAATGCAGATAGAAGCATACTATTTTCTCTTTTTCTTTCTTGTGGTTTTTCCCTTTTGTTCTGATTCTTCTTTCACAACATGAGTAAGTATGTTTAATATGATTGTACATGTGTAGCCTATATCAGATTGCATGTCATCTTGGAAGGGAGGAAAGGGAGAGGAGGGGAAAATTTTGGAACTCAATCTTATAAAAGTGAATGTTGAAAAGAAAATAAATATTTTTAAAAAGAAAAGATTTTACGAAAAATAAATTTTTAGTGTGAGCATTTGCACCTCAGAATTCAGCAAACATTAAAAATGAGGTCTTGGTTTATTGATTTTCTGAATTTAAGAAAACAATGAGGAAATGGTTATAATTATGCAGATTATACTTAAAAGTACATTATGCATAATTTTTTTCAGAGCCGGTTGTTAAACATATGGAGCAGAATTTAAAGGATTTTTGAAGTTATGAAAGGAAGACATCTATTCTAAATAAATTATATTTGCAAATATAAAAAGTAAAAATAACATATGCAGTATGAGCATTTGCTTCTAAGTAATGCTTGATGAGATGTGGCATTCACTGAATGCGAGTTATATATAAGGCACTATGTATCTTCAACTGTCTGCTGGACATAGAGTGCTGGACCTGGAATCTGTCCTTAGCTTGAATTAACTGCAGATACTTACAAGCCATTAGAGTTAGGGATCCTGAGCAAGTTACTTAACCACTCTGTCTCAGATTTCTCATCTGCACATGGGTATAGGAATAGCACCTAGAAATAGCACAGAGTTGTGATGAGGATTAAATGATATAATATTTGTAAATTGCTTTTCAAATTTTAAAGAGCTATATAATCGCTAGCTTGTATTATTATTACAGAGGAACAATAGTTCACACATCATGCCTGTTATTTGTCAGTCAGTTAGGAAAAATATGATACTTACTATAAGGTTTTGAACATAATCGGGGCCTTGTAAAACAACATTTTAATTAGGAAAATGAAAATGAATCATGAGTGTTAGCTTAAGGCTATGTCAGTTTTATTCAAATCATGATTAATTGCTTAAGAGGAGATGAAAAATCAAATAGAAAGATTCACTCTAGACAAAGCATTTTTAAAATCATATACCTAGATTCCCATGTAGGGTCCATATCTTTTTTCTCATCAGCTGCAGATAATAATTTTACAAAGGTATGGTAATGGAAGACTCTAAATCAAAGTAGATCTGCTGTGTCTGCAAGAACCACCTTGCTGTAAGTTGGCCAGGAAGGATTTGCTTGCCTGTTAACTGGCACAGTAGGTCTTATAATTGGCACAATAATATTTCTACTTTAAATCTTTCTATGATGTACCTTGATAGAGTAATTCAGCTAATTGGAGATGTTGATCATAGGAGGGAGAATCTTTCATAATGCTAGTGCCATTCCTGACTCACTGTGAAAATGATCCAGAACTAAATTGCTGAATGTGGCAAAGTACTCCCTCCCTAAACAAGTGCTGTTCCAAAGAGGACAGAAGGACCAGGAATACTTGAGAATATGACATTCCAACCAAAATTGCTAACAGAATATATTTGAATAGATTGCCTTCATGAGAAGACAGTGTTTCCCAATAATGCAAATGGCAAAAAAGAAATGTTTCCCAATGCTTAATTTCCAGCACCACAAGATGGATCTGAATAAAAATTTTAAATATATCTTTAAAATTTTTTTCACAAAAGTAACTAATTTTTTAAAAAAATGTATAGCACAGAGTGCTTTTTTAAGAGAAAGAAGAAAAGATGTCAAAATCAAACAATGATTGTACAGAGCAAGAGGAAAGAGAGAATCTGAGAACCGAACAGGCCCTTTTTTCTTATTTATTCCTTTGCCTTTTTTTAATAATCCATAAGTAGAAGAAAAAAAACAAATAGGATTTCTTTCACAGACTAATAAAACCAGCTGAGATATGACTTCCTCAGAACTATGTGGGTAAAGGTTATAGGGTTTGAGTTGTTTGCTACTCATTTCATTTCCTTTACATCAGAACTAATTTTCCTTAGTATCTAAATCACAAATTTCTTAAACATTTTTTATAAGTAAGCAAGGGTACAAATATTAGTCTTTAAATGACAAGATAAACCACAGACCAACGTTCTACCCGCACATATGGTTTTTCTATGAATTGAAAGGTCTTTTGTGGGGGAAAGGGAGAATTCTATGGGTTGGTTTGGGGGGATAGCATGAACATCATTACAAAATATAGAAAAAAGTATCTTCTGAAATGAGTAATTGTTTACTAATTGGTGATGGGACTAGAAATTCAGTAATTAGACTTGTAATCCAGTGTATTTAATACTATACACCTTGAACTACTAGGAGGATCAGAATAATGTTCATGTGAGAGATGGGATTTAGGCTGAAGGAAGATAGAGATGAGGAGAGAAGGCATTCCAGTTATAGGGTTTAGGTAACTTGTTTAATTATGGAGGTAGAAGATGACATATTCTATATGGGGAATAGAAAATGAGCTGGTTTATCTGGAATGCAAAGCATATGAAGGTAAATACTGTGTAAAAAGCTTGGAAAAGCAGGCTGGAGACAGATAGTGAAAGGTTGTATTTCCCATTTTTTAAATTTTATTTTAATTTATGGAATGAAACAATAGCACAGTACAATAGAAAAGATGATTGCACATGAAACTGCAAAGCTACTATGCACAACCTGCTATTTGCTTCAAATATACAACAAAATTATCATGTAAACTTTTTTCTTTTCCTTTCCCCCTAACCCTAAAAATGGCTACCATCACACACAAATAAGTGTTTGTGTGTGTGTGTATGCATATGTGTGCAATTATTGTTTATATTTTTCTATTAATCAATTCTTTTTCTGGATGTAAATAGCATCTTTCTTCATATGTCTTTTATAATTAATTTGGGTATTTATAATAGTTGAAATAACTTATTCACTCAAAGTTGTTCTGAAAATAATGTTGCTGCCACTGTATACAGTGTTCTCTTGGTTCTTCTCATTTCACTCTTCATTATTTTATACAAGTCTTCACATGGTTTTCTAAGCTCATGGAGCTCATTATTTCTTATAGCACAATAGTATTCCGTCACAATGATATACCACAACCTGTTCAGCCATTCCTCAGTTGATGGGCATCCCTGAAATTTCTAGTTCTATGCCACCACTAAGAGAATTGCTAAAAATATTTTAGAACATATAAGTCTTTTTCTTTTTTCCCTAATTATCTTCAGAAATAGACCGAGTAGTAGTATTGTTGGGTCAAAGGGCATAGGTAGTTTAGTAACTCTTTGGGCATAATTCCAGATTGTTCTCCAAAATGATTGGATCAGTTCATAATTCCTCCAAAAATGAGTGTCCCAATTTTTCCACATCCCATCCAACATTTGTCTCTTTCCCCTTCCATCATTTTAGTCAATCTGGTAGGTATAAAATGATATCTCATAGTTTGCATTTCTCTAATCAATAATGATTTATAGCATTTTTTATATGACTATAAGTTGTTTATATTTCTTCATTGGAAAACTATCTGTTTACATCCTTCGATCATTTATTGTTTGGGAAATGACTTGTATTCTTATAAATTTTGCAAAATTCTTTATTTAAGATACGAGACCTTTATCTGACAAAATGTCAATAGAATTTTTCCCCCAAATGTGTGCTTTCCTTCTAATCTTGGCTACATTTGCTTATTTCTGCAAAACATTTTTAATTTAATGTTATTGATATTTTCCATTTTACACTTAACTTTGCTCTCTGTCTCTTGTTTAGTTATAAAATGCCCACCAATCCATAAGTCTGTTAAGTAATATGTTCCATGTTCTTCTAATTTTCTTGTAAAATCTCTCTTTATATCTAGGTCATGTATTCATTTTGACTTTATCTTGGTAAATGGTGTAAGATATTGGTCTGTGTTCAGTTTTTGCGACATAATTTTGCCACATAATTTCCCAATAATTTTTAGTAAATAATGAATTCTTATCCCCAAATCTTGTCTTTACACTAGTCAAATACAAGATTATTACATGTATTTGCTGCTGTAAGTTATATATCTATTCTATTCTATTGATCTACCTTTCTATTTCTTAGTCAATACTACTAAACCTTCCTTTACACTTTTTTCATTATTTCCTTTGATATCTTGACTTTTTTATTTTTCCAAATGAATTTTGTTATTTTTCTGTTATAATTACTATATTCAAAGTTATAATTACTATTTATGAATTTCCCTCCATCTGATTTTACTCACTATTTTTCCTTCTCATTCTCTCATTTTGCCTTATCTCTGTTACCTTAACCCTTACCGTCTCATTCCTTACTTTAGCCCAACCCTCTAAAAACTCTCCCCTTATCTATTGACCCTACCCTTCTAATATTCATCTGTATACTCTTATAAAAGTATTGACAATTGTAGAGAAGGGAAATGACATGGTCAGCCATGGTGTTACCCATTTGGATTCCTGTCACCCAGACAGGTGGATAGAATCATGGGAGGCAAATATATCAGAATGATTACTAGTTTCCTGCTGACTTTCTCCCTGGGTAAGGTGGGAGGGAGACAGTGGTGATGGCAAAACATTCCAAAATTGCTGAATCACTAATCTAATTATGAGATACATCATAAAGGTGTTAGGTTATAGGCTATCCATGACATTTAATGGGTAATTAGCTATTCTCAAGAATACAATGATCCAAGACAATACCAAAAGACTAATGATGGAGTATAGTATCCAACTCCAGAGAAAGAAATGACATTAATTGGATATAGACCAAAGCATGCTATTTTTCATTTTCTTTCCTTCATCTTTTTCTATGAGTTTTCTTGTACAAAATGACTCACATGGAAATGTTTTACATAATTGCACATGCATAACCTATATCTGATTGTTTACCATCTCAGGGAGGGAGGAAAGGAGAAATAGATAGAATTTGGAATACAAAGCTTTAAATAAAACTGTTTTAACAAATTGGAAATAAAATGGGAAGCTTGGTATCAGTAAAAAAAAAAAAGCTTGAAATCTCCTGAAGGCAATCTAACCTGCCCTCCTTTTTCAACTCTGGGGCCACTTCCCATTACTATGTTCCATCTCATTTCTTTATACTGTTGGATAAATTGATTGTTCCTCCAAATGTATTTACAATTTGAACAACAGACATTCTTCATTCGCTTGATCTGTCCCAAGTGGAAGGACAGGCCAAACTCCTTTGTGGTCTTTGTCAATTTCAGGAATCTTTGCAGTGTGTTCTTGGCTTTGGTGGAAAGAGCAAATGTACCACATCTATCTATGTATTTATTTATTTATCTAATCTATCTCTCTACACACAAATATATACATATATATGTGTATATATATAACTCTATGTCTATATAATAAGCTAGTCCAGCTACTTATTTACATAACCTCACAATTATCACCATGTTATAGATAAATGTGCAAATAGAATACATTTTTTGGCCAAGATCAATGGAAAGCAGACTTTATCCTCAAAGAACTCATAAAATAAAATAGAATGCTTAAGCTGGAAAAAAGAAATTCCATTATATTCCCCCCCAAAAAAAACTGTGCTAAGATAACCGTTAATAACCATAATTCTGGGAACTAGGAGAAATTGTCTAGGAGAGCAAAAGGATAAACAACGGTATATTAGAAATTAGTTTCTCTAAAATAATTTGACCATGATCCTGATGAATAGCCTTGAGGTATACTCTTTGATAAGACAATAGTCAGAGACAAACCAAGATGGTGGAATAAAATGAAGTAATATATCTCATGTCTTCCAATAACTACTCCAAGGAAGATCTGATAAATATCTCAGACGTGCATCAGATATAGTAATGATCAGAAATCTAAGGAAAAATCACCGTGGGTTGTCTTCCAATTACAAGATCACAATTTTGACCCATAGTCAAGTGACTAGCACCAGAACTGTAGAACAAGGGATGAGCTGATCAAGATTGTGGATCCAAACCCCAAGAATGAAAGAGGACTGCAGGTGCTGCCTTTCTAAACCAGGAGAAGGGATCACAGAGCTAGTATCCTAGAAGCAAAATAGGGCCATCAAACTTGTGCTCTCAACCAAGGAGGAAAGGATCTCGGGTCTCTGAGTATCATAATATCTTTGTTACTATGGGCAAGCCATTTAGCCTCCCTATCTGTCATAAAATGAAAATAATAATACCAGTACAGAATTAACTTGAAGCTCAAGTAAGACATTTATCTGTAAAGCGTTTTGTTAATCCTAAAGCTCTGTACAAAAGTCAGTTCTTATTACTAACTTTCCCTTGTCTATATTGGCAAGCTTTTACATCTATCAACTCCATAAGGTTTGTTAAAAAAAAAAATCCTTGTGACCTGCTAAAATAGAAGAAACCTCAGGTCCAAAAGGGGAATTGGAATGAACCAGAGTCTGATCACAGTTTACAAAGATCATAATTGCATTTATTGCCTGAGAAGAAGCAGCTTGCAAGTTGGAGCAGTGAGACAATGTTTTCATCTGCTCAGAGGAGAGTGGGAAAGGTTGAGGTATTTATATATATTTAAAACTTGTTGAGTTATTTATGAGTAAATCAGGATTAAAGGAGAAGCACAATAAATTGGGGAGTCGGGCAGGAAGTGGGAGTCTAAGGAGAAGATATCGGCAAATACAATAAATCATAAAGATATTTGCTGCTCTTTAGATTAGTCAGGAATTATGATATTTGATTTTCTGTCTGTGCTGGTCAAGACTAGTTTCATCAGTTGCAGGCATCTCTGAGCTCAGCTAATGCTTATTTCCCAATGGATCACTGGCATGTCAAGCAGTCCTGGGCATTAGAAAGAAAAGAAGAAAAAATCTCTTCTCTGCTCTACAACATCACAGCCTCTAATGTATTCCAGCCCACAAAAAAGAGCTTAATTTACTCTTTTCTACCTCAGATTCTTTTTTTCCTCAAGTATAAGGGAAAATGGTTGAATAGATTACCCTTTTTGCCTAGGTGATTCAGAGAATGTTATTTGCAACTCCATACATACAATGATTTTCATGTCCTCTTTAAAAAGTAGAGGATCCAGTGGGGTATGGGGGTGGGGTTATAAGGAAAGAGTATGGAGGCAGTGGGGTACACTAGAAAAGGACAAGAGGCAATCATTCAGGCTTTTAACATCTCAATTTCTCCCTTTCTTGCTACAATCCATACTTTGGATTGGGTTAAGGTGGCAAGGCTACAAAAGAATTGTGAGAAGGCTGTATGTTGTCTAATTATAATGATCAAGCTTGACTCTGAGGAAGAGATAAGAAAATTCACTCCCTCTTTTCATAGTGGTGTTATTATGGAGGTCTGTGAGTGTGGAACAGTTTTTATACTGTTAAACTCAGTTGATATATGGTTAGTTTTCTGGAATTGCTTCTTAAGCATCTAGGTGGTACAGTGGATAGAGAGCCAGGCCAGGAGTCAGGAAAATCTGAGCTCAAATTCAGCTTTAGATACTCAGTAGCCATGTAACCCTGGAAAAGTCACTTAACACCTATTTGCCTCAGTTTCCCTTCCCATAGTTATTGTGAAGATCAAATGAAATAATAATTGCAAAGCACTTACCACAGTGCCCGGCAGATAGTAAGCACCACATATCTGTTGGTTATCATTATTTCCCACTTTCTTTTTAATTCTTTGTTACAAGGGATAGCTTTTTGGGTAAGGGAGAGGACAGAGATAAATTTTGAAATGAAGATGATGTAAAAGATGCTAACTTTTTTAAAAAAAGTATTCTGTGTAAAACATCTCTGTCTTTTTGGCTAAAAAATGATATCTCCTTGATCTTTCATCCCTCAGCTTCATCTCTTTTGTTAATAGAATCAACTTTGGTTTATGGCATCTCATTCTCTTTGATGCAAGAAGCAGACTCAAATACTGAATCAATTAAAAGGAGAGAATATAAACAAATAAAGAAAAATGATGAATCACTATTTGTTCTTAACACGTTTAGGCAAAGAGATATAAACATAGCACTATGGTATAAAGAATTCTGATGAGAGTTTAGAAGCCACTCCATTCCTGAGTTTGACTTTGTTAGCTAACAGCCAAAATAATTAATAGACTTTACATGTCCAAAGAAAATGCAGTTCAAAGAAAAAAGAAAAAAATTCTACAAATTCTGTGACCAAGCAGTTTGTTCCCACAAATAGAGCTATGTACACCAGTTTGATTGTAAATATTGCTCTTTTCAACCTGAAATAAAGAAGACTACCAAAGGGGTAAAAGCTAGGATCTTTAATGAAGGCAAGGGAATTGTAATTTGGTGCCACTATCAACACCAAGTACTGGAGTATCCAAGAGGGACAAGGTTAAATACATTTCACCAAGGAGGGAGTCTTGTGGGAGGCACAGCCTCCAGAAGCTGTTACATAAGTTGTTTGGCATAACAAAATGAAGATCCATAGAGAAGGTTGGGAGGGGTTGGGCAACATCTGGTTAGAACAGCAGGCTCAGACTCTAGATACAGCAATGGAGAAACTGGTTTGGATCTACTCCAGTCTTTACGACAGTTGAGATCAAGTCAAGTAGACCCTTCTGAAGTCTGCATTCAACATTCTTTTTTAAACTGGTTTCTATCATCCTCTTTTAAGTGGTTTTGATTTCCCACAGGAAATTGGTAGCTCTAGGACAAGGTTACGTCAATAGTTGTATTCAACACTTTGTAGAGTAAAGATGTCTGAAACTGGCAAATCTATTGGAAGTGTATATGTTCACTAGCCACGCAAGCTTCACTTTTATAACTTATCAGAAGAAGAATATAGAATTACTTATTTTACTCCCTGCTTCTCCTCCCACTTTCTCGAAAGAAAAAACATCCCTCATAATCAAAGAAACAAAGCTTTTTAAAGCATTTGGAGATCATCAAAAAAAACCCAAAAGATTTAACATCTAATTTAATATTGTGAATTCTTTCTGAATCTGATTATTTTGACCTTGTTAGCTTGTTTTTTTGTTAAAGTTGATGCTTTTTAGAAGATTACCTTAGAAATTACTTAGTGCAAGTCCCTCATTTAAAATATAATGAATTGGGGAGGGGGGGCAGAGCCAAGATGGCTGAGTAGAAAGGCACACATATACAGGCTCTCCCCACACAGCCCATAAAATACCTGTAGAGAGGGACTCTCAACAAATTTTGGAGGAGCAGAAGTAGAGAACAATAGAGTGGAGGAGATTTCTAGCCCAGGGTGACCTGAAAGGCCCATGGGAAACGTCTGTTGCACCTGACACAGAGTGAAGCCCAGCCCAGCCTTGGCCTCCTTGGCCTCACGGCACAGTGTGGCTCTGGGAGGAGGACACCGTGAGGGTGGAATCTCCAGTCACAGTAGCAGCAAATCCCCAGTTGCAGTAGCAATGGTCCACAGATCCCTCAACCCACAGGCACCAAAGGTCAGTGACAGGGTTTTTTCAGCTGGTTGAGAAGGAAGAAGGGCCTTCCCATAGTTCCAGCCTCAGGAAGTGGCCACAGAGGCCACATCAGCAGGCGGCAGCAGTTCCCACAGCAGCCCATACAGCTGCACACATCCATTGTTGGATCGTAAAACCCCTGGGGGCACTAAGCTGCTGTGTAGAGGCCCTGAGGGAGCTGATCTTTATCGCACACTGAATGGGGGCCCTGCCCATGCAGCTTATCTGAAAATCAGCCTCCAGTTCTGGCTTGGCAGCACTGGAGGCCAGGTAGCTGTGGAGAGGAAACTGCTAAGATTCTGGGCACAAAAATCTCTGTCTACCCCCAGACCAGTGTACACACTTGATTGTGCCAAGTTGGAGGAACTGAGATCTTACAGATCCTCAGAGTATACCCTGCTCTTGACAAAGGACCCAAAAGTCAAGTAAGTGGTTGGGAAAATGCCCAAAAAAGGGGGAAAAAATAAGACTACATAAGGTTACTTTCTTGGTGAACAGATATCTTCTCCCATCCTTTCAGATAAGGAAGAACAATGCTTATCATCAGGGAAAGATATAAAAGTCAAGGCCTCAGATATAAAAGATGTAAAAGTCAATGATCTCAGGCTACAGAAGAGCTCAAAAAGGATTTTGAAAATCAAGTAAGAGAGGTGGAGGAAAAATTGGGAAGAGAAATGAGAGAGATGCAAGAAAAGCATGAAAAGCAGGTCAACACCTTAATAAAGGAGACCCAAAAAAATGCTGAAGAAAATAACACCTATAAAAATAGGCTAACTCAAGTGGCAAAAGAAGTTCAAAAAGCCAATGAAGAGAAGAATGCTTTAAAAAGCAGAATTAGCCAAATGGAAAAGGAGGTTCAAAAGCTCACCGAAGAAAAGAGTTCTTTCAAAATTAGAATGGAACAGATGGAGGCTAATGACTTTATGAGAAACCAAGAAATCACAAAACAAAACCAAAAGAATGAAAAAATGGAAGATAATGTGAAATATCTCATTGGAAAAACAACTGACCTGGAAAATAGATCCAGGAGAGAAAATTTAAAAATTATAGGACTATCTGAAAGTCATGATCAAAAAAAGAGCCTAGACATCATCTTTTCAGAAACTATCAAGGAAAACTGCCCTGATATTCTAGAAGCAGGGGGCAAAATAAATATTGAAAGAATGCACTAATCACCTTTTGAAAGAGATCCTAAAAGAGAAACTCCTAGGAACATTGTGGCCAAATTCCAGAGTTCTCAGGTCAAGGAGAAGATATTGCAAGCAGCCCAAAAGAAACAATTCAAGTATTCTGGAAATACAATCAGGATAACATAAGATCTGGCAGCTTCTACATTAAGGGATCGAAGGGCGTGGAATATGATATTCTGGAAGTCAAAGGAACTAGAACTAAAACCAAGAATCACCTACCCAGCAAAACTGAGTATAATACTTCAGGGGAGAAAATGGTCTTTCAATGAAATAGAGGACTTTCAAACATTCTTGAGGAAAAGACCAGAATTGAAAAGAAAATTTGACTTTCAAACACAAGAATTAAGAGAAGCATGAAAAGGTAAACAGCAAAGAGAAATCATAAGGGACTTGCTAAAGTTGAACTGTTTACATTCCTACATGGAAAGACAATATTTGTACCTCTAGAAACTTTTTTCAGTATCTAGGTAGTTGGTGGGATTACACACACACATACACACAAACACACACACACAGAGAGAAAGAGAGAGAGAGAGAGAGGCAGAGGGAGCACA
Source organism: Notamacropus eugenii (assembly GCF_028372415.1). Classification (NCBI taxonomy): domain Eukaryota; kingdom Metazoa; phylum Chordata; class Mammalia; order Diprotodontia; family Macropodidae; genus Notamacropus; species Notamacropus eugenii. The sequence goes on along the minus strand of NC_092876.1, from coordinate 409,855,596 downwards.
GGGTGAATGGAATAGGGTGGAATCATATCTTAAAAAATGAAATTAAGCAGTGAGAGAGAAATATATTGGGAGGAGAAAGGGAGAAATGGAATGGTGCAAATTATTTCTCATAAAAGAGGCAAGTAAAAGACTTTTCAGTGGAGGGAAAAAGGGGGGAGGTGAGAGAAAAAACATGAAATTTACTCTCATCACATTCGACTAAAGGAAAGAATAAAATGCACACTCATTTTGGTATGAAAACCTATCTTACAATACAGGAAAGTGGGGGAGAAGGGGATAAGCAGAGTGGGGGGGATGATGGAAGGGAGGGCAGTGGGAGGAGGGAGCAATTAGAAGTCAACACTCTTGGGGAGGGACAGGATCAAAAGAGAGAATAGAAGAAATTGGGGAAAGGATAGGATGGAGGGAAATATAGTTAGTCTTACACAACATGACTATTATGGAAGTCATTTGCAAAACTACACAAATATGGCCTATATTGAATTGCTTGCCTTCCCAAAGGGAATGGGTGGGGAGGGAGGGATGAAGAGAAGTTGGAACTCAAAGTTTTAGGAACAACTGTTGAGTATTGTTCTTTCATACAACTAGGAAATGAGAAATACAGGTAATGGGGTATAGAAAGTTATCTTGCCCTATAGGACAAAAGAGAAGATAGGGATAAGGAAAGGGAGGGATGTTAGAAGGGAGGGCAGATTGGTGATAGGGGTAATTAGAATGCTTGGTGTTTTGGGGTGGGGGGAGGGGAGAAATGGGGAGAAAATTTGGAACCTAAAATTTTGTGGAAATGCATGTTGAAAACTTAAATAAATAAATTTTAGAAAAAAAGAGATAATGAAGTGGAGCTAGCAAAGTTAAATAATTTGCCCAGGAGTGAACAGCCAGTGCCAGTAACAAAACTGCAACTCAGATCTCTAAACTTACAGTCTTGTTTTCCAAAATAACACTGTTCAGAAAATACTTGTTATTCTCATTATGATAACAGAAATTATATCACAATTGATATCAGTTCCGTTCTCCAGAAAAGTCAGCTTCTCTCTATTAAAAAATAATTATTTTTCAGAGTGGGAATCACTTGGAAAAGACTTTTTTTTTAATTTATAGTAGCAGAAGCCCTTATACTTTTATTGGTGGAAGACACATATCAATAGATTCAATCAATCAGTTAACTAGGCATCAAAAGACTTGACACATCCATTCAATCCATCCAACAATCCAGGGCATTTCTAATAAGCATGATTACAAATCTGCTTCTGATTGATTGATAGGTTTGGTATCTCATGCCTTGTTGCATTTCTAAAGTTTAAAACAGAGCATTTGAGTTTCTGGCCATATAGTGGTAGAAGTCTCCCAGCTAAGATACTCAGAGAAATCACTTGTATCGGAAAAAAGTGCCCCAGCCTATGCTTAGGCCTTGATCTTCTCCCTACCCCTTAATCTTAGGAGGATCTTGTGAACTTTGGAGGGTAGAAGGTTTTTGCATTTGCAATAGGCCACAGCAAACAAATTTTGGGGAAAAGGAACTGTAAACAGCCAAGAGCTATATGTACCCTTTTGCCACTTAGGCTCCCTAAGCTTGAACCAGCTTCTGCTAGACTCATGGTGAGAAAACCTGTCACAGACTTTTATGGGGAAATTGTACACCAACTCTCCTTTTATACCACTTCAGTAAATATACATGCTAATTATCTAGCTGACCAGCCTCTTCTCCTGCCCTTTTCTAAGAGACACTATTCCTGCCAGGAGGAGAAACAAGAGGTTGGGGTCAGAAGCTTAGATCGTTCATCTTCTTTCTAAAGCTGGAAACCAGAAGCACCAGAAGATACTACAAAGATTGAAGACCCTGGAGAGATTCCAACCAATCCTCAAAGAGACCAGATCTCCTCTCCCTACCTCTTCAATTCTGCCCTGGCCTTTTGTAAGTATGGAGTATTAATCTCTACCAATGAGGAGTCTCATACCAATGGAGTGTGGAATTTGGGTTGCATAAATAGAATGAAAACATCTTGCTTTAAAAAAAAATACTAATAATGAAAAGTTAGTCCTAAGGAGATAGCTAAAAAAATTTTCCCCAAAAATATTCCTATGCTATATTTTCATAATCAATAGTATGGCCTTAGTAGATGCCCCTCTCAATGGGACCAGGGCTTCTAAAAGGAAAACACCATGTCTTTGAAAGCAACTCAGTCCCTGAATTTTCCCATACATTTCAGCAGCCCAAATCACTGGTGCCTCACCCAAGGCAATTGGCCCACCTCAGACCACCTAGATACTCAACAACCCTTTCACAGTCCTCTAGACCCACTCCAGACCACTTAACTCACTTCACTGTCTGCACCTGGCCCACCTCAGGGTACTTTCCACTCCTTTATCACATCCAGATCTTTTCACTGTTCCTTTTTTGTATATAAATATCAGTCTCACTCCCATTCTAGATTCACCTGGGATCTAGCCTGCTGCTATTAGCCTTGCAATAAACCTTGCTTCTCTGACTGAAAGAAGGCTTGAGTGCTTGAATACTTTCCAGGCAGATCACCCTGTATCCTGACATTTCAGAGTCCCCAGCACCCCAAACCACAACAAATCCACCTCATTTCTCTTATTCATAGACATAGGCATGTCTCAAAGATGTCAGCAGATTAAGGAAAATAGATTACCTAGTCACACAAATGTTTACATATCCAGAGGTTTGCTTTTAAATTGAACTTGAGCATGACAGACCAAAAGAAGCACTTGAATAGCTTAGTACACTATTAAACTTTGCAAAAAGTGAGGAAGCAGAATGACCAAGTCACATAAGTATACATTTAGACATATCAATAAATATATAAGAACATGGTGTTTGCGCTGGGATTCTACTATTATGGGGCACAAGTAGATCCAGAACACATCACAAACCAGTATTTTATAGGCAATTAAAAAAAGCAAAATGAAACCTCCACAAAGAATGAGAACTCTTTCTACTCATATCTATGTGGTATTTAATTTCTGCTTGAATAGAGAAAAAATTTTGACTACCTAGACTATTTTATTTATGTGTGTTTATTGCTGCCTCAGAAATTTTCCTCTACAACTTTCCCATTTATTGTGACCCTGTAGACTAATCCAAAATGTTGATTTTCTGATGGAAGAGTTTTTGCTATATTTGAATGCTAAACAGCCTGAGTATATGATAGTTTTTTTCTTTGTCTTTTATATCAACAACTGCCACCGTGCTAGGGACAGACAGACAGATTCAGACAGAGATACAGAAAGAGAAAGACAGATACACAAAGAGAGAGAAAGACTGAGAAATACAAACATAGAGACAGTGACAGACACAGAGACTGACATACGAAATAGACACAGAGACAGAGATTCTTTTCAATTGTTTGGAACTTCATGGCATGAAGACTTGGAGCTGAACAAAAAGAAAATATATTTATGTTTTGATGAAGACAATGGGGATCTGGACCAACTCTTGGTGAAAGGAAAACTTGGTATTAGCATTCTTTACGTAGTGGTCTCAAGTATTTTATCTTCCCTTTGTCTTAACTTAGAAGGTTTGAATGGAAAAGCATCCTCACTGTTTAAGGAGCAGAGCCTAGAGAATTAACAAAAGAGAAAGCTTCCAGGAAGTTCCCCAGAAAGGGAGCAGGTGAGCTACTCAAATGAAGGTAGATGCCACTAAGAGGAAATAACTAACCTTCTTCTCACCTGACTAATATAGTAACATACACAGCTAGGTGCCAAATCTATTTTTTTTAATTGCTTGATAAAGAGAAAATAAATATTATGAGCTTACTTTGTGCAAAAAGATCTAGTGCAGGGAGTGGGACTTGAATTAGGCCTAGCAGGATAAGTAGGATTTGACAGCATGGGTGAAGTAGCTGGGCTTCCCAGACAGGAAGACAAAATGAGCAAAGGTGTATAATCAGTATTGCACAAGGACAAGGGACTTTGCAGAATCATTTACCATAAAGTGAAAGGATCAATTCTTTTATATTTCCAAAATCATATGAGGAACATCCTTTTATGTCCTTCCTCCCAAATCCTCGTTCTTCCTGCATTGTCTGTGGCTAATAAATAATAAAATAATAAATAATAAAAACTATAATGGCCAATAAAAAGTTATATGATTTCAGATACTTGTATCTTTCTAGAATAGTCACATTTTCACACATTCTATTTTCTATCTGAACCCTATCAAAAAATACTTTACACACAGTGTCAGCATTGCATGTGGCTATTTCGACATATGCTTTTGCTAGTCTATATTGCCTTAGCAAAGGGTCTCCAATCTTCTTTAAGGCAGGGAAACTTTTAATTTTCCTAAACTCTTAAGACTGCATGGTGTTGGCGGGAAATTGGTGTTGGTGAATGGTGTGGAGATGGGGGGGGTGGGATGGAAGACAGAAGGATGGTAGTGTTGATGTATACTGAATGTTAGCAAAGTAGAGAGTTGGGGATACTAAAATTGCCTGGGGGGAGGAGAAGGCAGGAGACTAAGCAAAGAGACTTTTCACTGGTCAGGTATGAATATAGACTAGTTGGGTAGCTACTTTACAATTTTGTAACTTTTATTACTTTACACAGAGAAAGTTTAAATTTATTCATTAATACTAGAAAAATCAGTAGAACCAATCATGAATCAATGTATATAATCAAAATGATGGTTAATGGTCATATGCAATGTACATATATATAATTTGAAATTCTGTATTTAGAGAACATACTTACCTTTTTCTTTTAAAGGCACACCAATAGAACAATAGCTGTACTTGGTAATCATTAAGCTACATTATATTTCTTTCCACCACTGTGACTTAACTACAACATAGGGCACATCCCATTTTCATATGATTGGGCATAGAAATAATCATTGTTATTTCGACCAATAATGACAAATAGAAAGTTTAGTGACCAATGTATATTAATCACAGAAATGGTAGAAACTGCTTAATCACTCCAGGGTGCAAAAATTTTGCAGCTACCAAAAACCTAGCAAACCCACTCTGGCACACCACCTTAGGGCAAATGTCCCTGAGGGGTGCTTGGGTGCTTGTGCCTGGATCCAGATTCCAAGATCACATTTCTCCTTAGCCTCAAAACACTAGCCCTGGCAGTTTTTCCCCAGCCCAAGGACACTGTGCCTAACAATTACTAATGAGTGGACACCAGCAAAACACTTTTCTTTCTCCTTGGTATAGTAACAAATAGCACTCATAGGAATTATTAATTTGGACTGACTTTGTATTGGGTCATATATTCAATACTCAATGGACCATCTATACCAACTCCCTACCTCATTATATGCATCCTGGACTCTTCATTGTGTGTATCCTAGACTTAAGACATATGTACGCTCCCTACATCTATCTTGTCAAACAAGACATTGATTGCTGGCAGACAGGGCAATTCTTAGTCAGTCTTGATGGCTAGTTAACTTAGTGACTTAGCAGACCTAAAAAACACACCTCCACATGCCCCACACCTTCCAACCCCTTGGGCTTTTCCTGGTGAACTCTGAGTAAAACCCTATACACTAGATACTAAAAGTATATGCTCCTTTAAGAACTGACCACCTCTTAACCACTCCCTAATCCTCCCCTGAATCACCTAATTAGCATGCTTGACACATATTTTATTATAGTTAATCCTATATAAACTTTAACTGTATCTCTCTAAGGTCTCAGATTCCTTAAGAGCTAATGCCTGCTGAAAAGTTTAAAAATAAACCTTTGCCAATTTGACTTAAAGAATGCTTGAGTCCATGAATTCTTTCCAGACAACCCTGTCCTGCACTCCAGTCTTTGAGGAGTCCCTGAACCTCTTAAAACTGCATCAGTCCCCACCCTGAATCTGTTACTAAGTATGAGGTAGTTGGTAACAAAGCTGCTAGATGGTCTCTATTTCCATCATGGTGACCAGATATGGGTCTGGAATTTCCTCTTGCCCTATTGCACAGCCTTTCCCTCAGAATCTCACTGTCCACACAACTCACTAACTGAAGAGGCAGTTGGTGGTACAATGCATAGAGCTCTAAGCCTTGAGTTAGAAAGACTTGAGATCATTTATTGCCTCAATCATTTTATTAGTTGTATGACCCTGGGCAACTTATTTAAACTCTACTTCAGTTTTTACATCTGCAAATTGCGAAATGTAATCACAGTACATACATTACAGGGTTGTTATAAGTATTATATATTTGTAAAGCCACACCACTCCAATAGGCCTGCTTTTCTCCTTTGATATTACTATGACCCCAGTACAGGCTCTGATCTCCTCATGCCTGGACTACAGCAATAGTTGGGTTTGTCAGCCATAAATCCCCCTTCACCCCAGTCATCTTCCATTCAATCTCCATAGTGGATTTTCCTAAAGATCACATTCAACTACATGACTCTGTAATGTTAATTATGTTAATAAGCATTAAAGATTTTCCCCATCCATTAATGGACTTCCTCATTAAGGGAAGCTTGATTAGGGGAGATTTGTTTTTTAGGAAGACCCACCTCTTGTGCTAATTTCTAATGAAGCACTGGTTCTCAAGGGTTGTGATGCCCTCTGTCTCTGAAAAGTGTATATATACTCTGAGGTGAGGTTTTGCTTTGGGGCTTAGATTTTGGAAGAAGGTTCATGTGCCAGAGAAGACTCTGGGCAGTCACTAAAGAACCCCTTGGCTCTGAAAATCCACATGTTGGTGCTTCTATCTCTGGTAACATTGTATATATTGCTTATGGTCAGACGGTTGGAAGACCTGTCTATTGATCTTTATTTCTCTGTTTGTATTTTCTCTGAAGTTCAGGGTGCTGACTTTTCCCCTGAACTAAATGAATGATGTATGTGCTTGATTAAAGTGATTGTTAAGCCCTCAAAAGTTACTTTTGAAAAGCAGATCTGAGAGCCTTTACAGCAGGCCCTCCTGTGTATGCTAGGGTCCTTGCTGTAACAGACTCTTCTACTCAATTAATTCCAGTTGTTCACTATTACCTCCAGGATCAAACATAAAGTAATCTGTTTGGTGTTCAAAGTACTTTATAGCTGAGCTCATGTCCACCATCTTTGCAGTCTTCTTATATCTTATCTCCTTAAAAGGTTGCTCAGACACCCAGGGTGCTGCTGACTGCTTCTTCCAGTGAGAAACAACCCTATGGCCTGGGCTGCCTGTGAAGGGCTGTGACTACAGCTCCCAGTATATCTGCACCTGCTGCTTTATCATTGAAAGTCTACAGAGCTGTTGTGCTGACTTCATTGTTGCATGTCTGTGAAACATGAACAGTCTACCAGCACCATGCCAGAAAACTGAATTGCTTCCATTTGAACTGTCTTAGGAAGATCCTGAAGATCACCTGGCAGGATAGGGTACCAGATACTGAGGTCCTTACTCAAACTAAACTTCCAAGCATTCAAACTATGCTTCAGAGAACTCAACTCTGATGGGCTGATCATGTTGTTCAAATGTAAAATGTACACTCGTCAAAAAGACTATTTTATGGAGAACTCACATAGGGCAGGTGACCATGTGGTCAGAAGAAGTGATACAGGGACACTTTCAAGGTCTCTTTCAAGAACTTTGGATTTGATTGTGGGACATGGGAAACACTGGCACAGGACCACTCAGCATGGCGTGCCCACATCAGAAAGGGTATTGTGCTCTATGAGCAAAGCAGAAGTTAAACAGCACAAAGGAAGCATAGCATGCACAACTTTAGAGTATCCATCCAAATGTTCATGTGGACTATGTGTGCCTAATCTGTGGTAGAGCATACCAAGGTCATATTGGTCTGATCAGCCACAGTCAGACACATTGAAACTTGACTTTTATCATGGTGGTATCACTTTGGTCCTCTTCAAGAAGGAAGGACAACAATCAACAACCAACCACACAATCAACAAATATCTTATATGTCTTTTATGTCATCAGTCAGTCAGTTAAAAAACATTAAGCACCTATTACATTCATACACTTTGTTAAGTATGGGGGACTTGAATACTAAAAGAAAGAAAACAGAAAGTCCCTGCCTTCAAGGAGTTCACAATCTAATGATTCAAGATAGCACACACCCAAGGAAACAGAAAGGAGGTTCCTGGCCAGGTGGTAAATTGGAAAAGTCTATGTAGCAGTAAGCACCCCAACATACACAGGGGAGCCTACTATCACAGGTTCTTAGATCTGCATTCATAAAAGAAAAGCAACTTTCAAGGGGTTAACAGTCATTTTAATCAAGCACATGTATCATTTCTTTAACCCTATATATATATATACATATATATATATATATGTATATATATATATAATTCAGTTAGTTCAGAGAGTCAGCACCCTGAATCTCAAAGAAAATATAGAGAAATCAAAAGATCAACAGATATGACTTCCTCTGCCTGAATTCAACAGACAATTGGACCCCAACTGTCTGACCATAGTCACCAGAGAGGGAAGCACAACATCTGGGTTCTCAAAACCAGGAGCTGGGGGGCCCTTTGGCAGCTTCCCAGAGTCCTTATCTGGCCAAACAAATATTTTAATCCAGTAAGTCCCAAAGTAATCAACAGACATGGCTTCCTCTGCCTAACTACAATTCAACAGACAGCTACAGCCATCTGAGCAGTTACCAGAGAGAAAAGCACCAACATCTGGGTTCTCAAAGCCAAGGGGCTCCTTAGAGGCTTCCCAAAGTCCTCATCTGGCACTCAAACCTTCTTACCAAAAACCAAGCCCCAAAGTAAAACCTCACCCTCAGAGTATTTATACCGTTTTTAGAGCCAGAGGGCATCCCAACCCTTGAGAACCAGTGCCTCATTAACAAAAGTTGTGGGTGTCCCTACAAATCTTCCCTAATCAAATTCCCCTTAATGGGGAGGCCCATTAATGAATGGGGAAAATCCTTAATCACCTTAACAATACAAACACATATACTGTTTCTAGTTAAAGAAATTTGTGTTTCTGTACTTTACTCCTAGTAAAGGCCCTTGATTGATAAAGGCAAGATTCAATCAGAGACACTTGATTATAATAAAACAAAAATAGCAAAAGATCCTATTTTGATTGCCATCACAGTCCAAAGTAGTTAAGTGGAGTGGGAAAAGAAATGACCCACCTAGGTACCCTTACCCAAATGAAGGCTTTGGGAGGAGTACAGTTCTACCCCCCTAAACAAAGTGGAAGATGTTACTGATGAGGTATGAATACAAAGGCCAAAGTAATGTAGGCTTAAACAAGAGGCACCTTAAACAAGTCCAAAGGAGTCAAGTTGGATGGGGAATAAAAAGATGACTAGCTTGGCCACCCTTACCTCCAAGGATTCTCTAATCCAGCGACACTGTTCTCTTTGCTGTTTCTCAAACAATACTTCTTGGCTTTGGCATTTTCACTGGTTGTCCCTCATACCTAGAAAGCTTTCACTCCTCATCTCTACCTCCTGGCTTCCCTGGTTTCTCTTAAATCCCAGCTAAAATTCTATCTTCTTCAAGGAGCCTTTCCTAATCCTTCTTAATTCTAGGTCTTCCCCTCTATTGAGGAGGGAATTATTCATTTATTTGTATTAGTTGTCCTGTACATAGCTTGGTTGCATGTTGTCTCCTCCCTGAGGGCAGGGACTTTCTTCAACCATTCTTTGTGTCTCCAGCACTTGGTATAGCTCTTGGCACACAGTTGGCACTTAACAAATGCTTACTGATTCACTGATTTACATGCCAGTGCCCTAGAGATCCTGTAATCTAATGTATAAGGGACAGTATAGTACAGTGGAAAGACTACTATACTTGTGGGAGGATCTGAGAGTTTGAATCCCACCTCCTTGGGCAACCTATCAATCAACAAACATCGATTAAATATAATTATACACTAGACACTGTGCTAGAAATACAAAGACAATAATGAACCAGTTCCTGCTTTAAGAAACTTTAATTCTATCAGGGAAGAGAATACGTACATAGAGAGCTACCTACAAAATAAATACAAGGTAATTGGAGTGAAGAGATGACAAAGAGAGGGCTCATTGAAAGGAAAAGAAAATGGTACTTCATCTGAGTCCTGAAGGAAAGTAGGTATTCTCAGAGGCAGATCACTTAAACTCCCTGGGCCTCTGACGTCCCTTTCCCCCCTAAATCAATGATACTATGGTCTGATGAGGGTCATTTTTTTAAAAAAAGCCATATACAATCATACTGAATTTTTGCTATTCAGACTTTAAAGCTGTCAGAATCCTCTAAAGTTGCTTCTCCTAAAACAAGAAACACCTTTATTGTGCATGTCTCCTAAGAATAAGTCTGCTATGTGCTGTTGTTCTTTTCAGTTTTCATGGTGCAAATAAGAATATAGTGGGCAAAATAAACAGTTCTCTAATATTTCAGGGTTAAGTCACAATAGATAGGACTGTCACAGACCCTATGGTAAGTATAACTTAAACGTGTCATAATCCTTGGAGCAGAAAATAAAGCAAGGTTCCCCAGCAAAGTGATAAAACTTGCTGAGTCACCCACATTTCCATTTCCCTGATATCTAATGCTTTCTTTTCCAAGTTGCTTTTTTTTTGAACAGCTACTAATTAGTTATTATTTACAATATCCCTCTGGAATGGATCATTACCATTCTCCTTAGTACACTTCAGTGACTGAAATCCTATAATTTTTCCTCAACTTATTAATTTAATTATGTTATTAGACCTGTGTGGATGTCATATTTCAATACCACAATACTCAATTCAATCCTGCAAATAGATTAAAAAGACTTTGAACCATCAGAAATTTCTACAAACTGGTAGCACAATCTCTAGCCCATTCCACAATATGGCAAGCATATATCTTATGGCAGATGTCTCAAGTTCAAAGGCATTAGGAATATTCAACACCACCCATGGAATTTAAGGACACTTCCATTGGTCAATAAACTAATGATCACTGCCTAGTATATATGAGTGTTAAAGGAACACCACTTGGACAAAGGAGTGGTATTGGTGTTCACTGTATCCACAAAACCCTTTAATTCATAGTGAGATGGAGGTGACCTTACAGATGAGTAAGCCAAGGCCCAAGGTGGTTAAATAACTTACCCTACCTACTTCAAACAGGTAGTTCATGGCAAAGTCAGGATTTAAACCAAGATTCTCAACCTCTAGAGCCAGCCTTCTTTACACAAACAACACATCACCTCAGTTATTCAGTGGGTGCTTTGGCTGATCTAAATCACTTCAGTGTAGGAGATAGAATAAATCAGGGTTGAGTGAAAGGAAATGGGAAGCAAATAACAATAAAAATGATTAAAACTCATTTATTTACAAGGTACTTTTCAGTTTATAAGGAACTTTCCTGATCAAATAAAACAAAACAAAATCTTCTATTGTGGATAGTGCAAGTATCATCTCCCCATTATACAAGTAAGAATAATCAGGTGAGAGAGTTCTGTGCCCTTGGACAAGTCACTAGTCCTCTTAGTTTCTTTATTTGGGAAAGGAGGATTTTAGACTAGATGATTTCTAAAGCCACTTATATTGCTACCATTTTATGAATCTGTGAGACTAAGCAAACTGTCAAAATTACTCAGTTAATTAACATCTAAACCAGACAAAAACTGGAACTTTTTCTAAAATCAAGGCTGTCTCCTATAGTAAGTAGAAAGTGTAGCAGAAATAAGGCTCTGGATCAGTTTTACTTCACCTTGCCTTACCTTAAATTACCTTACCTTACCTTATGCTCACACAATATCCAAATCTGACAATTCTTTCAATTGCTCTCAGCACTTGAGAGAGTCAGGAGGCAAAAAGCCAAGCAAGTAGTAGACATCTTGGGAGCATGTTTCCCCAGCTTCCATGTTTCTGGTCTTTTTCCACAGTAGAAAGTCAGTATCGGTAGCCTTGAGAAAAGTGCTTAATAAAATGTATCTGCATTGTTACTATTCTAAAAAAGGATATCTGATTAAGGTATGATATTACAGATTGAAATTATGTCCATATCACAAATCCTTATGTGTAGAGACTATTTAATGTCACACCTCCAAAGGATAAGGAGAAATGAAGCAAAAATAAATCCAACAGGACTTTATGTTCACATGCAACCTACCTTATGCTCCTTACTAGATTCTCCACGTTAGACTCCTTTGCAACCCAGAAATTACACAAAAGATAAAATTTGGTTTTACTTGTCTTCCTAGGTTTATCGATTTCTTAGTTTAAAATTAAATTTAGTCTAGACTTTCAATATCATGATCACAAAACAATTTTTTTTATCAAACATCAATAGTCCAGAAAATTGAGTCAAAAATGACAAAGAAAGATCTCCCATTTAAAAGATGTACTGAAATCTCTATTCAGAAAATAACAGAGTGAATGTAAAAGAAAGCACCCCAACATATGTGAGAGGGCCTGATATCACAGTTTCTTTGATCTACTTTTCTAAAAGGAAAAGCAACTTTCTAAAAATACATAATTTATTTATTTTCAGTTCTTAACATTGACTTCCACAAGAATTTGAATTCAAAATTTTCTCTCCATCTCTCCCTACCAACCCACCCCAGAAAAGCATGCACCCCATCCACCCCTTCCTCCACTCTGTCCTTCCTTCTATTACCCATCCTTCTTCCATCCCCCTTCCCCTCTATTTTCCTGTAAGGCACAATAGATTTCTATACTCCATTGCCTCTATGGCTTAATTTCCAGTTGCATGCTAAAAACAATTTTTAACAATCATTCTTAAAACTTTGAGTTCCATATTCTCTCCCTCTCTCCTCACTCACCTTCACTGAGAAAACAAGCAATTCAATATATATCATACATATGTAACAATGCAAAGCACTTCCATAACATTTATGTTGTAAAACACTAATCACATTTCCCTCTGTCCTATCCTGTCCATTTATTCCATTCTCTCCCTTGACCTGTCCTCCTACAATAGTATTTGCTTCTGATTACCCCTTTCCCCAATTTGTTGTCCCTTCTATTATCTTCCCTCTCCTATCCCTTCTCCTTTGGCTTCCTGCAGGGTAAAATAGATTTCCATATCCAAATGAATGTGGGTTATTCCCTCCTTTAGTCAAATCCCATGAGAGTAAGGCTCAATTATTTCCTTTCATATCCTCCCCTCTTCTCCTCCATTGTAAAAGCTCTTTCTTCCCTCTTTTATGTGAGATGATTTGCTATGTTCTACCTCTCCCTTTCTCTTACTCCTAGTACATACCATTCAATAGTGAATTTTATTTTTTTAGATATTCTCCCTTCATATTAAACTCACCCTGAGCCCTCTGCATATATAATAATATATATATACATACACCTGTGTACAAATACAAATCTACACATATATAATGTACACATACATACATACCCATAGCCACCTACATATATATATATATGTATATATATATATATATATGTGTGTGTACGTATACACACACATATATATATATATATTCCCTGTAACAACCCTAATACTCAAAAAGGTCTTATGTGTTACAAATAATAATTTTCCCTGTAGGAATGTAAACAGTTCAATTTTAATGAGTTCCTTAAGGCTTCCCTTTCCTGTTTACCTTTTCATGATTCTCTTGATTCTTGTATTTGAAAGTATAATTTTTTATTCAGCTCTGGTCTTTTCACCAAAAATGCTTGGAACACTTCTACTTCATGGAAATTCCATTTTTTTACCCTGAAGTACTATACTCAGTTTTGCTGGGTAGATGATTCTTGGTTTTAATCTTATCTCCTCAGTGGAAAAGCTGCTAAATCCTGTGTTATTCTGACCGTATTTCCACAATATTGGAACTGATTTTTTCTGACTGCTTGTAGTATTTTCTTCTTGACCTGGGAACTCTGGAATTTGGCTATGATATTCCTAGGAGTTTTCCTTATGGGATTTCTTTCAGGAGGTGATTGGTGAATTCTTTCTATTTCTATTTTACCCTCTGGGTCTAGAATATCACAGCAGATTTCCTTGATAATTTCTTAAAAGATGGTGTCTAGGCTCTTTGTTTCACCATGGTTTTCAGGTAGACCAATAATTTTTAAATTATCTCTTCTGGATCTATTTTCTAGGTCAGTTGTTTTTCCAGTGAGATATTCCACATGGTCTTCTATTTTTTCATTCTTTTGGTTTTGTTTCTTGGTTTCTCATAAAGTCGTTAGCTTCCATCTGTTGCATTCTAATTTTTAAAAAAACTATTTTTCTTCAGTGAACTTTTGAACCTCCTTTTTCATTTGGCACATTCTGCTTTTTAAAGCATTCTTCTCATTGGCTTTTTGGATTTCTTTTGCCATTTGGGTTAGTCTATTTTTAAAGATGTTATTTTCTTCAGCATTTTTTGGCTCTCCTTTAGTATGCTATTGACTTGCTTTTCATGATTTCCTTGCATCACTCTCTTTTCTCTTCCCAATTTTTCCTCCATCTCTCTTACTTGATTTTCAAAATCCTTTTTGAGCTCTTCCCTGGCCTAAGATGATTGTATATTTATTTTGGAGGTTTTGGATGTAGAAACCTTGATTTTGGTATCTTTTTCTGATGGTATACTTTGTTCTTCCTCATCTGAAAGGATGGAAGAACATATCTTTTCACCAAGATAGTAATGTTCTATAGTCTTATTTTTTTTTCCTTTTTTGGATATATTTCCAGTAAGTTACTTGACTTTTGAGTCCTTTGTCAAGTGGAGGGTACAATCCAGGGACCTGTAATTTCTCAGTTACTCCAAGGTGGTACAATCAATGGAGAGGAGTTAACTCCTCTCTTGGCCTGTACTCTTGTCTGTGAGTTACTACAAGCATTCTGTTCTGCCCAGGATCTGCGAGTAGGGTTCTTGCTCCACCATCACCACCAGCTCTACTACACCAGAGCTCCTCCTCACCCCAGGGCTGCCACTCAGGGCAGAGATCCAGATCAGTTGTTTGATTTCCCCAGGGTCTTTAGGCCAAGGGCTCCAAAAGTAGCTGCTGCAGGGGCCAAGGCTTGAGCTAGTTCCATCCCACCCCTTCCACTGAGGTGAAAGAGCTTTCTTATTGACCTTTGAAGCTGTCTTTGGTATTTGTGGGTTGAGAAATCAGGGAACTGCAGTTGCTACCCTTGATTCCACACTCTGAAACCTGCTCCAATCCTGTCTGAGCCATGCCACATGAAACAAGGCTCTGTTTCAAGCCCAGTGAGAAAGGCTTTTTCTGTTCGCCTTCCAGGCTGTCTTGGGCTGGAAATCTCTTACACTCTGTTGTTTTGTGGCTTCTGCCGCTCTAGAATTTTTTAGAGTCATTTTTACAGGTATTTCATGGGTTATGAGGGTAGAACTAGAGCAGGTCTGTCCTTCTACTCTGCCATCCTGCCTCCCAAAAAGCAACTTTTGAGGGATTAACAAACTTCTTTAATCAAGCACATATATTATTCACTAATAGAGTAAAATACAAGAAGAGAAAGAAAGAAAGACCAACAGACAGGCTTCCAACTGCCTGACTATTATATACATACATAGTTACCAGAGAGGGAAAAACCAATATGTGGGTTTTCAAAGCTGAGGGGCTTCTTAGTGGCTTCCCAGAGTGTCATCTAGTACACCAACCTTCTTCTACAAACTGAGCCTCAAAGAAAAACCTCACCCTCAGAGTATTTTTACATTTTTTTAGAGCCAGAGAGCATCACAACCCTTGAGAAGCAGTGCCCCATTAGAAACTTCACAAAAGGTGTAGGCCTTCCTACAAATCTTCCCTAATCAGATTCCCCTTAATGGGCAGGCCTATTAATGGGTGGAAAACTCTGGTTTCTATACTTTACTCCCAGAAAAGACTCTTGCTTGATAAAGGCAAGATTCAATCAGAGGCATTTGATTATACTAAAACACAAACAGCATAAGATCCTACTTTGCTTGCATCACAGGAAATCATTTTCTTTTATGTTTTCTGATTCACTATGAATGAAGAGCTCTTGTCTTAATGGTACTAGAAAAGCAACACTACTATAGGACACTAAAAAACATACAGAAGCATTTTCTGATGAACTAGATAAGCTTACTGGTGGACAAGCCTTTTTCACAACATCTGATTCCTATGGAGGAAAGGGACATGCTCCTTGATATTTCATAAAAATGAATCTTAGTCATTGGAAATGAGTTAATTAGTTCCCACTGTTTCAGGAATAGAATATTGTGAAAGAAAAATCTGTCTTTGTGATAGCCTATGAAAGGGGAATACTCAATTGCAGCCTGGGACTTTTCCTTCTTTCCATTTAATACTTATGAAATTTACTAACTAATTTATAAATAAATAATACATAATAAATAAATAAAATTTATTAAATAAATTATTAAATGTAAAATAGAACTGGGCCAAGCAAATGTCCCTGGGCACTACATTAGAGACTGCTCTAAGCCGACTCTGATAACCACTTCGAAATTTACCTTAATGTATTTAAGCATAAATAGAAGATACTCATGAATTATCTGGAAAGTTGTTCTAATTTTCTACTTTCCTTTGGTTGTAGAGACCTGTCTCTGAAACTATATTTATCCTACTACCACCACTGAAACTAATTAGAAGGTAGGAAAAGAAGCAGAGGGAATACTGGAATAATATTGATAATTATAGAAAGATTTTCTAGGTTTCTGTTGTTACTTAACAATACCTAAGACTTTGACCAGATTTTAAAATGGAAACTAGTGTCTTCTGCTATTACTCACAAAATGAAACAATAAGAAAGAAAATCATTAGATGTAAAACCAGGAATAAGAAACTTACATGCCTCCTATGTAAGATGCTATGTTATGATCAAGGTAATTCTTGGGTGATAACCACATATTTGTTCATTCTATAGACTTTGCTGAGTAATTTACATTTCTTGAAATCAATAACTCTTTGTTTTCAAGAAGAATGTTAGTTGGCCACTGACTTAAGGAGAAGGAAAGTAGAAGGACTTAAGGAAATGGAGTAGGAGGACTCTAGCTGGAAGAAATTAAGAAGTATTAACCTAAAAAGAAACATTCAAAGAAAAGGAGGAAGTAGGGCAGGAGAAAGAAAAGGAAGTTAGTAGGAGAAGGGAAAGGAAGTTGGTTGTGTCTGTCAATGTACTAAAGAGGTCAGAGGGTACTAACAAGATGAGGACAGAGACTACTGGAGAGTTGAAACAGTTTGCCATGGTATTTCTACATCAGAGTTAGACACGAGCTACAAACAAGACTAAAGTTCTCAATGGTGACTGAGGATCTTGGCTGCCTCTTTGCTTATGGGAGAGACAACTTTGCAATTGTCCAGTGTGGTCTGCTCCATGAAATGTCCCTCTCTTCTCTACTGGTTTTCTACTACTTCCTGAGGGTATCTTTTGGGTGGGCAGCTGCTTTGTGTGAACGAATGGAAGGTTACTCCTTCTGGGATGCTTCTGAGGGACTTAAAAAGCTCTCCAAGGTTGGCACACAAAGTCTGAATTTCCAAATCCAAATAGAAATGTTCAACCTGGATGGCAGTTGTCAGACAATCAAGGAGCAAAGTGAGGAGAAGGAACACACATAGGTGGCTTTGGGTTTTCAGTCTTTGACTCTCTGTTGTTACTATGGCGAATTGGGGGAAAGGTGCTTAGTCATCATCATCCTGTTAATTCTTTATTTCCTTGAATCAAGACAGGATAGACTTCAGACAAACTGCTTTTTATCTTTCTGGTACCAAAAGGCTGAGTACAAAGGAGCCTTTCGTTAAAATCCAGACATGAATTTCATTGGAAAACAAAAAGAAAAACAAATCTCCATTACAGAATCATGCTCCAAGAAAACAGTATCAGTATCAGCATCAACCAGTACCTACAACTAGGCAGCAGTCTAACAGCCAGAATGTAAGTGTGACTGATGAGGGCTGGAAGTGGGGTGTGAGACCCCCACAAAGGGGCAGGTCATCTGGAGAAGAATTCATGGACTCAAGAATTGTTGAAATCAAGGTAAAGATTTATTATTCTTTTCAGCAGGCAAGAGTTCTTAGGGAACCTGTAACCTTAAAGTGGTATAGGTAAAGTTTATATAGGATATTACACAGAAAAGCATGTGACAAATATGATAACTAGGTGTTTTGGGGTGGGATTAGGGAGTGGTTAAGGAGTGGTCAGTTCTTAAAGGAACATGTACTTTTGGTATCTACTGTGCAAGTATTTTACCCAAAATTCATCAGGAAATAGACCAAGGGCAGGACTACCTGGAGGTGTGGTTTTAGGTCTGAAATGTCACTAGGTCAACTAGTGGTCAGGGCTGGCTCAGAAATACCAGGTTGCTCTCATCAATGTCTAGTTAGACAAGATAAATGTGAGGGAGTGTGTGTGTGTGTGTATATGTATGTATATATATATATATATATATATATATATATATATATATATATATATATATATATATATATATATATACATATGTCTAAGTCTAGATACATATGACTGGTCAGTGTAAATGTCATTATGACCCAGTGCACAGCCAGTTCAGTCAGTATGCAGCTGGCTCAAACTAATAAGTTCTACAGGTGTAGCTGGCTACTATATCAGGAAGGGAGATAACAGTTGTTGCTAGAGCAGGCTGTGTCCTTGGGCTGGGGAGAAACTGCCTGGGATAGTGTTTTGAGGCTAGGGAGAAATGTGATTTTTAAAGAGAAATGTGATTTTAGAATTGGGGCTCAAGCACATGCACCCAAGCACCCCATTATGACTATTGATTGATTTGAAGAATTTCTGGAAGCCACAGGAGAAGACTTACTCAGTGTTGCTGCCTCTTTGTGGGCAATCTGTTTCCTACACCACTGAAGATGAGATAAAGAAATTGTTAGAGCCAGATGGATATCAGCATAAACAACAGAGGAATTTGAGGAGTGTTAATGTGCCAGGTGGTGCCCCAAATGCTCCAGGACTTGGTCTAATGATATTAAATGGAACCATAGAAATGACCTCACCACCCAGTGACCCCTTTGGCCAGGGTAGTGCAATAGAAGGACTTGGGGCAATGGGTGAAAATCCTCCCACATATTACAGACAGAACTCCTGGAGGAGACTTTGACCCCAACAAAACTGAAGATATTAACAATTAAAATGGTGAATTTCCTCTGACCCTGCAGGCAAGGACCCTTTTTCCACCAGCCAGAATTTTACCTTAAAGGGGTGCTGGGAACTTTGCTCCTGACCTCTTGTACTTCTCAAGGAGTACTGAGGGCAGAGAGAGGTTAGGGAGGGGCATTTAGTGAATCAGTTCTACGTGGTCCCAAAATTTCAATGTGAAGACTACAGAGAAGCTAGAGGGAGGAAGCCATGACATAAGCAGACCCAGCTATATCCCTATTCCCTTGACCTTTCCACTTTTCTCCCCTCACTGTTCACTCAACAATTTAAGGTACAATTTGCTTAGCCCCATTTCCTCTCTGATTAGAACCTCAGATGCGTCCATGAAGTTCAGTCAACAATACTAGTAGAAAACTCCTTCCCTCTTCCCAACCCAGTGCTCCTTTATGTCCTGAAAAGGTTTTGCTATCTGGGTTTTCAGGTTTTCATTACCTGTGGGTTGTTTGTTTTAAACTTTTTTGTTTCAGTGAGGGAGTTGGGGGGAGAGGGACGACAGCCCAGAAATGAGGAACTTCCTCTCCCTCTGGGAGGTGCTGGTGTGTCAGTGTTCATGACTTTCTTGTTGGTCCAAATACAAATTTGGGGTCAGTGAGGGGCAGGGTTTCTGTGTGCTGATGCTCCATTATAGATGCCTGTAGCTCTTAACCTTGCCTGTCTTCCTGGAAGTGTGCTACACAACTTTCACTAGTATGTGTGATGTTTGACCTTCTCACTGTCTGGAATTTATTTGAGAAATTAGAAAGGAATGCAGTGACCATATTATTAAAAACTGATTTTAATCCTTTAAAAGAAAGCTGGAGATCTTACTTCGAGCAAGTATGGAGAACAGTAAGATTTTGCTCTCACCTGCAAAGAATGCACTTGTCTTGTTGTAATGGAAAGGTAACTGTTATCTATGTTCAAATTAAAAGCTGTTCACCATTCTCAAAAATGAAGTAGAGGACTTCCTGACCCTGTGACCAGCCAGATGGCAGATTAGACACTATCTCCAGACTATTTTAACTCTTTAAAACTCCAAAAAAAGAAATTTTATACTACATGTTCAGTATTCACAGCTCAAGCCACAGGACAAGGAAGAAAGAAGTTTAATGAGGTAAATCCTTACAAATTAATGTCAGAGAGTTATAATTCTTAAACTACTCAGAACTCTTACCCCTCATCACCCTCTGCAAGCTCAGCAGGGATGCAAAGTGTATTAATATATTTGTGCCTGAGTCCCATCTTGGTCTTTCTTTGCTACAGAAACTCTGACAGCATGCTTCCTGTCTGCGTCATCCTCTCTAACCACAAATGGCAGATACTAACTGAAACTAAACATCTAAGGAGGAAGCAGGGGGTTAAAAATATTCTGGTTTGCATCTAGTGTCTAGCCAGAGATTAGGGACTCCTAAGTATGGTGGGTGAAAGATGAAATGACTGAAGAAACAAAGGTTTGAGCTTCTAAGAGTATAGATATATCAAGAAATGCATGTCAATTGCATAAAAAAATCAGAATTTGGCCTCCTCAGTTTTGGCATTGGACCCTGAATACAGGGGAAGACAGATTTTTTTTTTATGCCTTAAAAACAATTAACCAAATAAAACCAATAAACTAGAAGAAAACAATTAACCAGGATACAAAATTATATATTCTATACATATTATATATATATGTGTATATATAATATGTATTTTATATTGCATGATATGTATATAATATATATTCTGATTTTAATTGCAAGAAAGATTAAAGACTTTTCAAGTTGGGAGAGTGAAAGCAAACAAGTGCAGTTCCCTGAAATCAGAAAAAGAGGTGTACCACTTCCCCCAAGTGTCTGTATTCAAAGGAACATGGAAACAATAACTGGTTGATCACTACAAGGCCAGATTTCAGGTAAGACATATGGGTTCCTTGATAGGTACAATTCTGAGAAAACTCTTTGAATCAGTCTTCAGATCTAACTGGGTTTCTAGTCAGCATAATCTATGTGCTTAGGTAAGGTCTCTAAGCAACAGGTGAAGGAGGTCCAGCTTCCTAGTCAAGCAGGACTAGGTTCAACTAATGCAATAAAGTTTTCTCACAAGACAGAAATTGGACTAGACCATAACTGAATAGAAAGGGAACTGAGCTAGATCCTGAATGGAGTCACAAGATGGAGTCAGTGTGGTTCCCACAGTTCCCACAATTCCCTCACAAGGATGCAAAGATTCTACCCCAACAATCTCTTTTTGCTTTCCTTTCTGTGTAAAAAGCAGAAGATATTGATCCAGACAAGCCATGAAAAGAAAAGAATGAGAAATTGAAGTAGAGGATCTTCATGTACAGATATACCACGTTTGAAAGAAAAGGGACTAAACCTAGTTGAGGCCAGCCCTGTCCCTCAAGAGGCTACTTAGAGTAGGGATCTAAGGCAGTGAACCCTAAACTTCCCAACCTATGAAGAGGCTAAGGCTTCGTAGTACAGAATCAGGATTATGTATACTCACTAGAAAAGGGGGATGTTTCAACAACTAATTAAGGACTATTAAAAAAGAGATTAAAATATCAAATATTTCAAGAGGAAAAGAAGTCCTTCAAAAAAGTTCAAAGCAAAAGCAGATAAATTGATAAATCAACAGAGAGAATCCTACAACCTGAAGAAAGGATGAGTATACAGATTACTAACCTTTTTAAACAAGTATTACAAGATAAAGAAAAATGAACCAACACTTGATAAAATATAGAATCCTGTGGACTCTCAAGAAATCATGAAACAAAAACAAAAAAACTCTGAAGTCATTCAAAAGAGAAATGAAATCCATAAAAAAAATTAGGAATTAGTAAAGCTCAGAACTTAGTTTTCTTAATGCAGAATCTAAAAGTTCAAATAGCAAGGGAAAAATGGAATCCACAACGGAAAGTCTCTAAAAAAGTGAAAAAGACTCCAACAGATTCAGAATGCAACAATGTAACAAAGTAAGAAATATGACAGAAGAGAATTAAAAGGCTGTTAAAAGGACACGTACAATTTAGATATGCCAAACTGATTGACTTGAAGACATGATGCATATAAACAAGTTAAGCATCCTGGATCTCCCAAAATAATATGATGAAAAAAAACAAACCAAAAGACTTGAAGACCATACCATAAGAAATGATAGAACTTTTATGCACAGAACTTTTGAATACAGAAAACAAAGTATCAGTCAAAAAATCTCATAGATCATCTCCACAAAGAAAGATTGCTCCAGTCTCCAAGATACATGGCATGTACATGTAATAATTTCAGGGATTTTGTTGTTGTAAATGTTCAGTCGTGGTGACTTCCTGATACCATTTGAGGTTTTCTTGGCAAAGACATTGGAGTGGTTTGCCATTTCCTTCTCCAGCTCATGTTACAGAAACTGAGGCAAACGGGGTTAAGTGACTTGCCTAGGGTCACTTAAGTAAGTATCTGAGTATTTGTAGTAGTAAGTATCTGAGCTAGTAAGTATCTGAGGCCAGATCTGAACTCATGAATATGTCTTCTTGATTCTAAGCCCAGTTCCCTTTTCACAGAGTCCCTTAGCTACCTAAACATTTCTGTGGCTCACAATAAATACTGCAAGTAGCCAAAAGAAAAAAAAACTTCAAATATAACAGAAAGGAAATCTGAAATATACAGGAGTATTCTGCAGTAATGAAAAATGGCAAGAAAGAATGCAATGGTATAGTCTGAAAAGTAAAGCAGTACACGCTGCAAATCAAAATGGTATATTCCCTGTAAGTCTAAAGCTAATGATCACTGAAACCTAAGGTCACGAATATGGATGTTCAACAAGAGTCAATCAAAGAATTCATACAACAGCAAAAGCACAACCACAGCTGAGCAGAACATTTAATTAGCAAACACCCTCAAACAACAGAAACACAAGGTAAATTAGTACACTTAAAACAGAATAAGTAAGGAAATAAATTACCACATGTTCAGAGCTTATTTTTCCAAAAGAATAAGAGAAAAAGATGGGGAGCCAAGATGGTGAAGTAGAAAGATGCATGTACTCTAGCTCTTCCCCCACACTCCATAAAATATCTGTGAAAAAGGACTCTAAACAAATTCTAGAGCAGAAGGCACAAAATGACAGAGTGAAGGAGATTTCCAGCCCAAGGTGGCCTGGAATGCTGACAGGAAAGGTTCATCTCACAATGCATGGACAGGAGCACAGCCAATGGAGCACAGCCCAGCCTTGGCCAAGCAGCGCCAGCAGGAACAGGACCAGAACAGGCCTTGAGGGTGGAATCCCAGGCAGCAGTGGCAGTTCTCAGATCCCTCAACCTGCAAACGCCAAAAGCAGCTTCAAAGTTCAGTGAGAAAGCTCTTTCACTTGAGTGAGAAGGGAACACAGTCTGGACCCACCAGCAGGAGCCACTGCAGCAGGAGCATCCATTTTTGGAGCCCTTTGCCTACAGACCCTGGGGGAATTGAGCAGTTGATCTTCATCTTAGCCCTGAGAGTTCTCCTGAGTTGAGGAAGAGTGCTGGTGGGGGGGCTGGTGGAGGCTCTGGAGAAGGATCCCTACAGGCAGATCCCAGTCAGAACAGAGTGCCTGTTGTTGCTCTCAGACAAAGTTCAGGCCAGGAGAGGAGTAAACTCCTCTGCTTTAATTGTGCCACCTTGGAGGAAATGAGAACTTTCAGGCACCAGAATATACTCTCCTCTTGACAAAGGACTCAAAAGTCAAGTAACTGGCTGGGAAAATGCCCAAAAAAGCAGGGAGACTATAGAAGGCTACTTTCTTGGTGAACAGGTATTTTCTTCCACCTTTTCAGATGAGGAAGAACAATGCATACCATCAGAGGAAAACCTAAAAGTCAAGACTTCTGCATCCAAAGCCTCCAAAATAAATATGCAATGATCTCAGGCCATGGAAGAGCTTAAAAAAGATTTTAAAAATCAAGTAAGAGAGATAGAGGAAAAATTGGGAAGAGAAATAAGAGCAATGCAAGAAAATCATGAAAAGTGAGTCAATAGCTTGCTAAAGGAGACTCAAAAAAATGCTGAAGAAAATAACACCTTTAAAAATAGGCTAACTTAATTGGCAAAAGAGATCCAAAAGGTCAATGAGGAGAAGAATGTTTTAAAAAACAGAATTAGCCAAATGGAAAAGGAGGTTCAAAAGCTCACTGAAGAATACAGTTCTTTAAAAATTAGAATGGAGGAGATAGAAGTTGATGACTTTATGAGAAACCATGAAATCACAAAACAAAACCAAAAGAATGAAAAAAAAGAAGATAATGTGAAATATCTCCTTGGAAAAACAACTGACCTGGAAAATAGATACAGGAGAGACAATTTAAAAATTATGGGACAACCTGAAAGCCATGATCAAAAAAAGAGCCTAGACATCATCTTTCATGAAATTATCAAGGAAAATTGCCCTGAGATTCTAGAACCAGGAGGCAAAATAAATATTGAAAGAATTCACCGATCATCTCCTGAAAGAGATTCAAAAAGAGAAACTCCTAGAAATATTTTAGTCAAATTTCAGAATTCCCAGGTCAAGGAGAAAATATTGCAAGCAGCTCAAGGGAAACAATTCAAGTATTCTGGAAATACAATCAGGATAACATGAGATCTAACAGTTTCTACATTAAGGGATCAAAGAACGTGGAATATGACATTTCAGAAGTCAAAGGAACTAGGATTAAAACCAAGAATTACCTGCACAGCAAAACTGAGTATAACACTTCAGGGGAAAAAGTGGTCATTCAATGAAATAGAGAACTTTCAAGCATTCTTGTTGAAAAGACCAGAGCTGAATAGAAAATTTGACTTTCAAACACAAGAATCAAGAGAAGTATGAAGAAGCAAACAGGAAAGAGAAATCATAAGGGACTTTCTAAAGTTGAAAGAGAAATCATAAGGGACTTTCTAAAGTTGAACTGTTTATATTCCTACATGGAAAGATAATAGTTGTAAGTCTTGAAACTTTTCTCAGTATTTGGGTAGTTGGAGGGATTATACACACACACATACACACACACACACACACACACACATACACATACACATAGACAGAGAGCACAGGGTGAGTTGAATAGGAAGGGATGATATCTACAAAAATAAAATTAAAAGGTGAGAGAGGAACATATTGGGAGGGGAAAGGGAGAAATGGAATGGGGAAAATCATCTCTCATAAAAGAGACAAAATAAAGCTTTTTCAATGGAGAGGGAAAGGGAAAGGTGAGAGGTGAGAGGGAAAAAGTGAAGCTTACTCTCATCACATTTGACTTAAGGAAGAAATAACATGCACACTCAGTTTGGTATGAAAATCTATCTTACACTACAGAAAAGTAGGGGAGAAGGGGATAAGTGGGCTGGGGGGATGGAAGGGAGGGCAAAGGGGAGGAGGGAGAGATTAGAAATAAAAACTTTTGAGGAGGGACAAGGTCAAAAGAGAGAAGAGAATAAATGGGGCGCAAGATAGGATGAAGGAAAATATAGTTAGTCTTACATAACATGACTGTTGTGGAAGTCTTTCTTTTGCAAAACTACACATATATAGCCTATATTGAATTGTTTGACTTCTCAGTGGGGATGGGTGGGAAGGGAAGAAGGGAAAAAAGTTAGAACTCAAAGTTTTAGGAACGAATGCTGACAACTGTTTTTGCATACAACTTATCTTGCCCTACAAGAGAGAAGATGGGGATAAGGGAGGGGTGTGATAGAAGAGAGGGCAGATTGGGTAAAGGGGTAATCAAAATGCATGGTGTTTTGGGGTGGGAGGAGGGGAGAGATGGGAAGAACATTTGGAACTCGAAATTTTGTGGAAATGAATGTTGAAAACTAAAAATAAATAAGTAAACATTTATAAAAAAGAATAAGAGAGCTACAGAGTTTCTTTTTTTAAATGGTGGGAGAATCACCCACACACACAGGATGATCAAGGGATGAAAAAAGCACACAATCAGATAAAGATGTAAGAAAGAGCAGAAATGAAAATGATAGAGAATATCATGATTCATTTCCTTCCCCCTCCCAAAAAAAAAAAAGGAAGTGTAAGAGAACTGCAGAGGTAGGAGAAAGTAGATATTTAATCTAGGGATATAAAAGAGAAGATCACAATCCATTTGTGGGAGAGAGTGCCACTAATGAACACAGCTGTGGAAGAAGAGGTGTAATGCCTGGCCTGACAGAGAAGGACCTATAATGGGTTTAACAGGAAGAGAATATGTTATTAGGGATGCCAGCTTCTCTGATATGTCAAGTCATGAAAACATATTTCCATATTAGTCATGTTGCCAAAAATAAAATAATATAAAAAGCAAGAAATATAAAGTGAAAAAATGTGCTTCAATGTACACTCAAGAGTTCAACACTTGGGCAGTACTTGGAGGTGCTCGATATGGGAGGAGGAATGGATTATGTTGTTGTACTTTGAGCCTCTGTAAGAAACACGGTAAAAAAGAGGAAAGCTTGTACTTCCAACCTTAGGATAATTATCATCTCATTTTCCTTCTTCTCTAAATCTTTTTGCTCTGGCCAAGATGGCGGAGTGAAAGCAACGACTCACCTAAGCTCCTGGACAAACTCCTCTGGATATCTCTGAAAGGAGAATCTGACCAAACTTTGGAGGTGTGGAATCCAGTGGGTGACAGACTTTGACAGATTCAGAGCCAAGGTTAGACTGGAAGGTCCATGGGAAGGATCTGTTCCGCGGGGGTAAGCCCCCAGCGCACAGCGCAGCGCGGTCAGCGCAGCAGGGCGGAAGGGACCTGAGAAGCCCGGGAGTGGCGGGTGAAACCAGCGGAGCAGGAGACAAGCCAAACTGAGCCGGTGAGAGCCACTGAGTGCCAGATATCAGCACAGCAGCCCTTGAAACCTTCAGCCTGAAGACTAAACTTCGGTAAGTCACCTACTTGAAATTCCGGGAGCCAGGATGGCGGAGTGATCAGTAAATGCTCTCTCCTCCCCCCTGACGACCGTGAAAGAACCATAAAATATTTCCCCAGATAAATCCTGGATCAGCGGGAACAGCAGAAGGGGGCAAATACTCTCATAACACCAGAGGCTAGGAAAATAGCAAAGGGGGATTCTTCCTACTGTGGCGGAGGCGATCTGGAAGGACAGACGACCCAGGGCAGAGAAAATTCGCACTGAGACCCAGGCAAGCCTCAGCGCCAGGAGACGAGCCCCAGGAGGGGCGGGAACACGCATTAGCATCTAGGCCTGCCCCAGCCCTTCAGGGGAAAAGGGAAGACAATAGGAAAGCTGGGATCACCATCCCCTGACCTTGCCTTTGCCTCAAGTCAGCTGAGGAGATCTCCTGAGACCAGACCACCCCTCCCACACACCAAACAAGCTAACCCCAGGGTTGATCTGGGAAACAAAAAACAAAAACCTGCTTTTAGCCTCAACACACATCAGCTCAACACAAAGATCTGTACCTTCTGCCTAAAAGAACCAGAAGCTACAACACTCAGCCAACATCATGAATCAGAAAAAGCAGACAAAAAGTGAAAAAACCATAGAATCCTTCTATGGGGATACGGACCAAAACACAAGCACCAAAGAGGTCAGAGCTGAGAATGTTCTTCCATCTGAAACCTCAGAAGGGACTATGAATTTCTTGCAAGCTCAACTAGATTACCTGGAACAGCTGAAGAAGGAAATAAAAGAAAAACTGGCCAATGATTTTAAAATTGTAAAAAAAGAATTCACTGATGAGAACATCACTCTGAAAAGGAAAGTTGAACAAATGGAAAAAAGAAGTACAAAAATTAAATGGAGAAAATAGCTCCTTAAAGGGAAAAATTGGTCAGATGGAAAAGGAGATGCAAAAGTTAACTGAAGAAAACAATACGATGAAGATTAGAATTGGGCAAGTAGAAACTAATGACTCAATGAGGCAACAAGAATCAGTCAAACAAAATCTAAAGAATGAAAAGATAGAAGAAAATGTAAAATATTTAATTGGAAAAACAACTGACCTGGAAAATAGATCCAGGAGAGAAAATTTAAGAATTACTGGCCTGCCAGAAACCCATGATGAAGAAAAGAGTCTGGACAATATCTTCCAGGAAATCATCAAGGAAAACTGCCCAGAAGTACTAGACTCAGAGGGCAAAATAGTCATCGAAAGAATCCACCGTTCCCCTCCCGAAAGGGATCCCAAACTCAAAACCCCAAGAAATATCGTTGCCAAATTCCAGAGCTATCAAGTAAAGGAGAAAATACTACAAGCAGCCAGAAAGAAACAATTCAAATATCAAGGACATACAGTCAGGATCACACAGGACCTTGCAGCTTCTACATTAAAAGATCGAAAAAATTGGAACCCAATATTCCGTAAGGCAAAGGAGTTGGGACTTCAACCAAGGATCAACTACCCAGCAAAGTTCAGCATAACATTTCAGGCAAGGAGAAAGTCATTCAACGAAATAAGGGATTTCCAGAGCTTCCTGACCAAAACACCAGAACTCAATAGACAATTTGATCTTCAAATGCAGGTCTCCAGAGAATCATAAAAAGGTAAACAGGGGGGAAAAAACAAAAACAAAAACTTGCTACTCAATTAGGGCAAACTGTTTACCTCCCTATAAGGGAAGATGATACCTGTTAATCTTGAGAACTGTGCAGCTATTATGATAAAAGGGATATATGTAGAGGGAACGGGTACAAAGTAAATGATGTCATGTCAAAAATATGATTTAAGTATGAGAAGGGATTGTAATAGGAGGTGTGAAAAGGGGGAAGCAGAAAATGGCAAATTATATCACAGGAAGAAGTACAAAACTATAGTAGAGGGAAGGAGGGGAGGGAGATGAGCATTGTTTGAGAGGTACTCTCATCTGATTTGCTTAAAGGAGGGAACAATAATCTTAAGTAGATAATCCTAACTAGCTCTATAGGTAGTAGGAGGGGAAGGGGGAAGAAAGGGGAGGGTGGCTAAAAGGGAGGAAAGAAGCAATAAGAGTAAAGGGGAGTAAAAGGGAGGGGGGCTAAAAGAAGGAGGGGAAGGCTGCAGGAGGAGGGGGAGAAAAGTGAATACTATTGAGGAGGGGAAGGGAGATGGGAGAGCTAAAAGCACAAATGGTGGGAAAGAGGTTGGAGGGAAATACACAGATTGTAATCATAACTGTGAATGTGAATGGAATGAACTCTCCCAGAAAACGGAGACGGATAGCAGAATGGATTAAAAGCCGTAATCCAACAATATGCTGCTTACAAGAAACACATTTGAAACGGGGGGATACACATAGGATAAAGGTCAAAGGATGGAGCAGAATATATTGTGCTTCAGCTCATGTAAGAAAGGCAGAAGTAGCAATCCTAATCTCAGACAAAACAAAAGCAGAAAGAGATCTAATCAAAAGGGATAAGGATGGAAACTATATCCTGCTAAAAGGCACCATAGACAATGAAGCAATATCATTACTACACATGTATGCTCCAAGTGGTATAGCATCCAGATTCTTAGAGGAGAGGTTGGTGGAGCTGAAGGAAGAAATTGATAGCAAAACTATATTAGTGGGGGACCTCAACCTCCCCCTCTCTGAACTCAATAAATCTAACCTCAAAATTAACAAGAAAGAGGTTAAGGAGGTAAATAAAACTCTGGATAAGGTAGATATGATAGATCTTTGGAGAAAATTAAATGGGAATAGAAAGGAATATACCTTTTTCTCAGCGGTACATGGAACATTTACAAAAATTGACCATGTACTAGGACATAAAAATCTCACAATCCAGTGCAGAAAGGTAGAGATAATCAATGCACCCTTCTCAGATCATAATGCATTAAAAATTACATGTAATAAAAGGCCATGGAAAGAGAAACCAAAAATCAATTGGAAACTAAATAATCTAATTCTAAAGAAGGGTTGGGTTAAAGAAGAAATCATAGAAACAATCAACAATTTCATTCAAGAGAATGACAATAGTGAGACAACATACCAAAACTTATGGGATACTGCAAAAGCAGTTATTAGGGGAAGTCTTATATCTTTGAATGCTTACATAAATAAAATACAGAAAGAGGAGATCAATGACTTAGGCTTGCAGTTGAAAAAGCTAGAAAAAGAACAAATTGAAAATCCCCAAGTAAATACCAAATTAGAAATACTGAAAACCAAAGGAGAGATTAATAAAATTGAAATTAAGAAAACTATTGAATTAATAAATATAACCAATAGTTGGTTTTATGAAAAAACTAACAAAATTGATAAACCTTTGGTCAATCTGATTAAAAATAGAAAGAAGAAAATCAACTTACTAATATTAAAAATGAAAGGGGTGAACTCACCTCCAATGAGGAGGAAATTAAAACAATAATTAGAAACTACTTTGCCCAACTTTATGCCCACAAATTCGATAATCTAAACGAGATGGATGAATATTTTAAAAAATACAAATTGCCCAGATTAACAGAAGAGGAAGTTGAATACTTAAACAACCCCATCTCAGAAAAAGAAATTGAACAAGCCATCAATGAACTCCCTAGGAAAAAATCTCCAGGGCCAGATGGATTCACAAGTGAATTCTATCAAACATTTAAAGAACAGTTAATTCCAATACTATATAGACTATTTTTGAAAATTGGGGAAGAAGGAGTCCTCCCAAATTCTTTCTATGATACAAATATGGTTTTGATACTCAAACCAGGAAGAGACAAAATAGAGAAAGAAAATTATAGACCAATTTCCCTAATGAATATAGATGCAAAAATTTTAAATAAGATTTTAGCAAAACGAATACAGCATCATATCATGAGATTAATACATTATGATCAGGTAGGATTCATACCAGGATTACAGGGCTGGTTCAATATTAGGAAAACTATTAGCATTATCGATCACATCAACAACAAAGTTAACAAAAACCACATGATTATCTCAATAAATGCAGAAAAAGCTTTTGACAAAATACAACACCCATTCCTACTAAAAACACTGGAGAACGTAGGAATGAAGGGAACTTTCCATAAAATAATAAGTAGTATCTATCTAAAACCTTCAGCAAGCATTATATGCAATGGGGATAAGCTAGATGCATTCCCAATAAGATCAGGGGTGAAACAAGGTTGTCCATTATCACCACTATTATTCAATATGGTACTAGAAATGTTAGCTGTAGCAATTAGACAAGATAAAGATATTCAAGGAATAAGAATAGCCAAAGAAGAAACTAAGTTATCACTCTTTGCAGATGATATGATGATTTACCTAGAGAATCCCAGAGATTCAAGCAAAAAATTACTTGAATTAATAAACAATTTTGGCAACGTTGCAGGTTACAAAATAAACCCACACAAATCTTCTGCATTCCTATATATTAGCAACAAAGTCCAACAGCAAGAGACAGAAAGAGAAATCCCATTTAAAGCTAGGGTAGACAGTATAAAATACTTAGGAGTCTACCTGCCAAAACAAACCCAGGGATTATATGAACACAATTACAAGACACTTTTTGCACAAATAAAGTCAGATTTAAGTAAGTGGAAAAACATTAGTTGCTCATGGGTAGGCCGTGCTAATATAATAAAAATGACAATTCTACCTAAATTAATATACTTATTTAGTGCCATACCAATTAAACTATCAGACAATTATTTTCTACAGCTGGATAAAATAATATCAAAATTCATTTGGAAAAACAAAAGGTCCAGAATATCAAAGGGACTAATGAAAAGAAATGCTTGGGAAGGTGGCCTAGCTCTACCAGACCTCAAACTGTACTATAAAGCAGCAATTATCAAAACCACTTGGTATTGGCTAAGAAACAGAGAGGTAGACAAGTGGAATAGACTTGGCACTCAAGATGCAGTAGGCAAGGAATATAGCAACCCTCTGTTTGATAAACCCAAGGACCCCAGCTTCTGGGATAAGAACTCATTGTTTGACAAAAATTGCTGGGAAAACTGGATAACAGTGCAGTGGAAATTAGGCATAGACCCATACCTGACACCGTACACAAGAATAAAGTCCAAATGGGTACATGATTTAGGTATAAAGATTGATACCATGAATAAACTGGAGAAGCAAGGAATAGTGTATTTATCAGATCTATGGAGAAGGGAAAAATTCTTTACTAAAGGAGAGATAGAAAGTATTATGAAATGCAAAATGGATAACTTTGATTACATTAAAATGAGAAGTTTTTGCACAACGAAACCCAATGCAACCAAAATCCGGAGGGATGTAGTAAATTGGGAAAGAATTTTTACAGCTAAGCTCGGGGATAAAGGCCTCATTTCTAGAATATATAGAGAACTGACTCATATGTATAATCATACAAGTCATTCCCCAATTGATAAATGGTCAAAGGATATGACCAGGCAATTTTCAGAGGAAGAAATTAAAGATATCTATAATCATATGAAAAAATGCTCTAAATCACTATTGATTAGAGAGATGCAAATCAAAACAACTCTGAGGTACCACATCACACCTATAAGATTGGCAAACATGACAGAACAAGAAAATGATAAATGCTGGAGAGGATGTGGGAGAGTTAGAACACTAATTCATTGTTGGTGGAGCTGTGAGCGCATCCAACCATTCTGGAGAGCAATTTGGAACTATGCCCAAAGGGCTACAAAAATGTGCATACCCTTTGACCCAGCAATATCGCTACTAGGACTATATTCCCAAGAGATCATAAAAATGGGAAAGGGTCCCACATGTACAAAAATATTTATAGCAGCACTCTATGTAGTTGCCAAAAACTGGAAGTCAAGGGGATGTCCATCAATTGGGGAATGGCTGAATAAATTATGGTATATGAATGTAATGGAGTACTATTGTGCCATAAGAAATGATGAACAAGAAGACTTCAGAGAGGCCTGATGCTGAGTGAAAGGAGCAGAACCAGGAGAACTTTGTGCACAGCAACGACCACAGTGTGCGAGAGTTTTTTCTGGTAGACTTGGAATTTTGTAATAACGCAAAAACTTCTTATAAAAAAAAAAAATCCCAAAGGTGGTTCTCAAGGCAAAATGCCTTCCACACTCAGAGAAAGAAATATGGAAGTCATTCACAAAATGTAGCAGATCATGTTTGTGTACGTGTATGTGTTTGTGTATCATGTTTTGATTTGTTATATGATTTCTTTCATTTATTTTAGTCTGACTACATAGCATGACTATAGTGAAAATATACTCAATAGGAAAGTATATGTAGAACCTATACAGAATTGTATGCAGTTGTGGGGAGGGAGGGGGTAGTGGGGGGTAGGTGTGGGGGGGATAAAATCTCAATTGTATGGCAGTGATTGTTAAACATTAAAAAATAATTATAATAATAAAAAAGAGTTCAACACTTGGAGGTAGATGGTATTTTTTATCATGGGTATTTTGGAATTGTCTTGGAACATTGTATTGATCAGAGTAGCTAAGTCTTCCACAGTTGATCACTGTTATGATACTGCTACTCTTATGTTAAAGGTTCTCCTGGTTTTAACTTTACTTTGCGTCAGTTCACATAAGTCTTCCCAGATTTTTTTGAAATCATTCTGCTCATCATTTCTCATCATCGCAGTAATGTTCTATCACAATCATATGTCACAACTTGTTCAACCATTCCCTGATTGATAGATATTCCTTTGATTTTTAATTGTTTGCCTCCACAGAAAGAGCTACTATAAATATTTTTGTACATATAAGTTCTTTTCCCTTTTTTGTTGTCTCTTTGGGATATAGACCTGGTAGTAGTATTGCTGGGTCAAAGGGTATGCTCAGTTTTATAGCTATGAAATTGAAAATTGATTATTTTTTTAAAATTATTTATTATTCTTCACTATATGAGTCTAAATTCCTTACCTCTGCAAATTTACTTTTCTAACCTCAGGTCACTTGGGTCACAATTCTATTCTTGTACCTTGGATTTCCACCTTTGTCTTATGACTTACGCCTCTGTCCTTCTAACTTCACTCACTGCCCACATTCCAGAGAAACTTGATTAGTTCATAGGTCAAACTTATTCAGTCTACACAATTCCATGAATCACGTCCTATTTGTGGTTAAGGGGTTTCAGAAGGAGAGGTGCAAATGTAGTAATATCAAGCTGATATTAGAGGCTTTTTTCATTTCCTAAGTAAATTAGAAGAAGGCACAACTAAGATAGTTGAGATTTTGTCATCATCTTGTAAATCACTATAAAAAACCCTGCCAACCCTCACTTGGGGTCTTTGGTTTATGAAAGACCATTGACCCCATTTACTGGCAATTACAAGTCTTGCTAATAAACTGATCATCCTAGGAACTTTGTCTCTCAGAATTTCACTCACAACATAACCCTTTGGGTTTTGGTTCAAATTGTTGTCCAGAACAGTTGGACCAGCTCACGATGAGCCAGATTTTAGAAGAATAACCTTTAATTAAAAGAATACTTCAGTACCAACTGTCTTTACTATTATTATTCATGACCAGAAACATTAAAATGGAGCATAGAGGAAAAAGAATCATAAAATATAAATGGAAGTGAATTTTGAGATTGTTAAGATTAGCAAGTAACTGCAGTAAAGTGGAAAGAACACTACTTCTCTAGTCAAAGAACTTGTGTTCAGATACTTACTCTGAAACTTATTCCCTGTGTGCCATTGGGCAAGTCTCTTAAAACTAATTTCTCTGGGTTTCAGGCTCCAGAGGTTAAACTAGAGCCCCTGAGGTTTCTTCCAGCTCTGTATCTATGGGGATATAACCCAACATTTTATAAATTAAAAACATGAGTCAAAGATGCACTAACAAATTTCTGAAACAAGATTAAGGATGCTAAGACCACATTTAAAATTATCGATATGCCTGGCACCTTTCTTCTCTTTTAATGCAGTGGTAAATTTGTGTTCAGAAGGGATACAAGGGAAATGGGGGGAATGAAAATCAATATTATTTTTAGTACCCATTTAGTTAAATTATTTTAATAATTAACACAATATTATTCCACTTGAATGTGTGATGAGTGGCGGATGTGGAATCTTTCCTGTTTTTCTGAAAGATTAAAAAATGGAATAGGTAGCACTTTTTCTGTCCTTCTGCTATCTAATCCTTTGAATTGCACATCCAGAGACACTATACTTATTTTTGAGAGTCTACTATATCTACCCAGTCCCAGATGCGGCCATGTTTTATCCCAGTCTTCCCACAGGAACCCTACTTTGTATCCCTTCCTCTGAGAACAACAATTAAATCAAGATTACCATTGCTATGAAGAAAGAGGTTATCCACCCTCAGAGAAACAGAGAACAAACAAGGGTCTCATATAGATGTATATGAATATATATACATTGATATATGAGCATGACTATAGCTATCTAAGTATATGTACGTGTATGTAAGTGTATGTATGTATAGGTATATGTATGTGTGTATATATAATTTGTATATGTATATATGCAAATGTGTATATATGTAATTGTGCATATATGTGTATGTGTGTATATATCAATATATGTATAAATATGTCTATACTTAATTATAGCATAGGAGGGGGAAAGAAGGGTGGAAAAAAGAACAAAAAGGAAAAAGTATGCAGCAGAAAACAAAAGAAAACAAAGAAAATACAGACAGTTCTCAACACAGTACACCTTATTTATCATATAGGCTTTCTTGAAATGGAAATGCATTGCTGTATATTTTGAATCCTCTCTTACATTCTGCTGTGCACATGGCAATGCTTTTTTTCTTTACTTATTTTGCATTTATACTTCAATATTTAAATTTAAAATGTTTCTTTTTCTATTCTTATTTTGTATTTGCTTTAGTATTTAGCATTAAAATAAATTAATTTTTTTTAAAGATTACCATTGCTTCTAGTATGGGAGCAACAATTGACCACATTATTTCTATAATCACCAAATCTGTAACTTTTGAGACCAAAACAACCCTCCTAGGCTGTAGTTCCCTATATATGTGGTCCTCCCCTGTTAAAATACAAGCTCCCCACTCACACAGGGTGGTCAGCTTTTGTATGTGAATCTCAAGCTTTTTACACAAACAAGTGCTTTTTAAGTCAAATATTTTCATGCCATAGAGCATTTCAAAAAGATATGGGGATAAATTCTTTATGTTGTGACCTTTTATATTCAATATATCCATTTTAAGTTTATTGTAGTATATTATATAAGCTTTTCATGGTATATTATATAAAATATTGCTCTCAACCTAATTCCTGACAAACTACTTTTCAATTTTACTGATAAGTTCTTGTCAAATGGAGAGTTCTTTTCCAAATAGTTTCTTTTCCGGAACACTGGGTTATTGAGTGTGGTTGCTTCTGATTCTTTCCTTTCTAAACTGTTTATATTTTAATTCATACTATAATAATCCTCTGAGTTCAGAAATTAACAACTATTATTTCCTGACTCTCAAAAAGGGGGAAATTAAAATATGAAAAAATATAACAAGAAATTGCCCATATTTTCTAATTTCTACATGCAGTAGTATACTCTATATCAAGTACTAATAAAACTTTTTCAAACTATGATCCACAAGCAGGCTCTTGAAAACACAAACACATACGGAGACAGGTAAACAAAAGAAAACTACAGTTTTCCTTTTCTGTCTGCTTGTTTTACAAGAGAGAGTTCAAAGAATTGTACCTATGAAGTGATGACAGGAAAAAACTCACTTGATGGCAGAATTAGGGAATAAAACATCTTGTTAGATACTTTAAGTGGAGTTGTTGTGATTGACTGATTCAATCCACCTCCACCCTTACACTATACATGCAAAATGTATATAAAGTCAAGACAAGAAAATTTCTGGCAGGAAGACAAAAATTGGGGGCACTAGCTGGATGAGGATCTTGCAAAGGAGATAGAGGAGTGGTCAGATAGGTAGGAGGAGAACCAGGACAGACTGATCTTCTAAAAACCTAGAGAAAAGAGAGTATCAAGGAGAAAATGAGCAAGTGTCCAAAGCTTCATAGAGGTCAAGGAGAATGAGGATTGAGAAAGGGCCTTTGAATTTGTCAACTAAGAGATCATCGGTAACTTCGGAATGATAAGGTCAGGAGCCAGGTTATAACAGGCTGGAGAGAGTGGGAGGAAAGTAGAGGCACCTGCTTTTTGAGAAGTTTAGCTACAAAGGGCAGACATAATGTGAGATAGTGAGTTACTAAGGGTGATATAGAAAGATTTCCTAGCGGCGGTGAGGGCCCAATTGAGATTGTATAACATAAATTTGTAGTGAACCTCGTCAAAATGGTTGTATGATTTTCTTTATCTTTATTCAGTAGTCCATGTGTAGGAGTGATGGTGGGAGTGATCCAATGCTGAGGTTTAGCCAGGAGTAATTGCAATATAATGAGGAGGCTAAGAATTCTAGAGAGGAATTCAGTGTAGCACTGAAGTGATTCAATAAGGGATCAAGATGGGGAAAAGAGAAGAAATAGTGCAGAGGAAAGAAATGAGGGGTCAAGGGATTGAGGCCATGGTGCAGGTCAAGAGTAGGGTTTTATCAGAGAGAGGTAACAAGCCGATAAGCTATGGTCAGATAAAGGGATTTCAGAATCATTGAACATAGTGGTGGTTCACTTGTGGGTGATGACAAGGTCAACGATGTGACCATCTTTAGGTGTAGCTGAGATGGGGTGGAGGAGTAGCTCATGGGAGACGAATAGGTGGAGGAAGTAAGTAGTTAGGGTATTTCAGGAAAAATCAATATATATGATGAATCCCTCAGTATTAAAGTAGGAGTTGGCAGGAAGGAGAGAAAAATTGTAAGCCAGATACTGAACTCATTGAGCAAAGAAGGGGGATGATCTGGGGTTCTGTAGACAACAGCTACCAGGATTTTGATTGCATGGTATATACGAGTAGCATGAACCTCAAAGGAGGTGAGGTTCTGAATAACAGAGGCAGGGGAAGAACCTGGAAATGACAATAGGGAATAAAAAGTATTCCACCAAGGAAGCTAGAGTTCAGTCTAGAAACTAGTGTAGTATGAGACGGCAAGCATTAGTCAGATGGAAGGCCCTGTTTCATTTCTCCTCTTCCTTCCACAAGGAGAAGATGAGCAGAAAAAGGGTACAGCAGGAGATGGACGACTAACTGGCATAGCAGGAGAAAGAAGTCACATTCCTCACTAACTTTCCATCTCTTCTCTCAATTGCAACCATAGACGGAAGACCTGAGGTTAAAAGTTGCTCCTCTTTGCACAAAAGACTACTCCATTTGGGAACTAGGCTGGTGGCAGGAGGCTGATGCTGGCAAAGATGAAGTCATTGCTTTGGGGCTGATGGAAGATGCCTGCCCCAGCCCAATGCTGTCATCCCTCAGGGGACATATGACACCCAGCAGGAGTTAGAAGCCATAAAGCTGAGTCAAAGGAATATTTGGCTCCTCTTCTCACCTAGGAGAGCTGTTGATGAGGTGGTAGCAGGAAGTGATAGACTGCACAAAGGTGTCATGTAAGTGATCTTTGACCTAAGCTTCGAAGGAAACCAGGGATTTTAAGAGATAAAGGTGAGGAGTGATGAGCAAAATGAGCTGCTCTCCTCACTCTCTCTCCTACCCCACCTCAACCCAAAAACACTTGGTGAAAAGCTTGTTTTCTACTTCTTACTATGAACTTGTCAAGTATTCTAAATGATACTTGATTTTCATGATGATGCAGTTTGTGTTTTGTTTAGAACTTCAATGTCTCAGTAACAACAATATTGTAATGATGAGCAGCTGTGACTTAGTTATAATAATCCAAGATAATTCCATGATGAAAAATGTTATCCATCTCCAGAGAGAGAATGGATGAACTCTGAGTGCAGACTGAAGTATATACTTTTTCACTTTATTTTTCTTGGGTTTTTTTTTTTGTTTGTGTACTTCTTTTGCAACATGGCTAATATGGAAGCATATTTTGCAGGATTTCACATGTATAATTGAATTTTATTGTCTGTCTTCTCAAGAGGTGGAGAGGAGTGGGAAGGAGGGAGAGACTTTGGAAGTCAAAATTTTTAAAAATGAATGCTAATTTTTAAAAATGCAATTGGCAAATATTTAATATGATAAAAAATTTTTAAATGAACTTCAGTGTCAGAAGATGCTATAAAAATGCAATTAGAGAAATACTGGGTAAAGCCTATATTATATAGGGTGGGAAGAATATTAAAAGAAGTATTAAGGAAGAATACTAGGCAAATATGGAAATATAGTAGAGGCTAGGGATTCCTTAATGTGAAGGAGGGGGGAAACTAACATATAAAATGAAAGAGGAAATTTTAGTCAGATGCAAAATCAGGTCATCAGCAGAAAAACTTAGAATTATAGGTATCCTACATAATAGAGACACCTACTGGCCATTTAATTTCATTCATCTTACTTAAAATCTTTGAAATATAGAATTCTATCACTCATTTTGTCCACATCCTCTAATCAATTAAACATTCACATCATGAATATAATACATGATTTATGCCAGAAATTTAGTGAAGTGCATTTTATACTTTGAGTCTAAGAAAGAAAACTGTGCTACCATGTAAACTTTGCTAGTCATTTAAACAGATTTTTAAATTAAACATGGTGCCTAAACTGCTAGTTAAATATTACTTTAAAACTCACTGAACAAATCTACTTGATAGAAACAACGAATTATTCTCTGCTGACCAATAATGCTGACCAAAATAGAAAAACAAGTTATTCAAGAACATAGTCATTCCTCAACTAAGTGATAAGCTATTTGGCATCAGGGATCATGTCTTATACTATCTCTGCATCCCCTGAAGTACTCAATATGGTGCTGAGCAGAGCAAGTACTCAATAAATACTTACACAATTGGCTTACTGATTGTGGCAAATGAATTACATACATAATACGCTTATATTTTACATAACAGAAAATCCTAATTTTTCAATAATATTTCCTTTTAACTTGAAGGACTAGAGTTTTTAAGTTTCAAGAGAAAATATATGCTGTGGTTGTTAACATCTTAAAGAATATTTATGCATATACAGATATATTTATAAAATAGGAAACAAAGAAAATGTTATTACTATTTTTTCATTTCCTTAGGGGAGTGTTCAAAAAATACTCAATTAGAACTAAATAATCAATTTTCAAGTTGGATCCCATCAATCTTATTGCTGACAAACACTATTCCAATGCTTTCCCTCTCCATTTTGACAGACTGAAAGGCATGTGAACAAGATTTCTAGAACATAGATCTAGTTAGTCCACCTTTTCAAAATGTTCCAATTATTAAAAAAAAAGTTGTTAATCTTCAACATTTGCATATTTAGCTTTAACAACTTCAAGCATTCATGTGACTTTATTAGTAACTTCATTTTCACTTTCGCATTTCATGACTATGAATAGTAGATGAAAAAATGAGAGGCCCAGTGCAAACAAGTTTGTGGAGCAGAAGGCATTTTATAAGGTGCTTCACTGGTCTTGTTCATCCTACCATTATAAAGAGCAACCCAAGCATTCCTTGCACATTTTTATTGCCTACTTTTAAACTCAAGTTTGGTGTTGCAATTAGGCCCCCAAAGTGTAATGCAAATCCTCTTGGTTCTAAGCCCAAGCACAGAGTTAATGATGCAGCTTCTTGAGAAAATAAAGATACATAGAGAAGATAAAGATAAATGCCTGTAGGAGCTGTGTGCTGCAACAGACGACAGTTTTGGGTGGTCATGGGAACCTAACCCCCTATTTCCCACAATTTTTAACTTTTATGCCATTTTCTAGAAATCTTACCCCTTTCCTAAGATAAAAGCCCCCTTTAATGTATAATAATGATTATACCCTTGAACAACTTCTCCATCTTGGCATTTTTACCATTTGCTTCTTTTTCTAGCTTTTAATTAAACAATCCTTTAATTATACATTCCATGTTTTTTCTAAGAATTGAACTTAAGCCTATTAGTCTATAGTGGGAAGGTATAGTCTATTACCTTTTTTGAAAATTGAGACATTTGTCCTCTGTTCCTACAATGCTGCTAAGATCTTTCAAACATCACTGACAGTGATTCAGTAATCATGCATGTAGTTCTTTCCATACTCAAGGATGTAATTTACCTGGTTAAAGTGACCTGCTTCATCAAGAGCAAGTAAGTGTTTTCTATCACCTTATTTAATCTTGTGTATCAGCTCCCTGTTAGCCACTTTTGTTCAGTTTTTTCCAGATCAAGGAAAATAAAGTCTCTGCTGTCTCTCTGTTGTTGGCACCATGTAGTGCTGTGGTAAGAGATGTATCCAAGGGAGCTACTTATCTCTGCCAAGGCATGTGAGATCTAGAATGCCACCACCTACCCCCCAAAGAGATTGGCTTCTGACTGAGAGACTGCAAACTGAGAGTGTCAGAAGAGAACGGTTACCATCTGTTGGAGAACCACAGGCAAAGTGATGCTGCACAAGACAGAAGAGGTTCAATGAGAGCAAACTGATGGGGAGCAA
This sequence comes from Notamacropus eugenii, assembly GCF_028372415.1. Classification (NCBI taxonomy): domain Eukaryota; kingdom Metazoa; phylum Chordata; class Mammalia; order Diprotodontia; family Macropodidae; genus Notamacropus; species Notamacropus eugenii. Next base: position 409,814,253 of record NC_092876.1, on the reverse strand, counting down.
TGATCCCACCATCTGCTAGAAATGAGAGAGAATAGAGGTAATGAGTCGTATTGTGCCAGAGGAACTAAGGAGCCTAAGCCAAAAAATATATAAGATGTTACACAATACACAGAATCTATCATGAAAGTAAATGACTGGGGCTTTACAGGCCTTTGAAAAGCTTGCTCCTAGAAGACAATTATTTTCTCAGAGTTTTGAGTGAGCCCTATTTCTTTCCTTCAATCTACAAATATATTTGTTCATTCTTTAATGACTTTTGAATTGTGTGGGCAAGGAGAGTTGGTAAAAACAACATGGACAGTGTCAGATAGTAATGTTCTCAAATTCTCTTAGAGGGTATAAGGAATCAGAAAAGTGAAAAATCCTCCAAAGTACAGCCAGTTCTATCAGAAAATCCCAGATTCAGGCACCAAAGATATTGCAAAGTTTCTGCCAGAAGGGTTATGCTCATGATTATCATGGGTAGTTAAGTGTGGGGTAGAGGGAGGAGTTGATTAGGATACTCATTAACAATTAATTCTCCCACTCCATTCCTAGTCCAGTTCACAGAAATGAAAGATAATAGAGACAAGGTGACTATATGTTCATCAGAATGCAAAGAAAGTGTGAAGAACTTCTCTGATAGCATTACAGAAAAGCTAGCTATTGCTTGGTCAATTGCTATCCCAGTCATTCTTCTACATCTGATGGACTTAAATAACTCAAAAGTTCAAAGAAACAGTCTTTTTACCAGAAACATGTTGCAATATTATCAAGTAGATGATAAGATTAAGACGACTGAAATAGATCAAAAACTGCTGTCAAGGAAGTTCACTGGAGTCTCAGGATATCTCTGCATAAGTCCTAAATCTGGTACTACACTCTTCTTTCACAAAGGGTCCCCAACCATATCCCAAACAAATCCCCCTATGGACAAAGTTAATACAAATCCCAGATCCGCACCACAACTTCCCTGCTTACAACAGCCCAACTGTAATGAGGAAATGTCAGAGATTAACTCATACTTTCTAGTATCCTGGCATCCCAGCATAAAATGTAGGTCATCCCCTTTGGAAGCCTTTAAAATGAAGGACACAAACATACATGCTCAGTTGGGTGTGGAAATCTATATTTATCATACAGGAAAGGAGAATAACAGAAGGGAGGGGAAAGGAGTGCTAGAAGGGAAGACATTGGAGAGGTAAAAGTCAGAAGCAAAACACGAGAAGACAGGGAGAAAGTAGGATAAACAGGGGAAACAAGATAAAGGGAAATACATAGTTGGTAATCATTACTTTGAAAAACAGTGTTTACAGTGAGTTACTCTGATAAAGATTTTATTTCTTAAACATATAGAAAACTGAGTCAAATTTATAGAAATAAGAGCCATTCCTCAACTGATAAATGGTCAAAGGATATGAACAAGCAGTTTTCAGACAAAGTAATTGGAGCTACCTGTGGTCAAATGAAGTGTTCTGAATCACTATTGATTGGAAAGGTGCAAATTAAGACAACTCTGAGCTACCAACACATACCTATTAGATTGGCCAATATGACAGAAAATGTTGGAGGGGATAGAGGAAAATTAAAACACTATTGCACTGTTGATGAAATTGTATACTGATTCAACCATTCTAGAGAGCAATTTTGAACTATGCCCAAAGGATATAAAACCATGCATACCCTTTGACCAAGAAATACCACAACTAGATCTGTATCTAGATTTTTTTAAAAAAAGGAAAAGGACTTTTCTGTACAAAATATTTATAGCAGCTTTTTAGTGTTGATAAAGAATTGAAAATTGAGGGGATGTCCATCAATTGAGGAATGGCTGGACAAGTTGTTTATATGATTATGATGGAACACTACTGTGCTTTAAGAAATGATGAGCAGGATGCTTTTAGAAAAATCTGGAAAGACTTAAATAAACTGATGCAAAGTGAAATGAGCAGAACCAGGAGAACACTCTACACAGTAACAACAACATTGTATGATGATTTACTGTCAATGACTTAGCTATTCTCAGCAATGCAACGCTAAGAAAATTCTGAAAGGTGCTGTACACCTCCAGAGAGAGAACTGGTAGAGCCTGAATGCAGATCAAAGATATTTTTTCTTTACTTTATTTTTCTTGGGTTTTTTTTTCTTGGTCTGCATGTTCTTCCACAGTATGACTTACATAGAAATTTGTTTGGCATGATTATACATTTAAAATCTATGTCAAATTGCATGTAGGGGGAAGAGAAGGAGGGAGAGAATTCAAAACTCAAAATTTGATTTCTCATGAAGTCATTAGCTTCCATTTGCTCCATTTTAATTTTTAAGGAATTATTTTCTTCAGTGAGCTTTTGGACCTCCTCCATTTCCTTTTGGCCAATTCCGCTTTTTAAGGCATTCTTTTCCTCATTGGCTTTTTAGACCTCTTTTGCAGTTTGGCCTAGTCTGGTTTTCACTGTGTTGTTTTCTTCAGTATTTTTTGTGTCTCCTTTACCAAGCTGTTAACTTTTTTTTCATGATTTTCTTGCATCACTCTCATTTCTCTTCCCAATTTTTCTTCTACTTCTCTTACTTGATTTTCAAATTCCTTTTTGAGCTTTTCAGTGACCTGAGACCAATTCATATTTGTCTTGAAGGCTTTGGATATAAGAGCTTTGACTTTGTCGTCTTCTCAGTATGTGTTTTGATATTCTTTGTAACCATAGTAACTTTCAATAATCAGAGGGTTATTTTTTCTGTTGTTTGCTCATTTTCCCAGTCTGTTAGTTGACTTTTAACTCTTTGTTAAAGTAGGTCTCTGCTTCCAGGGTGAAGCACTATCCCAAACTTCAGGAGTTTTGTGCAGCTATTTTCAAAGATAATTCTAGGGACCTGCGAGTTTTTAGTTATTCTAAGGTGGTATGATCTAAGGAGAGATGTTTACTCCTCTCTATGCCTGTGCTCTGGTCTGTGAGTGACAACAAGCACCATTTTTTGCCCCAGAACTGTGAGGAGGTCCACCTTCCACTGTGGACACAAGTTCTACCATGCTAGTGTTCCTCCTCACTGTGAGATTGCCACCCAGGACTGTGACCCAGATCTTAGTATGGGCAAAGCAACAGAGTCCTGCCTCAGTGCTAGCAAAGGGTTCCCTGTAATCTCCTTCTGACCACTTGTTTGACCTCTCTATCTTCCATGGCCTGAGAGGTCTGGAAACTACCACTGCTGCCAGTGATTCAGTCACCCAGAGGGCTGCTTTGGGTTTACTGGGGCCCAGTTTCTGCTGGCAGGGCTTTCACTGGACTGTGCTCTTCTATCATCCTGGTGCTACAGACCTTTCCTGCATACCTTTCAAGTTGTGTTGGACTGGAAATTTGTTTCATTTTGCGTTTTTGTAGGTTCTGCTGCTCTAAAATTCGTTAAGGGTCATTTTTTAAAGGTATTTGGAGGGGTTTGAGGGAGAGCTCAGGTGAGTCCCTGCCTTTACTCAGCCACCTTGGTTCTGCCTCCCTGGAACTCAAAATTTGAAAAGAAGAATGTTAAAATTGTTTTTACATATAAATGGGGAAACTACAATAAAAATTAGATTAAATTAAGGACGCAGGGGTAGGTTAAGTGGTACAGTGGATAGAGCATCAGCCCTGGAGTCAGGAAGACCTGAGTTCAAATCTGGCTTCAGATATTTGACACTTGGCCCTAGACTAGTCACTTAACCCTTACTGCCTCATCCTCCTAGGTCCTCCTTCCCCCACCCCAAAAAAAATGAAGAATACACTCTATATAGAGGTATCAAAGGAGGAAAATCCAAGGTTTTTCTGGCAGCAAAGAAGAAAATTAGACCTGGCAGCCAGGATCCAACCTCTACAGAGGAACAATCAGGGAAACCACCTAAGTGATATGATATGACCAAGGGGAATCAGTGTGATGGCACTGTGAAAAGAGAAAAATCAGAGCCAAAATAAGAACTTGGAGCAAAATCTATTATGTCTCAGCCAAATACAAAACCAAACCAAAAAAAGTAAGGTTAGCAATTGTGATTTCAGACAAGGCCACAGCGAAAAGACTTAATTTTCAAAGATAAATATGGAAGTGACATTGCTTAAAGGTAACATGGATAATGAATTCATTTCTATACATAACATATATGTACCAAGTGTCATAACTTCTAAATTCTCAAAGGAAAACCAAATTAAAAATAAGGAGAAATAGACAGCAAAACTATAATAATGGGAGACCTTATCCATGCCTTTTAGCCCTAAATAAATCTAAGAGCAAAAGAAACAAGAAAAATATGAAAGATTTTAATAGAATTACAGAAATATTAAATTATTGATATATCTATTATTGAATAATTAGAAATGAGTATTCAATTCAATTTTTAAAAATTCTGTAAGTACCTACTATATACTAAGCACTGTTGTGTTTGTCTTTCATTTTCGAAGAGGGCCATGACATCAAGATGATGCCATAACTTATAGTTGACTTTGATTTGAGTGAGGGAAGGCTATGCAAGGTCACCAGCCTCATTTTATCCTCCAGAGCCATCTAGGTCCAGTGGCATGATACCCAGGAAGACTGTAGATAACCCAGGGTGCAACGTGAGACTCTGACCATTTTAGGCTAAGGTCTTATCACATTCTTACTTTGAGTGAGATACACCCATTCAATGAGTAGGCCTCTTTAAGTAGTTACCCAAGGGATGGCCTCTTAAAAAAAAATCAAACTAAGCACTGTGTACAAACACACACACAAATACACACACACACACGTGTGTTTGCATGCATACAAATATATATACATACATACACACAAAGCAAGGATAAACAGGATAAATAGGAAATAACTAAGAGGAAATGCACTGGAAAGGACTAGAGAAGGCTTCCTCTTAAAGGTGGGATTTTAGTTGGGACTTAAAGGAAGCCAGAACAGTACTTAAAGTAATCAGAGCAGAGAAAGGAGAGAGTTCTAGGCATGCGGGACAGACAAAAGGCTCAAGGTCAAGAGATGGAATCTCTTGTTTGTGGAACAGCCAGGAGATCAGTGTCACTGTATTAAAGAGTATCTATTGGAGAGTAAGGTATCAGAAGACTGGAAAAATAAGAAGTCACTAGGTTCTAAAGGGTTTTGAATGCCAAAAAGGGGATTTTGTATTTGTTTCTGGAAATAACAAGAAGCCACTGGAGTTTATTTAATAGGGGAGAATGACATGATCAGATCTGCATTTTAGGAAAATCATTTGAGGTGCTGAGTGGAGAATGGGTCAGAGTGGGAAAGAGACTTAGTTATTTGGGGAGACAGCTAGTTATTTTACTGATAGGTTGATAGGTTGTCTCATTATCATTCTCTTTGATAAAAATTACTTATCATTTCTATGACTTGTTCTTTAACTACTCATTCTTTAAAATTAGATTATTTGGTTTCCAATTAATTTTTAATATTTCCATGGTCATTCATTTAATGTAATTTTATTGTATTGTTATCGAAAAAGGATGAATTTAATATGTCTGCTTTCTGCATTTAACCATAAAATTTTTAGGTGCCCATATATGGTCAATTTTTTTTTTAAGGTGTCATTACTGCTGAGAAAAAGGTATATTCCTTTTTATTCCCATTCAATTCTCTCCAAATGTCTGTCATATCTTGCTAATCTAAGATTCTCTACATCCCCTTGACTTCATTCTTCTTTATTTTTTGGTTATCTAGTTGGGAGAGGGATTGAAATCCCTTACTGTTATAGTTTTGATAGCTATTTCCACCACTAATTTATTTTTTTCTTTAAAAATTTGGATCCTGAAAATAGGCAGAAACAAGTAACTGGACCTCCCCACCCCAACCCCCTGCCCCACGTAACCCTGCATGACCAGGCAAATAGGCAGGCATTAGTGCCTGGACCCACCACTTGCTTTAGTATAGCTGTGTACAAACAGGCAGGGACCTGCCATGGGCCTTAGCACGTACCAGACACCAATACTCAGACCCCAGATCAGTGCCAGGAAAGTTGCCAGACCCCTACAGCTTTCAGCTGTGCCAGCCACTCACCACTTCAATCTCCTCAGCACAGCACCAGACAGAAGGCTGTCCCGTGGGCCTCAGGGCAATACCAGTACAGCATCAGGTAAAGAAACAGGGTCTGTAGCCTCTGGAATAAGAATCTTGGGACAGTATTCCTTTTACCCCAGGAGAAGAGCTCAAATTTAAAAGTAAGGGGAAAGGTTGGAAATGATGAACAAAACACCAAAAACAATCTGACCACAGTAACTGGCAAGATCAAGACACAAACTCAGAAGAGGACAACAATGTCAAAATACTTATGGGCAAAGCCCCAAATAAAAAATGAGAATTGGCCTCAAGTCCAGAAATAACTCATAGAAGAGCTAAAAAAAGAACTGAAAACTCAAATAAGAGAGGCCAAAGGAAAATTGGGAAAAGAAATGAGTGATGCAATAAAATTATATAAAAGAAAGTCAACCATTTAGAAAAAAAGAAACCTAAAAAGTAGAATTGGCTAAATGGAAAAGGAGGTACAAAAAGCTTGAGGAAGATAATTCCTTAAAAACTAGAATTGGCAAGTAGAAGCTAATTACTCTATGAGACATTAAGATTCAATCAAACAAATTCAAAAGAATGAAAAAAATAAAAGAAAATGTAAAAGACCTCACTGGGAAAACAACTGACCTGGAAAACAGATCCATAATAAAAAAGGAGGACCTGGACAGCATGTTTCAAGAAAATTGCCCTTCTATCATAGAACCAGAGAGCAAAATAAACATTCAAAGAATCCACTGATCACCTCCAGAAAACAATATCAAAAAGAAAACCCCAAGGAACGTTGTAAACAAATTTCAGATCTATCAGAACAGGGAAAAAATATTGCAAGCAGTTGGAAAGAAACAATTCAAATATCAGGGATTCACAATCAGGATTATACAGGATTTAGCAGCTGCAACGCTACAGGATCTGAGGTTATGGGAAATGATATTCTGGAAGGCAAAAGAGCTAGGACTACAACCAAAAATCACATGCCTGGAAAAACTGAGAATAATACTTCAAAGGGAAAAAATAGTCAGCCAATGAAATAGGAGGATTTCAAGCTTTCATAAGGAGATGCCCAGGGATGAACAAAAAATTTGTTCAAAACTCAAGAAAATCATAAAAAGGAAAAAAGAAAACATAAGGGATTTACTAGGGTTAAACTATTTACATCCCTGCATGGAAAGATGATACTCGTAATTCTTAAGCACTGTACTACTAATAGCAGAAAAGTTCATCAGCATTGTATGTCAATTTCATGATGGCAAGCTTGCAAGGTTATAGATAATGGACAATGCTCTTATGCTTCTTAGTCATCAATGGAGTGAAAAAAGGATGTATGCTTGCTCCCATGTTTTTTAGCATGGTGTTTTCAGCCATGTTGTCAAACTTTCAATGGAGGATGAACATGGCATCAAAGTCAGCTACTGCACTGATGGTAAATTCTTCAACATGAAAAGGCTACAAGCCAAGACCAAAGTGGAGGGACTGTTGGTGCATGATTTTCTGCGTGCAAATGATTGCGCACTCAATGCAGCCTGAAGATGAGATGCAACAAAGTATAGATCAATTCTCTGCTGCTTGTGCTAATTTTGGCCTAATAATTAACTACTACTAGCATAACCAGAAGGAATATACACAGACAGAGGGTACAGGTATAAGGTGAATGGCTCATTCCAGTCAAACTAGACTACTAGCTATGCCTTGAACTTAACATTCTATCTCACACTACTGATCCCATAACTATAATTCACTTTTTCCTCTGAAGCAGCTTAAGTAGCCATAAGATAAGAAACATAAAGATGTTTCATTATAGGTCAGAAACAGAAAAGTAGGATAAATGGCCATTATATACTTCAAATAACTTATGAAAGCAACTATAAAGGTTATTATGAATTCATAAAAATCAAGGGGAAAGATTAGATGCTTTTTGATATTGCACATTGTTAATGGTAATAAAAGAGTGAATGTGGTTTCTTGTATGAGTCTCTATCTGTACTAAAGATTGTCTGAATACATTATTTCCAAACAGGAGAGATATAAAAGTTCAATGTAGCAGCTCTAGACCATTTCAAACCCAGGTGATTCAAAAAGTTGGAGGTATATATAGATAAAAACAACATCTGCTACAATGGCATGGAAAAAGTCCAAATTGATTTTGGTTCAGAGTAAGGCAAGAAAAATAAATTCAGCTCCTCTTTGGTATAAGGGGACACTTAATAGACATATTCTAGGGATATAGCCTTTGCTCTGGGCAGCCTAGAACTAAATATGACTAAATGAATGCTAGCACCAACGCGATATACACAGTGCCTATGGCGGCCATGAATATCCTAGTGCAATTCTGAATCACGAAATACCACAGACTCCCCACATGGAAGACAGAACCAAAACATTTATTCAGACACCAGAAAGCCAAATCCATCATAGTGAAATGGACATTATTCCCCAGCCCTACCCTCCCGTTAGTGGCTACACTTTCTGTTGTACCCCTTTGCCTAGCAGCTGCCTGGGCCCCCATCTCTGTTGTACCCCTTTGCCTAGTAGCTTGCCGGAGCCCCTGGGAGGGGGGGGAATAATGTCCATTTCATTTCTTGTTGTTATGAAATCAACTCTAATAGGCAGGATGCCCCAAAAGTCTTAGTGTAGTTGTAGGCTTTGGTAAGCTTAAAACTTGAGTTTTAGCAGGGTTAAAACCGCATTAAACTTTCAGGAAATGCTGCTTTGTTAGTTTCAGAATTCTACGACTCTGCCTATAAAGGATGGAAAAAAATGCCCCCAGAAGTCTAATTTTAAAACTCCTTAGCGTTGCAAATTCTAAAATTTAGGTTGTTTGGTACAAGATTGTATCAGAAGGGGCTAGGTTGGAACCAGAAGACCAGCTTCTAGCTCTTCGCAGCTGTGCCACTAAAAGCTCATTTAACTACTCTTGTCTTCCCTCTTGTTTCACCTGCAAGCTGAGGCAGCTGGACCAGCTGCTCTCCAAGTCCTGATCTAACTCTGACATTCTACGATGACGTCATGTTAGGATCCCAGCGGGGAGCCTTATGTACCACGTGGTCCAGAGGCCCTTCAGGAAAACTGTATTTCAGTATTGGTTTATTAAAGCATTTTTTAAAAAGGTGAGAAAGGGGCCATGACACACAGAGAAACACAAAAGAATATTTAAACCCCACACTCGCTTTTTTTAACAAGTATAAAACTGAGTGTTTTAAAAGTCTTAGGGCCAGACAAGCAGGTCTCCAGGCTCCCAGGTAAGTTACCGTAAGACAGGTCCCTTTCTCGGTGCACAGCCTAGGCTAGGGGATGCAGATGAGATGTGGGGGAAAGGAGAGAAGAGAGGAAGACGAAAGAAAAAACGGGTAAAAAATACTCCCGCCCCTATGGACGAGGGAGCAGCCTTGCCGGGGCGGCGTGCATGGGCTTCGAAAGCCCCTCCTCGCTCAACCGCGCAGGCGAAATTGGGGAAACTACATGTCCCGAAATGCCTAGCGGCGGAAGGTGTTCAGACAGGTTTTATTTCTTTTCTCAATTAAAAATAAATACAAGAACAAGAAACCTCCCGCCCTTCACTGGGATTCCTTTCCGGGCAAGGCACGCGCGTATATTGTTCACGGCCTCATTGGCAGGGGTGAAGCGTAGTCCCCGGTCCTTCCGCCTCGCCTTCTGTAGGGACATGTAGGGACATGTAGTTCGCGCCCGCCGGGCACCTCCTCTCTGGACGTAGTTGGGTACTGGAGGCGGGGATGGGGAGGGGCAAGGACTGCCTACATTTCCCAGAGAGCATCGCGTTACCGGCGGGTGGACCGTCCTTTGGTGACGTAACCGTTTGTGCTAAGATACAGTCAGCGTCCGGCAGCCCTGGCAGCCTCATCACCATGGCGGGGGAAATGACCATTCTGGGTGAGTGACCCCGTCCTGGGTCCCCGTTTTGGGGAAGAATGGGAGTGATTGGGTATGGTCGAGGTTGTGATGGATGTCCCGCCTGGTGTCGCGGGGATGGGCCCCGGGAAGGTTGATGATGGCAGGAAGGGAAGGGGGTGGTGTCAGCCCTTACCCGACGCCGCCGATGCTGGTGCGATGGCTGCCAGGATCCCCCTGGGCTTTGCCCGGAGGTGGGCTGGACGGACCGGCTGTGTCTTAGCATCTGCTGGGAGCGAGCACCTCTGGGTGCGGCTCGGGCTGGTGCCGGAGGTAAGGCCAGGACTGCCCCCCGCCCTGGAGGAGCCCAGCAGTCCTCATGGAGATGCCCCAGGCTGGGGCGGGCGCCCCCCGGCTGCGTGGTGTTAGGAGAGGGAGAGGTCACGAAACAAAGCGCTCCGTGAGCGCCCAGGGGGCATCAGCAAAGGCTCGCCTGGGGGAGACGACCTTTCCAGAGTGGCGAGGGGGAGGGGCCCCCCCGGAGAGGGACCTGGTTTCTTCTTTGGAGGGGGAAAGGCAAGGCAGTTGTCCAGGGTCACACAGCTAGAGTCAAGCGTCTGAGGCTGAATTAGAACTCACTGCCCCGAGTGACCCCGGCTTCTGAATCAGAAAGACCTGGGGTTAAACAGCCTGCCTCTGACTCGTGTCAAGCTTGGAGATTTGTGTCTCCCTGTGGATCACTCAACCCTGGGTGGTTTAAGGGAAATTCTGGGGATGGTAAGTCTCAGAGCACGTGGGGTCTGCATTGGTTGAGGGAGTTTCCATACTGGGACTTCCCTGTGCCAACAGAATTGTAGGTCAGTTTTGAAAGGGGTGGAGGTGTTGCCATTGGGGATTAAACAGTCCCATAGAAACATTTTTTTAATTACTCTGATTTGGTAGCGATGAACATCCAGATTTGGAAGGAGTTGTAGATGAAAAGTTTCATGTTTGGGGCCTCATGGGTGTTGAATTACTGGAAGTCATCCTGAAAAGATTTTTAAAGTAGCTTCTGTATTTGAGGCACTGTAGACCTAAGGAAGACTGAATAAATGCTCTCCAGGATCCAATGAATGGTATTTCTTTTGCTGGTAGGTAGAAATTAATATTGCCAGCTTCAAAAGGGAGGAAATGTGTTTGAAATTACACCCAAAAGAGGGAGGGAAAAAGAAATTGGCAGATGATGCGATATCTATGAGTTGGTTATAGAACAAATTGTTAATTATTTGATCATTTGGGTAGAGTGTGAATTGAGCACTTGTATGCTGGGAGAATCAGAGGCACAGAATTTTAGAGTTGGAAGGAATTTCATTGGTTTTCCATTCTAACTCATAACTGAAAATCTTCACTACTACAGGTATAGTCATTTAGAACTATGGGCAAAGACCTCACATGAAGGGGATTTCACTACCTTCCACCACTGCTTCTAGTTTAACATTCTAGGAGTTTTCTAACATGAGACATCCCTTTAAAACCTTGACAGCTATCCTATCCCTCCTAAGTCTTCCTTTGTTGTGACTAAACATCCCCAGTTCCTTCCATCTATCCTTCCATGACATTATCTTAGCCTTCACCATTTTAGTTGCCTGCTTTTGGACATTTTCTTGCTTATCAGTGTCATTCATAACTTTTGGGCCCACAATGGAAAAGATCATCCCAAATGTAGTCTGATCGGAGAATTTATGCTATCACCTCCTTATTTTGGAAGGATGCCTCTCAGTGAAACACAAGGTGACCTCAGATATTTTTACTTGTTGAGTTGCTTCTTTCTTCAGTATTAAATAGACTCTCTGTGTTACACTTTCACATAGTTCCTCATTTGTTGCCTTGAAACTGTCAGGCCTAGGTGCATGAATCATCTTTATACTCTAGATTATAAATTATTTGGGGATAGGGCTTGTGACCCCTTTTTCCTTTTAACCTTCCTATCACCCCAATCAAACGTAGTGCAGGCTTTTGTTGTTGTTCAGTCATGTCGGACTCTCTGTGACTTCCATTTGGGGTTTTCTTGGCAAAGCTGCTGGAGTGGTTTGCCATTTCATTTTACAAATAAGGAACTGAGAGGTAAACAGGATTAAGTGATTTGCCCAGGTTTTCACACAGCTAATAAATTTCAATAAGATTGGATCTGAATTTATGAAGTCTTCCTGATTCCAAGGCCAGTGCTCTGTGCCACCTACCTGCCCCTTTAGTTTGAGCAGTAGATATTTAATAAATGCTTATTGAATAAATGAAATAAGTAGATAAGTAAGAAAACTAATGTTGTGAGTTTTTGATTTTAGTATTAACCCATATTCAGTGAAGCTCAAAAAGGTTTGTTCTAAATGGTCATTATTTTCGGAACTTAAGATATTGGTGAACTTTAGTACATTATAGTGATATGTTACAAGATGATTAAATTACATATTTTAATTTGATTATATTTCAGGTTCAGCTGTCCTAACTCTTCTTTTGGCCGGCTATTGGGCACAGCAGTACTTGCCACTGCCTACTCCTAAAGTGATAGGCATTGACCTTGGTACCACCTACTGTTCAGTTGGGGCATTTCTTCCTGGCACAGGAAAGGTGAAGGTCATTCCAGATGAAAGTGGTCGAAATAGCATACCTAGCATGGTATCCTTCACTGAAACTGACATTCATGTAGGATATGATGGATTGGAGTTGGCAGATTCAAATCCACAGAACACAATATATGATGCCAAAAGATTCATAGGAAAGATTTTCACCCAGGAAGAGCTGGAGACAGAAAGTAGTAGATATCCATTTAAGGTAAGAGATTATCCAATAAGTCTGACTTCTCCTTTACCTCCCTTGACTCAGAGATAAAGAACTTGTGTGAGTATAAGTTGTGTGTGTGTATCTATCTCACTGGTTCCTATATTGTAATTGATCAATGGACAACTATTTATTAAGCATCTACTCCAATCATGACGCTAGGTTGTATCATATATACATACATATGATAAATTGTACATAAGTGAGGATGAGAAGAGAGCACAACCTAGATGTAAGGAACAACTAGTTCAAAGTCAGGGAAATCGTACAAGGGGTGTTATGTATATAAGCAGTAAAAAGGCCAGCTTGACTGAACTATAGGGTATATAAAAGGTGGGTATAAAAGGTATATAAGGTGGGAAAGGTAGGTTGAGGCCAGGTTGTGAAGGGGTGACAAAAAAAGAGTTTATATTTGATCTTTAAGCAGTGGAGTTTATAGAATAGGGGAATTACAAGCATTGGAAAGACTTTAGGGAAATCTTTTATCATCTGCATGGTAGATGGATGGAATGAAGAAAGATTTAAGACAGGGAGATCAATTAGGAGACTATTGGAGTAGTTCAGGTGAGAAATGATAGAGGACGTGAATTAGGATTGTGGTTGTATTGAATATAGAGAAAGAGATGAATGCAGGAGATGTTGTGAAGGTAGAAACAAAACATTTTTATAAGTAATTGGATCTGTGGGGTGAGTGAAAGTGAAGAGTTATGGATAACACTGAAGATGTGAAACTGAGTAGTGCCTTCAATGGAGAGACAGAAGACAAGTGGGTCTTGAGGTGAAAGGTATTCAGTTTTGTGAGTTTTTGAATTTTAGATACCTACAGGACATCCAGTTAGAAATTTCCAGTAGGCAATTTGAGATGTAGGACAGGAGCTCAGGAGAGAGGTGAGGGATAGATTAATAGATCTGGGATTCACTGGGGATACAAGACAAAAATGAAACAGTCACTATGCTCAAGCAACATACATGTGCATATATAATTATATACATAATATATACAAAAAAGAATATAAAGTATTTGGGGGATGGCGGGAACCAGCTGCTGGGAAGAAGGGTCAGGAAAGGCTTCATGTGGAAGGTAGAGCTTGAATTGGGTTTTGATGTAAACCAGAGTTTCTAAGTAAAAGAGGAGGAAAAGCATTCCAGGCATGAGGGAACGTCATGGAGGTAGGAGATGGAATTCCATGGCAAATAGGCAGTATGACTGAACTGCAGAGTTTACAAGAGAGTAAGGTATAAAAGCACAGGAAGGGGTCATGTAAAGATTGCTTAAAATGTCAGACAGGACTTCTTATTTGATCCTAGAAGTAATAAGAAGCCATTTGAGTTTATTGAGTAGGAGGTTGACATGATTAGATTTGAACTTTAGAAAAACCAGTGACAGCTAGATAGGATAGATTGGAATGGAAAGAATCATCAAATAGAGAAACTAAATGGAAGTCAATTATAATAGTCTGTGTGAAAATTAAGTCAAAAAGTATTTATTAATCACCTGCTGAGTTCCATGAACTGTATTAAGTACTGGAAATAATAAAGAAAGGCAAAAACAGTCTATATTCTTTAGTAACTCAACAGGAAGGAGGTACATTCCAGCCATGTAGGACAACAAGTTAAAATGCACAGAGTTGAGAGACTGAGTGTCTTCTGTGAGGGAAAGCAAGAAGGCCACTACTTCAGAATACATAAGGGGAGTAACAATGGGAAGGTAGGAAGGGAATAAGTTTTAAAGGGCTTTAAAAGTCAAACAGAGACATTTCTAGTGCCAAGATGGCAGAGTGAGGAGGGAATTCCCAGAAGTCCTTCCAAATTCCCCTCTAAATACCTTGAAAAATGCCTCAGGACCAATTTAGGAGCTGGAAAGCAAGTTACCAGTTCAGCAGGAAAGATCTTTTGCACTGAGGTTCCTAGCAGCAGTGACAGGCCAAACCACATGGATCACAGCAAGGCCTCGAGACACAGAGCAATCTACTAGTGAGGCCCTGTCCTCTTGAAAATCAGCAAATGTGGAGGCAAGCCAGCAGCACCAGACCAACAGCACAGGCCACCAGTATGACCCCAGCCCCATTGCTGACCAGGAGCAAGGTTCTGCCTCAGGGGCCAGCCATCCCTGTCCCCAGTACAAGCCAGCAGGGAGGCCCTGAGGCCTAGTAAAAGCCAGCAGCAAGACCCTGAACAGTAGCACCATAAGTTTGGGACAGTGCAGGAGGAGAACCCAACTTATATATAAAAGCACAAAGTCACAAAATATGCAGGAAAAAATAAGTAAAATACAAACATACGAAAAACTTGAATGTAGAAAGTTCTTATAGTGATAGGGAGGATTACAGCACAAACTTAGAAGAGGATAACACTGTCAAAAAAATGGCTAAATGCAAAGCCTTAAAGAAAAATGCAAGTTGTTCTGAGGGCAAAAAAAGAACTGGGAGAGCCTATAAAAGATTTTAAAAAATTAATTAGAAAAGTAGAAGAAAATTGGGAAAAGAAATGACAGTAATACAAGAGAATCATGAAAAAAGAGTGAACAGCATGATAAAAGCATCACAAAAAATGTGAAAAGATATTTTTTAGAAATTCACCAAAGTAACTCCTTAAAAAGTAGAATTGGCCGAATAGAAAAAGTACAAAAACTCACAGAAGAAAATAATTCCTTAAAATTCAGAATTGGAGAAGTAGAAGCTATTGCCTCTATGAGATTTCAAGAAACACTAAAATCAAAAGAATAAAAAAAGACAAAAATGTGAAATTTCTCATTGGAAAAACAACTGACCTGGAAAATCGATCCAGAAGAGATTTTTTTTTTCAATTTTTAAATGTTCATTTATTTATTTTTAGTTTTCAACATTCATTTCCACAAAATTTTGAGTTCCAAATTTTCTCCCCATCTCTTCCCTCCCCTCACCCCAAAATGCCGAACATTCTGATTACCCCTTCTACCAATCTGCCCTCCCTTCTAACACCCCCTCCCTTCCCTTATCCCCATCTTCTCTCTTGTCTTGTAGGGCAAGATATATAAATAATAATATAAATTTCTGTATCCTATTATCTGTATTTCTTATTTCCCAGTTATATGCAAAAACAATTCTCAACATTTGTTCCTAAACTGAGTTCTACCTTCAGTTCCTTCCTCCCCCTCACCCATGATCCAGGGGAGATTTAAGAATTATTGAACCGCCTGAAAGCCATGGTCAAAAAAAAAGAACCTGGAGAGCATTTTTCAAGAAATTATCAAGGAAAACTACCTTGATATCCTAGAGCCAGAGGCCAAAATAAAAATGGAAAGAATTCACCAAACACCACCTGAAAGAGCTCCCAAAATGAAAATTCCTAGGAATATCATAGCCAAATTCCAGAGCTCCCAGGTCAAGGAAAAAATAATGCAAGTAGCCAAAAAGAAGCAATTTGGATATCATGGAGCTACAATCAGGATTACACAGGATTTAGCAGCTTCTGTGTTAAAGAACCAGGGGACTTGGAATATGATATTTTGGAAAGCAAAGGAGTTAGGATTTCAACCAAGAATCACATATCCAGCAAAACTGCATATGATTCATCAAGGAAAAATAGATATTTAATGTGAGAGAGGACTTTCAAGCATTCCTAATTAAAAGAACAGAGCTGAATTTAGAAAATGATCTTTATATACTAGAGAATAATAAGAAGGTAAAAAAAGAAATAAGTAAGAGAAAACATAAGAGATTCAATAAGGTTAAACTGTTTGTATTCCTACATTGCAAGATAACATTTGTAACTCTTAAGAACTTTATCACTGTAAGGGCAATTAGGACTATATACATAGACAAAAGGCATGGGTGTAAGATGATTGTGATGAGATGATATCCCAGAAAACAAAATTAAGGGGTGAGAAAGAAGTTTGCACTGGGAAAAGAGGGAAGGGGAAGATAGAGTGGGGTAAATTATCTCACATAAGAGAAGTATAAAGGAGCTGTTACAGTGGAGAAGAAGATGACAGTAGCAGGCAATGCTTGAACCTTACTGTCATCAGAATTGACTGAAAAGGGAAAATATTTGGATAAAGAAATTTGTGTTACTATATAGGGAAGAAAAAAGGAATGAGGATGAGGGGGCTGATAGAAGGGAAGGCAGATTGAGGGAAGCTTGGATCAGAAGTAAAACACTTGTGAGGAGCAACAGGGTGAAAGTAAGAGAGAGAGAAACAAGGGAAAATATGATGGAGGGAAATATAGTTAGTTATAACTATCAAAATTTATAAAACAGAATCAGATAGCACAATGGATTAAAAACCATCATCCTACAATATGCTCTTTCCAAGAAACACATTTGAAAGCACAGAGACGTAAAAAGTAAAGGTAAGAGGTTGGAGCAGAATTTGTTATGCTTCAGCTGAAGTAAAAAAAGAAGGGGGGAAGGGTAGTAATCATTATCTCAGATGAAGAAAAGTAAAAATAGATCTAATTAAAGGAGATAAAGAAGGAAACTATATCTTGCTAAATGATACCATAGACAAAGAAATAACATCAGTACTAAATATATATGCATCAAACGGTATAGCACTTAAATTTTTAAAGAATTTAAATGAGTTACAGTAGAAAATAGACTATAAAACTAAACTAGTGAGGGACCTCAACTTTCGCCTTTCAGAACTAGAATCTAAACAAAAAATAAACAAGAAAGAAGTTAAGGTGAGTAGAATTCTAGAAAAGTTAAATGTGATCAATTTCTGGAGAAAACTAGAAGAGAATAAAAAGGAATATACCTTTTTCTCAGCAGTACTTGGCACCTTCACAAAATATTGACCATGTATTAAGGCATTAAAACCTCACTACCAAGTGATCCAACCATTCTAGAGAGCAGTTTAGAACTATTCTTAAAGTGTTATAAAACTGTGTACTTTTTGATCCAGCAATACCATTCCTAGGCCTGTGTCCCCAAGAGATCATAAAAAACATGTACAAAAACATTTATAGCAGCTCTTTTTGTGATGGCAAAGAATTAGAAATTGTGGGGCTACCCATCAATTGGGGAATGGCTGAACAAGTTGTGTTATATAAATATAATGGCATACTATTGTGGTTTAAGAAATGATGAGCAGAAAAACCTGGAAAGACTCATGAACTAATGCTGAATGAAATGAGCAGAACCAGGAGAACATTGTACATGGTAACAACAACCATTTGCAATGGCCAGGTATGATAGACTTAGCTCTTCTTAGCAATACAATGATTCAAAACAATTCCAAAAAACTTGTGATGGAAAATGCTGTCTACATCCAAAGAAAGAGCTATGGAGTCTGAAAGTAGATCAAAGCATACTATTTTCACTTTGATTTTTGTTTTCTCTTTCTCATGATTTTTCCCTTTTGTTCTGATTCTTCTTTCTTCACAACATGGCTAATGTGGAAATATGTCTAACATGGTTGTACATGTATAACCTATATCAGATGGTTTGCTGTCTTGGGGAGAGGGAAGGGAGAAAAATTTGCAACTCAGAATCTTACAAAAACGAATGTTGAAAACTATCCTTATATGTCATTGAGGGGAAAAATCTAAAATACTGTGAGTGCAAAAATAAATAAATATATTTGAAAAAATAAAATAAAATTCCTTCTAAAAAAACCCCTCACAACCAAATGCAGAAAAGTAAAAATATTAAATACATCCTATTCAGATCATAACGTATAAAAATTACATTCAATAAAAGACAGAGAAAATATAGATTATAAGTTAACAAATATTAACATTAGAGAAAATGTTTATTGGCAACTAAATGATCTAATCCTCATGAATGAGTGGGTGGTCAAAGAACAAATAATAGAAACAATTAGTAATTTTATTAAAGAGGATGACAACAATGAGGCAACATATGAAAATTTATGGGATGCAACCCAATTATATCTCTAAATACTTACATCAGTAAAATAGAGAAAGAGTAGATTAATGAATTCGTCAAAAAATTTTAAGAAATAGAAAAAGAACAAATTAAAAATCCCCAATTAAATACCCAGTTTGAAATCCTGAAAATCAAAGGAGAGATTAATAAAATAGAAAGTAAGAAAACCATTGAACTAATAAAATGAGAAATTGGTTTCATGAAAACTCATAAAATAGATAGTTAATTTGGTAAATGAAATTGATTTTTTAAAAAAGGAATGAAGAAAACTAAATTACCAGTATCAAAAATAAAAGGTGAATTCACTACCCATGAAGAGAAAATTAAAACAATTTTTAGGAGCTATTTTGCCCAATTTCATGCCAATAAATTTGATAATCTAAATGAAATGTTTAAATTTTTACAAAAACATAAATTGTCCAGATTGATAGAAAAGGAAATACAATACTTAGGTAACCCAATCTTAGAAAAAGAAATTGAACAACTCATCAATGAACTCCTTTAAAAAAATCCCCAGGGCCAGAGGGATTCACAAGTTAATTCTACCAAACAGTTAAAAAACAATTGATTCCAGTACTATATAAACTATTTGAAAAAATAAGTGAAGGAGAACTCCTACCAAATTTCTTTTGTGACATAAATATGATGCCGATACCTAAGTCAGGAATAGCAAAAACAGAAAAAATTATAGACCAATTTCCCTAATCAGTATATAACAATTTTAAATAAAATACTAACAAGGAGATTATAGCAATATGTCACAAGGATCATACACTGTGACCAAGTGGGGTTTATATCAGGAAAGACTGCTTGAATATTAGGGAAACTATCAGTATAATTGACCATATCAATGACAAAATCAACAGAAATCCTATTATTATCTCAGTAGATAACAAAATACAATGCACATTCCTATTAAAAATGCTAGAGAGCATAAGAATAAAAGCTTACCTTAAAACAATAAGTAATATTTATCTAAAACCATGAGCAAGCATTATTTGTAATGGGGATAAACTAGAAGCCTTCCCAGTAAGGTGAGGGGTGAAGCAAGAATGCCTATTAACTAGAAATACTAGCTATAGCAATGAAAGAAACAAATTGAAGGAATTAGAATAGGCAATGAGGAAACAAAACTGTCTCTTCAGACAATATATTGGTATACTTAGAGAATCTCAGGGAATCAACTAAAAACCTAGTTGAAATAATGAACAACTTTTTCAGAGTTTCAGGATACAAAATAAACTCACAAAAATAGTCAGCATTTTTATATATTACTAACGAAGACCAGCAACAAAAGATAGAGAAATTCCACTTAAAATAACTGTAGACAGTGTAAAATACATGGGAGTCCACTTGTCAAGATGAACCCAGGAACTTTATGAACACAATTACAAAACACTTTTCATGTAAATAAAGTCAGATCTAAACAACTGAAAAAATGTTAATTGCGCATGTGTAGGCTCAACCAATATAATGAAAGTGACAATTCTTCTGAAATTAATCTACACTCATTCAGTGCCATACCAATCAAACAACCCCAATAATAGCAAAAGTCATCTGTAAGACAGAAAGGGCAAGATATCAAGGGAACCAGTGAAAAAAATTGTGAAGGAAAGTGACCTAGGCATACCAGCTATAAAATTGCATTACAAAGTAGTAAACAGGAAAACAGTCTCCTTCTGGCTAAGAAATAGAGTGGTGGTGGAATATGTTAGGTACATAGTACGTTGCAGTAAATGACCATAGTAATCTTGTATTTGATAAACCCAAAGATCTAAGCTTTTTGGACAGAAACTCATTATTTGACAAAAACTGCTGGGAAAACTGAATAACAATATAGCAAAAAGTAGGTGTAGACCAGTATCTCACACCATATATGGAAAGGTCAAAATGGATTTATGAATTAAACATAAAGGATGATACCATAAACAAAATAGGAGAACTTTGAATAGTGTACCCATTGGATCTTTGGATGAGGGAAGAATTTAGGACTAAACAAGATATAGAGAGAATTACAAAATGTAAAATGGATCATTTTGATTATATAAAATTAAACAGTTTTTGTACCAACAAAACGAATGCAATTGAAATTAGAAGGAAAGCAGAAAATGGGGATTTTTTTTTTTTTTACAGCAAGGCCTCATTTCTCAAATATATAGAGGTGTGTCAATTTTATAAGAATACAGGTCATTCCTTAATTGATAAATGGACAAATGCTATGAACCCAGCAGTTTTCAGATGAAGAAATCAAAGCTATCTATAGTGATGTGAAAAAATGTTTGAAATCACTATTGATTAGAGAAATGCAAATTAAAACAACTCTGAGGTACCACCTCATACCTATCAGATTGACTAATATGACAAAAATGGAAAATGATAAATGTTGCAGGGGATGTGGGAAAACTGGGATACTAATGCACTGTTGGTGGCATTGTGAACTAGTCCAACTATTCTGGAAAGTCATTTGTAACTGCCCAAAAAGCATAGTCTGTATCTACCCTTTGATCCAGCAACACCATTGCTGGGTCTGTATCCTAAGGGGATATATGTATCTCCTAAGGAGATTTAAAAGGGGTGGAGGATAGGGGAAGGATCTCTTTGTGCAAAAATATTTATAGCAGTGGTGGCAAAGAATTGGAAATCGAGGGGATGTCTGTCAATTGGGGAATGGCTGAACAAGTTGTGGTATATGATTGTAATGGAATATTATTGTGCTCTAAGGAATGACAAAGCAGATTGGTTTCAGAAAAACCTGGAAAGACATACATTAACTGATACAAAGTGAAATGAGCAGAACTAGGAGAACACTGCACACAGTGAGACCAATATTTTATCATGAAGAACTAACTATAGATGACTTGGCTATTCTCGGTAATAGGATGATCCAAGACAATCCCAAAGGACTAATGATGAAAATGCTATCCAGAGAAAGAACTGATGTCTGAAAGTAGACTGAAGTATACTCTATCCTTTCTTTTTCTCTTTTTTTCTTTCTTTCTTCCTTTTTTCTTTCTTGTCTTTTTCCTTTCTCTTCTTCCTTTTCTTTCTTCCTTTTGTTTTTGAGCCCTTTTGTACAAAATGACTAAGATGGAAATGTTTTACATGCTTACACATATAGAGCCTATTTCAGATTGCTTACTGTCTCAGGGAGGGGTGTGGGAAGGGAGAGATAGAATTTGGAACTCAGATCTTCAAAGAAAATATTAAAAATTGTTTTTATGTTTAATTGGGGAAAATAAAATATTATTTAATGAGTCAAATATATTTGGTCCTGGAGCTATGAAATACACTAAGGCACTAGAGTTTACTAGATGAGTGAATTAATGAAGCTTTTATTAAATGCTTATTATGTTGAAAGTGCTGTTCTCAGTGATCCGTGATACAAATAGAAAAGTAAGATAGTCCCTGCTCTTAAGGAGCTCACCTTCTAATGGGAGAGACAACACTTACGGAATGCTTCAGCTACATGTCAAATGGAAAGATTCCCTGGTCCTTTAGGTACGGTTGCAAAGATGGCAATGCCTCCTCTTAAATGTTATTTCCCCTGATGAAATCATTTCTGTTTCTGATATCAAACCATTTGACAGTGCCAAGGAGTTTGGTGACAAGAATGTTCTTTCTTGAAACCTCAGTAGATGTGGCTGTAGCACCTGTAGAAGTCATTGTCAGACTGACTCTCCATAAGGTTTGCTTCCCAGGATGAATGAACTGGCATGAGCTTGCAGCATTGGTGTTCCAAAAGCAATTGAGTTCAGGACCTTGGACTGTCTGTCTCAGGATCGCAAGGACACAATGGTCAAGGTGGTGGTTCAGCTTGCCTGACATTCTGCTTCCTGTTTCTCCTTCAATTTGCTCTGCTGGAGAGCTGTTATGATGGGGTAGAATCAAGGTGATAAGAGCTGGAGCTAGGGGCAACTAGGGGAATAGAAGTATTATGGGAGATACTGTTGAGATAGAAATGACTCATAAGATATGAGGGGATGTTGAGATATCTATAGGGACATTCATTTGGAAAAGTCAATAAGTAGTATATGTTTTGGAACTGAAGTTAAAGAACCTTGGGCTCAGTATATAGATCTGTGAATCAGTAGTAGAGTTCATCATTAAACCTATGTGAGCTGATGAAGTCATTAACAGAGACAGAAGAGGATATAGAACAGAACTTTGGGGAACACGTACCATTTGGAAATAAGAGATGAATAATGATCCATCAGGAAAGACTGAATGGTAAAAGGAAAGAGAAATGAAAGGAAACCCAGAGAAAAGGAAACATCAAGAAAGAAAGCATCGTCCAATGCTGGAAAGAAGTCAAGTGGGATGAAGTTTGAGAAAAGGCCATTAGATGTGACAAGTAAAATCTCTGGAGTCAGAAAACATGGATTTGTGGTCTGGTTTCAGCAGTTTTGTGACAATGAGCACCAACTGAGAGAGCTTTTGCTTATTGGAAAGAGCAACAGATTTTGAAGGAGAAGACCTGGGTTTGAAGCTGGACTCTGCCTCTTCCTGAGTGGCTTTAGGCAATCTATTCTTTTTCAAATTCAGTTTCATCCTTTGTAAAATGGGAGAAATAATGCCTGTTTTGCCTATATCACAAGTTGTGTGAGAATCTAAGAAGTGCTGTAAATATCAGCTGCTTCCAAGAGTGGTGGCACAGTAAGGTCATTCTCTGGGTAGCAGGCGTGGTCTCTGTTTATTTCTCATAGCTGTGCAGTTGGGGAATTTAGGTAGAATTTCAAGTGTTGGCAACTGGTTACGTTTATACAGCTCATCAGTCCAGTGTGCTTTGCCGTGAATGGAGGGCAGGTATGCTTTAGTGAGATCAGAAGTGAAGAGGCATAGAAGGTCTCAAACAGAAGACACAATCTAGGAAACTGAGAAGAGTGGTTGGGATGAAACCTTATCATGCTGCTGCCCACCTGAAATTAGGACATCTGAGAGACTGAGCATCCAGATGGGAGGAACAATCTGTTTCAGGTCTAGGAGAAGGGCACCACCTCTTGAAAGACCTGGGAAGCCAGGACAGTGACCCTGGCTGTCTCAGAAAATCATGGATTCCTTTTTCTTCATCATAAACAGATCAAATAGGCCCTTTCTTGTTTGCAACGACTTCCAACAACAACAGAAAATATCTTTTGACATTGACTTACACTGTGATTAGTATGTAGAACATTTCCCCTACAGAAGTCAGTTAATTACTTGCAACTTGAGTTTTCTATAAAATAGTGTAAATAACACTATGCCATTGTCACAGAGTTGTCCTAAGGAAAGTGCTTTGTCAACCTTGAAAGTGTTAAATGAAGGTAGAAGACAGCAGAGAACGTGAATTTTGGCTAAGAAGTTGTCATTTAAGAGGATTAGGAGCAGGATTAAAGAAGAGTAGTAATTCTGATTGTCCAAAGACGTGCTCTCAGTGCTCAAACGTGAAGGATATGTAGGACCTTGGTTGTTTATATTATCTGCCCTGGAGAGTGAAAGAATGTAAGTTAATTTATTTGGTATTTGGGGAGTGAAAGAATGTAAGTTAATTAATTTAGCATTTGGAAGAAAGAAGTGTTTGAGATAAAAGGGGTGAGGAAAGGGGAGCCTGGAGGTTCTATTTACCATATTCGTCCATATTACCTAAATTTGTAAGATTTTTCCCTTAGTTTTTTTTTAGTTATGTTATTTTTTTAGATAATGGTTTTGCCAATTTTTGCTTGAATCACTGGTGACTAGTACAGAGTATCTGGCCTCTAGTACATACTCTAAATTATTGCTTGTTGATTATATTGTAAAAAGTGAATGAAGCAAAGATAAGAGGAAATGTATATTCCAATATAAGAGGTTAATTTCTTTTTTTCTTTTTGGCCTTGTACAAGGTATGTTTTTTATTTTTAATGCCTTTTGTTTTTATATCACCTTTATTTCTGAATATATCTCTCCCTTTTCCCTTACCCACTAATATACACCTTTTAACAAAGAGTAAAGTAAGAAACCAGCACATCAACCAAATCTGACAGAGTAGATGACATTGTTAGTCATTCACCTCTGCAAGGAAAGAAAGGAGGGGTATTTTCTCATGTCTTCTTTGGGAACAAGCTTGGCCATTATATTTTTACTGTTTGCTTTCAGGATTTGTGTTATTGTTCCTTCCATTTACATCCTTATAGTTATGGGGTTTTTTTAAATCCTTTTTTATCATCATATCTGAAAAAATTCAGATGCTATATTTGAAGCCATATTTGCGTCCTAATGACTTTACTTTACGAGTCTGTTTGCTGCCTTATTGTAGAAACACAAATGACATTCACAAAATTATTTTCTCCTTACATAAAAGGTAGAATTATCAAAAGTGGAAAATATGTTAAAGGAAACTAATTTTTGGAACTATCTTGGGATTGTCTCCTTTTATCTGGTTAGTTGTTTCACTATTAGGTATTTCCTTATCTGTAAGCTTGGCAAGAGAAATAAAAGAATATCAAATTCAGCCAGTAAGTTATCATCTTATTAATTTTTGAAAATGAGCTTCAAAATTACTGGCTAAGTAAAATTTAGAGATTGCCTCTGAGTTACTTTGCTATTAGTATATACTACAGCAAATAATAGGTGGTTAATTCAGTTTTAAAAATATATTTAATACTAGCACCTGGACATTCTAGACAATTATGATTTTTAATAGTGGTCAAAAATCTTTGTATTACTTCACTAATTTTTAAAAATTGTATGTTACATTATGAAGACTGAACAGAATGAGCAGACTCATTGGACTACTTTATATTGCTTGGGGCATGCCACTGGCATAAATAGTTTGGTATAAACACAGACAGTGGCCTGTTTCTAAATTATGGTTCATCTTGGTTGAACTTGTTTATAAAGGATAATATTGTCATGCCTAATAAGCATAGTATAATGTGGACAGAGGGGGCCAGCCTTGGAGTCAGGAAGACCTGTCTAGCTTCTGATACAGACTAACTTAATTCTCTTGGCCAAGTCATTTACTCATTCTCTCAGTGCCTAACCTTCTAAATTAGCCCTCCTTCACTCAAAACAAAGTCAAGTTTCACAGAGTCATGTCATTATTTCTCTGATGGCATGATCTTCTTCGGCAACGGAGGATGAACACACACAACCTTCTAAATTATGGATGAGTTGCTAAGCTTCATTAATAAAAGTAATTTCTATCAATGGGATTTCCCTACCTAGATGAAACTGCAGATATTGATCACATTTGGATTTTCATGCTGTAACAAACTACTACTTTTGGTAATTTCGTAGAACTGAATCCTTTTATGTAAAGAAAACACTCTTGAATAGGACAGTCCTTGTGATGGACTTTTCTACAGTGTTATGAATTGTTAATTGCTTAATGCCGATTTTGATTGGAAAAGCAGAATCAGCTACCCCCAGAATATTTGTTCTCTGGTGAAACTGCCACATTGTTGATCCAGATATTCAGGATCTGTGTACCCCATGATAGCAGCAGTAAGGCACTAATATCAAGTCTTTTATCATAAGCCACAGTGGCAGCAATTAAGTGATATTTGCTACTTACATGAGAACACAGTGATGTGGAAAAATATTTCTATATGTGTTCATTTTGATGTATTATCAATATGTAAGGAAGCAAATGAAAATAACTACCCACAGTTAACTGCTTATATTTGGTATTTATTTTGCTTATGTTTGTCAGAGAACAAAAGATGTTCTTAGCATATCTGAAAAACTTAAGTCAGTTTGATGGCTAATTGGGCAGCTAGGTAGGACCTCGGACAGTAGATTCAGGGCTGGACTTTGAATCAGGCCTTTGAATTCCTTCTTCAAACACTCACTGTCCCCCTTTCCTCATTCGTAAAACAAGGGGGATAGGATTTGACGATTTATGAGGCCCCTTCCAGCTTGAAATCTCTGATACTCTGATCATGAATTTATAAAATGAGCACATGACCTAAAGCTAAACAGTTTTGCATATTTCTTTTTTCTTTTATAAGGCCTCGGTTTCTTCTTGGTGGCTTATGATATGTATTCACAGGTCTTAAACAAGAATGGAACAGCTGAATTTTCTGTGACACACAATGGGACTATCACTGTTTCTCCAGAATTTATCGGCACCCAACTGCTCTTGAAGCTGAAGAAGATGGCAGAGGATCACTTCGGGATGCCAGTGTCCAATGCCGTTATTTCTGTGCCAGCAGAATTTGATCTAAGGCAGAGAAATTGTACTGTTCAGGCTGCTAATCTTGCAGGTAGTACTTTATTTCTCTTTATGACTTTGTTTATTTGTCAGGTACATTGTATTCCTTACAGTGGCCCTACTTCTTGCTTCGACACTGTAAATAAAGGTCATTTATACCCAGATCCTTCAGTTCTTACATATATGCAGATTAGTTCATGGAAAATTCAGGAATTGTTTTTGTTTTGAGGAGGGGGTCCTATTTTTCTTTATTAATATTGTTCAGTCTTACAGAAATAGTGCATGGTCCAATAAATATTAAGATAGTTAATTTTTCACAACAAATCTTGTTTCCACAGATAACTCTCAGCAACAGTATTTGGAAACAAAAATATGTTTTTGTTTCCAAATCAACAGACCTGATTCTTCTTTATTTTTGAGATATCTCATGCACTCATAACTTTGGAAATTTGCTGATAGTTGTCACCAACCTTGGGGAGTCAGTGCCTTGATAGCTAGAATTCTTTCACATAAGCAGAGGAACTCAGAGACCTTTCAGTCCAACCTGTAACAGAGTCCTTTGTACAACATCACTTACAAGTGGTTGTTGGAAGACCTCTACTAAAGATGTACTCACTATCCTTCTATGTTGAATTGATTCAATAATTTGGAAATTCTTCATTACAACCAGCCTAAATCTTCCTCTTTTTAGCTTTCCATGATTTTTAGTTCTGTCTTCTGGGGTCAAACAGAACCAGCCTAATCTTCTAAATAAATTTTTAAAAAGATAATAGCATTTGTTTAATTATCACTTTAAGGTTTGCAAAGTTCCATGCAGATTTTCTCATTTATTTGACAATCCTTCAAATACTTGAAGATAGTTATCACGTTATATCTCTACCCCTTGCCCCCTGGGTTTTCTCTTCAGGTTAAATAGTTTCATTTTCTTCAAATAATCCTTGAATGTTGTGATATCCAGGCTTTATCTTCCTAGTTACTCTTGCTTACAGTCAATGCCCATCCCCGAATATTTTGCACAGAACTGAGTACAGTACTCCAGACACTGTTTGACCACAGGATTATCATTACCTCCTTTGTTCAAAAGAATATTTCTCTTTATTCAGTTTGGGATCAAATTATCCTTTTGGATCTAGTGTGAATTCCAGGCTCCAGCTGACTCCCTCCTTATCAGTTTTCAGCTTCCTTCAAGATATGGATCAGATGTCTTATCCCATCTTTATAATTAGCGTGCTTCTCTTGCTCCACATATTATCACACATTCATTCATTCATTTGTATTGAAATCTCTTAGTACAATATAATTTTATCAGGAGCGGGAACAATTTTTGTTTCCATCTTTCTGTCCTTAGCCTAATATGTAGTAAGTTATCCATAGTGCCTTAATAAGTTTTTCTTGAATTGAATTATTGCTTCACATTGGACTTGCAGTCTGCTAAACATTCCATATTCATATAGGAAAAAATGTTATATAGCCACTATACCCCCATCATGGACTTGTGATTTTTTTTAAAGCCATATGACTATATGTCTTAAATTTTGTCATTTTATCAAGCCTAACATTCTAGCTTGTAGAGATCTTTTTGGAATCCCAGGCTCTGTCATTTATCCTATTAACTATTCCCTACCAGCGTTGTGTCTCTTGCAAATTTAACGTATATAATAGTGTGCAAATAATGTTTTTATCCAAGTGTCCCAATCCATTACAACTGAAATTCCCAAAATTTCCACATAAAAGGCAGACCAGTGATGATTTTTAAAAAAGGAGAAGACCTTTATTACAAGCACATTTAAACTTACAAAAGAAAGCATAAGGCTTCACTTGAGACACTCAGAGGCATTGAGTGTTTCAAGGGAAGGGCAAAGATTACATGGAAGTTAGTCAGTGAAGAGATGCAGTTAAGTTTCTGGAAAATATGGTCTGTCATCCTCAGCTCCACCATCGGAGGACATGGGATGAGATTATACTCGAGGACAAAACAGATCAATGGTCTTTTGAGGAGCTTCTTCCAAATTTGATATCCAGCTTCAGTTCAACATTTATTAAGCATGCTATGCACTGGGTACACAAAGATCAAACGAAAAATGGTCCTGTTCCCCCAAGAGCTTAATATTTTAATGTGAAGATAAAACATACACGAAGAAGTAGATATAAAGTATATAAAACACTTTCTACATAGAAAGTAATAAAACAAGAGGAAGAGAGTAGATCAGCTGAGGGGATCAGGAGAGATCTACTGTAGGTGAATCCCAGTTCAGGTTTTGAAGGAAGCCAGGTAGAGTCAGGGGTGATGGAGACTACTTTGCAGAATCATGGTGGTAGGGGATATGGTGTTCTCTTGGGGGATGGTAATCCAACCAGTTTGGTGGAGAAATTATGTGAAGGATAAGTATTATGAAATAAAACTAGAAAGGCAGATGGGCATCATAATGTAAAGAACTTTAAATGAAAAGTTAAAGTTTTTTTTATTATATCCTAGAGGTAATAAGGATCCCTTATAGATTTATAACTCAGCAAGTGTCACAACCAGAGCCATGTTTTAATGATATTAGGCAGACAGGAGGTACTTAGTTTTCAGGTTTTGGGTATTGCTCCTGGCCAACTTTTGGCTGCATTTCACTGTTAGGCCTGCTTGGGGCAGTCTTCTACCTTTTCTGAAGACATGAGAGTAGTTTGTTCACCTGCCTGCTTTTGACAATTACAGCCAGTGCAGATAGAACAGGTGACGTATTCCAGGGAAAATATAACAACAGTTACCATCTACTTTCTACCTTTTCTCCTCACCTAAGTCAGCATTTTGAAATTTTTAGGGGCCTCTTCTTGTCTTTGCTTTTTCTGCAAAATCTGTTTTCACACACCCTTGCATAGATTTATTGGGAGGAAAGTGTTTTGCAAACCATGAAGTGATATTTAAATGAGTTATTATAAATTCTTTGATCTCGGTAACATGTTTTAAAAATGCAACATGCTCCCCTTCTTCAGTGACAGTGGTAGGATAGGATAAAGAGGGGGCAGAAGGTACCAAAAATATTTTGTAGCCTTTCTACTAATACTAACTTAGTTATTGGTAAGATACATATCCTGTTGGAGGAACCTCGCATCCCCATTCAGTGGAAGACATAGACAGGAGTTAAATAGAGTTAGAGGAGAGTGGTATACATTGACTGACATCTGAATCTTTGGAGGGAGTATTTAAATGATCTCACATATGTATTATTATCAAGCCCCTTACCTTGTTGTCATTCAGATGTTTCAGTTGTGTCTGACTCTTGGTGACCTCATTTGGGGTTTTCTTGGCAAAGATACTGGAATGGTTTGCCATTTCCTACTCCAGCTCATTTTATGAATGAGAAAACTGAAGTAAACAGGATTAAGTGGCATGTCCAAGATCACACATCTAGTAAGTGACTCAGGCTGGATTTGAACTCAGATCTTCCTGATGCCAGATCCAGCACTCTATCCACTGCTCCATCTAGCAGTCCTTAACATTAGGTGGCCATAAATTACAGATAAACCCAAGGAAGATAGAGGAACAATGGGAAATTCAAGTACCTCACTGATATCCAAGAAATTCTTAAATGGCAGGGTATCAGTGTTCTTCGTGTGCTTGTTTTCATGTCATTTTAAAGGATGACTTTTGGATAAATTATCCATAATACCACTTTTAAATTTCAACTCCATTTGACATATTGGCATTTCTTAATGTTTTCATTAACAAAATGTTATTTTATTTTTAAAAGTTTATTTCTGTCTACTTGAACCTATAATTCTTACTTAAACTTCCCTCTTCTTTTTAGCCTTGTTTTTTTTGCATATCCTCTCTGGCTCTTTTTTTCTGTCTTGCTCTCTCCCCACTCCACCCAACCTCTCTGCCTCCATTCCCCCAGTACAGTGATATCAAATTCAAATAGAATTGAATTCCTGCAGGCTGCATATTGACTTAGAAAAATACATATGAATGTTATCTTTCCTAGCTAATATTTATATTTCTTTTGTTAAACATTTCCCAATTACATTTAAATCTGGTTTGCACTACACTAGGGAGTTTGGCTGCCTGAATTAGACATCTTGTCCCTAGTACATCAAGCTCAAGAATATTGGAAATGGAAGAATTCATCCTACCCTAGAATCTCCTTCCTATCCTTAATGTTGATCAATTCTCTCTTTCAGGTTTTCTCTTCTGCCTGTGCAGTCTTCCCAATATCTTTCTCCTCCATATCCTTCCTGCTGCCCCATTGCTAGTTAGGGCTTCATTAACCTCTTCTGAATGTTGAAGGTGCTTCTCACTAAGTCTTCCTGCATATAGTCTTGACCCTGACTAAACACCTCTGTTATATTGTTCTCCTGCCATGTGTATGAAATACATCATTCCAGTTCTCACAAACTTTCAGTTACCCTCCAACTCCTACTGGATAGTGCAGGGGACAGAGTACTGAGCCTAGAGTCAGGAAGACTTGAGTTCAGATCCTTTCTCAGACAGTTATTAACTGTGTGACTCTGGGCAAGCCATTTAATTTCTGCCTGCCTCAGTTTCTTCAACTGTAAAATGGGGATAATAATAATATCTACCTCACAGGATTGTTGTGATTAATTAATTGACAGACATTTATTAATGTACCAGGCACTGTGCTAAGAGCTGGAGATAAAAAAGAGGCTAGACACAGTCCCTGCCCTCAAGAAGCTTAGAATTCAATGAGGGAAACAACTTATAAACAAATATATGCAAAACAAATTATATGCAGAACAAATAGCAGATAATTAACAGAGGGAAGGCACTGGAATGAAGAGGGACTGAGAATGGTTTCCTGTAGAAAGTGAAACTTTAGTTGGGACTTCCAGGAAGTCAGGGCAGCCTGGAGTCAGAGTGAAGGAAGGAGAGCATGCTAAGCATGGGGGGATAGCCAGTGAGAATGCCAAGAGCCTAGGGATGGAGTGCCTTATTCATGAAACAGCCAAGAGGCCAGTGTCACTGGGTCAAAGAGTAAAGATCCAAGAGTGTCAGGAAGTAAAATATAGGAAAACTAGAAAGGTAGCAGGCATCCAGGGTATAAAAGGCTTTGAATTCCAAATAGAGCATTTTATATTTGCGCCAGGAGGCAGTAGAAAGTCACTGGGATTTATTGAGTTGGGGGAGGAGGGGCAATATGGTTGGACCTGTGTTTTAGGAATATCACCTTTGTGGAAAAATGGAGAATAGAGGGAGGAGAAACCTGAGGCAAGCAAAGCCACCAGCAGGATATTACAGTAATGCAGGTATGAGGTGATGAGGCCCTTCACTAATGTGAAATGAAGGCAGTGTCAAAGCAGAGAAGGGGAGATATTCAAGAGATGTTGCAAAGGTGAAGTCAACAGGCCTT
Source organism: Notamacropus eugenii (assembly GCF_028372415.1). Lineage (NCBI taxonomy): Eukaryota > Metazoa > Chordata > Mammalia > Diprotodontia > Macropodidae > Notamacropus > Notamacropus eugenii. Next base: position 409,782,198 of record NC_092876.1, on the reverse strand, counting down.
AGTAACAGCTTGGATGGTGGTACTGAGAGATAGTAAATAGAGAATTCAGGATGACTTATAGATTGCATGACTGTGAGGATGGTATTGTCCTCTCTAGTAATTGGGAAGGTGGGACCATGGGGAAAAGAATGAGTTCTATCTTGAATATATGGAGTTTAAGATGTCTACTGGATACCTAGTTGAAGATGTCTAAAGACAGTTGGAGATGTAAGATTGGAAGTCAACAGAGAGTGGGACAGGAAGATAGATTGAGAATCATCAGCCTATAGAAATGGCAGTTGATGAGATCACCAAGTGAAGTAGTTGTAGAAGGAGAAGGGAAGAGGGCCCCAGACAGGACTCTGAGGGTCACCTACAGTTAAAGGGCTTGATCTGGAGGAGGATTCAGCAAAGGAGAAAGATTAGGAGTGGTTAAATAGGTAGGAGGAGAACCAGGAGAAAGTGGTGTTCTGAAAGCCTAGAGAAAAGAGAGTGACAAGGAGAGCATGATCAACAGTGTTAGAGGTTACAGAGAGGTCACAGAGAGGTCAAAGAGAATGAGAATAGAGAAAAGACCATTGGATGTGGCCACTAAGATCATTAGTAACTTTGAAGAGAGCAATTTTAGCGGAATGAAGGCCAGAATCTGGAGGGATTCAGAAAAGAGTGAGAGGAGAGAAAGTAGACAGCGTTTCTGGGTTTGGCTGAAGTGCAGAGGAGATATAGGACAGTAGTTAGCAGAGATGGAAGGACCAAGTGAAGGATAGGGGAGACATAGGCATGTTTGTAAGCAGTAGGAAATGAGCCTAAATAGGAAGAGACTGAAAATAAGTGCAAGAGTGGGGACAACAGGCAGTAGCCTGTTGGAGAAGATGGAATGGATGGGATCACTTGAGCAAGTAGAGGGGTTAATTTTGGGAAAGAGTAAGGCCACTTCATCACATGAGAATGGGTGAAGGAGGAGAAAGTGGCAGAAGGCATCTGAGTGATGGCAGATGAGGAAGAAGGGAGAGGAAAATCACAGTGATGACCTCAATTTTTTTTCCGAAAAATATAAGGCAAGGCTCTCAGCTGAGATGGGGGAGGTTTGAAGGGGAAGGAAAAGGTTTGGAGGAGTCTTTGTGGAGAATAGGATAGTGAGTTGATAAGGGAGCTGTAGTAGGATTGCCTAGCAGCAGTGAGGACCCAGTTGAGGTTTGTAACATTAATTTGTAGTGGACCCTGTCAGAATGGTTGCTTGATATTCTTCCCCTTCATTCAGTGCCTTCTATGTAGGAATAAAGATGACGGGAGTGATTCAAGGCTTGGCTGGGTATAATCAGTAATATGATAAGGGAGGAGGACAATGTAAAGTTGAATTGGTTCACCATTTAGTCAAGATTGGGGAAGAGGAAAGAGTGGGTAGTGCAGGCTGGATGGCCTAAGAGAAAACTGAGTGGTCAAGGGACTGGAGGTCACAGTATGGATGAAGAATAGTTATATAAGGGAAGACAGAGGGAGAGGTAAAAAGCTAATAGATTATGGTCAGATAAAGGGATTATGGGTGACAGCAAGATGTGTGTACCTGAGCCGTGGATTGGACGAGCAGTTCATGGGAGGTGAGTAGTTTGAGGAACTGAGCTTTCCTCAAGCTCATTGGGAAAAGAACAATCACCTGGAGGCCTGTAAACAACAGCTACCAGGACTTTGATTGAGTGATAGATATGAATGGTATGAACCTGAAAGGAAGATAGTTACTAAGTGATGGAAGAAGGGGGAGAACCTTGGTGTTCTAACTCCTCCACCTTGACCAGTGAGCCAAGCAAAATGAATGAAGATGTAGCCATTACTCAAGAAGGTGACCAGGGAGGCTGTATCTGATGGGGAGACAGAAAGCACTTAGCACAGTACCTGGCACAAAGTAGGTTCTTAATAATTGCTTGTTCCTTTCCCATGTTGCAAGCCAAATGCATTATTGGAATTTAGGGCCCTCTGCCTCGGCTTCCTCTTTAGCTTCTTCCACAGTATTCTACCTTATTGTATTTTCCAACCAAATAAATTGCTGACTGTTCCACCCCCACGTCTCCCAAACAGCCCGTATACTGTCCTCCTTTTTTGCTCTTTCCAATGTAAGCTTCTTAAGAGTAGGTATTCATTATTTCTGTTCCTAGCACCTGGTAAGTAAGCTCCCTCATCTGCCATAGCTCCCTTTCCTTGTTTACCTCATAATAAGGTTTAATTGTGGTTTAATTTAATTTAATATTTATTTAAGTGATTCTCAGAACTTTAAAGTTCAGCTGCACTGCCACTTCCTCTGCGAGGTCCTCCCTGACTCTCTCCTTCGTAAATGATCGCTCCCTTATTGCCACTTTTCTTTTTCACTTCTAGGACTAAAAGTCTTACGAGTAATTAATGAACCCACAGCTGCTGCTATGGCTTACGGACTTCACAAGGCGGATGTTTTTAATGTCTTGGTGGTAGATTTGGGTGGAGGAACGCTCGATGTTTCCTTACTCAACAAACAAGGAGGGATGTTTTTAACCCGAGCCATGGCAGGTAAGGAGGTGTTATGGAGGTTCAAGTCGTGACGCCTGTCTAGTGAGCAGACCACTCGTTTGTTTGTTGTACATTCTTTGTCTGTATTTTGGTGAGATGCGTAACCTGTATCATCATAGAGAGGCTTATTAAAGTGTATCAGTAAAAGTTCTGAGTTGCTTTTTGAAACCTTGTCTACTCTGACACAATCCAAAGTACAGTATAAATATACAAGGTATATAGTCTATTGTAGCGCATTGACATAGTTAAATTATTTTTGCATGTAAAGAAATATATGAAAGGGCCTGAACTCCTTAAAAATGTATTTCTTAATTTTAATAAACTAACTTTGAACATTTCCCACTGTCCCCTGTTCTTGAATCTCTTGCCCTCTAGTCTTCTTGCTTACTCCCAAGCCTCAACCCTGGATTACTCCCATCATCTACTTCCTTCTTTCTTATGCACATGCTGCTGAATGGGGCTGGAGAAAGTCATAAAAACTGTGTTGATTGGGTTACTATGCATTTATGGTATTTAATTTCAACTGAATCTTCACTGAAGCACAGTGAACATTTTATTCCTCCCTAAATCTGTTCACTACCCCATTCCATAACAGCTGTTCTAGACTTTATCATCTATGCACAGGCCTTGCCATTGGAAAAATCAAAGCTATTCAGTGAAAGCTTCCTCTCGTCCCCTCCTCATTTTATGTCACTTAGACATCTTCCCCAACTGTTTTCCCCTTCTTTTCAGTCTCAGGTGAAGCCTGAGAGACTTCTGTTTGCCAAGCCAGCCCTTCTATGTGCACCCTGAGTGCCATCCCCTTCAGACTTCTCCAGCAGGTTACCCACACTACTATCTCCACTCTCTAATCTTCAATCTCTCCATAGATACTGGCTTCTTTCCTGCTGTCTACAAGTACCCCCATTTCTCCCCTATCTTTAATAAACATTCACTTGACCCTGCTATGCCTATCAACAGTTGTCCTATATCTCTTCTCTCTTCAGCTAAACTCCTTGAAAAAGCTGTCTACAGTCAGTGCTTCTCCTTCCTTTCCTCCCAATTTCTTATGAATTTTCGGCATTCTGACTTTCAACCACATCATTCAGTGGAGACTGCCTTTTCCAAAGTAACCAGTGATCTCTTAATTGACAGATTAAATGGTCTTCATCTTTCTTGACTGCTGCAGCATTTGATACTACTGACTACCCTCTCTTCCTGACATTACTCTCCTGGTTCTTCTGTCTCTCTGCACCTCCCAGTGTCCACTAGCTGTAGTTGCCCCAGGCTCTGACTTGGTCCCTCTTCCCATTTTGTTCAGTGCTATATCACTTGGCAATCTCATCATCTCCTATAGGGGAGGGGGATTCAGTTATCTCTCTATGTAAATGATTCTCAGAACTATGAGACACTGTATGTCTCCTGATCTATGGTCATGCATTACTGACTTTTGGACATCTCTAACTTGATGTCCTATAGGCATCTCAAACTCAACCTGTCCAAAACAGAATCCTTTATCTTGTCCCTGCCTCCCAAACCCTCCCATTTTATGAACAGATTCTCATTTGCTGTCATAGGCACCAATCATCCTAGTCACCCCAGCTCATAATCTTCGTATCATCCCCTGCTGCCCACTTTCATCCCCAGTCATCACTTTTCATCCGTAATCTCTTGTTAAATCTTGCCAGTGTTACCTTCAGAACATCTCTCCCATATTCCTCCTCCTCTTTACTCACATATCCACAATCCTAGTTCAAACCCTGTAGCAGCAAGCACCCTAACACATCCAGGATGGTCTTCTAGCACAAGTTCTTAGATTTACTTTTGAGGGGTCAACAATCTTCTCTAAATTACATTCACGAACAGAGAAAATACAAGCAGAGAAATAAAGACCAACAGACAAGGCTTCTGACTGTCTGAGAAATCAACGGACAGAGAGCCAACATCACAAGCATTCTTTCTGTTAGGCCTCCCCACAAGCAAGTTCCCCATAATGGGCTCCACCTGAAGGCTATTAATGGGAGGGGAAGATCTTTCCCTCCCATTATTACAAGCCCTTATCACCTCTCACCAGACTGTTTCCATAGCCATGTATCCCAATTTTCTGTTTCAAGTATCACCTTATACCAGTCCATCCTCCACTCAGCCACCAAGGTGAGTTTTCTAAAGCATAGGTATAGCCATGTCATCCTCTACCCCTCTCAGTTATCACTCATAAGATTAAATATAAAGTCACCTTTTTGACATTTAGAGCCTTTCATAACTTGGCCCCCCTCTACCTTTCCATTCTTCTTATACTTTACTCTCCTTCACAGAATCTGTGATCCATTTAAAAAAATCATTTTCTTTTAAAGTAGACTTTGGGAAAAACCTTTTAGTTAAAAAACAAAATGAAGCTGTATTGATGCCAAAGATAATTTAACTTCTCATATTCTTGTTTTTTTTTTCAAACTTAGGAAACAATAAACTTGGAGGCCAGGACTTCAATCAGAGATTGCTTCAGTACTTATACAAGCAGATCTATCAAACTTATGGATCCTTGCCTACTAGAAAAGAGGAGATTCATCGATTAAGACAGGCTGTGGAAATGGTCAAGCTGAATCTGACTCTTCATCATTCTGCCCCGATTTCAGTGTCACTTACTATAGGGGAAGCAAAGGACTTACAGGATACTGCACAAAATAAGGAACATGAGAGTAAACCTTCAGAGGACAAACTGTTCCCCAAAAATGCCCATCCTAAGAGTGTTATGTACAACGTTAACTCTTCTGAAAGAAATGGAAAACTAAGTCAGGTTCTTTTTGAAACAGAAATCTCAAGGAAACTATTTGATACATTGAATGAGGATCTCTTTCAGAAAATTCTTATCCCAATTCAGCAGGTGCTGAAAGAAGGGAATCTGCAGAAGACTGAGATTGACGAAGTGGTTTTGGTAGGGGGTTCTACTCGTATTCCCCGAATACGCCAACTAATTCAAGAGTTCTTCGGAAAGAGTCCCAACACATCTGTAGACCCCGACCTTGCTGTTGTGATGGGAGTGGCTATTCAAGCAGGGATTGATGGTGGGTCTTGGCCTCTTCAAGTCAGTGCTATAGAAATTCCCAATAGACATTTAAGAAAGACCAACTTCAATTGAATTAATCCTTCTCACCTACTGACATTTTCTCTTTGTTATACCTCTTTAACACAACAAAGGGTAAAAGTAAAACCAGGATACTTTAATGAAGATAATTCTCAAACTTAACGGGAAAGAGCAACCTCTAGATATTGACAAATTTTACATAGCACTTAACTTATTCAGTTTAGCTGTATCCCCAGGCTCTTTCCTCTCCTCTACACTCATTCTCACTTGCTTTTGAATGGATATTTTTCCAAAGGAAAGAACTGCTCAAAAGTGATGTAATTTAAATGAATTCTCATGTGGGGGTGATCTAAAATATAGGCTATATAGGACAGAAAGGATCATATTCATTGTTTATAATTGTGTTTTGTAAAAAGAGAATAGTGCTATTTGTTAAGATTCTCAGTTTTCTACTAAATTTTATTAGTGGAAGTTGTCAGATTGTTTACTTACTAAACTGGTAAGTTACTAGTAATTTACTGTTACTAGTATTATGAAATATCTGTACTGGAAGTGTTGCTGTAACACCTGGCTCCAGCCCCAGGTATTTACAGTGAGGCATAGAAGTATTAATACCGATAACGTCTACAATGCTCACCATCACCTTACCCAAACTATTCTTGTTAAATGGACCTTCAAAAAATCAGTGTCTTATAAATACTTGTTGATATGTTTTGTTTTAAAGAACTAATGGAAAAATGCCAAAGATGAATTAAATTATGGGAGAAATTGCACTTTGTACTTTTGAAACTGTAAACTTTTCGGTTTTGGAACTTCAAGTACTCTTCCTCAAGGTGCTTTAAAAATTTCCTAATGCTCAAATCTCTCTACTGTTTAGATATTTAACCCAAAAGTAAATAAGTCAAAATTATCTAAAATATTTGGGTTAGTTTTACTTAAACATTAAAAATTTTGAACATACAAAAGCAAATTTTTCCCATAATTTGAAAATGTCTTAGAAAAAGAAAACAGCACCATTGGTCCTCTAGGCAGTGACTTTGCAGCCTTCATTACATTTGAACCTTTAATCAAATGAAGTCTAAGCATACGCACACAGACATACCGCCTTATTAATGAGTAAGGAATGTAATTTTTAATTTTTAAACTCTCTAAAAGCTTGTTTAGATCTATAATGGAAATATGAACAATAGAAATCATATTCTTCACATTCCTCAAATTAATATACATTCTTCCATTTTCTACCTCTCAACCTAATGTAGGTTAGGAAAGGAACTTGTGTCCTACAGGTTCTCCCATGCAAATTGGGGAAACAGCACAGAGTTTTGGAGGTACTGAGCACTGGCTATTCAGAGCTCTCTCAGTTGTTGAATGTGGTTTATATAAGAAAACAGGACACACATCTTGTATGGGATAATTTACATGTAAATGTTTTCCCCCTTTTAAGAATATAATACATTTCAGATGTGTATATATAGCTAATGGTTTGTAGTATACAATATATATATTTTTTAGCAAGGCCCTCACATAGTTATAGAAAGGGAATAAATTATTTATTTTTTATCGGAGGGAAGTCTCAGTACTGTATTTTGGCTCATACCACTGAATTAGCAACAGATTCGGAGTTTAACAAATTGTACATAACAGATAATGCAGATTTTTTTTTTATGTGTACAAATGATTCTATATCTCAATAAAGTAAATCTTTGAGTTTCTTTTTTAAATTGTGCACTTTATTCTCCATTTTGTACCATTCAGCCTCTATTGCCACCATTTAGCAATCTGGTACAGATTTTGTGGAACACATAGAAGATAGAAATAGTAGCTTTTGGGAATAAAGCTGAAGCAACACATGTAGCCATTGGTGAAGCCAGGTAGTATAATTTCCCAATATGCAGAATTCTAGTAAACCGTAGCGCGTATCTTGAAACCTTTCTTCCCATTCTGAAAACTACAGCATTGAGATGATCACAGTCTGGATAAAAAGCAAATGACCTCAAAATATAAAAATATTACCAATAACGAAACTAGACAATTCCTGTTTATATATTATAATAAAAATAATGTACTAAAAAGTGGAGCAAGAGTAAAAACTTTATTTCTTAATAAAAGTACCATATTGGAACAATTCAGTTAAATTGTAATTTTTAATAAATTTTATTAATGTGCCCTTTTTAAAATGAACTCTTTTCAATAAAAGTTTCAAATTATTTTCTATAAAACAATTTGTTTTTGAGTGCCTCTGTTTTCTTCTTAACTGATTTATTAACCTTGCAAATTAGGAATACTTATGGCTTTAGGGATATTACAATCTAAATTAGAGTTTGTAATTTTGAGTTTCCTATCATTTAACCTTATTCAACATAACAATGTCTTGTGTTCTGTTATGATGCACATCTTTATGATAAGGTCCTTTCTAAACCACCTTGGAAAGGGCCACCTGGCATTTAACTGCCTTTTAAATAGTTTCTATTCTTGTTTTTTTTTAAATCTCACTGAATCTCTGCCAGTATCTCTCCCCCTGTCATCTTCCAGAGAACCATCCTATCTAACAAATATTTAAAAAAATAAAAATAGGAAGAAGAAAATCAGCAAAACAGATCAATATTTTGAAAAAGTGAAAATATGTTCAGTGTATCATACCCACAGACCTTCCACCTCTGTAGAGGAATCAGGTGGTTTCTTCTCATAGCTCTTCTTTGGATCGATGCTTGTTCTTTGTAATTTTGCAGCATTCACTTTTAACTTTTTTTCCAGTTGTTTCTTCCTTTCACATTGTTGTAGCCATTTTCTTTGTTGTTTCCTTGGTGCTACTTGATTTACTCTGTTTCAGGTCATGTAAATCATTCCATACTTCTCTGTATCTATCATATTTATCATTTCTTTTAGCACACTGATATTCCATGAAAGTCACATATGCCAAAGTTTGTTTAGACATTCCCCAAGTCAATTGCTTCCAATTCTTTGCTACCACAAAAAAGTGCTGCTGTAAATATTTTGGTACATGGGGGACTTTTTTTTTTTGAATTCTTTTTAAATTTATTTATTTAAATTTTCAACATTCATTTCCACAAATTTTGAGTTCCAAATTTTCTCCCTATTTCTCCTCTCCCCCCACCCCAAAACACCAAGCATTCTAATTACCCTTGTCACCAATCTGCCCTCCCTTCTAACATCCCTCCCTTCCCTTATCCCTATCTTCTTTTTTATTCTGTAGGGCAAGATAAATTTCTATAACCCATTACCTGTATTTCTTTTTTCATAGTTGTATGCAAGAACAATATTCAACAGTTGTTCCTAAAACTTTGAGTTCTAACTTCTCTTCCTCCCTCCTTCCCCACCCATCCCCATTGGGAAGGCAAGCAATTCAACATAGGCCATATCTGTGTAGTTTTGCCATTTGGGTTAGTCTAATTTTATTTTATTTTTATTTTTTTTAATTCTTTTTTTTTTTGTTTCTTTTCCTTTTTTAAATTTATTTAAGTTTTCAACATTCATTTCCACAAAACTTTGAGTTCCAAATTTTCTCCCCATCTCTCCCCTCCCCCACCCCAAAATGCCTTGCATTCTGATTGCCCCTTCTACCAATGTGCCCTTCCTTTTAACACCCCTTCTTTCTGTTATCCCCATCTTCTCTCTTGTCCTGTAGGGCAAGATAAATTTGTATACCCCATTTCCTGTATTTCTTATTTCCCAGTTGTATGCAAAAACAATTCTCAACATTTGTTCCTAACACTTTGAGTTCCAACTATTCTTCCTCCCTCCCCACCCATCCCCACTGAGAAGGCAAGCAATTCAACATAGGCTATGTATGGGTAGTTTTGCAAATGACTTCCATAATAGTCTTATAAAGTCATTAGTTTCCATCTGTTCCATTCTAATTTTTAAAGAACTGTTTTCTTCAGTGAGCTTTTGAACTTCCTTTTCACTCTCATTTCTCTTCCCAATTTTTCCTCCAGCTCTCCCATGGCCTGGGACCATTGCATATTTATTTTGGAGGTTTTGGACACAGAAGCCTTGACTTTTATGTCTTCCCCTGATGGTAAACATTGTTTTTTCTCATCCAAGGATGGGAGGAGAATAACTTTTCACCAGGATAGTAACCTTCTATAGTCATTTTTTTCCCCTTTTTTGGACCTTTTCCCAACCAGTTACTTGACTTTTGGGTCTTTTGTCAAGAGTAGGGCATACTCTAGGGACTTGTAAGTTCTCAGTTCCTCCACAGTGGCACAATCAAGGGAGAGGAGTTTACTCCCTGGCCAGGCTCCTGGCTGAGATTGAAATCAGCTGCTCATTTCCTCCAGAGGCCTTAGGTGGGGGCAGGCTGCTGCTCAGGGCTGAGGTTCAGATCAGCTGTTCAGTTCCCTCAGGGGCTTTAAACTGAGGCTCCAACAATGGATCCTGGTTGCTGCCAAGGCCACTGGAGCTGCCCACCTGCTGCTGCTGCTGCCTCCGCCTGGAACCAGGGCTAGGGAAGGACCCTGCGCACTTTTGTTCTGGTTGAAAAAGCCCTCTCACTGATCTTTGGCGCCTATGGGTTAAGGGATCTGCAAACTGCTGCCAGGGATTCTGCCCACAAGGCCTGCTCTGGCCCTGCTCCTCCTGGTGCTGCACAGCCAAGGCCAGACTGTGCTCTGCTCCATGTCCAGTGTGATAGACCTTTCCCGTTGGCCTTCCAGGTCACCCTGTGCTGGAAATCTCCTCCACTCCGTTGTTCTGTGGCTTCTGCTGCTCTAGAATTTGTTGAGTGCCTTTCTTTACAGGTATTTTATGGGCTTTGGGGGAAGAACTAGAGTATGTTTTTCTTTCTACTCCACCATATTGACTCTGCCCCTAGTTAGTCTAATTTTAAAGCTGTTATTCTATATTTTGGGAAGTTTTCTTTAGCAAGGTGTTGACTGGTGTTTCATGATTTTCTTGCATCATTCTCATTTCTCTTCCTAATTTTTCTGCCACTTCCCTTACTTGATTTTCAAAATCCTTTTTCAGCTCTTCCATGGAATGAGACCAATTCATATTTTTCTTGGAGGTTGTAGATACGGGAGTTTTGGTTTTGTTGTCTTCTGATCTTCCTCATCCCTGATGATGAAAGAAAGTACCTCTCCACTGAGAAAGTAAGAATTTATAGTCTTATTCCTTTTTCCTTCATTTGCTCATTTTCTCAGACAATCACTTGACTTTTGAGCTCTTTGGTAAGTGGAAGGCTCCAGAAGCAGCCTCTGCCCCAGAGGTGGCAGAATTAGTGGACTGGCCTGGGGTCAGGGTTGGGGCTAGGGTTAGGGCCCAACCATGCTCCCCTCTCAGCCAGGTAAGAGATCCTTCTCACTGACCTTCTAAACTGTCTTTGGCATTTGTAGGTTGAGAAGTCTGGAAAGCAGAGCAGCTGTCAGTGATTCAGTCCCCTAAGGCCTGCTACAGCTCCATTCATGCCCTTGCAGCCCATACTGAACTTCACTTCACTCCCAGCCTGATATGATAGACCTTTCTCATCAGCCTTTCAGATTGTCTTGGGCTGGAAATTTACTTCAGTCTGTCATTTTGTGACTTCTGCTGCTACAGAATTTGTTTATAGAGTTGAGAACTCTAACAGGTCCCTGCTTGTATTCTGCCATCTTGGCTGCACCCTCAGTTTATTTACTTTGTATAATTCCAAGTTGCTTTACAAATGGTTGTACTGATTCATAACTGTATCAACAATGCACTAGTGTGTAGTAAGAAAACTCTCTCGCCTGGATGAGAAGGGAGCAGGATCCAGCTCTAGCCCTGGTCCCAGGGCAGCGGCAACCACAGTGGCAGCAGCATCCATTATTGGAGCCGTTGGCCTAAAGACCCTGGAGGAATCAAGCCATTGATCTGGGTCTCAGTTCTGAGTGGCAGTCCTGGGGTGAGGAATAGTGGTGGTGTAGCGGAGCTGGAGGGGGTTGTGGAGATAGAACCCTATTTGCAGATCCTGGGCAGATAAGAGTGCTTCTGGTTGCTCACAGACAAGAACACTGGCCAGGAGAGGAGTAAACTCCTCTTCCTTGATTGTGCCACCTTGGAGGAACTGAGAACTTACAGGTCCCTAGAGTATACCTTCCACTTGGCAAAAGACTCAAAAATCAAGCAACTTACTGGGAAAATGCCTAAAAAGGGGAAAAGAGGCTATGGAAGGTTTCTTTTTTGGCAAAAAGGTATTTTCTTCTATCCTTTTGGATGAGGAAGAACAGAGCATAACATCACAGGAAGACATAAAAGTCAAGGCTTCTGCATCCAAAACCTCCAAAAAATATTTGCAGTGGTCTCAGGCCATGGAAGAGCTCAAAAAGGATTTTGAAAATCAAGGAAGAGAGGTGGAGGAAAAGTTAGGAAGAGAAATGAGAGCAATGCAAGAAAATCATGAAAAGCAAGTCAACACCTTGCTAAAGGAGACTCAAAAAAATGCTGAAGAAAATAACACCTTTAAAAATAGACTAACCTAAATCACAAAAGAGATCCAAAAAGCCAATGAGGAGAAGAATGCTTTAAAAAGCAGAATTAGCCAAAAGAAAAAGGAGGTTCAAAAGCTCACTGAAGAAAATAGTTCTTTCAAAATTAGAATGAAGCAGATGGAAGCTAATGACTTACAAAACAAAACCAGGAGAATGAAAAAAATAGAAGATAATGTGAAATATCTTATTGGAAAAACAACTGACCTGGAAAATAGATCCAGGAGAGACAATTTAAAAATTATGGAACTACTTGAAAGCCATGATCAAAAAAAAAGACCTTAGATATCATTTTTCACGAAATTATTAAGGGAAACTGCCCTGAGATTCTAGGACCAGAAGGTAAAACAAATATTGAAAGAATCCACTGATCACCTCCAGAAAGAGATCTGAAAAGAAAAACTCCTAGGAATATTGTAGCAAATTCCAGAGTTCCCAGGTCAAGGAGAAAATATTGCAAGCAGCCAGAAAGAAACAATTCCAGTATTGTGGAAATACAATCAGGATAACATAAGGTCTAGCAGCTTCTACATTAAGGGATTGAAGGGCTTGGAATATGATATTCCAGAAGTCAAAGGAAAGAGGTTTAAAACCAAGAATCACCTACTCAGCAAAATTGAGTATAATACTTCAGGAAGAAAATTGACTTTCAAACACAAGAATCAAGAGAAGCATGAAAAGGTAAACAGGAAAGATAAATCATAAGGGACTTACTAAAGTTGAACTGTTTACATTTCTGAATGGAAAGATAATATTTGTAACTCTTGGAACTTTTCTCAGTATTTGGGTAGTTAGAGAGATTATATACATATAGACAGAGGGCACAGGGTGAGTTGAACAGGAAGGGATGATACCTGAAAACATAAAATTAAAGGGTAAGAGATTAATATATTGGGAAGAGAGAGGGAAAGAGAAAGGGAGAAATGGAATGGGACAAGTTATCTCTCATAAAAAAAGCAAGAAAAAGCTTTTTCAATGGAGGGGAAACGGGGGAGGTGAGAGGGAAAAAGTGAAGCTTACCCTTACCACATTTGGCTTAAGGAGGGAATAACATGCCACTCAATTTGTTATGAAATCTGTCTTATGCTACAGGAAAGTAGGGGAGAAGGAGAGAAGTGGGGCGTGGGGGAATGACAGAAAAGGAGGGCAAATGGGAGGAGGGAGTAATTAGAAGTAAAACTTTTGGGGAGGGATAAAGTCAAAAGAGAGAACTGAATAAATGGGGGGCAGAATAGGATGAAGGGAAACATGCTTAGTCTTTCACAACATGACTATTATTATATATTATATATATTATTACATAATATATGTATCATATATGTTATTATGTCTTTTGCATAATTACACTTGTATAGCCTATGTTGAATTGCATGCCTTCCCAGTGGGAATGGGTGGGGAGGGAGGAAGATAGAGAAGTTGGAATTCAAAGTTTTAAGAACGAATGTTGAGAATTGTTTTTGCATCCACCTGGAAAATAAGAAATACAGGTAATGAGGTATAGAAATCTATCTTGCCCTACAAGAAAAGAGAAGATGAGGATAAAGAAAGGGAGAGGTGAGATAGAAGGGATGGTACATTGGGGGAAGTGGGCAGATTCGGGGGATTTTTTATTTACACAGGAAAAGGAATTAAAGGACTCTTGTTATTTGGTATAAATTTTGTCAAACAGAAAATGTGCAGGCCTTAACTCTTGGAGTTTGTCCAGGGCACAAACATTCCTAACTGTGCTACAAACTCCTGGATATTTTGAATCAAATACACTATCCTAATGCAATAAATTTATTCATGACTTTTTGCTTCTATAGGAGCCTAAAATTTCTTTACAACGCAAGGTAAGAGAGAAGGGACCTGACCTAACAGGTATTAAATGTGAAAAAAAAAAAAAGCTAAAACAATTGGCACATTTGCTCACCCTTGTAAATAAAACTATTAGTTTTAATCCCTCCTTTCCTCATTTCCATGCAATACCTAGGACTAAATATGAGTGAACTAGGACTGTAAGACTGCACTGAATTCCTATCCCAATGTCTACCTGAGTTTTCAAAAGGAATGACAAGAGAATACAAAGTCCCACCAACTTGCAAGAACTTTGGGTATATTCATAGCAGCAGATTGTGTTTTGCCCAAGGACCAATCACCCCCAGGTGTTTCACTATGTACTTCACCAAAAGTCTGACTGCTGGGCAATGATTTTTTTTTTCTGGTTCTACTAAATCTTGAAGATCGAAGGACCACAGGAATTATATTGATAGAAGGGACCATAGAAGCCACATACTCCAATCTCATTTAACAGGAAACTGAGACACAGGTAGTTTAAATGACTACCTGTGTGCCCAAGGTCACACAGGTAGTCTGTATCAGAGGCAGGACAAAGGGGTAGAATTTGAATCAATTCAATTACTCACACTCATAAATCACAGATTTCTTGAAGGAGAGTGAAATCCAAAAGGGTTTTTAAAAGGAAATTTTGCAGTCATGAAGCAATCTGTATTATGTTTCTATCTTTGAATAATGTCAAATTTTCTATTGATTAACATAAATTCATTTTGTATCAACATTTACTTTTTAAAGAAATAACCAGGGGATACTCTGGAACCAGCTATAATAGACCCATGCCTAAATTTTCAGGGTGAGTGAGCACATGTACCCCAAAAGTCAGCAGTTGCCATAAATCACACCTTGATTTTATTGTTTTGCTGATTGTTGTGATAGGACCATTATTATCCTGACACAGATTCCCTGACTTCTTTCCTCCAAGCCAACTGACTGGCCTCAGGTTCTCTGACAAGCTTCTGGCCCTGGAGGCATAGAAAATTCCAACCATGTTGTGCCTTGAAGACTTGCTGGGTGCCTGAGACCATGTCAATTGCCATGCCCTGATGACATACTGATCAGACTCCTTCCAGATGGAGAGCTCATGGAGTTATCCAAAGAAGTTAAATGTCATTTTATCTTTGCTGGATAGCCTAGTTTTCTTGAACAAAATAAATCTCCTTTGCACAATGACTTATTAATTGCTTCAGTTTGTCCCAACATCTATATCCCATATATAAGATCCCTGTAGTCTGCATAGTAACTTAGAAAATCATATGTTTATATATTTCTTTATTAATATATGAACAGATTTAAATCAGATAGAAATGACATTTTAATCTGGATTAGGCAGAACATGAGTGACACTTCTGGTCTGGACTTTAGAAACTGTTAAGAATATAGATTAAACTGAAAAGGATACCCCCCAAAGCCTTGTAATTTACTGGCACACAATATGTGTATGTGATTCAATTAACTTCCATTATTCACACATATATAGCCAAGGTTCCATTATGTATGCATGTATGTGTGTCTATGTAATGCATAATAGTAGGTTAGTTGAAACTTTATTGCATTTCTTTCTAATTTACCATTCAAGTGAGTAAACAATAGAAAGAAAACAAATTTTTCATAAGAAATAAATCCAAATTATTTGTGTGTTATATCTATATCTTATATAATTCCAGCCTCCTTTACCATTTCTGAAAAAAGCCCTTTCTGACGGATTAAATTCTGAGGTGTTTCAAATTCTCTAATTCTTCCAGAATCTAGCACAAGTATTCTGCAACAAAAAGAAACAATAATGAGTAAGGATACATTTTGCACCTCTATTTTTTCAATCTTATGAACTATAAGAATATTCATTTGAAGTAAATATATTTTTTAATTATCTCAGTTCAAAAATCCAAAGTCACTAATTAACTTGAGTAAATTACATTGACTTTAAGAAAATGAAACATACCTTTCTGAATCCATGACAGTATGCAACCTGTGGGCTATAGTCAGTATAGTGCAGTCTGCAAATTCTTTCTGGATGGTAGACTGTACCAGGTTATCTGTCTCATAATCCACAGAGGCTGTTGGTTCATCTAAGACAAGAATTTTTGTTTTCCGAAGCAAGGCACGAGCAAGGCATACAAGTTGCTTCTGTCCAGCACTGTGATAATAAATGGAGTTATCATTTTGATGCTTTGGTCGATATCCCATCTCTTGGCAATCCCTTTTGTCTTCAAAGTTTATAATCTGACTACTTTTTGAAAATTTCCTTCCTTAGCTTTGAGAATGATATAAAAGATACACCTCCTTTCCTTGTCATATGAAGAAATTTCCTTTCATCCTGATACTAAATGCAATCTGGCTTACTGCCTTTAATGCCACTATTACTATGGATCCTTAGATGCTGACAGCTTTAAGAAGAGATAAACAGAAATGGAGAAAACATAAGCTATAGTAAATGTTTATCTACCCACATTTCTCAGGCTGGGCCTGCTACCTTGTGTCTTGGACTTCTTTCTTAGAGGGGCTGAGGAAAGGAATGCTATTGAGAGCTTATGTGGACTTGTGGAAGCTAGAGTGTAGCAATTGAAACTCAGCAGGTTGTTGTGTGTTTGTTTGTTCCTACCTGAGGTTCTCACCACCTTCTGAAATCTCATGCAGCAACCTCTTGGGAAGAGATCGCACAAAGTCCTTTAAGTGACATAGCTCTAGCGCCTCCCAAAGCTCATTATCTGAATACTTTCCAAGTGGGTCCAGGTTCATTTGGAGTGTGCCAGAAAACAAGGTAGGGTCCTGTGGAATAATGCAACCCATGGCAATGCAACTGTTACCAGAGCAAGGACATTTGAACTGCAAAGTTAGCTTAGAAAAGGAAGAATGCAAATCTAAAATAAACAAAGCTAACAATTTTCAAGCTTGCACTATATGGAAAACAAAACTGGAAGAATTAGGGTAAATTATAAACTACAAATATAAATTAAATTTGTTATACATACGTTTTGTGCCATAAGCAAACTAACACTATAGAATTTAAAACTATAGAAACTACATACACAACTGTGAGTGTTGGATTATAAGGAAAGCTGAGGGCCACAGAATCGACAGTTTTGAATTGTGGTGCTAGAGAAGACTTTTGAGAGTCCCCTTGGCAGCAAGGAGATCATACCACTCCATACTTAAAGAAATTGATTTAGGTTATTCACTGGAAGGTCAAATATTGAAGCTGAAGCTTAAAATCTTTGACCACATAATGAGAAGATGGGACTTATTGGAAACGACCCTAATGTTGGGAAAGACTGAAGGCAAAAGGAAAAGGGGATGGTAGAGGATAGCGTCATTGAAACAATAAACATAAATTTGTACAGACTTCAAGAAACAGTGGAGGACAGAAGGGCCTGGTGTGTTATGGTCCATGGGGTCATGAAGAGTCAGAAACAAAAACTAAACAACAAGGGTTTTGTTTTGGGGTTTTTTTTAAGCAATAAAAGTTTGAATGCTTTGCAAAAAGCACACAAACACATGATTTAGACAGGTCATTGGTATTCTCAGTTTTGGGTAATAAATGTGTGATGAATTCTGTTAAGAAAAATGGAATCATGGTAAAAGCTGGTAAAGTGATTTGCTGGTTGAGGCAATAGTTATGAGATTGTATGACTTCAACGGTAGACTTCTATGCACAACAACATACCATCTCTTCTTTAAAATATGCAGGGCATAAAATTATACATTTATTACACACAGTTCTGAATTCTTAAAATGAGAGAGAGGATATTAGCATAAGTACTTTCACATGCTTATGCTTAGAAATACACCCCAAAGTAAACAAATCTTTTTTTACTGCACATTTTACCTGTGGAATAATGTTAAGTTTCCCACGTAGATCATGAAGTCCAATAGTTGATATGTCAATTCCATCAATAATAATTTTGCCACCTGATTTCTCCACAATTCTAAATAAGCAATTTGTCAATGTTGATTTACCAGCACCAGTTCTTCCTACAATTCCAATCTGTAATGAAATAGCTTACTATTAAAAACTCAAGTGCTTTTGTTTTTAGAAAGAAAATTCTTCTAATTAAAAATGTATCAGAATAACTTTCAGGTCACTAGAACCCCATTTTTGTACATTGCAATCATAATCTATTACATATAGGACCTCAATGGTATGACGCAGTTAACATTCCTCCCCAAATGACCATACTGTAACCACACAATAATTTATCTGAGAAGCTATGCCTATGGCCTCCTAATTATTCTCCCTGTTTTCAGTCTCTCCTCTCTTGAAAATCCCCCAGTTTTCTCTAAGGACTTCTGGTTGTTATGCAAAACAGCTTATGTAACAGATTCCTAAGGCTGTGCTCTTCCAAGATATTTCCTCCTTGCCCTTCTTGGACACCCTACTACTTGAGTGCTGTGTGGTGCTTCCAATTGTAATTCTCTCGTCTTGATTAAAGATACTAGTTTTTGTTACCTTGGCAGTCTTATTTCAAGGTGACATTACTCTACCCTTTGCCTCTCAAGCAGTCACCCAACATCTGGTAAATTCCTTCTCCAACAAAGTGGAGAGTCTTAAGAAAATGTGTTTGAGTTCTCAGTTACGTTCAAGTTGTGATAAGACTAGTATCTACCAGGATACCACTCTTCTTTCTACTTCCTCCCACTATGGATTAAGGAAAGATAATAAAACCAGTTCTTGATTTCAGATAATAAGGCAAGGCTCAAGCTGTCCCTCTCTTAACTCAGCTTCCCAATGACTTCTGACTATGCTGGCAAGACTTCCTGGTTACCTGTGGACATAAAAAGCCTTACTCATGTAAAGTCAGGGGACCTTCAATATCGTGGATGTATAAAAACCATTTATCATACCCTGGCCTACTGAACAAATTATATGGAAATGACAGGGATCCTGTCAATGTATCATTTCATATCCTTGCTAAGTAAACCTTGTTGTTAACTATTCAGATATCTTACAAGTGCCTCACTTCTTTTCAACACTTGAAGCTGAATAAAAGACATCAGGTCTACCCAGAAGACAAATCTTTTCAGAGGATTAAGGAAGAACGAAAAATGTACTTCAAAGAGTAATTAATTTAAAAGGGTCTGAGTTCTATAAAGAAGGAAAATGAGATTTGGTTGGTAATTTCTGAAGGATGAACAATGAAGACACATACTTTAAAAATGTATTTCCATGATATAAGATCAGAGGAAGAAAATGATTTCGTATTTAAAAGCATTTTATATTTGGGTCATTGCAAACATAATGATTGAAGAAATAATTATAAACATGGCACCTTTTCTTCACTGTGAGTTTGGAAGGTAACATCTTGCAAAGCTAGACCAAGATCTTGGCGATAACGAACTTCATAATTAACAAATTCTACTATCCCTTTATCGGGCCATTGTAATGGAGGTCTGTTAGACAGTATCCATGGTGCCTAAAAACAGAGAAAGATAATTAAATTCACATCAATGACAATTTTAAAATAACCTACTCTTTCCCAATGATTTTGTTTTTTACAATTTAATAAATTCTGAAACCACATAGCTCTCATTATAATGTTTTGCTGCAAGTTTAGCATTCAATTCAGATACATGCATTACTGACCACCTGAGTCTGGATAGATCCTACAAACTGATGTTTAACAAGAACAAGTTTTCCCACTTCCTATAAAATATCAAGGAGACATTTTCTACAGTAATAGAACGAACTTTCCTGATATTAAATTGAGGTTTATACCATATACTCTCTTCCACCAATGTTTTTAAATCATTTGCACACGTTGGAATCCTTTCAGATTGTTCCAATTAAATTGGGTACTTTAGTATTTTCTTGAGCTAAAATGGTAATAGGAATATTAAGCACTGTTCATCTGCCCATTTGGGGATTTTACAAAAAATATATTGTCACATGTTATTTTATTCATAATCAATTAATGGAGAATTTAAAATCTCTGAACAATTTTATTTCATTGACCTCAGTGGAAATGACAGTTTTGCAAAAGTAAAGTTTTGGGTTGGTATAATACTAATATTGTAATGCAAAGACTGAAAGGAAGTAAGGTGTCATTGTAGGAACTGAAAAACTGAACAGGGTGTCTGCTTAATTCATAGTTAAAATAAAATTGTTAAGAACAGAATAGCTCGGCAACACTCTGTACCTTACCCGAAGGTCACACTGACTGGTACATTCCCAGTCAAATATAACTGCAGGTATTACAGTTGGCTATTATCCCAAATTCCGAACCATAGGCACAGACAGACATTCAATTAGGACAATAATAAATTCCTTTTCTGTATTTTGAAACTTTGCATTTCTAAGAAGAGATCAATTTGTTTTCAAAATGGATTTTTTTCTGTTGAATTTTTTTACTGATGCCTTTTGAGGGTTTTTTTTTTTGTTGTTCCTTATAGGAAGTTGTTTCTCACTATAACACCCCTCCCCCTAATATTTCCTTATAAGAAAGAAAAACAACCAAGTCAAATCAACCAGCAAAGTAGTCACAATTGACAGTATATGTAATACTCTATTCATAGTTGTCTAATTTTGTAATGAGAAGTGTATTTTTTTTATCTTTTCTCCCTCAAGACCAAGATTGCTCATTTCATTTAATCTCAGTTCAGCTACTTTTTATTTAATAAATTTTATTTATTATAAATATTTGTAATATTTATAAGAATAAAATATTTATAAGAATAAAAATAAATATATTTTATTTATTAAAAATAAACATTTTTATTTAAATAAAAATAGTATTTTCCTTTCTATTATTTTAGTGACTATATTGTTCTCTTGCTTTTGGTTTCTTTGGTGTGCACCATTTCATATATGTTTTCTTACATTTCTTTGAATGTCTCATATTTATAATTTCTTATAATATGGTAATATCCTTTTAAATTCCTATTACAATAAGTGTATAGTCACAGTTACTACCTCCAGTCAATGTTTGTTCACTCTGTTTTTAGCTTTTTGCTATTACATGATGTTGCTATGACTATATATTGCTATATGTGAGATCGCTTTCATTGATAATTAGTCATTATTCTCATAGAATTCTAAATTATTTTACATCTGATTAGCAGAGGACTTGATATTTAGCAGATGCTTAATAAATTCTTATTGATTCACTGACTATGTGAGGATCTAATATTGGGATTCTTTTCTGCTGCAGGAAAGTTTAATTAGCAAAAAATAATCATTTTTAAAGTTTTGAAAGAATGCTATAAGAAAACTAGAAAAACTATTATGCCAAGAAAAGACTGACTGGTAAGAATACTCAATTTACTGTAATGCCTATGTGATACCCATAGCAGTCACTAAGAATATGCATGCATATTTCCAGGGTAAATTCACACAATATAAGTAACTACGTTCCTCAAAGGCAAAACCAAAATATTTATTTGAGATATCATTAGAATACCAAGAGGTAAGATTTAACAGGGTACTTCTTATTAATCCAGGGAGCACCGACATCTTAAACCTTCTATCAGGCTTCCCCACAACAACAAATTCCCCTAGACAAATTCCTCCCTCCATTCACAGCTTGCTTCTTTCTCTCTGCTCTGCCTGCTCTCACTCTCTGCTCACACTCTCTCTTTCTCCTCCTTGGGCAAGCTCCTCTCAGTTTGAGCTCCATGCGACCACAGGTTCCATGTGTTAGGTCTGTACATGGGTGGGGAAGACCTTCCTTTTCTATTAACATTACATTTACTCAACTCAAATGCACATGATATGACCAAAAAATGGCTACACAAAGAAAGATGAAAGAAGTTTCCTACAAATTTGTCTTTAATTCTTTTGAGGTAACTGTTATCAGAGATTATTGCTCCTGGAGATTTTTGTCAGACCACCTGTACTGTGTGTGACTTCAAAATAAACAAAACCTCAGAGACTCAAAACTCCTGGAGAACTCCTAAGCGTAATTAAATCTGATCCACTTTGACATGAAATCTAAAAGCAAACCCATGTGTTGCTCATATCTTACTTTTCTATTCCCATTTTTTTCTGTTCTCTCTTAGGAACAATGTCTGGTTGATATATAAAGCCACCCTCTGCTACTGGAGCATAGAGACTGGAATTTTCTTCCATGGATTGGCTTATTTTGATATACAGTACTTCAATGGCTCCATAATATCACATATAACTGTAGACCACCTCATGAAATGGGGAGCCTTTGAAACGTGAATCCCTACCTGTAAGACTAAGGACTAAACTAACCATTTATTAATACCCTTCTTCAAGCCAGGGACTATGCCAGATACAGAGGATGAAAAGACAAAAATGAAGCAGTCTGTGCCTTCAAAGACAGTCACTCTCAATGCAATTTTGAGTTTCAAAGCTTTAATTTTCTCTCAGAATCTACTTTGTAGAACCTTTTTTCCTTGGTATAAATTCTTATCTCACCTGTCTTCTTGTTTGACAGCCCTGATTTCCATCTTTATTTTTTATGTGTCTTTTATTCATTCATTCATTCATTTGTGTATTTATTTATTTATGCTCATTGGAACCACTCTGGAAGTTGTTCAGATATAATTTTGGGGAGGCTATATTGTGGAAGTTGTCCTTAATACTTTCCCATTTATTTAAGGGTTTTCAACTAGATTTATTTCACTTTTACTAATTGTGCTGTGTCCTTTTCTTGATTGTATGCTATCAGTTTCTCTGATGGTTTTTGTGTGAAATTGATCTTGCTATGTATGTTCCCATCCCCTCCTGGTTTTTTGATGTTCTTGCTATTTTGAGATGTTAAGGGTGGGAAAGAGGCTTGATTTATCTGTGATTTACTCTTTGTCCATCTTGCCCACACACTTCCTCTTTTCCTCCTAGTTTCTGTTGCTATATTCATCCTTAGTTATTTCAGGAAGCTGGGGGCAGGACTTATTCTTAACAGTTTGATCTTACTAGAAATAATATTGATTCTGACCTACTTCTGGGTCCTTCGCCCACCCAAGGCCAACTTTCTCTGCCATCTAAAACAAAGCTGGATGGATCACTACCTCTTGGCTCCTAGAGGAAAGGCGAATGCTTCCCACAGATTTTCTACTCGAGAGGTTTCAAAAAGTAATAGAGCAGCCATGTGGTTTCAGGTGTGGGCAGATGGCAGCAGGCAAAGCTCAGTGCAGCTAAAAGTAGTAGCAGTGACTTTCTGTTTTTGCATTAGGAATTACTTTGCTTCTTTTCTTTTTGTCTTTTTACTGCTATTTAATTGGCACATTTCTTGCAGTGGCCAGAGTGGGAGGTGAGATTTCATTTTGTCACTTTTCAGGAAGTTGTACTTCTACTTATTAATCTTTCAGAAGAGCTCCAGGAAAAAAATCTAACACTCATTAGAAATAAATTTTCCACAACTGTGTATTTGTACATTTTTGTCTGTAATTAATATGAACAATAGTTATTCTTACTTCAGTGAAAAAAATGAATGAAACCACATTATTAATGAAATGAGAGAGCTGACAAATAACTGAAAAGATCATTTTCGACAACTTATGTGTACTTCCTACTTGAAAAATCTTAAAGAATTACTGAAAAGGAGCTAAATAAGCTGATGTGAGTCTCTTGTTTTCTCCCTGTCTAAGGCAACAGAAGTGACATGGTTAATTAACAAATTGGCTACACATTGCCAAAATAGTGGGGTGATTATATGAACGTATTCTTCCTTTATTACAACAACATTTTAAAAAATTACAGGATTGATATATTTTATTTCAGGACTATACATGTCAATCTAGAGTAAAACAGTGCAACTTTAAATGGGGCTTTTTAAAATAGGCTACACCACACAGGTGCCTTTTAAACAAAACATGGTCATACCACATCAGTTTTGAAGAGGAAGTCATGTTTTTGTAATCCAAGTGACACAAATCCCATTAGTTTAGGTCTCTCTTCTTATTCATGGAGATCTCTCTCTCTTTTCTCTCACTCTCTCTCTCTCTCTCCCTCTGTCTGTCTCTGTCTCTCTGTCTCTCTCTGTCTCTCTAGCTCTCTCTCTCTGTCTCTGTGTTTGTGTCTCTCTGTCTCTGTCTCTGTCTGTCTGTCTGTCTGTCTCTCTCTCTCTCTCTCTCTTTCTCTCTTTCTCTTCAGCAGCATTAGGTAAAAATCTGTTACCTTTTAATTTTTTTATTCATATCACTGGCAAAGTCATAAGAAATTACCAAAACTTAAAGGATGAAAGAACTCTGTACAGCTGGAGCCATTAGTTTATATGTTTAAAATAGGTCTACTTCTTTCCCCAAGGCAGTGCATTAACTATGACGAAAACATGAAAATTTACATAACAAAAATAGGAATAAATTTTTTTAAATTTAAAAAAAATATATAAAAATACAAAAATTATTCCTTTCTTGGCATCTTCATGTTCTTCTTTTCTGTGTACTTGCACATAACATACTGTTTCCTGAAATAAATGCATCCCCATACTTATTCTTTAGTCGTACGTTTACATATTCTTCTGTTTGTTCCAGAGTTATATTCATGTAGTCATCCAGGCAAGCCAGGACATGTCAGTAATCAACTCCAGAATTTAACTTTACTACAGCCAGTCGTTCTATTATCTGCTTTATGAAATCACCAGGAGTTTGTGTCTGCAGACTCATTTTAGTAATTCTCTAAGCTCCTTGGCCCAATACCAACTACAACTACGTTTAGGACTCTCTCTTGCTCAAACTTAGTAATGGAAGAGATCCTTGATTATATTGTCTGATGCATATTTTCCTATGTATATTTTCTCTGACTTGTCTTTCTATGGATTTGAATAAATGGTTTCCTATGTGTGTTCATTATTAACTGATATTTGGTAGGGAGGAAGTGAGGCCTTGAATATAAAGGGGTGTTGCTTACCTCCACTAAAGAAACAAAAATCAGAAGTAATCATGAGTCTGAAAACCGCAACCTAGACTGACCATATTTAAGGGAGAAAATAGATATAATTACAGCCCAGTACACTTTTCTCTGACGAGAGCAGAGTGGTCAAGCTTCTGGTTCTAATCTCCTACTTGCTCTCCTGGAAGGAATTGTGTGAGTTCATCCTTCATTGCCAAAGAAGACCACACCATCAGAGAAATGATGACATGACTTGCACTTGACTTTGAATGAGGGAGGGCTGTGCAGGTCACCAGCCTCATTTCTCCTCCAGAGCCATCTGAATCTAGTGATCAGACATTCATCAGAATGACTGGAGATGAGCTAGGATGAGGCAATTGGGGTTAAGTGACTTGCCCAAGGTCACACAGCTAGTGAGTGTCAAGTGTCTGAGGTGAGATTTGAGCTCAGGTCCTCTTGACTCCTGCAATGGTGTTCTATCCACTGTACCACCTAGCTGCCTCCTGGAAGGAATTAAAGTCTTCCTTGAAGAAGAATGGGATGAGAAGTAGTTAGAAATGTCTATTTTGTCTCCCACTGAGTCACACAATGACACCCTCATGCTGATGTGGATATTAAGGGTTGGTTTTCCAGTACTTTGTAAGGTCCCTTCTGGGGGTTGCAGGGGGTGGGGTTCATTCTGTAGCTCATTTTGTAACTTGAGAGTATCCTAAAGTCCTTTTCTCTTTATCTTGAAATACCATAAAACTTCTCCTTAATTTGTACCAAAAGAATTGCTTTTATCAACATTATGCTGTGTCCCCCATCCTATCTTTAATCCTTAACCTGTGTCTCCCCTCCACCATCCTAATACCATAAAATAAAATTCCTTGTATCTCTCATCCTGTGTCATAAAATACCCTCTATTTCCTGTATCTTGCTCTTAATCTTTGACCTCCATAAAATTCTAAAACTACGTCATCATCCTGAATAGGCTGTATAGATTTCTATTTATATAAAGCTAGTCCCTCCCCACCCCAAATATGGGTCCCTTTTACTCAGCCCTGTGGCTACAGTAAAAGGTACATGTGCTTTCATGCAATAAAGCTCCCAATGGCTACAGAGAACATCTAAGCGAATTATTTCATACTCGGACTACTCTCCCAAATCTGACATAATATTATATGTAGGGGAAAGTCTTTGCTCTATTTTGATAAATCATTTTTACAAAAATTACCTCTAATTTAAGTGAGACATGTGTCTTCTTTTTATACTAATGGATAAAGTATTTGGAAAGCTCACCTCTTTCTTGATGTTTGCATATTCAAAAACTCTTTCAATGGAAATTGCATTGCTTTCAATTTCACATGCTTTTCGAACCCAAAAGTTCAAAGATTGAGTAATCTGAAAAAAAAATTGTAAGTTTATTTTCTGGTTTGTTTGACATGTATACATAAATTCTGTCTTCAAATATTAGATAATATAAATAATGGAATTCAGGGAAAAAAGGAGTAAAAGTTAAACTATTCATTACACAACTAATATTAAGAGCTGGCATTATATGGCACTTGGTGGCACATACAATATTTTACTTCTCATTTTATACAGCATTCTTTAAAAACAATAAGTAGTATAGACATTGCTACCAATACATACTGAGTACCTTCTCTGTACAACTTCTTTCTAAGGTTCAGGTTACTTCAGGTTCTATGGAGGACACAAAGATGAGCAAACTATGGTTCTTGCTTTCGAGGAGCATATAAGTTAAGGGGGGAACGTCAATTACATACAATAATACAAGTCAGAGCCATATGTGGTAAATGTAATAAGAGGAAGTGCTATGGTAATAACAAGGAAAGAAGGGACACTTTAAGCTGGAATAAGCTGGGAAGACTTCATAAAAGAGATAGCATTTGAATTTAGTCTTGAAAGATCTGTAGAAGCTGAAAGAGACGAAAGAAATTCTAAGTAGAATGGGTAATGAGCAAAAGTTAGGAGGCTAGATTGTAATGAATGCTACAGAATGAGTGAGTAGTACAGTGTTGTTTGTGTGAAGCACCCCCTCCAGGCTTACTCTTCTAATCTGAGCTAGAACTGGCACTTTGGGTCCCCAGAAGGGTGGCTGTTACCACTATTGGTACTGGAGGAATAACCCTATGGGTCACTTCTCTCCTGTAGCTCACATGATCCTACTGGTTCCCCTTAACAACCAGAAGACTCAGTTCTTTAGCAAAGGCATATTCTCAAATGGTATATGGAAGCAAATGCCATATCAAGAACAGTAATTGCAAGGCATTGCCTTCCCCTACCCCAAACAGAGGTAGTTTGTGGGAACAAACTTGAAATACTGTGGTAGTGAAGTGCATATATAAGAAACACACAAAATCAAGGTAGCTTAGAACCCAGAACTGCTTAGAACCTTCATAGTTTTACTTTTTCCAGAGAGCCTTCGTAGTTTGCTGCAAAGCATGACATGTGTAATAGATAAGTGGTCCTACTATTCACTTAGGCGAGCTTTTTACAGGGCACAGCATCTATTCTGGAGGTGTTCACTCACAGTAAAATATGGCGTCTTGGCTAGAAGAGTCAATATCCTGCTGGACTTAGTCAATCAGGCCACTTGGCTACTGACAGCTGTTCCTCAGGCTATGGTGCTTCTAGACTAGTCTAGACTGCTCAGCATCTGGGTATGGCTGCTGGTGGGCTGGGCTGCACAAACTATTTGACCACTTGGTATTGCTGAACTGGCTATCATGCCACTGAGCAGCTGCTGCCATATTGGGTAGCTAGGTAAGTAGGGTGCTTTGCTACTGGGCTGGGACTCATTGGTTAATCACTGAACTATTTTCTGAGTCACAGTCTTTTCTAGACAGACGAAACTATTGAACTCCTTGGACCAGTATGGGAAATCTGTAGCCTCAAGGTCACATTTTTCTCTCAAGGTTCTGGTGTGATCCTTCAACTGAATCCAAACTTCACAGAAAAAATTCTCAATGAAACGATTTGTTCTGTAAAACTTGAACTCAGTCAAAAGGCCATGCCCAAGAACCTAGAAGGCCACATGTGGTCTGGAGGATGCAGGCTCCCCACCCCTGGACTTTCTCTTTCATGGACAGCTTCCATCTTTCATTACCTTCAGCCACTAACTTGACTGGGTGGGACTGTACTTTCTTTAGCTATCATGTTAATGTTCTTATTCATCTAGGGGAGCCAGCTTTCGCCTAGGTCTGAAACAAGATTTTTGTCTTAGACTTCCTCAGTTTGAACTGAGTTTTATTGCCTGTACACAAGTGGGAGAGATCTAACCTTTCCTATTTGACAGTTTTTCTTGGTTCAGAATCATTTCCTTCAGTATGGAATTTCCATGTTTGCTCGTGGGAATTAGACCCAGTTCAATCAGTTATATTTCCCCAACCCCTACTGTGGTCTTATATGGACAAGTGACTAGTGGTGCAGGTCTGATGTGACCCAGAAGCAAATTCATTGCTTTCCCTTATGCAAATGAATAATAGTAATGCACTTTCAAAGGTATAGAGAGCTTTATTTTCAGTAGAGAGGTCTTTACCTTTAGAATTCAATTTCTCTGTTTTTTGCTCCTTACAACTTCCAACTTTGCTGAATTTAAAGAGAGTGCAACCTTATTTACATAAAGAAGTAATGAAAGATAATCCTTGACCAAATTTTGATGGACTTAGAATGCCAGGTTATGAATCTTGGATTTTATATGTAAAATATTTGTAAGCAATTGAAAACTTTTGAGTACAAGGCAATGTAGAGATGTGCCTTTGGAAGATTAATCTGGCCGAGATCTGACCAGAAATTGGGGTCAGAACTGGGAGATTACAAACAAAGAGAATAGTTAGGGGGCTATTTCATTAGTATAGAAGAAGGATAATTGGGTAATTAATCACTTATTACTATAAATGAAGAGGAAGGGATGAATACACATGGCACTATCATCATGAATTCCTTTCCTTGAAACCTCAGAAGTGGAATTCAGTTTCTTGCTCTATAAAAGGTGAATATAGGCAGTAATATCAAAATGAAGTCCCCAGTACCCAGCTGCAATAACAATGTAGGTTAGTGAGGTTTTTTAAATTATATTATGCAAAGAAGTTACAGAATTAGAACTATTCTTTGACAAAGGTATCTCAAAATAAGCCCAGAGCTTGATGTCAAATTTACACAGAGTTGTTTAGGACTTTTTTTTTTTCAGATTATACTTTATGGTACCTAACATTTGATTTGAATTGCTTGTACTAGTTGGATAAAGGAGAATTCAAGAGAAACTGTATTTAGCCATTCATCCATCTTCACTCTCTGAAAAACTCCAACGATTCCAAAAACTATGATCATTACTTACGTTTAATGCATAAGATATGATTAAGCCAACTGTTGCAGAGTCCACTGCATCTCCTGCCAGCACAGCAAGTAATGCAGCAAAGAAAACCAGTAAGTTGCCAAGGAATTCAAGTCTGACAGAAAGCCACCTATAATGAAAATGATAGTTATCAGTCTCAATGAAGTCTGAAGAGTATAAAAAACAGTCACCCACTACAGCTGGTATGATATCTGGCGTATAAAGGAAGAGGAACCAATTATTTTGCAGAATTTTGCTTTTGACTCAACTCATTAAAAAAGAAAGAAAACTAAACCTATTTTTGTTTAGATTTTCTTCAATATAATTTAATCAATGTCAAACATGGATGCTTCAATATAAAGTGAAAAACAAAAATAGCATTCTATATGAAACTGGAGTTCTGTTATATATAATTTGGATTTTTTCTATGTAGTTTTCTACAGTGAAAATTTTGAAATTTTTTTTTTATCCTTCAAATTGAAATTGAGCATGATAATCCCAATACTTCCTGGCTTCTCTGTGTGCCCTTCTGAAATCCTTTCTGCTGTATTTGTTTTTTTAATAACTCGTTGACCTTTCATTTTCTCTCCCCTCCTTTCTCTTCCCCTCCTCTTTTCTTCTCACTTCTTTCTCTTCTTTTCTGTCCTCTCCTTTGTTCCCCTTTCTTCCCACTATCACAATTTGCACACTCCTCTCATCTCTCTCTTTCTCTTCCTCTCCCTACTCCCAATCATCCCCCAGAAAGAGAAATAAAAGTCTTCCCTTATAAACAGATAAATATAGCCATACAAAATTAATTCACACATTGGCCATGTCTGGAAATGTCATTCATTTGGCATCTCCATTTCATAACTTCTGTTTCAAGAAACGAGAAACATCTGTCTTCTGGAGTTGTAAACTGGTCACTTCCTTGATCAGAATTCTTAAGTATCTCAGAGTTTTTCTTTACAACATTGTAGTCACTGTAAGAAATATTCTCCTCCTTCTACTTACTTCACCATATATCTGTTCCTGAAAGTACTCAGATTTTCTCTGATCCTGTACCTTGAGTCATTTTTAATAGCAAATAATGTTCCAATGCATCCATATATAAGTTTGTTCAACCATTCCCCACTTTGTTTCCTGTTCTTTGCTATAACCAAAAAAAAGTGATGCTATAAATATCTTTGTACACATAGGTCCTTTCCTATGTGTGTTGTGTGTGTGTTGTCAGTTCATACCAATTTGTGAGATCTGATTGTCACATTTTCAGTGTGAGCATTTATACCTTGGAAATCAGCAAATGCCTAAAGATCAGGGCTTAACTCATTTTTATTTTCTAGACCAGAATAAATTGGAAAAAATGTTTATAATACGATTAATTTCAAAAGTATTTCATATACATATACATATATATATATATTTTCCTTCTAGAGAGCTACTTCTTAAACATTTACAAGCAGGATGATCCTTTCCCTCTTTCTTTGGTCTCTTCGAGGTATAAGGTTAGTAACAGTATCACTGGGCTAAAGGCTAGTCACAATTTTGTAATTCTGGTGGTGATGGTAAGTGGCAGTGAACATAATTTCAAATTGCTTTCCAGGACTCGTAGCTCAATCAACAGTATATTTGCATTCATGTTCTCCAACACTCCCTTCAAAATTGTCATTTTCCTTTTTTGTAATCTTGGCCAAGTTGCTTTAATTTATATTTCTCTTGTTATTAGCTATTTATCACCTTTTTCTATGTTTGTTAGTTACTTGTCTTTTTTTAAGAATTGAGAGTTCACATCCTTTGATTATATATTGGGACATACTTTTGTACTTATGTTTCTGTCAGTCCTTTATATGCCTTTGATATCAGACATTTATTTGAGAAATTTTCTATAAAGACTTATTCCCAGTCACCTGCTTCCCATCTTATTCCAACTATGATGACTTTGTTTCTGCAGAAACTTTTCAACTTTATGTAGTCAAAACTTTCTATTTTCTCTCATGTGATCCTTTTTTAATTTGTTTGATCAAGGAGTCTTCTTCCCTTATGCAGTTAGAAAAGGTATATCCTTCTTTGCTTTCATTTGTTTACAATATTTCTTTTAATATCACTCACATCCACTTGGAGTTTATTATGATAAATGATGTGAGATGTTTATATAAATTTAATTTGTGACAGACTATTGGCAGTTTTGTCAAATAGTGAATTTTTATCCCAGAAGTTTGCTTTAAAAAAAATTTTTAAATGCAATGGTAAGTTCTTTGGTATACTTCTTGTATAGCTAATCCAGGGATACTTTTTTTTGTAAGTACACAGCTAGCAGTCTGGAAAAATCTATACTCCCTTTTTCAGTAGGTTTGTTGCCTATATTCATCATTGTAATAGATGTTAAATTTCAGTTGGAATTTATTGAAAATAAAGTCTTCTTTCTCATCTAATTTCATAAACCCCGTAAAAGCTGTTTATAGACTCCCTGATGTAATGTATTCCACTGATCAACTTTTCTATATTTTAATCAGCACCACATATTTTGATTATTTGCTACTTTGCTTTATGTTTTGTTATCTGGTATTATTAGCTTCTCTTACTTCTCATGTTTTTTCATTATTTCCTCTACGATTCTTGCTCTTTAATTCTTATACTTTGAAACTGTGGAAATTGAGTGAACTATGCTCACTCCGTCTTGTGACTCAATTCTGTATCAAACTTAGTTCCCTTTCTATTCAATTATAGATCTAGTGACAAGTTGAGGAGGACTGGTCCTAATTTGTTATGAAATTGGCATGCATTGCTTAATAAATCCATATGCTCAGAAATTCAACCTTTGTTTTGTTGGTTATTTCAGATTTAACTCATCATAGTATATCACTGAATATATATATTTTTGCAGATAGTCTTGTCATTTTTACTATTTGCTTACTTTTATTTCAGTACTCCCTGTTATTTTCTGCCTCCTGTGATTGATTGTTTTTTTTCTCTTACTAATACAATTTGTTGATAATGCTAATGATTTGTGGACTCATTCTTTATTGTATTATTTGCTATTTTTATTTCCTCTATTTTTTTCTTGCCTTATACTCTTTTCAAGCAAAATGGAGTTGTATTTTATTTAAAATCTTTTATCTATTGATATAATTATGAATTCTATGAATAATTATTTATATTACTAAACATAGGATAATATGTTTGTTATTTTCATATTGAACCAACCTTGCATTTCTACCATAAATCAATTCTCATCATAGAGTATAACCTATTTAAATTTTATTTTAACTTCCTAGCTAATATTTTAGTATCTATATTCTATAACTGTAACTATAGCTATAGTTTTCTTTGCCTGCTTTATCTCTCCCTGATTTAGGCATCAATACCATATTTGTTTCATAGAAAGAGTAAGAATAAGATCTATTCTATCCTATCTTACCAGACAGTTATGTAATACTAGAATTAATTATTCTTTAAATGTTTGGTAGAATTCACTTGAAAATCTATCTCCTTGCATCTCCCTCTCCATTTTAAGAAATTTTGCAGTGGTTTGTTTATTCATTTCTTTCCCAGACATTGGA
Organism: Notamacropus eugenii; assembly: GCF_028372415.1. Taxonomy (NCBI): domain Eukaryota; kingdom Metazoa; phylum Chordata; class Mammalia; order Diprotodontia; family Macropodidae; genus Notamacropus; species Notamacropus eugenii. The sequence continues at coordinate 409,749,656 of NC_092876.1, read as the reverse complement.
TTATTCTCTGTTTTTTGTTTGGTTAATTTAGGCATTTTTTATCTTTGTAAATATTCATCCATTTTATGCCATTTTGTTGGCATATAAATGGGCAAAATAATTTCTAGTAATATCCTTTATACTCTTTTTATTGTGAATTATTTATTTTCATTATGGATACAGACAACTTGGTTTTCCTCTCTTTTCAAAACAAATTTTTTAAAAGTCCATGTATTAGTTTTTTAACTAGTCACTAGAATCATGTATCTATTAAATAGATTTTTGTTTTCAGTTTTACCTCTGATTTTTTTTTAACTTTTTTATCTCTTTTGTTATTTTTCTAGTGTTTTTTATTTTTAAGTTTTTGGCCGCATGCTCAGTTTATTGATCTGTTTTTTCTCTCTTTTGTTGATGACACTTATGAGATAATACTTCCCTAAGTATTGATTTGGTTGCATCTCAAAAGTTTTAATATGCCATCTCAGTGTTGTAATTTTCTTTAATGGAGTTATTTTGTCTCCATAGTTTATTTCTTTGACCCATCAATTCTGTACAATTAATCTCCATTTAGGTCTGACACCATTCTTCTAAAGCCCTTCAGCGACTGTAATTTTATTGTGCTGTGATCAATAAAGGATTTTTTCTTACTATTTATTCTTTTCTGCACTTTTTTATGAGGTTTTTATACCCTAGTATGTAGTAAATTTTTGCAAAGGTGCTATTCAAAGTTGATAAAAATGTGTATTTCTTTCAATTTTCATTCAATAATTGTCAGCAAACTGTCCTATATAACTTCTCCAAAATTCTATTCAAGTCATTAACTTTCTTCTATTCTTTTATTTCTTCTATTTCCATTATTTCTATTTGGTATTCCAATTTCCTGAAAAGTCTAAAAAGGACAGATTGGAATTCTCAATTACTACTATTTTACTATCTATTTTCTCTTGTAATACACTTAACTTTTCTTTAAAGTACTTAGATACTATGCAATTCGATGGATGTATTTATCAAATATTGATATTATTTCAGGGCCTAAAATGTCCAATGATCATATAGTCTTCCTCCTTATATCTTTTTAAGTAGGCACATTTTAATATTGCTTTGTCTTAGATCACAACTATTACCCCTACTTTTTCTATATTCATCTGAATCAGGGGTCAGCAAACCATTCAATTATTTTTACATTCTTAAGTACAATAAAACTTTATTTTCAAATGTAAAAAAAACAAACAAACCATTCTTGTAGACCATACAAAAACAGGTGGCCTATAGATGATAGTTTGCCAAATGTGGATCTAAAGCATGACCAGTTCTGCTATGGTCGTTTATTTAAATCTATGTGAATGTTTATGTTTTTATAAACAATATATTGTTGGATTCTACTTATCAATTAGTTCTGTTTCTTTTTTCTATCTTATGGCATTTAAATGTCATAGTAGGCAGCTAGGTGATGTAATACATAGAATTAGGAGTCAGGAAGGTCAGTTCCAGTACTGCCTCAGACACTATTTAGTTCTTGTGGGCTGAAAAATTCCAATCAATAATAAAACACCACTGAGGCAGAGTTCTGAGCTGCAATTGATCTATTTGAGAGACCAGTGGTCCTAAACCAATGGCATCCAAGACCTTTCTTATGACCTAGGATCATGATGCTGAGGGCTAAGGAATTTTATAGACCTAAGAAGGATCTCTGGGAAGTCCTCTAGTTCTTGGGAGGGTCCTTCTAAAGTGTGGAAACTCCTACAGAAGGTCAACCTTCAGAAGCAGAGGAGATTCTATGATTGGATAAGGGGAAGTGTCTATCAGTCCTACCCATTTTGTCAGTAGGTTTTTCACAAGTCACTGGACTCAGATGGCCCTGGAGGAGAGAGTGAGGATGATGACTTTGCACAGTCCTCCCTCATTTAAATCCAATTTACTTGCAAATCAAGATATTACCCTCCTGATGTCATTTGCCTTCTTTGAGAAAAAAGGACAAGCAACAACAGCTACAAGTCATCAATTAAAGGTCATCAATTGCAGGCTACCTCAATAGGGTTTTCTATCTGTCATCTTAATAGATTTTTTCACAGCTCCTCAAATAAGAGTTTTTGGCTAGCCATTTCCTAGAAACCAAGAAAGATGTGGTTTTGAAGCAAAAGATAACGAGAGAGTGGATGTTAATGCTTCCTGAGAGTGGAGAAGCAAATGATTCTTATTAGAAGCACTTTGCTGGGGGCGGGGAGGAAAGGGGGTGTTGATTAGAGCTACATTAATTACTAAATGCAATTAGATTACATTCTTGGTTAAGATGGTTAATATGAATCTACTGATAAATCAATTACAATTAACATAATCACCAATAAAAGGTTAATTAATCACTCATAACTCTTATCCTAGCAGCATTAACTAATATAATTATTTTACTCTGAATTCTATTCTGCTTAATTCACTAATACAATCACTGATACCCATCAAATCACAATGAGCTAAATGAATGATGATTAAATTGAGTATTAAAATTATCTTCACATTGTGGAACCCTAAAGAAATCACGTAACCCCTCAGAGCCTCAATTTCCTCATCAGTAGACAGTATATAATAAAATCAGATGGTTATGGTCAACACCAAATGTTTTCTACTTTGTAAGCCTTAAAGTGCTACTACAAAAATGTTTGTTGTGGTGATAACATGTGAGTTCATCCCATTCATTCTCACTATTATAACCATTAATAATGTATTTCCTTCCATAATAATAGCCTTTTATACTTTTTTCTTTTTCCACTCATGCCTCTTTACAAGGAAGAAGGTGTAAGAGAAAGAGAGGAAATCAGATCAGCACTAGTAATCAATATTTGTTCTTCCTCTTTTAAATTAGACTAGTTCCTGGTACTTACAGTTTTCCTCTTTTTAGTATTCCTTTTATAATCAACCCTGCAAAGGTGAAATTGTTACATTTGTGGCTATTCCATTCCCAAATTTACTGTCTCTCCTGTACCCCTCTTTCTTTTCGCTTTCCCTTCCCATATGCTGTTGAGTTTACAATCTACATTAAGGCATGTGTGTGTGTGTGTGTGTCTGTGTCTGTGTCTGTGTGTGTGTCTGTGTGTGTGTTCATCCCTCCTTTACCTGGTTCAGATTCTTCCTCATTTCTTCCCTAGTTTATTCCTTTTATTGTTTATTTTCTTTCATTCTTAAACCCAGCAAAAGAGAACAAAACCACAGCCAGACCCTATGTTAGTCTTTTTAACTCCATCATGCCCCTTGAAGACATTAGGATTCTGAAGGGATCCTTTTAGTTTTTCCCCATATTAAAATACAAACACAGCATTATGCTATCCTCCCTTCTAATTGTGCACCTCTATATACCTTCCTACATTTCTTTAGATTTCTACATTTGCATTTCAAAGTTTCTACTTTGCACTGATCTTTTTTTCTGAAACGCTGAAAGTCCCTTATTTACTTTTTTCTACTATAAGTCTATACTCAGCTTTTCAGGATATATTGTTTATCATTATAAACTTTTGGAATAAACATATAAAACTTTTGGAATATTATATTAAAGCCAAGTCAGTAGGCATTTACTAAGCTCTATGTTCCAGACTCTTTGCTAAATGCTGGGGACACAAAGAAAGTTGGAAACTGCTCTTGCTCTCAAGGAGTTCCCAACTAATAAAGGATTTAATATGCAAACAACTATCTACAAACAAAATAGGTACAGAATAAAGTGGAGATAATCACAAAATGAAAGGAGTTGCATTAAAGGGAACTGGAAAAGGCTTTTATATAAAGTGAGAGTTTAGATTCTGATTGAAGTTCCTTGGTATTCAAACTCATGGCTCTTTGGACGATTTTTTCTCCTTTTACTTGGGATACCTAGATTTGGATTATGATAGTCCCAAATGATTTCATTTTAAGGTTTATTTCTGGATATGACATATTTTTTTCTATTTTTACTTTGCCCTTTGGGTTAAATAGATATGAAAAAACATATAGTTTATTGAAATATATTTTTGTTTTGTAGTGGTTTTAGGGAGCCTAACAATTCTTAAATTATCCATCGCTGACCAATTTCCAGGTAAGTTTTTAAAAAATAATTGTTGTTCAAAAATGTTCAACTCTGTGGAGTCTATGGGGTTTTCTTAGCAAACCCACTAGAGTGGTTTGCCATTTCTTGTCAGTCACACAACTAGTGTTTGAGAGGCTGGATTTGAACTCAGGTCTTCCTGACTCTGGAGCTAGTGCTCTATCCTCTGAGCTATCTAGCTGCACCAGTTTTTTTTTAAAAACAGTAGATATCTTTTAGTCTATTTTTTCTGTCTCTTGACTTGCTATTTTTTCTTGTTCTCTCACAAATTACTGAGTTACTTTTTTTTTCCTATTCTGTTCCATAGAGAGTATGCATCTTAGGCAAGGCTTTCCACCTTTTGGGTTTTTTTCTTACTATTTGTTCTCCTTTCAGTTCCCCCAAAAAACTCATTTCTAATTTTATGTTTTATCTCTTGCTTTATTTCTTCCATAAATTTTGTAGCCCTTAAAGTCAAGCTATTTTTTCCTCTTTGCTTGTAGTTGTTGTGGAACCATTCTCTGCTTCTGGATTTACCTCTTATCCCAGAATATTTCTTCATTGTCATTGGTATTTTCTGTTTACTTACATCTTCATTTGTGGTTTTGCACTGAAAGAACTTTCCTCCAGCCCTAATGGATGAGTGGATAGACCTTTTCTGGTCTGGTCCCCTCTCCGTAGTCTGGATGCTTCAGTCACTGCTGATATAGATATGTAAGGATGGTATTAGCCCTTACTCTCCCTCTTGCCTCAGTCTTTGGCTTCTATTTTAGTTTCTTTATGGTCCACTTCGGATGCTGATTTTGGCCAGATCCTATTTTCTCCCTGCACTCCTTAATCAGGAGTTGGTTCTGTCTCTTCGAAATACCATGAAAGGATTTATAGAAAAAACTGGAGATCACAGTGGGTCTCTGCTTCCCTATCCTGCTCTGACCTGAATTTATCTCCTCTTTGGCTGTCATTCTCAGTTCTCCTGGGGAGTATGCTGCTGGACCTTGCTTCCCTACCAAGTCATATACCAGGGCAACTCTGCCTCTGTTTCTGTTATGAGGGGCCAGTTTTGGGATCTGGCTTCAAGTCCCAAGTTAACTATTCCTTGCAATGCCTTACTATTCAGAATACTGATTGGCTAGCTTATGCCTAGCTCATATGTATTCTGGCTCCTCCTGCAAGCTCTGCTGGCTTCCGACCTGTTTTCCTTTATTTCTGCTATCTCCTTTCCCTCTCTTCCCATCAGTACCTACTTGGTTTATCTGAAATGCTGCTGGCTTCCTTGGCGTGACCCTCTTCCCACCTCCATAGGTTTTTGACCTGCTATTTGCATAGTTCAGGACTGGATGGAAGTGTTTATTTCTGATTCTTTTCAGTTTTCTCAATTATTGGTCTTTCAGGGGTTCTTTTCAGACATCCATTAGCATTTATACGAGAAATCTAAGCTTCTCCAAGACCTTTCATATTACCAACTTAACCAAAAAATGTCAAAAATCATCTAAATATTTTACATCTACTTGAAAATAAATCATCTTGGAAAAACATACCTCTCCAATTTACCTGTTGTCCAGTAAATCAAAACAGAAAATAAATAAAAGGGAAGAATATATCCAAGTACTGTAAAAATAACTCATTTTGTTAGTCTCAATGAGAGTTTAACTTCAAGAGGTTTATTATACTTTTCATATTCCATTCTATAATCTGACTTACAAGTATAAAAATATACTATAGAAATCATTAGCATCATTAATATCATTAAATTTATTCTGCTCTTTGACAAAAACCTGACCTATACTGTTTTCTTTCTATAACGTAGAAAGTAAATTCATTTTTGTATTTTATACAGTATATAGTATTTATATTATTATGCTATTACAGTGCTATAGTATATAGTATTTATACATTATACTATGGTGTATAGTATTTACATATACTCTACTATGCATTTTACATAATATCATATACATATATATATAATAAATTCTACAAAGTAAATATATTTTTCTTAATTGCATAATCATAGAGTCTGGAAATAATTAGGATTCTAACATTTAATATTTTTTTTAAAAACTGGTATGTAGAGGGTAAACCTTCATTCTATTCTTCCAGAAGTCAGTGGAAAAGATGACAAATAGGAAAGAGATTTGTAGTAAATTTGGGTAGATGTGATTGTCCATCCTTACCTGTTGGAAATTATATTGTTGTAGAAGCAAACCAGATTCTCATTGACAACATCTCTGTTTTGGCTGATGAACCTCTGCTGGTGTCCAAAAGCTCGTATTGTTGATACTCCTGACAAAGTTTCACTGAAGTGTGATATAATAGGAGAACGGGATGCTCCTGCTAACCTCCGGATTTGTCGAGAACTTGCAATATAGTATCTCTAATCAGAACCCACAAAGCACAGATTACACATTGGCAAAAACAAAACTGGTTTTTGGTGTTACAAAAACAAACTAACAACTGAAAGAACTCATTTGAAATACTAGCTTTGCCCAAAGGTTCATTATTAAGCAAGGTATTATTTCTATACCTGCCCCTGCCAACAACACATTTATTATGCCTGCTTGTTAGAGGATTGTGTGCAAAAAATTATGCTGTTTTTTAATGCTTACAAAGACCTTAGAGTTCATCTAGTTTAAACTTTATAATTTTACTAATTAATAAGATGAGAACCAGAGATATAAATTTACCAAAATCGCACAAGGATAGTTAGGAGAAACCATGACCAGAACCCAACTCTTCTAAGTGCTTTGCTATACTCCACTGTCTTCTCTAACAAGTAGGGCTTCTAGATGCCTTCATCACCCTAGTTATTTCTTTTCTGGATAATTTGTGGGTAGTTACCCTCCCTTCATGCTATAGACAGTTCCCCTCATCATTCTCAAGTGTCTCTTGTCACTAGTTGCTTTACTGTAGTCCTCCCCCTCTTTAAGGGCTTCATAGTGAAACAGTAATTCTTGTTCTGCTTTACTCCAAAGTTCAGAGCTGGACCAACAGGTGGAATCTGTTAGGAGGTGAATTTAGTCTTGATGTCAAAAAGGGCTTTCTAACAATTAGTAGCTTTCCCCTCACTTGAGGTCTTCAAACTGAGGTTGGGTGACTACTTGTTGGAGATATTGCAGAATGGGTTCTTGCTTAGATATGAAACTTCTGTCAATGCAGAGATTCTGCAATTTTTACCCACTGCCCCAAGACTGTTAATTTTATCAAATCTAATTGTATCTAAGTACACTTAAGCATAAGTTACCTAATTACTTCTATCAGAGGACAGAAGAGGAAGGCACAGATTTTATTCCAGCAAAATAGATGGCTTCAGATCTAGCCCTAGGTAAAATTTCAAATAAGTGAAGTATACCTTCAGCATCCCCATCCTTCACCAGTTTCACTCCTTAGTTTACTAAATAAGCATAAATATTGGAGATAAATGGTGAATGATTGGTTATGTGAGGCAAGCAAATATCTCCCAATCTAGAAAATTGAAAAAAAGTATAGTCCAGGACAGGGGTAGGGAATCCTAGCATAACTTGGTCACTCTTACCCCCTTCACATATCATTATGTTTTGCAACTATTGAAAGTAGAAAGCTTGTGCATTATAGTTAGCCTTATATTATCCTCCTACTATATTTTAAGATTCAAGAGTTGTTATACTGTTATATTAATAAGAACTCTAGCTACTTGGAGATTTTGTTTCCTTTCTGTTCTTGTCTTTGCCAAGTTTTAAGAGAATCAGAAACCAAGGGGAATTTTAGTAACATTAATAAATAATGCATTAATGAGGTTACAGAGAGTTAAAAATTAATCTACTTACTTGTATAGTGAAATATACGAACACTAGGGGGATCACCACAAGAATGAAGAGTGGCAAAGCACCCACGATGACTAAAATTGTTCCAAGAACATCCAGTGTACAGTTCACCCAGGTCCGTAAGTAATAATGGAAACGTGCATCGATGATAAACATGTCCTAAAAAGTTAGAAGTACACATTGAGTTATCGTTCTCAATTATTAAATTCACCTTTGGACATAAAGGAGGAACTTTAATGCAATGAAAACATTTTTGCATACCATTTGCATACTATTTTTTTTTTGATGACTGATTCCATTCTTTTTTGCCTCTTTTTTCTTTTTTTACCTTCTGCCCACTTCATTCCCAATACTACAAAATAATAGGGCTAGTGCCCATAGTTAGACAGCTTGGATTTTTAAAGCATGTTATACCATGCCAGTTTTAATAATCATAATCTGACTACCTCCACAAAATAGATTGGGGAAATTCCCACAATGATGGTCCAGTGCTTAGAAGGGTAGGGAACCTGTGGCCACAGGGACACATGTAGAAATCACATTCAAGAAGAAGCATTAACATCAGCTTTGTTGCTGTACCCTAAGGACTATGGGAATTTTCCTTCTGACTTACAGCTGAATCTGCTTGCTATGCATAATGTCTTCCCTATTCCTTGAGAACAGAAACTGTTTTACTTTTCAAACTTGTGCTGCCACAGTGTTTTACACATGCTAAATGCTTAGTAAATGCTTTATTAATTCATTGAAGTGTTGGAATATGGACCACACAGAACCTATGATGTTATAAAGTGTTACTATGCTGAATCTGTGTATTATCAAATGTTTATTTGGGTGCCTACTTTTTGAACTTTGTAATAGGGAAACCACCTGTTAGAGGGGGCACTAATTGGTTATAATTTGATTACACTTAATATACATGGAGATAAAGTAGATACCTTTCCCAAGTAGATTGGGGGAAAGAAACTAAACAAATTATGGTATATGGATAAATGGAATATTATTACAATATAAGAAATGAAGGATACAGAGAAGAATGAAATTTACCTGCACCATTGTATAGTGAAATAAGTACATCTAGGAAGACAATATACATAATGGATATGATGGCATAAATGGAAATTAACAAAAAATTCAAAACTGAATAGTGTGTCTACGTGTACAGTTAATAACCTTGCTACCTAAGAAAAGATATGAGAATGCATCATTTTCATTTCTGTACAAAGATGGAGGAGATTATAGGTATAGAATACAACATAAAATTTCCAACCTGTTGATAAATCTGTTAGTTTTTCTGAATGTTTTCTTCCTTTTTTATTTTTTGTTAGAAAAGATGACCCTCGAGGAGAGGGAAAAGAAATATATTGGGAAATGAAGGTGACATAAAAACAAAAGTCGTTGATAAAAATAAATTTGATATACTTCAAATAAGCAGATAAGGTATTTTGCTAGACCAAGGATATGGATAAAAGTGCATCATTCTCTTCCTCAAAGGACTAACATTCTACTAGCAATCAATAGTAAACTCACTTAGAGATCTTACACTTTGAGATCTTTAATTTTTTGTAAAATTGTCTATTCTCTACTACCATACAAATTTATTTTTATACTATTGTTTTATTTTAATAGCCATTTTTAAAAGTTTTGAGTTCCAAATTCTCTCCCTTCCTCCAGACCTTCCCCCACTTATTGAGAAGGCAAGAAATATATAACATACATTTTAAAAAGAAGTGTCACTAAAATGTCCTCAACCAAGCATAAACAAAAGTCCTTCTATGTTGCCTTATCTTTGTTTGATGGTGACCCTGAGTTGGTAAGACCACATTAACAGAATATAAGGTTTGGCAGCTTCGCAAAGCTAGCATGATTTCAAGTGTGGTTGCAGTGGCAAACCAAATCTGTTTAACAAGAATCAGCTTACTGAAGTACTTTAGTACGTAGCAGTTCACCATCATCAGTAGGATGACCATTAGGTAAGGAATTCTTTGGCCATGGCAACTCATGAAACAAAATGATGCTCAGTCCTCTGCGGTCCCCTTTTACTTGTTAGAGTGATGGGAAAGGGACAGAGAATGTTAAGAATCATACACTTATGAGACTACATTTAAACTATAATTTAACTTTTGGTGCTATTAATTTGGTGCCAACTGAGTCATTTTCTTTCAGTCACCACAAGATCCAGAACTTGGAATATCATTGTTCTCTAGTGTTTGTTTGTTTGTTTTTTCTTTTTTAAAATTTTATTTTAGACTCAAACACCAGAACACAAATACAGAATAGAAAAAAAGAAGCAAAAACATATCATAAACTTAAATTTTGGAACTTATATACAAAGTTAAAAAGAAAAAAAAGTATATCGTGTGCATAGCAGAACATAAGAGGGGATTCAAACTGTGTAACAATAAATTTTCATTTCAAGAAAGCTTGTATGATAAATAATACTTATGTTGAAAATTGTCCATCTTTTCTTTGTTCCTTGTGAGTTCTTTTGTTATCTGCTGTGTACTTTTTTACTTTGTTTTTTCCCCTTCCCCCACCCCCAGAGAGCTACAATAAAGTTTAGATATATTTCTCTATAAATTTATATATAATATACATATCATATATATATACACACACACACACACACACGTAGATAGATATAGATATTCCCAAACATATTCTACTCCTCATCTTTGTTTTTTATGTTTGAGCATATCTCTTGTTTCCTATCCCTCCTGCTCCTCTCCTTAACTTCTACCCACTACCTTGCCCTCCTATTACTTGCCTACCCCCCTGCAAGGATCCCTCCCTTATCCTGCCATTCCCATAAATCTAAATACCCTTCTATACCCCCCTTTGGCCCTTTTACCTATTCCCTCCCCCTCCCTTCTAAAGATCCCTCATCTTCTCCCCACTGCCTATGCCCCTATCATTTTATTTCTTCTGAATTTATACAATATATTCTTCTGAATTTATATAAGACTTTTATACCCTTCTAAATATATATATTTATATATGAATATAAATATATATTTATTTTTATATATAAATATATTTATATTATATATTTATATATAAATATGTATTTATATATTTTATTACATATTAATTATATATTATATATTGATTATAATATCTTACATATTATATATTATTTATATATAACATATATATTATATTATATATATATTTCCCTCTTAAACCCATTTTCCATGAAAGTAGGTTGTCAGAACTACCAGCCCTCCTCCTTCATTAATTCCTTTGTATCAGTTCTTTCTTTTGTACTTCATTTGTACAAAATATATTCTTTTTAGCTGTTCCTAAATGGTTTTTTAAATTCATTTTCTACTCAGGTTTTCCTCAATCTTACTTATAAGCTACCCAATTATTAATAAGAATCTTAGACATACATTTTACGTATATATATGTAAATAATCTGTCCTTATGAAATCCTTATAATCAGTCTCTTGGTATATACCTTATATTTTTCTTGGTTCTTTCATGTCAAATCTTTTATTAGATTCAGGATTATTTTTTTAACAAGGTCTTGAAAGTCTGAGAGTTTAGCAAATATCCTTTTTTTTCATTCAAGATAATACTTAATGTTGCAGAGCATGATATTTTTGGCCAGAGCCCCAGTTCCTTTGCTGTTCTATATAATATGTTCCAAGATCTTTAAAGTCTCTGCTGTTAGATGTTGTGTGAGATGAATTGTGGCACCACTGTATTTAAATTATTTTCATCTTGATGCTTTTAATATTTAATCCTTGAGCTGGGGGTTTTGTAATTTAACTATGATATTCCTATAAATTTTCCTAATACGATCTCTTTTAAGAGGTGATCAATGTATTTTTTTCTATTTCTACTCTTCCCCCGCCACCACCACCACCTTGTTCTAATGCTCCAGGACAATTTTCTTTACTTTTTTTGTATTATTGTATCAAGATTCTTTTTCTGATCATAACTTTTCATTAGTCTAATTATTTTTATATTTTCTCTTCTTGATCTGTTCTCCAAATATGTTGTTTTTCTTATAAGATGCTTCATTTTTTCTTCTATTTTTTCCTTATTCATATTTTGCTTAATTATTTCTTGATCTCTTATACTTTCTCTGACTTCATTTTGCCCCGTTTTAGTTTTCAAAGTGTCTTTTTCTTCCTTACAATTCTTGATTTCCTTTTCTAATTGTTTGACTTTCCTTTCATGACCTTGCTTTTCTTGAATTATTCTTGTATTTCTTTTTTTTTTTTTTTTATTAATTAAATTTATTTATTTAACTTTTAACATTCATTTTCACAAAATTTTGGGTTACAAATTTTCTCCCCTTTTATCCCCTCCCCCCCCAAACACCAAGCATTCTAATTGCCCCTATGACCAATCTGCTCTCTCTTCTATCATCCCTCTCTGCCCTTGTCTCCATCTTCTCTTTTGTCCTGTAGGGGCAGATAGCTTTCTATACCTCTTTACCTGTATTTCTTATTTCCTAGTGGCAAGAACATTACTCGACAGTTGATCCTAACACTTTGAGTTCCAACTTCTCTTCCTCCCTCCCTCCCCACCCCTTCCCTTTGGAAGGCAAGCAATTCAATATAGGCCATATCTGTGTAGTTTTGCAAATGACTTCCATAATAGTTGTGTTGTATAGGACTAACTATATTTCCCTCCATCCTATCCTGTCCCCCATTACTTCTATTCTCTTTTGATCCTATCCCTCCCCATGAGTGTCGACCTCGAATTGCACTCTCCTCCTCATGCCCTGCCTTCTATCATCCCCCCCACCCTGCTTGTCCCCTTATCCCCCACTTTCCTGTATTGTGAGATAGGTTTTCCTACCAAAATGAGTGTGCACTTTATTCTTTTCTTTAGTGGAATGTGATGAGAGTAGACTTCATGTTTTTCCCTCACCTCCCCTCTTTATCCCTCCACTAATGAGTCTTTTGATTGCCTCTTTTATGAGAGATAATTTGCCCCATTCAATTTCTCCCTTTCTCTTCCCAATATTTTTCTCTCTCACTGCTTGATTTCATTTTGTTTTAAAGATATGATCCCAACCTATTCAATTCACTCTGTGCACTCTGTCTCTATGTATGTGAGCGTGTGTGCATGTGTAATCCCACCCAGTACCCAGATACTGAAATGTTTCAAGAGTTACAAATATTGTCTTTCCATGTAGGAATGTAAACAGTTCAGCTTTAGTAAGTCCCTTATGACTTCACTTTGCTGTTCACCTTTTCATGGTTCTCTTCATTCTTGTGTTTGAAAGTCAAATTTTCTTTTCAGCTCTGGTCTTTTCATCAAGAATACTTGAAAATCCTCTATTTCATTGAAAGACCATTTTTTCCCCTGAAGTATTATAGTCAGTTTTGCTGGGTAGGTGATTCTTGGTTTTAGTCCTAGTTCCTTTGACTTCTGGAATATACTGTTCCATGCCCTTCGATCCCTTAATGTAGAGGCTGCTAGATCTTGTGTTATCCTGATTGTATTTCCACAATACTTGAACTGTTTCTCTCTAGCTGCCTGCAGTATTTTCTCCTTGACCTGGGAACTCTGGAATTTGGCCACAATGTTCCTAGGAGTTTCTCTTTTTGGATCTCTTTCAGGCGGTGTTCTGTGGATTCCTTGAATATTTATTTTGCCCTCTGGTTCTAGAATCTCAGGGCAGTTTTCCTTGATAATTTCATGAAGGATGATGTCTAGGCTCTTCTTTTGATCGTGGCTTTCAGGTAGTCCCATAATTTTTAAATTGTCTCTCCTGGATCTATTTTCCAGGTCTGTTGTTTTTCCAATGAGATATTTCACATTATCTTCCATTTTTCCATTCTTCTCTCTTTGTTCTGTGATTTCTTGGTTTTGCATAAAGTCATTAGCCTCCATCTGTGCCATTCTAATTTTGAAAGAACTATTTTCTTCAGTGAGCTTTTGAATCTCCTTTTCCATTTGGCTAATTCTGCTTTTGAAAGCATTCTTCTCCTCATTGGCTTTTTGAACCTCTTTTGCCAATTGAGTTTGGCTAGTTTTTAAGGTGTTAATTTCTTCAACATTTTTTTGGGTCTCCCTTAGCAGGGAGCTGATCTGCTGTTCATGCTTTGACTTCATGTCTCTCATTTCTCTTCCCAGCTTTTCCTCCACCTCTCTAACTTGATTTTCAAAATTCTTTTTGAGCTCTTCCATGGCCTGAGCCCATTGTGTGGGCTGGGACACAGAAGCCTTGATTTCTGTGTCTTTGCCTGATGGTAAGCATTGTTCTTCCTCATCAGAAAGGAAGGGAGGAAATGCCTGTTCACCAAGAAAGTAACCTTCTATAGTCTTATTTCTTTTCCCTTTTCTGGGCATTTTCCCAGCCGGTGACTTGACCTCTGAATATTTTCCTCACACCCACCTCACCTCCTGATCCTCCCAGCCCGTGTTTGTGGTCTGAGATTCAAATGCTGCTTCCAGCCTCAGGGCTTTTGGCGGGGGCAGGGCTGCTATTCAGTATGAGATTATGATCTGGTGCTGAGATCAGGGCGGGGCCACCTCTCAGGCTCAGTTCCCTCAGGGGGTTTATGCGCAGACCTTCCGCAATGGATTCAGGCTCCCGCCTGCTTGGGGAGCCCCTGTCTGCAGCCGCCTCTTAGCTTCTACCTCCCGGGGGGGGCCTGAATTATGGGGGCACCCCACTCCCCTCTCGACCCGCCAAAGAGACTCTCTCACCCACCCCTGTCACCTGTGGGTGGAGGGACTTGTGCGGCCGCTGGAGATCCCGTCCCTGAAGCCTGCTCGGATCTGTTTCTCTCGGTGCCGCAGCCGTGGCCGCAGCAGGGCTGGGCTGGGCTTTGTGTCTGCAGCGCGACGGACCTTTTGCGAGAGGTTTGCAGATCCCTCTGTGGGTGGAGGGACCCGCGTGGCCGCTGGAGATCCTGTCTGTGAAGCCTGCTCGGATCTTTTCCTCTCGGTGCCGCGGCCGCGGCAGGGCTGCACTCAGCTCCCAGTCCCGGCGCCCAGTCCGCAGCGCGAAGGACCCCCCCGCGAGAGGTTTGCAGGTCTCTCTGGAACAGAAATCTCCCTCGCTCCAATGTTCCGTGGCCTCTGGGTGCGGAATTCGCCGTGAGTTACTTCCCTGTAGCCATTCTATGGGTTGTGGGTTCAGAGCTATGTGTATGTGCGTCTTTCTACTCCGCCATCTTGGCTCCGCCCCCCTATTCTTGTATTTCTTTACTTTTTTCCTCCCTTTCTGTCATTTCATTTTTAAACTCTTTTTTAAGATCATCTAAAAGTTCTTTTTGGGCAGGTGACCATTTGACATTACTGTTTGGGGGTTTCTTTACTTCAATATCCTCCTTTGAAGATGAACCCTGGTCACCTCTATTCCCAACCTAGCTTTCTATGGTTGGATTCTTTCTTCTTTGCCTGTGCATTTGTGTGTATGTGTGTGTGTGTGTGTATGTGTGGGTGGGTGTGGGTGGATGGGTGGGTGGATGGTAATAGCTTAATTTTTGTAATCACCTCTAGCCATAGGGTATGGGAAATGGTGCCTTTTGCCCCAGAGCTTCAGTTCCCCTCTCCTGCTTGGAATCAAAGCCAAACCTCCTGTAAGTGCCCACAGCCAGGGGCTTTCTGTTCCACTGCTACTGCACACACCATGCGGTTGCTGTTTCCTTCTTAGTCTCTCTGGTTGTTAAAATGGATTGTTTACTCTTCATTGGGATCAAACCTCATTCAGGGATTTTTCGTCAGATCTTCCCAAATTGTCCCAGGAAGATCCCAGTTTGTGTCCCTATTCATATCTCCAACCACACTTTGTTCACCCTAAGGTGCTATTTTAACTTTTGTGGGGGAAAATCTTGAGAGCTTGGAATTTTCTGACCTACTCTGCCATCTTCCAAGAATTCTTCCTCTAGTCTTTGTTTAAAGAGATTTCCAAATGAATCAACTTCCAATTTCACTTACTTACCTTAGTAAATCGGTTAATGATCTGGCCAATGGGATTGGTTTCAAAGAATTGGAGTGGAAGGTGCATCACACTGTCCAGCATCTGATGATGTAATGTTTTAGAAGCAGCAAAGGCTCCATTGGTTAGTATATAAGCTCCAAAACATACCAGAAAACCTGTAAAATAATTTGTTAGAGAAAATTTCTTCATCTGTCCCAGCAATTCTGTGTTCAGATTAAAAAAAAAATTGTGGTGGACAGGTTTTTGGTTTGTTTTTTTTTTTAGGCAAGGTCATTTACTTAAGGTGGGTATAGCTGAGTAAAACAAAACAAAGCAATTGGTGAAGGATATGTTATAAATAGTCTGTTTCTTGTATAATTTATAATTTTTTTATTTAGTTAATATTTTTTCTCCCCAATTACATGCAAAAACAATTAACATTTGATTTTTAATTTTCCAAATTCTCTCCATTCTTTCCTCCTCATTACCCTTATAGAGAAGGTAATAAATTTGATACAGGTTATACATGTGCAGTCATTCAAAACATTTCCCCGTCAGTAATACTATAAAAGAAAATATTACTCCCTGCAAAAACTCAAGTAAAACAAAAAAGAGGAAAAAAATATGCTTCCATCTATATTCAGACACCATAAGTTCTTTCTCTTGGGATAGATAGTATTTCTTATCAAAAATCCTTCAGAGTTGTCTTGGATAATCATGTTGCTGAGAGTAGTTAAGTCATTCATAGTTCATCATATAATATTGCTGGTATGGTGTACAATCTTGTCCTGGTTCTGTTCATTTCAATTTGCATCAGTTTATAGAATTCTTTCCAGATTCTTCTGAGAATATCGTACTCATCATTTCTTATGACACGGTAGTATCCCATCACAATCATATACCACAACTTGTTCAGTCATTCTTCAATTGATGGGCATCCCTTGAATTTCCAATTCTTTGCCACCAGAAAAGAGCTGCTAGAAATATTTCTGTATATGTAACAAGTCCTTTTTTTTTTATCACTTTTGGGATAAAGACCAAGTAGTGGTACTGCTAGGTCAAAGGGTATGTATGATTTAATCACCTTTTGGGCCTAGCTCCAAAGTGCACTACAGAATGGTTGAATTATTTCACAACTCCAGTAAAAGTACACTCATGTCTCAATTTTCCCCCCATCTCTTCCATCATTTGTCATTTTCCTTTTCTATTCTATTAGGCAATCTAATAGGTGTGTGGTAGTACCTCAGAATTGTTTTAATTTGCATTTCTCCAGTTAATAGTGATTTAGAGCATTTAAAAATATGGCTATAGATAGCTTTGATTATATCATTTGAAAACTAACTGTTCATAAGTTTTGATCATTTATCAATTGGGGAATGACTCTTATTTTTATAAATTTAACTGAGTTCTCTATATATTTGAGAAATTAGGCCTTTATTAGAGAAACTTACCTCAGAGAATTTTTTTGCATTCATGATTGCTAACTGTATTTCCCTCCATCCTATTCCCCTTCCTCTGTTCATTCTATTCTCTTTATCCCTCCTCACAAGCTCCTGACTTCCACCTCCCCAATTTGCCCTCCCTTCTATTACCCCCACCGTTCTCTTATCCCCTTCCTCTCCTATTTTACTGTAGGGTAAGATAGATTTCTATACCCAATTGAGTGTGTATGTTATTCCATCTTTGAACCAATTCTGATGATAGTAAGGTTCACATGCTCCCCTGTCTACATTCCCCTTCTTCCCTTCCACTGCAAAAGCTTTTTCTTGCCCCTTTTATGTGAGATAATTTATCCCAGCATTCCTCTTTCTTGCCCCTTAATTTTATTTTTTAAGACATTATCCCTTTATATTCAATTTACATTCTCTGTCTATATATACTTATTCTAACTTCCCTAAAAGTGAGAAAGTTCTTATGAGTTACAATCATCATCTTCCCATGTAGGAATGTAAACAGTTTAACATTATTAAGTCCCTTATGATTTCCTTTTCTTGGTTACTTTTTTATGCTTTTCTTGAGTCTTATATTTGAAAGGAAAACTTTCTATTCAGCTTTGGTCTTTTCATCAAGAATGTTTGAAAGTCCTCTATTTCACTCAATGTCAATTTTTCCCTGGAAGGATTATACTCAGTTTTGCTGGGTAGGTGATTCTTGGTTGTAACCTAGCTCCTTCACCCTCTGAATTATCAAATTCCAAGTCCTCCAATGATTTAATGTAGAAGCAGCTAAATCTTGTGTTATCCTGACTGTGGCTCCAGGATACCATTTCTTTCTAGATTTTTGCAATATTTGCTCCTTGACCTGGCAATTTGGAATTTGGCTATAATATTCCCAGGAGTTTTCACTTTGGAATCTCTTTCAGGAGGTGATTGGTGGATTCTTTCAATTTCTATTTTACCTTCTGGTTCTAGACTATCAGGGTAGTTTACCTTGATAATTTCTTGAAAGATGATGTGTAGCCTCTTTTTTGATCATGGTCTTCAGATAATCCAATAATTTTAAAATTATCTGTCCTGAATCTATTTTCCAGATAGGTTGTTTTTTTCAACCAGATATTTCACATTTTCTTCTTTTTTTCATTCTTTTAATTTTGTATTATTGTTTCTTGATGTCTCATAAAGTCTTTAGCTTCCACTTGCTCAATTCTAATTTTTAAGGAATTCTTTTCTTTAGTGAGATTTTGGATCTCCTTTTCCCTTTGGCCAATTCTACTTTATAAGGAGGTTTTTTTTTGTTTAGTGAATTTTTGTGCCTCTTTCCCCATTTTGTCAATTCTACTTTTTAAGATCTTCTCTTCAGTGAAGTTTTTTCTTTTGGCCAATTCTGTTTTTCAAGGCATTCTTCTCCTCATTGGATTTTTCTACCTCTTTTACCATTTTTGCCTAGTCTATTTTTTAAGGTGTTATTTTCTTCAGTATTTTGTTTGATGCCTTCATTACCAAGCTGTTGATTCTTTTTTCATGATTTCCCATGCCCATTGCCACTCTCATTTCACTTCCTAATTTTTCCTTTTCCTCTCTTACTTGATTTTCAAAATCCTTTTTGAGCTCTCTCATGACCTGAGACCAATTCATGTTTTTTGAGAATATAAATCCAAGAGTTTTGACTTTATTTTCTTGTGAGTTTGTGATTTGATCTTTCTTGTCACCACAGTGACTTTCTATGATCAAATTTTTTCTGTTGTTTGCTCGTTTTCAAGCCTATTTCTTGACTTTAATTCTTTGCTAAAGTGAGGCTCTGCTTCCAGGATGGAGGGTATGCTGTAACAAGCTTCAGGGATTTTGTGCGGCTATTTTCAAAGATACATCTAGGATCCTATAAGTTTTGAGTTTTTCAAAGGTGGTACGATGTAAGGAGAATTGTGTTTAGTATTCTCCTGGCCTATGCTCTGTTCTAGGAGTGATTACAAGCACTTGAACTATGACAAGAGTTCCCATTCCACTGATGCTGCAAGCTCTGGTGTGACAATGCTCCTCCTCACCCTGAGATTGTCACCCAGGACTGCAGCTCAGATCTGAGTATGGGCAGAAGATCAGAGCCCTGCCCCCAGTGGTCATAAAGGGTTCCCTGTAATCTCCTTCTGATCAGTTGTTTGACCTTCCCCCCAACCTTCTGTGGGATGAGAGCTTTTGAAACAGCTGCTATTACTACAGCTGACTAAATGGCTGACTAAGCCTATTCCTGGCTTGCTGATGCTAGGGCTGTGTTGGTACAGCCTGCACTGGACTGTACTCCACTCTCAGCCAGGTGTGCCAGACCTTTCCTGACAACCTTCTATGTTGTCTTGGTTGGAAAATTGTTTCACCCTGTTCTTCTGTTGGTTCTACCACTCACAAATTTGTTTTATGGAATTATTTAAAAGTGTTCAGAGAGGTTTCAGTGAATCCCTGGCCTTTTCCCACCATCTTAGCTCTGCCTCTCTCAACACAGTCCTTTTCTGTTAGGTTTTTGCCATCATATAAGATTTTAACCACTCCACCAGACCTTGGTTGCTCACACATAAAGGTGAATGACTAAAATCATATCTCAGGACCACAAGATTTGGAACTCGATGGAGTTTAGACATAATACAATGCAAACTCATAATTTTATGGAAAAAGAGGCAACCCAGAAAAATAGTATATGATAGGGTCAAAATTTAAACATAGTTTACAGGATCATAGATTTAGAGCCATAAAGTACCTTCAAAGATATTGAATTCCACCCCCTTATTTGGGGGCAGAGAATTTAAGTAACTTGCCCAGGGTGACACAGTTGATAAATAATATCTAAGGTGGGATTTGTGCCCAGGTTTTCTTGACTCCAAGTTCAGCCCTCTAAATCCAAATAAAATACTCTATTATACCTGTAGTTGCCTTACAGAACATACATCATTCTTTCTACTTCCTGAAACTTGTTCCGCTTACCCTGAATTAGGACTGAATTGCTTTTTCTGACTATTGTCTCTTGGCTCACCATCAGGCATCCTTATTCAGCTCCATCCCCTCATTTCAGCCTTTCAAAAATTCTGGGTTTCTTCTCTCTTGCTCTTAAAAAATCATCATTTGAACTTCTCTCAGGGCTATACATAGAGTGGTTGATCTCACTGACTGCCTTTCACATGTTTCGTCCTTGGTATAATAATTGGCTCTTGCCCCAGCCACCTTATTATGGTAGATTTCTTCAACATTTAAGATCATGACATCTAGCCTTTCCAGACTCTGAAAATTTCATCAGATGCCCAAACTATTAGCCATATTATCAAATATAATCAACTTGATGCTTCATGATAATGTAGTATAAGGTTAGATGGAGGAACTGATAAGTAATATGGTCTAAAAGGAAGGCAAAATAAGAGGAGAGAACAAAAGATCAACATATTCCTTTCAGCTTTTAAGTTACATCGTCCTTCTCTATCATGTAGAATAGATGTGTATAAATGTCAGAAAATACATAAGAGCTATTGGATCACTTTTTATTTAGATAATATAGCAGAGAATCCTTATACTTCAAGTGAGAAGAGATAAGTGAAAAGAAAGCCATTCCCACATATTCCTACCTTGTATCAATCCTAGTAACCCATAGACATAAAGTTTATGGTTTCTTAATTGTTTCCATTCCATGGAATCTTTAACTTGCTTGGCTTCTTTAGTCCAGGTACTTAGCCACAGATTTTGTCCTATGCCTACTAAATTCTGACCTAGGTAAGTAGCAACACATAGCCACACCCAGAGCCAGCCAAAAGCTTGTAGGTATTTCACAATGCTGGAAAATTTTACCTAAATGCAAAGTGGCCACAAGAGAGTAGTTATTAAAAGGAGATTTCAAGTTAGTAGGATACTAATGTTAAATTAGCAATTAGTATCAATGAGAAATTTTTAAAAAGCTAAATAGCATGTAATTTTTTAAACTACTATTAAAATACTTATAAATTCAATATTAATTGATTTCTTTTGAATGATGAAATGGTAATCAAAATTATACTAGAGGTTGGTAGGAACTCTATGAACTTTTAATACAATGCATAATCCTATAAATGGGTAATTTAACAAAAATATAGCAGTGCTTACACCACCAGTTGGGATTTTTTCTTTCTTCATCGAGAAATGTTTTTCTTGATCCAAAGCAAGGCTGAAAAAGAAAAGTGGTTTTATTTTTAGTTTCTGTGTCTATATATTGTATTACATGTGATATTTCATTTCACAGGTCACCAAAAAGATGCTCCTCTGTGTTTGAATACCAGTGTTAAGCCAGTAACCAATGAAACAGTAGGATTGTGCAATAGATACAAAAACAATAACCAGAAACATAAACTTATTTTAAAGTCTACACAAAACTTTATATTAGACATTTAATTGTGTAATAGAAATATTTCTGGGTTCTTGAAGATTATGCCAGTGGGACACATGTACAACAGCTTCAGGTTTGACCTTTGTGACATACTCTATTTTGTTGTCTGAGCTAAGTTTGAAAATAATTATTACCCTAAGGTTGATTGTAAGGTGATAAATTTTACTGACCATAGAACATATGGAACACCCACACCCATACTCACACCCACAATGATATTAAGAATTACATAGTTTTTGGAATGTCTACAAACATTAATTTAACTGTTGATAGGCTCAATATACTCTTTGCCCAATGACTAACCAGTTGACATACTATTAAAGCAACATAATTTTGTATGTTGACATTCTTGATAGAAAAGGAGCCAGAAGAAAGAAAAAGTCAAAGTTGAGTGAGAGATGGCTGTCAAATTCTCAGAGAGGCAGGGCTGGCAGAGTTGGTTTTATGGCACAGAAAGAGGCAACAAAAAATAGTATACTATAAGTGGTTTGAAAGCAGGGATGGTCATATTTTTATCCATAAAAAAGCAATAAGGAAAATTTCAGTAACTATTGAACTATATTTTCTTATCTTTATAAAAATAATTTACAAACATAGCATTGCTTAGTGGATAGGGTGATAGTCAAGAAGATCTGAGTTCAAATGTTACCTTTGATACTGTTTAGTTGTACTGCCTACAGAGTCACAACTTCAGTGTGCCTCAGGCAACTCTCTGGGCTTATCTAGCAAGTCATAGTGAGGTTGTGATGTCCAGTGAAAAGTGAATGAATGAAAATGCGAATATTAAGCACTTACTATGTACCAAGCACAAACAAAAATATAGCATTCTCTGCTCTTGAGCTCACATTCTAATAAAGGACAGTCAAGTAGAGGGTGGAATGGCAAAGTACAGTGGTCCTCAGTATTTAGGGTCAGGACAGAAGGAATTAAAGAAATTCTGCAGAATGAGAGTTTAAGATGCTGACAAATTTATGAATCCTTCTTACGTCTGCATATGATGCCTTATCATTATGAAGTTAAGTAAAGAAAGCAAGTAGACTTTAACACTTTTCTATAGTAGACTTTTATGGTCACTTTATGGTCATTCAGTTGACAGAAAGCTATTGAGGATAGAAGATCTCACTCTCCTTATTGTCTTATTGTTTGATGACTCTAATTAAAACATTTCAATACAGATGACCTTGCTAGAAAATTTTATGATTATTTTTATCTTGAGGCATAATATGAGGAGATGGAATGATGCTACCATTCCATTGAAAAATACAGGATCATTCTAGTTACAACATAGCAGTTAACTATTTTATTGTAAATAATAAATTAATTGATTTGCTAGGAATTTTAATGTATTAGTTACATGGTGGTGATGTTGTTTTACTGTCTAACATTTAAAATCATATTTATAGGACCTTTACTAAATCATGAACTGAGTTTTAAGCAATCAGTCAACAAGCATTTATAATTCAGTGACCATATTGTGACACTGAACATATTTTTGAATAAATAATCAGGACGTGTAATAAAGACTATTCCTGTCCAAAATCTCTTTAACAGCACACACAAAATTTATTTATTTTAAGTTTTCAACATTCATTTCCACAGAACTTGGAGTTCCAAATTTTCTCCTCATCTCTCCCCTCCCCCCACCCCAAAGTGCCAAGCATTCTAATTACCCCTACCCCCAATCTGCCCTCCCTTCTTATGTTCCTCCCTTCCCTTATCCCCATCTTCTCTTTTGTCCTGTAGGGCAAGATAAATTTCTGTACCTCATTGCCTGTATTATTCCATAAGAAATGATGAGGCAAGTAGATTTCAGAAACACCTGGAAAGATTTACATGAATTGATGCTGAGTGAGGTGAACAGAACCAGGAGAATGTTGCACATAGCAACAGCAACAGTATGTAATGATCTACTATAATGGACTTAGCTCTTCTCAGCAATACAATAATCCATGACAATTCCAAAAGACTTATGATGGAAAATGGTATTCACATACAGATAAAGAACTTTGGAGTCCAAATGCAGATCAAAGCATTTTTCACCTGTTTTCATGGTTTTCTCCTTTTGTTCTATTTCTTCTTTTGCAGCACGACTAATGTGGAAATATGTTTAACATGATTGCATATGTATAACATGTCAGATTTCTTGCAATTGGGGGAGAGGGAAAGGAGGAAATGGAGAAAAATTTGGAACTCAAAATCTTATAAAAATGAATGTTGGTAACTATCTTTACATGTAAGTGGAAAAAATACTATTAAAAATACAAGGGGAAAAATTGAATATCCTCTCTCTGGCTAGTCACTGCTCTAGTTACTCAGCATCATTCCTTTCTTTCTGTTCATTATTGTTATACATAGACCTATTTGGTATTATTTAGAAGGGGAAAAAATAGATGCAATTGATTATTTAACTGCCAGTTTGAATTAAAATGAAATAAAATGAAAGTTGATTTTGAAATAAAACACAATTTTACCAAAAAACTTAACTGAAGACTAAGCAATCTAATGTTAAAGAAAGAGTGGTTTAAAGAAAAAAATATAGAAATAATCAGTAATTTCATTAAAGTGAATGACAATAAAGAAACAACATATCAGAATCTATGGGATGCAGCAAAAGCAGTAATCAAGGGAAAATTTAAAGCCTTTAAATGCATACATCAGTAAAATAGAGAAAGAGCAGACCAGTGAATTGGGTATGCAATTACAAAAATTAGAAAAATAACCAACTAAAATTCCCAGTTAAAGACTAAAATGGAGAACTTAAAAATTAAAGTAAAAATTAATAAAATTTAGTGTAAAAACCCCTTTGAGTTAATAAAATTAGGCATTGATTTTATGAAAAAATAAAATAAACTCATTAATATGATTAAAAAAGAGAAAAAAGGAAAAAATCACTAATGTCAAAAATGAGAAAGATGGATATGCCAGTAACAAAGACAAAATCAAAACAATTAGAAAGTTATCTCAAAAAATTATATGCCACTACATTTAACAATTTCAGTGAAGTAGAAGAATCTTTACAAAAATGTAAACTGCTTAAATTTGCAGAAGAGGAAATAAAATATCCAAATAGACCTATTTTAGGTCTATGAACTTCCTAAGAAAAAAACACCAGGGCCAGATAGATATAAAAGTGAATTTTGTTAAAAACTCAAAGACCAACTATTTCCAATGTTAAATAAATTATTTGGGAAAATAAGCAAAGCAGTAGTTCTATAAAGCTCCTTTTATGAAACAAATATGGTGCTGATGCCTGAACCAGGAAGAGTATAAAAATAGAGAAAATATAGTCCAAATTCATTAATGTATATGGATGCAAAAATTCTAAATAAAATACTAGCAAAAATATTGCAACAATAGATTATAAAAATTATACATTATTGCCAAGTGGGCTTTATACCAGAAATTCAGGAATGGTTTAACATAAGAAAAGTAATTGATTATATCAATGATAAAAGTAATAAAATCATATGATTATATCAACAGATTCAGAAAAAATGCATTTGATGAAGTGTAACACTCATTTCTGTTAAACACACTTGAAAATGTAGATATAAATGGATTTTTCCTTAAATTGATAAAAAAGCATTTATCTAAAACCATCAGCAAAATTTATTTGTAATGAGGAGAAGCTAGAAGCCCTCCCAGTAAGAGCAGGTGTGAAAAAAAGAGATCTGCTATCACCAATATTATTCAATATTGTTTTGGAAATGCTAGCAAAAGCAATGAGAAGAAAAAGAAATAGAATGAATCATAATAGGGAATGAGGTAATAAAACTATCACGTTTTGAAGATGAGATGATATACCTGGAAAATCCCAAAGACTAAACTAAAAAGTTAGTTGAAACAATAATTTTATCAAAGTAGCACAACATAATGTAAATCTATATAAATCATCAATATTCCTATATATCACCAATAAAACTATGCAAGGAAACATAGTAGGAGATACCACATTTAAAACAACTCTACACAGAATAAAATACCTGGGAGTATAAAATTCCATCTGCTAAAAAGAAACCCAGGAAATATATGAACAAAATTATAAAAAACTTGTTATACAAATAAAATCAGATGTAAATAATTGGAGAAATATTAATTGTTCATGGGAAAGCAGGGCCAATATGATAAAAATGACAATTTTATCTAAACTAATTTATATATTCAATGTCATCCCAATTAAATTACCAAAAATTAATTTATTGAGTTATAAAAATAATAAAATTCATTTGGAAGAACAAAAGGTCAAAAATATCAAAGGCACTAATAAAGAAAAGTTAAGGAAAGGGGTTTAGCACTACGAGATCTTAAAGTGTAAAGGCATTAATTATTAAAATTATCTGATATTGGCTAAGAACCAGAAAGGTAGATGAGTGGAGCAGAATACAGAGTAGAATACAATTTATAGCAGAAATGTCTATAGTAACCTTGTGTTTGACATGTGTAACAACTTAAGTTTTGGGGATAAGAATTCATTATTTGGCAAAATTTGTTGAAAAAGCTGGAAAGCAACCTGGCAGAAATTGGACATAGACCAATATCTTACACCATTTACAAAAATAAGGTCAAAATGGATAAATTACCTAGATATAAAGAAAGATATTCCAAGAAATTTAGAAGAACATGGAATATATTACCTATCAGACTAATGGAAAAGTAAACAATTTATGCTCACCATAACATAACCTAGTACAGCATAAACATGCTGAGACCAAGTAATAAATCTAATTCCTGTCCAATTGCCCTCAGCAATAAACTCTACAAGTAGTTGTTCTATCTTTGCTGCCTTGAAGACTATCAGTGAAGTAGAACCCATTATCTACTGAGGCAGTGTGGGAGATATAACCAAAATCCCCCTGTCTCACACCCTACCACTCTTTACTTCTCCAGGGTAAATATCACCAGTTCCATCAGTCAGGCCTTATATGGTATAAAATCAAGTCTCTCACCAATATTCTCTGGACACTCTCCAGTTTATGCCCTTCTAAAATGTGGCACCCAAACCTGTCACAAAACATGGAGTCTTACCAGAGCAGAATGTAGTGGGACTACTACTTCTCTAGTGTGTCCTTGGAATCATTCAGTCCTTCCTTATTGTACTTTTAATTAATTTCATTCAAGGTCAAGGTTACCCCATAGAGAGGCATCTAAACCAGATTCTAAATCTTTGCATTCAAAATGGAGAAAATTATTAAGATATTAAGGCAAATTTCTAGCTATTTGAATAAGCTCACTCAAACACAGTGGCTCAAGAACTACTAACATCTCTATTATTATGCTGGAGGTTGTCTTTAACCTTAAAATTTTCAGCATGTTTATCAGTAACTTGGATGAAGATATAGAACTCATGTTTATCAGAATTGTGATTGACACAGAAGTAGGAGGATTAATATACTAATTGTCAAAATAGAAATTTAAAAATATTTAGGGTGGAACAATGAGTTGAAACAAGAAAGAAATTTAATAGAGATAAATTCAAAGTTTTACACATGGATTCAAAAAAGATGAGCTACATGAATGAAGGATAGGAAAACTGACTTGACTCATGGATCATTGTGAATCCAGTCAACAATGCGACACAACTATGAAAAAATATTATTAGGTTGCACTTATTTAAATACGGTATCCATTAAGATATGATAGCATTCAGAAAGTATGCCGTCCACTAATAAGAAAGTATGGTAGTCTTGTACTTTCTGGGCTCACATTTTAAAAGAGTCAGCGATGAATACATCCAGAGCATGATGGCAATTTTAGCAAAGAGTATGAAAACCCTGTTGGGGCAAATGTTGTTTTGCCTGTTAAGAGAGAAGACTTAGAGAGAATAGAGCAGCTCTTTTCAAATATTTGAAGAACTGTCATGTTAAAAGGGTTAGAGTTCATCTGTGTAGTTACAGAAGTTTGAACTAAGACCAAAGAGTGGAAATTATAAGGAGAGAAATTTAAGTTCAACATAAGAAAGAGATTTCTGGGAATTAGTACAGTCCAAAATAGAAATGGGATGTCTTGTGCAGTCATCCCTTTATCACTACTATGAATGTTTATGAAAAGGCTGAATGATGCGTTAGAGAGGATGTGGGGATTTCTGCACTGCTTGGGAAGTGATTTTTCAGCCTTTTTCAACTCTCCGTATAAATTGAAACATTTAAGAATCTTTTCTTTTTTGATAACATATAGTTGTTTCTCCCTTCTAGGATGCCACACACTGTAAAAAATTAAGAATTCAATTAAAATTTTTTTCTGAGTGTTGAATTACCCAACATTTACCTGCCTTTCTGCTCCATTATTTTGTCTTTTGAAATAGTTCTCAAATTGCTTTGACTGGCTTCTTTCAAAGGATGAACTGTAGAGAAAAATGGTAAATATTTGAATTACCTCACTTTTAATGATAAAATAATTTATAATGATAATTAAAATTTTACTGTATTCCAAGATTAGGATAAAAATCAGAAATTAAATAATTGTGATGGATAAAAATAGTAGAAACAATGCTATTGAATTCCATAAGGTTAAAAGATAAAGAAGGCTGAAAAATGTAAAGATGAGTTCCTAGCTGCTAAATTTGAATGTTCTAAATCCACAGGTGTCCTTGGATCATTTTCTCTATTGCTGACATTCTATCCTGATTTCCTATATAAATTGACTTTGAAAAGTTCAGCTTTGGCTAGGGAAGCTTTGCAAAGGGAGTAGGGCAAATACTATTTTGCTTGGATCAAATACTAACTAAACTTTCTGGAGTTTTCATGATTATTAGCATTAGTTAAACTGTTGAGAGCTCTTATAAATATATGTAGGATAGCTCAAAGTCTTGATAGACTTGTTGAAAGCTGTGCATATATAAGATTTGGAACAAGTGCTTCAAGGTTAACAAAAATAGACTTACAGCATTCCTAGCTAACTCTTTTTATTCTTGCTTTCCTATTCATTTGCATGGGACACCCAGAGGACTTTGTGGCCATATGGAAAAATAAAATGGAATCTCAGACTCATAAGACCCAGATAATTTTCTATGGTAGGCCCTCACCCCACCCCAAAAGAGGATTGAGAGTAAAGGATTCCCATATGAAGCTAACTGAAATTTGAAAGAATTTCTAACCCTAAGTCAAAGGGTTGTTTCAATCCCAAGAACAAGGAATTCAAAAGATAAAGCAAATGCCTCTCGGAAACCTGGAGACTAGCCCTTTCAACAGAGAGAAAAGGAGAAAAAACACTGCTTTGCCTTATTCTGATACCTAGATGAAGCCTTTCCTTTCCTTTTAAAAGACATAAAACTTGCCTTTGAACCATAAGCCAAAAGAGGTCTATGTAGTACCTATGTGATATTCACAGTGGCTATGGCAGCCATGAATATCGCAGCACAATTTTGAATCATGAAATACAGCAGACTCTCTGCATGGAAGACTGAACCAAAACATTTATTCAGACACCAGAAAGTCAAATCCATCTATACACAATAACAATGCAGAGGACGACATGATCCCCAAGCCTTCTCTCTACTAGGCTTCCCACAAACCAGCTCCATTACACTCATCACAAGCATGTACTTTCACTCACGCTAGCCAGCTGCCTGCTTGTCTGCATCCTATCTGACTCTGACTGCTCTCATGACCAAATTTCCTCTCACATCTGCTCTAGTTCTGCCTCTTCCTGTTCTACCCATCCTGCTCCATACCTTCGGCAAACTCCTCCCTCCGCAAACTTGTGTGACTCAGGCTTTCATATGACCCAGGCAGGTTACGTGGGCCTATTAATGAATGGGAAAGATCTTCCCATTTAAATTACCATTACAGTCTATTAGAACTCCCCTCTCCTCTACTAAAGATTATAGATATTAGAGCTGGAAGAGGCTTTAGAAGTGACTGTCCAAACCCCAAATTTTATGATTTATTAGGAAAAAGAGGCCCATATTGTTGTGACTTGCCCTGAGTGGCATATATTAAATGGAAAAACTGGGATTTGAATCTATGTCTTCTGAACTCAAAATTCAATAGTTTTTTCTCTAGTACCTTACACAATCTCCAGTTGCTTAGAATAAAGGCCAAAAGCAACATTAAATTTCAAGAAAGGTTAATGGTGAAAAGATGATACTGAATGAAATTAAAACAGTTTTTGCCTGATCTATTCAAATAAACTACCATCATAAAACAAGAGAAAATGGATGACATCTGTTAGCCAGTGAAAGATAGTTTGACTGGTATGGTCTCAGTCTCCTTTCCCTGGCTTCCCACCATTTCAGCCCGTTGCTAGAATGGGGCCATTAGGATTGCATTTCTCCATTCCTATCTCCCTGTTCTGCTTTCCAATCTCCTTAATAATTTAGAGAATTCTGGTCTTATAGGTAACAGGACAATTTTCTATTGGTATCATATTGGCTTTTTAAGCAAAAATAATATGCTCCTGCATCCAGGGCCAACTCTAGTTGTTCTGATCTATATCTTGCCACTGAACCCAGATAATTCTAGAGGAGATAGTGAGGCTGGTGACTTTACACAGACCTGCCTCACTTAAATCCAATTCACTTGCAAGTCAAGACATCACCCTTCTGATGTCATTAGTCTTCTTCTAATAAGGATAAACAACAATCTGTGAGTAGTCATAGTTGCCCCACTGAGGACCCAACTGGCCAGTTCCAGTTGGACAATGCTGCTCCTTAATTTCTTTGCTCTTTTCTTCCTTCCCTCCCTACTTCCCTCCTTCCTTCCTTCCTTCTTTCCTTTTCTCCTTCCTTCCTTCTCTCCTTTCCTCCTCTCACTTCTCTTCCTCTGTCCACTCAGGAAATCATACCCTTACCTATGGGAGCTCTGCCCAAATGAATATAAATTTTGATCACTGAAACCTTGCAAGATATCTTGGGGTTTATGGCCTAGATTTCTTTTTCTCTTCCCTACTATTTTATTCTATTATTAAAAAATTAAAGCTGGGACAATTAACTCTTTTGTCCCAGGTAGTTTCATTTATGATTCTTGAAATACAGCATTGGGAAACCAAGTTTGGATGAAGTCCATTGGGATTCAAATGGAGCTACTTGCTCATGCCTTAAACCCAAATCACTCTGGCTTTCAGAAACTGGCCAACAACAGGTCCCAACACGAACCCCACTTGGTCATTGTTTGGGTTTTGATGGCTCACAGTGAGTGTAAATAGCAATAATTTCTGTTTTGGCTAAAAATCCTGAGAGTCTTCTCCAACCAGACTGATTTTTTTGTCTCATTTCTTAGCCCTAAATTACTGGATGGGCATTGCCTCAGACAACCTGAGACCTGAGAAAGACCTTAGCTTAAAAGAGCCAAGATCTTCTGCTTCAGCCAGGGCCATCTTCAGTCATCCTGATCTATATCTTGCCACTGGACCCAGGTGGTTCTGAAGGAGAAAAAGTGAGGCTGATGACTTTGTACAACTCTGCCTTACTTAAATCCAATTCACTTGCAAGTCTAGACATCAGTCACTGGTCCTCTTTGAGAAACAAAGGACAAACAACAAGGAAAGGTCAAACCCTGTGGGTCTTGTGGGCTTTCAGCTGGAGAGTGAATACTTCTCCACAAAATCTATAGTATTTGCATTATATTTCCTATTCTCACTGCCGCTATTTTATTATAGGCTCTTCTTGGAGGATTTTGATAGCTTCTTAGTAACCTCTTTCCTTATAAAACAAAGGAGTTAGAACAAATGGAACCTAAGGAGCCTTCTAAATCCAGATCTATGAAATTAATTTTTCACATTAATGGTAGCTTCTGCTCAGAAATTTTAAGTCACTTTCTATTGCATGCTGATTGAAATTTAAATTTCTTTGCTTGATTCTCCATAATTTGTCATAGATCTACTGTTTTTTAACATTCTCTTATGTACTCTCCTTGACATGGTCCTGTCCAATTAGATTAGTCTTTGCAAGAGGCATAGCTTCTACATAGTATTTAAGGGAAGACACAGAGAAGAATTTATAGTAGGTGGACAGGTACCATTAGAGGGAATGACTACAATGATGACATAAAGATTTAAGTATTTACATATATACACATATAATTATTTTTCCCAAAAGAGTAGGATTAGTAACTGAGTCAATTTTTTTTTTCTCTCAAGACACTGACAATTATCAAGAGAGTAGGATATTACAGAGTTCTGGACTTGGAGTTAGGAAAAGCTTATGTTTGATATCCAACTCTAACAATTTATTAGCTGTCAACAATTTGGAACTATGCTCAAAAAGTTCCAAATTCATGCATATTCCTTGATTCTACTAGATCTATACCCCCAAAGAAATCAAAGAAAGAGAGAAGGACCCAAATACACAAAAATATTTAATGAAGTTCATTTAGTAGTCACAAAGAACTGGAAACTAAGGGGCTACATAGCAATTTTGGAAATGGCTGAACAAATTCTGGTATGTCAATGCAATAGAATGCTGTGGTTCTGTAGGAAACTGTGAGACAAGCAGTTTCAGAAAAATCTAGGAAGACTTCTGTGAAGTGATATAGAGTAATGGGAGCAGAATTAGGAAAACAACATATACAAGAACAACCTTATAAGAACAAACTTTGAATGACTTGAGAACTCCAATTGATGCAATGACCACCTATAATTCCAGAGGCCTGACGATGATATATGCCAACTTCCTGATAGAGAAGTGATGGACACAAGATGCAGATGTCATTTTAAATTTCTTTTCTATTGGCTCCAGTACACCCATTTTATTTTTAGAGAAAGTCACATCTTCAGCTGATGCTTTTTTTTCTTTATGGACCTCCAAAAATTTAACCCATGTGATTAATTAATGTTAAAAACTTTCTGGCTCAGCTTTATTTACTCATTTCCTGATTAGTTGTAAATTCCAGAAAAGAACCTCTAGCATTAACTGATTTATTTACAAGTTTTTCTTAAATAAGTCTTCCTCTTCTTTTATCAGTTCTTTGAAATGTAAATCTTTACATACTCCTTTGACCTCCATACTGCCTTCTATAAAATGGTGAAAATGCCATTTGTGGCCCATTGGTCTTTATTTGCCATGGGATTGTGTACTAAACATATGACAAACCAGTTAGTTGAATATCTCTGCATGTTGATAAGTCTGACTGGCAGCAGTACCTATCAACAAACCCCAGAATATTTTTATATCATAGAATAGGACATGTATTGTTGGACATGGTCAATGTGAGAATTTATTTTGCTAGACTGTGTACATTTGTTGCAAGGATTTTGTTTTTCTTTTTTCAAGGGAGGCAGAAGGAAATAAAATTAAGGTTCATTAATGAGAACATTAAAATAATTTTAAAAAACTGACTGGTGTAGAATTATTGGCAAATTATTTAACTGGTCTTTGCCTCACTTTCCTGATGTGTAAAATGGGAATGATATCCATAGTACCTATCTTATAGAACTGTTAAGTAAAATATTAATTTATTTTGCAAATTTTAATTTATTTAAATTTTAATGAGGGGTAGTACAGATTGCAGTGAATAGAATGGCACTCTTGAGACCAGGAAGGTCTCTGTTCAAGTTGTACATCTAACCTGTACTCATTACGTGACCATAGACAGTCATGTAACCTCTCAGTGCTCCAAACACAATTCTAATACTTTAAGATGCAGATGAAGTGTTGACCTGAATTCATAATAGAAGTTTCTTCCCCTAGAACATCCAGATAGGTAGATAGATAGATAGATAGATAGATAGATAGATAGATAGATAGATAGATAGATAGATAGATAAACATATATATATATAATGTTATATAAATATTGACTATTATTATTGTTCTACATTCACTTCCTGTGTTTCCCTTCCAACCCTTAACTTTCTGTAATATTGTGCTGAGGTAATGTAAAATCAATTATTTGTCATATTGATTTCATAGAGTTCCATGTTTCCTATTGTTAACTTAAAAAAACACAATTAAGTGGAATATATCTATTCATTGAATGGGAGAGATGGAAGGGGCCTTAGACATTGTTTAATTCAATTCTAGTAGGATCCCATTTAATATTTCTAATTTTCTAAAATGATATTTTAAAAATCATAGATACAACAAATCAATTTTACTTGTGTAATCTTTGATTCCCACTTTACTCTCACTTTGGCCAATGTTCTAATTTAAGGTTAAAAGAGTAAGAGAAAACATATTAATTCACACATGCACAAAACTTTTGATTTACTGATTGGAAAAAACAAACAAGTAGAAGGAACGATGTGATAACTTTTCCTTATATCTTTACCTTTCTCTTGAGCACTGGAGATCTGAAGCAAGTTGGTGAAATCTTTTGTTTTAGATAGCAATTCTTGGTAAGTTCCCATTTGTGTTACCTTACCACTTTCCATTACAAGTATAAGGTCTGTCTGAGGCAGAACTGTAAGGTTGTGTGTCACTAAAACACGAGTCTGAAATACAAAATGTTTCACTTCTTAATAAACCACTATAATTTGCATGAATAATACAATTTTATTAAAGATTCAATTAATCAGTGTTTCAGTGTGTTCTCCTCAATTGTTGTGTGTAAGATAAACTTATATTTCAAAGTGAATTACCAAGTATTACAGTAAGAATAAGGTGAATCAGTGAGTAAGTGAATGGTAATACCTTATCTCCAACTGTATTTTGGTTTTTGGATTTGAATCTATCTTAATACTAAAATACATGTACTTTACATTCTTAGTATGTTACACACATAATACAGTAGAGTATCTACTGTTACTTTGAAAGCTCAATGGGTAAACTAGTAGGATCTGATGAAATGGCACAGCTTCCCCACAAGACAGCTACTGCTATTTGCAGCTCTTTGGTAAAAAGACCCAGATCCATTCTTGCTCCATTACGGAAGGTTTATGGAAATAAGGAATCACTATTAATAAGACTGTCTCTCATACAGCTGCTTGGTTCTTAACTCTTTCCACCTAGGCAATTCTGATGGTCTCTGACTCTAACATACCAGGTACTCCTTAGCAACTGTTCACAGAAGCAGACAAATGAAATTAAAATTGATAGAATAGTTATCTAAGTCAGTCATAGTATTAATTAAAGTAAAAAAAATCAAATGAACCTTAAAGAACAAGAAAATTTTTTAGAATCAACTTTTTCCTTCTGGGAGAGAGAGAGAGAGAGACAGAGAGAGGGAGGGAGGGAGAGAGAGAGAGAGAGAGAGAGAGAGAGAGAGAGAGAGAGAGAGAGAGAGAGAGAGAGAGAGAGAGAGAGAGAGAGAGAGAGAGAGAGAGAGAGAGAGAGAGAGAGAGAGAGAGAGAGAGAGAGAGAAGGAGAGGGAGAGATGGGAGACAGGCAAACGTTGCACTATCTTTGTTTGCCATGATCAGACCTGCCTTGCACTTCAGTCATAGAACATCAGCCAGAGGAGGGAACTCCCAGGAAGCCTGGCTGTAGCCTCTAAGCCTCATTCTTATGTAGTTCCTGACTATTATACACTCTCAACCCCCAATCACTCAGCACTCGAGCAGTCTAGTTTTTTCCTTCACTCAAATCCTCAATCAGAAGGGAAACACTAATGGGAATTGTCCACATGGCCTCACCTAAGCTCAGTTCAAATCAGCCCCCCCTTCCACTTTCACCTTTCAGAATGAGGAAAAAGAAGTCTTTCCCAGGTCAGTGACAGCTTCTCTGATTCCAGAAAAATACATATATAGGTATTGAAGACCTTACTTCTACCATAGAAACTGGTCACCAAATTATCATTATGGTGAAATGAAACTTTCCAAATTATTTATTAAAAGTTTTTATTAGAAAATCATTCTCCTCCTCTATGTTTTTCTTATGAAACTTCAAGCCATAAAAAATTACATTTGCTATAATAAAATTAATTTGCTGAGGAATATGAGTAAGCAAAGACGCTATTATTATACTGGTCCATTCCTTCTGACAAGTAGTCATCCTTGATCTTCCTTTTTGGAACCTAATGACATGTAGGATCATCAGCTTTTCTGCACTGAGTCACCCCACCTGTCTAAAAAGCAAGCGTTAGTGCTGTTACTGTTAATCACCCCACCCTGAAAGATGGGAAACCCAGCATGTAACAGTAGGTTCTTGCCTATGGAATTGAAACTTTGTTTTAGACACACTCATATTGTCTGAGAAAACAAAACCTGTAGAACCACCAAGTTCACCTACTCTCTACCTCAAAAACCCTCCACATTATCGTCTACTATCTCTAGTCTCTGAGAAAGAGATGTCTTTCTCCTTGCCTACGATAATAAATGCCAACTGCTTTTGCAGCTAGGAGCTTATCAAATACTCTGTCTCTGTTTATATTTTCTCAGCAGCTGAAATACTGCCCTCCTTTCTGAGGCCTTTTAATGATTTGCACCCCTCCAAACCTACCCCGCCCATGTTTGCCCCCCAGTACCTTTGCACCAAATTTACTTACACTTCACCTTCTGAGCACGACAAACATCTTCACTGGCTACCTATTGCCTATACAATAAATAAAATCTCAGCCTGGCATTCAAAGCTCTTCACAATATGGGTCCTAGTAATTTTTTCAGACATTTCACATAACTCCCTTTTACAAATTTAAATTTCTAACACACTGCAGAACCAACTGTTCCTCCAACTTGGCATCTATTGTCCACTGTTTTTAGAGCTTTCTCCCATCCTTAGACTGCACCTCGATACCTTTGCTTCTCAGAATTAATTTCTTTCAAAGTTTACCTAAGGTACCACTTCTAAATTTTAATTTTCTCTAATTTTCCAAGTTACTTTAAAAATTGTGCATATTTTGTAACTTTCCCACCCTCAGCAAAATAAACTCTCTAAGAATAAGGGTTGTTTTGCTGCCTAGAACAATACCGAGTTATTTAAAAGTTGTCTCAAAGGTCAAGAGAAACAAGGTACGATCCTGCCATGCATACCTTGTTTTTTAAAAGCCCTGAGGATCCTATCACTTTTTCAAAAAGGTGTTTCCCAACATGGACATCAACTGCAGACAAAGGATCATCAAGGAGATAGATATCAGCACCACTGTAAACAGCTCTGGCCAGGCTTACACGTTGTTTCTGACCTCCACTTATATTCACACCCTGTAAGGGAAATGAAGACTAGATCAGATTTTCACTAAAATCCAAAGCTTATATCCCTAACTATCCCTAACTTATATCCCTAGTACTATTGTGCTATAAGAAATGATTAGCAGGGAGATTTCAGAAAAAAACTGGAAAAGTTTACGTGAACTGATACAAAGTGAAATGAGCATAACTAGGAGAAATTGTATATACTAACAGCAATATTGTATGATGATTAACTGTGAATGAATGAGCTATTCTCAGCAATACAATACTCCAAGACAATTCCAAAGGACTTGTGTTGAAAAATGCTTTCTATCTCCAGAGAAAGAACTGATGGAGTCGGAATGCAGATTGAAGCACACTTTTTCAACTTTCATTATTATTCTTAGTGGGTTTTTTTGGTGTGTATTTTCTTTTTCATCCTGGTTAATACAGAAATGTTTTGCATAACTGCACATGGAAGTTCTATATCAAATTGCTGGCCTTCTCCAGGAGAGGGGAAGAGAGTGGAGTGAGAGAATTTGGAAAGCAAAATTTTTAAAAATGAATGTTAAAATTTGTGTTTACCTGTAATTGAGATAAAATTCAAATTACATAAGAATGTCAAAAATGATAATTCATATTTATATACCACTTTCAGATATACCAAAATCTCTCTTCACAATAAGAACCACCTCAGTTGAGAACAGCATTTTCATTTTGTAGTTGAGAAAACTAAATCTCAGAGAGGTTAAAGAGATTTCAATGTCACTCATCTAATGTCAGAATCAGGATTTTGATATTTATGGAAGCAAGAAAAATAGTCTTAAACTAATCCCCAACCTTAGTATTATCCAAGAATTTTAGTGTCCTCTTGTTACCACCAATAATATCTTAATATTCAACCCTTGAAAACATAGGTCTTCTAAGTTTAAGACTCTTAAAGCTCACCAAATGGTCCTTCATGGATAAACAATGCCTTCTCTCTTAATTTGGAATGTAATGAATTCTATTTAAGAATTAAAGCTAACATATATGCATATATATACAAATATCCATGAGTAAAGTGTATGTAACTTGAGCGATGCATGAGTGTTCATCCTTCCTTGCCGAAGAAGACCATGCCATCAGGGAAATAATGACATGACTTGCACTTGACTTTGTTTTGTGTGAGGGAGGTCTGTGCAGGTCACCAGCCTCACTTCTCCTCCAGAGCCATCTGAATCCAGTGACCAGATATTCCTCAGGATGACTGGAGAGGACCCAGGATGAGGCAATTGGGGTTGAGTGACTTGCCCAAGGTCACACAGCTAGTGAGTGTCAAGTGTCTGAGTTGAGATTTGAACTCAGGTCCTCCTGATTTCTGCACTGGTGCTCTATCCACTGCACCAGCTAGCTGCCTAATTTGAGTGACACTTTCCTGTCAGATATATGAGTAGGGCCCTTGACGTGATGACCTCATCTAAGCTCTGGCTCTGTGAATTTAGAAACTCAGAGGTGAACAAAAGTATGATCTGATCATGGGATATGAAATGGTGGTTGCATTACTGAATAGAGTTCTTATGTAATGACTGTTATTTATCACCATCATTTTCCTTCAAACCTGGAATGCTGATTATGAAACTTACAAGTGTATGTTTCAGATAATCACAAGCCTAGAACTTTTTTTTGGTCCTTAACCTCACAATAATCATGCCTCCTATGACACTAGTACATTGCAAATTGTTTTAATTTTTAACTTAACACTTGTATAGATCTTTGACACAATCTGATGATAAATTTTGCCAGTGCAACTGAAGAGAACTTTACTGCTGTATATTGATGAAATATAATCTTACTCTTTCTCCAATTTCAGTTTGGTCTCCATTTGGGAATTTCTCCAAATCTGGTAGCAGAGCACAAGCTTCCAGTACTCTTTCATAGTACTGTCTCTGCATAACTGAGCCAAAGAGAATGTTTTCTTGTAATTTGGAATTCTGGATCCAGGCCTGCTGGGAGACATAAGCCACTGAGCCCTAAAAGAAAGAAAAAAAAGAAAGAAAAAAAAGAAAGTCTTTTTAAGCAAGTAGAAGAAATTAGAAGATATATTTAATTTTGAGTTTTTCCTATTTACTTTCTCATTTAGGTCTTAAAATTAAAATCTTTTCAAAAATGATTTTTCTTAATTTTAAGACAGCTAATATAACAGTTTTGAAACAGACTCAGGTTTGTCCAATGGCTATTTCAGAGACTTAGATTACTTTGTCTTTCATTTTCACCTTCAATGAAGTCTCTGTAACGAATTATATATATCCTCCTGGTTTTGTTTGCTTGTTTTGTTCTTGTTCGTAATTGCTTCTAAAAATTAGGCTTCTAATATTACGGTACCCTATTGCACAAACTAGAGCAGCTAGGTGGTGCAGTGGATAGAGTTCTGGGCCTGGAGTCAGGAAGACTCATCTGCCTGGCTTCGAATCCAGACACAGATACTTACCAGCTATGTGACCTTGGGCAAATTACTTAATTTTGTTACCTCATTTCCTCATCTGGAAAATGAACTGGGAAAGGAAATGGCAAGCCACTAAAGTTTCTTTGTCAAGAAAACTCCAAATGAGGTCACAAAGAGTTTGGCATAACAAAGAGTTTTGGCACCAACACAAATACTGCACAAATTATGCTTTTTTTTTATATACCATGTTTTTCTAGAACACAAATCTTTATAAAACAGAAAACACATTATTTTCTCCTATACCTTTGAAACCACCCTTGTAGTTTCTTGAGATAATTTACTTATAAACCATGCTAGAAAAATCCCAGGAAAGATATGTTATTTCCTGATTGTCATACATACACACACAATATATATACATACATATAAGTGTATATTTCAGCTATTACGACATATCTCTTTATACCAGACCTTTAAAACCTCATAATTAAAGCTATACTAAGCTTAAGAAATACTATATTTGTAGAAGTCCACTCACATGGCATATCTGTATAGATAGGCATGCTTTGAAAAGGTTCCAATGGACACTATGCAAATACCCCAAATTTATATTATGATCAGAGGAAAGCAAAACCAGGATAAGGCAGAAGGATTGAGAAAAGACTAGAGATAGGGAGACTGGAATTAAAGATAAGAAAAAAGAGAAAAGATGTATTTCTGTATAAAGCTTAATTATAAATAAGGAAGTATATGCTAATTATAAAGGTGATTAAATGCAGAAACAGGCTACCAAAGGGCATTGTGTAATTTCCATTCACAAAGACCTCTTCAAGAGTATACATCATAATTTATGGGTTCATCTACTTGTAGTCATGTGGTTGAATCATATCCTAAAAGCCACCAGTTACAAAGTCACTTTTTAAAGAAATGACCACAATTACTTAAGGATTCTTGGAATAGATGATTATTAGAAATATAAATTCCTAATTTTATTAGTTTAGTATAAAACTAATATATATAAATCATATAAATCAGTTAAGCATCATAAATGATTATTATAATATTAGTATTAATAAAGATATTAATATACATGCATTTTCCCAAAGTGCTCAGTTGACAGAATGATATTGCAGGTCTATTAATGGTTAATCAACTTTTTTTAAGAAAATGACTATGTAAAATCTTTGAATCTTTAATGAGGAAACTCAGAAAGAATAAATAATTGACTGTACTTTTCTCTGGACTGTTCCTTTAAGTTTCTCCATCTCTCCCAGAATGGCAGACAGCATAGATGATTTTCCTGACCCAACTTGTCCTATAATTGCCACTAACGCTCCTTCTGGAATCTTTATGTTCAAACTGAAAAAAAAAGATGAGGAAGCACATATGAACACTAGTCAATCTTCATTATTTCTTTATATTTCCAGACCAGTTAGTATTCCTAAAGCTGAGAATCTTTATTTTGATTATAACTGTTCACTCCCTATTTCTCAAGATTCGATCCTCTCAAACAAATAAAACAGAACAAAATTCTAGAATGGGCATGAAGGAGAGAAAAAGTTTGAAATAAGAGAGCATAAGAGAAAAGAATATAAAAGATAAAAGACAATAATAGAAATAAGAGATGCTTTGCATCACTTTAAAAAATTTAGATCTCTTTCAAGAACTCACATCTTCTTTAATCAACATAGTCCAAGATTTGCTACAAAGACAGAAATTAAAGAATATCATATCTAAGGAATAAGAACACAAAGTTATCCAAAGAGTAATGACATGCAAATGGTAGTTAGAAGTAGGCTGTAGCATGTTATAAATGACAAATAATGCATGAGAGGACATTATTGGGCATATAAATCATAGTAAAAAGAGGCAGCAAAAATCAGAGACAACAAATGGAAATCATAAATGACAAACTGGTGAAACTAAGATATCAAAAATAATATATACATACACAAAAAAAAAACAGAAAAAACTTCTATGTCCTATGGATCCTCTTTCAAGGCCTAAAAGAAAAGACACAGATAAGCACAGTCCAAAATGAGAAGACAGGAAAGGGATGAAAACTGAAATTTTGAAGGCACTATGTGCCCTAATGAAACCACAAATCTGCCCATGTTAGTACTCTTAAATATATATATATGTACATATATATGTACATATATATGTATGTAGATAGATAGATAGATAGTCTTAGGAAATGTCATGCCAAGTATAATGCCTTACTCATTTAAGGTTGGAGTCTGATTCTTTTCCCAGGTGAAGGATGCATCAGTAAATATTATAGCATAATCTATAAGTAATAACAAAAATAAAAACAATGGGAAATTACAGAAATAATTAAATTCAACTCTAGAGTAATTCAAATTTTATAGAACAAAAAGAATGACTTACTTCCAGGATAATAAGTTTCAATGTCTTCAGGATTGAGCTCCTCAGCATGAAGAAAATCTTGCAAACGACCTAGAGATATTTTTGTCTGTTGATATAATTACATGTGTTTCACTTACTTTGTGTTGAAGTAAAATCAACTTCCTTAATAAGCAAAGGATAGTTCAATTTATAAATATTTATATTTCTGCTTTATTTCTTATTTTTATAAACCTAATCAACACCAACAAACATGAACACCTCAATATGCACAGAAAAATAAAAAAATATGCATATGAAATTATGAACTTTTGTTTACATTTTCTCCTGACTATCAAATGTCCAGAAATACATGTTGTCAAATTTTCCATATTTAAAGCTTAAATTAATTCTTAAAAAAAAATAGACTAGCAAAACACTGAACCTTCCCAACTGGTGATTTTAACTATAGCACAATAATTGAGTGAAACTGATGTAGAAAACAGGCTTCAACTGAAAAAAAAGTATAAAACCTTAGTATAAAAAAAGCATAAAAGTGAAAAGAATACAAAATATTTTTAAAATCTGGAGAGAAACAATAAAGTCATGAAAGACAGTTACGCAACACTACCTGGACTACGGTAGAGATCA
Source organism: Notamacropus eugenii (assembly GCF_028372415.1). Classification (NCBI taxonomy): domain Eukaryota; kingdom Metazoa; phylum Chordata; class Mammalia; order Diprotodontia; family Macropodidae; genus Notamacropus; species Notamacropus eugenii. The sequence goes on along the minus strand of NC_092876.1, from coordinate 409,707,714 downwards.
CCGCTGGTAAGTCAAACAAAGGGAGCCTCAAAATATTAAACAATGACATAGATGTAAAAACTTTATTGGCTGTTAAAATATTCCCTTCATCCAGAAGAAAATATACTCCAAAAGTGGCCAGGGACACCTAAAAAAAAGAAATGCTTTATTTGCTTTAAACACTTTTTATTTTTCATCATTGTATTTTTTTTTAGGAATGGCTACCAAGATCTTATATAAACACATATACACACACATAAAACATGCATTTATACATATATATATTTACATGTATATGTGTATTGGTCAACTTAGACTCAGTATTACAGCCAATTAATGAACTGAAGAACATAAAAGATACATTCAGATCATCTTACTCCTCTACCCAAATCCTTACAATGGCCTGTTGGTACTGAGTAACCTTCAAGTATCTTAACTTTTATGGCATTTCACAATATTCACAATATATTCTATCTAGTTTTAACCTTATCTTACATCACAAATTTTCATGTACTATATGCTATCTTATTGTTCCCCCAATACATACTCCTTCTGTATCTTATAACATACTATTTATTACTCTAATCATTTTTTCTTCTCTATTATAGAGTTCCTACTCATGTACTACAGCACAACCCTACAGTCACCATCTTTCAGAAGCATTCAATAAATTCCCATATCAGTAACAGTCTTTTTCTCCTTGGATTTCTCTTAGCACTTCGTTGAAGCATCTCTCATGCACATGGGATTATTGTAGCAAACCACCTTTGGCAATGGCAGGTTAGATCTCCAAGGTGGTAGCTCTTAACTGCTTTCAAGATTCTAGAGATAACCCCACATATGTCCATGCTCCTAAGGATGGCTTATGAGTCCTCATCATTGTGTTTATCTTTAACAATCAGTCAGGAGACTTAATTCTTTCTCAAAAGCATTTACGCAAGTGGTATAGCAAGAACAATGTTTACAAAGCAATTTTCCCTCTCTGCTGAAAAAACCTGGAGAGCCCCGTGCCATAAGTACATGCAGATATTTGCTTGTCTGTATAGGTGAGCGCTAGTATATGAGTAAGATGAGTTACCAGACCTGTTTTATTTGTATTTCCCATTTCAATTATTTCCAAATGGCTTTCATGAGTTGAAGCCACCATGACTTCTGTTTTTGTTTTATTTTGGTGATTATATGTCCTTTAGTGATGTCATTGAGAAATTTATCAATGGCAAGTTAGTTGCTCACAAATTTCCAATAGCAGACAACGAATCCCAGAAAAATCCTTAATTCATGTAGATTCTTTAGATGTGGCCAATTGAGGAGTGCTTGTACCTTCTCTCAATCAGCGTTTACTTCTTGCTATGAACTATGTGGCCCACCTACTTGACCAAGGTATTTTTTGCCATCTGACAAGGTCAGAACAGCTTCCTTTGGATATTACTTTAACCAATCTTTCCTTCTCCTTTAGTGAAAGAGTTCTTAATCTTTTTTTGTGCGTGTCATGGAATCCTTTGTTGGTCTGGTGATGCCTATGGACCTCTTCTCAGAATAATGTTTTAAATGTATAAAATGAAACACAAAGTATTATAAAGGAAACTAATTACATTGAAATACAATTATCAACATATACTTAAAAAATAAATTAACTAAGAACCCCTATTTTAGTGTCTTTCCAAAGCCAGTCGATCAACCAAGTGTATCAACCTTATTCATGTTATCAATTACTTTGTCCATAAGACACTGAAAAATGATAGGTGCCCCTGAGATGATTAAATCTACAGTTTTTGTTTCAACTTAGTCTCTGTTTAAAATCACTCCTGCTCATCTTTGACCTGTTATGGGAATACTATTACAAAGTGTGTCCAGTATATTCCCTATTATCCCCATGGCATGCTATACTGATACATTTTAATTCTCTTATTCAAATTTTCATAGATTTCAATTCAGATCTTTCCAGGCTTCTTTGTTTAACTACAAAAGGTGATCATATGGGTTACTTGATTCAGTAATTATACTGTTACTGAGTAGTTCTCTCAGCTGGTTTCTGAGATCTTCCAATATGGATAAGGGAATCTCCTGCTACCTCTCTTGAAAAGGTCTGTCATTGTCAACATGGATCCTATGGATTGTCCTTGGGTTTTTTTGACATTCTACTCCTAGAAAGAATGCCTTTGTCCTCTCCTTAATCTATTTCCTCAATGAGTCTTTCCATTTTTAGGCACTAGAGATTTACCAGTCATATTTTTCTAGATCTGCTCCTGAGTAATAAAAATCAGTGTTCTGGTGGTATTGTCTTTCACCACTTGTTTCTATTTTCCTGAATGTTTCTGCACAGGTTGTGTAGACAGTGAAAATATTCAGAAACTGAGTCCCAGCTTCCGGCTTAAGATATGTTGCTAATAGTATCTCATGTTTTTTCCCTTACAACAACCCTGAGAGGTTCGATTATTATCATCCCTATTTCACAGCTAATGAATCTGAGGCAAAACCAACCCAACATCACACAGTATCTGAGGCTGGATTTGAACTCTGGTTTTCCTGACTCATGGCCTAGCGCTCTATCCATGGTGCCAACTGGAGTCAATTCTTATAGATAGAAAGTCTGAAGAACTATGGATAGAGGTTAGCAATTTTGTACAGGAGGCAACAAAAACATCTCAAAGAAAAGCAAGAAAGCAAAACAGCTGTCTGATGAGGCTTTTCGACCACTTGAGGAAAGAAGGAAAGAGAAAGGTAAAAGAGAAAGGGAAAGATATAACCAACTGAATACAGCATTCTTGAGAATAAGCCAGGACAGATAAGAAGGTGAGCAATGCAAGAAGAAAACAATAGAACTGGAAAGACATGAGATCTCTTCAAGAAACTTAGAGCTATTAAGGGAACATTTCACAAAAAAATGGGCACAATAAAATACAAAAATGGTAGGGACTTAACAGAAGTAGAAGAGCAAGAAATGGCAAGAATACATAGAAGATTGTGTTTCGCAAAATACTCTCTTTAGGAAAAAAGCATACTTTTTCTGAAATAAATAAATAAAATAAAGTTTAAAAGTATAGTTTTTGTCTACAATACCATGGCACTCCCAGGAGTCCCTTGGGTGGCTTTAGCCACATTTCTAATTTCTAATGCACTAAGAATGCAATATTCATATTGTTCAAATCAGCTTTTTTACTTTCAATATGTGCAGCTCTAAAAGAGGTAATAATACTTAAACACTCAACTGTGCAAAAATTATCCTAAAGGAATTGGTCAGACTTGTAAAAGAAACACAATGAGAAATTGACTAGTGATAGTCTAGAACAAAAGGGGAGAAAAAAACTAATTTTTCTTTAGGGGAACCATACAAAACCAGAGCATCTAAACATGAAAAAAAGACACTATAGAAAAATGTGTATCTCCTCTTTTACTTTTCTTTCCTTAGGACTTCAACACCTAAAGTGCTACATGACAATTCTTTAATTTAAAAAAAAAATGCAATGAAATTTCACTGAAAATCCTCTATTCCAGGTAATTTGGAGTGGATACCATTTAATCAGATTTGAAAAATGAAATAGAAAGCATCATATAAACTCACCAAGAAAGGAAGGCAAGTCAGTGTGAGCATAGAGAATACTGTAAGATATCCAGATGATTTTTGAATTTCTAATTCATGTTTTCGAATTTCAGTGATCTTTTTCTGATAGGAAGGTTCCCACGCATAAAGTTTAAGAATCTATATGACAATTAATTCAGAAAAAAATAGTGCACACATCATTACTAGAAATCAGTACCTTTATATCCCAGATTGAACTAAAAGTTCAATTTTCTTTTGCAATTTACTTGTCAATGTTTCAACTCTCACAAATATGTAATACCTATTTTTCTCCATAATGCTTCTCTATTAGTTAGTTTATTCCTCATGATAAAAAGATGATAAACTATTACCCTTGAGGTTTATTTTTAGCTCATTGCTTTGAAGTATAAAACACTTTAAGTTATCTCATCAGAATTTCTTACCATTGAAAAGTAATTTCAGAGAATATCTAATCTATTTACTAGTCTTAGTCTATTACTGTTTTTAATTATGAAACAGATGATTATCATATGCTCAAATGTTTTAAATCCAGCAGTTTCTCTAAGTGTCTCACAGAAGTGTTTCATAAATTTGTTTTTTAAGTCTATATATAACAGTTCATTAGAGTTTATTGATATTCAAGCAAACCTGTGAATTTTCTAATTAGTTCACCATATCACCTGTTTCCTGAAAGAAGAAATATTTTTTCATTGCAGTAGTACTGCTAAAGGAAACAGTATTAATATTTTGCTAATTTTATAGCTGTTTCCTCCTAAAAATCTGGTGAGGTAAGATTTTCTCAGAATTTTTCTATGGCATAGGACTCAGTTGTGATATGTATGGACTTTTCTTTTCACCTGGATACAAAATTATATCCCTATATTGGGTGTTACTTTTCTGGAATGAAACTTATTGCTAAGAGAGAATCTGCTTTGGATGATAATGGTCACCAAATGAGAACTTCTCCCATACTAATCATACAAGCATCTTCACTGACCACAGAGAGAAGAATAAGGATGTTTTCATGACATGGAGAAATGCTGATAAAGAAACTCCCTCTGCCAACATAGATCTGGACTTTCTCCATAGCCTATACTTTAGGAACCTAGAGGACGGAGAAGTAACTTGTCCAAAGTCACAAAGTCAATATATATCAGATTTGGGACTTGGACCTAGCTTTTGTAGATTTAATAGCAGCTTGTCATCTATTATACTGCTTCTTTTATTTTTTTATTTTTTATTTTTTTTATACTGCTTCTTTTAGAAAAAAGAAAAGCAAACTATACCACCCTAATCTTAAAACATATTTCTTTACGTCTAATTACTTTTTCTTGCTATTGTGCTAAGTCGCCAAAAAAACTAAATATATTTGATTATTAGCCTTGATATAATTTCTTTTTATGCACTACTGAAAATGATAATCATTCTCTTTTTGCTATGTTTACCTTGAGCTGAATACCTAAAATAGTCTTAAGCCATAATACTTAGATTGTTATTTTTAAGACATGGATAAAGTAATAGGATTCTTCTTACATCAGAATATATATACACTTTTTATTATTTCATTCTAAAAGGTACTGGCAGCATATTATGCTTTATTTTACCTTGATTCCCTGTAAGATTTCATTGAGTAGCTTTATCTGTTGATCTTTGTTCTTCGTTTGTCTTTTCTATTTAATGGATACAAAATCCCAAAAGCATGTTAAAATATTTGATAGGAGTTAAAATACTTTATTACATTCTAATATCACCTTCAATAAGCTGAAGTAGTACGATGCTTTGCATATTTTCTTTTATGTCTCATAAACAGAAACAGGCTTAAACATACAAAAAGCAGTGCTCTCTCTCTCTCTCGCAAAAATACCTCTAAACAAAGACAAGTCCAACCAATGAGGTTTGACTGAATAAATTGTGGCATAAGATATCTAAGAGATGAGGAAATAGATTATTTCAAAAATACATAGGAAGACTTCTATGAATTGATGCAGAATGAATTAAATAGAACAAAAATTATATTCTGAAATGAATATTATGAACAATTTTGAGGACTTTTACAAATTGATTAATGAAAAAATGAACAGGATCAGGAGAAAAATATATACAATAACTGCATCACCATCAATATAATTTTAAAAATAGACAGGTGATGAGGGGTGCTATCTGTAACATGTTTCACATACTTTCAAATTAGGTCAATGTATTTCTATTTAGTTTTCCTTTGCAGCTTTATTTGTTACAAGAACCCTTTCATAAAGGGAGAATAATCTGCAAATGTTTATTATATAAAAACCAATCATTAATAAAACCTTGAAAAATAGTTTACTACATAATACCCTTCCTTAATAATTTACTTTTGCTTGACCTTCTTAATTTATATAATTTCCAAAACTGTTTTGGAGGAAACATATCCAGTATGGTCAAAAGTCAACATAGAAGTGGGCCAGGAATTCATACTGAGAAAATATCTTCAAGTATTCCTTTTCCTTTCGAGAACACATCTTTTAACATTTTCTTGGAAAACACTAATTATTTCTTAGATCTTAAAGAACTGAAACTTCACTTCTTAATTAAGTCTTAATTAAATCATTGAAATTAATTCATTTGTTTCTAGAAGAAAGGGAAGTGAAAAGCTGAAATTATCCAGAGAATTTCATTCCTAAAAATTCCACTTAGAGAAAAGCAGAAGGTTTAACATGAAATAATCCCAGATTTATCATCTCTAGATACATAACTCAGTCTTCTACTATTTGGCATTTGTGTAGACATGTCACGAAATGTCCTACCTTTAGCATTTTTATTCTGTTAGCAACTAATGCATTTATAGGTATCACCAGTACAAGTACTGCAACACCTGCAAACACAGATGGACCCAGCTCTTGCCAAAGTAGTAAAATCGCCATCAGAATCTGCAGAGGTGCAGACCAGAGTATATTGAGATTTACAGTCAGGTCCATGAGTTGTTGGGCATCTACTGAAAACAAGTTAATAATTTCACCAGCTGAAAATTTTTTTCGGGAAGAGTTAGATAAATTTAAGGCCTAGAAAAAAGAGAAATATAAGATTAAGCATTATTCTATATGTGTGACTTCCTGATCTTCCTAACAAAGGAAATAATATGTAATAGGTTTATTGAACCTTCCACTGAAACTATGAATAAAAAGAATTGAGACTGATTTCCTTACTACAACCTTATGAAACAGGTAGAATAATACTGTTATCCCCATTTTACAGATGAGGAAAATGAGAGGAGTAGGAGTGACATGATCAGTCACCCAATCAGTATGTCTTAGAGCCAGGACTTTGATCTGGCCCAACTAATTCTGCTCTACCACACTATTTCAAATATATATATATATATATATATATATATATATATATATATATATATATATATATATATATATATATATATATATATATATATATATATATATATGTGTGTGTGTGTGTGTGTGTGTGTGTGTGTTTGTTATTACTATTATATTATATTTCTTCTCAAGACTATGAAGTGTTCTTCATGTGATTTTTTCCTATCTGATGGTCCCTCACCTTAAATTCTAAACCTTTATCCTAGTTTATGTCTCATTTCTACTAGTACACACAGGGTAACAAAGGTATTGGCTGATAAGAACACAAAATATGACTTGGGGTTTTAACTGTAAAAAAGAGACTGTTGAAATCTTTTGCTCTGTTCCCTTTTTGGAAGGAACTTAATTTTTATATTACTATTATAAGATCACATGGCCATAACTTGAGCACTGAAAGAATTCTTAGAGATTGGAAATGAACTAGAGAGAAATGTATTTATGAATAATGTTACATAAACTTTGTGTCTGGTACATTTTTGAAAATAAAAGTTCAACTTGTAGAATATTTCTAAACCTTTTTTCAAAGCAATGCTAACTCTTTTTCTCCATGTAATAGTTAATACTAAGGAAAATAGGCTAAGTTAATATTATGTGGGAATTTGGGAGTTCATATTTAATCTAATGCTCTGAAACCCTTTAGGATTCCAGTGCCACTACCAATAAGGAAGGAACCTTCTGAAGGTCTATCAGCCCACCTCCCCTACACACCATACAACTAGAAAACCACCTCATAATTTATCTAGGAACAGGAAAGCAGCTTACTAGCCCAGCAGGAAAGGTCAGTCTCACTGGAATGGGAAGGGAGCAAGGTCCAAGAGCAGCTGCTATAGCAGCCAGTCTCACAGCAGAGGGCCTACAGCAAGGCTGTAGGCATGGGGCAACCTACTAGAGAGACCCGGATCTCCTGCATATCAGTAAACCCCTAGGCAAGTGAGCAGTCTGTGCAGCCCAGCAAGGCCCCACGCCAGCAGCCCCATCTCCAGCACAAGCCACTGGTGAGGTCTTGATCCCACTGCTAAGCAGAAGTGATGCCCTTCCCTGGGGCTGGTCAGAGACCCTCTCCGTGGAGCCAATCATGAAAGAGACCCTGTTTCCATAGCAAGCCAGCAGCAAGGCTCCACCTCTGGCACAGTCCAGCAACAAGATTCCTCCTCCAAGCATAGTCACAAGAAAGATTCCGTTACTATAGCAACCCAGCAGCAAGGCCCCCACCCTCGGAACAGGCCAGCAGCTAAACCCCACATCCAAAGGAGAAGAACTGGGAGGCCCCATCCCCCTATTACAAGCCAAAAGGGAAGCTTACCCTCCCAAGAAAGCAAGCAGCTAAGCCTTGAAGCCCAGTGAAAGCCAAGACTCTAAGCCTCAGCAAAAAAAAAAAAAAAAAGAGAGAGAGAGAGAGAAAGAAAGAAAGAAAAAGAAAAAAGAAAAAAACTGGGACAGTGCAGGACCAGAGTCCAACTTTCACACAAAACCCCCAAGTCACAAAAAAGGCAGAAAAAATGAGCAAAACAACAGCAACAAAAAAACAAAAAACAAAAATTTGATTATAGAAAGTTATTATGGTGATAGGGAGGATCAAGACATAAACTTAGATGAGGACAATAGTGTCAACTTGGCTACATGTGAAGGCTTGAAAAAATGTAATTTTGTCTCAGGCCCAAAAAGAATTTCAAGAAGAGCTTTAAAAAGTAAATTAGAGAAGTAGAAGAAAAACTGGGAGAAGAAATGAGAGTAATACAAGAGAATCATGAAAAAGAAGTCAATAGCATGGTGAACAACATACAAAAATGTACTGAGGAAATAACTCCCTAAAAAATAGAATTAGCTAAATGGAAAAAGAAGTACAAAAAGCTCACTGTAGAAAATAATTCCTTAAAAATTAGAATTGAATAAGTAGAAATTAATGACTTTATGAGACATCAAGATACAATAAAACAAAATCAAAAAAGTAAAACATAAAAGAAAATGTAAAATTTCTCATTGAAAAATAACTGACCTGGGAAATAGAAACAGCAGACGTAATATGTGAATTATTGGACTACCTGAAAACCATGATTAAAAAAAAACCTTCAAGAAATTATCAAGTAAATCTACTCTGATATATTAGAACCAGACAAAAAAAAAAAAGACTCCACCAATCACCACCTGAAAGACATCCCAAAATAAAAACTTCCAGGAACATCATAATCAAATTCCAGAGCTCACAGATCAAAGGAAAAGTATTGCAAGAAGTAAAAAAGAAACAATTCAAATATTCTGGAGCTACAGTCAAGATTACACAGGATTTGTCACCTTCTACATCAAGGGAAAGGAGGGCTTAGAACATGATATACGGTAAGGCAAAGGAGTTAGAATTACAACAAAGAATCATCTACCCAGCAAAATTGAATATAATCTTTCAAGAAAAGAAATGCATATTTAATGAAATAGAGGACTTTCAAGAATTTCTAATTAAAAGATCAGAGCCAAATAAAAAAATGTGAGCTTCAATTACAAGACTCAAGGGAAACATTAAAAAAAGGTAAAAAAGTAAAAAGAAAGAGAAGACATAAATTCATTAAGGTTAAACTGTTTTTATTTCTATATGACAAGATAACATTTGTAACTCTTAACAACTTAATTATTATAAGAGAAATTAGAAGGAGTGTATGTAGACAGAGGTTGTGGATATAATGTGACTTCAGTGAGATGATACTCAAAAAAACAAAATAAAGGAGTGAAAAAGAAAACTGCATTGGAAGAAGAAAGAGGAGTGAGATTGAATGGGATAATTACCTCACATAAGAGAGGCTAGAAAGAGCTATTATAATGGAGGGGAAGACAGGGGGTAGAGAGTGGCAGGCAAAGCTTAATCCTTTCTCTGATCAAAAATGGCTGAAAGAGGCAATAATATGCACACTCAGTTGAATATAGAAATCTATCTTACCTGATAAGGAAATAAAAAAGGGCAGAAATAATAACAGGTAGATGGGGGGACATATAAAAGGGAGAATATATTGGGGAATATGATGATCAGAAGTAAAGCACTTGTGGGGCAGGCAAAAGATGGGGGGTAAGAGAAGAAGGATGAACAAGTGAAAAATAGCATGGAGGGAAACAGTTATCATAATTGTAAATGTGAATAGGATGAACTCACCCATAAAATGTGAGCAGATAGCAGAATGAATTAAAAATCAGAATCTTACAATATGCTGTTTACAAGAAACACATATGAAGCAGAGGGATACACAAAGAGGTAAGGGGCTGCCACAGAATCTATCATGCTTCAGCTAAAGCAAAGAAAGCAGGGGACAGTAATTATAACCTCAGAGAAAACAAAAGTAAAAATAGATCTAATTAAAAGAGATAAAGAAGGAAACTATATACTGCTGAAAGCTACCATCGAAAATGAAGTCACATCAATACAAAAAATGTATGTACCAAATGGTATAGTGTATAAATTTCTGAAGAAGTTGAATGAGTTACAGGAAGAAATATTAAATAAAATTGTACTAGTAAGGGACTTCAACCTTTTCGTCTAAGAATTCAATAAGTCTGACCAAAAGTATACAAGAAAGAAGTTAAGAAGGTGAATAAAATTCTGGAAAACTTAGATATCATGGACTTCTGTAGAAAACTGAATGAGAATAGAAATGAATTTCCTTTTTTTTAACATGGCACCTACACAAAAACTGATCACGTATTAAGACACAAAACCTCACAATCAAATGCAGAAAAGTAGAAATAGCAAACAAGTCCTTTTCATATCATAATGCAATAAAAATTATATTGAATAATATACAATAGAAAAAGAGATTAAAATTAATTTGACATTAGTCTAATCTTAAAAAATAAATGTCAGAACAAATCATAGAAACAATTGATAATTTCAATAAAGAAAATGACAGCAATGAGACTATGTACCAAAATTTATGGAATGTAACCAAGGCAGTTCTTAGGGGGAAATGTACATATCTAATTGCTTACATTAATTAAGAAAAAGAAAAAAAGCAGTCAACAAATTGAACATGCAGCTAAAAGAACTTAAAAGAAAACAAATTAAAAATTCCCAATTAAACACCAGATTGGAAATCCTGAAAACCAAGAGAGAGATTAATAAAACTGAAAATAAGAAAATCAATGAACGTAAAACTAGAAGCTGGTTTTATGAAAATATCAATAAAATAGACAAACTATTGATTCATTTGATTTAAAAAAGGAAAGAAGAAAACTAAATTACTAGTTTAAAAAATGAAAAGGGCGAATTCACCACTGATGAATAGGAAATTAAAACAACTACAAGGAGCTATTTTCTCCAATTGTATGTCAATAAATTTGACAATCTTAATGAAATGGATGAATTTACAAAAATATAAATTACCTACATTAACAGAGGAAGAAATAAAATACTTAAATTAGAATAGAAAAATAGAATAATAAAATAGAAAATGAAATTGAACAAGACACTGATGAACTTCCTAAAACAAAATTTCCAGGACCAGATATATTTACAATCAAATTCCACCAAACATTTAAAGAGCAATTAATCCCAATGTTATATAAAATATTTGGAAAAACATGTGAAGAAAAAGTCCTACCAAATTCATTTTATGACACAAATATGGTGTTAATACCCAAAACCAGGAAGACCCAAAACAGAGAAAGAAAATTTTCGACCAATTTCCCTAATGAATATTGATGCAAATATTTTAAATAAAATACTAGAAAAAAAGATTACAGCAATATATCACAAGAATCATATACTCTGACCAGGTGGAATTTATAGCAGGAATTCAGGGCTGGTTCAATATTTGGAAAACTATCAGTATAATTGACCATATCAATAATAAAACCAAAAGAAATCATATGATTATCTCAATAGATGCAGAAAAAAACCTTGACAAAATACAGCACTCTTTCCTATTCAAAACACTAGCTAGCTTAGGAATAAATGGAGCTTACCTTAAAATGATAAGTAATATTAATCTAAAACCATCACAAGCATTATTTGTAATGGGGATAAGCTAGAAGCCTTTCCAGGACAATCAGGGGGAAGCAAGGATGCTCATTATCACCTCTATTATTTACTATTATAGTAGAAATGTTAGCTATAGTAATAGGAGAAGAAAAAGAAATGAATAGGCAATGAGGAAACAAACTATAACCCTTTGCAGTTGATATGATGATATACTTAGAGAATCCTAGAGAATCAACTAAGAAACTACTTGAAATTATTACCATCTTCAGCAAAGTTTCAAGATACATAAATCATTAGCATTTCTATATATTACCAACAAAATCCAGCATGAAAGGTATAAAGAGAAATTTCACTTAAAATAACTGTAGATAATATGAAATACTTGGGAGTCTACCTGCCAAAATAAACCCAGGAACTATATGAACACAACTATAAAACACTTTTCACACAATCAAGTCAGATCTAAATGATTGGAAAATTATGACAAATTCACCATTCTCATGGAAAGAACACAGAAACAGAGTGGGCAGAAGAAGGTGATTTATTTACACATCCTGGGATGTTAATTCTGCACACAAAGAACATACACACACTACAGAAGCAGGAACAAGCTTAAATACTGTCAGGGTGGTCACACTCCTCTCAGAGTCCAGATTGGTCCAGACTCCTCAGGGTTACAATCTTTCTGACTTTCTCATTTGCCTATTTTCCTTCCTAGATTATGGGACCTGTGATCAGAAAATGGAGGGATAATTTTACTCCAGTGTGTCAGTTAATATGCATGAAGCTTAATAAGGAGGCCCACTTGAGGGAATATTATGACCTCATCTCCCCCACTTAATTTGGTATGTCTTCTGCTGAAGCAAGAACTTGAGGTTTCTTTTCTCAGTACTCCCTCCTAATCACATAGCTACCAAATGTTTCTGTGGAGGGCAAACTTTCTCTCTTTCCAACAAAAATATTCATTGCTCATGGGTAGGCTGAGACAATATATTAAAATAATAATTCTACCTAAATTAATCTATTTGTTCAGTGCATACAAATGAAACTATCAAAAAGTATTTTACAGGGTTAGAAAATATAATAACAAAATTCATCTGGAAGGACCAAAGTTCAAGAATATCAAGGGAAAATCAATAATCATTTTTTAAAAAGTGAAAGAATGTAGTCTAGCTATACATGACCTCAAACTATATTATAAAAAGGTAATTATTCAAACAATCTGTTACTAGCTAATAGTAATGCTTCAGTGAAATAAATTAGGTACAAATTTCATTATAGCAAATGACCATGGTAATATAGTGCACAATAAACCTAAAGATCCAAGCTTTTGGAACAAACACTCATTATTTTACAAAAACTGCTGGGAAACCTGGAAAACAATGTGGCAGAAACTATACACAGAATACCAAGATAAGGTCAAAATGGGTTCATGATGTACACATAAAGGGTGATATCATAAGTACATTAAGAGAGTATGGGATAGTTTATATGTTGGATTTATGGATAAGGGGAGAATTTAGGACCGAAGAAGCTATAGTTTTATAAAATGTAAAATAGAAAATTTTGATTATATACAATTTAAAACTTTTTGCACAGACAAAACCAAGGCAACCAAAATTATAAGAAAAGCAGAAAGCTAGGAAAAATTTTTGCAATAAGTATCTTTGATAAAGGCCTCATTTTTCACATATAGAGAGAATTGAGTCCAATTTATAAAAAAATACAGGTCATTCCCCAAGTGATAAATAGTCAAAGGACATGAAAAGGCAGTTTTCATGCAATGAAATCAAAGCAATCTATAGTCATATAAAAATGCTTTAAATTATGATTGATCAGAGAAATGCGAAGTGAAACAACATCACACCCTTCAAGTGGGCTACTATGACAAAAAAGGAAAATTATAAATGTTTGAGGGGATGAGGGAAACCTGGAACGCCAATGTACTATTTGTGGAGTTGTGAACTGAGCTAACCATTCTTGAGTACTGTTTGGAACTATGCCCAAAGGGCTATAAAACTGTGAATAACCTCTGATCCGACAATACCACTGCCAGGTCTATATATACCAAAGATATCCAAAAAAGCAAAATGCACCTATTTGCACACATAAAAAATATAACAGCTGTTTCTGTGGCAAAAAACTGAAAATCAAAGAAATGCCTGTCAATTAGGGAATGGCTGAACAAGCTGTGGTATATGACTTTAAAGGAATATTATTGTGCTATAAGAAATGACAAGCAGGATGAAATCTGTAAAGACTTATATAAACTGATGACTAGTGGAGTGAACAGAACCAGGAGAACACTGCACACAGCAACTGCAATATTGCTCAATGAAGAACTGCCAATGAATTAGCTATTCTCAGCAATGCAATGATTCAAGACAATCTCAAAGGAATGATAATGAAGCATACTATCTGCCTCCAGAGAAAGAACTCATATTGATTGAATACAGACTAAGGCGTGCTATTTGTTCACTTTCCTTCATTTTTTTTGTTTTGTACAAGTCTTCCTGTCCAAAATGACTAATATGCCAATGTTTTACATAATTGCATGCATATAACCCATATTGATTGCTTAGCATCTCAAGGAGGGGAAAGTATAAAGAGTAAGGAAGAGAGAGATAGAATTTGGAACTCAAACTTTAAAAAAAATTTAGTTTATAATCAGATCATTTTCCATTAAATGGGACATCAACTGAAGGGAAAAAAATTACCAAACCTTATATTAAAAGAATACTTTAATACATACACACACACACACACACACACACACACACACACACACACACACCCTTTTGTGATATGTGTGTGTATGGTATGTGTGTATGCACTTTTCCTATACAATTGTGTGTATATGTATACATATGCATATATGTAAATGTATATGTATGTATGTATACATACCCACATATATAAATTTATCTTGGTGAAACTGACCAACAAAGGAAAGTGACAAATACTGGCGTTGTTGTGGGAAAAGTGTCATGTTATGAAGCTGTGAATTGGTATAGCCAATCTAGACAACAATATGGAATCATGCCCTCTTATCAAACTGCATAGCCTTTGACCGAGAAATACCATGGCTAGGCTTATGCCCCCAAAGAGATCAGAGACAGAAAAGAAAAGGGACCCTTATATACAAAAATGCTTATAGCTGGTCTTTTTGTGATAGTAAAAAATTAGAAACAAATGGAGTATCCATCAATTAGAAAATGGTTGACCAAATTGTGGCTTATGAATATAATGGAATACTATTGTTTCACAAGCAACGCTGTAGTGACTATTTTTTCTCAAACACATTAATGAATTTTTCAAAAGAGATCCTCCCTTCCATCATTACCTTTTTGTAGAGCAGTCCAATTACAGCTGTTTTAATTTTTGCTGAGTTGAGCATGTTAAAACGCTGATAAAGTTGAAGAACCAGAGTTTGCAAAATGGTCACAATAAAAAGGGTGACTGCATATCCATATCCATTCCAACCCAAATCATGGCGGTTTTCACATAAAAGGATCATTTGTCTGAATTGATAAACAGGGGGGAAAGGGTGAGATGTTAGAAACTGGCAGCAGTTAAGTCACAAGAGTTAGATACTTATATGTTGCAGTTCAATTGATAAATACACAAAGGATCAATTCTACCCACCTAAAACAGCACTGGCTGCGCATAAAGGAAATAATGGGGAAAATTCCTTTAATATTGAACTTCCCTTTTGTTATTTCACTCCCCAAACTAATTGGAACTGAGAAATTATATTGCTTAATATCCAGTGTTAACTATACTAGTTGACCTCATTATCCCTCAGTTTCATCAGTGGAGATATAAATGATAAAAACACACTTTATAAATCCGCACAGAGAGAACAGATTCTTTTTCTTGTTGAGACACTACGAATCAATACACCATTTATTTTAGAGGTTCATTTTTTGGGGTGTGTAAAATAATTCACAAGTTATTTTACAAAAGAAAAAGTTCAGTGTTTCATGTTTTAGGTGTTTTCTCATTTTTTATGTTAAAATACGCTTTGTCATTCTGTGTTTTGAAAATGGCCTTTAGTTATGTGGCCCCTTCCATACAAGCATTTTTTTTTAAGTAATAAGAAAAAGACCTTTTCATAAATGGTTAGCTAATGACTGGATTCTGAAAAATATAATATATAAATTCCCAGTTGTTTGACAAGACTTCTTGCTCAAGAGGCTAACCTCATCAAAGATGATCCTAATAAGAAATCTGTAGCTTTTTCTGAGACTGTATTTCCCCATGTCACTGAGACTTGAACGTGCAGTGGCTACTCACTGGTCAAGTTCCCCTTGCTCATTAGCAAAGATGCTATGTGTTATACCTGCTCCCTTCATGACACGGGCCTAACCTTAAAATTGGTGGAATGGTGAATTCTGACTTCTGATGTACTCAGTGACAAAAAAAAGAAGAATCAATTAGTGCTAATTGTCATAGCCCTTTTAAGAATGTGGTAAGCACGCATTTTGATTGATGGTATTTTTAAGTATATAAAAACAGAATAGTTAATGAAAATAATAAAAACAACTTGGAAGTAAGTTCATGAAAGCATTATTTTTGCTGCCTGAGTATTACATATGTTAATAAACAACTAATTATTTATATTAATTCTTGAAGTTTATCATTCCTACTAATTTATTAATCCTTCTTTGAACAAATAAAGCCTTAAAATTTATGTCTATGAAGTCCAAGGTCTTGTGACATCTTTGACAGAAAAAAGGTTTAAATTTTCATAAAAAGATTCTCAATTATTTCAGCCATATTTGATCAATGATCTTTGGGAGACATATAAATCTGCTTAGTCCATATCTTGGAAAGTCATAACCACTTTTTTTCCTATTGACTAACACTAGGGTAAGCATAGAAAGACCCTAGGATAACAGCCATTCAGAGGACTATAAAGTAGCAGTGGCCTGCTTCTAGTCTATTATGCACTGTTGTTCAGTTGTTTTGGTCCTGTTGGACTTGCAGACTCTTTGTGACCCCATCTGGCAAAGATATTGGGTTGGTCTGCCATTTCCTCCTTATTTTACAGATGAGAAAACTGAGGCAAATAGAGTTAAGTGACCTGCCCAGGGTCACACAGTTAGTAAGTATCTGAGGCTAGGTTTGAACTCAGGAAGACGAGCCTTCCTAACTCTAGGACTGGTACTCTATCCACTACACCATCTAGCTGTCTTCATTATTCACTACAAATGGAGGAAACCTGAGAGAAATAAGCAACAATGTTTTGCCTACTGATAGTTATTAGTCCTCAACAGGATTGGGAAATGACTTTCTTAATCTGGGTCTTATCTGAAGCACAATTAATATAGAATTTCAAATTAATCTTTAACTAAATGGTTGTTTGAAACACAACTTGAAAAGTAATTTTGGGGGACAGTAAATTATTTTGAAGAGTATTTTTTTAAGAATCAAAGGGAGGAAAAGTAAGCTTTGTCTCAATTTAAAAATCTGTTCACGATTTCTTTGACAGATTATGGCATGAATCAAATATCCTGGAGAATGGGAGACAAATTGTAGAGATCAGAATTTTAATACTGTTGGTCAAAGGTCTATGCAGGAAGTTATCACTGGAATGTAGCCACTCTGCTCAAGAATGTCTTGCAATGTTTGCAGTTGAACGTCAACATTAATACAACATAAATATAAATTATTTATCTAGGTCTTGTTTTAAACATTTTCTAAAATACATGTCTATCTTAAACTGTGTTCAGACATCTGATAAAATGCCCATGTCTTGTAGATATATTAATAAAGAGATTTTTAAGCTAAGATTTTATCATAGATTTTATTTTAATTATCAACAGATTGGTTAAAGAAACTTTGCAACTTACTTCATTATGAGTGGGCTAATAAAGGATAAAATGTCAGCAAACACTTTGAACAAAGCAACCTGAATCAGGAAGACATTGAAGGTGTTCCACAGTGCGTGAAGTAAAGATGATTTCTTGGGCTAAAAGATCACAGAAAGGAAAAATAAAAATATCAACTCATAATTGGTTCACAGTTAAAAAATAAAGGAAAGTCTTTATAAAATGACTACTAAAATTAGAGTGAACACACAGGTAGAATGGACCCAAAGGAGGTCAAGAAACAGACAATAGAAAATTATGATAAAATTTTAAAATATAGCCTTTAATGTTAGTATGGTTAGAACACTGTTCACTTACATTAGAAATTATTTATAACTGCACCATATGCCTTGAAGACAGCTAGAGAAAGAGATGTAGTGAGCTAATAGAATGACTCAGGTTTTAACTCCTTCTGCTACCCCACACACGTGAGTAATGACACGACGGTCATATTTTCATGTCAGTATTTCTTTTCATGGTGGAAGGAAGAGAAGGAAGGTAGGACCAGTGAGGTTGCATACTTATATCTTTCTGTATGGAATTTCTACACGCAAATCACAAATGTGCAATTAGGGCAGGAAATATCCTCCTAACATTTGCCAGGGATTACAACCACGTCAATGGTAGAGACTACTTTGTAAAATAACCCATTGTTTTGGCTGAAAACATTCACCATAATAAAAATACTTCACATTTGTAAAGCATTTTATTCTTCGCCAAAAAAAAAAATGCTCCTTTTAGTTTTTTTTTTTTTCATCTTATATCAACAACTTAGTAAGGTAGGACAGGTTTTGTGTCCATTTCCAAGACAGGGAAACTGAGGTTTAGAGAGGTTGTGACTTGTTCAAGGGGGCATAGTTTTAATTGGGGTGAGGGATGCTTATTATTTAATCCAATAACCAGCCTTCTTTTGATTTCTTAGAATAAAATAAATGATATAACTGCTACAGTGAGTAAATAATCTCTTGTTTTAGTAATCAGCATCACCTTTTGCTTCTTTTTATTTGTTAAGATGCTCTTTCTCCATTGCTTTTCAAAGATTGGACACACATTGTAGGAAGAGTCACTATCGTTTAATTCAAAAAGATCCTCTCTTTCCAATGGTTTCTTGTAGCCAAGAATTATTACGCTAGAAAGAAAAAACTGAGTTAAGCACAACACCACAAACCCAATAATTAAGTTGGGTTTCATTTTTAAGCATACATTTGTAAATCAAAGAACAATAAAACATACTTTTTCATAAGGCACATAGGTTCTATGGGAACAGAAATAACTAAATAAAAACTTAGATATCTACTAAAGTCATGGATCTAGGTCTCTAGTGGTATGTCCTCATTCTTGGCCCCATGCTATTTAACATTTTTTAATCAATGGCTTGGATATAAGCATAACAGAAATGATTATCATATTTGTAGATGACATCAAAACTGAGAGTGAAAGTTAACATGTTGGATGACAGTCATTATGCAAGAAGACTGCTGAAGTCTATGAAGTGGAACTTAGTCTAAGATGAAATTTAATATTATGTTAATATTGTGTCATGTTAAATCCTTCTATTCCGTTCCATAAAATACATATTCATTTTCAAAATAAAAGTGTATTGACTTTCACAAGAACATTTTAAAACAACATTTACTGTCTCAACATTTATTTAGAACTGTGCAAAATCCACCGGTTTTGGTTCACATGTGGAAGTGACTCCTTACTTTCATTCTGTGTCTCCAAATAATCCATCATCTAAAAGTACATCTAAGTTCTTTTGGTTGATACCTATGGTCTAATAGCTCCTCTCTTCCTAAGAGTACATTCTGTCTTTCATTCTTTTCTAGTGCTTCTTAATATCCTCATCACACTAATTGTTCCCACAGACTATTCCAATGGTAGGGGGAAAATACAGCATTTTATCTCATAACAACCTATGCTGTTCTCTTTCTTAAGTCACTTTTTGATCTAAAACCACAAAACGGGAGAAATGCTTTTTTTTATTAATAGCTCATCTTACCCATCACTCCTAATCAATGTGTAAATTTCTGCTATTGCTTGCAGATTGCTACAAGAGCATAATGAGAACAGTAATTAATGGTAATGTTAATAGGAAAGTCTTGCAATCACAATGCTTTGTATTTTTAAGTGATTTAATATACATTCATCTCATTTTATTCTTACAACCAATTTTCATTTTATTTCTCACAAGCAATGGAGGAAATAGAGGTAAAGTTACATAAAAGATAGAGGGCTGACTTCTAAGTTAGAATAACCTTGGTTGTGAAGTCTCTGATACATACTGCCAGAGAGAGCACAGTCATTTAAACTCTTAGTTCCCCCCAGGTAAATCTCTTATTAGAAATCTCAATTTATTAATTGAAGAACAAATGAAATTTTCTTATGTAGATGTTTCATCACTTCAAATTCTCATTTCAGTTCAATTCAATTAATTTCAACTTCATAGACATTTACTCAGCGCCTACCTCAATGAACCGACCTTGTCTCCAAGGAGTTTGCATTCTATTGAGATGCTCAAATATATACAAAATAATTTCTGGGGGCAAAGACACCTGTAGGACTGGGGTTGGCTTCCCATAAACCATGAAATAATAGATCAGAAATACTTTCCTTGCAAATGAAATAACACACATATGAATGCCAATTTATAGCTGGCCATACTAAGATACAAACAGTTCCAGGCTCGTACTAATTTTTAGAAAGAAGTAAAAAAAGGACAAGATGTGGCTACAGGACAGTTCTGAGTTCCCAGTGTGGGGTTATGGAAGTGAAATAGTCTTAGGAACAGGGGATATCCTTATCTTTGTGATTTTTTTTACTAGGGAAAGGTAAAGAAAGACATATCCATCTAATTACAGAACTCTTGAGTTTCTACTAGGAACTTACAAAAATAAATATCATTCATATCCTCCAGGGGAAAAAAACTTAAAAATAGATGGAGTAAATAATATACATCTCTATCAATTTTTTGTCCCTTCTTTATTTTGATACCTCAGAGGGAAAACCCCGAATCATTGTTGAGTGGAAGACATTTGTGGGCTTGAGACTGTTTTACTTGTGATACTTCTTAAGAGATAAGGAGTGTCAACCATTACTAAGTTCATTCTTAGAAAGAAGCAAAATTAGGCTGATGAGTGTTCATTTCTCTCAAGGCTTGCAGAACATGTTTGTAGAGTGCCTTGTGCTTGGTCGTCATAAATGGAAGAATGTTCCTGGCCAGCATCATTTGGCCTTGTAGTGTTGACACAGTAAGGGGTATTTTAAGTTCACTCGGAGAGCAAACCTAAGCATGTCCATTATCCCAGAGCGTGCAAAGCAAAGCTCAGAGTGGACCACAATGCCTCTCCTGATTGGCCAGTCCAGGTTTTAGGCCTTTCTCAGGCCTGGGGGTTCAAAATGGTTTGGAGAAGGGTCTAGAGGAGACTTCTCAAAATTAGGGCTGTACATCACTACTTTTTTGGAGGTGAAATATATTTACACAGAAATTACCTTTAAAGACTGAACTGTCAAAATTAACTGTCTACAGAGCCCACATGTAAAAATAATTTCATTTTTACCTCTTTGTTTTGAATTATATAGAATCAGGTGGAACGGTGGAAAAGACTCTGGGGCTATGGTCAGGAAGACCACAGTGCAAATCTGACCTCAGATGGTGACCCTGCACAAGTCACTTAATTTCTATCAGCCTCAGTTTCCTTAACTGTAAAAAATGTGGAATAATAATAGTATCTAACTCACAAAGTTGTTGTAAGGATATAATATTTCTCAAGTGCTGCTGTCTGGCACATAGTAGGTATCTAATAAATATTTGTTCCCTTTTCCTTTCCCTTACAACTATTAATAACCTTATCCAGTAGAACATAATTTTCTTGAAGGCAAGAACTGTTTTGTTTTTGCCGTTTTTTTCCTAACACCTAGAACAGTATTTATTGAATTGAATTAAGCTAAGTAATCCTTGTCTCCCTAGAATTCAAGTTGCCCTGAGCTATCTTGGTTTTTTTTAACTTTTTTAATTAGTTCCATAAATGCTTTTTAAAGTACCAAGAAGATATAAAGAAAGAAAGACATAGCTCTTGCCCTTAAGGGATTTATATTAGTTTACAATATGTAGAAGCAAGATACATTTATATGAACACATTCCTAATTATGAGGATTTAGGAATGCATTTCCAAAAGAAGCTGTTGGATCTTTCTGTTATTATCTAAGTCAGATCTTCCTAGATTGGATAACTTCTGAACTTGTGGCTTATGGCTAAATGAATGTACCAGGTCTAGACATAGAGTCTACTTACAAAAAAAAATAATCATTTGGAATAAGGATGGTTTCTTGTAAAAACTGAGATATCACCTACAGGTGAGCAACTACCACAACTCAAGGATAATGCAGAGACAGAAATATATACATCTTCCTGTCTGTGAGGATTGTCAACATATTGACGACCCTGACTTTCTTTAAAATTAATATTCAAATATTACTTCATCAAAAAATACTTAGTTTGATATTTTAATTAAAATGATCTTTATGTTAGATTATGTTGGAGTATGTTCAAATCACCTAAACGATCCCTGTTTCTGATGAAGATGTACTCTATTCCTCTACCATGTTGTTTAGGGAGTTGATTGTTGTCTGTCATTCTTGAAGAGGACCCAAATGACATCACTACGTTAGAGTCAAGGTATAGCATGTCCGACTGTGGCTGATCAGACCAATATGAGCTCATAAGGCTCTACAGGTTGGTCACAAGGAGTTCATATGTCTTACATTTGCACATCTCATGTTACTTTTTAGCTGCTGCAATTCTGCTTGACTTATAGAGCAGAGAGCTATCTTTGATTGTTCAGCCAGAATAGCCTGTTTCTTTAAAAAATGAGAAAATGGGACATTTAAACTCTTTTCTGATGTGATAGGGTGAAAATTCACTCATAGCATACATTCCATGAATTAAACAGGTGAGGAGGGAAGGTAACCCCTCCTTCCTCTCCTTTTAGGCCCTATGGCCCCAAGAAACAATACTGGGGTTTCTGTTTGTTTTGTTTCTTTTGTCCTTCTCAGTCTCATGCGCAGGGGACAGAATCTCAATTGAAAGTGGAACCACTGAGCCATGACAGCCTCAGGACCAGTGATGTTGCAGGCAGCCAAGCTGGCAGAGAAGGCCTAAGAAATCAAGGTAACCAGAACCTGAGCCAAAGAAACCTTTGGACTTGGAACTTGGGACTGTGCTATATAGGAACTGAGCTAAACTGTGAATCTATCCAACTTTCCTTCCCCAGAGTATGAGATGGAGAAGGGGAAATTATACCCTGTGCTGGGGAATATATTTGAATATTTGTTTTTATACTTTTAACTAATTATTCCTTTGCTAACCTTATAAGTAGTTAAATAGAATTCAGGTGCAGGGGAACCCCTATAATTGGGAGAACATCATGGGTAGAGGATGGAACCTGTGGCAGAGAGCCTAGACATCCTTCAATCTCATTAATGGACAAATGTAACACACCTGACCTCCAGGTAGTGGGGCCCAGAGGAGTCACAGCTAGACTTAAAATGCCACTTTTGATCAATGTTTTGATCATTAAATTGTATGAAATGGAATATAGGTGCTCCTTGCTTTTATTTGTTTTTATAAAACTTGTGTAGTTTAGATTGCAACAGATTCATCAAGTTCCTACCTGTTAAACCAGGAATATGTCATCTTACTGATGAATGAAACATGCTTTTCTGGACTGCATTTCTAAAAGAAAATAAATTACACATGATACAAGATGAAGTCAAAGCATAAATCTTATGTTTCAAATATCTTCCATGTGTTTTGTAAAAGCAAAAAGAAAATTATTGTACCAAGAATTACTGAAGTGATTGGTAAGTTGACCTATAACATATTTATGACCCATTTATATATTACATTATACACATATTTATGACACTACATATTTATAATTTCAATGTATAGAATGTTCCAAAAGTCTTAGTGCATCAGAGCACCTTGTATTACATGGTAGCAGAAAGATTGTGGATTTAATCCCAATAGATTGGTATTACATTCTGAATGAATATGACAATATATATCTTTTTTTTTTTTTTTGGCTTAGGCTCAAAGTTTGTGTATGTAGCAAATACATTCCCCTCCTCCAAATCCAGAAAATACTAACAACATTTCTATGGCAAATTATGTTTTATTTTTAAGTGAACTTTTATTGATGTCTTATGTCTTGTATATTATCAGTATTTCTTCCAGTAGCCCTCTTCCTTCCACCTTCCATATAATCCATCCTATAACATTTTTAAAGGGAAGAGGAAAAAAACCCGGTAAAATCAGTCAATGAATTAAAATAGTCTGAAAATGCATGCAGTGTGCCACACATTGGACCTTCCACCTGTGCAGAAGAGTAAGGAAGGATACTTTCTTGCTCAATTTCATCCAAGTCATGCAGATCTTTGTAATTTTGGAACGACGACGTTTTGTTGTTTTGTTGTTATTCTTTGCATTTATGTGGTTATAGTCATTACGCACATTGTTTTCTTGGATCTGCTTACTTGATTCTGCATCAGTAAATCTTCGCAAACTTCTTTGATGGAGATTTGATATTTCTTACAAAAGAGCACTATTTCATCACATTTGTGTACTTTGTTTAGTTTCGTTATTTAGTTCTTATTTAGTTTATTTGTTTACTTTTTCCCCAGTCAATGAGCATCTACTCTGTTTCTAATACTTTGCTGCCAACAAAAGTGCTGCTTTCAATATTTTAGTGTATATGAGTCTTTGCTTTTATCAATAACCTTGGAGTTATCTAAACCTAGTAGTGAAATCTCTGGGTCAAAGGATACGGACATTTTAGTCACTCTATTTACATAATTCTAAATCACTTTCAAAATGGTTTTACTGATTCCTATATCTATCCAAAATGCTCCAGTATGTCCATTTTCTCACAAGTGCTTCAACGTTGACTATTCCTGTCTTTTGTTACTTTTGTCAGTTTAGAGGACATGAGGCAAAACTCAGGGTTTTGATTTGCATTTCTCTTATTAGTAATTTGGAGAATTTCTTCATACGGTTGTTAAGAACTTGGAATTCTTTTGAAAACTATAATAAAAATTGTATAATTTATCTTTTGTAATTGCTCCTATCCCTTACTTCATTGAGCACTTCTAGTTGTAAAAGGTATCAGATCTGTTTTTCTTCTAATTTTTTTACAGTTATCTTTAGTATTAAGATTACAGAAACTTTTTGAATTTGTTGTAGAATATGTCCTAAAATATCAGTCAAAGCTTATTTTCCACCAAACTGCTTTGCAGTTTTCATAGCACAGGGAGATCTTTTCAGGTAATTTATGTTCTTTGGACTTAAAGAACACAAGACTATTGCATAGCATTATTTCCAATCTTTCCTTGCCTACTCTATTCCACTGATTTACTTCTGTATTTTTAAAAATCAGTTTCTGAAAAGACCTTGGCCTAAAGAGGCCAAGATCTCCCATCACATCCTGGGTCATCTCCAGTCATCCTGATGAATATCTTGTCACTGGATTCAGATGACTCTGTAGGAGAAGTGAGGCTGGTGACCTGCACAGCCCTCCCTCACTCAAAACAAAGTCAAGTGCAAGTCATGTCATCATTTCTATGATGGCATGGTCTTCTTCGGCAATGAAGAATGAACACAAAAATCAGTACCAAGTAGCTTTGGTTGCTGCAGCTTGTTAATAAGGTCTGAGTGGTGGAAGTACTATTTGCTCTACATCTCCGCCTTTTTTTTCATGTTATTCTGGAGATTTTGTTTCTTCAGATGAATTTTGCTATTATATTACTGAATTGTATAAAGTATCTCTTGGATAATTTCTTTTTGATAGTGTTGCAACTATAAATTAATTTTGGTAGTATAAATGGTTTTTTGCAGCACTGTCATTTTTGTTATGTTGGTTACCAGATAATTTTATTATATTTTTAAAATGAATTGCAAGTTGTACACAATAGATTTACAGTTTTATGTGCAATCATCTTTTTCCTACTCTACTATGTTAAGAAAATGCTTGTTTTATGTCTAAGTTCAGAATAAAATAAATGAATTTTAAAAATATTGGCAAAGCTTGGATGTAAGAACTTCTGCCATTTAAATTGTTCTCTGTTTTTTAAAGGAGCACTTTGTAATTGAACATATAAAAGTATTTTGTGTACTTTGACAGATTTATCCCTCAATATTTATATATTTTGCAGTTGTTTGTAAGAAAAGAAAACAAAACCTTTTATTATTACCGCTTGGATTCTGTTGTTATTATATAGAAATTTTATTGATTTTTGTGGGATTATTTTGTAGACTACAATTCTGCTGAAGCTATTAATTGTTTTCATTAGTGTCTTTGATCATTCTCTAAGATTTTTTAAGTAAACCATCATGTCATCAGAAATTAGGAATAGTTTTATCTGATCTTTGCCTAGTGTCAGGCCTTTAATTTTTTCTCGTCTTCTTGTTTATTGTTAGCATTTCTAGTACTATAGCAATTAATAGTAGGGAAAATAAACATTATTGCTTTAATAGGAAAATTTCTAATGTGTCCACATTTCATAAGAAACTTGTTTTTACGTACTATATGTATATATATGTATGCATACGTATATATTTATATATACTATGACTTTATAAAGGTTTCTCTTTGCCCATACTTTGTAGGACTTTTAGCAAAAGTGAACACTATACTTTACCAAAGGTTTCTTCTGAATCAGATAGATAATCATTTGGTTTTAGATATTTCTGTTACTATGTACAATATTCTCCTGGTTCTCACTTCACTCAGCATCAGTTCATGTAAGTCTTTCCAGGTTTTTCTGAAATCTGCCTGCTCATCATTTCTTTTAGCACAATAGTATTCCATTACATTCACATACCACAACTTGTTCAGCCATTCCTCAATTGATGGGGATTCCCTCAATTTCCAATTCTTTGCCACCACAAAAAGAACTGCTATAAATATTTTTTTGTACATGTTGGTCTTTTTTCCTTTTTTATGATCTCTTTGGGACACAGACCTATTAGAAGTATTGCAGGATCAAAGGGAATGCACAGTTTTGCAGCCCTTCCAGATCCATCTTTCAGATGAATTTTGCTATTATTTTTTCTAGTTCTATAAAATAGTATTTGGTAGTTTGATTGGTATGGCACTGAAGAAGTTAATTAATTTAGGTAAAACTGTCATTTTTATTATATTAGTTATATTAGTTCAGCCTACTCATGAGGAACTGATATTTTTGCAATTATTTCCATTTGACTTCATTTGTATTACAATGTTTTAATGTGTTTATGTAGTTCTTGGGTTTGTCTTGGCAGGTAGACTGTCTCTTGCTTCTGAGCTTTGATAGTAATATATAGAAATACAATTATTTATGTGAGTTTATTTTATAATCTTGCAACTTTGCTAAAGTTGTTAGTTACTTCAAGCAGTTTTTCAGTTGATTCTCTAGGATTCTCTTAGTATACCATCATATCATCTGCAAATGGCTTTGTTTCTTCATTGCCTATTCTAATTCTAATTGTGCAGTTCATTACTACCCTCCTGCCATGATCATTTTTCCTCTCATGTAACATGAAATCCATTCTTTGGGTCCATGACCACCCTCCCTTCTTCTTGTCAGTTGTTTTCAGTAGCTCTGCTTTCCTCTACTCTTGAAGCAAGCTGCTATCATGGAAGTACAACTTTTTTTTAAGAAATAGCTTCCATAAGCAACAACTACTAAGAAGTCACACTCATTTCAACATTTCAGCTTTTCATAGATATATATATATATATGTTTGAATGCTTATAAACCATATTCCCTGAACTCTAACCATCTTCATTCTTCCAGCACCAGAACTTAGACTTTACCCCAGGAAACCTAGACTTTAGGAAGTGAGCCTTCATCTTATCTAGCCTACAACCAAGTCATTGCCCCTTCCAGCTCATTTCCAAATATGTCCTCCTCCCATTTCCACCCACCTTCTAGCCCTCCTTTAACTTGTTTTCTTTCCTTATTAGAGTATAAGCTTCATAAGGGCAGGTACTCTCTTCCTTGTTTGTATGTGTATCACCAGCATGTAGCATAGTCCCTGGCACATAGTTAGCACTTAAATAAATGCTTTTTGATTCATTCATTTGACTTCAACCTTTCAAGAATTTTTACATGGGATACTTTCTCTAAAAATCAAGATCCTAATCCCTCCATAGCAATGTATAATCTGTCTGACAGAGTTGGTATCATTAAAAAGAAAGCATTTCTCTATAGCAATGAGTACCTTTGAACTAAACTAGCGCTATCTTTAGATAAAAGGCATGTAACCCATCTCTGGGTTTACTTAAAGACTTCCATACTGATATAACATTCTAAATAAACATTAGTTACTATAACTTCTCCAAGAGAAGGATATATTATGCACACATACACACATATTTCTGTTCCATTATAAGCATGTCCATTTATATAACTTGCCCATCAATATCAAGTTGATGCAGCTCAGAGCAAGACGTAATCTCACCTTTGATTTAAATTGCAGTGTCTATATATTTTTAGTACATTCAAACTTTCTATGAGAGAGAGGGGAAAGGGCTTTTACTGCTTGTTTGGAAATGCCTGTTATGTCGAAATGAATAACAGCTATAGTTTTTAAAAATAAAGTCAATCAATCAATGTTTATCAATATGCCAGGTACTGCGTTTAATACTAGGGGTGCTAAGACAGAAGTCAAACAAGCCTAGATCTCAAAGAGTTTGTCCATACACATATATCAATACATAGAATAAATACAAAAATGCAATTGGGAGAATGCAAATTTGGGAGAAAAGTCATTAGCATATGGGGAGGATCAGGAAAGACTGGTCCCCCAATTATAGATTAATAGCTAAAGGGCCAGAGAGGTCTTTTACTTGTTAAGGTTTCTGTTTGTTTTTGAAGAAACCAGTGATTTCAAGAGGTGAAAGTGAGGAGGAAAAGTTTTCCATGAATAGGAGACAGACAGCCCATGCAAAGTCACAGAAATGTCATGGCAAGTAGGGAAGTGTGACTCAACTGCGGAGCATCTAGAGGCAAGAAATATATAAGAATGCTGGAAAGGTGGGAAGAGGCCACATTGTGAAGAGCTTTAAAAATCAGACAAAGGAGTTTTATATTTCACCCTGGAGCAGACCTGCACAACGTGTAAACTTCTTTAGGCTGCAGATAGGTTAGACTAGAGACAGGCTGAAGGTGGTGGGTTGCCACAGGTCACATGACAACTACCAGAAATCCTTTGGCAGGCCATATATTATGGAGGCTTGACCTAGAAGTAATAGGAAGCTAGCTCCTCTTGATCATTGAGGAAGTAGAAAATGAGGGGGGAGGTGCACAACATGGTCAGATTTGACTGTTAGGGAAATTACTCTGGTAACTGCATGGAGCATGGATTGGAGTAGAGCCTTGAGGATATTTTATTGCAGGGGTCCAGGGGTGGGAAACCTTTGGCCTCAAGGCCACATGTGACCCTCTAGGTCCTCAAGTGCAGTCCTTTGACTGAATCTAAACTTCACAGAATGAAGCCCCTTAATAAAAATATCTGTTCTGTAAAACTTTGACTCGGTCAAAGGGCTGCACCCAAGGACCTAGACAACTACATGTGGCCTTGAGGCTGCAGGTTTCCACCCCTGGTTTACATTCTGTTTTGTGAAGTTTGGGTTCAGTCAAAGGGTTGCACTTGAGGACCTAGAGGACCACAATTGGCTGTAGGTTCCTCTACCCTGAAGGTCTGAAATAGAGTGGTGGCTGTGCCAGTAGCTAAATGTAAGAGAGGTTGTGGCAACTGAAACTTCTTTATACATATCAGTATTAGGGTCATAGACATCATGTATAACAAACTATAGCTCTGCAAAATATTTAGACAGTCAGTAAGGATTCAGGTAGAAGAGAAAGTAAGGAATTGGAAAAGTGAAGCTAAGTGGGTTTTGTGTGAAAAAAATTCCTCAAGGAGAAGCATTCCAAAACACATTTTGAAAGGGAATACCACTGGGAAAGGAACGAATGGAGGATGCATTCTATCTAGTGTGTTAAAATTTCTCATTTATGTCTGGTGTTGCTTTTGTCGTGATGGTGGTTAAAGACCCTAAAAACATAGGTTTGGAGGACCCCTTATTTGGAATTATCAATATGTACAAGTATATGTGTGTATATAGAGATGTATAGATGTGTGTGTGTGTGTGTGTGTGTATTTCTACCTCTGCCTATTCAATGGCCAACATTACTTGCAGTGGAAAAACACTAGAAGTTTAAAAGAATGATCTCAAACCTTTTGTTGTCCCCTCTGTAACATCATTAATTAGGGCATGCAAAATATGTTTTGAAAAAAGTATTTGAGATCTTGAAGAGATCTTGGAAAACACCTACTCTAAATGTCATCTTTTAGTTAAGGAAACTGAGGATCTGAGAATTATACTGACTTGTTCAAGATTATATCGCTACCTAATAATAGGACTAGAACTTGAACTCAAGACTCCTCTCTCCAATCTAGTAGTTTTTCCTGTTTTTTTTACTACTACATCAGAATCTTCTGTTTCCATATTACATAGAGTTCTATTAATAACCTCCATTTGTAAATCATTTTTACAATTTTAAAATTGGTTTTACATCTACCCTGTTGTTTTAACCTCATAACAATAAAGTGAATAGTTCAAATATAGAAACTAAGGTCCGAGAATGTAGTGCTTTGCCTAAAATAAGAGTTAGGACCAGAATGTCCTGTTTTATTTTATTTTTTTCTAGACCATCACCTCAAGTAGGAAATCGGTTAATTTCTGTGCTGTTGTAAAATGACAACTAAAGCAGTATAAGACGTGGCCTGGCAGACATACTAGACACCTGTTGTCTACATCTGAGAGCAGTTCTAGCCCTGCTTATATCTTGGAATAACCATACATTGCTAATCAATTTAACACAGGGCTAGAAGAAACTAGAGGAGTCTGCCCTTTCCTTTAACAGGCAGTACTGGAATAGGGAAGTGACTTGCTTAAGGTCACTAAAGTAGTAAGGAACAGAGCTAGGATTTTAATCCAGATCTTCTGGCTCTATAAATCCTGTGATCTGTCTATTTCAACGTTATACAGTTTATCTGGATTTCACTGCTGCCGTACCAAAATCAATTTCTATGGGAAGCCTTGGGTTTATTTCTCCCTGAGAAGTGAACCACGCCTGTCATTTAAAAGGTTTGTCCTATTAAAGAGTTTCAGGGATCCCTCTGTGCCTCCCCTTCATCCTCTGTCCCATTTTAGACTAATGCTCCTTCCTCCCTTGCCTGTTATGGGTTTTGTCAGTTTACCATGAAGAGAAAATCCGACGCCTACTGCCTTAAAGAGATTCCTCTCTCTCGTCCCCTTGCTTAACACCAAATGTATCAGCTGCAATCCCTGACATCCCAAGCAATACTCTGCGCTGACTACGGAGGAGTCTGGAGCATGTGACCTTGATTCTTCAAACGGGGTGGAAGGAGGCAGAAAGAGGAACATCTTTTCACAACTAAAACACCCCATTTATCACCATAACTGGAATTAAAGAAAAAAAAGCAGAGTGCTCTAAGTCACAGCTACCCTTGGATGGACTTATCCCACCCCTTCCCCTCTGGACCACTCAGCTTTACCTTCTGCCTGAGGTCCCCGGGGACAGGCTCATAGGAGCCTTTTCTCTTCCAGTTCCATAGCCAGCAAAACATGATCCGTGTGTGTGTTATTCTAAGGGGAAAATGAGAAGGAGCTGGTGCCGGTGGAAGGGCATCAAGGTCTCAACAGGGAGAGGAGCTGAAGGCACACAAGAGCAGTCGTGTCTGCTCCCAGTCTTCCTCTCTGCCTTCCTCTCCCTGCCGATTTGCTGGAAGCCACTCCCAGAAAGTACTTCAGCGGGCAGCTCTGGGGACTGGAGGCGGAGCTGACCTTGTCTTAGGGGATACATGTGCTGGCAGCAATTCCCAGCCTGTTGCAAAGGAACTATATTCATTGATCTGTGCCTTATGTAATGAAGCCTCTTGCTTCTAGATACTTTAGAGGAATGGAAAAGGGTGATTTGGGAAGTAAAGATGACAACAAAAAGAGTAAAAAGCATAGAGGAAAAGGGGACCCAAGAGCTTCCTTCTAAGATTTGGTGTTGAGGTTGTAAGGTCAATAAAATTTACCCAAATTAACTACAAAGGACATGAGGAAAGACACTTTCTGCATCCAAAGAAAGAAATGATAAATAGAAGTATGTATAGAATAATTTTATTTGTGTGTGTAGACACACACACACACACACACACACACACACACACACACCCCTATTTGTATCTAATGGTAGTCATCTGGGTATGGATGGAGGGAAAAAAGAAATTTGCACAATAATTTCATTGTATATATAAAAGGAATAGCAAGTTACACATGGTAGATTTGTAGTTTCATGGGCAATCATCTTTTTTAAAAAAAATTCTACTGTATTATGAAAATGCTTGTTTTATTCCATAAACTAAAAATAAAATAAATCAATCAATAAATAAATCTCCAGGAAAAAAACCTAAACAACCAGTCCTCATACTCATTGGATTCTTACTGTGATTGAATTGGGGGGAAAAAAAACCTTTCTCAAGGAAAAAAGTCTTAAAACACTGGATAAAGCACCCAAAGACACATAAATGAAATGGAACAGACTTCATGGCATCCTATTTCATGTTTTCCAATTTCCTGGGATGATTTATCTTCACTAGGGTTCTTACTAGGGTTCACAATTTTATGAAACACTGTATCTGAAGACATGACTGTTCCTTCTGCTTATTGATCAGTCTTTGGAAACTGACAAAACCTCCCTGAGAGAGATTAGAAGCAAGTTTGAAAAATAACAGATTGAACACAAAGTAAATAATCCCTGTGTTCCAAGGATGACAATGAATAGGGAAAGGATTTTTTTTAGTTATTTTTTATAATAGAGAACTGACCATTGGAACTCCATGTAAGGATTTTTTCCTTCCTGTGAATTTGCACTTTGTTCTCTGCTGCTGTTGCTGCTGCCAATCTAACTTGGAACTTCTGGGAGACAGTTTATGGTCACCAGTGACTGAGGCATCATGGGTGACAGGATGATGAAAATCTTCTGGTTGGCTGAGGAACTGAAAGGATAAATGAGTAAGTACAGGCTGAGCCAGAACCTAAAGCATATACAAAATCTTCAATAGAAAGATCTCTTACCCTCTTTCCTGAGAGAGAGGAAGAACTCTAAGATGCTGATCGATATTCCCTTACTTTCATTTCCCTAGCAATTCAAGGTTCCTACTTTTTCAAATGTTTATTTTTTTCCCGTTGTTATTGGGTAAATGAGGATCTGGAAAGAGAAAAGACATTGTGACCTTTGACATGTTGAAAGATGAAAAAAAATCTTGCTACTAGAGCGAATAGTGGTTTGCCAGTAGTCACAGGAGCCATATTTGGGGAAGAATCAGTTCTGACAAGTGAGCTGCTTTCCCTAGACCCAGAGGGAACCAATATGGCACTTCTGAACAAGCAAAGGAATGACTTGTCCATCAGATATGTCCCAGTAGAAAGAAATTTGTCAGGAACTCTCTGAAGGAAAAAAGGACACCTAGGGCCAGGAAACTGAGTCGGAGGAGGTGATGATATTTTTGTACCAATCACTTTAGACTTGCATCCACTCTCCCTGGTAGAAAGTGCTCCTTTCCCTGCTCTTTGTTGGGGGATGTTTTTATACTTCCACCCTTGCCATACCTTCACAGAAAATAACTCTTTGTAAGAGTTAATTGATAGCAACTAGCTGGTTGGTATTGGAGGGATGCTAACTGGTTAATCAGGTTTGGAGCTTAAAAGTATTAGATATCCCAATTCCCTCAGGCATAGCCCTAAAACTCTGATGGAAAAGTAGTCAGCTTTCTTCTAGGGACCCAAAGTGTAAGTGTGAATTAGAGTGGAAAGAGTGAGCAGAGAGTGCATGCTATACATTGGGGCTTCCTTTGTGATAAATAGTGGACACTTCATATTTGTGAGGAGTCCTTGAAGAAATGCCCCATTTGGGACCCTATTTTTTGACTAGCCCAGTTTTCAGTATACATTTCTTTTTTTCTTTTATCGAGTGCATTGTATAGTTTTCTGGTGTGTTTCCTTACAGGTTAGATGAATATTCTTGTGATTGCTTTTATTTATTTGAATGCTTATTTATGTCTGTTTTATGTCTGTACCCATTATAAGTATCTCAGCTAATATGAGAATCATGAATTTTGCTTCCCCAGTATACTAGTGCTGGGTTCATGAATGTTCATTTGTTTTTCTTTTTTCTTTTTGCCTTTCTTTTGGCCTAGATAGTTTGCCTTATTATGAGGTCCTTATAGCTCTATGAACCCTAGTAAGAAACCTAATAAAGGCAAATCATTCCAGGAAATTTTTAAAAATGAAAGATGTAATATGCCCCACTCATTTTTTTTGTTGGGTGCTTTAATCCAATGTCTTTAAGACTTGTTTTTTTCTTGGGGAAAGAAGTATTTAATTTGCAATTCAACTAGAAGAATTCAATGAGTCAGAGAACCGATTGTAGGTGAATGGAACAAGGTTTTCCTGTTGACATAGCAACCTGAGTAATCACCCTAAATGCTTAATCCAATTTGAGAGCTGAATGCATGTTTGGAAATTGCCTGTTCCTGGGATGGTTGATTTGGTTTTTTTTCCCTTTTCCTTCTGGAACTGAGTCTGATTGTCCTATTGTTAGATGAATTTGAAATTCTGTTAGTTTAATCCTTGAAGCGATTAGGGAAATTTCTGGTTACCTTTCGCATATGGATCCAGAGGAAATTTGCCTATATTGCCTATATTCTTGGAGAACTTTTGGTGTGGTCCAAGTAGAATATGACATGTAGAGATTTTAACCAAACTCCAATTGGATGGCCTACATAGTAAAAGAATCATAGAGAATTTTCACCCAGGGCAGTTTTGGCTTCTATCCTTAGGGTGAGGCAATGACTTCCAGTATATTCCAAGTCCCATATTGTTACAGGGAGATTTACCACATGTTGGGAAGGCCTATAGCAACCAGGCTCCCTTCTAAGATTAGTTTGTTTTTCTCTACATTTCTCTTTCCCTTATTATTTTTGGACTGGGAAAAATCACTTGGAGTACTGATAATCATTCAATGTAAATTTAGGACTTTAATAAGGACCAGAGCTTGAATTAATCAATCAGAAGAAGAGCCTGGACCTAACAGTCTCTTTGTTCTCTGAAGTAAACTCAGAGAATACCTCTTCCTATGCCAACAAAGTCAGATGGGGCTGATTTAGCATTCCTTACAAGATGCTTAATCCAAGACACTGTCATGAATAATGGGACTTTTTCCATTTCTTAATATTTTGTGGACATATACTATGTTATGGCATGTTAATGGTAAAGAAAATACAGATATCCTGGGTCACGATTTCAATTTAAACTTTCTCAACTTTGTTATCTTATTGTATTTACAACCTATTCAATTAAGAAATTCTTTTTCATGGTCTAGCTAATCTCTCATGGAGACCATAAATCTGAGGGACACAGACCACCTTGGATTGTCCTAAACAGATTTAAGCCTGGTCATTCCTGTAACAGTCAGTCAGAAGGTTTTCTGGCTCCATGACCATGTAACCACTAACTTTAAGGGAATAAACAATATGCATTTAGCCTATTTGCCTTTTTTAACCAAACTTCCAGGTCGACAGTACCAAGATAGGCCCTCATTAAGTACTAAGCAAGCAATAATATTATAATAATGTTCTTTGTTGAACTTATACAATTCTCTTTCTGTTGTTCAATCATTTTTCAGTCATGTCTGATTCTTCGTGACCCCATTTGGAGTTTTCTGGGCAAAGATACTTGAGTAGTTTGCCATTTCCTTCTCCAGTTCATTTTATAAATGAGGAACTGTGGCAAATATGATTAAGTGACTTGTCCAGGATCACATAGCTAGTAAGTAATTGAGTCCAGATTTTGACTCATGTAGAGGAGCTTTCCTAATTTCACACCCAGTACTTTAGTACTACCTAGCTGCTTGCATAATTCTTTACTTGAGGACTGTTGTGATTTCTACCTATATGTAGGACTATATAAGATCTGTACTATATTGACTCTTTTCAGATTGTTTGTATATGGCCCTAGGAAAGCTACTGAAAGAACAATTCTTATGTCTTCCTAGTATCCCCCAGAGAAATATCTTAATTGAGGATATAGACACTGAGTTCAAAAAGTGCCTGCAGTTTTCTGAGGATGGCACCATTTTTACAGGGTAAAAGTGAAATATTAGATTATGGTTAATATTGTGACAGTCCTTACAGCATGAATTTTCTCTTCTTGGTGGGTTACATAGGGTATGTACAGTATACCCTGCTTGATTTTAATTTAACAGAAATAGCACTTCCTGGCCCTCTGGTCCTTTTCTCCATACCTAATGTCTTTGCGAAACTCCCTTGTGGGCATGGCATAACCAGCAGTTCAATCACTCCTTTGTTCAGTTTTCTGAGCTGCCTGATCACTTCCTTGCTGGTGTGAGTCAGTCATGTCTCTCCTCAGGGCTAGTTCCTCACCAGATTTAGTGACTGCTACTACTGGTTCTAGAGGTTCTCTATTATAGATTCCAATTACTCCAATCTTTCTTCCAACCTTTTAAAGATCAAAACCTTATAGCCTGATCCATTCCATCTCTGAATACCCATTCAAATAAGATCAGGAAAGAATAAACAAAAAATGACAAACAAAACTAACATAACAAGTCCATTGTCCCTCCCTGACCCAGAGGCCCAGTGAGGGCATCTTCAAAGGGGATTTTTAATCTCTCTTTCAATCTTTTCAAGGATCAAAACATTGTAGCCTGGTCCATTCCATCTCTGAATGTCCATTCACCTAAGATCAGGAAAGAATAAATAAAAAGTGACAAATAAAACAGAAGTAACAGAGGCCCATTGTTTCTCCCTGACCTGGAGGTCCATTGAGGGCCTGTTCAACGAGGAGAGCATCTACTTGAACTTTTCCTATGGTATTCCATTCTAGCTCAACTTCTGCTGAGCACCTCTGCCAACCTGAGAACTTTTCATCATCACAATCATTCATGACTAGAAACTGCTTCCCCAAAATTCCCTATGTGGAACTGAAACCGTGTAGGATATAATGTCTATGTTCTGCGTAACTTGCAGGGAGAGTAAATCCACACATGCCTTAAGAACTCTGTCCTTCCCCAGCTTCTGGGATAAGAACTCACTGTTCGACAAAAACTGCTGGGAAAACTGGATAACAGTGTGGTGGAAAATGGGCATAGACTCATGCTTGACACCATACACAAGAATAAAGTCCAAATGGGTACACAATCTAGGTACAAAGATTGATACCATGGACAAACTAGAGGAGCAAGGAATAGTGTATTTATCGGATTTATGGAGAAGGGAAGAATGTTTTACTAAAGAAGGGATAGAAAGCATTATGAAATGCAAGATGGATAATTTTGATTACATTAAACTGAAAAGGTTTTGCACAACCAAACCCAATGCAACCAAAATTCGGAGGGATGTAGTAAATTGGGAAAGAATTTTTACAGCTAATCTTGAGGATAAAGGCCTCATTTCTAAAATATATAGAGAACTGAGTCAAATGTACAACTATACAAGTCATTCCCCAATTGATAAATGATCAAAGGATATGAACAGGCAATTTTCAGAGGAAGAAATTAAAGATATCTATAATCATATGAAAAAATGCTCTAAATCACTTTTGATTAGAGAGATGCAAATCAAAACAACTCTGAGGTACCACATGACACCTATAAGATTGGCAAACATGACAGAACAGAAAAATGATATATGTTGGAGAGGATATGAGAGAGTTGGAACACTAATTCATTGTTGGTGGAGCTGTGAGTTCATCCAACCATTCTGGAGAGCGATTTGGAACTATGCCCAAAGGGCTACAAAAATGTGCATACCCTTTGACCCAGCAATATCACTACTAGGACTGTATGCCCAAGAGATCATGAAAATAGGAAAGGGTCCCACATGTACAAAAATATTTATAGCAGCTTTCTTTGTGGTGGCCAAAAACTGGAAATCAAGAGGATGCCCATCAATTGGGGAATGGCTGAATAAATTATGGTATATGGATGCAATGGAGTACTATTGTGCCATAAGAAATGATGAACAAGAAAACTTCAGGGAGGCCTGGAAGGACTTATATGATCTGATGCTGAGTGAAAGGAGCAGATCCAGGAGAACTTGGTGCACAGCAATGACCACAATGTATGAGAGTTTTTTTCTGGTAGACTTGGAACTTTGTAATAACGCAAGAACTTAAAAAAAAAATTCCCAATGGTTTTCCAAGGCAAAATGCCTTCCACACTCAGAGAAAGAACTATGGAATTCATTCGCAGAATGTAGCAGATCATGTTTGCATGTGTGTGTGCGCACATGCATGTGTGTATGTGTGTATTATGTTTTGATTTGTTATATGATTTCTTCCATTTATTTTAGTTCATCTACATAGCATGACTATAGTGAAAATGTGTTCAGTGGGAAAGTATACGTAGATCCTATATAGAATTGTATGCCATCTTGGGGAGGGAGGAGAGTGATGGGGGGTAGATGTGGGGGGAGGTAAAAATCTCAGTTTTATGGTAGTGATTGTAGAACATTAAAAAAAAATAAAATAATAAAAAATGTAAAAAAAAAAAGAACTGCATCCTTGCTGACTAGTCTCTCATTATATTTCTTCTCTATATTATTGCATTAGCATTTTCTTCCCAGGCTGAATATATTCATATTTTCTTAGCATAAGGTGATAATATTATTTTATGTTTGTTTCCTAATCTTTGTAATCATAAATGCTGCTTTAATTTTTCTTCTAATGTAATATTCTTTCTAAATGTGGGGTATAGTACTTCATGCAAAATCTAGTGGCCTATTATAAGTAAAAGAAATAGAAAACACTGAGACAAATGTGAAAGGACATAGCATGTTAGTGCATTTGTTGCTGCCTTCCCTTTTAGACTAACGGATAATTTGTTAGTTATTTTCTACAGATGTCTATGATCTAATACGTACCCTATCAGGGATGATGCCTTGCACATTGTGTATGCTAATTTAAGAAAAAATTAATCAAGTTGACATATTGAGAATAGATTTATGATGTCATTAATATCTTCAGCAAGTGGTTATATTGGAATATGGATGAGGAAGGCAAGGAAGTGACAATGAATGTGGACAAAATCAGGTAGATATGCATATTTTTGTAAATTTCAATACATTAAAGGAACATAAAGTATCTCTTCCTAGAACATCTTTGTAGTAAGGCCTGCTAAAACTAATAGTGATTATGTACAAGCTAGTAAAACCCATGACCCCTTTTCCAGCAGAAGACTCAGCTCTAGATCTAAGCTGACTGGGAAAATGTCTTAGGGATTCTGGACAAGTAGAAGGTAGGCAGTTAGGCTCTTCTCACACTCTTTGGCTCATTTTGTCCCTGCTTGAGGAAATCTCTTAAAGTTTAGGAATGATTCATGTCTAGAGTCTCCCCATAAGGGTTCAAGAGGGAGCCTTCTGTAAAAATACTAAATCTACAAAATATCAGGTAAATGCTTTAAAGCAAGACCAAAAAATATGTATTTATAAAAACTTAAAACATAACTCCTCCTATAGTTCCCCTGGAGGCTACTATTTATAGCATTAAAACATGAATATTTTTGTTGGTCTATTGAATAAACATTCCCCTTGGCTCTTTTTTGTGCAATTCACTTAAGTCCATATTTTCTGACAAGGCAGAATGTAAATGGGGCTCATCTTTCTAGCAATGATAGTCTCCTCTGAGCAGTTATTTCAGAGGTTGCTTCCTGCCTGACAAACAGCACTAGGACCCAGAAACGCCTAACTTCTCAAATTCATGGAGTTGTCACTAAGGCCCCCATCCCAGGAGAGCTGTATTTTCAGGGGGCGGAACCATAAAGGAAAAAGAGGCACATGCAGACCTAATGTCTAGCCTAAGCTTTAATCAAATAAGCATATATGATTGTAGCTACCATAGCTGCTATGAGGACAGAAGAGAAATCACTTTTCTACTGCATGATGATTCTCAAGGACAGCTCAATATTCTATAGATATAAAGAGAGAAAGCAGAAATCATTTCTTTTAAAGCCTGTTGAATGGATGACTCTTTTTCCTCAGTGTCCAATCCTTTTTGACTCAGTGCACTTCCCACCACCATTACAGGAATTAAAAACTACAAGAAGAAGAACCCAGGAGTCTCTGGTCATGCACATTCTTCATGAAGAGGTCAGGGAATATGTATCATCAAAAGTAGTGTGATCAGTGTTTATTCTGGCTTCCATGGAAAGGGTACCAATCAGAGCAGATGGGGTAGGAGAATGGGGACTGGTTCCTCTGACTACCCCCATTATGAGTAGATGTGGATTCTACTACTGGATGAATTTTAAATTTGAGGCCTCTGAGAGCAAAATTTTTGAAGGAACAATTTGTGGAGGAAAGCGTACTGGTCTTTAGAACTTAGTCCTTGATAAATGTTATCATTAAAACAGAAGCATTTGGGGTTATTATTCATTATGATGACATTCATTTCAAATTCTTTATTTTTTCCTATTGTTCCCCTCAATTCAATTATCTGAATAATACTATGAATCCCACAGCAGTTGGGGATCCAATAATTGGATTAATTAATTATGAGGGCTTGATGGAAAAGAAAATCAGTTGGATGTTTTCAGTTCTGGTGTTTTGGGAGATCCAGGTTGAAATGTGCAGGAGGCAAATGTTGATTACGGCACTGAAATTTAGGGGACAATTGAGGGCTGAAAACAGAGATCTCAGAGTCATCTGATTATGGATGGTTATCCCTTTTGGCACCATACTAACAATATTAAAAATAGACCTGGAGTAAACATTAAAATACATCATGTTTTTTTAATTGCTTAAAAAATTCATGCATTTTTTTTGTTCTTAGCATAAGACACCTCTCTACTCTTTATTTATTCCAACTTGGGTTACTATGTTCTTTAATAAAGTTGTATTTCTCTGACATACTTTTGAAAACAAGAACTCAATGACTAATAGTAGTTAAATTTTCTTAAGTAGAAGGTTATCAGTTTAATATGCTCAATTCTTCCTACAGGCTTGTGTGATGACTAATATCTTGAATCATTGCTAGGACCACAGTGACGTAGTGTACAAAAAATGTATCATTTCCCTGTAAAATGCTACTGAAAAAGGACTTGAAATGAGTGATGAAATTTCAGATTGTCTGCATTGTATAGTAAAAATACCTATGTCCCCCAAAATAATAGCTCCCATTTATCTTGAATTTTAAGGTTTACAAGATACAAGACACTTTCTTCATAACTATGTAAATAGGTAGTGCAGGTTTTATCATCCACACTTTACAAGTGAAGAAACTGAGGCTCAGAGAAGTGAAGGGACTTGCTCAGAGTATATAG
This sequence comes from Notamacropus eugenii, assembly GCF_028372415.1. NCBI lineage: Eukaryota > Metazoa > Chordata > Mammalia > Diprotodontia > Macropodidae > Notamacropus > Notamacropus eugenii. The sequence goes on along the minus strand of NC_092876.1, from coordinate 409,666,542 downwards.
CTAGTAGACATCAAATCTGGCACTCTTTAACTTTGGTCTTTTTGGACTATGCATTCATCCATTGTACCATCCTGACTTTGCAGATGACATAGTTGTACATGTGCAGGCACACACACGCACACATACACACACATACACACATACCACGCACACACATTGTGTCTTTCTTCAGCATGGCATGGAGCCTGAGCACTTAAAGACAATTCTAATAGGGCAAGCCTAGTAGGGCTCTGGCAATTTCCAGCAAGTTGGAAAGACTTTGAATAAAAACCTGATGACATACATGAGCAAGAATAAACCTGGTTAAATTTTCAATAAAATCAAGATTGGTTTCAGGGTAATTTGATTTGTCAGTCACAGAAACTTTCAAAATACTCTCCACCAAGATGCAAAAGGGTTACTGTCTATGTGAAGTGCCCACAGTTACAAAGTCACTGGTTCCATTTGTTTTTCACTGATTTGTTGTTTTCAAGTCATTTAAATCATGTCTGAGTCTTCATGAGGCCATCTGGATTTTCTTGGCAAAGATATTGGAATGAATTGCTATTTCTTTCACCAGATCATTTTACAGATGAGGAAACTGAGGCAAACAGGGTTAAGTGACTTGCCCAGGCTCCCACAGCTAGTAGGTATCTGAAGCTAGAAATGAACTCATGAAGAGACTTCCTGACTTCAGGCCAAGCACTTTATCCACTGCCCCATCTAGCTGCCCTCTGAAAGTATTAGAATATGTTTCTGTGCATATAGATACATACAGACAATGACATATCCACATATATCCACATATATTTCCATGTATATAAGTGTGTGTATCTCAGAGTGGGTTTCAGGGGTCATAATATCTTTTCCCTTATATAGGGAGACCATTTATTGACTTGAGATTCCAATTTATGACAATGAAATTGCTAGTCAGAACAAGAAACCACTATCTTTGTCAAAAAGTTCTCTACTTGAGGGGGGCAGAGCCAAGATGGCAGAGCAGAAGGATGAATCTGTAGAAGCTCCACCACATAGCCCATAAAACACCTGTAAAAAATGACTGGAAAATTCTAGAGCAGTAGAAGTCACAAAACAACAGAATAAGGGAGATTTCTAGCTCAGGACAGCCTGGAAGGCCAACAGGAGGGGTCTATCACACTAGGCACAGAGTAGAGCGTAGCCCAAGGTGGGCCACACAGCACAGTAGGAACAGGATCTGGAACTGGCTTTGGGGAGCCACCAGCAGCAGCAGTTCCCAAGTTGCTCAACTCACAAACACCACAGACAGCTTCAGAGGTGAGTGGCAGGGATCCTTCACCCAGGAGAGGGGAATGTACTCTGGATTGCCAGGAGTGGCAACTACAGTGGCAGCATCCATTTTTGAAGACCTCCACCTGGAGCCCCTGGAGGAATTGAGCAGCTGATCTGAATCTCCTCCCTGAGCCAGGCCCTGGAGTGAGAAAGAGTGGTGGTGTGCTGGAGCTGGAGGCAGTTGGGGTGAGGGGATTCTACTCACAGATTCTGGGCAGAATAGTTTTTGGTTGCTCCCATACCAGTGCACAGGCCAGGAGAGGAGTAAACTCCTCTCCCTTGATTGCACCACCTTGGAGGAGCTGAGAACTTACAGGTCCCCGGAGTATACCCTCTTCTTGACAAAGGATTGAAAAGTCAAGTAACTGGCTGGAAAATTCCCCCAAAAAGGGAAAAAATAAGACTAGGTTACTTTCTTGGTGAACAGGTATTTTCTTCCATCCTTTTGGATGAGGAAGAACAATGCTTACCATCAGAGGTCTTTAAAATAAATATGCAATGGTCTCAGGGCATACAAGAGTTCAAAAAAGATCTTCAAAATCAAGAAAGGGGGAGAAAAAATTGAGAAGAGAAATGAGAACAATTCAAGAAAATCATGAAAAGTGAGTCCTCAGCTTGCTAAAGGACACCCAAAAAATGCTGAAGAAAATAACACCTTTAAAAATAGGCTAACTCAATTGGCAAAAGAGGTCCAAAAAGCCAATCAGGAGAAGAATGCTTTAATAAGTAGAATTAGCCAAATGGAAAAGGAGGTTCAACAGTTCACTGAAGAAAATAGCTCTTTAAAAATTAGAATGGAGCTGATGGAAGCAAATGACTTTATGAGAAATCAAGAAATTACAAAACAATGCAGAAACAGAAGACGATGTGAAATATCTCATGGGAGAAACAACTGATCTGGAAAATCGATCCAGGAGAGACAGTCTAAAAATTATAGGACTACCTGAAAGCCATGGTCAAAAAAAGAGCTTAGACATTATCTTTCATGAAATTATTGAGAAAAACTGCCCTGATGTTCTAAAAACAGAGGGTAAAATAAATATTGAAAGAATCCACTGATCACCTCCTGAAAAAATCTGAAAAGAAAAACTCCTAGGAATATTGTAGCCAAATTCCAGAGTTCTCAGGTCAAGGAGAAAATATTGCAAGCAGCCAGAAAGAAACAATTTGAGTATTGTGAAATACAATTGGGATAACACAAGATCTAGCAGCCTCTACATTAAGGGATCTTAGGGCTTGGAATATGATATTCCAGAAACCAAAGGAACTAGGATTAAAACCAAGAATCACCTACCCAGAAAAATTGAGTATAATACTTCAGGGGAAAAATGATCATTCAATGAAACAGAGGACTTTCAAGCATTCTTGATGAAAAGACGAGAGCTGAATAGAAAATTTGACTTTCAAACACAACAATCAAGAGAAGCATGTAAAGGTAAACAGGAAATAGAAATCATAAGGGACTTACTAAAGTGGAACTGTTTGCATTAATTCATGGAAAGATGATATTGTAACTCTTGAAAGTTTTCTCAGTATTTGGGTAGTTGGAGGGATCATACATACATATACATATATGTGCATATATATATATATGCACACACACAGAGGGATCAGGGTGAGTTGAATAGGAAGAGATGATATCTAAAAAAATAAAATTAAGGGGTGAGAGAAGAATATATTGGGAGGAGAAAGGGAGAAATAGAATGGGTCAATTTATCTCTTGTAAAAGAGGCAAGAAAAGACTTTTTCAATGGAGGAGAAAAGGGAGGAGGTGGGAGGGAAAAAGTGAAGTTTATTCTCTTCACATTGGGTTTAAGGAGGGAATAACATGCTCACTCAATTTGGTATGAAAATCTATCTTACACTACAGGAAAGTAGGGAAATAGGGGATAAGTGAGGTGAGGGGGATGATAGAAGGGAGGGCAAATTAGAGGAGGGAGTAATTACAAGTGAACACTTTTGGGGAGGGACAAGGTCAAAAGAGAGAATAGAATAAATGGGGAGCAGGATAGGATGCAAGGAAATACAGTTAGTCTTTCACAACAAGACTGTTATGGAAGTCTTCTGTAAAACTACACATATACAGCCTATATTGAAATGCTCGCCTTCTCAGTGTGAATAGGTGGGAAGGGAGAAAGGGAGTTAAGTTGGAACTCAAAGTTTTAGGAATGAAAGTTGAGAATTGTTTTTATATGCAGCTGGGAAATAAGGAATGCAGGTAATGAGGTATAGAAATCTATCTTGCCCTACAAGAAAAGAGAGAAGATGGGGATAAGGGAAGGGAGGGGTGTGATAGAAGGGAGGACATATTGAGGGAAGGGGTAATCAGAATGCAAGGTGTTATGAGATGGAGGGTGGAGAGGGATGGGGAGAAAATTTGGAACTCAAAATTTTGTGGAAATGAATGTTGAAAACTAAAAATAAATAAATAAACTTTAAAAAAAAAGAATTTCAAAGTCACAAAAAAAAAAAAAGTTCTGTGCTTAACAAAGACCAACTGTATTTGACACAAGAACAAACTTTTGAACAGGTCAAGGTCAAGCCGGGCCTGGTGGTATACATCTGCAATCCTTGCTCCTGGGGAAATATAGGTTGGTGTACTGGTTGAGTGTGGGAGTTCAAATTAGGGTTAAGGCTAATTCAGTAACTACACAAAATCTGGTATTATTATGGCTAGACCTGAGAGTTTAAGGCCACCAGGCTGCCTAAGGAGGGGTAAAGTAGCCTAAATGTTTAAAACAGTGAAGTTTAAATCTTCTGTACCACTTAGCATTAACATTAGGATTAGGTCTTCCAGCCTGGGAAAATAGAAAGTTATTCTAAATAATTAAATAAACAGATAGACAGACAGACAGACAGACGGACGGACGGATGGATGGATGGATGGATGGATGAACAATTAAAAAGATAAATGCTTCTTATTTGAGGCAGTATATATTGCCTACTATGAACTTGATATATCGAGCTTCTCTCTATAATAACTATGTGTGGAAAACCAATTTCATCAGTATTTCTAAAGGAAATTATTCTTCTAAATTATTAGAAAGACATCCTTATTCCAGAATATGTACCTACTTTATAAACTCATACATGGAAATAATACTAATTGCAAACAGATGCATTTTCTTGGAAAAGGGTTTACTTATTAAGTAATGGTCCACACGACACTATAAGGCAAATTGGTGAACACACACACACACACATACACACACACACACACACACACCTTGTACAAGAAAAATCTGATGAGCAAGAGAAGTTGCTCTGGAGGCATGTTATAGAGTATAAAAGAAAATTAATTGTGAGAAAGAGACAAGGTATTATAAAGAAGGAATTGAGTGTAAAAATGGGCAGAGAGTCCTGTGACTATACAAGCTTGGAATTAGAAATCAGAAAAATCAAATGAGATATGTATATATGTATATATATATGTATATATATAATATACATGTATATGTATATATTGTATATATACAAGTATATATTATATATGTATATGTATATATATGAATATAAAGCATCTTTTAATTTTTAAGTGCTAGATAAATTTCAGCTATAATAATCTATAAACTGACATAATATCAGTGTACCACTTCTTTATACCCAGAAAAGAAAAAAAAAGATTCAAAACAATTATGGGGGGAAACAATCTTAGAAGAGACATTTAACAATCTAAAAGATGAAATATCTTAGAAGCATCACCACCACTACCAATAGGAAGAGGCATTTTAAGTGGAAGATGCAAGCAATAAGAAGCTATGAGTATGAGAACTCCCCTAGAATACAAGGTAAGTCAATGGAGATTTGATTGGTTTGGAGGGTTCACCAGAGAGATGACATATTGTAGGCAACAGTGACGTATTGTAAATCTCAAGTTTGTAGATCCATGTCTCTGGGCTACTTCCCCAAAAAGTTATTTTCAGATTCTACGGGTCTAGGTTCCTTCTACTATAGTTTATGACCCATCTCTGGTATGCTAATAGTAGCAATCAATCACAGTTACTTCAAAGCAAAGGCATTTACTAAGAGGACATAAGTTAGAAAAACAGATACAAAATATTCCCTTCAAAAACCTGAGGTACACATTGAATCTATGGGAAATGTGGGTATAAATTTAAGAGTACAATGGTAGTGGGGCACTTGTGTAGGAAACATCTGCCCGGGTAACTCACAAATCCAGAACTAGAGTGCCTTGATTCTTTTTTTTCTTTATGGAATATTCAGGAAGCCCTGCTGGGGCTCAGCTGGGCACCCAGGTTAGCCAGCTCCTCTCCGAAGCTCAACTTTTGAATGGCTACTTCTTTCTTAAGACAAGCTTACTCCTTTGCTGACAAAGGTCATGCTCCTTGAAGTTGTTTAGATATGGATATACAGACAAAGCGTTGGACCCAGAATATATTACAGGAGGATGTCAGACTTGAGAATATGTGGGAAAATGCTTTCTGTAATCTCAAGATGTTCACTGGTACGTATGCCCATATTTTTAATATCAGGGCTCTCCCACTGAATCATTCATGCAGAAAATCCATCTGGCAGGAATCACAGAAAGAAAAAGAAAACATGTTTCGGAAAATCCAAATAATAGTATAAAAGAAGCAGATACATACACACATACATACACACACACAAACATATACACACATGTATATCAGATGTCATTTTCCACATTATTTTACTCCCTTCAGGCAAATCTTCTACAATCCCACTTATTTAAATATTATCATTTGAAATCTATATTGTTCATTTTGTTCATTTTAATATATTTAGTTAATTTAATGTTTAATAATTTAAAATAATAACTAAGATAATATAGTTGACTTTGCAGAATTTTATATACGTTACAGTTATAGGATGTTCATAATTTTTAATAACTCTTAGTCAGTCTTCTACACAAACCCAACATTGTGCATTATTACTCTCTCCAAAAGGTTTATGTCTTAGAACTAGAGGTCCAAGATTGGAATCAAGAAGACTTGGATTCAAGTCTGGTGTTAGATACATTCTATAGCTGTGACTGGGAGGAAACCATGAAGTTCAGAGCAATATATGTAAATGGTGAGATTTTCCACAATATAATCACAAGTTCCTGTTCTCAAATCATCTCCTCCCTAAATTTCTAAGGGAGAGGGAATTTTAAAAAAGAAGAAAAGGTCAGTGTTCAGTCAACTTTGTTTTACAGAGACAACTGCTGGTTAACAAAACTATCTGCAGGCTTTTACTTAGGTTATTAAGGTCATTAACTAAATAGGTCTTAATACTCTTCTAGATTTTTCCCACCCATAACACTGAGATACTACTTAGTGTATAATCTACTAATAACACTAAATAGTGTTCAAATAGATTGAAAAGTTAATTTACACATCTTATCACACATCCTATTAACAGGGATAGAAAGCAAGGTGAATGTTTGGCTTCCTATTATAGAAGTTTCAGGAGACTTGGTGAAAATAGCTACTAGATCAGCCTTAAAGTTAAAGACCGAGCTTATCTTTTTCTATCTCTCTGTCTCTGAACATTTAAAGCAAGAAGGATAAAAATCAATTTAAAAATTTGAATAAAGTTGGTTAGGTTTTTTGTTGTGGTGGTGTTTGTTAGAATGCCTTTTGTGGGGGACGGGCAGGGGGAACTAGGCAAAAAGTTTTGTGTGGGTTAGACAATTTAATCTTGGAATATGAATTATATTAGTTATATAGTAGCAGGGACAATAGAGTCAATCTTTTTATGAGTTTTACAAATAGATCATAGCAACATCCATCTGTTAAGTTTGATACCAATATTTTCAAACTCAGTGGCAAGACCAGAAGAAGAGTTCACTTTGGCATGAAAAATGGGCTAATTATAATAGAAACTCAAATAAATTTGAGAACTAAAAATGAACCATAGAAGTTATAGGATTTCCAATTTAGCATTTATTTTTAAAATCCATTTATTTTTAGTTTTCAACATTCATTTCCACAAGATTTTGAGTTCCAAATTTTGTCCCCATCACTCCTCTCCCCCCCAACCCTGAGATGGCATGCATTCTGATTACCTCTTTCCCCAGTCTGCCCTCCCTTTTGTCATCCCTGCCCCTCTTATCCACTTCCTCTTTACTTTCTTGAAGGGCAAGACCGATTTCTACACCCCATTACCTGTATATCTTATTTCCCAGTTGCATGTAAAAACAATTTTTTAACATTTATTATTAAAATTTTGAGTTCCAAATTGTCTTCCTTCTTCCCTCCCCACCCACCCTCAATGAGAAGGCAAGCAATTCAATATAGGTTATAAATGTGTAGTTATGCAAAACACTTCCATAATATTCATGTTGTGAAAGACTAAGTATATTTCCCTCCATCCTATCCAGCCTCCAATTATTCTATTTTCTTCTCTGCTTCTGACTACCCTCTCCCCCAATCTGACCTCCCTTCTATCATCCCTCCCTCTTTTCCCCTTTCCCCTACTTTGCTGTGGATAAGATATCCAATCGAGTGTGTATGATTTTTCCTCATTAAGCCAAATTCAAAGAGAGAAAGGTTCACCCATTCCTTTCCACCTCCTCTCTCTTCCTCTCCATTGTAAAACCTTTTTCTTGATTCTTTTATGTGAGATAATTTACCCCATTCTATCTATCCCTTTCTCCTTCTCCCAATATATTCCTCTCTCACAACTTAATTTTATTTTTAGATATCATCCCTTCATGCTCAACTCACCGTGTGCTCATCTATCTATCTCTCTATCTCTCTCTATCTATCTATCTATCTAACTATCTATCTGTCTGTCTGTCTGTCTGTCTGTCTATTTCCTCCAACTACCCTAAGACTGAGAAAGGTCCCCTAAGTTATAAATATCATTTTTCCATGTATGAATGTAAACACTTCAACTTTAATAAGTCTCTTATGGTTTCTCTTTCTTATTTACCTTTTCATGCTTCTCTTAATTCTTCTATTTGAAAGTCAAATTTTCTATTCAACTCTGGTCTTTTCATCAAGAATGCTTGAAAGTCCTCTATTTCATTTAATGTTCCTCTTCCCCCCAAAATATTATACTCAGTTTTACTGAGGAGGTGATTCTTGGTTTTAGTCCTATCTCCTCTGGCCTCTTGAAGATCATATTCCAAGCGTTTCAATCCCTTATGGTAGAAATTGCTAGATTTTGTGTTATCCTGATTGTATTTCCACAATACTGGAATTGTTTCTTTCTGGTTGCTTGCAATATTTTCTCCTTGACTTGGGAACTCTGGAATTTGGCTACAATATTCCTGGGAGTTTTTCTTTTAGGATCTCTTTCCAGAGGGGATTCATTTTCCATTTCTATTTTACCCTCTGGTTCTAAAGGCAGTTTTCCCTGATAATTTCTTGAAAGATGATGTCTAGGCCCTTTCTTTGATCATGGCTTTCAGGTAATCCAATAATTTTTAAATTATCTCTCCTGCATCTACTTTCCAGGTCAGTGGTTTTTCCAATGAGATATTTCATCTTGTCTTCTATTTTTCCTTTCTTATGGTTCTGCTTTATAATTTCTTGATTTCTCATAAACTCATTAGCTTCCATTTACTCCATTCTAATTTTGAAGGAATTATTTTCTTTGGTGAGCTTTTGGACCCCCTTTTACATTTGGCAAATTTTGCTTTTTAAGGCATTCTTCTCCTCATAGTCTTTTTGGACTTCTTTTGCCATTTGGGTTAGTCTATTTTTTAAGGTGCTATTTTCCTCAGCATTTTGTTGGATCTCCTTCAGCAAGGTGTTGATTCATTGTCCGTGATTTTCTTGCATCACTCTCATTTCTCTTCCCAATGTTTCCTCTACTTCTGCTACTTAATTTTCAAAATCTTTTTTGAGCTCTTCCATGACCTGAGACCAATTTACATTTTTCTTGGTTGCTTTTGATGTAGGGGCTTTGACTTTGTTTTCTTCTGGTTGTATGTTTTGATCTTCTTTGGCACCAAGTAAGGTTCTATAGCCTGAGTTCTTTTATAGTGTTTATTCATCTTCCCAGTCAAATACTTGACTTTCTAATTCTTTGCTAAGGTAGGACTCTGCTTCCAATGAGGTGGAAGAGAGTGTGGGTGTACTATCTCATGTTTCAGGGATTTTGTATCAACTGCTTGATCCACCATTGTCTGTGCACCCAGAGATGTGAAAGCAGCCTCTGTTGCCAATGCTGCAGCTGCTGTGGCTGCTGCTTTTGCAACTGCCACTACTGCAACCACCACTGCCCTGGGGCTTGGGCCAGACCTAGATAGACAACTCACTTCTCTTTCATCCAGATCCCACAGAGTTTTCCCACTGACCTTTTTGGCATTTGTGGGTTGAGAAGTCTGAAAACTGCCACAGCTGTCAATGATTCAGTCCTCTGAGGCCTGCTCTGACCTGTCTGTGCCAGTGCGGTCCATGCCAGACTGTTCTCTGCTCCCTGCCCAGCGTGATAGACCCTTCCTGTTGACTTTCCACATTGTCTTGGGCAGGGAATTTGTTTTGTTCTGTCATTTTGTGCTTTCTGTAACTCTAGAATTTGTTTAAAGTAATTTTTACAGGTATGTGGAGGGCTTTGGGGAGAAGTTCAGGGAAATCCCTGCTTTTACTCTGCCATCTTGGCTCATTTAAAAGTGACAACAACAAATTAGAAGGAAGGACATGTGCATTTGTACTTATTAACAACTTATTAAATAATAGGAGTGGCTAGGTAGCATAGTGTATAGAGTACTGGGCCTGGAGTTAGGAATACTGATATCAAATTTGGCATCAGACATTTATGAGCTCTGTGACCTTAGAAAAGTTACTTAAGCCTGCTTAACTCAGTTTCCATATCTGTAAAATGAGCTGAAGAAGGAAATGGCAAATCACTCTGTATCAAGAAAATCCCAAACATCATCATGAAGAGTTGGAAATTACTTAAATGACTAAACAACAGCAACAATTAAATAATAATCTAGCTTTTCATTGAAAGAGCTACTAATAATGTGAAAATATTTTCTTCTTTTGAATTTTAAATTGAGAAGTTGGAAAAAATTCATCTTTCTTTTTCAACTGTACAAAACAAAAGGGTAAAATTAAAATCTGAGCTAAAAAGCCCAGTAAAAATATTTTTTTATAACCAAAGTTCTTTTAATTGCTTTGGGTTTAAAAAAAACCAAACAAGTATGTGCCAAAAACCATCCCCTAATGGAAAAGTGGTCTAAAACTAAAAACATCCTGTATATAGAAGAATTGTAAGCCATGAACAACCATATAAAAGAATTTTCCAAATCACTAAAAATAAGAGAAATTCTTATCAAAAACAATTTTGAGATTTCATATTACACCCAGCAAATTGTCAAAAACAATAAAAATGGGAATAATTAATATTTTGAGGCATTCTAGGAAGAGATCTACATTAATATTTTCTCCTGGCTATTCTCCCATTTATCTGAGCACTCCTTTTCTGATTCTTTTCCTGGATCCTCTTCCACATAATGCCTTCTAACTATAAATGTCCCTCAAACTTCTGTCCTGAACACTCTTCTCTTCTCTCTACTAATTACTTTTTATAAGGGCTGGTTATCTGGGTAGGGAAGCAGAGAAGGATATGTTTGAAAATGGTGTTGTAAAAATTAAAAAATAAATTAAAATTAAAATAAAGAAAGTGCATACATCCTATTAAAACTAAAATAGCTATTTTTTCTATAATTTCTATAATTACACATATACACATTTAACTGAAAAGCTGATATCTTTCAATGGTTGTTCTGAATACTCAAAGCAAATTATATCTCCAAACATCTGTGGTTAACATGTTAAATGATGATGGTCATCTTTATCTGGAAAAAAAAAATGTCAAAAGTAAGCACAAAATAGGAAATCTTAAAGATCAGAGCAGAAATAGAAAAGCTAGAAACCAGAAAGAAGGATAAAGAACTGATAGAGAAAGCTAAAAGTTTTTTTAAAAAAGAAAAGGGTAGAAAATCAAATAATCAAAAGTTTAAAAAATGACCAAGGCAAAATCACAACAAAACTAGAAAAAATAAAATGATTGGAACCTACAATGCAGTTATATGACAACAAGCTTTAGAAGAACAAAGGGATTACCTTTAAAAAGATAACATACCAAAACTAAAAGAACACCAAATGGAGAAGTTAAATAATCAAATCTCAGAAAAGAAAATAGGACTAGCTGTAATGTGACTACTAGGATGGGGGTCGGTGGTGGGTAGAGTCTGGGCAGAGGGTGGGAGGGAAGGGAAATTGATTGCCCTGATATATTTGCTGGAGAATTCTGCCAAATTTTGAAAGAACAACTAACACAAATGCTACAAAAATTATTCTTAAAAACAGAAATTATTTTACCAAATTCTTTTTCTGAGACAACTATTGCCCTAATACCTAAGAGGTATGACTCCAGGACAATATATTAGCAAATGATGATTCCAAATTTTAAATAAAATTCTGTCCAACATATTCGTTCAAGAAATCATTCACTATAATCAAGTTGGATTTACAAATACTAGGAATGTAATGGTAGTTTAACATTAGGAAGATAATAATTATAATCAACAATAATTATAACATAAGTAGTCATATTAAAAGCCAAAACATCTAACACCATGATTATCTCAAAAGAAGTAGAAAATTCCTTTGACAAATTTTATGATAAAAATTCTATACAGCATAAATAAAAGGGATCATTTTAAAATACCATATAAAGTTTCTTTCTAAAACCAAATAAAAACTTTGTATGAAATGGAGATACACTATGTTTTCCCAGCAAATATAGGAGCAAAACTGAAATGACTTCAGCCCAGCTGTATTTCATATATTTGTGGAAATGCTTATAATTACAATAAAAGAAGAAAATGCTACAGCCATAATATAGACAAAGAGAAGAGAAAAGTAGTCTTATTACTGATGATATGACTGTTTACTTAGAAAAACCAAGAATCAAAATATTTAATGAAGTTCTTAGCTAAAAAAGTAAACCCACCAAAATTCACAATAAATTTTGATATAGTAACAGGAATATTATAAAAAGAAAATACCACTCAGAATAACTACAAAATGCATAAAATGTTTGGGGTTCAAATATCTGTCCATGCATAATATTTACGTAGATTCAGTCACACAATATTATTTAAAGAAATAAAATAAGTTGAAAATCTGAAAGAATATTCTATACTCATGATTAGATGATGCCATAATAACAAAAATAATGTTATCAAAATTAACTTGAAGACTCAATACTGTTCCTATCAAGTTACAATTTGGATATTGCACAAACCTAGACAAAATTATAATAAAGTTCATTTGGAAAAACAAAAGAACTAGAATATCATGGGAAATTTTTTAAAAAGAATTTAGGAATGAAGGGGAAATAGCAATTCCAGACCTCAAATTATAGTCCAAAGCAGCAATTTGCTATTGCTTAAAAATATAAATGTGAATAGATAAATGGGAACAGACTAGACAAAGAATCAGAAATAATGGAATTCAATAAAACTGGAAATATGAAATACTTAGGAATATATTCCCTATTTGATAAAAGTTGCTGAGAAAACTGGAATGCAGTCTGACAAAATTAGTCCTACTAAACATTTTTATACCATATTATGCAATAAATCAGGAGGGAAGGAAGAAGAGATACAGAGGAAAACGAGTTAGTATAAAAACAAATCCCTCTCTTTTATTAAAAGAAGGCTCTTCAAGGCCCTGCGTTAGGGAAGCAGTTGTGTGCATAGAGAGAACAGGGCATATACAAAAGATGTGATGATAGAAATAATTACTTGGCAATAAATTTGTTAAGTTGGTAAAGTATGAGTGAGGTGTGAAGGGTGACTCCAAGGGTGCCAGCTTTCATGACTGGGAGTTTGGTGTCCTCATCAGTAATAGGGAAGAAGGGAGGTAGGGAAGGTTTGAGGAAAGAGTTAATTAGTTCCATTTTAGACGGGATGAATTTGAGATTCCTATAGAACAACTAATTCAAGATATCCAAAAAGCAAGTGGTGATGTGATAGTGGTCAGGACCTTGATCTGAGAATTAAGGTTTGAAAATTAAGAGATCTTTGGTAATTTAGGATGCCATTTTTTCAGAGTTTAAACAGGAGAGGAAGTGATAACAGTATAGACAGTTTTCTAAAGATGCTTGGCTGAAATGACAAAGAGATTTATAGGATGATAGCTACCAAGTATATTTGGAAAGAGTAAAGTTTTGGGTTTGTTTTGTTTTATTGTTACATAGTACAGTGTTCTTCCCTTTCAAAGGGACATTGACACTCCTAGCAACATGACTGAGTCCCCCAATCCTCACTTGTAGTCAAAACATTCAACTGCCATCTACTGTAATGCTCCTCCATGAACCAGTTGAAAAAATTATACTTTATATCAATTTCTTTTCTGATAAGGGGACTATAAACACAAAACATCTATTAAGCATCTGTGAGTACACTACTCACCAGTACTCCGATGTCTGGACCAAGGATTTCTAAGAAATATACAATTGGAATTTGTTTAGTTCTCTGTGACTTTGAAATTGGGCAAAGAGATCTAAACAATTTCCAGAGGATGCTTGATTCTGTACAAGAGGAGGTAGAAACCATCATTTAAACTTGGGCACGCACCTGAAACTTAGGGCCTGAGTCTTTGCTACCTGATTGCCTTTAGGGACTTCTGATTGCAGCCAGCTATATCTTGCTAATGAATGAACTTAAAGGTCAACTCCAGCAATGAACCATGCAATTACCCTTGGTTCTGGTATCTCTTTCTCCTTCAACTTAGTGAGAGCCTCCTTTGGCTTTTATTGCTGCATCCTTCTCTTTTCCTGCTCCCAATTTCAAGACAAAGTCTTTACCCCTGTAAGCAACAAAATGGAGGAGGGGGCAAATATTTTTTAAACCCAAATTTTCTCTCCCTTGCTTCCAGAACCTTGGTTCCAAGACTATTTTTTTCAAGTATAGTACTTCTCTATTTCTCTCTTTACATTGCTTTTGGTTTTTACTTTTTTAACAGCGTTATCCTTTGGAATAAGGTCTAGTTTTCCAGAGTCATATTCTTATTATAGACTTCACGCTCTTGCCATCAAGAATATTGGTGAGATCAAATTTCCCTGCTTCTGTATAATGCTGGGGAACTTTTGTAGAGCAGTTCTACCTGTGTATACACACACACAGACACACGCATATATCTTGGACATATATTTGTGTGTGTGTGTGTGTGTGTGTGTGTGTGTCTCCTGGAGCATGAGACTTTTAATAAATTCCTTTTAGGTGTTTATGAAAACTGTAATAATGCATTTTTAAAATATATATATGTGTAAAAACCATAAAAATGGTTTAAAAATAGATATATAGAACTTCCCTTGAGTCTTTTCACTTCACAGGTGTGAGACTTAGGGCTCATATAAGTGGAATCCCTGGAAGCCAGTTTCCCAGTCAACTTGGGAAAACAACAGATAAGAGTTTTGGGCAGAATTCCTATCAATGAACTACGTTAATCATCATAAGTTATTTCTTTTAATTTGCAATGGGTACGTTTTTAAAGCAATGGCTAGAATATTAATAATTCTATTTCTTATCTCAGTTGCTTTTTTCCCTTGAAATGGTCTTTAATCAAAAATTGTCTACTGCAAATCATCAACAATTACTACCAAAGAAAAATATTGCCATATACTTGTCATATACTTCGTATACTAGCTTTCTGTTTATAATTGTGGGGGACTTTAGATCTGAAAGAAAAAAAGAAGATCTAAAGTTTAAATAACAAAGATTTTGGATGCTCTTTTTATTAGAACAGTATCAAAGATAATATAGCCAGGCAATTCACTATATAATCAAGTAATGATTCACTCACTTACTAGCTATTGGTTAAGTCTGAGAAGGTTAATACACTTTGATATGAGATAATCTATTTCTGAATGACCATATTTAGGAGTAGGGTATGGCAAGAGAGGGGCTGTCCTATGCTTTAATTAGTATAAAGAATGCTTGTGAGAAAGTGAGTAAATTGCCTCTACCAAAGCAAACAGTTCCTCTGCAATTTAGCCTTAGAATATTACCTGAGGTACACTGAGAGTTTATGAACTTAACTAGAGCAATATAGCCAGGTTATGTGAGAGGTGTGGTTTAAATCCAGATCATTTTTTAAGTAATATTTTATTTCTTCCAATTACATGTAAAAAACATTTAACATTCAATTAAAAAAATTTTTAATTCCAAAACCTCTTCCATACTCCCCTAGCTTCTTCCTGAGACATTAAACAACTTATATAGCTTATACATGTGCAATCATGCAAGACATATTTCTGTATGAGTAATGTTGCAAAAATACAGACCAACAAGAAAAAAGACACAAAATAAAGTGAAAAATAGTATGCTTCAATCTGCCTTCAGATTCCATCAATTCTTTCATTAGAGGTGGAGAGAATTTTTCATCATGAGTTATTTGAAATTGTATTGCTGAGAATAGCTAAGTCATTTATAATTGATCATCATACAACTTTGTCGTTACTGTGTACAGCACAGTATTGATTTTCCTCATTTCTTCTGGTTCTGCTTACTTCAAATTGAATCAGTTCATGTAAGTTTTCCCAGGTTTTTCTGAAATCTGCCTGCTAGTCATTTCTTATGGAACAATAGTATTTCAATACCAGCTATGCTTCACCTTGTTCAGTCATTCTCCAACTGATGGACAACCCCTCAATTTCTAATTCTTTGCCCCCATGAAAGGGGATGCCACAAATGTTTTTGTGCAGATAGGTCCCTTCCCCTCTTTTTGGATCTCTTTGGGATACGGACCTAGTAGTGGATTGCTGTGGTATGCACAAGTTTAAATCCCTTTTGGCATAGCTCCATACTCCACCAACAGCATTCCAATTTTCCCACATCCCCTCCAACATTTATCATTTTCCTTTTCTGTCATATCAGCCAATCTTATAGGTATGAGGCAGTTCCTTAGAGATGTTTTAATTCGCATTTCTCTAATCACTAGTGATTTAGAGCATTTTTTATAAGACTATAGCTTTGATTTCTTTATCTGAAAACTGTCTGTTCATATACTTTGACCATTTATCAATTGAGAAATGACTTTTATTCTTATACGTTTGAATCAGTTCTCCATATATTTAAGAAATGAGATCTTCATCAGAGACACTTCCTATAAAAATTGTTTCCATACTTTCTGCTTTCCTTCTAATAGTGGCTGCATTTGGTTTTGTTTTACAAAATCTTTTTAATACGATATAATCAAAATTATCCATTTTACATCTCATAATGTTCTCTATCACTTATTTGGTCATAAATTCTCCCTGTCTTCATAGATCTGACCAGTAAACTATTCTTTTCTCTTGGAATCTGCTTATGGTATCACACTTTCTGTCTAAATCATGTATCTATTTTCACCTTATCTTGGTACATATCATAACATATCAGATTACACAAACGATACCTAATTTTTGCCATACTGTTTTCCAGTTTTCCCAGTAATTCTTACCAAATAATTAGTTCTAGTCCCAAAAGCTTGGGTCTTTGGGTTTGTCAAACATCAGATTATTATGGCAAATTACTACTGTGAATTGTGTATCTAATCTATTCCACTGAATCAGCACTCTGTCTTAGCCTGTATCAGATACTCTTGATGACTACTGCTTTATAATATTGTTTGAGATCTGATGTGCCTAAGCCATTCTTCACATTTTCTTCTCATTACTTCCCTTAATATTTTTGACCTTTTGTTTTTCCAGATGAGTTTTCTTATTATTTGTTTTAGCTCTAGAAAATATTTTAGTGGTTTTATTTGCTTGGCACTGAATAAGTAGACGAATTTAGGGAGAGTTATTGTTTTTATCATATTAGCTTGGCCTACCCATTAGCAATTGATGTTTTTCTAATTGTTTAGATCTGACTTTATTGTTGTGAAAAGTGTTTTGGAATTGTGTTCATTTAAGTTCTGGATTGTCTTGGCAAGCAGACTGCCAAGTATTTTATGTTGTCTATAGTTACATTAAGTAGAATTTCTCTTTCTATCCCTTGCTGGACTCTGTTGGCAATATAAAGAAATGCTGATGGTTTATGTGGATTTATTTCATATAAGGCAACTTGGTTAAAGTTAATTATTTCAGCTAGTTTTTTTTTAAGTTGATTCTTTGGGATTCTCTAATTATACCATTTTATTATCTGCAAAGAGTGACAGTTTTGTTTCCTCATTGACAACTTTATTTCCTTTCATTCTTTTTCTTCTCTTATTACTATAGCTACCATATCTAGTATAATATTGAATAACACTGATAACAGTCATCCTTGCTTCACCCTTGATCTTATTAGGAAAGCTTCTAGCTTATCCCTATTACAGATAATGCTTGTTAATGGTTTTTTATAGATATTTCTTATTTTAAGGAAAGATCCATTTATTCCTATGCTTGCTAGTATTTTTATAGAAATGGGTGTCATATTTATGAAAAGCTTTTTTCTGCATCTATTGATATAATCATATGATTTTTAATGGCTTTGTTATCTATACATTTGTGAATAGTTTTCAATCAGCCTCCCATTACTGGTATAAATTCCACCTGGTCATAGTGTATGAGCTTTGTGATATATTGCTGTAATATCCTTGCCAGAGTTTTATTTAAAATTTTTGCATCAGTATTCATTAGGGAAATTGGCCTAGTTTTCTTTGTTTTTGTTCTTCCTGGTTTAGGCATCAGCACCATATTTGTGTCATAAAATTAATTTGACAAGATTCCTTTGCCATTTTATATTTTTGTAAAACATTCATCCACTTCACTTAGACTGTCAGTTTATTGGAATACAATTGGAAAAAAAATAGCTCCTAATAATTATTTTAATTTCCTCTTCAGAGATGAGAAATTTACTCTTTTCATTTTTGATAGTGGTATTTTGATTTTCTTCTTTCTTTTTTTAAATTAAATTAACCAATGGATTATCTATCTTATTGTCTTTTTTTATAAAGTCAAGTCCCAGTCTTATACATTAGCTTAATAGTTTTCTTACTTTCAATTTTAGTAATCTCACCTTAGTTTTTTTAGGATTTCTAATTTGGTACTTAATTGTTTTTTTTTTTTTAATTTTTTTCCCAAATTTTTTTTTGTGGTGTGTCTGAATAATTGATTTATTCTTTTTCTATTTTATAATGTCAATATTTAGAGAGATAAAGTTTCTCATAAGTATTGATTCAGCTACATCCCATAAATTTTGGATATTGTCTGTTGTTCTCATATTCTCTTTAATGAAATTATTGTTTCTATGATTTGTTCTTTGATTCACTCATTGTTAATTTATCTTTTTGCTGCTCTTTATTAAATGAAATTTTTATCGCCTTATGATTCCAAAAGAATGCATTTATTATTTCTGCTTTTCTGCTTTTGTTATGAGATTTTTAATGCCCTAATACATTGTCAACTTTTTTGTAGGTTCTGTATACTGCTGAGGAAAAGGCAGAATCCTTTCTAGCCCCATTCATTTTTCTCCAGAGGTCTCAACTTCACTTTTCTAAAATTCTACTTACCTTCTTAACTTCTTTTTTGTTTATTTTTTGGTCAGATTTATGTCGTTCTGAGAGCGGAAAGTTGAGGTCTCTCACTAGTAAGACAATTCAGTCTCAAAGATAGTTTCAATATATATTTAAAGGAAAAATTATTCTAGACTTCATGGCAGATACTGTTCCTATAAAACAAGCCAACAACAAGGTAAAAAAGTTGTCAAGTAGCACTGGATGAGAAGATTTCTCTGACAACTTAATCAAGAGATAGATACAGAAAATTAATATAAAAGAATAAGAAAAATCTAGTCATGCCTTTTGGAATCTCATTAAGTTGAATGACTTTAAATAATATTTGAAATCCTATCACCCCCAGAAAGTGCAATTGCTTCTCAGAAGCTTTTTGGCTCCTGGAATTTTTGTTAAAGTCTACAAAGCAATTTTTAGATTAGGGAGGAATGTTTTAAAAAAATAACAAAAGAGGAGGAAATCTGAAGATTTTAAGTGCTACAAGTTTAGTATCAGTCAACAGTATGAAATGCTATCCCAAAAGAGTTAATGGGATAGTCAACAGCGGTTAGAGAAGTGCAGTGTAGTACCTGTGACAGTGGCAGAGTCACTTTTTGGAAGAAACATGTGCTGAGACATTCACTAATAGCATTAATAATTAACTTACGTGTTGATACTTTAAAGATAATAGCTTTGTACAAGGAGCAGTAATATGGTATACTATTGGAAGAAGGGAGCGGCATCAATACTGACAAAGTATTGGCTTGATGAAATCCTTTTCTGATACCTCATCATGGTAGGCTGACAACCACTGGCTTCTATTCAACCTATGCTTTGGATCATATGGTCTTGTAGGTTTATCAATTTAGAAAGGCTAAGGTATTCATTAATGACAGAGAGACTCTTCTTCAGTAATTTAGAAAATATATCATTAATTCTTTAGATACCACAGTTAAAGAAACAAAGAAAATAGAGCCTTTTAAATAAATCCTTTTAGATTCTGTGACCTTATCACATTGGAAGACTTTTTGTCCTCCTTTAACTGGTGAGTTCCTCTTGGATACTGTATTTTAAGAAGTGCTTAGTACTGTCAAGTTCACTCCTTTCTACAACCAGACCTGCTTCTGCCTCTGAAGACTTTCTGCCCTTACTCTTCCCCATCCTCATTTTAAATTTCCCTTTTATGTGTTGTTTCCCCCCTTGTGGTCTGGAACTGTCTTTCTTTATGTTAATATTTGTATTCTCAACTCTTGGCAAAGTGCCTGGCACTTAGTAAGCACTTGATAAACACTTGTTGACAATCTCTAACAGTGACAATTACAAATTTGGGAGAAACAAGTGCTTAAACTGTCACTAATAACATTAATAATTAACTTATTGATACTATAAGGTGTGTGTGTGTGTTCGTCCATCCTTCATTGCAGAAGAAGACCATGCATCAGAGAAATAATGACATGACTTGCACTTGACCTTTTTTTTGAGTAAGGGAGGGCTATGCGGGTCACCAGCCTCACTTCTCCTCCAGAGCCATCTGAATCCAGTGATTAGATATTCATCAGGATGACTGGAGATGACCCAGGATGAGGCAAGATCTTTGTACAAGAAGCAGTAATATGACATAATATTAGAAGAATGAAACTGCATCAATACTGACAATCTCACAATAAATGAAATTAGAAGAAAAACGACATCCTAACTTGCCTTCACATCTGCCCTTATTTCATCTCTTCCCCAAATTCTCTTTTAGGACAAAGGGAAGGTGATACTGCATCTTTAAGGTATATTCCCTTGGTCACAAAACAAACAGAATGAATATTTTGATCCTGACGAAAAGGCTTCACCTTCCAGATTCTAACTCCTTGATTTACAGGGAAAAGATGAGGGTGGGGTGGGGTACATCATGAATTCAGAAAAAGATGGGAAGAATTTTAGGAACTGATGAAGATTGAATTAATTACAACCAAGAAAACAACATACATAATGATTACAAGGATGTAAAAAGGAAAGCAAACAACCACAAAACGCTTTGCAATTACAGTAACAAAGTTTAAACCTGGGAAAAAGTTGAGAAAATGAACCTATTTACCTTAATTGCAGAGGCAGGGCGAATGTAGACTGTGGATGTAGACTGTTACATATTCTGTTACATAATATCTATATGTTGGTTGGTTTTGCTAAATTGTTTCTCCATCCTCTGTTTAAAAAATCTTTATTATAAAGGAAGGAACATTGGATAAGTGGATAGGACATATTTAGAAACAAATGGATGGGAAAAAGACATCAACAAAAGAAAAAAAAAAGAAGGGCCAGTGTTTTAAAAAAACAGTCTTAGTCTTAGAAAAGAGAAGAGGGAAAGCATCTTCTTACATTCCTTAGAGAGGTGGAAACCTATGAGTACACAATGAAATCAGCAGAAAAACCAGGACGTTGCAAGTCCTGAAAGATATGGTCATAGTGATGGCTGATTTTGCTTAACTATTCGTCTTTGTTCCAAGGTAAAGCTCAATTAGTAGGACATGGAGTATGGGAAATAACCATGAATTAACCAAAAAATGCCAACCTTTGAATATACGTTTATACACACATACATATGTGTGTTTGTTTATGCATATGTGTTTGTATACATACACATATATATATTTTTAAAGAAGGTAGAAGCGAAATAATGTAAATTTGAATATGTATATTTTCTGTTTTTCAGTATATCATATTATTGATATGATTTTTGAGACAATTATGAAGAAAGATTATCTTCAAATTAAGTTAAAGGACAAGTATGGTAAAGTAAAATATCTAAAATAAAAAAGAAAGTAATATTATAGTTAGAGCAAGTCTTTCTTTTTTTTCATTGTAGTGCAAATTTAGCTTGCAGGAGAATCCATTCAGGTAAATTTTAATTTTGGAAAGTTTCTATTCATAAAATTGTACATATGAAAGAGATTACTTGTTTCACCCGAAGTCTTCATTTTATGAGTGATGGTCATGTTCAAGGAGCTGAAGTGACTTGACTGAGGTCAGAGATAGAGGTCAAGATTAAGCTAAAAGATTGCTATCATTCTGACTTGAAGCTTTTTAAGTTTTGCATGACTATTCGATTAGATAGCCATTCTCCTCCAACCTCTACAAACAATTCTTCTATTTCTCCTTTTTTGGATGTTCTTCCTTTTCATGACGCTTGAATGTGAACATTTCCCAAAGTTCTGTCCTTGACTTCATTTTCTTCACTTTGGTCTTTCTTCTTTACTTCTTCTGTTACTGTCTCAATCATAATCTGCATGAAAATTACTAACAATACAGATGGCTCAAGTTTATAGATTTATCCCCCATCTTTCCCCAGAGCTCTTCCCCTTTCTTTACAAATGCTCAATAAATATCACCATATGGCTATGCAATTGGAACTTTAAATCCAACCATATTCAAAACTGAACTAATTTTCCTACAGTTTATTCCTCCACTCTTTTTAATACTTCATTCTTTATTGCTTTTCATGATACCACCATTTCCTTAATTATCCAATACTAGAGTGACCATCCCTTGATTTCTAGGGTTTAATAGCTACTACTATTGATATGTCCTTAGTGTGGAAGAATGGTTCGGAGAAATGTTTCTCAAGGAGATAATAACCCCCTCTATTTGCTAAAGTGTTTTTGTCATATCTTTGCATTTACACAGTTACTCTTAGACAGCTGGCAACCCCACAAACCCACACAGTTTGCAGAAACATGGACAAAAGTGGAGATCCTGATCATCTATAACAGAGGATCTCTGTGCCTCTTTATGTCTCTGTCTCTCTGTATTTCTCTTTGTGTCTCTCTGTCTCTGAGTGTCTCTGACTCTATTTCTCTCTATATGACAATAGCTCTAATGTTATCCCCTACATAAGGGTGAACAAGGGAGCTCATGAGCATCACTTAAAATTAACAGAACCAGGGAACAATTACTTCCTAGCAAGGGTGTATTCCAGAGAGGGCTTGGGCAGTTGCCTGAAGGACAACCTGTGACAGTATGCACATACAAGAAGACAAGATTTCTAAGTGACTAAAGGACCTTTGGGCCCGTGCTGCTGCATATATGTAGGGAAATGTGAGTGGCTTGGGGGAGAAATTTAGACCAGAGAAACAGAGACAATGGGAGAGGCAAGCATAGGTCACTGTCTAGCATAGATCATATCTTTGAGAATAGCTGGCCTAAATGTAATATATTGCTGTCATGAAACTATGTATCATGTGAACAGGACAGTCAATCAATAAAAAATTGTGAAGCGATTATTATGGGTTAGGCCCTGTGGTAGATGCTGGAGATACAAGAAGAGGCAAAAGACAGTCTCAGCACTCCAGAAACTGATAACTATTGGAGGAGGCAATATGCAAGTACGTATACATATTTATGTGTGCATCTATCTATCTAATTATCTGTCACTAGCTATATAAATGATAAATAAGAAATAATTAACAGAGGGTATGTCCTGAAATTCAGAATGGTTAGAATAGCTTTCTGCAGAAGGTAAGATTTTAGTTGGAACTTAAAGGAAGCCAGGGAGGTCAGTAATTGGAATGGAGGAAGGAGAGCATTCCAGGTATGGGAGACAGAGAGAGAAAATATCCTGAGCCAAGAGGTGGAGTGTCTTGTTTGTGGAACAGCTAGGAGGCCAGGGTTACTGGATCAAAGCAAGGAGTAAGGTGTGAGAAGCCTGGAAAGGGAGCAGGGGGCTAGGTTATGAAGGGCTCTGCTAAATAGAGAAGTGGCATTTTCTCCTGGAGGCAACAGAAAGCCACCAGATTTTATTTAGTAGGAGGGTGACATGATCAGTCTTAAAATTTAGGGAAGCTATTTTATTGGCTAAATGAAGAATGGATTGAAGTGGTAAGAGACTTGAAGTGGGTAAACCTAATAGCAGCCTATTCTAATAATACTGGCATAAAGGTTCCCACTAGAGTGATGGCAGTGTCAGAAGACAAAAGGAGCTGTAGTAGAGAAATGTTGCAAAGCCACTGGCCTAGGTAACAGTTTACATAGTGGTGGTGAGAGATAATGAGCAATCCAAGGTAACTCCTAAGCTGCAGGCCTAGGGGACTGAGAAGATGATGTTACCCCCTACAGTGATGAGGAAGGTAGCATGAGAATGTAGGAATTTTTCTCAGGTCCATGCCCTACTAATAAATTGATAGGGTTCAGAATTCTGCGCCTCAGTTTACATTTATTAAATTTTATTGAGGCAATTAGTGTCAGTGTTGAGATTGAGGGGGGAAGGAAGAATAGTCTCTGAAACATCACTCCCCACCCCCAAATAAAATCCCAAGAGTGCCCTCTGTTCTGTATATCCCCAGATATACTAGGGGAACGTTTCTCTTTTTTTTCAGTGAGAGTTCTCAGCTTAAGTCAGGAGAAATTAATGGAAAGGGGTAATCAAAATATATATAGAAAAATCCTAGAATCAGCCTGACAAGAAATGTTTTATATACATTTATTTCTTAAAAGTTCCATGTTTTTGTGTCTGTGGGGCTGTGTGTTTTTAGCATGGTCTTTGCTGGCATCTAGTGTCCAAACTGAAAATAGTTACTCACTTGTCGGAGTAACTGACAAGTAAAAAACCTGTGGTTTTTAGTATGTGCTTCTGTGTTTCATATATGTGCTTTGACAGAGAACCTAGAAGGATGGTGTTTTAAAACAGTTTGACCAACTAGTAGGGACTTACCCCCTCATAAATCTCTAGTGAGGGATAAGGACGTTGCCAATAAATGACTCTCTGATTCCATCTTGTCATATCATCTATATTTGAAGACCAGTCTAGCTTTTCTCCCTAGGGCCTTATCAGCCCATACAGCAAGAGTAAAAAGAAAACTTTTTCTTGAGAAAGAATGTCTCTCCAATTTTTAATTTTACCAAAGTTAGAATAATGACAAGAAACATATAAGAATGGGATCTTTCCCCCAATTTGTATAAATGTATGATGTCATAAACTGATTAGAAACTTAACTTGTGACTAAAATAAAAGTTCTCTACTGTGAATTTTCAAATTGTGATTTGGAAAGATGGTGGAGTAGGTCAGAAAATTCAATGCTTTCCAGATTTCTTCCACAGGGCAGAGCCAAGATGGTGAAGCAGAAGAACAGACCTGCTCTAGCTCTCCCCCCATAGCTCATAAAATACCTGTAAAAAAATGACTAAATAAATTCAAGAGCAGCAGAAGTCACAAAATGACAAAATAAAATAGATTTCTAGCCCAAGACAGCCTGGAAGGTTGACAGGAAAGGTCTATTGCACCAGATTTGGAGCAGAGCACAGCCTAGGGTGGGCCACACAGTGTGGACAGGACTGCAGCAGGCTTCAGGATGTGGAATCATAGGTAGCAGCAGTAGTTCCTAGATTTCTCAACCCACAAACACCCAAGAGAGCTTCAAAGGTCAGTGAGAAAGCTCTTTTACCTGGGTGAGAAGGGAGGCAGGTCTATCCTTAATCCTGACTTCAGGGTGGTGGCAATCACTGCAGCAGCAGCATCTACTTTTAGAACCCTCAGTCAAAAGATCCTGAGGGAATCAAGCAGCTGATCTGGGTCTCAGTCCTGAGTGGAGGTCCTGGAGTGAGGAAGTTGGCTGACTTTGTGGAACTGGTAGTGACAGTGGAGAGGGAACCCTACTCCCTGGGCAGAAAGGAATACTTGTGGTTGTTCACAGACCAGAGCACAAGCTAGGAGAGGAGGAAACTCCTCTCCCTTGATTGTACCACGTTGGATAAACTGAGAACTCACAGGTCCCTAGGGCATACCCTCAACTTGACAAAGGACTCAAATGTCAAGTAATTGGCTGGGAAAATGCCCAAAAAATGGGAAAAAAATAAGAGTAGAAGGTTACTTTCTTGATGAACAAGTATTTTCTTCCATCCTTTCAGATGAGGAAGAACAAAGCATACAATTAGAGGAAAACATAAAAATCAAGGCTTCCACATCGAAAGCCTCAACAAAAAATATGCAATTGTCTCAGGCCCTGGAAGAACTCAAAAAGGATTTTGAAAATCAAGTAAGAGAAGTAGAGGAAAAATTGGGAAGAAAAATGAGAGTGATGCAGGAAAATCATGAAAAGTGAGTCAACAACTTGCTAAAGGAGACCCAAAAAATGCTGAAGAAAGTAACAGCTTTAAAATTAAACCAACCCAAATTGCAAAAGAGGTTCAAAAAGACAATGAGGAAAGAATGCTGTAGAAAGCAAAACTGGCCAAATGGAAAGGGAGGTTCAAAAGGTCACTGAAGAAAATAGTTCTGTAAAAATCAGAATGGAGCAGATGGAAGCTAATGACTTTATCAGAAACCAAGAAATCACAAAACAAAACCAAAAGAATGAAAAAATGGAAGATAATGTGAAATATCTCATTGGAAAAACAACTGACCTGGAAAATAGATCCAGGAGAGACAATTTAAAAATTAAGGGACTAACTGAAAGCCGTGATCCAATAAAACAGAGTCTAGACATCATCTTTCAAGAAATTATCAAGGAAAACTACCCTTGTATTCTAGAACCAGAGGGCAAAATAAATATTGAAAGAATTCATTGATCACCTCCTGAAAGAGATCTGAAAAGGAAAACTCCTAGGAATATTGCAACCAAATTCCCGAGTTCCCAGGTCAAGAAGAAAATATTATGAGTGCCCAGAAAGAAATAATTCAAGTATTGTGGAAATACAGTCAGATCTATCAGCTTCTACATTAAACTATTGGAGGACTTGGAATATGATATTACAGAAGTCAAAGGAACTAGGATTAAAACCAAGAATAACCTACTCAGCAAAACTGAGTATAATATTTCAGGGGGAAAAATGGTCATTCAGATTTCCTCCACAAACAAGACAGAAAAAAACCTTAGGGTAAAAGTAGAATAGCAAAAATAAACACAAGTTGGGGTGGAACAGTTGTCCTCCTGGAGAACTGGAAAAGACCTGTGGAAAGACCCCAGAGTCAGAGGTTTGGCCCAAGTGAAGTGTGAATATCTCCAGGCCATCTTTCTTCTGAAACAACAAACAAGTCCTGAGGCAGTTGGGATGGGAGGCTGCCTCAACCTCAGTCAAAGAGATCTGAGCAGGGGAAGACTGAAAAACCTCCCCTGTTGAGGGATGCCAGGCCCAGCTGTGCTGACTAGATGTGGTCCTGGGCTGTGGCTGACAGTGAGAAGGAGCTAGCATCTACCTGGTAAGTGTGGTAGCAGTGGGCTGGGGACACTACTACCTATGGGTACAGAAGAACTGAGTTCCTGCTTTCAATTCCAGACCAGAGAAGAGAGGTGAAGGTTTCAACTACTGGAAGGTAGGTAAAATTTGCTAAAGTTAATTATTTCAAGTAGGTTTTTAGCTGATCCTCTAGGATTCTCTAACTACACCATCATATCATCTGCAAAGAGTAATAGTTTTTCTTCCTCGTTGGCAATTCTAATTCCTTCAATTTCCTTTTCTTCTCTTATAGCTAGAGTTAACCTTTCTTACACAATATTGAATAACAGTGGTGATAATGGACAGCCTTGTTGCACCTCTAATCTCATTGGAAATGCTTCTAGTTTATCCCCATTACATATAATGCCTGTTAATGATTTTAGATAGATGCTACTTATAATTTTAAGGAAAACTCCATTATTGTCTATGCTCTCTGATGTTTTTAATAGGAATGAGTATTGTATTTTGTCCAAAGCTTTTTCTGCACCTGTTGAGATAATGATATGGTTTCTGTTCATTTAGTTATTGATATGGCCAATTATGCTGATAGTTTTTATAACATTAAGCCAGCCCTACATTCCTGGTATAAATCCCACCTGGTCGTAGTCTATTATCCTTTGATAAGTTGCTATAGTTCCTTTGCTAATATTTTATTTAAAATTTTTGTATCGATATTCATTAAAGAATTTGGTCTATAGCTTTCTTTCTCTGTTTTGGCTGTTCCCAGTTTAGGCATCAGCACCATATTTGTATCATAAAAAATAAATGTGGTAGGACTCCTTCTTTACCTGTTTTTCCAAATAGTTCATATAGTATTAGAATTAATTATTCTTTAAATGTTTTGTAGAATTCACTTGTAAATATATCTAGCCCTGGAGATTTTTCTTAGAGAGTTCATTAACAGTTCATTCAATTACTTTTTCTAAAATGGGGTTATGTAAGTATTTTATTTCCTCTTCTGTTTATCTTGGCAATTTATATTTTTGTAAATATTCATCGACTTCATTTAGATTGTCAGATTTATTGCCATACACTTAGGCAAAATAGCTCCTAATTATTGTTTTAATTTCTTCTTCATTGGTGGTGAATTCACTCTTTTCGTTTTTGATGCTGGTTTGCTTCTTCCTATTTTTTTTAAATCAAATTAACCAAAGGTTTATCTATTTTTTTTATAAAACCATCTTTTGGTTTTACTTATTAGTTCAGTAGTTTTCTTAATTTCATTTTTATTAATCTCTTCTTTGAAATGCAGAATTTCTAATTGGGTGTTTAATTGAGGTGTTTAATTTTCTAGCCTTTTTAGTTACATGCCTAATCTCCTCTTTCTCTATTCTATTCTGTTCCCTATTCTCTATTCTGTAAGCATTTAGAGATAGAAAATTTCCCCTAAGAACTGCTTCTACTTCATCCCATAAATTTTGGTATGCTGTCTTATTATCATCATTCTCTTGGATGAAGTTATGATCATTTCTGTGATTTGTTGTTTGACACACTCATTCTTTAGGGTTATAGTATATGTTTCCAATTAATTTTATCTTTCCCTGGCATTTTATTACATGTGATTTTTATTGCATCATGATCTGATAAGGATGTATTTAATATTTATGCCTTTCTGCATTGGATTGTGAGGTGTTTATGCCCAAGTACATGGTCAATTTTTGTGTAAGTGCAATTATCACTGAGAAAAAATGTATATTCTTTTCAATCCTTATTCAAATTTTTCCAGAGGTTTACTATTTTTAACATCTCTAAAATTCTATTTGCCTTAACTTCTTTTTTGTTTATTTTGTGGTCAGATTTATCTAGTTCTGAGGTGGGGGAGGTTGAGGTCCCCCCAGTATAGTTTTACTGTCTCTTTCTTCTTGTACCTTCTCTTCTAAGAATTTAGATGCTATAATACTTGATGCATATATGCTTAGTATTGATATTACTTCATTACTTGGACATTTTAGCAAGAGGTTGTTTTCTTATCTCTTTTAATTAGCTCTAGTTTTGCTTTTGCTTTGTTTGAGAACAGGATAGTTACTCATTCTTTTTTTTATGTCCACTGAAGCATAATATATTTTCCTCAGTTTCATATCTTTACTCTATGTGTATTTCTCTGCTTCAAATTGCTTCTTGTAAACAAAATATTGTAGGATTCTTCTTTATAGTCCACTCTGCTATCTGCTTCCATTTTATGAGAGAGTTTAACCCATTCACATTCACAGTTATAAATACTGTATCTTTCTCTCATCCTACTTTCCCCCCATTTATTCTTTTCTCTTTCCTTTCTCCCTTTCCCTCCTCACAAGTATTTTGCTTCTGACCACCACCTCCCTCAATCTGCCCTCTCTTCTATCAGCCCATCTCCCTTTTCTTTTCCCCTTCCCCTACTACTTTGGCCCTCCCTTCTGCCTTCCCTTCTATCCACCCCACTCCCTTTTCTTTACCTTTTCCCCTCTTCCTTCCTATAGCATAAGATAGATTTCTATTCTCAATTGGCTATATATGATATTCCTTCTTTGAGCCAAATCCAATGAGAGTAAGGTTCAAATAATGCTCATCTCCCTTCTTTCCCTCTACTGTAACAGATCTTTGTGTCTCTTCATGTGATGTAATTTACTGTTGTCTTCCTCTTCTCTTCTCACAATAAAATCTTTTTTTCTTTTTTTTTTGAGATTCTTCTTTTTAAAAAAAAATTAATTTTATTTTAGACTCAAGATCCAGAATACAAATATGGAATAGAGAAAAGAAACAAAAACATATTATAAACTTAAACATTGGAACTTAAATGCAAAGTAAGAAAGAAAAAAAGCATGTTGTGTGCATAGCAGAATTTAAGAGAGGATTCAAAATATTTAACAATTAATTTTCAAGAAAGTCTTTATGAGCTGTGAGCTGATCCAACCATTCTGGAGAGCAATTTGGATCTATGCCCAAAGGGCTACAAAGATGTTCATACCCTTTGACCCAACAATATCGCCACTAGGACTGTATCCTCATGAGATCATAAAAATGGGAAAGGGTCCCACATGTACAAAGGTATTTATAGCAGCAGTCTTTATGGTGGCCAAAAACTGGAAATTAAAGGGATGCTGATCAATTGGAGAATGACTGAATCAATTGTGGTATATGAATGTAATGGAATACTATTGTGCTATAAGAAATGATGAACAGGAAGACTTTAGAGAGGCCTGGAAAGACTTATATGATCTGATGCTGAGCAAAAGGAGCAGAACCAGGAAAACTTTGTACACAGCAACAACCACAGTGTGAGACGATTTTTTCTGGTTTCTGGTCCATTGCAATGCAAGGACCTAAAAAATTCCCAGTGGTCTTTTAAGGCAAAATGCCTTCTACATCCAGAGAAAGAACTATAGAATTCAATTGCAGAATGTAGCAGATCATCTTCTGTATTACGTTTCGGTTTATTATATGATTTCTCCCATTCATTTTAATTCTTCTATGCAACATGACAATGGTGAAATTGTATTTAATAGGAATGTATGTGAAGAACCTTTATAAAATTGTATGACATCTTGGGAAGGGAGGGGGGAAGAACAGGGAGAGAAGGGAAAAAAATCTAAGTCATATGGTAGAGATTGTAGAAGACTGAAAATTTAAAAAAAAACCTGTATGATAAATAACACACATTGTTTTGAGAATTGTCCATCATTTTTGCTTCCTTGTGAATTTTCTTTTGTTCTCTGCTGCACACTTTTTAAACTTTGTTCTTTATTCCCTCCCCCACCCTCTCAGAAGACTACAAAAATAGGTATGTTTCCTATAGTTGTAGATATATACATACATGTAGACATATAGACATATTCTACTCCTGATCTTTGTTTTTATGTTTGTGCATATCTCTTCTTTCCTATCCCTCCTACCTCCTCTACTTTACTTCTACCCACTATCCTGCCCTCCTAATACTTGCCTAGCCCCTTCCAAGGACCCCTCCCCTATCCTCTTATTCCCAAAAATCTAAACACCCCTCTTACCCCTTTTACGTATTCCGTTATTCTCCCCTCTAAGGATTCCTCCCATGTCCTCTCCCACCCATGCCCCTACCATTTTATTTCTTCTGATTTTAGAAGACTTTTATACTCATATATATATATATATATATATATATATATATATATATATATATATATATATATATATATATATATATATATATATATATATATATATATGCCAGGCCTAGAAGCCTGTGTGGGCTACCTGAGTCTTTCTTACCTCACCTCCGAGGTCTTCGGCTGGCCACGCCGGATGCACGTATGAGAGAAAGGACGTTCCAGAGTCAAACAGGGGTTGAGCTTTATTTCAGGGTCTGGGTTACAAATGCAGGAGGATATTCCTTAGGAGGAAGAGGGGGAGATTTCCTAAGGAGGCTAAGCTTAAGGGATTGGAAGTAGAAGTACAAGCGGGGAGAGAGGGGGAGGGGAGAGAGGAAAGAAAAGAAGTGGAGCCCTACTATCCTCTTTGGCTCCACACGTGCTAAGAGAGAGCTTTCTGGCTTCCTCAATCCTACTTAACCTTTAGCCACACAGTTTGCATCTCAATACCGTGCTATTAGGTAACTAGGTGGGCTCCAATCCGGGACGACCTCAAGGGCAGGAAGACTCCACCCATCAGGTATCTCCGGGGGAGAGGCGGAAATACCCAAGCTAGCCGAGCTAGCTCAGTCTGACCTTCTCGAACCCCCGCTGTTCATGGAGGGCCTCGTAAGACTCTAAGATTTAGAAGTCCCACTTTTACCCGCCCAAGACCGTCCACACGGAATTGAGCTTCCAGTCCCAACATATGTATATATATATATATATTTATATGTATGTATTGTTCCCTCTAAACCTATTCCAGATGAAAGTAGATTAGCAGAACAACCATCCCTCCTCTCCCATCTAATCCCTCGGTATGCATTCTTCTTCTTGCACCTCATTTGTATAAAATAATTACTCTTTGTAACTGTTCCTAAATGGTTTTACTTTTTGAATTTATATTGTACTGAAATTTACCCCAATCTTTATTACGAGCTGCCCAATTATTAATAAGAATTTCAGACATACATTTTACAATTTGCATATATTAAAGGTAAACAATCTATGCTTATGAATCCCTTATAAACAGTCTTTGGTATGTATCTTACATTTCTTTTGGTTCTTATATATCAAATCTTATAATAAGTTCAGAATTTTTTTAAACAATAATTTTAAAATCTGTGAGTTTATCAAACGTTCATTTTTTCTTCATTCAGGGTAATACTTAACTTTGCAGGGCATGATATTTTCAACCAGATTCCCAGTTCTTTTGCTCTTTAATATATTGTGTTCCAAGATCTACAGTCTTTTAGTGTCTCTACTGCTAGGACTTCTGTAATTGTAATTGCAGAACCATCATATTTAAATTCTTTTAATCTTGATGCTTTTAATATTTTATCCTTGTGCTGTTTTTTTTTTTATAATTTGAGTATGATATTCCTATGAGTTTTCCTCATAAGATCTCTTCTAAGTGGTAATCAATGGATTTTTTTGTATTTCTAACCCCCTCCCCCCATACACATCTTGTTCAAATGCTTCAGAACAATTTTCTTTAATTGTTTTTTGTATTATTGCATCAAGATTCTTTTTTTAACCATAACTTTCAGTTAGTCTGATTATTTTTATATTTTCTCTTCTAGGTCTATTCTCCAAATCTGTTGTTTTTCTTGTAAGATATTTCACTTTCTCTTCAATTTTTTCATTATTCTTATTTTAGTTAATTATTTCTTGATCTCTCATAATTTTGCTGGCTTCACTTTGCCCAATTCTAATTTTCAAGGTGTCATTTTCTTCCTGAAGATTCCTTTTCTAATTGATTACTTTCTTTTCATAACCATTTTGTTTTTGCATTATTCTTATTTTTTTTTTTTTAGTTTTTTCTCCATCTCTGTCATTGATTTTTAAAGATTTTTTAAGATCTTTTACAAATTTTGGGGGGGGCAGGTGACCATTTGACATTACTCTTTGGGGGTTTCTTTACTTCAGTATCCTCCTCTGAAGATGAACTTTAGTCATCTCTATTTCCATAATAACTTTCTATGGTTGGATTCTTTCTCCTTTGGCTGTTCTTTTTTTTGCAGTAATAGTTTAATTTTCTTAAACACCTCTAGCCCTGGGGTATGGGAAATGGTTCCTCTCGCACCAGATCTTCATTTTTCCCCTCCTCTCTGGACCCAAAACCAAATCTCCAACTTTCTGTAAGTGCCCACAGCCAGAGCTTCTGCCCCCATTGCCTCTCCACTCACCAGGTGTGTGCTGGTTCCTTCTCACTATTGTAATGCTGGGTCTGGCAAACCTTATCATCAGAGGTTCCTTCAATCTTCCTGGGTTCAAATGCACAACTCCCCTCACTATGAGGGGGGGAGTTCCTGTGGCTGGGGCGGAGGCAGCCTCTCAAACCAACTAACCCCAGAACTTGCTGTTTGTTGTTTAATCCACTGCCACTTGTTGTTAAAAGGGAACCCAGCACCGATGTGCTTACTTTTGACTGGGACCAAATCTTGTCCTGGAATTTTTCTTCTAATCTTCTTAGATTGTTCCAAGAGGAGTCAGGTTGTGCCCTCATTCTTCCTTATTCCTACCCACCCTTTGTGTTCCCGAAGGTGATATTTTGACTCTTTTTTGAGGGAAAATCTTAAGAGCTTGGTATTTTCTGACCTACTCCAGAATCCTCTGTACAATCCTTTTTTAACCCTTAATTTTTAATCATCATATCAAAGTCAACTTATACTCATATCTTCTATCTATGTATACCCCTTCAAAATATCATAATAAAGACTTTTCAAAAATTACAAGTATCATCTTCTCATGTAAGGATGTAAACATTGTAACCTTATTGAAGAACATGCCTTTCTTTTTCTTTCCTGTTTACCTTTTTACTCTTCTCTTGAGGCTTGTATCTGAGTATCAAATTTTCTTTTCAGCTCTGGTTCTTTCACCAGGAAAGTTTGAAAATCTCCTATTTCATTGCACGTCCATCTCCTTACCTGAAAGATTATGCTCAGTTTTACTGGGTAGTTAATTCTTGATTGTAATCCAAACTCCTTTACCTTACAGAATGTCGTATTCCAAACCTTCTGATCCTTTAATGAAGAAGCTGGTAAGTCCTACGTAATCCTAACTGTGGTTCCATGATATTTAAATTCTTTCTTTCTGACTACTTGCAGTATTTTCCCCTCCACCTGATAATTCTGAAATTTGGCTATGATATTCCTTGGTGCTTTCATTTGGGGGTCTCTTTCAAGTGGCAGATGTTGGACTCTTTGAATGACTATTTTACAGTCTGCTTCTAGGACCTCAGGGAAATATGCAGTACCTTAAGAGAAAGATATCTGTTAATCTGAAGATGTGCAGTAATTACCCTGCATTTTTCTGGGTTTGTTTTGTTTTGTTTTGTTTTTTGAGCAAATGTGGAATTTCAGAATATAATTATTTTGTTGATTTCAAATTATTGACTTTACACCAGGATGAGTTTAAACCAGAGGAGAAGAAGAAAATAAGAAAAGAATGTTGAGTGAAATTTTCTGTCTCTGTGTGTGAGGCCTGGTAAACTTTCATTGCTAACTAACTTATTGTAACCACATGAGAGTGATAATAACTGTATCTAGCCCTAAGCTATGATTAGTAAAACTTTGCTGTTTGAGGTGAAATCTTTGGGGACTATGATCTGATTTGTTCTGAAAATTCAGGTATAATTGTTTAAATGATCATTGTCAGTAATCCACCATTTGAGGGAAATGTAGATACCAAATGCTGTTCAAAGGGAATCCAGTCTTAGAACTGTTACAGGTAGATGTCCATGCCTGGGAAAGGTTGAGATGATGATCTTGATATGGTCTAGGGTAAGATTGTCTTCACTCAATTTCCCCATTGTGTTATTTCCTTTTTATGATAATGAATGTAAATATAGACTTTATTTGCTCTTCTTAAAATATTGAAATCTCTTCTTCAATTTTGGGAAGTTTTTTATTCTTAAGAAATGGAACATGTATTTCTATAACTCAGTAGAAGAGAAAAATATGATTGAATATGAAACTCCAAATCTGTTATGTACAAATCGTTATTTCTTTTAAATATCCAGCAAAGTTATGATGCAATTTTTTCCCCCATTTTTTTCCTCCCCTGCCCCTGCTTAGAGATGGTTACCATTTGACACAAATATGTATGTGAATGTGTGTGTACTCATATATATGTGATACATATGTATATGTACATATATGTACAGATATGTGTGAGTGTGTGTGTGCGTGTGTAAAAATCATTCTGTATAAACTTCTATTTATCAGTTCTTTTTTCCTGGATGCAGATAGCATCTTCCTTCTTAGGTCTTTTGTAGTTAATTTGAGCATAGTCAAAATAGTTAAAATTACTTAGTCATTCAAAATTGTTCTTAATTCAATATTGCTGTTACCATTTACAATGCTCTCTTGCTTCTGCTCATTTTGGTCTTCATTATTTCATGCAAGTCTATCCACATTTTTCTAAGATCATGAAGCTCATCGTTTCTTATGGGACAGTAGTATTTCATCATAACCATATGCTTTAACTTGTGCAGTCATTAACCAATTGATGGACATCCCTGCAATTTCCAGTTCTTTGGCTCCACAAAGAGAGCTGCTATAAATATTTCAGAACATATAGGCTCTTTTCCTTTTTACCTAATCATCTTAGGAAATAGACCTTCTAGTGGTACTGTTGAGTCAAAAGGTATAAGCAGTTTAATAACTCTTTGGGTATAATTCCAGATTGTTCTCCAAAAAGGTTGAATCAGTTCACAGTTCCACCAATAGTGAATTAGTGTCTCAGTTTTTCTATATCCCCTCGAACTTCTGTCGCTTTCCCCTTCAATCATTTTTGCCAATCTGATAGTATAAAAATGACATCTCAAGGTTGTTTTAATTTGCATTTCTCTAATCAATAATTATTTAGAGCATTTTTGTATGAATGTGTGTGTATAATATGTTTGTATATATATATATTTATAATGTATGTGTGTATATATATATATTTAGATATGTATATATAGAGATATCTCTCTGTCTCTCTGTTTCTCTCTCTCTATATATATATATATAAATGTGTGTGTGTATGTATGTATAATCTTTGATTTCTTCTTCCAAAAACTGCCTGTTCAAATCTTTTGATCATTTGTCAATTGAGGGATGACTCATAGTCTTATAGATTTGACAAGGTTTTTTATGTATTTGAGACGTGAGACTTTTATCTGAGAAACTACCTATAGAATTCCCACCCCCCAATTTTCTGATTTACTTCTTACCTTGGCTACATTTTTTTTACAGAAACTTTTTAATTTAATGTAAACAAAGTCATCCATTTTAAACCTCAAAGTGCTCTTGAGCTCTCATTTATTCATAACTTGTTCACATATCTGTAAGTCTGGTAGGTAATATATTCCATGTTCTTCAAATTTTCTTGCAATTATTCTCTTTATATCTATGTATTCATTTTGACCTTGTCTTGGCAAATGGTGCAAGATACTGGTCTATATCCAATTTCTGTCAGACTATTTTTCAGATTTTTCAACAAATTTTACCAAATAATGACTTCTCAACCAAAAAAGTTAAGCCTTTATATTTGATGAATACTGTTACTATATTCATTCACTGCTGTAAATTGTATGTCTACTGCGTTCCACTGATCTACCTTTCTATTTTATAGACAGTACCAGATAGTTTTGGCAACTATTGCTTTATAACACAGTTTAAGATCTGGTACTGCTAAACCTTCTTCCTTACATTCTTCAATAGTTCATTTGATATGTTATTTCCTTTCAGTCAGGAATGTTTCCCATCTGAGTAATCCTGAAGCTTTGCTATATGATTGGCTGTTCCAAATAGTAAATATGACTCTTACCTGAAATCAAATGGAACTAAAAATGCTTTAATCTATTACACTGTGTTGAGTCATTCTGTACTCTTAGTTTTAGGCCTAGAGGATCAGTTTTGCTGCTGTTATAATCATGTCCCTGCTTCCTTTCGTAGCAAATCTTTCTACAAAGCAGTTGAAGCTGTATTTTTTTAACATAATAAATCTTACCATTGAAATACTTCAGAAACTTTGCACTGCTTTAATAATCTGAAAGTTGTAGTCAATTCTGTATCCTATTTGTGGCTAACATGTTCATGTACAACATGTCCTGCAGTGCAAGCAATTTACATGTAGTCTACTCCTTTGAGATATACAGTTATCAGTAGCAAAACTGAAATTGTCTCCTTTATGAGGCTTAAATCCAAAACAAAGAAATAAACACTAATCTAAAAGTTAAATGACAATGGAGTCAATGTGATTTTTTAAGAAAAGTATGCTTAACCTTAGCTTACATTTCTGCTTTGGTAAATATTAAATATTTAACCAGAAGGACTCATTCTACAAGTTAAATCCTCATAAACTCTCAGTCTTTATTGATTAGAGAAAGGCAAATTAAGACAGCTGAGGTACCACCTCCTACCTACCAGACTGGCTAATATGACAGAAAAGGAAAATTGTATAAGAGGGATATGGGAAAACTGTGACACTAGCATACTGTACTCTAACCATATTGGAGAGTTATTTGGAACTGTGCATAAAGGATAATCAAACTGAATACCCTTTGATCCAGCAATACTGCTATTAAGTCTGTATCCCAAAGAGATTTTTTAAAGGGGGAGGAGAAGAAAGGACCTATTTTTACAAAAATATTTACAGTACCTCTTTTTGTGATGACAAAGAATTGGAAATTAAGGGGATTCCCATCAATTGGGAAATGGTTAAACAAGTTGTGGTACATAATGGAATGGAATAAATCTGTTGTACTATAAGAAATGATGAGCATGCAGATTTCAGAAAAACCTAGAAAGACTTATTTGAAATGATACAAAGTATAGGAAGTAGAACCAGCAGAACATTGTACATAGTAATATCAATTTCCATTTCCAGAGAAAGAACTGATGGAATTAGAGTACAGACTGAAGTGTGTTTTGTTTGAATTTTCTTCTGCAATATGACTAACATGGAAATGTTTTACACTGTGTTTTGAGGAAATGTCAACTTCACACCCTCCTATATTGCTTTGGTATTTTCATATTCCTGGGAATAAGATTAGGACTTGGGAAGGCAAAGGAATTTCTCTTAATCATTTTCATCCCGTTTGTTTCATTTTCTTGAAGACATGCAGGAGAACAAACCTTTCCATTTATTACTAGGAAACTTTGATGAAGAGATAAAAGCAACCCTCACTCCTGGTTTACTTGAGAAGCTGACTCATGAATCCATAAGAGTTATTCACTTTTTCAAGCCAATCTGGTCCTACCTAAAATTCTTCAAGCAGTGTCTGAGTCTCCCACTGTTATCTTAAGGATCCTGGTACAGATACAGGAAGCCCAGTATCTTAAAAGTGGTTTATTCTGATATAGTCTACTTGTAGTTAGCTACTTTGATAGCTTCAAATTAATCACAGGATGACAGGAAGTACTTGTGTGAAGTCACTTTGTGAGAAGCTGATGTAGAGACAGAACAATTAAAGCATTAGATGACTCCCTATAATGACATTTGCATCAATAGAAATGATAATATATGGTACTTTTCTTCACAGTCATTGGAGATCAGGATGAATTTGTGATTTACTATTTTTCCATCTGACTGGTGAAAGGGGTTGGGGTGGGTGAACAGAAACTTAGTGCTAACTTCCTAGGTACTACCCTCTGGGGAGAACAAAATGTAATGAGAAGTGGTTCTCTCTAGATAAGCTGCCAAGGACATGGAATCCAGGAACAACCTAAACTCATTTGTAAGAATGCTGTGAGTAATAAAACCAGTCATCTATGATTATTGATTTGTGGTCAAAAATAAAGTTATTAAAAGTAGAAAACAGTGACAGGATTCTCTTTAACTCTATTATATGTCATTTCAATTACTCTCACCATATGGGAGAAGGCTTTTTCTTTTAGATGTACAGCTCTCAGGTTGTTGCAGATATGCTACAAGGAATGTGATTTCTAGTCATAATATTGTTTAGGAGAACTCTATTCAGCTGTGATCACATGGGTTGGTAACCTGCCCCAATCCCTGTTCTTAACCTATCATCACCATTTGCCCAGAGTCCAGCTCTGGCTGAAGTCTGATTTCTCAGTAGTGAAAGTAGTTGCCTTAGTTCTTATATTAATTCGCTCATCACCCCAACCTTGGCTTCTTGAAGAACATTGATAATTATAGTAATTTTGCCTTTATTTCCTCTAGAGTTTCCACAAAATATGGAGAAGATATGAAGAGACTAAAAAAACTCAACCAACAAATATTTCAAATGTGAAGCAAGTTTATTCTCACTCAGAAAAAGAAAAATTAACACAATTATATAAAAACTAAACAATCCAAAACTGTATGATTATCTCAATACATGTAGGAAAAGCCTTTGACAAAGTACAATACTCATTTATGCTAAAAATTCTACAAAACATAAGGATAGAATATCACTAGTGTCTAACATCAAAAGCAGATATGTTAAATAAGGATACAGTAGAATATTTTCAAAAGTGCAGGAGTAAAGCAAGAATGCTCACTCTCTTCATTATTGTTTAAGAATTCTCTTCCTGAGTTCAAAATCTGACCTCAGGCACTTATTAGTTGTGTGATCCTGGCCAAATTACTTAATACCATTTGCCTTGGTTTTTTCATCTGTAAAATGAATTCAAGAAGAAAATGGCAAAGCATTCTAGTATCTTTGCCAAAAAAATCCCAAATGGGGTAACAAAGTATTGGACACAACTAAAAATGACTCAACAACAAGTAAAACTTAATGACTTCATGAGACATAAGGAAACAACAAAATAAGGTCAAAAGTATGAAAAAATAGAACTAAGTATCTCATCAGAAAAACAACTGATCTAGAAAATGTATCAAGGAGAGATAATTTAAGAATTAATGGATTACCTGAAGGCCATGATAAAAAAGAGCCTAGACATGATATTTGGGGAAATTATAAAGGAAAACTGGCTCTATATCTTAGAATCAGAGGGCAAATTAGAAATTGAAAGAATACACCAATCATCTCCCAAAAAGAGATCCCAAAATTAATATTATAGTTAAATTCCAGACTCCCCAGGTCAGAAGCAGTCAGAAAGAAAAAAAATTTAATACCCTAAAACTACAGTAAAGATCACACAAGATTTAACAACTACCATGATAAAGGAGCAGAGGACTTATGATACAGTATTTCAGACAGCAAAGAAGCTAGGATTACAGCCAAGAATAACCTACTCAGAAAAATTGAATATAATTCTTCAGGGGTATGTAGTGAAATGGAGAACTTTTAAACATTCTTGATGAAAAGATGAAGTTGACAAAGAAAATTTGACATTCAAACATAAGACTAAAATAAAGGATAAAAAGGTAAACATTAAAGAGAAATCTTATGGAACTTATTAAGATTATACTGTTCATATTCCTATAATGGAAGATAATTCATGTAATTCTTAAGAACTGTATAATTTTTAGGACAGGTAGAAGGAGTCAATATAGAAAGTGGCCATGGATGTGAGTTGATTATGTTAGGTTGATCTCCAAAACAAATGGAGCAGTGAGAAAGAGAAATGCACTGGGGAAAGAGAGGGAGAGTAAGAATGGGCAGGAGGGGAAATCATAAAAGAGGCACAAAAGGAAAAGCTTTTACAATAGAAGAGAAAAATAAGGAAATACTTGAATCACAATTTCATCTGAATTAGGAAGACTATATATACATACTGAGAAATAGAAATTTATTTTTCTAACAGGGAAAAACAACAGGAAGTGAAGGAGCTAAGAAAAAGTGTGGGTATGATAAGGGAGAGGGTAGATTAAGAAAGGCAGTGATCAAAAAGCAAAACTGACTTTTAAGGAGAGGGTAAAAAAGAGAGAGAAAAGGATAAACAGAAGGAAATAGAATGGAGGGAAATACATAGTTAGTGATCATAATTGTGAATGTAAATAGGATGAGCTCACTCATAAAATGAAAGTACAGAAGAGAATGCATTAGAAACCAGATTCCAAAAATATGTTGCTTAAAAGAAAAACAAGAAACAGAAACACATGTGCGTAGTTAAGAGAAGAGACTTGTGCAAAATCTATTATACTTTGGCTGAAGTAAATAAGGTAAGGACAGCAATCATGTTCTCATGCAAAGCAAAAGCAAAAATATACCTGAATAAAAGAGATAATCAGGGAAATTACACCTTGTAAAAAGTACCATGGAAAATGAAATACTCTCTACATTAAACATATATGCACAAATGGCATAGCATCCAAATTCTTAAAGGAAATGTTAAATGAGGAGGAAATAGTAAAACTATGCTAATGAGGGACCACAATAAGTCCTCTGGGAACTAAATTGTTTAACCATAAAATAAATAAGAAAGCTGTTAAAGAGATGAATAGAATTTAAGAAAAGTATGATAGAATAGACCCCGGAAGAAAATTAAAAGACACTGGAAAAGCATATACTTCTTTTCTCAGCTGACCATGGCACCTTTACAAAAGGTTACCATGTTTTAGGGCATAAATACCTCACAAACAAATGCAAAAAAAAAGTAGAAATATTAAATACATTCTTTTAAAGGCCATAATGCAATAAAATTATGTTCAATAAAGGCCCTTGAAAGTATGGATTTAAAATCAAACAGAAACTGAATAATCTGATCCTAAACAATGAGTGGATCTCAGAACAAATCATAGAAACAATCAGCAGTTTTATTAAAGATCATTAATGACAACAATGAGACAACACACAAAAATTTGTAGCATACAGTCAAAGCAGTACTTAGGGGAAAATCGATACCCCTAAATGTTTACAAAAATAGGAAAGAATGAGCAGATCAATTAATTGAGTATGCACATTAAAAAAAAACTAGAAAAAGAACATGTTAAAAACCTCCAAATCAGCACCAAAGTAGAAATTCTGAAAATTAAAGTAGATATTAATAAAATGGAAGTAAAAAACAAATATTGAAAAATAAATAAAACCAGTAGGTGATTTTATGAAGACAAAAACAAAAAAATCAATAAACCATTGGTTAATTAAGTTAAAAAAGAAGAGAAGTAAATGAAAAATGAAAAGAGTAGAATATACTACCAACAAAGAGGAAATTAAAGCAATTATTAGGGCTATTTCATCCAATTCTATGAAAATAAAATGAACAACGTAAGTAAAACATAAGAATGTTTACAAAAATAGAAATTGCCTAGAGTAAGAGAAGGAGAAAGAGAATATTTAAATAGACATACCTTAAAAAAAAAAAAAGAAATTAAACAAGAGGCCTAAGAAAAAATTCCCTGATCTGTATGGATTTTTTTAGTAAATTTTACCAAACTTGTAATGAACAATTAAATCCAATATCATACAAATGATTTGAAAAAAATAGATGAAAGAATCCTACCAAATTCCTTCTATGATGCAAATATATTATTGAAAGCTAAATCAGGGACAACAAAAATAGAGAAAGAAAACTATAGACTAATTTCTCCAATGAAATACAAAAGAAATAATGGCAATATCTCACAAAGATCATACACGATGAACAGCTCAGGTTTATACCAGGAATAGAGGGCTGGTGCAATATTATGAAAACTTTATAGCTGAACATACCAAAAACAAAAATTACAAAATCATATGACTATCTCAGTTGATGCAGAAAAAGTTTCCAACAAAATACAACATTCATTTTTATTAAAAACACTAGAAACCACAAGAATCAATGGAATCTTTCTTAAAATGATAAGGAGTATCTAACTGAAGCAATGACATCCATTATTACTGCTATTATGCAGTATTGCACTAGAAATGCTAGCTATAGCATGAAGACAAGAACAAGAAAATGAAGGAATTAACATGCACATTGCGGAAACAAAATGATCACTCTGCAATTAATTTGATGACTAGAGAATCTCATAGAATCAACTAAAAACTAGTGGAAATAATTAATTTCAGCAAATTTGCAGATATAAAATAAAGCCACATAATCATCAGCATTTCTATCAATTGCTAACAAAATCCAAG
Source organism: Notamacropus eugenii (assembly GCF_028372415.1). NCBI lineage: Eukaryota > Metazoa > Chordata > Mammalia > Diprotodontia > Macropodidae > Notamacropus > Notamacropus eugenii. Next base: position 409,623,562 of record NC_092876.1, on the reverse strand, counting down.
TAGAAGAGATAAAGAAAAATTCTATTTAAAATTACAGCAGACAATATAAAAGACTTGGGAGTCTACAAAAATAAAAACTGAGTAAGCAAAGGAAAAAGAAAAGGAAAAAAGAAAAAAAGATTGTTGCTTTGGTGTAAAAGAAGATTTGGATTCATATTCAGAGGAAGATAATAAGGTAAGAAAAAAGCCAACCATACCCCAAAGAACAACATGAAATGGTCATAAGCCCAAAGAAAACTCTTGGAGGAATTTTAAAAAGAATTCAAGAATCAAATAAGAGAGATCAAGGAAAAATTGGAAAAAAATAAAAACATTTCAAGAAAATTATGAAAAGAAAATTTACCAACTGGAAAAAGAGATCCAAAATCTTTAGCAAGAAAATAATTACTTGAAAACTAGAATTGAGCAAGAGGAATTGAATGACATTTTAAGACACTAAGAAACAATAAAACTTTAAAAAGAGAGCAAATATAAAACATCTCATTAAAAAAAAAACTGATCCGGAGAACAGATCAAGGAGAGACAATATAAGAATTGACAGATCACCTGAAAGTTATCATGAAAAAAAGAATGTGGATAAAATACTACAAGAAATTTTTAAGGAAAATTGCCCTCAAGTTCTGAACAAAAGTTGAAATTTAAAAAAAATTTGCTTCTCACCACCTGAAAGAAATCCCGGGACGAAAATTAACAGAATGTCATGGCCAAGTTCAAAATGCCCAGGTTAAGAACAAAATATTTCAAGCAATGAGAAAAAAAATTGAATAATATGGTAATGGAGTTAGAATTTCACAGGACATAGCAGCTTCTACTCTAAAAGACCATAGGTCTTAGGACATTATATCTCAAAGAGCAAAAGAGCTTGGGTTGCCTCCAAGAGTAACTTACCCAAAAAAGTTGAGTATAATCCTGAAGGAAAATAATGTGCATATCATAAACTGAAAGACTTTCAGCTATTTTTAACAAAAAAGACCAGAACTCATTGGAAAATTCAATATAAAATATCCAAAAGAAATGTAAGAAAATTGTTAAAGACTAATTGTAAGGCACTCACTAAGACCAAAATGCTTAAAGAACATTTCATGCAAAGGCATGAAAGAGGAAGCAGGTAGGGATGGAAGGCTGGTAACATTGGAATCTTATTCTCCTCTGAGTTGAAGAGGAAACATTGTGTATATTTGGAAGGGTGTAGAAGTCTTCTGAACATATAGAGATGAGAAAACTGGGTGGGCAGGGTGCAGGAGGAATTTTTAGAGGGGTTTATGGATTGGGATTTCAAAAGGTGGGGGAAATGATGGTAGAACTTTTGGAGGGGTATGCAGATTGAGGCTGAGGGGGTGAAGGGATTTACTGACTGGAAGTGTTTGTTTGGCCAGATGAGAACTCTAGGAAGCCATTAAGGATCCTCCTCCCTCCCCAGCTTCGAGAACTCAGATGTCATGCTTCCCTCTCTGGAGGAGGGCTGTGGGGAATTGCACTGCCTGAAAAAGGTGGTACGTGAGCCATTCTAGTATCTGTGCCAAGAGGGCCTCAAATGAAGTCTCAAAGAGTTGGACAAGATTGATCAACAACAAAGTGGACTCCATCTGTGATTTGTAGGTACAGAGAACTCCAGGTGGTGCAGCTACCTTCACCCATCATGATGGCCCTGAGGGATGAAGCTCACTGCCTGTCAGAGGCAGGACTTGAACCCAGATCCTCCTGGTTCCAAGACTGATTCTCTATTCACCACGCCACACTGCCTCCACTATTTGATTAGATATGTAATTGAAATTGTAGGCATTGAAGAAAAAAGTAGACATTTTCTGGAGCTGATTCCAGTGTTGAGCATAGTCACTTATGCTCTCAGAGGGATCCACCCTCATTCCTGCCAGCTCCATTGCCTGCCCACCCGCAGATCTCCAAGCACCAGGAATGTTTCCATGGAACAGGATGCGGTGGAACCACACTCCCACCTGCCTTCTCTGCCCTGTGACTTTATTGGGAAGTCAGGCAGCCTCCACATGGTTTGCTCAAATGGTTGACCAGTTCCCAATTTCTATTGGAAAGCTTATTCAGAGAGCAGAATGGCCACTTTTTTTCCCCTTTTCTCTTTTTGCCTCCAAGAAAAGAGGAAAATAACTTCTCCATCTTCCAGATTCTCTAGAAAGTCAATTTCTTTGCTTCTCTTGTTAATCAGCAATCAGGGCTTCAGGTATGAGAAACTGTCAATTCCTTGGGGGAGCAGCTTTGGTTCACTACCTAAAAGTCATGCTCAGAAGGAAACTGAAAAGAGTTCGGTCTTTTCTATGGACGGGCACAGACTTGATGGCACTCTTCATAGAGAGTATTAGTTTTAAAAGTAGTTGTTGGATTAAAGGAAATAATGATAGTTATCATTTCACAGAACTCAGATTTCCTGGTTCTTTGTTACTACTGCCACCCTCCCTACAAAAAGATTTTGTTATTCAGATACGTCTGACTCTTTGAAACCCTACTGGGGGTTTTCTTGGTGAAGATACTGGAGTGGTTTGCCATTTCCTCCTCCACCTCATTTCACAAATGAGGAAATTGAAGCAAGCAGTGTTGGGTGACTTGCCCAGGGTCACACAGCTAAGTGTCTGAGACCAGATTTGAACTCAGGAAGATGAGTTTTTCTGATTCCAAGCCCATTGCTCTATCCACCCTGTGCCACCTAGCTGCCCCACAAAAGAATCAGTTTCTGCAATTAATGCTATTTTGTAATTTATAATATCGCATTTGTATAGTGCTTTAAGATTGGCAAAATGTTTTCCTCACAATAAATTATATAATGCAAGAGTCCCCACTTTATAGATGAGGAAATTGACCTTGAAAATTGAGGTCTTGTGAAGTTAAGTGATTCAGCCATGAATACCTTGGCCATCAGCCTGACTGGGGAAGGAACTCATTTGTATGTTTAACCTTGGACATTCTCATTTCTCCCTAAGTTTCCTGCATTCTTTCCTACTTATGTTTTTAGGCAAATGAATTCTTGGATCCAGGAGAGTCCTAGAGGAGAGCAATAGAATGGGAGGAAGACGTATGACCTTATTTCAGGGCCCTGGTTTATGTAGGAAAAGATGAAAGTCTCTGGATTTGGACTCAGTCCATTGGCCTTATAATACAAAGATATTGGGCTAGTCAGATCCAGCACGGTGGTACTTCACTACCTTCAAAGAAGGGCCTTGGGAAGTGGGGCTGATGAGGGTCAACCATGAGATGACACAGCTTCTGGCTGAGCTTTTCTTGAAAAGTATGCCATTCAGTGTACCAAGGCACCTGACATTAGCTTCCATGCAGACTCCTTTAGGTTTTGCACTGCTGCTTCAGAGCGAATGGACTGTTTGGCTGCCAACCCCTAGCTTTGATCTTTGGACCTTTCCACCCCTGGCTCACCCAGCCCTATCTCCTCCAGGCTGACTGCCTCTCTCACATCCTGGGCTCAGAGTCCCACCTAATAACCAGCAACTAATTATAGACACTTTTTGACGCTGAGACAGGAGAGAAGAGAGAGGAGTTTGCATTCCTATAGCTCTGACGATACAATCTTTTTCTGAATACTTTCAGACAAGAGGGAGACACTTTCCAAATTAAAATAAAAAATGAAGCAAATGAAGTAGCTCATCACTGGAGCCTACATCTGGAGTTGGAAGGAAACTTGGAAGCCTTTTGGGCCCATCTCTTCATTTTACATATCAGGAAACTGAGTCACAGAGAAATTAAGCCCAAGTCCCAGGAGTATGTTGCACCTCCTATGAGAGGAAACTAGAAGCCTATCCAAATTCTCCAAATTGTCCAAGGCCATTCAAGTTTATCCTCCTCTAAGGAAAGGTGACTTCATTCCACACTACTATATCCCTTCTTTGAACTTTTATTGAGTTTGCAATTCATGCCACACAAATTAGTACTTGTATCCTAAATCTATGAGTGCCAAACTTTTTGAGCAGATACCTCATCCTCAGAACATTTTGAACATGTAACCTCCCCACATATGCACTTTTTAAAATGTCTAAATTTTACGCATGTTCTTCTATACATTTAAAAACTTTAAGCAAAAAATAGAAATTAAAAGATTGAGATAAAATGGAAATAAATGTAATTTTAAAGCAATTTGAAAAAGAGATTGAGGAGGGTGAGGGAAGGGATGGGAAGATGCTTGGAGGAGTAAATGAAGTGGGGCTGATTTGGTGGGGGAAGAAGATAAGATAACAGGGGCAGGGTAAAAGAGAGGCTGATTACCCCCTTTCCCAATCTGCCCTCCCTTCTATCATTCCCTCCCTTTATCCCTTTCCCTTCTACTTTCCTGTAGAGTAAGATTGTTTTCCATACTTCCCCCTTCTCATCTCCCCCCTCTTCCCCTCCACTGTGAAACTTTTTTCTTGTCTCTTTTATGTGAGAAAATTACCCCATTCTACCTCTCTCTTTCTCCTTCTCCCAATACATTCTTTGCTCACCATTTAATTTTATTTTTAGATACCATCCCTTCACAATCAACTCTCCCTGTGCCCTCTATATACATATTCCCTTCAAATACTCTAATACTGAGAAAGATCTTATGAGTTACAAATATCATTTTTCCATGTGAGAATATAAATAGTTCAATTTTACTAAGTCCCTTATGATTTCTCTTTCCTGTTTACCTTTCCATACTTCTCTTAAGTCTTGTATTTGCAAGTCAAATTTTCTGTTTAATTCTGGCCTTTTCATCAAGAATGGTCTATTTCACCAAGAAATTCTCTATTTCATTGAATGTCCATTTTTTCCCCTGAAGTATTATACTCAGTTTTGCTGGGTAGGTGATTTTTGGTTTTAGTCCTAGCTCCTTTGACCTCTAGAATATCATATTCCAAGCCCATTGATTCCTTAATGTAGAAGATGCTAAATCTTGTTCTATCCTGATTGTATTTCCACAATATTTGAATTGTTTCTTTCTGGCTACTTACAATGTTTTCTTCTTGACCTGGGAACTCTGGAATTTGGCTACAATATTTCAAGGGGTTTTCTTTTGGGGATATATTTCAGGAGGTGATTGGTGGTTTCTTCCAATTTCTATTTTATCCTCTAGTTCTAGAATATCAAGGCAGTTCTCCTTGATAATTTCTTGAAAGATAATATCTAGGCTCTTTATTTGATCATGGTTTCCAGGTAGTTCAGTAAATTTTAAATTCTCTCCCCTGAATCTATTCTCCAGGTCAGTTTCTTTTTCTAGTGAGATATTTCAGATTGTCTTCTATCTTTTCATTCTTTTGGGTTTGCTTTATAATTTCTTGATTTGTTATAAAGTTATATTAGCTTCCATTTGCTCTATTCTAATTTTTAAGGAATTATTTTCTTCAGGGAGCTTTTGGACTTCCTTTTCCATTTGGTCAGTTCTGTTTAAGGCACTCTTCTCCTCATTGCTTTTTTGGACCTCTTTTGCCATGTGCATTAGTCTATTTTAAGGTGGCATTTTCTTCAGGATTTTTTGAGGAGGTCTCCTTTACCAAGCTATTGACTCGTTTTTCATGATTTTCTTACATCACATTCACTTCCCTCACAAATTTTTCCTTCACTTCTCTTATTTGATTTTAAAAATCCTTTTTGGGCTCTTCTATGGACTGAAAACAATTTAAATTTTTCTTAGAGGCTTTGGATGTAGGAGCTTTCATTTTGTTTCTTCTTCTAAGTTTATGTTTTGATCTTCCTTGTCACCAAAGTAAGATTCTATATAGGCTGATTTCCTTGCCACCGTTTGTCCATTTTCCCAGTCAATAACTTGACTGTTTAACTCTTTATTAAGGCTATACTGTCCAAAGTTTCAGGGGCTTTGTGCAGCTGTTTTCAGAAATACTTCAAGGGACCTGTAAGTTTTTAATTCTTCCAAGGTGATATGATCAAAGGAGAGGTATTTACTCCTCTCCTGGCATGTGTTCTGGTCTATGAGTGACCACAAGCACTCTTTTCTGCTTTGGAACTGTGAGGAGGATTCCCACTCCATTGCCACCACAAATTCCACCACACCAGTGCTCCTCCTCTCCCCAGGACTGTCACTCAGGACTTTGACCCAAAAAAAGAGAATGTGGCATCTGGGCCAACAAAGAGATCCTTGCATTGTCCCTCAGGTCAACCACTTGATCCACCCATTATTTGTAGGCTGAAAACTCCAGAAGTAGCTGCTCCCACTGCCACCATTGCCACCACTGCCCCAGGGCTGAGGCTGAACTGTGCTCCTTTCTTACCCAAGTCTGACAGACCTTTCCTACTGACCTTCTAAGTTATCTTTAGCATTTGTGTGTTGAGAAGTCTGGAAACCTCCATAGGGGCCACTGATTCAGTCCCCTGAGGCTTGTTCCAGGTTCACCAAGGCCTGGTATGTGCTGGATCTGCACTCCTCTCCCAACACAGTACAACAGACATTTTCTATTTACCTGTCAGGTTGTCTTGAGTTGAAAATTTGTTTCTCTCTGTCATTTTGAGGGTTCTTCTGGTCTAGACTTTGTTTTAAGTCATTTTTAACAGGTACTTGGAGGGGTTTGAGGGAGAGTTCGTGTGGATTATTCTTTAGATATTTGATAGAATTCACTTGTAAATGCATGTGGTTCTGTTATTTGGAGGAACTTATTTATGACTTATACAATTTCTTTTTCTGAGATAAGATAATATAACTGTTTTTTCTTATTATGTCATTATAAGTCTTTTACATTTTTATAAATATTTATTCCTTTTATTTAGATGATTATTTTTATGGTATATAATTGGGCAAAATCATTTCTAATACTTTCCTTTATTACTTCTTCCTTGATTTTGAATTAACTATTTTTTATTTTTTGCTATCAGTAATTCCACCTTCTCTATCTTTTTAAAAATTAAATGAACAAATGGGTTTCCCCCCAAAACCACTTCTTAATTATATTTGTTAATTCATTTTTCTTTCAATTTATTTTAATCATGATTTTTATTTTGGTATTTAATTTGGGTTGCTTGTAGAGTTTTAAAAATAATTTATTTTTTAACATTAAAAAATGAGTTTTGAGTCCCTGTTACTCCTCACCCAACCACTGAGAAGGTGAGCAGTATGATATCAATTATCCATGTGAACACATGTAAAACATATTTCCATATTATCCATATTAAACAAAAATCAATAAAAATAAAGTGAGAAAACTATATTTTAATTTGCACTCAGAGTTTATAAGTTCTTTCTCTGGAGGTAGATAGTATTTTTCATCATGTGTTCTTTGGAATTTCCTTGGATCATTGCATTGATGAGAATAACTGTCTATCACAGTTTATTATTGTTATATTATAATAATTTTATAATAATTTTAATTATAGTAATTAATATAACTATATTATTATATTGTATTGCTGTTATTATAATCTCCTGCTTCTGCTCCCTTCACCTGGTATCCATTCATGTAGGTTTCTTTTAAACTTTCTTGCCTATCATATCTTAAAGCACAATAATAAAGCATTAAAATGACATGGCCTAACTTATTTGGTCATTCCCTAACTGTTAGATAGGCTCTTAGTTTTTAATTGAAGATGTACTATAATTATTTTTGTACATATAGGTCTTTTTCCTTTTCCTTTAATCTCTTTGGGATATAGACTTAGTAGTAGTACTCCATGTTCAAAGAGTATGTACAATTTACAGTCCTGTAGGCCTGGCTCTAAACTGTTCTTCACAATGGTTAGACTAGTTCACAATTCTTTTTTTTTTTTTTAATTTAATTTAATTTATTTATTTAACTTTTAACATTCATTTTCACAAAATTTTGGGTTACAAATTTTCTCCCCTTTTATCCCCTCCCCCCCCCAAACACCAAGCATTCTAATTGCCCCTATGACCAATCTGCTCTCTCTTCTATCATCCCTCTCTGCCCTTGTCTCTGTCTTCTCTTTTGTCCTGTAGGGCCAGATAGCTTTCTATACCCCTTTACCTGTATTTCTTGTTTCCTAGTGGCAAAAACATTACTCGACAGTTGATTCTAACACTTTGAGTTCCAACTTCTTTAGCTCCCTCCCTCTCCACCCCTTCCCTTTGGAAGGCAAGCAATTCAATATAGGCCAAATCTGTGTAGTTTTGCAAATGACTTCCATAATAGTTGTGTTGTATAAGACTAACTATATTTCCGACCATCCTATCCTGTCCCCCATTACTTCTATTCTCTTTTGATCCTATCCCTCCCCATGAGTGTCGACCTTGAATTGCACTCTCCTCCCCATGCCCTACCTTCTATCATCCCCCCCACCCTGCTTGTCCCCTTATCCCCCACTTTCCTGTATTGTGAGATAGGTTTTCCTACCAAAATTAGTGTGCATTTTATTCTTTCCTTTAGTGGAATGTGATGAGAGTAGACTTCATGTTTTTCTCTCACCTCCCCTCTTTATCCCTCCACTAATGAGTCTTTTGCTTGCCTCTTTTATGAGAGATAATTTGCCCCATTCAATTTCTCCCTTTCTCCTCCCAATATATTTCTCTCTCACTGCTTGATTTCATTTTTTTTTAAGATACGATCCCATCCTCTTCAATTCACTCTGTGCACTCTGTCTCTATGTATGTGTGCATGTGTGCATGTGTGTGTGTGTAAACCCACCCAGTACCCAGATACTGAAATGTTTCAAGAGTTACAAATATTGTCTTTCCATGTAGGAATGTAAACAGTTCAGCTTTGGTAAGTCCCTTATGACTTCTCTTTGCTGTTCACCTTTTCATGGTTCTCTTCACTCTTGTGTTTGAAAGTCAAATTTTCATTTCAGCTCTGGTCTTTTCATCAAGAATACTTGAAAATCCTCTATTTCATTGAAAGACCATTTTTTCCCCTGAAGTATTATACTCAGTTTTGCTGGGTAGGTGATTCTTGGTTTTAGTCCTAGTTCCTTTGACTTCTGGAATATCTTATTCCATGCCCTTCGATCCCTTAACGTAGAGGCTGCTATATCTTGTGTTATCCTGATTGTATTTCCACAATACTTGAATTGTTTCTTTCTAGCTGCTTGCAATATTTTCTCCTTGACCTGGGAACTCTGGAATTTGGCCACAATGTTCCTAGGAGTTTCTCTTTTTGGATCTCTTTCAGGCGGTGTTCTGTGGATTCCTTGAATATTTATTTTGCCCTCTGGTTCTAGAATCTCAGGGCAGTTTTCCTTGATAATTTCATGAAAGATGATGTCTAGGCTCTTCTTTTGATCATGGTTTTCAGGTAGTCCCATAATTTTTAAATTGTCTCTCCTGGATCTATTTTCCAGGTCTGTTGTTTTTCCAATGAGATATTTCACATTATCTTCCATTTTTCCATTCTTCTCTCTTTGTTCTGTGATTTCTTGGTTTTGCATAAAGTCATTAGCCTCCATCTGTGCCATTCTAATTTTGAAAGAACTATTTTCTTCAGTGAGCTTTTGAATCTCTTTTTCCATTTGGCTAATTCTGCTTTTGAAAGCATTCTTCTCCTCATTGGCTTTTTGAACCTCTTTTGCCAATTGAGTTAGGCTAGTTTTCAAGGTGTTAATTTCTTCAACATTGTTTTGGGTCTCCTTTAGCAGGGAGCTGATCTGCTGTTCATGCTTTGACTTCATGTCTCTCATTTCTCTTCCCAGCTTTTCCTCTACCTCTCTAACTTGATTTTCAAAATTCTTTTTGAGCTCTTCCATGGCCTGAGCCCATTGGGTGGGCTGGGACACAGAAGCCTTGATTTCTGTGTCTTTGCCTGATGGTAAGCATTGTTCTTCCTCATCAGAAAGGAGGGGAGGAAATGCCTGTTCACCAAGAAAGTAACCTTCTATAGTCTTATTTCTTTTCCCTTTTCTGGGCATTTTCCCAGCCAGTGACTTGACTTCTGAGTATTCTCTTCACACCCACTTGGCCTCCAGATCCTCCCAGCCAGCCTTTGGGGTCTGAGATTCAAATGCTGCTTCCAGCCTTAGGGCTTTTGGCGGGGGCAGGGCTGCTATTCAGTGTGAGATTAAGTTCAGGTGCTGAGGTGGGGGCAGGGCTGCCTCTCAGGCTCAGTTCCCTCAGGGGGTTTATGCACAGACCTTCCACAATGGATCCAGGCTCCTGCCCCCTTGAGGAGCCCTGGTCTGCAGCTGCCTCTCAGCTTCTACCTCCCGGGGGGGGGGCCTGAGTTATGGGGGCACCCCACTCCCCTCTCAACCCGCCAAAGAGACTCTCTCACCGACCCCCATCACCTGTGGGTGGAGGGGCTTGTGCCACCACTGGAGATCCCGTCCCTGAAGCCCGCTCGGATCTTTTCCTCTCTGTGCCGCGGCCTCGGCAGGGCTGCACTCAGCTCCCAGTCCCAGCGCCCAGTCCGCAGCACGAAGGACCCCCCACGAGAGGTTTGCAGGTCTCTCCGGAACAGAAATCTCCCTCGCTCCAATGTTCCGTGGCCTCTGGGTGCAGAATTCGCCGTGAGTTACTTCCCTGTAGCCGTTCTATGGGTTGTGGGTTCGGAGCTATGTGTATGTGCGTCTTTCTACTCTGCCATCTTGGCTCCACCCCTCCTAGTTCACAATTCTACCAAGAGTTCATTAGTTTACTTGTTTTCCCTCATCCCTTCCAATATTTGTCATTTCTGATAGATGTGAGGTGGTACCTCAGAGTTGTTTTAATTTGCATTTCTCCAAACAGTAGTGACTAAGTATTTTTTCACATGATTGTAAGCAGCTCTGATATCTCCTGAAAACTGCCTGTTCCTATCCCTTGACAATTTATCATTTGGCCCATATTTTTAGAAATTTTTGATTCAGTTTCCTGTATATTTGAGAAAAGAGGCCTTTTTCAGAGAAACTTGCTTTTTTTCTTTTTATGTATAACTTCTTTGCCTATGGTACCTTTTATGAAAAGAAATTTACTTGACTATCTCTTTTAATTAGGTCTATTTTTGCTTTTGCTTTGTCTGAGATCGTGATTGCTACCCCTACACTTTTACTTCAGCTGAAGCTTAATAGCTTCTGCTCCATCTCCTTATTTTATCTCTGTGTGTGTGTCCTTTTATTCCAAGTGTGTCCCTAGTAAGCAAAATATTGTTAGGTTCTAGTTTCTAATCCATTTTGCTACCCAATTGCAGTTTATGGGTGAGCTCATACCATTCACATTCCCAACTATGATTGCCAGCTGTGGTAATTTTCCTCTATCCTATTTTCTCCTCTCTACCTTTTTCTATCTCTTTTTTATTGTGTCCTTCCTTAAAAGTATATTTGCTTCTGACCACTGCCTCCCTTTATCTATCCTCCCTTATCAACTGCACCCCCTTTTCTGTGATTCCATTCCTCTCCTATTAACCTGTTGGGGAGCATAGATTTCAATACCTAACTGAATATATATCTATACACATATACATCTACATGCATATATATATATAATACACACACTTGTGTGTGTGTGTGTGTGTGTGTGTACACAGGAGGTAGGTAGAAGAGTGGATAGAGTTCCAACCCTGGAGTCAGGAGGACCTCAGTTCAAATCTGGCCTCAGAAACTGACTAATTGACCCTGGGCATGTCACTCAACCCTGTTTGTCTTAGTTCCTCATCTGTAAATCTGGAAAGTGAGCTAGAGAATAAAATGGCATAACACTCCAGTATCTTTGCCAAGGAAACCCCAAATGGAGTCACAGAGAGTCAGACATGACTGAAAAAACTCAACATATATGTGTGTGTATGTATGTATGTGTATCTACACATCTCTCTCTCTACATATATACATATACACGTGTGTGTGTGAGAGAGAGAGAAATAGAGAGAGAGAGAGAAAGAGAGAGAGAGAGGGAGGATTTTTCTTATTTAGCTCTGGTCTTTTCATCAGCAAAGTTTGAAAGTCTTCTGTTTCATAGAGGAATATCACATTCTAAGCCCTTTGCTCCTTTAACATGGAAGCTACTAAGCTCCATGTCATGCTGACTGTATGATTCTCACTTAGGTATCATAGACCTCTCCTGCCAACCAGCTAAGTAGTGTTAGACTTGTCTTGCTTTGACCTTTCGGTGGCATTGAAGCTCCAAAATTTGATTTGAGGAATTATTTTAAAGTTGTTTGGAGGGGAATATTGAGAGATCTTGGCCAGGTTGCTGCCTCTAATCTACTATCTTGGCTCTGCTCTCAATCTTGCTTATAAGTTCTCACTGAGGTTTAAATCAAATTAGTTTCCAGACTCTTGAAGCATGTTTCTCTCATAGATGACTTTATGAACCTTTCATAAAGTGTGACATGATGCAAGATGGCGTTGCAATATTTATCTCCATTTGTGAATGACTTTAATATCAGGACAATCCTGCTTTTAGAAACAGAAATACACCTACGTAGCTGTTAAATTAAAAGAAACCATCTAGAAATTATTTATAGTCCTACTGCATAGGTAAAAAATCTCCTCCTAATATTAATTCAATTCAATTCAATTAACATTTATTATGTACCTACTATGAACCAGGCAATGTATTAAGTACTAGAGATACCAAAAAAAAAAAAAGAGACAGTCTGTCCTCTGAAGGAGCTTACAATACACCAAGGAAAGACACAAAAAAGGACACCATTCCATGGTGAGGGTGGGGCAGAGGAAAATCTTTTACTTTAAGGCTGTCTTCTCTATACTCTAAATATAGCTGGGAGCCATGTATAGAGTGAATGACCTGGAATCAGATACACCAGTTCAAATCTGGTGTCAGATATTTATTACCTGTGTAACCCTGGGCCAGTCACTTAACCTCTGTTTGCCTTAGTTTCTTCATCTGTAAAATGAGAATAATAGTAGCCTCTACCTCATAGGGTTGTTCTGAGGATCAAATGAGATAATGTAAAGTTCCTAGCATAAAGCCTTGCACATAGTAAGCATCATATAAATTATTCTTGTTATTGTTATTGCTGCTACTATTATTATTGCCATACCTAATAATTTATATGCTGTCTCCTCCATTGGAATATTAGATCCTTGAGGACAGGGACTCTTTTTGCTTTCTTTTATACCTTCAGTACTTAAAACAGTGCCCAGCACATAGCAAGCAATAATAAATCTTTGTTAAATGATTTATTAATTATTAAGCTCTGATCTAGGTATCCAAATCTTAAATTCCTGGTTGTTGCTTGTATTCCTTAAAAGAGTGATTGCCCTATAAACGAAGTTTTCTGTAGCTAAGGTTTTATTACAGTTAGCTTTCTCTTGCCCTGCCAAACTCCCACAATGTGACAAAGAGTACCACTTTGAGTTGATCAATGACTTAAAAGAAGCAAAAGTTTACTGAAACAAACAAAAAAAAACATCTTGAGGGAATAGACGTTGCCTCACCCTCTTAAACAAAGAAGGAGGAGCATTAGAGAACAACAGGTCAAGGACAGAGCTTTATTCTAGCTTCATGTACCTATTCCCTGCCAGTCAGAGAAGTGTGACTATCCTATGAAAGAGAAAAATAATCTATTAAAGATTTTTTCTTTGTGAATTTAAATGTTTAAGCAATTTCAAATGCTGAAGTTATATATTTTCCTCTCCTTGATATGCTGGGCAAGATCTGGTAAGACTCCTATTAATTATATAGCCTATACTTGTAGAAAACAGTGAATCTCTATGCAAAAAATCAATATGGTCTCTGATCTAGGGATAGAGTTTTCCAAATGTTGTAAACATATTTACCATATTTATGAGTATTAAAAATGTTGAACATAAGCTTAACTCATATTAAGTACAACTGTGGCTTGTAATATGAAAGAATTAAAATATAATTTTGCATTTATTTTAAACAGTAAATGAATCTAACCATAACACAAATGAGGGTGATAAAAATTATATTACTAGTGAAATTCACAATGAACAAAAGCATTTAGGATTAATTAAAAATGCTTCAGACTTTACTATGACTGAATTTATCAGTGTATCCATTTGCACAGGAATTTAAATTCATTTGTTTGTTTAAGCCAAGTAAAATAGAGAACCCTGAACAGATGTGAAAAATATCTTTATATCTGAGCCTACTATTGAATATGTTTTAGTGATAGAAGACTAAATAATTATCTGATGGCAAAGAAAGAACAGAAATTTCATAAACTAATAGTGTCATGAAACTTTTCAGGTGAGCATTCACAATAACAGACCTCTACAGGAGATACAGAGAAGTTATATTTAAAGTATTCTTATTTTATGACTTCCTTGTGATAAATCTGGTATAAAACATTAGAAGATTTAAATTAAAACAAAGATTTTCTTAAAATTCAAGGGATTTAATTTGTTTCAAATGTTGGAAATTCTAGATATTGTACCTTATGCTTTCATTTAGATATTTCTAAATAAGTATGTATTTGAACAGTCTATCCATGGTGTGGTCTTTGCATGGTCTATGGCATCTCAAAGGGGAAAAGTGGAGTAATTTGGTTTTCTTGCTTCCTTACTTATGGTATAAATATCTAAGTATAATTTTAGGCTATGATTTATACAGGGTTTTCTGAGATTGTTAGTTTGGATCCATTTGAATATTTCTCCAAAAATTCTTACCAACATATTATGGGACTGATAAAGCTCTTATAGCTACCCTGTGAAACATCGATCACACTCCTCCACCATGTTGATATTGTAGTCAAGATGTTTCTGTTCCCTGCCAGGCAGGAATGACCCAGAGAAGCCCCAGGCACAACTTTATAGTTAGGTACTTGGAAATATAGTTAAATTTTACTCATTCAGACATACTGGAAAGTAAGACCTATGTAAATTAGCAAATATTTTAAAGGAAATATAATCTCTTACATATTTGCATTAGAGAATATCTATTTATATATTGAATTTCCCCTAAACTGCTAAAAGCTTGTTTTCCTGGGGCAATTATATTTTCTTCCTCCCTCTCCAAATATTTTTATGCTTTTGATTTGCTTAACAATATATTATTATTCTCCTTCACTCCACCTAAATTGGGAGTTGGGATAGAAATTTAACAAGTTATGTTACTGAGGGTGTTCCATGGCACTGATGGATGCCATTCTGGTTTGGGGCAGTTGCAGGGAGGACTGATATAAATGGTGAAGAGTGAGAAGTTCCTGTGTATGTAGGGGGAAAGAATCCCATATGACTCAAGACAAGTTCCATCCCTATGGGGATCTATGGAGCTGAAGGTCCAGGAGTGATAAATGGTCTGTGAAATAGAAACAGGATCTAAATCAGGATCATAGCAACATCCTGGGTGCAAAAGGAAAGTCTTTATTCCAGGGGTCTGCTGAAGCCAGCTTGTTCTAGCATATGAGAGAAGATTGTTAAATTTGGGGCATGAAGCTTTACACCTGGGAAATCAGGAAATATTACAAATCAGGACTTGGCATATTATTTTGTTGATTTTCTAGACTTAAGAAAGTAATGGAAAAATATGCACAACTCAAATTAAACTTAAAAGTCTTGTGTGAACTTTCTTTTTCTAAAATTCCTATGGTTTTGGACTGGAAGGACTTCTATGAGCAAGGAGTAAGAAGATTCTTTGAAGATCTGAATCATATCAAGTTTTATAGTAGCATGATAAATAAAACCAGAAAGCTATAGCTAAATAAGATGTTAGCTCACAAATTCTCCTTGGAGAGACAAATAAACCAATAGGGAAAGTTTTTAATCCCATTTCCAAAATCAACAAGAAGCATCATGCCCTTGAACATTCAGTCATCTTGCATTACAGTGCTGATAAAAAACATTTTCCAAAATCCTTCTGGAAAGTAATCCTTACAAATAACTTACATACTCACATTTATTACAGAAGATAGAAAAATACAGAAATTCTAGACAAACCTTTAAAAACCCTCTAATTTAAACATGCACTTTAATGATTAGTGAGGTAGACATAGGAGAAGTAGTAAACATCTTATATGTATATAAATGAAACTTCCATGAAATCTATATGCCTCTGGCCTTTCTCATTTCTTAGTGTGTGTGTATGTGTGTGTGTGTGTGTGTGTTTGTATGCATGTGAGTATAAATGTGTACACTCAGATGATTAAAGTGTGCAATTACATCAGTAAATACAAGTTTCTAATCTAAATATATAAACAATTCCACTTCTATAATGTTACTTGGTAGTCACCATGTCCAATGTCTCCCAAATCTTAAAAACAAAACCCAATGTTAATTATCTATGGGGATGGAACTTCTGTATAATCTATAAATCCTTTGGTCTTTCCCATTTCTTATTCCAGAACTATATTTAAGTTACTGAAGAATTAAGTATATGTTTAATTTGGAGGGTTTTTCCTAGATTTTCTTTACCTTCTTATCCTTTGCAAGAGATGGTTGTATAAACACAAAAGAACGCTTATTTTTTAGAAAATGAATTGATAATATTTTAACACACAGTGAACTGATTGCTGATATGATATTCATTCATGAATCAGACATATGTATACAATCAGACCATTGTCTTATTGGAGCAGAGATTAAAAATGATACTTAGAAGAAAGAAGAAAAATTGCTCTGGATGCATGAAATTGAGGCAACTCTAATTTGACCTTTTTTAAACAAGCTATGAATGAATGACAAAGAGAAGTAACATCTTACAGCAGATAAAGTACTAAAATTGGAGTCAATAAGACTAGGGTTTAAATATAATGGCCTTTTCTTCATCCTCATTCTCCTCTTACCTCTTTGCAGCCTTTGACAATATGGATCACTCTCTTCTTGAGAGTCTCTTCTCTCTGGGTTTCTGAGACATTACTCCCTCCTGGATCTCTCCCTACTTATCCAATTCTCTCTTTTGCTGAATGATCTTCCAGATCATGTCTTCTAACCAAAAATGTCCCTCAAGGTTCTGTCTTCAGCACTCTTCTCTTCTCCCTGTATATTACTTCACTTGATTGTCTAATAAGGTCTCATGGATTTAATTGTCTTCTCCAAGCTGAGGATTTTCAGATATACCCATTTTGACCCAAACTCTGAAGAACTCCAATCACATATTTCCAACCACCTTTCAGACACTTTGAATTGGATGTCCAGTGGATATCTTAAACTCGTTATGTCCAAAGCAAAACTTATTATCTTTTATCCTAACCTCTCTCCCAATTTAACTATTACTGGAGAAAGCAATAACATTCTCCCAGTCCCTCAGGCTTGCAAGCTAGGAATCATCCTGGACTCTTCACTATCACGTAGCCCCCAGCCCCATATCCAATTCTTGTCAAGGCCTCTTCTTTCACTTTGCAACATCTCTTAAACATGCTTTCATAGAAGAGGCAAGAAAAAGCTTTTCCAATGGAGGGGAAAAGTGGGGAGATGAGAGGGAAAAAGTGAAGCTAACTCTCATCACATTTGGCTCAAGGAAATAACAACATGCACACTCAATTTGGTATGAAAACCTATCTTACACTGTAGGAAAGTAGGAGAGAAAGGGATAAGCGAGGTATGGGGGGAATGATAGAAGGGAGGACAAAAGGGAGGAAGGGGTTATTAGAAGTAAACATTTTTGAGGAAGGATAGGATCAAAAGAGAGATTAGAATAAATGGGGGGCAAGGTAGTAAGAAGAGAAATATAGTTAGTCTTTCAAACCATGACTCTTAAGGAAGTATTTTGCATAACTACACATGTATAACTTATATTGAATTACTTGCCTTCTCAGTGAGGATTAGTGTGGAGGGAGGAAGGGAGAGAAGTTAGAACTCAAAGTTTTAGGAACGAAGGTGAATAAATGATAAAAATTGTTTCTACATGCAACTGAGAAATAAGATATACAGGCAATGTAGTATAGAAATCTAACTTGCCCTATAAGAAAATAGAGAGGATTAGGATAAAAGCAGGGAGGGGTGTGATAGAAGGGAGGACAGATTGGAGGAAGTGGTAATCAGAATGCACACTGTCTTGGGGTGAGCAGAGGGAAAAGGTGGGGAAAAGAGTTGGAACTCAAAATCTTGTTGAAGTGAATATTGAAAATGAAAAATAAATATTTTTTAAAAAGAAATAATCAGGGAAACTACATTACGTGACACCAATATTATTCAATATTCAAAATAACTGGAGCTGGTATAAAATACCTGTGAGTATACCTGTGAAAACAGACCCAGGAACTACATGAACATAATTATGAAACATTCTTCACACAAATAAAGTCAGATTTAAATAATTGGAGAAATATTAATTGTTCATGGGTAGGCAATATAATAAAAATAACAATTTTACATAAAAAATCTATGCCATCCTAATTAAATTACTAAAAAAAAATTATTTTACTGAATTAGGAGAAAATAATACAATTCATTTTAAAATCAAAATACATAAAATTTCAAAAAATTCATTAAAAAATGTAAAGGAAAGAGATTCAGCAATACCAGACTTTAGACTACATTGCATGTCAGTAAATATCAAAACTATGTAGTACCTACTAAGAAGTAGAAAGATAGATCAATGGAATAGAATAGACATACAATACACAGTAGTGAAGTACTATAGTAACCTTGTGCTTGACAAATATAAAGATTTAAGTTTTAGGGATAAGAATTCATTATTTCCTAAAAATTGTTGGGAAAGCTGGAAATCAGTTTGACAGAAATTGAGCATAAAACCAGTATCTTAAATGATGTGCCAAGAAAAGGTCAAAATGGATATTTTACCTAGAGATAAAGGAAGATATCACAAGAAAATTGGAACATGGAATATATTACCTACCAGATTCATGGATAAGAGAATATTTGAAGAAACAACAGATAGAGAGCATTGTGAGGTGTTAAATGGGTGATTTTTATTATATCAAATTAAAAAGTTCTTGTACAACTAAAACCATGGTAGCCAAGATTAGAAGGAAAGCAGAAAATTGAGGGTGGCAGAGTGGGGGGGACCTCTGTCACAGACAATCTCAGAAAAAAGGTCTTGTTTCTCAAATATATAAAGAACTAGGTCAGATTTATAATGTCATTCCTCAGTTGATAAATGGTCAAAGGATATGAATAGGCAGTTTTTCAATAAAGAAATCAAACCTATGTATACTAATATGAAAAAATGGTCTAAAGCATTCATGATTAGAGAAATGCAAATCAAAGTATGAGATATCTTAAACCTTTCAGACTGGTTAAAATGATAGATACCCTCCAATTGGGACATGGCTAAACAAGTTGTGATTTCACCTCCAAAGAAAGTGACAAGTAGAAATTCCTATAGTATGTTCTTACTTATGTATCTATCTATCTATCATCTATCTATCTATCTATCTATCTATCATCTATCTATCTATCTATCTATCTATCATCTATCTATCTGTCTGTCTATCTACCTATCCATCTGTCTGTTTGTCTGTCTCTGTCCATCTGTCCATCTAGCTAGCTAACTAGCTAGCTATCTTCATGTTTTATTATAACCTTTTCAAGGGGGGGAGGGAGAAAAAAAGATAGTAAAAAGTGCATAGCAAAGAATAAAAAAAGTAGAAGGAAGCACAGAAAAGCTAGGCAGCTTTGAAAACAATGTATAGTATTTACTACATACCTTTTTTAAAAAAAGTATAGTTTGAAATGTTTTGTATTGAACCCTTTTTTTATGTTTTGCCATTTAAATGGAAATTTTTTTTTCCTTTCTATTGTTTTGTATTTAAGGGTAAAATTAGTAAAAGTTTTTTTAAAAAAAACAACCAAAATAATGAAGAGGGCTCACATTTGCCCTCTCTATGCTTACAGCCATGCCATAACTTATTGCTGAAAGAACTTGATATTTTAATATGATGTTGTAAACCCTCAGGGCTTCCTTTATCATCTACTACTCCGGAACATCAGGAGAGAAGAGCATAATGTTTTGTTTTAACAGACCGTTGGGTTCTCTTGGCTTTGGCTTTTCATGTGATTAAGATAGAACTTTGTGGAGGGGTGACAAAAGACAAAGGCTTGTCTAGACTGCATTGTGATGATGCTGCACACATGATATCTAGTGCTGGGGTAGGTGGTGGTGGTCACAACTCTAAACTTTGTCTAGGTTTCTGGACACCTCTACTTTTTTTGTTCATGTTTCTTCTTAATCTGAAATGAAGATGTATTATAAGAAGGACATGTTCCAAGGAACTTATGAGTTCAAAAGATTAGAAAGCCCCATCTTTGTTTCCATTGGTGGCTGAAATTGAATGGTCATATTTTCTGAGAGTGTCCCTGATTGATGGTACAGGAAGATTTCACATCAAAAACAGAGGTCACCAGAAATAGAACTGATCCATCGTTGTCTTCTCCAGTAGTAAATATCTGGCTATTCCCAAGATGAAATATAAAATGGCTAATTAACAGCTTTTCTAATTGTTTTATATCCTGATAAGAATCATATACTAAGTCAAAGCAATAAAGATTTATCAAACACCTACTTTGTGCCAAGTAGTGAGCTAAGTACTGAAGAAACAAAAGCTTTTTTTATACCATCTTCCCAAAAGTTTTTATGTGTAATTATAAGTTAAGTTATCAAATCCTTTTCAGACTGTTCACATAATGTACAGTGTAATTCTTCTTTTGGTTAACCTTCACCTTTTTTTCTAGGAATTAAATATTTGTGCAATACCTGTTTAATATTGGACATTTACAGCATGTGCCCTGGAGCTATTTTCCCAGTGGCATTCAACAGTTAGGTAACATCTCCCCGCAGAGTTCTAAGAGTATCACAAAGGAATTAGGGTGGTTATCTAAAAGCATACTTCATGACCTGCCTCCATCCCAGCACTATGTTTCCCCTGCATGATTATCAAGTCAAGTCAAGAAAAATTTTAGAGCTATGTTTAAGTTCTATACTTACTGCACAATTAGTCAAAATTAATTAGTTTAGTAAGGAGTATTTTACTAAGGTGTTACAATAAGAATAGTTGGTACAAAATATGTACCAAAAGATTTCCTCAATAGTCTTTGACATACTCTTTCATCAATACATACAGAATCCAGGAGAAAGTAGGCTGAAATTTGGAGAGTTTCTGGTTGTTGACCATCCTTTTCAAACCTTCATAGAGTAATGGTATAACTTTTTCTTTGGATGAAAGTTCATGCAAACTCATAAAGCTGTCTTTCCTCAATATGTCTATTTTTGACCTCAGCTCCAAGTGAAGAAACTGCCGCCAACTACTATGACATAGATACTACTACAGTATTGAGTTAATGTCAAAATCCTCTTCTGGTCTTCCAGAGTTCTTAAGATCTTAAGGTCTTCTTCTGGCCAAGGAGCATAGAGGGGAAGACCAAGATCTAGGACCAATGGTCCAGTCCATTGCTTTTCTCTAATTTACCCTGCCCCCAAAAAATTATTCTTTCTCAAGGACTTGGCTAGTCCTAAAGCTACCAACTACTTCAATCCTTGGGTACCACACTGGCTTACTGCTTTATAACTGACTGAAGATTGTGATCAAGTTTCCTCAACTAACCTGAACAAAATTCTGGTGCAATGTTACTTTAGTTTGCTTTCTTCCACCCCCACCAGAGGAAAGTCAAGCTGTCATTTTTTATTTCTTTTTTACATTTTTAAACATTTGGATTTATTATTTATTTTAATATACTTTAAAAACTTTAAGTTTCAAATTCTCACCCTCCCTCCCATTATGTCCCACACCCACTGAGAAAGCAAGCAATGTGATATCAAGCATGCATATGAAATTATGCAAAACATGTTTCCATATTTGCCATATTTTTAAGAAGCAAGAAAAATAAAGTGAGAAAATTATATTTCAATTTGCACTCAGAGTTTATCAGTTCTCTTTGTGGAGGCGGATAGTGTTTTTTCATTATGAGTCCTTTGCAATTGTCTTAGATCACTGTATTGATCAGAGCAGCCAAGTCTTTCATGGTTGAGGATCATTTCAACATTGCTGCTACTGTACACAATGATCTCTTTGTTCTTCACTTTGCTTCAGTTCGTATATTTTACCATGTTTTTCTGAACCTCCCCTCACCCATTATTTCTTACAGCACAATAGTACTCCATCACAATTATATGCCACAACTTGTTCAACTATTCCCCAATTGATGAACCTCCCCTCAACTTCCATTTCTTTGCCATCACAGAAAGAACAGCTACAAATACTTTGGTACATATAGGTCTTTTCCTTTTTCTTTGAGTTCTTTATTATATAGACCTAGTAGTGATATTGTTGGGTCAAAGGGTATGGGCAGTCTTATATCCTTCTGGGTATAGTTCCAAATTGCTCTTCAGAATTGTTTTACCAGTTCGTTACTCCATGAACAATTCATTAGTGTACCTACTTTTTACCTTATAACTTTCAGAATCTGTCATTTCTGATAGGTATGAAGTGGTACCTCAGAGTTGTTTTAATTTGCATTTCTCTAATCAAGATAGTTTTGATTTTTTTTCTTCTGAAAAATGCCTGTTCACATCCTTTGTTGTTTTTCATTTGTTCAGTTGTTTTCAACTCTTTATGACCCCATGGACCATAGTATAATAATGTTGCCCATGAGGTTTTGGGGCAAAGATGCTGGGGTGGTTTGCCATTTGTTATCCCAGCAAATTAGGGCAAGTTAAGTGATTTGCCCAGGGTCACACAGCTAGTGTCTAAAATCAGAATTGTATTTGTCTTCCTTATTCCATGTCCATTTCTCTATCCACTAAGCCACCCATCTGCCTCTTCTTATCCTATGAATCATTTATCAATAGCTCTCATTCTTTATATAAATTTTGATTTAGTTTTACACTTAGTATATATTTGAGAAATGAGACCTTTATCAGAGAAACTTGCTATAGTTTTTTTTAATATTGTATCATTGTCAATGGTACCTTTTAGTATAATGTGCCAGTTTTCCCGATGATCTCTTTTTATGCCTATTTTTACTTTTAATCTCTCTGAGATCATAACCTCTGCCTTTTTTTTTACTTCAGCTGAAGCATATTAGATTTGGCTCCAACATTTTATTTTAACTCTGTATGTGTCCTTTTAAACAATATATTGTTTGATTCTGATTTTTAATTCATTCTGCTATCTACTTCCATTTTATGAATGAGTTCACCCTATTCACATTCACAGTTGTGATTATTATCTCTGTTTTTCCCTCCATGCCATTTTCTTCTTTCTTCCTCTCTTTTTTAAATCCTGCCCCTCCCAAAAAGTTTATTTTGCTTCTATTGTTTCCCTTAATCTGCCCTCCCTTTTATCATGCCCTCAATTTCTCTTATGCCCCTCCCCTCCTATTTCCCTATCAGAAAAGTTTCATTTCTATACACAACTGAGTGTGCTCTTTCCTCTTTGAGCCAAATCTGATGAAAGTGAGATTTAAGCATCATCTATAACCCTCTTGATTTACCCCCTCTATTGCTAAATCTTGTGTGATCCCAACTGTAGTTCCATGATGTTTCGATTTATTTCTTGGCTGCTTGAAATATTTTCTCTTTTAATTGGGAGCTCTGGAATATGGCTATAATATTCCTGGGTTTTCACCTTGGGGTTTCTTTTGGGAGGTGATCAGTGGATTCTTTCAATTCCTACTTTACCTTCTGGATTTTAGATATCAGGTCATTTTTCCTTGATAATTTCTTGAAATAGTACTTCTAGGCTCTTTCTTTAATAATGGCTTTCAGGTAGTCCAAAAATTCTTAAAATGATCTCTTCTTGATTATTTTCCAAGTCAGTTGTTTTCCAGTGAAATAGTTCACATTTTCTTTTATTTTTTCATTCTTTTGGCTTTGTTCTATTGTGTCTTGATATTTTATGGAGTCATTAGTTTCCTCCTGCCCAATTCTAAACTTAATGAATTATTTTTTTCAGTGAGATTTTGTACCTCCTTTTCCATTTGGGTAATTTTGCTTTTTAAGGAGTCCTCTTCAGTGTATTTTTGTACCTCTTTGACTATTTGGTTAATTTTTGGGTTTTTAAGGTATTATTTTTCTCAATATGTTTTGTGCCTCCTTTACCAAGCTCTTAATTTTCCTTTCATAATTTTCTTACATCACTCATTTGTTATCTTAATTTTTCCTCTGCCAGGTTTATCTCTTTCGTTAACTCTTATAGAAATTCTTATTAGGTTTGGATCCAATTAATATTTTTCTTTGAGCCTTTTTTGGTAGCTATTTTCACATTGTTGCTTTCTTCTGAATTCATCCCTTGGTCTTTCATGATGCTGTAGTAGCCTTTTCTGGTCAAATTTTTTTTAGATGTTTTTTTTTTTTTTCATTTTTCCAGCCTATTTTATGACTTTGAAATTTATGTTAAAGATGGTATCTGTTTTTCTGGGGTTAGGGAGGGACTGTCCCAAGCTTCAGGCTTTTTTTTTGTACTGCTGTTTTAAGGGCTGATGTTGGAGTATATGAAAGTTTTCCTTGTTTTCAGGATGGTGTGATCCTGGAAGAAGTAGGGTTACTCTTCTCCTGCTCTCCAATCTGATCTTTACTCAGGAAGGGCTTTTGGTCCCCTATAGCTACAAGTGCTAGCACTCCTCTCTGCTTTGGAATTCTGATCAGAGTCTCTGCTCCTTTCTCACTGACCCCTCACAACTCCTCTCTGCCCTGGAACTCCAACCCAGAACTGTGTATGGGCAATAAAATTGCCAGTCAGCTCCATGTGTCTTAGTGTCTGTAAAAGGTTCCATGTAATGTCTTTCTGTCCAGTTTTCTGACCCATTTTCCATCTTTGGGCTGACAGCACACAATGTTGCTATTCCTGCTGGTGTTGCTAATGTGTTGCTGTTGCTACAAGCATGCGGGCTATGACAGGTCTCTACCTTGGTATTATAAATGTATCCTACTGACCTCTTAAGTTTTCTTAGGCTAGAAGAATGCCATACACTTTATTTTATACTTTTAGCTGATTCAGATACCTTAAAAAGCTGTCATGAGAAAGCATAAACATTAGGATGAATGACAATGATTTTAATATTCAATGTTACTGGAGAAATAAATGATTTTAATTCTTATGACAATCAAAAATACTTTGATAAAATAATCATTCCATCCAAACAGTCAAATCATTATGCAAGATAAAATTCGATTTACTTTCCCCAATGCTAAATGCTTATTTCTGAATACACAGTTCAGTAAAATGTTGTTAGAATGTCATGAAAAAAATCAAGAATTAACTATGACAATGCTCTATTCCATAGCAAAAAAAAATCTATTTTTACTAAGTTGGATGTACGTAGAATGTTGTAGCCTATCAATTGCCACCATAAAAGTGAAACATTCAAAAACATAGAAGTTCTAAAGTTGATGTCGTGTGTCATATAGTCCATATTTTGTTGCCTCTTCCATTTGTTAAATGCCCACTTACATAATTGATTTTGTATTCCTGTACATCCAAGAATAACATATGCACTACGTACTTTTAAATTTAAAAAATAGTTGATAAGCAAATAAGCTTATTGGAAAATCAGAGTGCTAGTTTTAGTTTGCAGCCTTATCTATGTGCTAGTAGAAATCCAAATATAAATCTTAATTATAAGTTTCTATTTTCATTGAGCTTCTTTTTAGATCAATGAATATTAGTTTACTAGAGAGAGAAGAGTAATGCTATGGGGATTTTTAAGGTCTGCCAAAGCTCATTTGGCAGCATCTTTTAACCTAGCTCTGAATGAGGCAAGTCTGATAATTCAAGTCAAAAAACAAGACTGACTTCTTTCCCAAGAATGCTAAATTACATTAACTCTCTGGGGAATAATCTCAGATCACTATTTCAAGAAGGCTCATTTTTGTCACTGTTCACTCTCAACATAAACATAATCATAAGAATTAATGAATGAAAATTCTTGTGAGATGTCATGAAATAGTGATTAAGCCCATAGTTGCTAACTCATTTTTAACTATGCCTCAAAACTAGAGAAATAGAGATCTTGTTATAGTGTCAGATAAGAGAAAGTGCTATAAGGTTAGAGGTCTTAAGGGCTTTCTCTCCTCCCAAGCAATGTGGAAAATGAGGGGAGGGAATTGCATTCTTTTCTCTCCTTTGGCTGATTGTCAAAACCATCCAAGATCTCAAATAGAAATGTCAGAGGTCTACTTGTGTTCAGTGCCCACTGGTTCTGTTGCTACATCAACAATGTTCAAATGATACACAAATATCACCTAATTTACCTAGTCTATATTTTTATGTGCAGAAATATTTCCCTGTTGTCTCTCCCATCAGAATATGAGTTTCTTGAAAGGAGCAATTGCTTTTGCCTTTATAGTTCCAGCATTTAGCACAGTGCTTCAAACATTGTAAACATTTAATAAATATTTGTTGATAGTTTTGTATTTTTGGAAGGAGGTGTAGTGCCAATGCAAAATTCACAGTGCCCATGGCAGTCATGAATATCGTGACACAATTCAGAATCACAAAATACGACACCCTCCCATGAAAGGCAGAACCAAAACATTTATTTAGATACCAGAAAACTAAATTCCAGAATCAGAAAGCTAAATCCATCCTAGTAACAAAAGTACATACACAATAACAATGCAGAGAACAACACCATCCCCAAGCCTTCCCCTTGCTAGACTTCTATATCAGTAAGCACCCCAACATACACAGGGGGACCTAATATCACAGGTTCTTAGGTCTGCATTCATAAAAGGAAAGGCAGCTTTTTAGGGGTTAATAATCACTTTAATCAGGGACATATACCATTCACATAATTCAGGAAAGTCAGCACCCTGAACTCAAAGAAAATTCAGAGAAATTAAAAGTCAACAGACATGGCTTCCTCTGCCTGAATTCAACAGACAGTTCCAACTGTCTGACCACAGTTACCAGAGTGGAAGCACAACATCTAGGTTCTCAAAGCCTGAGGGGCTTTTAGTCCTCATCTGTCCAAACAAACACTTCCAGTCAGTAAGCCCCAAAGTAATTAACAAACGTGGCTTCCTCTGTCTGAATATAATTCAACAGACAGGTACAGCTGTCTGACCATAGTTACCAGAGAGGGAAGCATGACATCTAGGTTCTCAAAGCCAAGGGGCTCCTTAGTGGCTTCCCAGAGTCCTGGTCTGACCAAACAATCACTCTCACAAAACTAAGCCCCAAACTAAAACCTCACCCTCTGATTTTATGGAACTATTAACTGACTATTCTTCTGAGTCTAACTCCAGATGTGGATAGCAAGAAAGGTCATCTGAGCCACTGATCCATGATGCTAATGAGCCTGTGAGATGCTGTTATGAACTGCAAAGGGGTGATCTCATGGAAAGCTTGGGAGAGCAACTTTTCAGCCTGACTCAATTTTTACCACTGACACCTGGCAAACTTTAAGCCTGGATAGATGCCAGTTGACAATCTATTTCTGCCTAGAATTAACATGAAGTTAGGAAGATATTATTTCCCTGAAATGTCCCTACTCTTAGTGGCTGTTTCCTATAATCGAAAGTTTTGTAAGCGCAATGCCAGATCTATTAAATAATAGATTGTTGGTAGGGAAACATGATCTTAAGTCCAAAAATTAAGCTATTAGGTTTAAGATTTCAGACTTAACAGCAGTAAGTTAGGGTACTTTCATTCTTAAGTAGTATGGAGACAATCAGGCCAAGGGTCTATGAGATTAGCACACATAGTCATTATTATTTTTGCCTCACTTGCCAGCTACAGAACTGATCCCTCAAATGGGACATCTTGGGGCAGGGACAGCTCTACATCTAACTTCGGCAGGAAGTAGCTATGGAAGAAGAGACCTTCCACCCTTACCCCAAGATTGTGGGCCCCATTTGTTTGAGGGGGGAGTGATGGGTGGGTTGTGCTCTAGCTCCACCCTGATATTGTTTCATAGGGTCATTTTTTATCTGTTGTATAGTTATACTATTATTTATACTGTTATACTGTTTTCTCTGATACAGTTCTGTTGATAATTATTGCCCCACCAAACTATGCAACAAATACAAAAGATCTTGGGGTCAAATGCAATAGTAATTTAAATGGAAGGATCTTTTTCATTCATTAACAGGCCCATATGACCTGCTTAAATCAGGTGGAAGCCCCAGTCACATGTGGTGGGAGGAGCTCACTGAAAAGGTAGAACAGGAAGGGTGGAGTAGAACTGGGAGGACGTGAATGAGTATGGTTGGGGCAGAGGAGAGAGAATGCAGGCAGGCAAGCACATAGGTACAGCAAAGCTCAGGCTCATGAGTGTTTGCTTGTGGGAAGGCCCCAGCAGAGGCAGGGAGGCTTGGGAATGGCCTTGCCCCATGCAGTGATCATGTTTATTAACTTCTTGGTCAACATAACAGATTTTGCTTTCTGGTTCTGGAATTTAGCTTTCTGATGTCTGAATAAATGTTTTTCTTCTGCCTTCTATATGGAGAGACTGTTCTACTTTGCAATTGAGAACTTTGCAGCATATTCATAATCACCACCAGTGCTGTGAATATTGCTTTGCTTATAAAGATTCAAGTGTATCATCTCCCTACATTAGACTTAAAACAATTTATCCTTTTACGGTTCCTCATTATTGTTCATTCATTGAACTTTTGTTTCTCCTCTTGATGCCTGTTTGTACTTTTAAATTAATATACCCTAGACCTTTAATCTTTTCATCAAAAATGCTTGGACATTCTTTATTTAGTTTAAGGTGTTTTAATTAAAGGATAATTTAAAGGTTTTTTAATTAAAGGAATTTTTTCCCCTTTAGAAAATCCTCTATAAGGGAGGAGTATATAATACATTGTATGATAAGTTCAGGATCCCAAAGGGTCATTATTGGCAAAACACATTGGTCTGAATCTAAGATAAATTTAAATGTGTGTGTGTGTGTGCGTGTGTGTGTGAACTTCTGCACTTAAAACACAAAAAAATTGACTTAAAAAGCACTAGATAGGGGAGACAAATAAGACGGCAATTGTTCTGGAAATTTTCTGCAAGGTAAATATAACTAAACTTTGTAATGTGGCAGTAAAAGAAAAACTAATAGTGATAAACTTGAGAATGTCTAGCTTAAGAAGAGCATGTCTAAATGCTACTGTCCAAACTTGAGAGTGGCAGCCATGATCACAAAGGATCTTGAATTATTTCATATGTCTGGTTGGATAAACTGGCATGTTTAACCTTGAGAAGACTCAATGGGGCAAGATATCTTTTTTTAAGTATTCAAAGAGTTATCATTGGAAGAGGGTTTATAATTGCTCCGCTTTGCTGTAAAAAACCAGTAAAAGGTGGAAGTTAGAAAGAAGGAAATGTATATTTACTATCAGGAAAAATTTCCTAAAATCAAAGCTGTTTAAACATGGGAATGGCTGACTAAAAATTAAAGGGTTGCCTCTCCTTAGAGATCTTCAAAATTATTTGTCAGATGTGTTAATAGGAGACTTCTTTCAGGTATAATACAATCTCTATTTTCTTCTGATTTTTCTTTTTTTATGACCTGAGCTCTTGGACTTTTGAAATATAAAATGTTTTCAAGTAGCAATATTTTACACTTGGCCAAAATTTTATTTGACATGTAAATAAAACTATTTTAAAAGCTAATTACAGTCAATCCTCCACATTTTTGCTTTTAACTTTCAAGACTTCAAGCATTCCCATGACATTAGTAATATCATTTTCACTTTTAAATTGCCACCATGCACACTGCTAGTTATGTGCAGTACAGAAAAAAATGAAAGACAAGATGCGTGCAAGTTGATGGACTATCTAGTGTCCTACTAAGCACTTCCTTGCTCTCGTTCACCCTACTCTTGTAAGAACTCTCTGTGCACTTGTTGCATATTTTCACTGTTTACCAATCCCATCATCGATCAAAGCCTGAATGTCAAATGTCAGTTAGCCTCTGCTTTGCTCTTGTGTTCTGAAGGGGCAACTAGGTGGTGCAGTGGATAGAGCACCAGTGCAGGAGTCAAGAGGATCTGAGTTCAAATCTCACCTCAGACTCTTGACACTCACTAGCTGTGTGACCTTAGGCAAGTCACTTAACCCCAATTGCCTCATCCTGGGTCATCTCCAGTCATCCTGATGAATATCTGGTCCCTGGATTCAGATGGCTCTGGAGAAGTGAGGCTGGTGACCTGCACAGCCCTCCCTCACCCAAAAAAACAAAGTCAAGTGCAAGTCGTGTCATCATTTCTCTGATGGCATGGTTTTCTTTGGCAATGAAGGATGAACACACTCATATTCTGGATCCCCTTGAGGATCTTAAATGTTGATGAAGCAGATTTGCTAATTGACGGAACTGGTGCATCCCTCATGGTCTCCAATGTGATCCACCTGCAATGAATGAAATTGTCAGAAGTGATGTTGAGAACTTTTCAATCTTGGCATCTTCTGACAGCAGTGATTAAAGTTTCAGCAAATTCTCTTTTGATTTTCAGAGAGTGGCCAAGGTAGAGAGATTGATAGCAACATCAATATACAGTACAACATGAGCACACCATCATCTAACAGAATGAAAAGTAAGTTTCAGGTTTAACAAAGTTTTAATTTTAAAGAATTTTCTTTTCTGTAAAGTATTTATGGTATTGTGTTTTGCATGTTATAAAAAGTAAATATTGTCTGAAATCATTTTTTTAAATAGAGATGTGTAGCAGCACAAAGGGTTAAAGAACTCTAGAGAATTACCAGTAAGAAAAAATTTTCGCATGCTACCAGTTTTATTTTGTATAATATATTTTATGGGTTATTTCATGGTTACTGTGTTAAGAAAAGTCCACATTATCAGAATGTTTTATTATAAAATAATTATATGCAGAAGAGTATATTTTCAGCAACCTCTAGTAAAAACTTACAGGGTTGGTTTTGTATTTGTGTGTGTAATTGAAGGAACATAACCCTCCATTTCCCATAGGTTCAATGTGTCAGCATCAATGCTTTTTACTTTCATGTCTTTTTCAAGGAATGTTACCCCCATGAAAGCTGAGAATTGACTATACTTTGAAAAAACTCAGAATGTACTAATTGTTCATACGTTGCTCTTCACATTTTTTTGTGTGTTTAGCAGAAAATGTAAGGACTTAAAATGTATTTAAATCAGTGATTCAACCAAAGTTTAATGGAAAATTCAATAATGTCTAAAATTTATTTACCAATATTTTAAACATTTTTAAAGAAATCAAGGTATAATAAACAACTTTAGCAAAGTTGCAGGTTACAAAATAAACCCATACAAATCTTCTGCATTCCTATATATTAGCAACAAAGTCCAACAGCAAGAGATAGAAAGAGAAATCCCATTTAAAGCTAGGGTAGACAGTATAAAATACTTAGGAGTTTACCTGCCAAAACAAACCCAGGAATTATATGAACACAATTACAAGACACTTTTTGCACAAATAAAGTCAGATTTAAGTAAGTGGAAAAATATTAATTGCTCATGGGTAGGCCGTGTTAATATAATAAAAATGACAATTCTACCTAAATTAATTTACTTATTTAGTGCCATACCAATTAAACTATCAGACAATTATTTTCTAGAGCTGGATAAAATAATATCAAAATTCATTTGGAAAAACAAAAGGTCCAGAATATCAAAGGGACTAATGAAAAGAAATGCTTGGGAAGGTGGCCTAGCACTACCAGACCTCAAATTGTACTATAAAGCAGCAATTATCAAAACCACTTGGTATTGGCTAAGAAACAGAGAGGTAGACAAGTGGAATAGACTTGGCACTCAAGATGCAGTAGGCAAGGAATATAGCAACCTTCTGTTTGATAAACCCAAGGACCCCAGCTTCTGGGATAAGAACTCATTGTTTGACAAAAATTGCTGGGAAAACTGGATAACAGTGTGGCGGAAATTAGGCATAGACCCATACCTGACACCGTACACAAGAATAAAGTCCAAATGAGTACATGATTTAGGTATAAAGATTGATACCATGAATAAACTGGAGAAGCAAGGAATAGTGTATTTATCAGATTTGGAGAAGGGAAGAATTTTTTACTAAAGAAGAGATAGAAAGCATTATGAAATGCAAAATGGATAATTTTGATTACATTAAACTGAGAAGTTTTTGCACAACCAAACTCAATGCAACCAAAATCCGGAGGGATGTAGTAAATTGGGAAAGAATTTTTACAGCTAAGCTCGGGGATAAAGGCCTCATTTCTAGGATATATAGAGAACTGACTCAAATGTATAATCATACAAGTCATTCCCAATTGATAAATGGTCAAAGGATATGAACAGGCAATTTTCAGAGGAAGAAATTAAAGCTATCTATAATCATATGAAAAAATGCTCTAAATCACTATTGATTAGAGAGATGCAAATCAAAACAACTCTGAGGTACCACATCACACCTATAAGATTGGCAAACATGACAGAACAAGAAAATGATAAATGTTGGAAAGGATGTGGGAGAGTTGGAACACTAATTCATTGTTGGTGGAGCTGCGAGCGCATCCAACCATTCTGGAGAGCAATTTGGAACTATGCCCAAAGGGCTACAAAAATGTGCATACCCTTTGACCCAGCAATATTGCTACTAGGACTGTATCCCCAGGAGATCATAAAAATGGGAAAGGGTCCCACATGTACAAAAATATTTATAGCAGCACTCTTTGTAGTTGCCAAAAACTGGAAGTCAAGGGGGATGTCCATCAATTGGGGAATGGCTGAATAAATTATGGTATATGAATGTAATGGAGTACTATTGTGCCATAAGAAATGATGAACAAGAAGACTTCAGAGAGGCCTGGAAGGACTTATATGACCTGATGCTGAGTGAAAGGAGCAGAACCAGGAGAACTTTGTGCACAGCAACGACCACAGTATGCGAGAGTTTTTTCTGGTAGACTTGGAATTTCGTAATAACGCAAGAACTTCTTAAAAAAAAAAAAATCCCAATGGTGGTTCTCTAAGGCAAAATGCCTTCCACACTCAGAGAAAGAAATATGGAAGTCATTCGCAGAATGTAGCAGATCGTGTTTGTGTATGTGTATGTTTTTGTGTATCATGTTTTGATTTGTTATATGATTTCTTCCATTTATTTTAGTCCAACTACATAGCATGACTATAGTGAAAATGTACTCAATAGGAAAGTATATGTAGAACCTATACAGAATTGTATGCAGTTGTGGGGAGGGAGGGGAGGGTAGGTGTGGGGGGGATAAAATCTCAATTGTATGGCAGTGATTGTTAAACATTAAAAAATAAAAAATATTTTAAAAAAAGAAATCAAGGTATGTATTGGGGTGGGAGGGTGACATGGTGAATGTATACATAGGAAGGTATATTTCATAAATAAGAAGGAATAATATAGTAGTGCAGCAACATAGTACATCACAGGAAGTGCTTTTTCCACTATCCCAAGTTGATTCTTAAGTATTCAAATGTTACTTGCCTTTGATTCTGGTATTTGGTAGGCAGAAAGAAAAATAAAATAAAAGTGTATTTTTTCTAGTCATCTGAGGAGCAAATAAGGTCAATCTGGATAATGTAAGTCTCAAGAAAATGTATTTAGTAGATCTTCATTTCTTTGTAACATTTCCATTATGTTTTTTCTTTTTAAAAAGGGGGTAAAATTGAGTGGATAAAATGTACTTTCCCCAAATCTTTTTTTTTTCCATTATGGGCTTCAAAAGAAATATCTGAAGTGAATTAGCCTATGTCAGCATGTTGACTCTTTTGGTTTTGATGCTTTGTTTTTCAGATGGAAAAAATCCCTGTCTTCGTTTTACTACACTGAATGTGAATACAGCTTTCCTCGATATATTTAAACCAAAAGTAAAAGTCTTTTTGATATTGTACACAAGAGAAACTATAACCTGCGCTCAGCATCTTTTTACAAATGATTTCCTACTTAACAGTGAGTTCAAACCCACCAAGAAAACAGTTTGGCTTATTCATGGATATAGACCATTTGGCACAAAACCAGTGTGGCTTCAAAAATTAGTAGAAGTTTTGCTGTCATTAGAAGATATTAACATAATTGTAGTTGATTGGAATTATGGTGCTACAACTTTGCTTTATCCAAGAGCTATAAAAAGATGTTGGACAGTTGCTGAAATGTTGAAAGAGTATATTAAAAGGATGAAGGTAAGTTGGGAATTTGTTTACCTGAAACAATATTAAACAAAAGATGAATGAATTGTTAAGCAATATCATAAAGTAAAACTTGAAAGAAAGAAAACTTGAGTGAACTAAACTCTTGACAGATAAGGAGAGTGATTTACTGAGTTACTGTTTATCCTAAGAAGATAATAAAATAACATTCATTGACCTAGACCAAAATTAAATATTGAATTTAGAACTCTATTTACTGAATGTAATGTTGAAATTTGACTTTTTTTGGTAAAGTGCCCGTGTTACAGGATTTTAAAAAAATTATCTCATAAAATATTTAAATATGTCACATATGTCTGAATTACGTTTTTTCTTTCTAAATTATATTTTTAACATGTTAATTATCTATCTTTCCCACTTTACCACCACCTATCTCAATAAACCACACTAGAAATGAAAAGAAATATAACTTTCAAAACAAAAATATATGGCTTAGCAAAACAGATACCCATAACTATGGCTCATGACCAAAAATTGTTGTATCATTTGTCATTGTAAGTCTATCACTACTCTAGAAAGAAATGGATAGTGTATTCAATTTTGAGTCTTTTGGAATGCATTATCTTTACATTGATCAGAGTTTAAAGTCTTTCAAAGTCTCTTTTCTCTAAAAGACTAAAACTGAGTTACTTTTATCACTGACTGTAACAGTAAGACAAGAAAAAGAAATTGGAGGAATAGGCATAGGCAAAGAAGAAACAGAATTATTAGTTTCTGTAGATGATATGATGCTTTAGTTACAGAACCCGTAGAGTGTCAACTAAAATATTAATTGAAACAATTGATAATTTCAGTGAAGTGGTAGGATACAAAATAAACTCATACAATTATCAGTTTTTTCTCTATATAACCAACCAAATATAGGAAGAAGAGACACAATAATAAATTTCTTTGAACTAACTATAGACAGTTTCAAATACTTGGTAGTCTACCTGCTAAGACACAGATGGGCATTGTATGAACATAATTATAAAACATTCCTTCCTCCAATAAAAACATATCTAAATATTTAAATATTTGGAGAAATAATGCTTGCTCATGTGTAGGTTGGGAAAATATAATAGAAATGGCAGTGCTACCTAATTAAGTTATCTATATTTATTGACCCTTCAAACTATCAAAGGATTTATTACTTTACAGAATTAGAAAAAGAATAACAAAATTCTTATGGCATAACAAAATGCTTATCATATGAAGGGTTATTTTTCATTTGTTCAGTCATATCTGACTCTTAGTAACCCAATGGACCACATCATGTCAGAGCCTTCTATTCTTTACTATCTCATGAAGTCTACACAAGTTCATGACACTATCTATCCATCTCATCACCTGCCATCTCCTCCCTTTTTTTGCCTTCAATCTTTTTAAACATCAGGATCTTTTCCAATCATATCAAGAGAATCAATGGAAAAAAAAGAGAAGGAAGGGTGTCTGGCAATACCAGGTCCTAAATTCTTCTGTGTAGGTATAATCATGAAAACAATCTGGTACTGAATCATAAACAGAGAGGTTCATCAGTGGAATGGATTATGTACTAAAGCAAATGTCAGTTGATGACTAATAAACCCAAAGATTCTAGATTGTGGGATTGGAATTCACTTTTTGACAAAAACTCTTGGAAAGGGGGGAAAATAGTCTTATAGAAACTAAGTGTAGATGAACATCTGATGCCACATGCCAATGTAAGATTCAGACACGTGCATGATTTAGACACAAGAGGTTACACCATAAACTAATTAAAAAGTATGAAGGAAAAAGAGATTCTCAGGAGGTAATACGGACAGTTTTGACTAGATAAAATTTTTTAAATAAGATTTTACCCAAGTGAAATTGACACAGATAAAATTAAAAAGAGAGATAGGAATTTTGGGGGAAATATCTTTGCCTCATTTTTTTTCTGCTAAAGGTCATTTGTGATAAATATGGAATTGAATCAAATTTATAAAAGATGAGACATTCCTCAGTTGATAAATAATCAAAGAATATGAATAAGCAATTTTCAGAGGAAGAAATGCAAGTTATCAAAAGCCATGTGAAAAACTATCTAACTTACTAATAATTAGAGAAATGCAATGTAAAACAACTCTGAGGCCCCACCACCTACCCATCAAATAGGCTAAGTTGACAAAAAAGAAAAAAATGGCAAATGCTGGCTGGGGTCTGGGAAAACAAATATTTCAATACCCTATTGATGGACCTGTGAACTTTTCCAATCATTCTGGAAAGCAATTTAGAACCATTGTACAAAATTTTGTATAAAAGTTATTAAATTCTGAATACTCTTTGACCCAGTTATATGACTATTAGGTCTATGCCCTAATGGGATGAAAGAAGGTGAAAAAATATCCTTTTATACAAAAATATTTATAGGAACTTTTTGTGGTAGAAAGAATTGGAAATTCATGAGGTGCCTATCAAGTGAAGAGTGGCTTAACAAATCAGAGCACATGAATGTGATAGAATATCACTGTGGTATAAAAATAAGAAAGGGAATAATTTCAAAAAAGACAACTAGAAGAATTAGATGTATGGAGGCAAAGTCAAGTAAGCAGATTCAGGACAACAATTTATTCAAAAATAACAATATTGTAAAGATAATCAACTTCAAAAGACAAAGGAACCCTGATTGACTCAATTGGTCTAGGATTAACAGAGTCTGTTCTCTTCCTTTCTTTGAAAATCAGTAGAAATTTTGTACTTCTATAGTCCTTTGATATCTCTCTCATGCTCTATTATCTTCTACATATCACACGTTTTAGCTTACCTATTACTCTTGCCAGTTCCTTGAGTACCCAAAAATGTAGAACATCAGTCAGAAGACAGACATTCATCAAATACAGCTAAGTATCCCTTAGCATTCCCTTATGTTGATTGGTCATGAACCCTATCGGTCGTTTTTGCCCTAGTGTTTCCAATATAAAGATCTTCCTACTTTTAGATGAAACAGAATCAAAATAAAAATGGAGAATTTTTGTTTTATTCTTTGCATAAATCAGCTACTGATAGGTAGCATTTATAGAGAAAAATAATTCTCAAAAGGTCTCAGGGAACCTTTACAGTATGAAATATCACTGAAGATTTCCTCAAAGATTTTTTGTTTATGTGTTATATTTTTTTTTATATTTGCTGTATTAAAAATTCAAAAACTTAGTGTCATTGTGAAAATAGCATAGAGCTCATGGAAACTTGGAAAGAGTCTGGAGAGATCCTAAACTACAATTAGAGAATCACTGACATTTAGAGAATTAAGGTTTATGAAATATTTGATATATATTATCTCATTTCATCCTCAACATAACCCTGTGATATATCAAGAAACATTTATTGGATGTCTACTGTGTGCCAGACAGTGCTTAGGGACAGGCCTACAAAGGAATACAAAAAACAGTTCAAGCTAGTAGGGAGTTCATAGTCTAATGTGTAAATGTTAATATAATCTCCATTTTTCAGGCAAATTGGACAATTTCAAAGCTCTAGGAACAGAACTTTAATGTTCCTCTTTCCCACAGTCCTGCCAGTATTTCTTGTTAATTTTTCCAATATGATGGTTTTGAGGTTGTACCTTAGAGTCATTTAAATGTGTATTTCTCTAACATTAGTGATGTAGATAATTTTGTATGGCTGTTGATAGTTTTAATTTCTTCCTCTGAAAACTGCCTGTTCATATCTTTCAACCACTTAACAAATCGGGAATGTTTTTTTATTCTTATAAATTTGACTCAGCTCCCTATATATCTTAGAAAGGAAACCATTATCTGAGAAATTTTCTGTGAAGATTTTCCCCAATCTCTTTCTTCTTTTCTCATTTTCACTGCATTGATTTTATTTGTGCAAAAAATTAATTTTATGTAATCAAGACTGTCTGTTTTATTTCCCATGAACCTCTCTTGTTTGGTCATGAATTTTTATAATGCTCATAAATCTGACAGGGAATTTATTGCCTACTTCTCAAATTTATTTTTTATATCACCCTTTATGCATAAATCATGGACCTATTTATTTCCACTGTGAGATGTTGGTCTCTTTCTGTCAGACGGTTTGCCCATTTTTTGAATGGGCTTTGCTGAATAATGAGTTCTTGCTCTGGCGGCTGGGATCTTTTGAAATACCAAACACCATGTCATCATGCTAACTTACTTCAATAGACTGTGCATCTAAACTGTTCCACTGATCAAACCCTCTACTTATGATCAAGTGCCACATCATTTTGATGATTATGACTTTGTGGTATAGTTTGAGAACTAGTACTGTTAGCTTCCTTTCCTTTCCAATTTTTTTATTTGTTCTTTGATAATCATGATCTTCTATTTATCCAGTTAATTTTTTATTACTTATTCTACCTCTATGTGGTAATCCTTTGATAGTTTGGATGACATGGCACTGAA
The DNA here is from genome assembly GCF_028372415.1 of Notamacropus eugenii. Lineage (NCBI taxonomy): Eukaryota > Metazoa > Chordata > Mammalia > Diprotodontia > Macropodidae > Notamacropus > Notamacropus eugenii. The sequence goes on along the minus strand of NC_092876.1, from coordinate 409,585,352 downwards.
CAAATAAAGGAAGTAGATATTATTATCATTTTTTATTATATTGATTCATTCTCCACATGAGCAATTAGTATTTCTTCATTTATTTAGATCTGTCTTTGTGTGAAGAATGCTTTATAATTGAGTTCCCATAGGTCTTGTCATGTAGACTGGTCAGTATTTGATATTGTCTCTGCCTAAATCAATAAGAATATCTCTCTTGCTGTCATATTTTTGTGATATATAGAAATACTAATCCTTTGTACAATTTTATATCCTACAACTTGGCTGATTGATTAAATTACTTCTTAGAGGATTTCCTAAGTAAACTATTCTATCATCTGCAAAAAGTAATAATTTTGTTTTTTCTTTGCTTGTGATTGTTCCCTAAATCTATTTTCTTCTTGTCTTCTTGTTATAGTTAGCATGTTTAGCTTTATATTGACAAATATGATATGACTGACAATTATGACAGAAGATTAAGTGCTGAGACATCCTAGGTTGCTAGTGAAAATGACATTGATATAGCTAACTATGGTAATAAAGATTAATTAGAGAGGAAAGGGATATTAGAAAAGAGATATTGGGGAGTAAAAGATCTCATGGCTGTGAACAACGAAAAAAAAAACCCAATAGGGTATAGGGCCTGATTTAGGTGGAAGTATAGAAGGGTCATAAAAGAATTTAAAAGATTGAGATCTTGAAGGTAGAAGACCTCTGAATGACAAGGCTAATGGTGGCTGAGGTGGTAGCCAATAAAGATGCCTGGAAATTGAAAAAGTGACTAATAACAGATAGAATTGACCAAAGGGTGCTGTGATGTTTTAACTTGTATTTGGAATTATAATGGAAAAGTGATGGAACTTGAGACTTTTTTTTACCAAACTGTATAACAATATTTATATAAATCATAATGATACATTTTTAATTACAGAGATCTGGAATTTCTCTTCAGTCTTTTCACTTCATAGGAGTGAGTCTTGGGGCTCATATATCAGGATATGTTGGAAACTATTTTGGAGGTCTACTTGGGAGAATTTCTGGTAAGTAATTTAAATGGAATTGCTAATCAAAGCACACTTTTAAACACTAAAAATTTATTGTTCAACAGATACATTTTAAAATATTTCAATTTATTATCTCAATATTTTCCATGACAGGACTTTTTGAGAATGAAAAGTTGTTCATATTTTGTGATCTTTGCTCTCTGACAAGTAAATCTTACCTGTAGCAAAAGCAAAAAGCAGAAAATAAAAGAGAACTTTGTATTTGTGAAATACTGTGTTGAAATTTTTCAGGCTATTGCTATTTAGATAAATATGGAAATAATGAAAAGTACATTATTAGTAATGCAAGCTAATGCAGCTAATTCTTCCGGCAAATACTAAAGCTTTAATAAATGTTTATTGATGGAATGATCACACCTCCACTCTACATCCTTACACCACTACAATGTAATACCTTGGTAGATTGTTTTCATAAGCTGCTGTGATTAAAAAATAGTAATCATCTAGGGTTCAACATTTATTCAGGTAATGAACTTCTCGCAACTGAATTAGGTGACTCTGAAACAGCACATAGTGAGGCCTGTACTCAAAACTCTTTTCAGTTCAATTGAGTAAGTGCTTATAATCAGCTATAGACATTCTGAGAATGCAGGGTTATCTTCATGTCATGATGAGATACCAAAGCAGGATTTTTGAGGACTAGACCATTTACTGATCTCACAGGAGCATAGTTTTAACGTTGAAAGGATCCTTAGAGGTTATCTAGTTTATTTCCTTCATTTTATAAATGAATATGTAAATGAATGAAGCATTTACTATGTTCAAAACACTGGAGATAAACAGAAAAATAATACACTCCCCACTCTCAAGGAACTCACATTGCAATGGGGATGGACAACACGTTGAGGAGCTAAATGACACAATGGCCCTGGAGTCAAAAAGACCCTAATTCAAATTGTGTGACCTTGGGCAAGTGTCCTTTCTCTTTGACTGGCAGCTCTGAGACTTGCTTAGAGTATTCCTGGGAATTTCTTTCAGGTGGTAATCAATGGATCCTTTCTATTTGTATTTTGTGCTCAGGTTCTAGGATATCTAAGCAATTTTTCTTAATAATTAATTGAAATATGATGTCTAGGTTTTTGGTTTTTTTTGCCTCCACCTCTCTAACTTGATTTTCAAAATCCTTTTTGAGCTCTTCCATGGCCTGAGCCCATTGAATATTTATTTTGGATATTTGGGATACAGAAGCCTTAACCTTTATATCTTTCCCTGATGGTAAGCATTGTTCTTCCTCATCCAAAAGGATGAGAGGAGATATCTGTTCACCAAGAAAGTAACCTTCTATGGTCTTAAGTTTTTTCTCTTTTTTGGGCATTTTCCCAACCAGTTACTTGACTTTTGGGTCCTTTGTCAAGAGTAGGGTATACTCTGGGAATCTGTGAGGTCTCAGTTCCTCCAAGGTGGCACAATCAAGCGTGTACTGCTCTGGATGCAGAGAAGGATTTTTATGTCCATAATCTTAGCAGATACCTCTCCACAGCCACCTAGCCTCCAGTTCCACCAAGTCAGCAGTGGGGGCTGATTTTCAGATAAGCTGGATGGGCAGGGCCACCATTCAGTGTGAGACAAAGACCAGCTCGCCCAGGTCCTCCACCCAGCCCCCAGGCGTTTTTACGCTCCAACAACAAGAGGTCTGTACAGGCTGCTGTGTACCCTCTGTGCCCACTGCCTGCTGCCAGAGCTATGGGAAGGCCTTTCTCCCTTCCTGGCCAGCTGATGAAACCCCGTCACTGACCTTTGACGCCTGTGGGTTGAGGGATCTGAGGCCTTGCTGCTGCAACTGGAGATTCCACTCCCGAGATGTCCTCCTCCCAAAGTCTTGTCATGCTGTGTGGCCAAGGCTGGGCTGGGCTCCACAACCAGCATTTCTGTGGGCCTTTCAGGGTCACTGTGGGCTGGAAATCTCCTCCACTCTGTTGTTCTCCACTTCTGCTGCTCCAGAATTTGTTGGGAGTCCCTCTCTACAGGTATTTTGTGAGCTGTGTGGGGAGACCTTACGTAAGTGTGTCTTTCTAGTCCGCCATCTTGGCTCCCCCCTCCCAGGTTCTTTTTTTGATCATGGCTTTCCCAGTAGCCAAATAATTTTTAAAATTATTTGATCTTGATGTATTTTCCAGGTCAGTTTTTTTTTCAGTGAAATAGTTCATATATTTTTGTATTCTTTTAATTTGGTTTGAAGGCATTGTATTAACAAATGTAAGGTAGCCTATATTAGAAGGAAATAGGGAAGAATATTTTACAGTTCTTTTTTCAGCTAAAGGCCTCATTTCTCAAATTAACTCAGCCATGTTTATAAAAACAAGAGCCATTCCTCAGTTTTTATTCTGTTTATTGTATATTATTTTTCCCCAACTACCTGTCAAGAAAATTTTTAGTATTCATTTCTACAAGATTTTGAGTTCCAAATTTTTCTCCCTCTCTTCCTTCTCTCCCCTCTTCTAAAGGTGGTAGGTAGTTGGACATAGCTTATATGTGTGCTGTTATGTAAAAATATTTCCATGTAAAAATATTTCACAGTTGTGAAAGAAGAAACAGATTTTAAAAACCACACAAGACCGAATAAAGTAAGTAGAAAAAAAATATCCTTCAATCTGCATTAAGAACCCATCAGTTCTATATCTGGATATGGATAGCATTTTCCTCTATGAGTTCTTTGTACTTGTCTTGGATCATTGTTGTTGTGAAGAGCTGAGTCATTCATAGTTGAACATCACACAATGTTGCTGATACTGTGTACAATGTTTTCCTGGTTCTGCTCATTTCACTTTGCATCAGTTCATACAAGTCTTTCCAGGATTTTCTAAAATATTCCTGTTCGTTATTTCTTATCACATAATAGTATTCCATTATATTCATATACCACAACTTCTTCAGATATTACCCTTTCCCCCAATATTTGAATGGTCAAAGGATATGAACAAGCAGCTTTCAGAAGAAATTGAAGCTGTCAGTAATCACACAAAATGCTCTAAATTACTACACATTAGAGGAATGCAAATTCAAATAGCTTTGAAATATCAACTCATACCTAGCAGATTAACTAATATGACAGAAAAAGGGAAATGACAAATAATGGAGGGGATGTGATAAAATTGGGACAGTAATATACTGTTAGTGGAGTTGTGAGCTAGTCTAACCATTCTGAAGAACAATTTGGAACTATACCCAAAGAGCTATCAAACTGTACGTATTCTTTGACTCAGCAATATCATTACTGGGTCTGTATCTCAAAGAGATCAGAAAATAAAAACAAAAGGAAAATGACTTATTTGTACAAAAATATTTATGGCAGTTCTTTTTTTGGTGGCAAAGAATTGCAAATAAAAGTGAGGACCATCATTTGGGAATGATTGAACAATTTTTGATATATGATTATGATGGAATGCTATTGTGTTATAAGAAATGAGCAGCAGTATGGTTTCAGAAAAAACTAGGAAAACTTATGTGAACTCAGGCAAAGTAAAGTAAGAAGAACCAGAAGATTGTATGTAACAGCGATGTTAAAAGGATGAAAAATTTAGCTACTCTGATTAAGAAAATGATCCATGACAATTCCAAAGGACCACTGATGAAAAATGCTATCTACCTCCAGAGACAAAACAGATGAACTCTGAATGCACACTGAGGCATGCTTTTTAATTTTTTTTTCTTTTTTTTAAGTCTCTTTTCTTTTTCGACATATCTAATATGGAAATATATTTTGCATGACTTCTCATGCATAACTGATATCAAAATGTTGTCTTCTCAGGTGGGAGGGGTTGTCAGGGAGGGAGAGAATTTGGAACTCAAAATTCCAAAAATTAGTGTTTTTACATGTAATTGAAAAATATTTAAAGCAATAAATTTAATATATTTTTAAAATTAAGTATGTCATTCAGGAAATATATTACTGGAAAAAGTGCCATGCTGGTAATAAGAGTCAGAGAAAATAGATGGACTGCCCAAGTTGGGCAAAGATATATGCAAAAATATCCTAAGACCTAGATTAAGGCCTTTAAGACATTAGGGTACTATGTGAGAGCGCAGACAAGCCTCCTACAGGATAAGTAGATGAATGATGGTGTAAAATAGGAAAAAGTGAAAAATCATAAAAGAAACCACACCACCACTTGTTATAGATGGAAGAATGATAAATAGAAACAAAAAAGGAGTATTTACATAATCCTTGTTTTTATTTTGGTTTTATCTCAAGAAGAATGGTTTTTAAACTGGTATGACCAGACTAAAAATAGCTAATAGGAAGTTGATAAGTAAGTAAGAAAATGAGAGAATGTCTCAGTTACCCTTCATGAGTTCTAGTCATCTGGATCAGATAAACTACATACTAAGGTATAGAAAGTACTAACAGAGGTGGTTATTGACACACTGTCAGAGATGCTTAAAAGATTATAGAAAACAGCAGAGCACTATAAGTACTGTAAGAGTGGAGATAAGGAAATATGACTTCAGCTTTCAAAGAAAAGACTACAACAATGAGTTTGACTTCACTTCTTGGTAAAATTCTAGAATGGATCATTACAGGGACAATCAATGAGTGTTTAAGAAGGAAATGTACACAAAGAGCCAGAAGACTTATCAAAAACAAGTGAATCTAAAAAAGCTTCATTGCTTTTTTTTTCCTTTTAACAAAGCTACTAGAGGGGCAGCTAGGTGGTACAGGAAGAACTGAGTTCAAATCTAGCATCAGACAGTTACTAGCTATGTGACCTGGGCAAGTCACTTAACCCTGATTGCCTCAAAAAACAACAAAACAAAAGCCTGGTGGATCAGTAAAATGCTCCAAATGTATTTAACCGATTCTAGCAAAATATCTGGCAATTTTTCATTATTCTTGGTAGGAATATATAGCTTAGTTGAAATCATCTCAGTTGGATTTTAAGCCACTTAAATTGCCAGACCCCTAAAATAATTGTTAATGGTTTGATAACATGTTGGAAGGAGGATTCCAGAGTATTGTCCAAAGGATTAATGCAACTATTTAACATCTTATTTTAATAATTTGATAAAGGCATAGGTAGTTATAAAAACTAAAGATGACAGAAAACTGGAAGAGATAGCAAGCACACTGGAAAACAGAATTTAAAAGAGATCAATGGGTTGAATCTAATCTTCAAAATTTGCAAGGGTTACCATTAAATTATTATAATTGAATATATAAATTATATATATAATTTATGATATAAATTATTATAATTGAATTCGAAAAGATGAACTTTTCTAGTACAAATTGAGGAGGCAAGGTAGGGCAGCAAGTTGTCTGAAAAGGATATGAAGTAGGTTGGTAAAGTGGAAAGATTGTTAGATTTGGAGTCCTAAGACTAGGGAGGAAACAAACCCTCCACCCCTTAGTTCACCTGAGATCTATTAGATTTTTGTAAAAGGAATTTTCTCACAACTAAAGGAAATAAGATAAAACAAAATAATCATTCAACAAATGTTTATTAGATGCCTTGGGTACATTACTAAAGATTTACAAAATATATGGATTTTGTGCTAATGATCATTTATCTAGCTACAGAGGGACAGCACAGCTCTCAAGACTCTAAATAGCTACTGGACCTGTTCCTACCACATGTACTATGCTGCTTTAGGAAAAGATTTGAGACCTCGATCATTTTCAAACACATTTGCAGTTTATTTGTACCCTAACTTACTCTGTTGACTTACCACCAGTTTCCCGAGTTAGTGGTAATAGTGTCCTAGATTTGCAAATCTCCACTTAACTTTCCTGGATCAGACTAAGGTCAGCCATTAGAATGAGATAAATTCCATTTTCAAATCCCTGTTTAGGAAAATCATTTATTTATCCAATTCCAAAATGTTTTTGTGTCTGATGTTAGCCTTTTCTAGGGTGGGAGGGAGGAAAGGGAAGGGAAAAAAATGGCATGAGTAATTTTGTTGTATATTTGAAAGAAATAGCAAGTTGTGCATTGGAGACTTTCATTTTCACATGTAATCTTTTTTTAAGTTATGCTATATATGGAAATGCTTGCTTTATTCCATAAATTAAAAAGAAAAGAAAAGCAATAGTAAGTTAAAAGCTCGGTGTTGCTTTTGGTGATCAGGTAGGCAAGATGATTTTTAAAATCAACTTCACAGGGAGCTAATAACAAAATCATTTTTAGGATGAAGTTACTCATTCTAGATTTTATTTTTCCTTTTAAAGACATTATCTGTAAGGCTTAATGTCAAAGTGAAAACTAGTCTGACTAAAATTCAACTGACCATTTTCATGAGAGCTGAAGTCAAACGACTTTCTGAGTTATCACTCTTTCTTGCATTTCAGGCCTTGACCCAGCAGGACCAGGTTTCAATCATGTGCCAGTAAAAATGAGGTTAGATCATACAGACGCACAGTTTGTTGACGTCATCCATTCTGATGCCGATGGTAATAAGAATGATTTTTTTTCATTTCCTTTGAAAGTGAATAGAAAGGAAAAGAGTTGGAGATATGAAAAAATGAAAAAAGAAAAAAGAGTCTTGCTGGGCAGAATTAAATTTATCTATTATTCTAGAGTTAAATTAACATACCACGTCACTCCCCTTCTGAGTACAAGGACCATTTCACTCTTGATTTTTATATTGCCAATGCCCAGAACAATGCCTTATCCAGAATAAATGCTTAATACAAGTGTGGATTGGAATTGAATTTTCACTTTCTTAGGTGCTATTTATGATTGCCATTTATTCTAATAACACTCACTTACTTTAGAAAATGTTTAGCTTCATCTATAAACTTCTAGGATGCTTGTGTACTTCTCATTCTGAATTGTAGATAAAGATACTATGTAAGACTAGGCCTAGCCACAGTCCCTGAGAAGTTTCACTTTTTGTACTACTCCATGCAGAGAAATACTAATTCATCCTTATTCTTTGTTTACTATATTCATGTGAGCTACACAGCTATGATAATATCCTGTCTTCTTGACTAAATCTCATGACTCAAATTTTTAATAGTCTTGGCATGTAATCCTATAAGAGGTTTTTGTACACAAAGTAGATTACATACACACATATGTATATACACATATATGTGTGTGTGTATTTATATTTTGTATTTGTATATCAGTTTATTATCATCATGGCTGGTGACTCACTAAGCAACATACGGAATCTTAACAAAAGTAATCTTCAATAGTCAGATCATAAGGAAAATGCAAAAAAAAATGTATACATTTGGCACTTTTTTCAGAAATCATGTCTTCATGTCAGTTTTTGTTGATCTTATCATGGTTGCTAGTTGCTATTCTCTGTATATACACACTTATCTATATCTACGTGTAGATATAGATATCTATATCTTTACACGCATATACATTTATACATAATATATGTACATAATGTATACATGATAATACATAAATAAGACATAATAATAAATACAGAAATACACAGTACATATAAAACAAAAATAAGTGTATGTACAATATTTTACAGCTTATTTAGCATGAAAGTGATATGTGAGACTTGATCCCTTTGTCAATTATATTTGAAAGACCATGGAAAGCAAAAGATACATTACAAGGTTGGAGATGGCTGAATATTGCCTCAGTTTTCAAAAAAAATAAGCCAGAGTCTCTTGTCTTTAATCATCCAAATCCCACCAGTTGGGATTATTATTAATGGGTATGATATTTTCAATGGACCAAGGACTTATTTTTACAATAGACAGCAAATATGGAATTCTTTCTTGGATATATAATTCATAATAACATTTTTTTTCTTTTAAGTTTTATCTGAATATCTGCATCATGTATATATTATAATTCCTGAATAATTTTTCTTTAGGGCTTGGTATCACCCACTCTATTGGACATATAGATTTTTATCCTAATGGAGGAAGAAACCAACCTGGCTGCCCCAAATCAATACTTTCAGGTAGATCTTTTGCAGTTTTAACTGATAAAGTTTATCTAATTTTAGAATGAAAAATATTCATAATAAGGTGAGAAATTGGTACATATGAAACTATTATAATTATGGAAAATATAGTAAAACTTCAAAGAAATTTTAAAAAATAGTAGAGCTGGAAAAGACTCAGATAAATCTAGTCTGACTCTTTCATTTAGTAAAGATAAGAGACTCCCAAAAGATTCAGTACCTTAACAAAGGTGGAAAACAGCAAAATAAAGTTATAAACTTAGATCAATTCATTATCATTCCATTAGTTTTTTCCACTATATTGATATATTTAATGAAGCTCATTATCCTTTCAATAAGAACAATTTTATTTCTATTCATCACCCAACACACCTAAAAGATATCCCCAAAACATTTTGGGAGTGGACATTTTAAAGTTGATAAATATTCCTAGATTAAAATGTTTACCAGACTTCAGACAAGGGTTTTAGAATAGACTTCAATAAAAATGTGAATGGTGACAATAAATATTACTTTCCCCAATTTTCAGCACTCCAACCTTTGTATTTTCTTGTTGAACACAAGCATTATTTTTTTCTTCACAGCACTATTAAACTAATTGACCTTTTTGTTGTTTTCCCACCTTCAAGAAGCCTATATCTCATTCTTGAAACTCTTCACCATAGTTGGTATGAGGACATAAGTATGTTCTTTAAGACTTACAATTCTTGCATTATCAAAATTCATCAAATTAAAGGCATAAAGGAAGGAAAAAATGGAATATTTGCATATGAGATGAAACTCAGTCGTCAACTGACAGATCACTAATTAAAAGTGGGGAAAATCAGCTAAATGCAGTTTCATCCATTAAGGTCAGACATTTGAAGCCTAGAAGCTCAAAATATGACCATTATTATAAAATTAAACAATATCAAAATTAGTGCTTGTCTCAGATAATTTGCACAACACTGCAGAGTCTAACACATAATAAGTGTTTATCATTAATTAGCATTACAGGGATATTCACAGAGTTTTAATTATTCAATTCTTTTGAATAACTTTTGCATAAAGAAATTTTCTAGAAAGTAAAATTATTCTCTAGGGCATCATGTTACATCGTTGTTCCATAATGAATGCTCAATGGTTACAAAGTTTGGGGAGGGGCAAGACAGTAAGGTCAGGTAGAAAGAAATGAAGGAATAAGTTCATGGTAATATCTTTTTTCTTTGTCTCAAGTCTGAAATATATCCTTCCATAGCAACAAGTGTGAAAATGATAGGCTGTTTAAAGTATAATATGACTGAAGCATGTTTCTATTTATGGTAATATGATTAATTCAATACTCCATGATTCCAAAAGATATATTATTTCATCACTGTGGGTATTCTTTCCACAATCTAGGTTGTTCCTTCTTGCTCTAATCACCGAATACCTTCTTAAGTTTCATGAGCTGATTTGGACAAAAAGAAATCATGGTCTTCTGAATTGCTCTCCCACATGCCTTATTATAATGACCCTCTGAAAACTTGGATTAACTCTTTTTCCTATGTCACTCCACTGTTAAATCCATGCTTGAAGTCTTTCCAGGTCAGTGAAAGCCACTAGTTTTTCTGTCATAGACTTTGGGAACCCAGGGGCATCTTTTCACTGAAATGAGGTATGGTATTGTAATAAGATTTGAAGCGTTGAAGAAATTAACAAAATTGTGCAAGCATTACATCTTGAAGGATGTATGAAGGAGATATTCAAATTGGAGAACGAATCCCCTATAGCTAGAGCTGGTATAAATGAGTCTACAAAGAGTAACAAGGAACAATGAAAGGGCCAAAATAAATCCATAGGTCAGTTGGCAAGTCACAAATCCAAGAGTAGCAAGCATAGGAGGGAGGAGATATAAATCGAACTTGATAACTGAAAATACTTTGCTGTTCTATGACTAGCTATTTTTATATTCTGGTAGGCACCAATCTCTTAGCATAAATGGCTTTTGAGCAATGGGAATTGAAGAGAATTGGTATGAGACAGATTGAAAATGAGGTTTAGTGTTTCTTATATGAGGCAGTTTCTGACATCCATGCAATTATCTAAACCTAAAAGTTTGTTTATAAGCCAGTAGTTGGAGAAGAGACAGACAGAGAGAAATTGTTATGCCCTTACTACTGTGCCATGCACTGTGCTATGCTACAGATTATTGTGTCTGTCCTTTGTTTTCGAAGAAGACTCCGACATTAGAGAAATGATGATATACATGACTTGTACTTGACTTTGTTTTGAGTGAGAGGGCTGTGCAAGGTCAACCTCACTTTCTCCCCCTGAGCCATCTGGGTCCAGTGACCAGATATTCATCAGAATAACTGGAGATGGCCCAGGATGCAATGGGAAACGTTGGCCTTCTTAGGCTGGCCTTTTCAGGTATTCACTTATCTGTGCTACAGATACAAATATAGACAAGGAAGAAAGTCTTTGCCTTTGAGAAGTTTCCACTTATTTGGAGAAAAACAATAAGTAAGAGGAGCTTAAAGGGACATGTGTTGGAGATGAGGACAGTATTTCAATGCTAGCATTGTATCGAGATGGTCAAGAAGTGAGTTAGAGGCCTAGTTCAGGGAGAAATCTCTCCTATGACAGTATGGCATCCTTGGAGAAGAGTTCAAGGTTGATGGATAGGAGATGATAATGAAAGCAGGAGTATAGGCAGCATGACTTGGAGATGCCTAGAACATCCTCCCATGTTGACATATGTGGGGGGGGGGATATTTTACTCATTAACTGACCTCTGGGCTCTTTTATGTACCTGACCCTTTTGTCTTCCTTATTAATCTCTATATACTAAAAACAAACAAGCAAAAAACTGAGAAACCTATTACAAATGGTGGTAGGTACCTAGATCAATCCTAAAATCTACCTGAACTCAATTTTATTACCTCAAGATTTAAATAGAATAATATTTGTAAGTCAAATCTAAGGCATATCTTGAACAAAAGCCAGCACTGATGAATCAATAAGTACAATTCTTTTGAGACAGCTAGGTGGCTCAGTAGATAGAGTGGTGGGCATGAAGTCAGGAACATCTGATCTCAAATCTGGCCTCAGGCATTTAATAGTTATATAATCCTAGGCAAATTACTTCACCTCTGTTTGCCTTAATTCACTAGAGAAGGAAATGGCAAATCACTCCAGTATCCTTTGCCGAGAAAATCCCATGGGCAGCATTGATGTGTATGGTCCACAGGGTCACAAAGAGTCAGGCACAACTGAATGATAAACAACCACAGCCACAAGTTCCTTTAGATTTCCATTGAAATAGTCTGGCCAGGATAAAAAATTCAGCTTGTTACAGTTGGAGAACAAGAACTTTAAGTTAAGCCCTGATTCTCAATATGGGTACATTTTTCTGAAGGCATGTGAGCTTAATAGGTAGCATATGACAGGCTATTGATATGTAAGTGTCTTGGTCAGGGTTTCTGCAGTGTTATCAATGCCAAATCATAGGCAAGCTACACTTATACACACATCAGCTGTATTTTACGTAGATGATTATTCAAGAGGTATAAAAGAAACATTTATTTAAAATTAGCATACAATTTATTTAAACAATCTCCATTTCTTTTCTTTGGTTTTAATCATGAAGGTGTCTCTTATCTAAAATGTGACCACCAAAGAGCAATTTTTTTATTCCTCTCATCTTTGTCAACAAAGTGCAATCAGACTGCATATCCTTGCAATTCATACGAAGAGTATAGAAATGGTAAATGTATTGACTGTGAAGCCTTTGGGTTAAGTTTCTGCCCCAGATCAGGTAAGAGCTATGTAAGATCAATACTATATTTTGTGATAATGAAAATATTTCTACTAACATTTCTAACTCTAAGGGAAGATTTGTATTTCCAGATTTTACCTACTTACAAATGTCTTGTATAGGGTCAAAAAGACTCATACACTAATTGCTTGAAGCTATCTGAGGCAACAGAATAGTTTTATCCCTTTTCAGAGATTTTCAGGATCTTTGTTGGTGGTGATAAAGTATTTCTTCTTCAAATACAGGGTTGAACTGTTGTATCAGGGGGAAAATGGGAAAGGGAAAGATCACATTACTGTATTTGTGGGATAATTTGGCTCATGACATAAAACATATGTGGGCTAGTCGATGTATTCCTATTAGCAACCAGCACAGTACCAGGTTCACAAAACAATAACTGGCAAATAATTTGACATATAATTTATATGTACATATGAATGAGAAGTTGTGAAAGTATTTTGAGAGAATACAATATTTTTGTGAACCACTGTAAAATCCAAAGAGGATTTCCATCATATTTTTCTTTTCTTCTTAAGAATTCTAGTTCATGTATTCTACCTTTTAATTCAATTTGCAGGTTATTATGCTGATCTTTGGAAAAACTATGTAATTAAAAGGAAACCTCCTGGGTTAAATGCTTTTTTTGATACTTCAGCAAAGGAACCATTCTGTTGTAAGTGGCTATATTAAGGGAAAAATAATTATTGGTATTTTAATTTGCATTTCAGTGTGAATGGTTAACCTGCTGCCAACCTAACTGTAACATGTTTTTTTATGATAGATTGAAATTTTTGTTTTTATTTGGGTACTATAAAGATTGCATTATGTAAGTGAATGATACTTCATTGCCTCCAGCCAAACTCAAGTCAACAAGTATTTGTTAAGTGCTTAGTATGTGCCAGACATTGTGCTAAGTCATGGGGAGACAAACTCCACGCCTTCTAGGAGCTTATGAGCTGGTGGAGGAAACAACATGCAAACAATTATATAAAAACAGTACATGGGATAAATTTGAGATAATCTCAGAGGGAAAGCACTAGCATTAAGAAGGACTAGAAAAGGGTTCTTACAAATGGTAGGATTTTAACAAAGACTTGAAGGATGTCAGGAGGAAGAGATGAATAGAGAGGGAATTCTAGGTGAGAGTCCATGAAAATGAATATGTTAGGAATGTCTTGTTCCAGGAATATCAAGGAGTTCAGTGTCTCTGGATTTCAGAATATGTGGAGTAAAATATAAGAAGACTTATAGGAGGTAGGAGGCAACCATCTTATGAAAAAGTCTAAAAACTGAACTGAAGAGTTTATAATTGGTCCATGATGTGATCATAAAAAACTGAATTTTATTGGATAAGCACAGACTTGTGTTTCAGGAAAATCAATTTGGTAATTGAATGAACTGGTGAGGAGAAAAGGGAGAGGAGTACCACCATTAACCACAGTTTAGGCATGAAATGATGAGGGTCTGCACCAGGTTTATGGCAGTGTCATGAGGAGCAAGAAGGGCATATGTGAGAGATGCTGTGAAAATAGAATTGACCAGGCTTAGCAACAGAAAGTATACAAGGAGTGATAAGTTGAGGATGATGCTTAGATTATAAGCCTGGGTGATTTGGAAGATGATGATACCTTCCACAGTATCAAGAAAGTTAGAATGAAACCAAGACTTGGGAAAAAAAGATAACCAGCTGAGTTTTGGATCTGTTTCTGGGACATCCAGTTCTAGATGTCTAATAGAGTGGAACATGTGAAATTGGAGCAAAGTGCCAATGAAGCAAACACTTGAAAAGATGAAATTAAGCAAAACAGTGTTAGAAAGAGAATTAGTTCCATAGGAACAATGATTATATTTGCATAGCCATCACTATGGAGATACTGAGTAGTCTAACACTTAGTCAGTCAGTTGGCATTAATTAAATGCTATGTATCAGTAATTATACTAAGTGCTGGGGTTACAGTGCAAAGCAAAAGATACTATCTGTTCTGAAGGAGATTGCAACCTAATGGGAAAATTCCCATGTAAATAAACAACTAGACAAGTTAGGAAGACTAGAAGTCCTGTGCTATCTGGGATCATTGAATGTGAATATCTACCAACTAATGAATTTATGTCACAATGGAATTTCATGCTATGTCAGAGGGAATTCACTAGCAAATTATACATATGTGTACCTTCATACATTTAAACATACATGCATATACTTTGTGCTATGTATGTATGCTGTGTTAGTACGTACATGTGTATGTAATTTTGACTGGACCTGTGTATTGATACTCAAATAGAACTGATTTTTTGATGAAAGTATTCCCTTCAGTTATACAGTTCAATCCATCATGGCCTGCCCTTTCTATGAAATATCTTGTTCATATCCTCCCATAAGTTCATTCCAGGGAGTCCAACTAAGATATTTCTGGTCTTCCAGCTTTCTCTGGACATAGTAAGGACATCACAAGAACATTCAGGGTGCTTGTTACATCTCATGAGCTATATAGGCTCATTAGAGCTATTTATTAAATTTTCTTTGTGTGTACTTACACCTCAGAAATGAATAGGCATGATTAATAAGGGTTTAATGTATTATTCTATTGATGGTCTTGATTTTGGAAAGTGATAAGGAAAATAATAATGCATACTCAATTTAAAAGCGTATACTATCCAACATTTATTGTTAAACATTTATCAGCATGTCCCGGCCTACATCTTAGGGTGCCTTGTGGATGTCATCTACATCTCTCTCATCGTACCTTTCTTCCCCTGTGCTCATACACTTGCCAACAAAATACAAGGTGGGGCCAACTGGGGGAATCAATGACATCACAGTGCTCCGTAGCACAAAGTATTCATCTTCTTCCCTCTAGCACACTCAACCCTAATCTCCTGTACCTTCTATGTCCTCTGTGCCTTCTGGAACTTACTCTACTATGATAGAGAAAGAATACAAGGTTCAAAGACAAAGAACCTAAGTTCAAATTGTGGCTCACTCACTTAGTATTTGTATCACCCTGGACAAGTCACTTTCTAAAAGAAAGGTGGTGGGACTAGATGAAGGCTAAGCTTCTTTCTTTCTCTCAGTCTTTGATCCTATTATTACACATCTCTTCCTCTTATTTTTTTATCTTTTTTTTCTCAATGAGACCTGGGTATGTTCTAGAACCTCAATATCTTTTAGAACCTCCTATAGAACCAATTGTTCCTTCATTCAGTCAGTCAACATGCATTTATTAAGCTCCTGCTAAGTGTTAGGCACATACATGGCAAAGAAGAAGAATCAATATTCCTCTTCTCTTTTTCCGCTCCTCTTAGATCCATCCTCACCTCCATCACTCAGTAACAACTGCTACTTATTGTGTATGTCTCTGAGCAATTTTTATCAGCAAAAAAGAAAGGAAGAGAAGAAAAAAGAGAAAGAAAGAGAGAAGAAAGGAAGGAAGGAAGGAAGAAGAGAAAGGGATGTGGTAGCTCAAGATGTAAGAGATCACACCTTCATTATCTTGTCTCTATCTCAGATATTCCTGGGTTCCAAATTTTACTTCTAATTCCTTTTCCAACTCTAATTTCCAGTACAACAGTTTTCCTAACCCATCCCAAAGCATATCCTTCAGTCTCAGGAAGCTTAGAATTCCCAAATGCACCTCCTCTCCATTCCAGAAAATACATCTGACCATCTCAATTCCAGGAATTTCCATTTTTCACATGTAACCCAGAAAGAGCTGCCACCTGTCCCTCTAGATACGTGATCAGAAGAGAAAAATAATAGTTCATGAATATTTGTATATCCAGAGTAAAAATTGCATGTGTGCATACAAGACAAACACAAAGGTCCAGGGATAGTTGGGGGAAGGGAAAGCCATTTACATGTTCATGTCCATTTACATGTTCATGTCTGACTACTGGCTGAAAGAGATATGGGACCATAATTCCTAGAGATACTTCAGCAATTCTTCCACCACACTTCTCAGGAGAGCAGTTAGGGAAGGAGATACAGGACAAGTCTGCCTGCCATCCTAAATAAGAGTTCTGGTGCTCAAGTCCATGATCAGTTACTTAACAATGTGATTGGCATCATTCTTGATGATAATATCCTCAAGGATTTCACAAGGTCACAGCAGGTTATTGTTCTTTAGGTCCTCCAACTGTTCATAAAAAACTTTATTTCTCAACTGATCCAGGTCCCTGAAATTCCTCTGACCTGACAGTTATTTGGTCAGAGATCCTGCATATAATTACAGACTTTGGGTAGAATGCCACCCTTATTTTGGCCATGGAATAGTCTGGAATGATCTTTAACAGTTGTACAATCTAGTTATTGGTCTCATCTCTCCCACGACACTCCCCTTCATTGTACTGACCTTTTAATTTCTCATCTTCAATTGTAAAGGACCATCTGATTTGGGGAGTACAGGTGGATCCTGGGAACAATGTACTAGCTCCCCCCCTTCATAGTACTTCTTAGGGAGATATTATCAAGAACTCAGAAATCGCATGAGGAATAGTCAGTCCCAATTGTTCCTCAGAGAACTGAATGGTAACAACCAACTGGGTATGTATAACCAACACCAGTGTCTCCACTACCTTCTCCAAGTGCTATCCTGGAGAAGCAGGTGGAGTGCATTTCTGTGGCTCCTGATTTTTACTGCATCTTCACTGATAAATGACCCACAGATGATGTCTGGGTCTTAGAATGAGTGATAGGTAAGTTGGTGATAACACTAGTATCCTCAGTCTGGCCATCCATCTGCCTCTCAGCTACCTGGACCTCTGTGTATTACTTGACATTGGCAGCTAACTGGATATTGGTGATGGTCGCACTGGTTAAGACTTCACTGGTTGCTGCTGTACCTTCCGGAACCTACACAGCCCCTTCATATCTCTATAAGCAGACATATTCTTTTTTCTTTTTTTTCTATTTTTTCTATTTTTTTTCTTTTTGAGCCTCCTGCCTTATAGCACCATGTGGAAAATCCATCCCACTGATATTGTCCTCTTTTCTCTTACTCAGACAAGACATTCCTTCTTCTAACTCTAGGCATTCTCACTGGCAGGCCCTTCATGCATGGAATACTCTTCCTCTTCAGTTCTACTTCCTGACTTCTTTCAAGCTAAAACCTCATCTTCTGTAAGAAGTCTGTCCCAATTTCCCTTAATTCTAGTGCATTTCTTTTATTGATTATCACCAATTTATCCTCACTAATTTATCATTCTTGATCATAATCGATTAGACTGTGAGGTCCCTGAGAGTAGAGACTATCTACTTTTTTGACTTTATATGTATCTCCAATGCCTAGCACAGTATTGACTTGTGCTAAAAAATTGTTTATTAATTGGCTAAAGTCTAGTGAAAAAATTGCAAGCATTGCTGAATAGGTTTGCATTAAGAATATGAAAAAGAAAACTGAAATAATTAGTAGGTTAAAAAGGTTTTTAGAAGTTCTAATAGTGATCTGAGGCAAAAGCATTATTTGCCTAATATAATAAAATCTTGTTTTTTAGGAGCGTAAAATTTTTTTGACAATTTTAAAATCTATGTTATTTTCAGCATAATTGGCAACACAACTATTTACTGTTTACAGTAAACTGAATACTAACTATAAATGAAAAATACTTTATTTCCTTATAGAAAAAAATACAAGTTTCTACTTTCTATGCCAAAAATAAAAGGATATTAGCATTTGCATTTTTTTTGACAATTTTAAAATCTATGTTATTTTCAAAGGCCAGGAATAAACACTATTTTAAAAAGAGGCAATATAGTGTAAGTGAGTAGACACTTGAACTTGGATTCAGGAAGAATTGAGTCCAAATCTCATTTCAACCATTAACTGTGGTGCTCCAGTGAAGTCCCTTATGTCTCCTAAGCCTCAGTTTTCTTATTTGTGAAATCAAAATAATAATAGTACTTGCCCCACAATGTTGTGAGACTCAAACAAATTAATATATACAAAACATTTTCTGAAACATAAAAAGACTAAAGAGAAGAATAATTATATTAAAAGATTTAAATTTTCACTTGGAATACTATAAATGGAGACATTCTACTTATAGCATTTTAAGCAGAGATTATCCACAAATAAAATCTTAAAGTATGTTGAAGTTCTCTTTAAGACAAGAGTAGGGGGCAAACAGGATCAGAATTGATAGAGCGAGCTTCTGGTTTAGGCAAAGGCCTACCTCTTGTAGGCAATATAAGGGAATTATGAAATATGTTGCATAAAATGGACAGTTTATTAAGTAGTCACCCTACAAGTAATACAATCCTTCATTTTCCCTCTCCCCCATAGCCATGATTTGTTTTGCCCCAAGGAGATTTGGTAGGAGCGCACCTCCATAGCTTTTGTGATTTCTAAATAGAATAAGTGTTCACTTTTCCTCCTTCCTTTCACTTCAGCCCTTGAATTAGAGATGTGACTTCTGCCTCACAACAAAGATCAAAATCGCTAATCAAATTTCTACCTGCTGTCATCATTAATGGCACCAGTTACCCTAAGCAGTCAATTCTCTTTTATATAAAGGGGAAAGATGTTCTGTAGCAGTAAGCACCCCAACATATATGGGGGGCTTACTATAATAAGTTCTTGGATCTGCATTCATAAAAGGAAAGCAACTTTGAAGGCATTAACAATTACTTTAATCAAGCACAAATATCATTCCTTTAAACAAGTACACATACCATTCAGTTAGTTCAGGAAATCAGCATCCTGAATTTCAAAGAAAATACAGAGAAATCTAAAGATCAACAGACATGACTTCCTCTGTCTGAATTGAACAGACAATTGGACCCCAGCTGTCTAACCATAGTTACCAGAGAGGGAAGCACGACATCTGGGTTCTCAAAGCCAGGAGGCTCCGCAGCAGCTCCCTAGAGTCTTCATCTGTCCAAACAAACACTTCCAGTCAGTAAGCCCCAAAGTAATCAACAGACATAGCTTCCTCTGTCTGACCATGATTCAACAGACAGGTACATCTGTCTGACCATCATTACCAGAGAAGGAAGCACAACATCTGGGTTCTCAAAGCTGGGGGCTTCTTAGGGGTTTCCAAGAGTCCTCATCTGACACACAAACCTCCTTGCAAAAACTAAGCCCCAAGGTAAAAACCTCACCCTCAGAGTATTTATACCTTTTTCAGGCCAGAGGGCATCACAAACCTTTGACTCAGTGCCTCGGTAGAAAAAACAAAAGCTACGAAACAATTCCCCTAATCAAGCTTCCCACAGAGGGCAGGTCCATCGAAGGGGTGGAAAAGGTCTTTAATCACATTAAAATAATTAACAATACAAATACATACACTATTTCTAGTTAGTGAAACTCTTGTTTCTGTACTTTACTCCTTGTAAAGACTCTTGATTGATAAAGGCAAGATTCAATCAAAGGAGCTTGATTATACTAAAACAAAAACAGCAAAGGATCCTATTTTGATTGACATCACACATTCATAAGTAATAACAAAAATGGTAAACAATTGAGGAACAAATTTTTCATAAAGAAAAAGCTTCCTGCAGGGAGGAATACATACTGAGAAAGAATCAGAGAGACATAGGGAGAGGGGGAAAGAGGAGAGAGGGAGGAAAAGGGAAAAGAAGAGAGATGAGAGATGAGAGAGAGAGGCAGAGATTCAACAATAGAGACAAAAGTGTATAAACCATTCACTTTCTCCTCTTTTTTTTAAATTCATACCTAATAATGAAATACATGTAAATCAGAATTTGGAATGGTTTGATCATATTTAAATCTCAAGGATTTCAATTCTAAATGACCATAAATATAAACAATCTTTAGATTACAGGTAAAGGTGAAGGGAGAAAAGTAAAAATCATCCTCTGGTATCATTTATCCTAAATGGAAATTCAGCAATATCTAGCATGACATACAAACCTCTTACATTGGTCTCAGGATCTCTTTGGGCAAGTGGAATTGACTTTGTTCCATCTCAAGCTTAAACTATTACCGGTGCATAAGCTTGACTCACTGCCCTCCCAGTCTCTCATTATTGCAAGTTTATTTTCACAGCAGTATCCAGGCACCATTAAGCAGGTAGTTATCTTATCCTCTCTTTAACTCACACATAGGGCATCCTACCTCATCATAACACCAGCTCATATTTTAATTTTCCTTTGAAAATTCTTTTCCAGAGCAAAAATCTTTTAGCCATAGTTTCCCTTTCTGACCAGCAAGTTCCATCACCAGTGAATGCATTTTATTGTCAGAAAGAGTAAAAGTAGGGCAATTCAAGAATTCAAAGAAACACTAGAAGACTTATATGAACTGATGCAGACTGAAGGATGATTGGGAAGATCACAAACATAGTATCTCTAGAACCATATACAGAAAGAATAGTACAGTAAAACAAAATTGACTGCTTCACAACTAATTATGACAAATGTGGGGCCTGGAGAAGAGCTGAGAAAATGCACTATCCTATCTTTATTACAGAGATAGGGCACTATGAATATGAATATCACATATTATATTAGAAAGAATTTATGTGTTGCTGGTTTCCTTAAGTATGATGTGAAAATAAAAGATATCAGAAAAGAAGAAAAAAGTTAGTGCTATGCAATTATAAAGACCAGTCTTATTTTTAGAATAGAGGTAAGGAAATATATCTCCCTTCTTAACTAGGGATGGAAAGATAAGTAGAGGTTTAGAATGTTGTATTTACTCTTAAACATGATCCCTATGTCTGTTGACATATTTAATTCCTTTTTTTTTTTGTTTCAAGGCAAGATGGAGGGGGGGAAATATAGGAGAAAAGTCAATGAATTGAAAATGAAAGTCATTTTTTAAAAAAGTAGAAATGCACATTAACAAAAAGAATAGAAAACATATAATGTAATTCAAAGTGTATATTTTTGTATTTTACAGTCTATAATTATGTTCTTGATATTGGCACTATGGACAAAATTAAGAAGATCGGAAATATTGAAATTAAATTAAAAGACACACTTGGAATTGTAGAAACATCAAAAATTCAAAAGTAAGTTATATTATAGCTGGGGTATATGTCTTCCTTTAATATAGAAATCTTTTTGTATTTCCGGAATACTCACTTGTTACACCAATTTAAATTAGTGAAAGTTTGCATTCATGTAATTTTAGAATTGAAATATTTGAGAACATCTATTTCAACCCCTTTAGTTTACCAATGAGGAAATTACCACTCAGAGGGACAAAGTAATGAAGCCAAGGTCATTTAGTAAGAGGTCAAGTTAAAATGAGAATTGGTATTCTTAACCCTGCATCAATTGTTCTTTCACTTTTTCATTAACTATTTCATGTTTAGATAGCCTTTATATGGCTCTTCTTTTCCTGTATGATCAAATATTGCTTTTTCTTCTTTGCTGAATGTTCATCCCTTTCAGGCTTCTTGAATGTGGTCTTCCTGAAAAGTTTGTCTTTGACTCTGTTTTCTTGTATCTTCATTTTCTCTCTTCCTGATCTTTCATATTCTCACTATTTCAATAATTACCTGTATACAGATGATGACTGATTACACATATGGCACTCAAATTTATGGATTTATCCCCAGTCTTTCTCTTTGGCTCTAGCCATTTGTTTACAAATGTCTACTAGATCCCACGGGACTATTTCTTCGTAACCTCAAAGTTAACACATTCTAGACTAAACTCATCTTCCCACTGCCCTTTCTCCCTGTTCTTTTTGGTTTCTCTTCTTCAAATTGTCCTTCAATTCTGTATATTTACATTCCCAATCAGTTATCTTCTCTTTTATTTCCTTGATGAGACTTACCACCATGGATTCAAAATTTTTTGTTCTACTAATCATTTCTACTATAGAGGTGTCAATTTCTTTTCATGATTCATAGTTCTTTCTTGAATCATTTGAAAACATCCTGCTGTAGCTTTGTGTTGCCTACATCCCCTTACTTTTCCCTATTGCTAAGTTTCTGACTTTTGCCCTTCTGATGATATTAGTCTCTTCCAGTGCTGAGCAATTCATAGTCTACCAGCACAAGTCTCTGCCTCAAGGGAATTGAGGAGGGTGGGGAGCGGAATTGGTCCCAGGTAGATGCTAGGCTCCTTTCCTTAGGCTTTGTGGAATGCCACAAAGCCCCACTACACACACACACACACACACACACACACACACACACACACACACACACACACACACATACACACATGGAATTCTGCCCCATTCCTTCTTTTTCTCAGTTTTCTCACCCAGCATTACAGAATACTGTACTGTAAAAGAAAACAGATACAGGCTATTCCAGTGGGGATATATGACTCAAGTAATGGAGTTTTTTGAGGATGAAACATGGAAATATTTCATTTTGTTTTGAAATAGAGGATCAGCTAGTAATCTGGGAGTAATTAAAAATAAGTGAGAGAGTGGGGATCAATCTATATAGTCTCCTATGTGATGCTTGTAAATCCAGCAACTCTCCTTAAGATCTCCTTTCTCTGTCATAGCCTGGGTCCTCCCTTTGGTCCTTAAAGATGAGCTATAAATGCCATTCTTTTCTTTGCAATTAGTACTTTATTTTTTCCAATTGCATGAAAACACAATGTTCAGCATTCACTTTTTATAAGATTTTGAGTTCCAAATTTTTCACCTTTCCTCCTTTCCATTCCCTCCTCCCCAAGATGGAAAGCAAACTGATATATGTGATATATGTGCAATGATGAAAAATTGATTTCCACATTGGTCCTGCTGTGAAAGAATAAACAAAACAAAAGAAAAAACACAAAAAACCATACAGAAAGGGAAAATAGCATGCTTCCATCAGCATTCAGATTCCCTCAGTTCTTTCTCTGGATGTGGATAGCATTTTCCGTAGTAAGTCTTATAGAATTGTCCTGGATGATTGTATTGCTGAGAAGAGTTAAGTCAATTATAGTTGGTCATTGTACACTGTTATGTTACTGTGTACAATATTCTCCTGGTTTCACTCACTTCATTTGGCATCGGTTCATGTAAGTTTTTCCAGGAGTTTTTCTGAACTCCGTCTGCTTAAATTATATCTCTTATAACACAAGTATTCCATTACACTAATATATCACAGTTTCTTCAGCTGAGTAACTTGATGGGCATCCCCTCAATTTCTAATTCTTGCCACCACACACACAAAAAAATTGCTATAAATATTTTTCTATGTGTACATCCTTTCCCATTAAAAAAATATATCTTCGGCATACAGACATAGTACTGCTGAATTAAAGGGTATGCATAGTTTGATTTCCCTTTTGGAATAGTTCAAAATTGCTCTCCAGAATGGTTGGATCAGTTCACAACTCTACTAATAATGCACTAGTGTTCTGATTTTCCCACCTGTTCTACAACAGTTATTTTCCTTTTCTGTCATATTAGAGGATCTGATAGGTATGAAGTGGTACTGCAGAGTTGTTTTTATTTGCATTTCTTGAATCAAAAGGGATTTAGAGCAATTTTATATGACTAGAGATAGCTTTGATTTCTTCATCTGAAAACTGCCTGTTCATATCATTTGACCCTTTGTCAGCTGGGGAATGCTTTGTACTTTTATAAATTTGACTCAGTTCTCTATATATTCAAGAAATGAGACTTTTATTTGAGACACTTGCTATAAAAATTGTTTATAGAATGTTCTGTTTTCCTTCTCATCTTGGTTGTATTGGTTTTGTTTGTGTAAAAACTTTTTAATTTAATATAATGAAAATTATCCATTTTGCTCTCAATCTCTTGTTAGGTCATAAATTCTTCCCTTCTCCATAGATCTGACACATAGACTATTTCCTGTTCTCCTAACTTGCTTATGTATCACCCTTTATGCCTAAATCATGTACCCATTCTGACTTTATCTTGGTATACAGTGTGAGATGTTGGTCTATACTTGGTTCCTGCCATACTGTTTTCTAGTTTTTCCAAGCAGTTTTAGTCAAATAGTGAGTTCTTATTCCAGAAGCTGGAGGTTTTGGTTTTTCAAAAAGTAAATACTATAGTCATTTACTAGTGTGTCTTGTATAACTAATCTATTCCACTGATCTACTATTCTTTTTCTTATCTAGTGCCAAACAGTTTTGATAAGTGCTACTTCATAATATAGTTTAACATCTGGTATGACTAGGCCACCTTCCTTTGCAATTTTTATTAGCCCTTTTGATATTCATGACTATTTTTTCTTCCAGATGAATTTTGCTATTATTTCTTCTAGCTCTATAATTTTTTTAGAATTTTGATTGGTATGGCACTGAATAAGTAGATTAATTTAGGTAGAATTATCATTTTTATTTTATTATATCCCCAAAAGTTTGACTATTTCAGAAAATTTAATAATTAAATGGGGCGGCAAATTCAAAATGGCAGAATAGAGGCAGAAATCCAGTCAAAGTTTCCCAACATTTTCCTCCAAAAGCAATGCATGAAATTAGATTCTGGAATGGCAAAGCCAATTAAGAGTTGGATTAATACATTTTTCAATCCAAGGTATCTTAGGAAGTTGGTGGAGAGCTCTGTACCCTGGGAACAGCCAGAAACTCATGTAGCAACAACACCAGTAGTGGGCTTTGTTGGCAGCAGCAATCTGGAAGTTCTAGAGACAATGAGGGGATCAGATAATGGGTCAGAAAATTATAGGTGTCCCTGAGGACTGTGTTGCATTGACCATACATAGTTCTGGATTGCAGTTTCAGGGTGGAGAGGAACACTAGCACTTGTAACTATAGGAAAAAAACTGGGTAAAGAATGGAGTATGACCAAGAGAGCAGTCCCCTTTGATCGCACCTTCTTGGAAGCACCAAAAATGTACTGACTCCTGGAACTAGCTCTGAAAAGAGAAGTGGAAAAAATCCTGAAGACTGAGATAGCGCTCCAAAACCCTAGAATAGAGTGTAATTTTAATGTAAAGTTAAAAGCCAAGAAATAGGCTGGAAAAATGAGCAAAAAAAAAATAACCTGACCATAAAAACTACTGTAGTGCCAGGGAAGATGAAGACACAAACTCAGAAGAGGACAATGATGTAAAAACAGCTATAATCATAGCCTCAAAGAAAAAAATGCAAATTAGACACAATCCCAAAAAAAAATTCCTGGAAAAACTAAAGAAATAGATGAGTAGTAGAAGAAAAATTGGGAAAAGAAATGAGAGTGGCAGAAGAAAATTATGAAAAGTGAATTAACAGATGGTAAAAGAGGCACAAATAATACTGAAGAAAATAACACCTTAAAAATAGAATTGACCAAATGTAAGAAGGCACAAAAATTCACTAAAGGAAAGAATTTGTTAAAAAGCAGAATTGGCTAAATGAAAAAGAGGTAGAAACCTTCAAAGATGAAAATAACTCCTTAAGAAAGAGAATTAAACAAAAGCAAAAAGAGGTACAAAAGTTCACTGAGAAAATGATTCTGAAAAAAAAATGGAATTGATCAAGTGAGACATCCAAAACAGTAAAACAAAGTCAAAAGAATGAAAAAATAGAAGGAACTGAGAGATATTTCATCAGAAAAACAACTAACCTGAAAAATAGATCAACGAAAGATAATTTAATAATTATTGGACTACATGGAACCCACGATTAAAAAAAAAAGCCTTGATATCATATTTCCAAAAAAAAAAAAATAACAAAGCTAAATAATCATGATATTCTTGAATCAGAGGGTAAAATAGAAATCAGAAGAATCTACCAACTACTTACTGAAAGAGATTTTGAAATAGAAATTTCCAAGGATATTTTAAGCAAATTCCAGAGCTCTCAGATGAAGTATAAAATAGAGCAAATAACTAGAAAGAAACCATTCAGATACAAAGCCACAATCAGTATTACATAAGATTAAACGTCTTCCCCGTATAGGAGTAGAGAGCTTGGAAAATGATATTCCAAGGGCAAAGGAGATGGGATTACAATCAAGAAGCACCCACCCAGAAAAACTAAATATAATCTTTCAAAGTAAAAATAAAAGGATACTTAATGAAATAGAGGATTTTCAAGCATTCCTAATAAAAAGCCAAGAACTGAATAGAAAATTTGGCATTCAAACAGAAGACACAAGAAAAACATAAAAAGATAAAATACAAAAAAAGAAATTATGAGGAACAAAAGATGAAATGGTTTGCATTTTTATGTTGAAAGATGATCCATGCAACTTCTAAGGACCTTTTCATTATTAGGGCAGTTAGAAAGACTCTACATAAACAGAAGGTGCAAGTCTAAGTTAATTATGGTGAGTTGAAATTTTTCAAAAATTTTGAGAAGAAGGGAAGAAGGAAATGAGATAAATGGTGAAAATTATCTCACATGAAAGAGGAACACAAGGAAGAGCTATTACAGTAGAGAGGGAAATGGGAAGGGGATGGCAGGCAATTCTTCAACCCCACTCTCATCAAAATTGGTTCAAAGGGAAAGAATATATGTATATATTTATGCATGTATGTGTGTATGTATGTTTGTTTGACTGTATACACACATGTATTTGTATGTGTGTATATACACACATTCCTTTGGTAAGCAAGAAGGGAAGGGGATACAAGATAGAGGTGATAAAAGAGAGGGCAGATTAAAGGAGGCAACAATCAG
The DNA here is from genome assembly GCF_028372415.1 of Notamacropus eugenii. Taxonomy (NCBI): domain Eukaryota; kingdom Metazoa; phylum Chordata; class Mammalia; order Diprotodontia; family Macropodidae; genus Notamacropus; species Notamacropus eugenii. Next base: position 409,558,138 of record NC_092876.1, on the reverse strand, counting down.
AAAGAAAACTGAAGTTTGAAAAATGACATAAAATGAGAGAGAAGAATGAACAGAAAACAACAAAAATGGAGGGAAACACACAGTAATTATAACTGAATTTGAATGGGATGAACTCACCCATAATATAGAAGTAGATAGCAGAATGATTAGAAATCAGAATCCAATGATAAGCTTTTTATGAGAAACACACTTGAAACAGAAAGACACACACAGAGGTAAAATAAGGCGCTAGAGCAGAAGTTATCATACTTCAAGTGAAGTAAAAAAGAAGCAGGTATAACAATTATGATCTCACACAAAGCAAAGCAAAAATAGACCTAATTAAAAAGAATAAGCAGGGAAACAACATTTTGCTAAAAGGTATCATAGACAATGAAGTAATGCTAATATTAAGCATGTATTCACTAAATGGCATAGTGTCAAAATTATTGAAGGAAAAGTTAAGTAAGGAAAAAGACAATAAAACTATACTAGTAGGGACTTTAATTTTCCCTTCTCAGAATTACATAAATCTAAACATGAAATAAAATAAGAAAAAAGGCAAGGCAATAAATAGAATTTTAGAAAAGTTAGATATGACAAACCTTTGGAGAAATTTGAATGCAAATAGAAAGGAATATACCTTTTTCTCAGTTGTACATGGCACCTTCACAAAATCTGACCATATGTTAGGACATAATAGCCTTATAATCAGATGAAGAAAAGCAGAAATATCGAGTGCAAACTTTTCAGTCCATAATGAAATAAAAATTATATTCAATACATTACATTGAGTTAGGAGAAACAGTGGATAGAGTTTGAGGCCTGGAGTTAGAAAGATGAATCTTCCTGATTTCAAATCTGACCTCAAACACGTACTAGCTGTGTGATCCTTGGTAAGTCACTTACTCCTGTTTGCCTCAGTTTCCTCATCTGTAAAATGAGCTGAGGGAGAAAATGTCAAACCACTCCAGTATTTTGCCAAGAAAACATCAAATGGGGTCACAAACAGTCAGCCATGACTGAAGAAATTGAACAAAAACAAAAGTACCTTAAAAGCCAAGATTGAAAATTAATTGGAAGCTAAATAAACAAATCTTAAAGAATGCATGGATCAAAGAACAATTAAAATTTCACTGAAGAGAATGAAAACAATGAGATAACATAACAAAATTTGTGCATGTAGCCAAAACAGTACTTGGAGAAAAATTCATATCTCTAAATACTTATGTCAATGAAAGGGCATGGTGGGGAGAGAAAAATTAATGAACTGAGAATGTGAATAAGAAATTAGGAAAAAACAATTAAAAATCCTTAATTAAACACCAAAATAGAAATCTTGAAAATCAAAGGAGAGATTAATAAAATAAAAAGTTAAAAACTGAACTATATATATATGTATATATAATATATATACATATATATAAATAACTTGATTTAAAAAATAGGAAAACCAAATTACTAGCATAAAAATTGAAAAGAAAAAAATGTACCATCAATGAAGATGAAATTAAAGGCATCTTAGGAACTATTTTACAAATAAATCTGACAATCTAAGTGAAACTGATGAATATTTACAAAAATGTAAATTGCCTGGATTAACAGAATATAACACTTAGATAACCCTATCTTAGAAAAAGAAATGGAAGAACTCATAAATGAGTTTCCAAGAGAAAAAAATCCTCAACCATATGCATTTACAAGGGAGTTCTACCAAACAGTTTAATATCAATTCATTCTAATGCTGTATAAACTACTCAGAAAGAATAGATAAAAGAGTCCTACAAAAATTTCTTTTATGACACAAATGTGGTTTTGATTGCAAAACCAGAAAGAGCAAACACAGAAAGAAAACTATAGACCAATTTCTCTAATGAATATTGATTTAAAAATTTTAAAAATATACTAATAAAAAGATTAGAGCGATTGATCATAAAGATTGTACGCTACAATAGGTTCAATTTATACCAGAAATAGAACTGGTTCAGTATTAGGAAAACTATCAGCATAATTGAACATATCAAAAATAAAAACCATAAAAAATCATGATTGTATCAACAGAAGCAGAAAAAGTTTTTGACGAAATACAATACTCATTCCTACTAAAACACTAGGGATCTTTCCTTAAAATTATGAGTAATAGTATTTAACTAAAAGAAAGAACAAGAATTATCTCTAACAGGGATAAACTTGAAGCCTTCTCCATAAGATCAGGAATGCAAAAGGAGGTCCATTATCACCATTATTATTCAATATTATGTTAGATATGATAACTGTAGCAATAAGACAAAGAAGTTGAAGAAATAAGAACAGGCAATGAGAAAATAAAATTATAACTCATGGAAAGTGATATGATAATACAGTTAGAGAATCAACTAAAAAACTAATTAAAACAATTAACTATGCTAGTAAAGTTGCAAGATTTTAAATAAACCCACATATGTCATCATTTCTATATATTGCCATCAAAGTCCAGTAGGAAGAGCCAAACAGAGAAATTCCATTTAAAATAAGTGCAGAACACCTAAAATACTTGGGAGTCTACTTGCCAAGATGAACCCAGCAACTATATTAACACAACACAACTACAAAACACATTCCACAAAAACACAGATCTATACAACCGGAGAAACATTAATTGCTCATGGGTAGGCTCACTCAATATAATAAAAATATAATAACAATTCTACCAAAATTAATTTAAAGGGCCCTTATTCAGGGCCCTACCAACCAAACCACCAAAGAATTATTTTATAGAGCTAGAAAAAATAATAATATTCATCAAGAAGAACTAAAGGTCAAGAATATCAGGAGAATCAATGAAAAAGTATTGTGAAGTAAGACAGCCTAGCAATACCAGATTTCAAACTATATTACAAAGCAGTAATCATCAAAACAACTTGGTACTGCCCAAGAAATATAGTGTTAGATAAGTGGAATAGACTAGGTACACAATATACCATGCTAAATGACCATAGTAATCTAGTGTTTGATAAAATCAAAAAGATAAATTTTAGGGACAAGAACTCACTATCTGACCAAAATTACTGGGAAAACTGGAAAGAAGATCGGAAGAAACTAGATATAGGCCGCACCATATACCAAAAGTGTGAAATTGTAGGCAAATTAGGCTAGCAAGGAAAAGTATACATGTCAGATCTATGGATAAGGGAAATAATTTATGACCAACAAGAGATAGAGAGAGTCATGGGAAGTAAAATGGACAATTTCAAGTACATTTGATTGAAAAGGTTTTATACGCACGAAACCATTGCAACCAAGACTAGAAGAAAAGCAGAAAACTGGGGAAATGTTTTTATAGCAAGTTTCTCTGATCAAGGACTCATTTCTGAAATACATGGGGAACTAAGTCAAATGTACATAAATAAATGCCTTTTCCCAACTGATACATGGTTAAAGGATGTGAACAGACAATTTTGGGGAGAAGAAATTAAAGCTATCTATAATCATAAGGAAAAAGGTTCTCAATCACTATTGATGAGATAAATGCAAATTGAAACAACCCTTAAGTACCACCTCACACTTAACAGATTTGATAACATGGCATGACAGTACTGGAGGGGATGTCAAAAAACTGGAACACTCATGCACTGTTGGTGGAGTTGTGATTTGGTTCAACCATTTGTGGAACAAATTGAAACTATGGCCAAAGGGTGGTAAAATTGTATTTACACTTAGCTAAAGGTCTGTATCCCAAAGAGATCAAAGAAAAAGAAAAGGAGCTTATTTGTACAAAAATATTTATAGTAGCTTATTTTGATGATGGCAAAGAATTGAAAATTGAGGACATGTCCATATATTGAGAGATAGTTGAGCTAGATGTGGTATATGATTGTGATGGAAGACTATTGTGCTATAAGAAATTACAAATAATATGGTTCAGAAAAAAACCTGGGAAGATCTATATGAATTGCTGCAAAGTGAGGTGAGTAGAACCAGGAAAACATTGCACACAGCATCTCCAATATTGCTGTGATGATGAACTTTGAAGGACTTAGCTGCTCTGATCAAAATATGATCAAACATAATTCTTAAGGACTTAAGAAAGGAAGTCTGGGGGAAATTTCTATCACCTTCAAGAAAGAGAACTGATAAACTCTGAATGCAGATTGAAATATAATTTTTTCACTTTTTTTTTTTGCTTTTTTTTCAACATGACTAATAGGCAGATATGTTTTGAATGACTTCACATACATAGTTGATGTCATATTGCTTGCCTTCTCAATAGGAGAATTCAAAAGTTTTTTTTTTTTAATGAATGCTTAAAATAAATAATAAATTTATCTAAAAGTATCAACTAAAAATAATCTAGACAGGGGCTAAATTGATATTTACCTTAATATAGTCTATCAAGAAAGGATTTAACAAATAAAAGAACAACAAGCACAATTCTGGCAGAATTCCTGCTTAAAGAAAACAATCTAATTTACAGATTTCTCTAAAATTTCAAGAGTCCTGTTTATATAAACATGAATGATATGTGGGTTGCATTTTTATTTCTCTACTAAATCAAATTCAAAAGATTTCTACTAGGTAATACTGTGCCTAAGATTAGGTATTAAAGCAAAAATATATTTTTTAAAAAAATATAATTCAGATATTGTTAATATGGTGGACAGCTCTATTGGTCAGACTGATTGAACTCCCCCCATATTTAAAATTATAGATCTTATTTCAAATTATTTGAATGTTGAAATGTGATGTATTTTCTTTTGTTTTTTTAATTTAGTGATGACATAATGACATTTTCTGCATATTCAGAATTGCATATTCTTGCTGGATTTTACTATGATTTTAAAGAAATTTCACAAATCATTTTGAAATTCATTCCAAAGTCTCCATTCTTTCAATGTTATAAGTGCCAGTACCAATTTCATCATATCAGGTTAAGATCACTCACCTTTCCTGAAAGGTAAGACAATGACTTTTGAAGCTTGTTTTTTGATCTAGTCATTGGTTAATTTCAAGAAATATGCTGATCCATATATAAACAAATTGCTCTTCATTTTGAGAAATTTGGTTTTCTCAATATAGTAAGGGAATGCAATTTGAACTCACTATGTGTTTTGGCTACAAAAGTTTTATTATCATTACTTATTTTTCTACTTCTTTCACTTATCTATTTGTTCTTCAAGAAGTAGTCCAAATATATTTGTGTAAATACATTTATCTACTTTAATTATGCAATTTACTATTTGCACTTGTTATGCACCCTCCAACTTCACATACAAAGCTACGTAGAAACTGAGGTCTTCATTCCAAGTCCCAAATTCCTTCCCAATGTTTCTTATACTCTAAGAAAAACATAAATACTCATGATACTCTCTAATGAGGATTTTATGGAGGTCATTCTAAGGAAAGGGTTTTCCCCTAATATATTAGCAAATACATTCTACTGGCGTGACAACTGCAGTCTGAAACTTGGAGGTCTAACTCCTAAATCTTATTGAAAAAGATCTAATTCCCAAAACACTTGTAAGTAAAATTTGCCTTAGATAACAAGTGGGTTATTTATAATAATGACACATCAATTCACAAAACATAATCATGAACAGTATCACCAAATCCACTACCAAGGTTTTGTAAGGTGACCTATACATCATCGTTATTTCCAGATTCTTCTAAAAGTCTAGAAAAAACACACCAAAAACAGATATTTGAGCCTGAATTATCTAGATAACCTCTTTAACCATGTGCTTTTCTTTGCCTATGGTAACCTGACTAAAGAGATAAATCTAAAAACTATTTACTCTGCTAGATTCCAGAAGTGTAAGTTGCAAGAATCTGACTAAATTATTTTCTGATTGCAATGATCAAAGAATCAAATTATCCATGTAAATTCATGCAGATAACAGATAGTTTACAACAGTGGTTTATTCTCTTATTTAACTGAGAAGAAAAAGTCATTTCTGTTACACAAATTTCTGTTGTTGTACTCCATCTCTCTTTCTATATTCTTTCTATTTCTCTCTTTTTTTCTTTCTCAGACCAGACCTCTGCAAAGAAGAAATTTTCCTAAAAGAAAATATGGACATACCATTCAATCCACACTTTTGTGATTAATGAGAAATGCTGACAAAACTGTCATTGGTAACTAATAACATAACAGTGGACTTTCTTGTGGGGCAAAAATTATGATATTTGGTATAATCTGAGGCTTGGGGCTGTATTATGATTTCTTATTTTAGATAGCGTCATTAAACATAAAACTTTAATATTCCTGTTCTATAAAAGTCTTGAAAGTCCAGAGTAGAGGGTACAAGGTATAAATAGCACGTGGTGGGGACTTTCTGAGGCTATTCCAAAACACTACTTAGAACAATTTTTAATTTTTATTTTCCAGTGGTCAAATTATCTATCACATTATTGTTTACTAAAATATGCATTAGTAAGCATAATAATTAAAGGATTCACATGCACTTGAATATACTGTGCTGTTCTATATTTCGTATATTTTATTGGTAGATCTATTCCATGAATGAATTTATGATTCTGAGGAGCCATAAAAATTAATATGAATAAATGAATCTACAAGCACATATGAAGTCTATACAATATGCTAGGTATTATGTATGCTAGGCTCCAGAGATTTCTTTTTAAGAAAATAAGCAATTTATACTCTCAAAAACTTTAGTGTTTGTGTGTATTTGTGTTTATGTGTGTATGTGTGTGTGTGTGTTGTTTAATTATACTTCTATTAGGAGATCTTCAAAGATGGCTGAGGAGGTAAAGCAGTACAGCTTGACCTTCTCCCACAACTACTCTAACAAAGATCAAAGAAGAACATTAGAATAAATCATAATTGAGGAATACAGAAAGACACCAATGAGTCATTTTTCTGCATGCAATATTAGACCTGCTTATCGACATACCAGAGAGGGTCTAGCCAGAAAGTCCACACAGAGCTTTCTAGTATTGAAAATGGACTGTGAGACTGAATTGCCAGCATAAGGACCTAGATCACAGATCCATCATGGATTGGGCCTAAGGCAAGGAGCAGCCAGAAGCCAATGACAGTCTTGTTTCTCTGATCACAGATCAGAGATCAACCTTGGAGTTTCAGCGGAGTAACCAATTATAACATCATCAATTTTTCAAGGACTCCCTCTTCCCTCTGTGTTGTTATTTTTTTCTCTTAAAAGTTAAAAAATCTTTCCCTGTGACTTGATTGGCCTGGGGAACTAAGGCTTGAACCATGTATTTCTTCATGAAACTTCCTGGTAACTCTGACCAGACTGATGTGATTTCCTGGAAGAGTAATTTATGTGGAACTAATTCCCTTCCAACTTGGCAGATATCCTGCATTGTTTCCACATCCTGCCCAAAGGAAGTATTTCCAGAAGGAAATGGGAGTCACATCTACTAAATCTAAATGTTACAGTATCCTAGTCAAGTATCTTTTCTACAATACACCTAAGTAAACTTCCTCTGGTTGAATAATTTCAATAAATTTCTCATTTGTTCTTGCTTATTACATTTGGCATAGCAAATAATTAAGACAAGATGGCATCATGTTTCAAATCATAGCCTGAGTAAGGGAAGAATACTCAAGTGAAGTGAGAATATAGCTGGATAAAGCCACAGTATAATCTTAGCTATTTATGGCAAGAGCACTTCTGATGGTACATGGATAGCACTCTTAGGACAATAAAAAACAGGCCCTCACTGATAAAGAGTTATTAATTAAGAGAGTGCTAAAGCAGACTGACAGGAGGAGTGACAAAAGTGTCAGAGTCAGCATTTCCTGGTTGTTAAAGATCATCCTGCCAAAACTGGACTACTTTCATGCCAGATTAAATTGGTCCAGAAACTGATAATAGTACAAGTAAAAAGATTTAGTGGGAGTGAGGACCTACAGGCTACAGCCAGGAACCAAGGGATGAAATCATGGTCTCTAACCCAGAGGTTATGCTGCATTCTATTGAGATCAGAGCCATAAAATAGGAGGATGGGAGTAGAAATAAGAGAATTAGGAATTTTCAACAGGGGTAAGAAATGCTTAGTCTTCTATTACTACATCCCAGAGAATGATTTCCAGAGACAGTAGGGGATGGGCAGGCTTCTACCACCAAGGAACTGAGCAGTTTAAAAGGAAGTACAAAGGACCTGATAAGTACTGGAGCATTGGTTCCCAAAGGCATTGCCTATTGGAGCCAATACAGAGCCTCTTTATGCACCATAGGCTTGGGTAAGTAATTCTTTGAAGACTTATTGATACCACCTAAGAAGACTTCTTGATATCAGAGCCACCTAAATCAATTAGAGGTCTTAAATGGGGTCTATCTTTTGTTTCTTTTTGTTCTTGAGATGGGGTGCTACTCACCTTGGCCCCATAAAGATGCATTCCCACTGGAGCTGGTTTCCAAAGGGGATCTGGAAAGGAGGAGGGAACTGGTTTTATAGATCTGAACAATGAAACTTTCCCTCCCCATAACTTCCATGATCTGTAATGTCTATGACCAGCCTGTCTTAGGGACAATCTAACTAGGCCCCTCAAGTAATAAGGAGACCAGTTAAATGGTGCTAAAAATGACCCCTTTCAAGTGGAATCAGGCTTTCTTTATGGATCTTCTTCACCAAACAACCTTAAAGGGATGGATAGACCAACTGGTAAAATCTGAGTGGGAGATTGGGAAAATAATGGAGATCAGGGAAAATGCGGCTATCAGAATAAGAAAGGTACTTTTGGAATGGTGATATAATAAGGCCCTACTTCTGATCACCTTCCACAAAGGGAACTTTGGGTGTAGCTTCCGAAAGGTGAGGTTGATATCAAACAACTGACCATCAATCTCTGGAGGTGCTAGTGAAACTAAATCATGATTTCCCAGACTGGGAAGGAAAACCCCTTCATCCTCATTCAAGCTTATGACATCCTTCAATAATAATTCCATTCCACTTATCATTCTTGAGTCAAATGAGCAGACTTGAGGGACTTTGGGGACCTGTCTCTAAGCTGAGGCCAAGGTTTCCCTGCAGTTCAGATCATCCATTGCTTAACAGCAATAATATTGCCTTTAAAGAGGTGGTCTATTCTGACATAAACCACTTATAATTAACTAGCTTAAAATGAACAATATGATAACAGAATGTACTTATGTGAAGTCACTTTGTGGGAAGCCAAAGTAGATATGAAGAGCAAACAAATAAGAGGTTCATTAGGTGAAAAAAGGAAGGAATCGAATTTATTCACATAAACAATAGTTAATGGGCTAGAATGTCCCCATAGTTCTTGGAGATCAGACAAAGTTTGTGGCTTATGCATGTATGTATCTGGCTAATGAGAGTGGGAGTCAAAAGAGCCTAAGAGATTTCTGACTGAGTGCCTCCCTTCATGGAGAACAAAATTCAGTAAGAAATGGTTCTGGCTAGAGATCTATGTGTAAGAACATCTAAGATCTAAACTTTTTTCTAGGAATGTTGTGAGACCAAGTCATAAGATGATCAATATATACTTATGACAAAGGAGAAAGTGACAATTTGAGATCATCAAGGAATTGATGAAAAGGAAAAAAAGACAAAATTATTTGAAAAATTGTGATATAATTTCAATGGCCCTGACCAAATAAAATTATAGTTCCTGATAGAATCCTAATAAAGCTGCCTCTAGCTCCAATATTCTACCTTCCTTATGAACCCCAGTGAACAGCAGCCATGTCCTGATGAAACCACACAATCTGGCTTTAACCACACCACAGGCCCCCAGATTCACTCATAGGCCCCAGTAGACCCACTGCCCCCATCTAGCTCCTCCCTTCTCCCAAATCAGTATGCTAATTTCATATATGCCTCACTGATCACTAGAACAACAGATGTGTCCATGAACCCACAGTTCTCACAGAAACAGCAGGAGCGTCCATGTGTTGGGATTCCTATCACTGACTCTAGCTAGCCACTGCCCCCAGACCCATTTTCTCATATCTCCCATAAAAACAGCAAGTGTGTTCATATACTCAACCATCCATCTAGTCTCAGACAGGACCATAGTACTCAACCAATCAGAAAGCAACACCACCAGGATGCCCAAGCAGGATGTAGACCCCAAAACAATAGAAGGAACTTTCCCTAAGTAGGTACCTGTGCAGTAATAGCAAAAGCTATCCTTTAGGTAAACTTATGACATAGAGAGGGTTATTGCAATATCATTATCATACATACATACCCCCCCAATGGAATTTTCCATATGCATTGTGAGTAATCACATGCACAGTTCCACTGTGGCTGGGACCCTTTTCCTATTACCTAAGCTCTTAACAAACCATTCTTGCCTCTTAATAGTCATAATTTCTATTATGCAATTGCATTTTTACCCTATAAAAATCTGTTTTGCTTTCACTAAAGTTGCTGGTTCCTTTTGGAATTTAGCTTGCTTCATGAGAAGCATCAACCTCAATAAATGCTGGATTAGAGATGGTCTGACTCAGAGGATGGCATATTGGAGAAGGGCCAGCTTTATATTCACAAATAAACGAGAACTCATGAGTCATGTGTTCATATTTTTCTTTTGACTCATTTTGCCTGTGAGTGACCATGAGTAAACAATTTCATAGCACTACAAATTATAATCACATCACTAATTTGCATCAGTGATAGGTGGTAGCATCAGGAAGACCTCAGTTCAAATCCAGCTTTAGATACTTCACTACTTCTGTAACTCAGAGAAAGCCATTTAACCACTTTTTGTGTCAGTTTCCTCATCTGCAAAATATGAATAGCACTTAACCTCTCAGGGCTGTTGTGAAGATAAAATGAGATAGTATTTGTAAAGCACTTGGCATAGTGCCCTATCATATTTGAGTAGATGTTTCTTGTACTAATGAATTCACTAACTCCCTTTCCTCAGCTCCCCAAAAGGAACAAACTACTATGCTAGATAATGAGCAAAGAAAAAAGAAATAAAAATAGCCCCTGCCCTCAAGAAGCTTACATTTATAAGGGATGGATTGAATGTTACTTTCTCAATCAAGTCATCCCATCTCCACTTACAGTCAGGGATAAGATGCTCATTCAATCTAAATCATAGGCTTGAGACTAATTATCAAAAGTCTTAGAAAGCCAGTAGATGAAATGAAAAGATGCCAGATAGAACATGTGTTCCAACTGGCTAAGATATTTCATCACAGCTTCTGAACCATACAGAAAAGCACTAAGTTAACTAGCTTTGGAGAGTTCCACAAGCAGTGAGCAAGAGTGAATTTCAGCAAACCCCTGAGAAGAAGCTGCCAAAAGTGAAAGCAGAAGCTTTGGGTTCAACTTTAGCTTTAGAAAGGTCTTGCCAATGTTGAAGGATCCAGGGTATTTTGTACTTTTAATTTTCCCTCCAGAATCTTCATCGGATAGCAATAGCTGCAGACAATGTTGGCATCAGTAACCATGAGCAGACTGGACAGAGATTTACCATGATTAAGAGGAATTTTTGAGCACTCTACAAATAGGAGGAAAGAACTTGCACAATCAAGAGCCTTACTACCCATACTCTAAGTCTTAGCCCACTTTACTTTGGGCCCTCTACGTCCTTGTGCTTCTGTGCCAAAGAATTCTGTGTAGGAGAGAGAGAAAATATTTTGTACCACTTATTCTTAAAGGGTGGAACCAAAAATTAATTAAAAAATCAAACACATAATGATTCCTAGGTGTTTCTGCATGTGTTTCATTACACAACTTCACTGCAGACTTGTTTCTGAATGCAAACATACATACTTTGCATGGAACATGCCCTTAGGTTATGCAGCACCAGTTGTAAGTGGAAAAAGTTTAAGAAGCCTTGTTTTAAATCACTACTTTTAGTTTTATTTATCTATAAATAAATTCATTTTATTTATTATGTTAAATCACCATTTTTGTTTCAACTTTTGTTTTGTTTTTTTCCCTTGTACCTGTACGATTTGGAATGGGGTTTAGCCTGGGCTAGGCTCAGCGATCGGATTTGGGTCCCCTTGGGCTGGTGGACCTAAATCAGTATCGATCAGAGAAATGTAAATTAAAACAACTCTGAGATACCTCTTAACACCTACCAGACTGGCTAATATGACAAATATAGGAAGTGTTAGACTGGAGCAGATGTGGGAAAACTAGAACAGTAATATATAGGATTTGGGGAGTTTGAGAGTTGTGTTGGCAACTTATTCTTGGAAGGAAAAAATAACTACTGGTAGGACGATGTGTATAATACCTGGTTTGGCTTGTCAGAAGAGAGTTGTTCAGAGGCTACAAAGCCGAGTGGAAGGTTAAATGCTTACTTAATGATGCTATTAAGAACTTCATATTTTAATATTTTCAGCATTAAACTGGGAGAGTATAATAATAGTTATAAGCTGAGTTTATGTGTGTGAAGCATTCCTATCATATAGAGTAAATAAATTGATGTTATATACCTCATCTATATTATATTATTATATTATATATAATATATATTACTGAATATATAAAGTACTGAAACTTTTTGACTTCTTTATAGGAAGATTAAAGAAATGAACTGAACCTCCACTTTTAGGGATTCTCCCTGGGTCTCTAAAGTAGGAAGTATAGAAAGGGAGAGAATTCTAGAAAAAAAAAAGAATTTGACTCCTCTCTTAGGTGCCATGTTCTCACAGCATACGACTCATTCTGTGAGCATGGGTCCAGGTTTAGGAGTCACATCAGAGGGAGGTGAATGCCTAGCCCTTCTGGGCCCAGCAGCGATGTTGTTTTGTTATTGTATTGTATTGATACTGTATTGCATTGCTGTATATTTAGAATAAACACTCTCCTTCTTCCCTGCCTTATGGATAACTTATTTTCCCATAGGTCTCTGGTCAGTTTAAGAAGTGCTGACTTAGAGCATTTTTTTCATAATCTATAAATAGCTTTGATTTCTCTGTCTGAAAACTGCCTGTTCATGTCCTTTGATCATTTATCAATTGGGTAAAGACTTGTATTTTGATAAATTTGACTCAGTTGTTTATATATTTGAGAAATGAGACCTTTATCAAAGATACTTGTTGCAAATATTTTTCCCCAGTTTTCTGCTCTCCTTATAATTTTGGTTTTATCGGTTTTGTTTGTGCAAAATCTTTTTAATTTTATACAATCAAAATTATACATTTTATATTTTGTAATGTTCTCTATATCTTCTTTTTTCCTAAATTCTTCTCTTATCCATAAATCTGACAGATGAACTACTATTTCATGATCTCTTAGTAAGCTGATGATAATCACCCTTTACATGTAAATTATGTACCCATTTTGACCTTATCTCAGTATACAGTGTAAGATGTTGGTCTATACCTAGTTTCTGCCATACTATTTTCCAATTTTCCCAAGAGTTTTTGTCAAATAATGAGTTTTTGTTCCCAATGCTTGGACCTTTGGGTTTATCATATACTAGATTATTATGGTCATTTACTATACTGAAATTTGTACCTAATCCAGTACCAGATTATTTTGATAATTATTTCTTTATAATACAGGCTGATATCTGGTATGGCTAGACCACCTTATTTCACATTTTTTTTCTCATTGATTCCCTTGATATCCTTGAGTTTTTGTTATTCCAGATGAATTTTATTATTTTTTCTAGCTCTGTGGAATAATTTTTGATATTTTGATAGATATAACACTGAATAGATTAATTTAGGTAGAAATGTCATTTTAATATGTTGGTTTGGTCTACCCATGAGCAATTAATGCTTTTGCAGTTATTTAGATTTGACTTTATTTTGTAAAAAGAATGCTATAGTTGTGTTCATATAGTTCTTGGATTTTTCTTGGCAGATAAGACTTAAATATTTTATATTTTACAGCTATTTTAAATGGAATTTCTCTATCTCTTGCTGCTGGACATTGTTGGCAAAATATGGAAATGCAGATGATTTATGTGGGTTTATTTGGTATCCTACAACTTTGCTAATGTTAAATATTTCAACTAGCTTTTTAGCTGATTCTCTGGGATTCTCTAAGTATACCATCATGTTATCTGCAAAGAGTGAGAGTTTTGTTTCCTCATTGCTTTTTCTAATTCCTTTAATTTCTTTTTCTTCTCTTATTGTTATAGATAATGTTACTAGTACAGTATTAAATAACAGAGGTGATAAAAAATATGTTCCAGGTCAGTGCTTTTCTAATGTGGTATTTTACATTTTCTTCAACTTCATCCTTCTTTTGATTTTGTTTGATTGATTCTTGATGTGCCTAGAGTCCTTGGCTTCTATTTGCCTAATTCTAATTTTTATGGAATTCTTTTCCTCAGCTTCTGTACCTCTTTTTCCATCTGATCAATTATACTTTTTAAGGAGTTCTTTTTTCATTGGATTTTTGTATCTCCTTTTTCGTTTGGCCAACTCTACTTTTTAAGGAGTGTGATGTTAAGGGAATTTGAAGATGTTCCCTATCCCTTAATAGGCCCATGTGACCTGCTTTGAGCTCTGAGCCAAGCCACAACCTGAGTCATGAGGAGCCAATGGTGGGAGGAATCTTGTTGAATGAGTGGAGCTGAGAGAGAGGCAGCAGGCAGAGCAGAGCAGAGCAGCTATCCTTGGTGAGAGAGGAGCATTTTGCCTCAGGGAGCTTGTTTGTGGGGAGGTCTGATCAAGGGAAGATTTGGGGATGGTGGTCCTCCCTCTACTGGTAATATGTGCACACTTTCTTGTTACCTTAGTGGAATTCACTTTCTAGCATCTGAATAAATATTTTGGTTTCATCTTTGAGGAAGAGAGTTTATATATTGTGAATTTACCCTAGAAATATACCTACATATCCATAGTGGCTGCTGTGTTTATCGCACTGGTGCTACAAGTAGTTGTTTTCTTTTTTCAAATCTGTTGACTCTTTTCTTCTTAATTCTCTTGCATCACACTCATTTTTTTCCCAGTTTTTCTTCTACCTCTCCTATTTGATTTTCAAGCGCCTTTTTGAGCTCTTCCATGAGTTGTTCCTGGGCTTGAGACCACTTCCCATTTTTCTTTGGGGCTTTTTCACTGCTATCCTCTTCTGAGTTTGTTTCCTGATCTTCCCTGTCACCATAATAACTTTCTTTGATCTTGTTTTCTTTTTCTAATCTTTCCCAGCCTTTTCCCTTACTTTTAAATTTGAACTCTGCTCCTGTAGTAGAAAGGGCATCATGCCACACTTCTTGTGCCAGGGGCTGGAGGTCCTGGTTATTTACCTGGTGCTGCACTGATGTTGTCCTGAGTCCCTTGGGGGATCCTTGTGGCTAGTGCTGCACTGAGGGGGTAGGGATCTGGCAGCTTGCCTGGTACAGGCATTGTTTTCTACCTGTATGGGGCTACACTGAAACAAGTGATGGTTCTCAAAGCTAAAGTCTGCCACTTCCCCTGGCTATGCTAAGACATGTAAGGGGTCCTGGTTCTGGTGTTCACCTGCTTGACCACACTGAGGCTCAGTATCTTTGCCAGTTTGATGAGGTGGAGCTTGCTGCTGACTTGCTGGGATGCTTCTTGTCCTGGAATGCACTCCCCTTTTACCTGAGTTAGATGGACCTTTCCTGCTGATCTTCCAAGTTTCTTGGGCTAGAAGATTTTTTCACCCCAGTCTTTCTGCTGGTTCTCCTGTTCCAGGATTCATTTAGGGAAATTATTTTATGGTTGCTTGGAGATGACTATGGGAGACTTAAGACAATTTTCTTCTTGCTCCACCATCTTGGCTCCCAGAAGTCTCAGGAATACACTTTTAAAATTACTTGGCATCATTGATATTTTCCATCACTTTCTTATGACACTAGATATGTCAAATTTATGGCTAATGGTTGCAAGCTGCCCTCAAAATTCTCATGTAAGAGATTAAAATGCAATTGGATAACATTTAACAAAATAAAAAAATATATATAATACAGTATAATTAAGGTTATCTTGTGGTTTCCTAAGCCACTATTCACCTCATGGGAATCCATTTCTCATTAAGTTTGACATAACTGGTCTAGACAATCAACAAAACTATAAATTAAGCCCTGATTTGTTGAATTCTCCAATTGTGACAGTGGAAATGATCCCAACAAAAAAATTTTAATATCCATAATAATATATGCGATTTAATAATTTGCTCTTATGAGCTAATTCTGAGCTGGCTACAACACATTTCTAGTAAGACTTAAAATCTCTGGGTCATATGGACAGTGTAATAACTTTATTTGCATAAGTTATACGTTGTTTTCCAAAACTGTTTTATTGATTATTTTCCCCACCAATAATATACTATTATGTCTATCTTCCCTCCAACATTGATTATTCATTTCTTTTCTTATCCTTGTCAATTTTCTGGATGTGAAATGACACTTCAAGGTTGCTTTTTATTTACATTATTTTTATTATTAGTGACTGGGAACATTCTTTATTTGGTTTTTTAACAATTTGTAACTCTCCTTTTGAAAATTATTTATTAGTATCTTTTAGCCATTTGCCAAATAGGCAAGTCTTTTGGTTTTAATATGTGTGTAGAAAGGTAGATAGATATGGATATGTGTATGTGCATATACATACACAAATATGGTAATTATTTGTATATCTTGGTTTCCAAATCAACACCAGATAAATTTGATATATTTTTGATATAATTTTTTGATATAAATTTGGTATATCTCCATTCCACAGTTTCCCTTTTTAAACGAGGTCATAAAATTTTCTATGCAGATGCTTTTCATATCAGTTACCTATTTTATCTTTTGTAATTGCCTCTAACTCTTGTTTGGTTAAGAAGATATCTTGGGGCAGGGGAGCCAAGATGGTTGAGTAAAAACACACATATATGCTGGCTCTCCCCACACAACCCATAAAATACCTGTAGAGAGGGACTCTCAACAGATTCTGGAGCAGCAAAAGTGGAGAACAACAGAGTGGAGGAGATTTCCAGCCCAGGGTGACCTGAAAGGCCAACGGGAAACGTCTGTTGCACTGGACACAGAGTGGAGCCCAGCCCAGCCTTGGCTGTGGTGCACAGCTCATGAACAGCCGTTGGGGGCAGAATCTCCAGTCACAGTAGTAGTGGTTCCCAGATCCCTCAACTCACAGGCACCAAAGGTCAGTGACAGGGATTTTCAGTTGGCCAAGAAGGGAGAAGGACCTTCGCATAGCTCCGGTCTTTGGCAGTGACCACAGAGGTCACATCAGGCAGGCAGCAGCATTTCCCACAGCAGCCCCTACAGCAGCCTGCATCCATTGCTGGATCTTAAAAATCCTGGGGGCATTGAGCAGCCCATTCTTACCTCAGTCCTGTGTAGAGGCCCTGAGGCAGCTGATGTTTATCTCACAATGAATGGTGACCCTGCTCATGCAGCTTATCTGAATCTCAGCCCCCAGTGCTGGCTTGGCAGAACTGGAAGCCAGGTGGTTGTGGAGAGGAAACTGCTAAGATTCTGGGCACAGAAATCTCTTTCTACTCCCAGACCAGTGTACATGCTTGATTGTGCTACCTTGGAGGAACTGAGATCTTTCAGATTCCCAGATTATACCCTACTCTTGACAAAGGACCCAAAAGTCAAGTAACTGGTTGGGAAAATGCCCCAAAAAGGGAAAAAAATAAGATTAGAGAAGGTTACTTTCTTGGTGAACAGATATCTTCTCCCATCCTTTTGGATGAGGAAGAACAATGCTTACCATCAGGGAAAGACATAAAAGTCAAGGCTTCTGAATCCCAAACACCCAAAATAAATATGCAATGGTCTCAGGCCATGGAAGAGCTCAAAAAGGATTTTGAAAATCAAGTAAGAGAGGTGGAGGAAAAATTGGGAAGAGAAATGAGAGAGATGCAAGAAAAATATGAAAGTGAATCAACACTTTGCTAAAGGAGACCCAAAAAATACTGAAGAAAATAACACCTTTAAAAATAGGCTAACTCAATTGGCAAAAGAAGTTCAAAAAGCCAATGAGGAGAAGAATGCTTTAAAAAGCAGAATTAGTCAAATGGAAAAGGAAGTTCAAAAGCTCACTGAAGAAAATAGTTATTTCAAAATTAAAATGGAACAGATGGAGGCTAAGGACTCTATGAGAAACCAAGAAATCACAAAACAAAACCAAAAGAATGAAAAAATGGGAGATAATGTGAAATATCTCATTGGAAAAATAACTGACCTGGAAAATAGATCCAGGAGAGACAATTTAAAAATTATGGGACTACCTGAAGGCAATGATCAAAAAAAGAGCCTAGACATCATCTTTCATGAAATTATCAAGGAAAACTGGCCTGATATTCTAGAACCAGGATGCAAAATAAATATTGAAAGAATCCACCAATCACCTCTTTAATTGTGGCGAAATTCCAGAGTTCTCAGGTCAAGGAGAAAATATTGCAAGTAGCTAGAAAAAAACAATTCAAGTATTGTGGAAATACAATCAGGATAACACAAGATCTAGCAGCTTTTACATTAAGGGATCAAAGGGCATGGAATATGATATTCCAGAAGTCAAAGGAATTAGAACTAAAACCAAGAATCACCTCCCCAGCAAAACTGAGTATAATAATTCAGGGGGAAAAAAATGGTCTTTCAATGAAATAGAGGACTTTCAAGCATTCTTGATGAAAAAAATCAGAGCTGAAAATGAAATTTGACTTTCAAACACAAGAATCAAGAGAAGCATGAAAAGGTAAACAACAAAGAGAAATCATAAGGGACTTACTAAAGTTGAACTATTTACATTCCTACATGGAAAAACAATATTTGCAACTCTTGAAACCTTTTTCAGTATCTGGGAAGTTGGTGGGATTACATACACACACACACACACACACACACACACACACACAGCACAGGGTGAGTTGAATAGGATGGGATCATATCTTTAAAAAATGAAATTAAGCAGTGAGAGAGAAATATATTGGGAGGAGAAAGGGAGAAATGGAATGGGGCAAATTTTCTCTCCTAAAAGAGGCGAGTTAAAGACTGTTCAGTGGAGGGAAAAAGGCGGGAGGTGAGAGGAAAAACATGAAGTTTACTCTCATCATGTTTGACTAAAAGAAGGAATAAAATGCACACTCATTTTGGTATGAAACCCTATCTTACAATACAGGAAAGTGGGGGAGAAGGGGATAAGCAGAGTAGGGGGATGATGGAAGGGAGGGCAATGGGAGGAGGGAGCAATTAAAAGTCAACACTCTTGGGAAGGGACATTGACAAAAGAGAGAATAGAAGAAATGGGGGCAGGATGGGATGGAGGGAAATATAGTTAGTCTTGCACAACACAACTATTGTGGAAGTCATTTGAAAAACTACACAGATATGGCCTATATTTAATTTCTTGCCTTCCCAATGGGGATGAGTGGGGAGGGAGGGAGGAAGAAAAGTTGGAGCTCATAGTTTTAGGAACAACTGTTGAGTATTGTTCTTGCATACAACTAGGAAATAAGAAATACAGGTAATGGGGTATAGAAATTTATCTTGCCCTACAGGACAAAAGAGAAGATGGGGATAAGGAAAGGGAGCGATGTTAGAAGGGAGGGCAGATTGGTGATAGGGGTAATTAGAATGCTCAGCATTTTGGGGTGAGGGGAGGGGAGAAATGGGGAGAAAACTTGGAACTCAAAATTTTGTGGAAATGAATGTTGAAAATTTAAATAAATAAATTTTAAAAAAATAAGACCTTCTTGGAATAAAGTAGGAAGACAAGGAGAGATGGAAGCTGTTTTGCTTTATGGTCCTTAGAACTCTGAGTAGTCATAGGATATAAGGCTAGAATACAGATATATCCCACTTAATGTTGTTAATTGGACATATTAAAACATGTGCTAGGTGAAATGATGTTATATAGTATAAATTCCCATGGTGTGTTAAAATTGTATTTTGCTCTGGTGCTCCTGATGACTCCCTCCTCCACTTCTAATTAAAATAGCAAGTTTATAAGTAGCCAGTATAATATAATAATATCAGGAAGTAAGACTGCTAAGGGGCACCCAGAAATTCCATAGATAAAAGGAGCAAAGCATAATAATTACTTGCAAACTGTATTATAAATTAGCTAAAATCACATGCTGAAACGATGTGCTAAATTAAAGAAAGCCAGTTAGGCCTTGCGGTAAGGGCCATTTGGTGCTGCTAGCTTCCATGATCTGAAACTCTTAGATTAAGCTCCAGGCATTCACAGTAAGAATAACAGAATATTAAATATTGCTAATAGCTTTGAGATGTGGTTACATTAATAAACTAATCCTAACATATTATTGATAACTTCAAATTGTTGCAGATGTGTTCCTGAACTAACCCCAAGGTGGCATAGATAAGAGTCTGACTCCCGCCAAAACCCCTTTAAAAATGACATTCCAAACTCCTGTCCCCAAGCACTCTTCCATCTCTATCTGGGTCCATGAATCTGAATGTTCCCCATTCTAATCCATGGCTATGTGACTTTCCCTACTTCCTGTTCACTACATAGTCTGCTTTCCTTCACTATACAATCCCTTGTCCCCCTTCCATCTTCTTCTGTACCCCCACCTCAAGTCATTTGTCTTTGTACATTCTATATCTTTTGTCCCTGTACCCTCTGTACCTTATTAAAGCACAATTGAAGCATTAAAAAAAAAAGAAGGTATCTGCCACTTTTAATGGTATGATATTTAACATTAAGGTCATGTATCTATTTAAAATTTATTGTGGAATGTGGTAAAAGGTGTTCTAGTCTTAATTCTCCCACAGTGCTTTCCAGTTTTTGAGTTAGCAAGTTATTTCTTAAATAACTTGTGTTTTCTGGTTTATTGAATCCTGGGTCATTAAGTTCCATTGTTTCTGATTTTTCATTGTCCAATGAGTTCCATTGATCTACTTCACGATTTTGAATAATTCCAGATAGTTTGGATCAGTACTAGTTTATAATACAGTGTAAGGTCTGGAAGTACATATTCCCACCTTCATCTGTGTCCCAGATCTTTTATTTTTCCAAATGAATTTTATTGTTATTTTATTGAGTTCTGTAAAGTATCCCTCTGTTAATTCTGATTGATATGAAAAGTGCAAATTCACTTTAATAGTATTGTTCATCTATTCAATTCATATTATTAATTATGTTGGCATTTAATTGGACAAAATACTGCCTAATACTTTCTTTTATTTCTACTCTATTTGATGTGAATTCTTTTTTTTATTTTTATGCTAGTAATTTGGTTTTCTCTTTTTAAAAATCAAGTTTAACTCATATTATTTTTTTTTAATTCCTAGTGATTTTTTTAATATTATTGCAATGCTATTTTTGCTTTCAATTTTGTTAATCTGTTCTTGGTTTTCAAGAGTTTTACTTTAGAGTGTAATCAGTGATTTTTTTTTTGTTGATGTTTTTAGGGTTTTTTTTAATTGTTTGTCTACATTTTTGATCAGTTTTTTTTCTACTTTATTGAGGAAACTGTTAGAAAATATTAATTTTTCCCTAATGATTACTTTTATTTTAGAATATTGTCTCATTTTTGTCATTATATTTAGTGAAAGCATTGTTTCCATGGTTTGTTTTCTGACCCATTCATCCTTTAGGATTGTTATTCAGTCGACAATTAATTTTTAAGTATTTTTTCCACGATATCTTGTTGTATATAATGACATTGCATTGCAGTCTATAAAAGATTAATTTAACCTTGCTGATTTTTTGTGTTTGTTTTTGAGGTTTTTACATCCTAATACATCCTTAATTCTTGTGAAGTTACCACACACATCTGAGAAATACACATATTTATATTCCCATTCAGCAAACTCCAGCTGTTTCTCATATCTAACTTTTCTAAAATTCTATTCAGTTCTTCTATTTTAAAACAAAAATTGCTAAGATTTATCTAGGTTTGAAAAGGGTTATTTGAAGTTCCTTTTTATTATAGCTTTGCTTCCTATTTGTCCCTATAACTCATTTAACTTTCCTTTAAGTCGTTAGATGCTATTGCATCGTTGCATATGTGTTTAATATTGATATTAATTCATTATCTATGGAGGCTTTCAGCAAAATATTCCTCTTTTAATTGTCCATTCCTCCTAATGTTTTTTTCTGACATCAGGTTTGCTACACCTGAGATTTTACTTCACTTAAATCATGGTAGATTTTGCTCTATCTCTTAATTTTAAACATTTGTGCATCTTTCTGTAAACAGTATGTTACATTCTGCAGGCTAATCTATTCTGCTCTCATCTTTTGTTTTAGTGAAAAGAAGTGTCCTTGGTTTTTTTTTTTCCTGAAGCTTCCCTCTTTTAATTAAATCTATTCTTTGGCTGCCTTATTCAGGTGATTTATGTTTATTTGATTTCTCATTATTTTTTAAACTGGGGCATTAACTCCTTTGTCTTTTTCTATGATTTCTTGAAATATAACTCTGGAAAATCCAGTTTTGTAAAAGTCCATTGTGATTCAAATAGAACTACTTGATTATGCCTTAAATCCAAATCACTCTGCCTTTCACTGATTGGCCAGTAATAGGTCCAAGCCCAAGTCTCTTGCTCATTAGTTGGATTTTGATGGCTCAGATTGAGTGTAAATAGCAATTGTTTCTGCTCTGGTCAGAAACTCTGAGGGTCTTCCGCTTTCAGAATGATTCTCTTATGAAGGCAAACTAGGCCATCTTTTGCCCCAAATTCTTAGCCCTTAATTACTGAATGGGCTGTGCCTCAGACAAACTAAGAACTGGGAAATTCCTTAGATTAAAAAAGCTAAAGTCCGCCATGGCAAAATGGGGGAGACTCTGGATGGACACTCTGGAGGAGAGAGTGACATTGATGATTTTGCAACAGCTCTGCCTCAGTTAAATCCAAGTCACTTCGAAGTCAAGACATCACCCTCCTGATTCCAAGAGTTCTCTTAAAGAACGGAGGACGAACAACAGCAATTTAGCTATAAAATAACTATACATATATACCACTATATACTATGTGCTATAATAGATTTTACTCTGGTTTTCCATTTTAAATGTGTGAATTTTTTTGTTTGAAGTGTGTTTCTTATAATGAAATTATTGTTCCTATGATTTATTTAACTCACTAATTCTTTAGGATTAGATTATTTGGTTTCCCATTAATTTTTAATCTGTTTCCATGGACCTTTATTGAATGCAATTTTTATTACATTATGATCTGAAAAGGATGCAATAGATATACCCCTTTTCTATATTTAATTATGAAGTTTTGGTGCTCTAATATGTGATCAATTTTTGTGAAGGTGTCATGTACAGCTGAGAAAAAGGTAGATTCCTTTCTATTCACATTTAATCATCTGCAGAGGTCTATCATAGCCAACTTTTCTAAAATTCGATTTATTTTATAACTTCTTTTTTATTTCTGTTATTAGTTATCTAGTTCTGAGAAGGAAAAGTTGAGGTCCCCACCCCAGTATAATTTAACTATATCTCCTTTAAGAATTTGGATGTTTTGCTTTGCATTGTTACACATGTGTGACCTATATTGAATTGCTTGTTTTCTCAATGAGGATGGATAGGGAGGGCGGGAGAGAATATGGAATTCAGAGCTTTAATAATGAATGTTAAAAATTGTTTTAGCATGCAACTGGAAATTAAGATATACAGGCAATGGAGTATAGAAATCTATTTTGCCCTACAAAAAAAAATAGAGGGGAAGGGGGATGGAGGAACAGTGGGTAATAGAAGGGAGGACAGACTGGAGGAAGGGGTGGATGGGGTGCATGCTGTCCTAGGGTGGGGGGGTTGGGAGAGATGGGGAGAAAATTTTGAATTCAAATTCTTGTGGAAGTGAATGTTGAGAACTGAAAAATAAATAAATTATATATTTTTAGAAAAGAATTTGAATGCTTTACCATTTGGTACATCTACATTTAGTATTGGTATTACTTCATTGTCATGGTACAAAATGTAGTTTACTTATCTCTTTTAAATTAGATCTACTTTTACCTTTGCTTTGTCTGAGATCATAATTTTTGTTGGTGCTTTTTTTTAACTTCAGGTAAAGTATAATAGATTCTGCTCCAGCCCCTTATCTTTATTCTTGATGTGTCTCTATGCTTCACACTGCACTTCTAGTAAACAACATATTTTCAAATTCTTATTTTTAATGCATTCTTCTGCTTCTGTTTTATGGGTGAGTTCATCCAATTCACAGTTATGATTTCTAACTGTGTATTTTCCTCCATCCTATTTCCCCTCCTTTTTGTCGTTTTTGCTTTCTCCTTTGACCCAGTCCCTCCTTAAAAGTGCTTTGTTTCTTACTGCCATGTCCCCCAATCTTCCTTCTCTTCTATCCACCACTTTACCCCTTCCCCCCACTCCTTCCCTTATCTCTTTCCTTATAGGGCAAGATAGGCTGCTATTCCCAAATGAGTGTGTATGTTATTCCCTCTGAATCAGTTCTAGTTCAGTTCTGAGAATAAGATTCAAGTGTTGCCTGCTACTCCCTGTTTTCCTCTTTGCTATGAATACTCTTCCACTTGCCCCTCTTTTATGTGAGATCATTTGTCCTATTATATCTCTCCCCTTTGTTCAAGTGGATCTCTCTTTCTCAAACTTTAATTTTTGTTTTTTAAAAATCATATCATAGTGACCTCACACTTGTGCCCTCTATACATACTCATTCTCACTGTTGAAATAATGATAAAGTTAGGAGTGATAAGTATCATCTTCACATAAAAGAATGCAAACAACTTAATTTTATGGAATTCCTTATAATTTCTCTTTCATGTTTACCTTTTTCTCTTCTCTTGAGTCCTATATTTGAAAGTCATATTTTCTATTCAGCTGTGATTTTTCATTATATATGCTTGAAAGTTATCTACTTCAATAAATATAATTTTCCCCCTGAAGGATATATCCATTTTGCTAGCTAGTAATCCTAATTTTCAAGTCTTCTGATCCTTTAATGTAGAAGCTGCTAAATCCTGGGTTGTCTTGATTGTGGCTTCACAGTATTTGAATTGCTTCTCTTTGACTGCTTGCAAGATTTTCTCCTTATCTTTGGAGCTCTGAAATTTGGTTATAATATTCTTAGGAATTTTCATTTGGGGATCTCTTTCCAGAGGCATTCAGTTGCTTCTTTCATATCTATTTTGCCTTCTCTTTCTAGCATATCATGGAAGTTTTCTTTTATAATTTCTTAGAACTTGAGGCCTAGGATCATTTTTTATCATAGTTTTCAAGTAGTTTAATAATTCTTAAACTCTCTCTCCTGGATCTATTTTCCAGGTCACTTTTTCCAATGAGAAATTTCACATTTTTTCCCTATTTTTTCACCCTTTTGGTTTGTTTGGTTGATTCTTGGCATTTCATGGAGTCATTAGTTTCCACTTGCCTAATTCTGATTTATAAGGAATTATTTTCTTCATTGAGCTTTTGCACATCTTTTTTCCATTTGACCAATTCTCCTTTTTTAAGGATTTCTTTTATTCAGTGGATTTCTGTGCCTCTTTGGCCAATTCTGGTTTTTTAGCTTATTTTCTTCAGGGTTTTTTTGTGCCTCTTTTACCATGCTGTTAACATTCTATTCATAATTTTCTTGCATCGCTTTCATTTTTTTCCCCAATTTTTCCTCAGCCTTTCCTATTTGATTTTAAAATACTTTTTGAGTTCTTCCAGAATTTCTTTTTTGGATATATTTCCAATTTGCATTTTCTTTGAGGCTTTGCATGTTATCTGTTTTGAATTTACTGTCTTCTGCATTTGAATCTTGGTCTTCCCTGTAATCATAGTAACTTTCTGTGATCAGGATCTTTTTTTGTTGTTTTCTTGTTTCTCTAGTTTATTTCTTGGCTTTTAACTTGATGTTAGGCTCTGCTCCTAAGGTAAAGGAGGCGCTATCCCAAGTTTCAGGATTTTTTGTACTGCTGTTTTTAGATTTAGCTTTAGGAATATCTATATTTTCATTTTTTCCATGCTGGTATGATTTAAGGAGAGGGGTGACCACTGCTCTCTTTGCCTGCACTTTGGTCTGTAACTAAACACAAGCCTTATTCTCTGTCCTGGAACTGTGAAAAGAGACCCTGCTCCCTTGCAGCCCCAATGTTGAGGTCAGGGAACCATAGTGTTGAGGTTTTAGATGCTTGGGACCCCAAAATACCAACACTGTGGGTACTGCCCAAATACATTTGACCCAAACCTTCTTTCAGCCAAAGTAAAACAAAGTTCATTAAAGACTCGCCATATTGGGTTGACTCTTAAGAAGCCTCACCATTTGTGACTATTGACTAGAGGTCAGATAGAATCTGAGCACCTTCATGGAGACAAGAAAGATCTTATATACAGAAAAATTATGGGAGGGATTTGGGCATGGTCTAATAGTCTGGGGTGATGGGAGGAGGGTTTACAAAGAATTCTTAGGAGGAGTCCAAGGAGGATCTTAAAGGGACTGGGGTGACTACAGGTCAGAATCAAGAGAGGGGGATTCTGATGTGATCAAGGGTGGGAAACTGCTGGAGGCAATCAGGAGATAACAGACTCTGGAGGATTGGGGAGGGGGGAATAGCCGGCAGGGCAATTCAGAGGTAACAGACAATGGAGGGCATGGCTAGGTTAAGAGTAACAAATTTGGGTATGAAAAGCCAGATTAAGTGGGAAGATTCAAGGAAAGTTCAAGGAGGTTCCCAGAGTCTCTACTCCATCACCAACTGATACCATTCATTATGTCCTTGCTAATGTGACTCCTGCTTTTCTGTGGCTGCAAGTGTTAATGCTTATTTCTTCCTTAGACCTCAGATCAGAGCCCCAGCTCCCTTTTGGGCAAAGCATTCTTCCCCACCCTGGAACTGTGACCAGGGTCCTGAGGGTCCTGAGTAGGCTAGTGTTCTTCTTCACGTTGGGACTATAACCCAAAAATGTGTATGGACAGTACAAAAGGGTTTTGCACCCAGTACCATCAATCTCCTGTCTGACCAGTATAAGGGCTGAAATTTCCTGAAGCTCCTATTTTCACTGATGCAGTTGCCTCCAAGGCCTGCTGCTGGCTTGTCTACACTACACTGTGCTTCAGTCTCAAGTACCATTCAGGTGAGATAGACCTTTCCTGATGACTTCCTAAGTTGTCTTGGACTGGAAAATTGTTCCAGAGAGACCTTTGTTGTTTCTGTCACTCCAGAATTTATTTTGAAGTGCTATTTTAAAGTTTTTTGGAGAGGAATTAGGGACAGTTTAGGTGTGTCCATGCTCTCCCATTCTTTCAGGTTGGTTGGTTGTTGTCCTTCATTCTCAAAGAGGACCAAAACTCTTTCAGGTACCTGCTGCCTGCAAGGATTCCAACTCCACCACCACCACCACTCCTGCTGCAATGTAAGACAAGTAGTCATTTCAAGCTCCAAATACCCCAGGCTTCCTCAAGTGTAAGATATTTATCTCTCTTTACACTATAAGACCTTAGCCTGAAAGAGCCAGGATCTCACATTGCATCCTGGGCCATCTCCAGCCATCCTGATAAATATCAGACCACTGCATCCAGATGGTTCAGGAGAAGAAAGTGAGGTTAGTGAACTTGCACAGCCCTCTCTCACTCAAATCAAAGTCAAGTGCAAGTCATGTCATCATCTTGATGTCATGGTCCTCTTCCAGAATGAAGGACAAACACAACAACAACAATCCATAGAAGAATTCATTCCATCCATTCCATCTCCACATTAAAGCTTCCTTCCTTTCTCCACCCATGTTACTCTTTCCTCTCACTCTCCTGCAGACATGTGTGGGCAGGGTGTTGCTTAAGTCTACCCATAGTGGCTCAGACCTGCCTCTTAAATGTTACCTTGTCAGACTTTAATCTTCACCTCTATCTCCTTGTGTGTGTTGCTGTCTTTGGGCCCTGCTTTTACTCACTCCTCCTACATTTACTTTGTTTGCCATGTTTGAGAAACTCATAATCTCTTCAGGGCTGATTTCCTTTTCTGAATTGAATTATCATATGTAAACATTATATGTCTTGCAGTATGAACTTTTGACTTTTTTTTCCCTAGGGGTAATCTATATATTCTATGAATTGCTATTAATTTTCTAGGTGCAAAATTTCTGGGCAATTCCCTTCAATTATTTTTTTGTATTGTAGTGCTATTGCTTTTGTCCTCTCATATATTTTGAGATTTTTTATTCTTAGGTTGTCTCTGTGCATCCCATCTTTGAGAACAATATGCCTTGTTTATCTAGTGAGCATATTTTCTTTAAATAATATATTTTTATACTTTCCTTCTAGACTGCCTTTTACTTCTATTTGCATTTTCAATCTGTTCTTTTTTTCTGCTCTGTGGAAACTTGCTATTAAAGATTCCAGCTTTTCTATTCTTCCCATTAGTTTTGCTGCACAAAGCATAAATTCTTTTCTCCTAATTCACATTTCTTTTTGTACCACTTAGCAACAGCATGTTTTCAAATTTCACAGGGCTTTGATCTTATATCTTTTAGATAATTTTCCTTTATTTAGCAATATGTACTCATACATTCCTGAACTTATTTACTAAATCTGGAGACCATTTTCCTCTCAGTGGTTAATGGTTTTCCTGTCGATTTATCTGCTTACAATCAAGGTTTTTGAGTTTCCTTTTTCCTGAGATCAATGGTAATTTCAGTCTCAGTCTACTATTCCATTTCAGGTATAGGATGTGTCAGGGGAGACTAGTATCTCTGGTGTGAAGGCTCCTGAGCCCTTTTCAGGGCTGCTTTCTCTTTTTGGTGTCCACCTGTTCCAACTAACTCTCACCTGTAGCTCCAAGAAGCTGTAGCATGTGTAATGATGACACCCCTAGATCATTTTGGCAGACAAGCTAAACCAAATTGAGTGTAACCAAGGGAAATCAAATCTGTTGGTGAATGAGAGGGGTGCATGTGGAGAATGCCTTAGTGGAATGGGCAGATGAGAACAATTTGTTCAAACAGCCATGAAGGCAGCTGAAGCAGGTTCTGTGGAGTGCTTAAGAGCTTGGATAGACATTGAAGACACCAAGATCATCTACTGCATCTTGAGCCATCACCAATTGTCTTGATTCCATCCTGCCACTGGACTGTGATGACTCTAGAGGAGAGAGTGAGGCCAACTTTGTGCACCTCTATATCACTTAAATCCAATTTATACATGAATCAAAACATATCACCCATACCATTTTGCCATTTTTACCTATCTCAAAGTCCTGTGGTGACAGGCAAGTGATGAAGCAGTAAATGTGAATATACTGGGAGCTGTAGTCACAATCCTTCACACAGGTGGCCCAGACCATAGGGAAGCAGTAGTGGAATTGAACAACCCCTTGGGTGTCTGAGCAGCCTTTTAAGAATCACACTGTTCACCTCCTAGTGTAAGGAAGGGGCTAGAAAAGGTGCTCTAAAAATTGTCTGCTTACCCAATCCTGGCCAGATTACCATAGCAGGTAACCACCCCGTGGTTGAAACACAAAAAAATTACAAAAACATCTGCAAAGATGATTCCACTCACCATTGGTACATGGAATGCGTGCAAACTTATAAATAACATAAAATCTAGTAGATCTCCAAGATAAACAGCTCTGGTTGCAAGAGAACTCAGTAGGTATTACATCCAAATAGTAGCCCTGAGTGAAACAAGGCTGGTAAATCAAGGCCAGCTTACTGACGTTGGAGGTGAACACACATTTTTCTGGAGTGGCTACAGTGAAGCAACATACTGTCAAACTGGTGTAGGTTTTTTAATCCAAACCAATCTAGTCAACAAGCTGGTATGCCTACCAAAAGGAATGAATGACAGACTCATGACAATGTGATTGCCATTTGCAGGAAAACACCATGCCACCATCATTGGTGCATATGTTCCCATCATGACAAACCCTGATGAGGTCAAAGAAAAATTGTACGAAGACCTGAAGACCCTTATCATCAGCGTGTCAAGCAATATAAGCTTATAATTCGTGTGATTCCTGGGTGAAGACTTGGAGTAGCGTATGTTCAGACGCCCTGACTGCTCAGATGTAAAGACTCTCTCAATTCAGTGTATAGCAATATTACTTTCATTCAGAGCCCTGTTTGTTGGTCTTTATTTCTCTGCTTATTTTTTCTGCTTGTATTTTCTCTGAAGTGCAGGGTGATGACTTTTCCTCTGAAATAGTGAATGTAATTAAAAAGATTGCTGACCCATTAAACTGCTATCTTTCCTAGTAAAGCAGATCCAAAAACCTGTGATAGCAGGTCATCCTGGGTATGTTAGGGTGTTTGTTGTTACAAAGGCTCTGAAGGAAAGTATGGGAGAGAAGAGATATTAGACTGACCACCAAATTGAAGGTCTACAGAGCCATTTTACTGACCTCAGTGTTGTATGCCTGTGAAACCCAGACAGTATACCATCACCATGCCAGGAAAGTAAATCACTTCCATTTGAATTGTCTTAGAAAGATTTTGAAGATCACCTGGCAGGATAAGATACCAGACACAGAGGTCCTTTCTCAAACTAAACTGCCAAGCATTCAAACTACTGCAGCTGGTACAACTCCAATGTGCTGGCCACATTGTTTGAATGCAAAATGTATGCTTGCCAAAAGACTATGTTATGGAGAACTCCCACACGAAAGGGCTTATGTCATGGTCAGAAGAAGCGATACAAGAACACTCTCAAGGTCTCTCTCTTAAAAATTTTGGTATTGATTGTGTATCATGGGGGACACTGGCGTAAGACCACTCAGTATGGTGTGCCCTCATAAGGCAAGGTGCTGTGCTCTATGAGCAAAGCAGAACTAAAGTATCTCAAAAAAGATGCAAGACATATAAATTTAGAGAATCTACCCCAAATGTTCACATAGATTACATGCCTGACCTATGGTAAAGTGTTCTGAGGTGTATTGGTCTGAGCAGCAACAGTCAGACATACTGTGACTTGACTCTCGCATAGTGATAGCATTTTGGACCTCTATGAGAATGGACAACAAACAAGCAACCAACCTATTCCACTTATTTTTCCCTGTTACTTTCTGAGTCTCTGACTCCTTTCTGGTGGCTTCCTTGGGGTCTGAATCTCAAAGCATCTTCAACTTTGACCCGTCATGGGCAATTCATGGTTAAATTGCCTAGGTCTTTGCTCCAAGAGACTTTCAGATGGACAGAACTGGCCCATGCTGAATGCTGATTACTTTCCCTCAGATTTAGGGGAATGTCACAGATACACTGTGTCTTATTGCACTATCTCTGTTTTTCAGTTCTTCTGCCCAGCACCAGCAGAGAACTGCCACGCTGGTGCAATGAAATTGATTTTTTGGAGTTTAGGTCTCTGAGCCTCTTGGAACATTGGAAGAGGGAAGAGATGTAGCATTGAGCTGCATCAATCACAGAATATTGAATCTCTGCACCTCATGCTGGCTGTGTGGCTCCAGCAAGCTTCTGTAGTGGTACACTGGCTATATGTCCTGGCTTGAACATACTTCTGCAGCCTGGAGTTGGTGTATCCATAGCACTGGAAAGAGGATTGGGTGTATTTGATATAGCAAGGTGGTATATTTTCACCACTGGTAGACTCAGTGGTACTGAATGAGCTTAGTGTAGAAATAACTTCATGGTTGTTGTTGTTTTTAAGCTTTTAGATTCCGGTTGTCCTAAATTATGTGGACAGCTAAAGTTCCTTATTTTTTGCATAGAATTTCTATTTTGGGGATGTCTGATAGGTTGAGGGTTTCAGAGAAAATGTCTTGAACTCTGTCTTATCACAGTTTTGTTGATACTTAAATTATCTTTATGGGGTCAGTTGTTTTCTCTATGGATTCATTTTTATTTTTTCAGTCTTCTGACTTTATTTTAATATTTCTGGTTATCTTATTTGCTTCTATTTGGTCAGCCCTAATTTTCAGAGATTTTATTTTGTGTTTTAGGTTTGTACTTCTTGTTGCAAACTATTCTCTTACAGTTTTTTTCCCTCTTTTGCTCTAATTTCATTATTAATATCATTTATTGCTCTCTCTTCCACAAATTCAAGTTGAACCAGTGCTCAAGTTGTGCTTTGCATAAGCTTCCTTTAGTACTTTGCTTGTAGCTCTTTTGGAGTGGTTCTTTCCATTTGGATTTGGGTATTGAGCATCATCATCCGGATAATAGCTCTTTATGGTGTAATTCTTTCATTAGTTTGCTCATTCTTGCAGGTTATTTCATGACTTTATGTTAGGCCTGTGCACTTCCTGGAGAAATGTCTGGGCTAAGCTTTTGTCCCCTTTAATCACATTCCTGTTTTCTTGGAAGTATTGATGACTATATTTTTCCAGGATCTCATTGATAGTTCAGGATAGGGAACTGCAAGCTTTAAGTGTTCTAAAAGTGATGTGGGCTATGGCAAAGTCAATTACTGCCTTCCTGGTCTGAGGTCTGAAAGTTTCTGACAAGGGTTCAAATCTGTGCCATGGTCCTCTTGGCTTGCCACTAGTTGGAAGGTCCAAGAGATCAATTCTGGACTCAGCCACTATGTGTAGTTGGAAATTTGCTGTGATTGAGAGTGACAGAATTGTGTATTACCCTTTCATCTGGACTTTCCAACTGTTTTATTCTGTTGCAGACTTCAGATTAGGCTAGAATCTGGGCTAGACCCCACTCAGCACCCATGGTCAAATTCTCTTAGGAACTGTTTGCTTCTCAACTTGTTTCTTCTTCAGAACACTGCCTATTCTCTTCACAGTGGAATAGTTTACCCTGGAAGTGTGATCCAGAACTGGATAGTGAATGACAAGAGTTATTAATTAGAACCAGTGCCCACTCCTACCCGAAATCCAAGTCTTTCTGCATCTGAGACCTCTTTTTTTCTGTTTTGCACAGACTTAATCTTCTTTCAGTTCTTGTGTTATGGAATGATTCATGAGGCATGGCCTCTAGACATTTTTCCCCCAATGTCCATAAGACTCTTTGCTTCCCTATTCTGACTTGGAAATATGATTCACTGAGTTTTTTTTTTTTTATATTTCCAAGTCATGACTTATTGATGATACAGTTTTAAGATCTTTGTGGAGGAGCAGTGTTGGGGAAGTTCACCCTTACTTCTTGCTGTTCTGCTATTTTGACTCTGCCCCTTCTATTGAGAACAGTCTTTAGATTAAAGGATGATTTTTAAAATCTTTAACAAATTCATTTTATCTAGAATTTGTATATTTCATTTTTTTTAATGGGTGAGAATTGAACTCTAGCTTTTTCAGAGACAGAACAATTTTAAGTACTGTGTTCCTCATTTTGAGGTTTCCATAAACTTTTCCTAAGTTCTACATTCAGTCCAACTTACCTATGTACTGCAGTGTCTGACTTCAAAATTTGATGGTTCAAAGTCTGATTTTCTGCTATTCCTTTTCATACAGAAATTTGTTTCTTTTCTTTTTTTGTATGTATCTTTAAATACATATTTAATATTTTATTTCTCCCTTCTTCCATTTCTAACCTTCAGTTTTTTTTATTAAGAAACTCAAATACTCTCCATCCCTTCCTCTCTTCTCCTATCCCTTCCCTGGTACATCAAGAAATTTGAAATGGGTTATGCATGTGCAGTCATGCAAAACATATTTCCATATTAGTCATGTTGTAAAAGAAAATACAGACAAAAAATTAAAAAATAAAGTTTAAAAAATGCTTCCATCTGCATTCAGATTCCATAAGCTCCTTCTCTAGAAGTGGATAGCATTTTCATGATAAGTCTTTCCGAATTATCTTGGATCATTTTACTGCTGAGAATAGCCAAGTCATCAACAGTTGGTCAGCATATAGTATTGCTCTTGATGTGTATAATGTTCTCCTGGTTCTGCTCATTTCATTCTGCATCAGTTCCTGTAAGTCTTCTCAGGTTTTTCTGAAAGCATCCTGTCTATCATATCATATAACAGCATTTAGGGTGAGCCATTCCTCAGTTGATGGGCAACCCCTCAATTTCTAATTCTTTACTACCACTAAAAGAGCTGCTATAAATGTGTGTATGTATGTAATATACATACACACATACATATATATGTATATTTCCTTTTCATTTTGTTTTTTTTTTTAATCTCTGTGACATAGACATAGTAGTTCTATTGTTGAGTCAAAGAGCATGCATGGCTTTATAGCCCTTTGGGCATAGTCCCAAATTACTCTGCAAATCAATTTCAAACTCCACCAACAGCTCATTAGTGTCTCAATTTCCCATGTCCCCTCCAACATTTGTCATTTTTTTCTGTCATATTAGCTAATCTGATAATTGTGGGGTGGTACCTAAGAGCTTTTTTCATTTCTCTGGTCAATAGTGATTTAGAGCATTTTTTCATATGACTACAAATAGCTTTGATTTCTTAATCTGAAAACTGTTCATATCCTTTGACCATTTATCAATTGGAGAATGGCTCTCATTTTTTGTTCTCTTACATATTTCTCTCATTTCAGTTCTCTTACATATTTGAGAAATGAGGTCTTTATCAGAGAAACTTGCTACAATTTTTTCACAATTATGATTACTGTGCATTTCCTTGTCCTATCTTCCCCCTGTTTATTCTACTCTTTCTCTCCTTTCCCTCTGTTCATCCTCAAAAGCATTTTGCTTCACCTACTCCAATCTGCCCTCCCTATTACCTCCAAACACATCTCTTATTCCCTTACCCTCCTATTTCCCTATAGGGTAATATAGATTGCTATACCCAACTGAGGGTGTATATTGTTCCCTCTTTGAGCACTCCTTTTAAGGTTCAAGCACTCCCCCTACCTCTCGTATCTCTACCCCATAAAAGTCCTTTTGCACCTCTTTCATGTGAAATTAAGTACCCCATTCTACTTTTCCCTTTTCCCCTTTTCCCAGTGCACTCCTCTTTCTCACCCCTTAATTTCATTTTTTTAGATATCATCCCATCATATTCAATTTATACCCATGTCCTCAATCGACATGTATTCCTCCTAACTGCTCTAATAATGAGAAAGTTCTTAGGAGTTACAAGTATTATCTTTCTGTATAGGAATATGAATAGTTTAACCTTATGAATCCCTTATGATTTCCTGTTTACCTTTTTATGCTTCTCTTGATTCTTGTATTTGAAAGTCAAATATTTTATTCAACTCTGGGGTTTTCATCAGGAGTGCTTGAAAGTCCTCTATTTCATTGAATGCATTGAATATCCATTTTTCCCCTGAAGGATTATACTCAGTTTTTCTGAGTGATTCTTGGTTGTAATCCTAGCTCTTTTGCCCCCTGGAACATCATATTACAAGCTCTCTGATGAAGAAGCTGCTAAATCTAACATTTTCCTGACTGTGGTTCTGCAGTACTTCAATTACTTCTTTCTGGGTGCTTGTAATACTTTCTCCTTCACCTGGGGGCTGTGGCTATAATGATCCTAGGAGTTTCCATTTGGGGATCTTTTTCAGGAGGTGATCGGTAGATTCTTTCAATTTCTATTTCACCTTCTGGTACTAGACTATTAAGGAAGTTTTTCTTGATAATTTATTGAAAGACGATGTCTAGGCTCTTTTTTTTTTAATCATGGCTTTCAGGTAGTCCAATACTTCATAAAATATTTCTCCTCAATCTATTTTCCAGGTCAGTTGTTTTCCCAATGAGATATTTCATATTTTCTTCTATTTTTTTCATGCTGTTGATTCTGTTTTATTGCTTCTTGATGTCCTGTAAACTCATCAGGTTCCACTTGCCAAATCTTAATTTTTAAGGGATTATTTTCTTCAGTGAATTTTTGTACTTCCTTTTCCATTTGGCTAATTCTGCTTTTCTAAGAATTCTTCTCTTCATTGGATTTTTGTGCATTTATTGACCATTTGACCTATTCTGTGTTTTTAAGGTGTTATTTTCTTCAGTATTTTTTGTGCCTTTTTAATGAAGCACATTACTCTTTTTTCATTCTTTTCTTGCATCACTGTTATTTCCCCCCTGTAATTTTGCCTCAACCTCTCTTATTTGATTTTTAGACTCCTTTTTGAGCTCTTTTAGGAATTCTTTTGGGGCCTAAGATGAATTCATATTTTTTTCTTTAAGGCAACAAGCACCAAGAAAGGCCTGAAACTTGGTACAGAGATTGCTAGTAAGAGTCTCTGAACCATTCCATAGGGCTGTGGAATTTCCAAACAATTAAGAACAACTTTAAATATCTGCTCATGGACAAACCCTACCTGAGGTTCTGATGTTTTTGTTTTTTCTTCAAGAAATGATTGTTCTCTTTTTCAAAGATCACAGGGGCAATTGAGCCAAAAAGTTACAGACTTTCAGCAGGTCCCATGTGGTCAGATCAAAGGCTTGATCTGATTAATACTTTCCTAGGTAGCACAGACATGGACTTGCCACTGGGTGGCACACCAGTAGACAGTATTCTACTTTTCTTCCAGCTAGCTGGAAGCCTCAAAATTTTTAGAGTGATCGCACTGCTAACCTAGGGCTGCTTTGGCTGTACACTGAGGTCATAAACAGATATGGTTATACTGCTGGCTTAACAGCCATTTGTGTCTAGGACTAGGTTCTTAATCTGCTTTATGAAGCACTGGGCATCGAAGCTGAGTTCACAATATACTCTGGATAGTTCACTATACTGTTTGCCCGGTCATTTTCTGAACTCTGGGAGACCCTATGCCACTGGACCTGAACCCAAAGCTCAGACCAGTCTGAGTGACAATGAGCTGATGTCCTAGCTCTCTTTAGGACCCCAGGCTCAGTCTAGGTAACCCTGTAAAGTGCTGATTCAACACTTTACGCATTACCTCATTTGATCCCTATAACCTAGGAGGTATGTACTATTATTATCCCATCTTACAAATTAGAAAATTGAGTCACAGAGATGTTAAATGACTTGCCAAGTACTAGGGAATGTCTGAACTCAGGTTTTTCTGACTCCACATCCTGTACTCATTTCATTGTGTCACCTAGCCTTAAAGTAGTCCATCTCAATATTTAAACATTCAATAAATCAATGGATACACAACTTTGCAAAATCATTCACTGGCTTGGCCAACAAGCATTTAAATGCTTAAAATTGTGTGTGTCATTTTGTAATTAAGCCTGTGGACACAAAGAAAGATCAAAACAGCACCAATTCTCTGAGAGCTAACATTCCAATTAGGAGACAACACACAAACAAGTATACAATAACAAGACATATGTAGAATAAATTGGAGGTAATCTCAGAGGTAAAGTCATTAAAGGAGAGGAATAAAGGCTTATTGTAGGAGATGGGATTTTAATGGAGACTTGAAATACAGGGAACCCAGGAGGTGATGAGGGAGAACGTTCCAGGTATGGGAGACTTCCAGGAAAAACACACGCAGTTGGAAGATGCAGTGTCATGTGTGAGGAAAATCAAGGAGGTCAAAGTCTCTGTGATATAGAATATCTGTAAGGAATAAAGTGTAGGAAGATTTGGAAGATGGGAAGGTTCTAGGTTGTGAAGGGCTTTAAAAAACAGAATATTTTCTATTTGACTCCGGAGTTAATAGAGAATGACTGGAGTTTATTGAATGGAGGAGGAGAGGGTAACAGGATTAGAACAGCACTTTAAGAAAATTACTTTTATATATGAATGGAGGATGATCTAGAGTAGTGATAGACTGCAGGCAAGGGGAGACTATTGCAATAATCCAAACATGAGATAATGAGGGTCTGTGCCTAAGTAGACCTTTCTTTTATGCCTACAACCACCAGGCTGTCAAAGTGTAACCTGAAAGGACAAAGGCAGTCCCTTCTTCACCCTCCAGAGAACAAGGAAGAGAGAAGCATAGTCTTTAGTCACTCATTTTTAAAGGTTTACTGACTAGGCCACTCCTCTTAGTTATGTGACTAAACACTTCTAATGCAGCTTTAATACAGTCTCCCCTCTTTCGCACTAGTCCAAGCCATCATGGAGTGGGAGACCAAGAGACTGCCCAGAGTTTGCTGTGTTAACCTAAAGATACAAGTCATTCAGAGGTACGCTTTCCTAGAAGTGACCAGGGGGAAAGCTCAGCACTTTATGAGGCTGGTAGATGATGAGTCAAGCAGAACTAATTCCACATCCATCCTCAGATGCTTACTATCTGTGTGGTTCTGGGCAAATCACTGAACCTCTCTGTTCCTGAATTTCCCCTCATCTGTAAAGTAGGGATAATGATAGAACCTACCTCCCAAGATTGTTGCATAATGTTTGTACAGCATTTTCCAAACCTTAAAGAGCTAATTCTCCTTCTTCCATGACTTCTAGCTTTCACTTTCATCACGCCACTGAAAATGTCTATAAGGTTATCAGTGACTAATTCCCAAATGCAATGGGCTTCTCTTAGTCTTTATCTTTCTTGACTTCTCAGCTATATTTTATTGTTGTCTATTTCTTCCTCTTGGGTAATCTTCCCTCTCTGAGTTTTCAAAACAGTGCACTGTCCTGTTTCTCCTACTATTTTCTGATCACTTCAAAGTGTTTTTTAATGAATAATAATCCATGTTTCAGCTACTATGTATGGATTTGCCTAAGGGCTAGAGTCTCTTTTTTTTCTCTAAACCCTCTCACCTGAGTTAATCTCATCAGCTCACATCTATCACCTCTATAAAGATGATTTCTATCTATAAACATACCCACAAGGTTATTCTCTGAAATATAGCCCTATATCATAACTATTGAACATTTCCAACTGTTGTCTCATAAGCATCTAAACTCAGCATATCTAAAACAGAACTTATCTCCGCCTCAAACAAACAAACTTCCCTTCTTCAAATGTTCCTATTTCTATTTCAGGGCCTCAGGTTCCAGGTTTACAATCCAGAAGTTGGCCTTAATTCTTTCCTCTCTTTCACTCTTCACATAGATTGTATTAGGGAGAAGGGGCCCGAGTTAAAGGAATAGCTTTATTGTTCCCAGTGCCCTGCAGTATGCAATGGTTCAGGAACTGTATGCATTTATCACCAGCTTAGAGCTCATTACTTAGAGGCTAGAAAAAATGGCTCAGAACTGATCATCTTTGTGATGAGATGAATGACAACCTATTT
This sequence comes from Notamacropus eugenii, assembly GCF_028372415.1. NCBI lineage: Eukaryota > Metazoa > Chordata > Mammalia > Diprotodontia > Macropodidae > Notamacropus > Notamacropus eugenii. The sequence continues at coordinate 409,519,368 of NC_092876.1, read as the reverse complement.
GGAGATGCATGTGCTCATTAATTTTCTCAGGCACACGAATCTTGTGACATCGTTACTGGGTCACCCAGAAAGGTGTCAGATAACATAAAAATGTTGAGCAAACTCAAAAAATAAAGTCTCCTTTATTAAGGACAAGTTTTTATATTTGAGGAATACTAGTTATTCCTTCAACTAAAAGGTACTAAGGAAACATTGCTGTCACATAATTTAAATAATGTAACCGTGTATTCAATAACTTCTGAAGACTGCTTCTTAGCAGCTTTTAAAAGATAATTTTTGTATTGCTACTATTTAGATATAGAGATTAGATAGGGTGAAAAATGACTTTCTAAAATGGAAAATTTCTCACCCTTGAAATAATATTGGACTTGACAGTGAATTTTCACTACTTGGTAATGGCTTGGTAAGAGTAATTTATGCTTTGGAGGGAAAAGAATAAAATTTTTAAAAGCCCAGGTAATAGAGGTTAGAGAAGTTATATATGGTAATATGATTTTTGTTAAATATAATTTTCTCTTTTGACTAAAATTTGGAATAAAATCAATGACTGAAATCAATCTATGGAAAAAATCCGTTTTTTCTATTGAGAATACTTTTATTATTGTAGAGTTATCATATACACAACAGAATTAAATTAGGAATGTTTACAAACAGATGGCTTTTAAAACCTTCATTACCTTCACACGCTGAACCCTCACCGATTTTTCAAGGAGCAACTCATCAAGAGGTTGTAATTATTGCCTTGTGAACAAACAGAGTTTTGATTAAATAACTTTAGTGGCAAGAATTGAGAACTGGAACTTGCTCTCCAAAGGTCAAAACATTTTAAATACTCTGTATAGCACATATACTTGCTGCTCTTAAACCTAAAAGGTCCATTCTCTTCTAAACGTAACCAAAAATAAATCTGAACCTGATTTAAAAATTTAGTTCAGCAGTACTTATAGGTCCTATTTATTAAAATTACACAGGAATAAATATGTACATTCAACACATTCTCTTAATACACAGAGTGGCTCCTTGGTAGTATTTTTTTTTTGCCTTGATTAGCAAGGAAAGAAAGAAATAAAAAGAAAGGAAGGAAGGAACGAAGGAAGGAAGGAAGGAAGGAAGGAAGGAAGGAAGGAAGGAAGGAAGGAAGGAAGGAAGGAAGGAAGGAAGGAACGAAGGAACGAAGGAACGAAGGAGGGAAGAGAAAAAGTTAATAAAATGTTATATGCCTAGTATTTTCAAGGTTTTGTTTTCCAATTTTTAAAGCAGACCTGATAGAAATATGCAGATAAAGCTGATACACCTTGAGTGAAAAATGTTTTTCAAGACATTTCAGGTTTTAGCACTAATTCAAGATTCCTTCCAACACCAAAAGTGACTACAGCACAGACTTTGACTAAAGTTTTGTAAAAATCTAAAATATCTCCTTTGGAAGTTAATTACCATCCCATAACAAGATCATATACATACAGACATACATACACACATATATACATATGTATATATAATATACATATTCTTTCATAGGGTAAAAGACATGATCTAAGAAGCTAGATAACATTTTATATAAACAATGAGTTGAGACAGATCTAAATGCCATAGTCTAATATTGAGAAATGGTTATTGTTGGCATGGAAAATTCATGAAAATTTTACTTAAGTAGGAATAATTCTTAATAAATAATATCCAAAATACTCTATATCCTAAGCTATTAGCCCTGAGAATTTAGGAAGTTCAAAAAAAAATTAGCACCACTTGTAGAGCAAGGGAGAAGGGAAAGGGGGATAAAAGGTTTAAGAGGCAAGTACCCAACAAGTAACCAAGGTTCTAGTCTTTTAAACACTTGTCCACCAAATTTGGAGATATTGCAATTTTAGAAACATAAGACTCCAGAACGGAAGGAAATGTAAATCATGAAAATGATGAATAAGATGAACCAATTTTTCTACATTGTCCCCTATGCAAGAAAATGATTCCATAGTCTGAATTAAGGAGAATTGGTTTTTTTTTTTCCCCTCAAAAACAAATTCTAACATTTTATTATTTTTAGTAAGAAGTAAATTAAAACATCAGCTTTTTTCCTCCTCTGCTTAAGAGAGCCATCCACTGTTTTCCGTCTCCCTCAACTAGTTTGGGAGGAAGGCAGTGGGCCCAGAATTACCAGGTATTCCTATCATATGTATGTGTGACTATCTCTATGGATATGTATGTTTGTATGTATATATGCATGCATGCATGTGTGTATGTATGTACGTATGTACTATCTATGACAGTTCCAACTCCACTGAAAACACACATCTCCTGTATCTGGGTTATAAGGTGACTCAGAAGATTTGGAAGAGGAGGAGCAAACAGCCCCAAGCACCCTTCTCCCTAAAGGTTCACCAACACACAGCTTATTGCATTGAAGAAAGAAGTGCCAGGAAATGGGTTCAGGGAGGGGAGAAAGTAACTTAGTCCAGAAAGTCTGAGAAGCTGCTTTGGGGGCCCTTGGCCTTCTCACACATTTGCTTTCTTTTTTTTTTTTTTTGGCATGACCACAACCTGCACTACAGCTCACCCTCACTAGCAAGGGAGGCTTTAGTCCTGTGAGAAAGACAAGAAACATTTTTATATCTTTTCAACAAAGGAAAACAAGGAAAAGACAATGTAAATACCCACATTTCCATATATTAAAAAAGCTAAAACACCAGAAAATTAAATAGAACAGCTGCAGGAAGCTATTAGGTGGCAAAAGTGGGTGGTACGTGCCCAATTTTTTCAATTTTGCTTATTTTACCTCAACATTTCTTGTGTCTATAACCACTTCATATGGCTGCCACCTTGGTGCCTTGCAACCTCTTGCCTGGACTATTATAATGGCCCCCTAATTATATTTTAGGACAAAGGGTTTTAGATGAAATAGGTTTGTTAATGAGTTACACCATAAACTCTAAGTCACAACAAACGTCTTAATTCATGAACTGAACTGAATGAAACAAATTATTATTGCATGCAAAATATACAGATGAATAACATAATTCCTGCCCTTGAAGAATATATAGTCATTTGGGGGGTTTGAAGAGGTTGGAAGGAAAAAAATATAAATGGACACATAATTATGATATAAAACAGAATTTATTGCCGTAAAGGAAGTACAAACAAATTTTTATTGCTTTTGAAAGAACAAATGATCATGTGGGTAAGTGAATTCAGGAAAGACTTCTTGAATGAAGGCAGATGGTAGTTGAACTTTGCTTTAAAGGACAGGATTTTAACAGGCAGAGATCAGCGGTGATGGCATAAATAAACAGCAGGACCAAAAATTGAGAAGAGGGAAAAAAACAGGACATGTTTGGGGAATGGCTCATAGTCAAATCTGGGTAAACCATAGAATATATAAAAGGGAATAAGTAACGTGAAATAAGTCTGGAAAGACAGAATAGGGTTAGAATAGGAAGGCCTACCTTATGAAGTCTGAACTTGTTTGTTTTGTTTTTAAGAACGACAACTTTTGCTGCTGCTATAAAAAAGACTATTTCCCCCTCTGAATTAATTCCAAAATTAATTTTCTTCAAAAATTGAAAAGAAAAGAAAGTTTACTTTTCTTTTCCAGTTTGCATAGAAAATGAAGAATTAACCATATTATATAATATTTAAAGGCAGCCAGGGAGATCTAGGTTAAATTCTCATCTCTAATACATATTGGCTGTACTAACTAGATGGCCTTGGCCAGTCACTTAACCTTTTAATATTCTAGACAATTTTAACTGCCTAAGATGATGAGTTGCAAAGAGTGTGCCAACCTTTTTGGTAGAAGGAATTTCATTATCTAATAGTTCTTTATAGCAATGAAATCATATTTAATTTCTACACATTTCTAACATTTTAAATTTTCATGATGTTTAAAACTCCATGTTTAAAATTCCACAGTCTTCACATATTTAATTAAACATTTTAATAATAATAACAATCCAACATTATTAGCTAGCATTTATGTGGCGCTTTAATATTTGCTAAGCGCTTTACAAAGTTTAACCAATTCATGTGTTACAACAACTCTGAAAAGTATGTGCTATTATTATTATTATCCTTTTTACAGTAGAGGATACTGAGGCACAGAGAACTTAAGTGACTTGCCTAGAAGTCACATATTTAGTATTTGAATTCAGGTCTTCTTTGCTATAAGCATTGAGATTTATCCTTAGTATAACCTAGCCACCAGCAAATTATTTGTAGCTCTTTGAATATATGACTTTTAGTTTAAATATGAATCTACATATTTCAAGTTTTAGGGAAATGATTGTCTTAGTAAATTACGGTGAAATAAGTCTTTAAATATTAATGATTAGCTTATTGATCTGGAGATCAATGATTTCATGCAAATCTATTTCAATTAACTTTGGTAAATAGAACAATTATTTGTTCAGGTCTTTGGTGTAGCTATAGAATTAATCTGATAAAAGACATAACTTTGAACAGCATATAATAAATGTAATTTGTTGCACATTATGAGTATTAATCATTGAAATTCATTTATTATGATAAATTGTTGAATAAATTTTTTCATGTTACTACTGGCATAATTTCTTATTCCAAAATAAATTTGCTGATTTATCCTGAAATAATAATTCTATAATGATCTGAGTTGCAAAACAAAAAAATTATTTAGAGATATCAAACTTGAATAAACTGAAAAAAAGATTAAGTTCACTTGGTAAGGAGTTAGATTATCAAGACTGAAATCGATACTAGCAAATTAGTTGATACATTTTATTGATATATTATAATTGAAAGCTTATTTGCATATGATTTAGTAATAAAAAAGAGAAATTCAACCTTATATAGCTCATGTATACACACCTGATAACCCATCAGCTTATTCCCACAAGCCAAGAGAGTCAATAAGTAGTTTTCTGACTATCAGTCTTTCATTAGAATCACATATACCTCAAAGATCCATAACAAAAAAGCTGAATCAAAGAATAGGATAATTATGGAAAGTGTGAGGAAGGAGAATAAAACCTACTTATTCATTAGGAAAAAATGCATTTTTTTATCCCTGCTTATATTTGTTGATTGATTGGCTTAGTAAAACCCATTTCCATGAACAAAGTGTATTTTTTCGCTGAGGCTGTAGTGACTCCCATGAATAGATTACAAGCATACTGATATATCACTTCAAGTTTTCTTCCTTTGAGGCATGAAATTAATTAACAATATCAAAATGGTCATATAAAACATTTAAGAATAAGTCAGAAATCATAATTATTCTAACTGTGCAAAAATGCAATTTTCTTTCAAGTATAATAGAGATTAATCTTTCATTCAAATACAAGATTAATTTCTTTTTCTCTTCTTATACCTTCTGTATTTTTGGTTACATTCTTTTACTTTCCCTATGTCATCTTCTGTGCTACTATCACTTGTTTCCAGCTGCCATTTTCTTTTATTCACTGGGTAAAAGTCCCGGTCACTTGGTTGGTGAACAAACTCAAAAGACCTTGATCTAGCATCCAAATCTGAAAGAGGATTTAACATGGATAATACAGAAAAGCTTGAGGCTAGTGGTGGTGTCATCTGGCATATTGAAGACTGTGCCATCAGATTGTACGTAGGATACTGCTATGATTTAAAAAAAGATTTATGTATAAGAAGACAATAAATGCAACAATTTCTATATACTAGATACATAAGTGCTTATTAAACCAGCATTTATTGGAAAACATGACTATGCATAATAGAGAAGTTTCTGAAATAGACATAAAAGGTAATCAAAATACATTACATAACACTACAATATAGATAGATGAGGTAGGGAGAAACTGCCTTAGTTATTTATTTTAAATTCAGCTTGTTTTACAGTTAAAGGAATTAAGGTTCCACTCAGCTATAAGGATCAGACCTTTAGAATAGAGAAAAAACAAAGTGGATGAAAAACATCTATCAGTCAGCCCATTATCTTGGTTATCAGCTGCAGGACAGTAAGAGGAGACTATTCAGCCTGAATAGGATTTGAATAAATGAAAGCCTTTAAAAAATACCTAACTATTCAACCACACATTTACTTAATGCCAATACTATCTTTTTAATGTGATGTGACTGCAAATCATATAATGCCCCAATTTAGACTATAAAATTCCAAATGCAATAAAGGGATCCATGTTAATGTTAAGTAAGCTAAAAAATGTTACCAAGGATCATTCATACTTAGAAGAAGTAGTAGAAGCAGAAGTAGGGTCAAATTCAAATAGAAAGTAGGGTTAGTTCATGCAGAAGTATCCTTTCAGAGTATATACTGACGTAGTTTTAAAATGTTGTGTTATCGATGTTTTATTGTATTTTTATTTATTCTGTTAAATATTTTGTATTTCCAGTTTAATTTGGTTCAGCAGCATTTGGGAGGCCCACAGGCCATGTTTAACACCTCTGGTGCAGTGGATAGAGAGTAAGCCTCAAAACCAGGATCTTGGTGTAAGTTCTGTCTCTGAAACACACCAGCTATGTAACCCTGGACAACTCAATCTATCAATGCTCTAAAAAAATCTTTAAAATTACAAGTTGCAGAAATGGTACCAATTTGTATCAGTAGAAAGGAGTTGCTTCATCCAGAAATTCCTTATGCTTATGAAAGCATGGCTATCCTTAAACTAAGTTATACTTGAGAAATAGTGTATATCAAAATAGAAAAAAAATATATGTGAACAGAAAAGGAAATGGAATAGACATCTATGAGCAAACCAAGTAATACATAGTCACAACATTAAATGGTTGAGTGGAACTCCTCTAGCAGTGTAGGTAAATTTTTCAAGGACAATTCATGAGAAAAGAAACAAGAACCATATGATAAGAATTGATTTGCATCCATAGAAGGAATAGCCACACTGAAGAAATCTCAAATACAATCAATTTAAAAGGTATACTTAAGCAATAACCTCTTCATTACTGAGGGATGGCTCAGTGTGTACGGGACATGGGGAAGGACATATTTAGGGAGGAATGCCATGAAATCAAAAGATATCAATAAAATAAGATTTTAAGAGAGAGAAAAAATCTGAAGCTATCCTTCCACTTAACTATATATATATAACTTCTGTCTTGTTTCATTTGAAATAAGAATATCAGTATGGATGTGGTACAGTTTCTCTACTAGTATGCTCAGTCACTGATTTAATGACCACAAGCTTGAACCACAAACAGCCAACTTAAAGTTTACAGAATAGTTCAAAATGATATCAATATGGTAATTTTCTTTCTCCTTCTGTAATGTTCTACCCCACAATTGCATTATAATAATATACAATAAAAACTTACACTACTTTTCATAATTAGATCAACCACAGAAAGCAGGTTATAATAGATACAATATTAAAAAAGCATTCAGCTAACAGTGGTCTTTATATTTTTAAGACTGCACTATATACCCTACTGGTCTCTACCTTTCTAATGACAGATTTTGGTTATTGGAATTCCTCCTTGCCATCTGCTTGTTGAGATGACAGATATGTGGAGATTCAGTGTAAAGGTAATGCAAGCAGTATATCAACACACTATAAGAGATAAGATGAAAGTGACACACCAACTTCCTCAGAATACCTTGTGGCTTTAGAACACCTGGATTTGCTCTACGCAGTTCTTCCTCTTTCTTCATATTTTAACTTGATGCTACAAACTGTGCCAAATTAATGAAAAGCCACGTATGGAAAGAGCTGGTTTGGGCATTAGGAAGACATGGGCTCAAGTTCTGACTGTAACACATATTCGCTACATGATCATAGCAAGCCTAGTGCTCCAGGTATTGTATCTCTAAGACTCTAAGTTATGGAGGAATTGGTGATGTGCATCAGGTGAAAGAAATCTCTACACTGCAATTTTCCTATGCTGAACAAACCACAAGTAAAAGCTAGTCCCTCTCCCTAACCAACAACAATAACAACAACTTACCACATTCTGAGAGCCAAATCCCTGAGTAAAGTTACCATCATTTGCTGTAAAGGTTTGTATGGGAAATGGTCTTGATAAAAAGTCTTCATTTCTATAAAAGAGGTAGGAACACTGAAATCTGGAGATTTACACATTATTTTAAACACAAACACACACACACATACACACACACACACACACACACACACACACACACACACACACACACACACACACACACACACACACACACACACACACACACACACACCCCTCTTCTAGGAAGCAGCATATGCCGAAAAGTCAAACCACCACCACCACCATAACCGTGACTACCATTGGACCCCAATAGAGACATCTCAGGATCTTTTGGAATAGCAATTCTTCTAGCCCTTGAGAAGCACTACCTTTGGAGATACAATGCGGTAACTTCCTGCAGATGCTAAAAACCACATCTTTTAAAAACCTAGAAAAGAGAATTCGTCCCACTAAAATCCATGGTATTGTCAAATGGTTCAACATGAGAAATTGATATGATTTTAGCAGTTTAAGTTATACTAAAGAAGAAATATTTGTCTCTGATTTGCAATTGCACCCTAAGAAAATGGGATTTTCCCATTTAACTTGCAGCTGAAATCTTCTATGTTATCTCTCATATTGGAATATTACCTCCTTGAGATCATGGACTGTTTCAATTTTCTAAATACACCTCCAAAGCAAAGATCTGTGTTTAAATCCAGGTTCAAACTTTTACCAGCTTTGTGACTCCGGGCAATTCACTTAACTTCTGCCTGCTTCAATTTCCTCAAATGCAAACTGTAAATAATAACAATATGGAACTCTCCAGGTTGTGTGAATTAAATGATATTTGTAAAAGGCTTAGCATGGTATCTGAAACACAGTAGGTGCTTAGTAAGTGCTCGTTCCCTTCCTTTCTCTTTCACTCTAAAACCAGTTTGTCTAATGTGTTCCTGAATTTTTATAGCTTTCCTCCCACTTCCTTCCACTTCTGAATTTTCTAAAAAGTACTAAGATTTTTACTTCAGTTGTTCCCATGACAACAATGGGTAGAGAAAGGAAAGGGACAGGAAGAACCAGGGTCTACATCAGCTATTTTTATGGATGGATCAGGCACTGTCTAAATCTAAACAAAAGCAATAGCTGCCTAAGTAGGGCATGATATCTTCTTTTTAGAGTTTCCCTTTGGAATTATTACAGTTGGATTTCAACAGCATGAAAATATTAAAGGAGGAACACAGTGTGATTTTTCTCTAAGCCCTACCACCCTTTAGGCACAGTCTTAGAGATTAAGTGGATAGATATCTGCTTCAGATTGGATCACTAAAAATAGTGCAAGCTATAAGACCAGTCTACCAATCTTTAATCCAGCAATATAGTTATTAAAAAAATATAAAATATTGAACGTACTACCACTTGCAGTTGAAAATGATAAAGTTTGTATTTCTTTTAAAATATTCTATTTTCACTTCTCTTTGACTATAACAGGCCTACCTTACTTTATTCTTGAATTTTTGGTAGCAAGGTTTTACACGTTTTACACATGCACATGTGCACACACAGAGAGATGGGTGAATATGCATGTACATCTGTATATGCATATATAAACATATGTATATACATTTCCAACCTTCATTTTCATTGGAATAAGTATATTTCTATCAAATTTTATTTCTACAAATTATTTCATTACCTGTATATTTGTGAATTTATATTAATACAGTTCTCAGCAACTTGGTTACTCAACTCAGCTGAATGTGAACTCCCTACAAAAAACCAAAAGATTATGTTAGTTTTAATTTCCTAACTAGTTTTTTCTAATTTATCATTATATCTAGTAAAGGTTGTGATTAAAAACAGATACATGTAATATATGTCTATGACCTGAGATGAAGGGATAGTATAGAGTTCTTCCATCAAACACACACATATACGCACAAAACACACACACATACATGATTCTTATTGAATTATAAGTACTATATATTCAGTGTGACTGCATTTCATAAAAATTGCATCAGTACAAGACCATAGAAAATATTATTTACATCTTTAAAATGATCAGTGCTACTCTCTCTTTTATGTAAAAAGTCTTAACTTCAAACCTTCAATGATATAGAAAATGCAACTCTATATTGGGGAATGAAAGAGAAGGATGGGGTATGACATAATGTTGGGTGAATCTTTAGGTATGGCGAACAGCTATATGCCCTACCGAAACCATCCGCTGAGCTCTTTAAAAAGCATGTAACAAGATTACACCCAAAGAGATTACCTGTTTAGCTAATTTTCTACTTGTCAGAAATAGAGACAAGAAGCTCTTCTCCCAAGAAAGCAATGTTTCCAGTCCAAAGTGGAAAATCAGACGATAGGAAATGTAAACAAACCACTGGTTGTATTGTTAATGTATTTTTAATGAAATTAATATATTTTTAATGAAATGGGAAGATATTTCCCATCCATTAATAAGCCTATGTGACATGCTCAAGTCACATGGAAGCCTAAGTCACATGAATTTGAGTCACATGATGCCTGTGGTGGGAGGAGCTTACTGAGGAGGTAGAACAGGATGGGGTGGAGCAGGAAGAGCAGAACAGGAAGAGCCGGAGCTAGAGCAGAGCTGAGAGGAAGTTGGTCAGACTAGTTAGAGCTGGGAAGGACAGAGGAAGCAGACAGCTGGCTGTGAGTGAGAGAAGGGCGTTTTACTTAGGGGAGCCTGTTTATAGGAAGGCCTGATAATGTGTATACTCTTCTTGGTTACCATGATGGATTTCGTTTTTTACTGTTAGGATTTGGCTTTCTGGTGTTTGGATAAATGTTTTGTTTCTGTCTTCCATGTTACATTTTGTGATTCAGAATTGTGCTGGTACATTCATAGGCATTGTGGATATCGCATTGGCGCTACGCTGGTTCAGATTCTTTGACATATTAAGAGTGGATTATAAATGCTTATCTAGAGACATAGCTCCAGAAAACTCCAAAACACACAGCACTATTGTTACAAGATTCTCCAAGTCCTAAGAGATGTGGTGTCACTATACAACAATGCACAACAGTATTGATGAAAAAAAGATGACAGAATCATTGATAACTGCAAATATGGAAGGAAGCATCTCTCAGTAAAGTATTCAATAAAATTGTTTTTAGTCATTCCCGTCTCTTTTGTGGATGACAAATCCACTGTTGATCATGCTACTCATAGAAGTTTTTCTCACTGGACTAGAGATTTGGTTATAGGGTGGCTTTTACTAGGCAGGAAAGCACAGCAAAGGGGTCAAATATTTCATAATCAACAATGTACAAGGGAACAAAAAACTTACAATTCTAATATTAAAAATCCCCTAGACCCATGGATCTGGCTAATTCAGAAGCCTCAATTAGATGAATGATGGTATATCATATTAGAACAAAATGGCAAAGACCCCAAGAGATCATGTCATCTAAATATTTCATGCAATAGATGAAGAAACCAGGATATAAAGGGACTTAGTGATTCATTCACACAATAAGTTTGTGGCATAGTCAGGATGATAGCTCAACCCATTATTCTTTAGATCCTTTCTCAGAAAATTTGGTAGAACATTTAGGATTATCTGTTTGACATATGAATTAATAACAAAATAAAACAGAAATACCACATTTTAAATTGTCATAATGTGAATTCAAAAAGTATAGGACTTACCAAATCTATACTGCACATTAATTGGTCTACCATATAAACGAATTCCATTTAACAAAGCTATAGCATAGGATACTGATTCTTGATGTTTAAAACAGACAAATCCAAAAGGTTTGGGTTTTCCTTCTTTGTCCTTACATATGGTCACTCTGGTTAGTGGTCCAGCCTGCAAGGAACTTAAAAGTTATTTTGTAATAAATCTGAAAAGTTATCCTTTACTCTTATGCCAGTTGGTAATTATCAATCATGACCTCAAAGATGACTAATAATAGATACATACAAATTCATATAGCTAAATATTCTTCATATCCTACGTTCTGGTAATGTATTAGACTAATGTAAACCTGTCTCATGGTTTGCTGGAAAACAAGAAATCACTTACAGAATTTAATAGAATATGCCATCATTATTAACTCAGGCATCTTATAATATGTACTCTTAAATACTAATAAAAGCATCTCATATTTGAAACCATTTAGAGAATTTGTCTTCAAAAAGTATGTTTTATTTCTATAAATATGAACATGTAATCTTTGTTATATAAGATAAAAAAGATATAAAGTTATAAAGATAAGTACTTTAGAAGAACATCAACAACAATGTGTGGTTCAATTCCAAATAGTTTAAGTATTTTTCACATTTTGAATGACAAACTCTATTTAAATAAAAATCTTACATGGCCCAAATGGAAATCTAAAATACATAGTCAATGTCGTAACTTTGAAAAACAGATAAGTTCTTAAACATAATATATGATCCCTTTATATCAGAGGTGTCAAACTCACTGCAGGACAATGCCTGAACCAGATTAAAATATAATCAGCAAATGTTTAACAAAGCGAATAAAAATATAATACAATATAATGTCAATTTTGACTGTAGATGACATAGCACTCTTACCAAAATTGAAAAAGAAGTGAGTAGAACAAGTGACCTTTTAACATTCAGTTTTCTTCCTTATATACACTGTCAACATTCAAAGGGAAAAAAAAAACTTCAGGTCCCAGAGAATCAGATTTACATAAAAGGGACTTTGAATTATAGAATTTCACATTTGGAAGAGATAAGGTAGAACTTCACATCAACAAGAGTCTCCTCTAATACATACATATACATACATACATATATATACATATATACACACATATATTTCTATATATATACATATATATGTATATAAAACATGTTCATCTGGTTTCTGCTTGAAAGCCTGTTATGAAAGGAAAACTAATACCTACCACAACATTTCAATTTCCTCTTCTGCATAGCTCTAATTGTTCAGAAGTTTTCTTTACCTCAATTCTACTGTCATCCCTACAGTAATTTATCTATTTGCAACTCTGACTGATTTCTCCTCATTACACCATCTGTGACAAAACAAAACTGATTTATTCCTTCTTCCACATGAGAATTTTTCAAATGCTTGAACAAAGTCTCTGTCACTATTCCAGGCCACATATAACCAATTCCTTCAACTGATCTTCACATGTCTTGACCCTGAGCACTTTCATCCTTGCTTCATCAAACACGTTGTTCACATTTCTGTAAAACTATTACCCACATCATTCCAACAATGTGGTTCCTCAATCAATCAATAAACATTAATTCATATTTGTTATGAATAAATAACATTAATTCATATTTATTATTATTAGCCTACTTAAGGCCAAACACTGTGCTAAGCACTGAGGATACAAAAAGACACAAAAGACAGTCCTTGCCCTCAAGGAGCTTATAATCTAATGCAACAAACAAAATGCAAACAAATATAAACAAAGCAAGCTAAAGCATTAAAATTAAGAGGGGCTGGGAAAGGCTTCCTATAGGAGATGGCGGTATTTTAGCTGGGTCTTAAAAGAAGCCAGGGAGATCTGGAGTTGGAGCAGATGAGAGATAGGAAGATGAGGTTAGTCTAGCCTGTTCTATTTCTTTAAATAAAGGCATATTAGCTCTTTATGATCAGTTTCTTTTTCTAGACACATTTTAACTAGGTTTTTAATAAGTAATTATTGGGAAAATCCTAGCTTTTAAGTCAAGCTCACGGGCTGCAAATTTTTCACACTGCAGTCTCGTCTTTATTTTTGAAAGTTGGTATAGTATTTTTAAAATCTCTAATCCTTCTTCACCTCTTCCATTCTTCCCAATTTTTCTAAAATCACTGACAAGAGTGTAACAATCACACCTACTAGTTCTTTTACTACATTAAGACGTAGTTCATCTGTGATTGACATCAATTGCAGTTAGAGGCTATCATGCTATCTCCCTACTTATCTTTGGAATCAGCTCTCAAATAGCTATCTTGGTTGGGTCCAAAGGTAATCCTCCTTGTCTAAGGAAACAGAAGTAATAAAAACTGAGCTGTTCTACTTTCTATTCAGCATTATCCATTCTATCCACACCAATTACCCTCCTGTTAAGGTGGTATTATTCATGCATTTTTGTATGATGGATGCTCTCACACCAGGGATGCTGGCTCTTAACAAAGCCTAGAACCAGAACAGCCCACCCTGACCCTAAAGCTCTGTCTGTATGGATGTTTTTTCTCTCAACTACTAGGAAAAGTAGGTATAATCCTTGTTCCTTGCAGCAACTTCCAAACCTTCCTTCAAGCAACTTTCCCCTTTTGAGGTTCACTCCATCCTTCTATATCACCTTGTCCATATGACTGCTGCTATTGAGCAGCCCTAAGGCTATTCTCTCATCTTCTTCAAGTTCAGCCTAAATCATATGTGGTGTTGCTATCTAATTCTGAGTTCTCACTTGGTGACGTCAGTATGTATGTTGTTGTTACCTTGAAAACTCTCATTACCTGGTTTAATCACCTGCTCAACTCCTGTGACTTGGGTCAGTCATGTCAAATTAGATACCCACAAAACTCCTACTTTGAGTGCAGCCTGAGCCAGATTAAAATGTAACTGGGAAATGTTTAACAAAATAAATTTTAAAATACAATTCAATGTACATAATGTCCATTTGCATTGTTCTAAATCAATCTGTGGCCCGCAGGGATCCTTTCTATTTGAATGCAATTTCAATGACATACACCTTCAATCAATCTTGGTTATGAAGGTATGATCATGATCTTGATCAACTTGACCCAGAACTTCAAAACTCTCTTATAACAACCTTTTTGTCCTTCCATTTTTTTTTTTTTGGCCTCACTTTGTCGAAACATCCTTCCTTTTTGAGCTCTAGTCACTCCACTTTTCCCAGTTCTCTTATCCACTGTTGCTCTGGCCTTACTTTCACCCCTTTGAAATCAAGATAGATAGTTAATCAATTTAATTTATACTGTCATCTATCCTTGCATCCCTTGCCTTATTGCCACTTATGTTGAGGTTTAAGGGTGTTGGGACCGCAAAATAGTGACATGTAGATCATGCCCAAATGAATTCTACCTAAACCTTCTTTCATTCAAAGACAAGGATTATTAGAACACCGACAGAGAGTGGGCATGATTCTAAAAATCTGCCATATTGGTCAAACTCTTAAGGAATCTAAACATTAGCTAGACTCAAAGAGTTTGAGCATTTGTGACACTTGTATTGACAAGCAGGCCAGATTGAATCTGAACACTTTAAGGGAGGCAAGATGGATCTTTTATACAGAAGACCATGGGAACAGTGAAGGGTTCTAGATGGAATTCAGGAAGTGGTAGTCTAGGGTGGGGTCAGGTGAAAACAATGAAAGGGCAGTTCATTAACTGGGAAGGGCAGATTGCCCCAAGTGAACACCTGGGACTTGGGCTATGTGGGAAAGTTCAGCATTTCTTCCTTTTTCTGATCTAGATCCCATAGACATGGGCTTTTCCTTTGGGGATTCAGATTCTATTCCCATCATTCATGCCTTGTTAAAACTGTACCCTGAATTATTCCTACTGTTATTCCTTCTGTATTCCAAACTAAATAATGCTGAATGACACAAGAAGAAAACACATAACTATATCAATTAAGTCCACTACAAATCTATGAAGTTTTATAGACTTACAGCTAGAAGGGACCTTAGAAGTCACTGAGCCCAATTTTCTGATTTTATAGATGAGGAAACTCAGGCACAGATAAGTTAAGTGATTTGCCCAGGGTCATATTGCTAGTGGTGAATTTGCGCAGAATTTGAATTCAGGTCTTCCTGACTGCAAGTCTAGACTCTACTGTCTTCCATGACAGTGATGTTAAACTCAAATAGAAACGGGAACCACTGATCCATACATAAGGATCTTGGAGGATTGTATATTGACTTACTTTTAAAATATAATATTATCTGTATTTTATTATGTTTTTATTTGTTTTGGTAAATATTTCCCAATTACATTTTAATCTGGTCCAGGCTGCAGCTGGGAGTATTGCTGACCCACTAACTGTGAAATCCTATAACCATTGGCTCTTTCCCTGCTATCTATAAACATAATTAGATCTCAGTCATTCTAAAAAAAATCTTTGCTTGCCCTACTATCCTCTCATCCTAGATCTTTCCTCCCTTTCATAGACAAATTCCTGTTTGTGTGTGAAAAAAAAAAGCTATACTGGTTGCCTCTCCTTCTTAACTTCCCCTTGACTTTTCAACCCTTTGTAATTTGACAACTTTACTGAACTGTTTTCTCCAAGGTAATTGGTGATCTCTTAATTCTAATCAACTTTTCTCAGTCCTCACATTTCCTGACCTCTTATAGCTTCTAACATTGTTGATCAAATCCTCCTGGATACTTACTGCTCTTTAAGATTTTGTGACATTTCTCTCTCCTAGTTCTATACAAATGTCTAATGCCCTCATATCTCTCCTGAGATGCAGTCCTATAGTACCAACTACCTATTGGACATCAATTAAAAAAAAAAAAAAGCATTGTCAATAACGTGCTAGGCACTGTGGAAACAAATACAAATGAGCCAGAGATACACATATAAAAGCAAAACAATCCCAGACCGAAAGGTGTTTACATTTTACTGGAGGAGCTGACCTTAAAATCTATGAAATAATACCTTAAAATGTCCAGATCAGAATTCATCCTTCTCATCAATCTCCTCTGACACTTTTAATGTTCTCTACTGCTATGAAAGTCACCCATGTTCACAACCTCAGAGTTGCTCTCCATCCATCCCGTTCCATTCTCTAGTTGCTATATCTTGTCATTTCTACCCACACATCTCACCATACATTTTCTCTATTCATGCAGCTACCATCTTCATTTAGGCTTTCATCACTTTTGCTTAAATTACTTCACTGGTCTCCTATTAGGTCTCTGTGCTTCAAATCTCTCTAATCTATCTTCCAAGGAACTGTCAAAAAGAAATTTTCCAAAAGTTCAAATCTGACCATGTTACTCTCTTATTCAAAAAGTAAAATAATAGTATTTGTGTGTCTGTATGTAGTCAATAAGATAATATACAAGTTTCTTTATTTGGCTTTAAAATGCTGAATAATCTGGCTCCAGACTATGATAGTACAGACTCTTCACCAAACTGACTTATTTGACATTCCCTGTATAAGAAATTCCACTTCTTATCTCCACACCTTTACACAGACCTGTAAGTCTTTTTGAATGTTTAAGTTTCTTGAATGCTTAGTTTACATACAATAACTTTTACAAGAAGCCTTTCCTTTTTTTTACCTCATTCCTAAAATTACATTTGAAAAATTATATATTTTATTTTTGTACCTATTAGTTCCACAGAGTAGGATATTAGCTCCTTGAGACTATTTTTCATTTCTGACATTGTACATATAGATACATAATAGATACATATAAATTCATATAGCTAAATATTCTTCATATCCTATGTTCTGGTAATGTATTAGACTAATGTCAGCCTGTCTCATGGTTTGCCAGAAAACAAGAAATTACTTACAGAATTTAACAAAATATGCCATCATTATTAACTTAGGCATCACCTACCCATATCTGGCACAAAATGGGTATTTAAAAACACTTGTTTCCTTTCATTTATCTTTCTGGGTGTCAAGCTTTAAAAGGCACATTGAAATCTTCTACTATTATATAATTCAGTTCCTTTTCTTTATGAGTTCATGCTGCATCAGTTCAATTTTTCCACTTCACTTGTGATTCTTTAAGTTGCCTTTAAGGCTCAAGACCCTTAATGCAATTTTATTTACTTGATAATTCCTTTTTATTTTTTCTATCCTGTAGACCAATCTTTCTAAACAATAGCTTCGAAACATAAATTTACTTTGTTTTGTAATTGTATTTGTTTACTTTCTTGTACTTTTATTGTTAGAAGTGCTTACATCTCAAGAATTCAGCTTCATGTCTTTTTTTTCAGAAATATATTATTTTTTTTGTTTTAAATACATCCTTTTTCATTGACTGTTAGGTTCAAGTTTGTAGGATGTGACATTTTGGATTGCAGTTTGATCTTTATACATTGTATGTGTGTGTGTGTGTGTGTGTGTGTGTGTGTGTGTGTGTGTGTGAGAGAGAGAGAGAGAGAGAGAGAGAGAGAGAGAGAGAGAGAGAGACTTCATTTCTTGCAACTGTGGCATAAATTTGTCACAGTTTCTATTTCCTTCACATTTGAATGGTCTGTCTCCAACCTGCTTATAAAATTTATCAAATTTTGTTATCAAATATCAAAACTATTAAATTTAACTATTCTACATCTGGGAGTTGGAAACTTTTTCCCCCAGATTAATATTTTGTATTGTCTCAATGGATGCTTTGTTTTCTGTATGTAGAAGTTCTGCACAGTTCTCTTTTATGATTTCTTGCATTGCAGTAGATTTTTTAAAAATTTGCTGAATTCTATGATCCTTATTTCTGTATACCCCATCTTCAAAGTTAGTTATTTGGGATTGCTTAGAATTAATGTGTTCTTTTAACATTGTCTCTTTTCCTTCCCTTGGGTCAAAATGTCCTGCATATTAATATTTTCATATTCTAAATGTTTGAGTTTCTGAGTTTTGTCATCACAGATTTTTTTCTGCTCTTTTTAATCCTACATTGAGAATTCTAATTTCTGATCTAAATTCATTCCTAATTTCTTCCTTTGAGAATTTCTTTTCTTTTGAACTACTTTGGAGTTTCTTCTTGTTTCATAATCTTAGAGTCCCCAGTTTCTGTCCTTCATTTGGAATTAGTGATTCATTTTCCTTCCCATTATTAAGAGAATTTCGTTTTCTTTGATGTTTTACCAGCTGTTCATCCTGTTTTCTAGAATGCTTCCTGCTTTTCCTCCTTCTATGGTGCACTTTTATTGAGGCTTTTTATCTTGATATATTTGATATTTCAGCCTACTTTCTGCATCCCCATTCATTCACCTTCAGGTTTCCTCCCTTTCACAGCTATGGAAACCCCAAACTGGGCTACAGGACTGCCTCCAACCTTAGTTCTAGGTTGCATTCCAGCCTTTCCTTACATATTGCACATTATTTCCCTTTATACACTCAACATTACAGGAAAACCAGCCTCTTGCTATTTCTCACTGACATTCCACCCCCACCCCCTAAATCCATGCTTTGTACATCTTGTATGTGTGGAATAGACTACTACTTAACCATTGCCTCTCAGAAAACCTAGCCTCCTTCAAAGCTCAGCTCCAGCACTACCTCCTACAGAAGCCCTTTTCTGTTCCCTCCAATCCATCATGCCTCACTCCCCAAAGTTCTATATATTTCCTTTGTATACATTTTGTATTTCTAGATGGCCCTAATGTAATGTAAGCTCCTTGAGGGAAAGGACTGTTTAGTTTCTGTCTTTATAGTTCCTACATGTAGTTAACTCCATGATAGTGAATTCTTTAAATTGTGTTCTACCAGTAATATCACTGAAATGATTCCTATGATATCTGCTGGGACCCTCCTCTATGAACAGACCTTTTCTACTGCTCCGTTCCCTAAGCTTCAAATATGCTTTGTTTATCCAAAACCAAAACTCTCCACAAAATCTCTCTCTTGACATTGTCATACCTTAAATTCTAAAGTTCTCTCTCTTCCTCTTCACTGTAAAAGTTCTACTGGCCAAATAGCTTATACTTACTGCCTCTACATCATCATCCTCCAACTTACTCAACCCCATTGCATTCTTTTTAATTTTACTACTCTCCCCAACCTGCTTTGCTCTTTCAAAGGTCATTAATGATTTCCTTGTTGCCAAATCCACTGGCTTTTCCCAAAAGAAGGTAGGGGTGACATCTTTAGATATGATGAAAAAGTTCATAATCTCAAACTGAAAGAGAGGAAAGACAAAGTAAAGAAAGTTAGGAAGTGATTTTTAAATAAAAATGTTAATTCAAAAACAACTTTTCTTCAGCTTTTATGGTTATCATATAGCCCACCTTCTTCATAATTTCCCATAATGTTTACTTCATGGGTTTTCATTCAATAAGGATTTACTATTATGAATATAAAAATTGCTGCAAAAACCAGTAACAGCAAAAAATGACAAGAAAAAAGGTGCTGTTGTGAACTCTTACAAACTACACCCTTAGGAAAAGCAGTCAAAGGGGGAAAAGGGTATGCAATAAACTGCCAATATAAGGCTATTTCTGAAAAAATAAAGGTCTACTACCCAATTTTATTTAGCTGAATAACCTTATACTTCAAAGTGTCAACATACTTTGAAAGACTCATTGACTTTAGTGTATGGAGTTCATCCCACTGCTATGTTTATTAGTTTTTTAAAAAACTGAATTCCAGACTATTTGAAATAAACTACCTCTGACACTATTGTCATAGTTTATTTTACAAATTATTTCTTCAGATACATTTATATTGGCACTCCTCATTTTCACAGTGTATTGATATGCTCAATTTGGTTTCCTAGTAATATGTTAAATTAAAAAAAGAAAAAGCTTTTCTGTTGTTCAAACCCACAGCAGGAGTTTTTCTTTTTAACTACTGAATAAGTAAATGTGAAGACTAATTGATATTTCCACCAAAGCTTGGCTAGACTGGCTCATTTCATCAAGACTCCCTGTTTTCATATACTTAAAAAAAAGAAAACGATGATGATGAAATTTTGGTTCCTTCTTTTGGAAGACAAGTCTGAATTTGGATCTAACAGCCCTGAGATGACATCTCAGCTCTGAGACATCCCTCCCTTTAGTTTCCTCATCTCTAAAAATAAAGGAATTGGATGACCTTTAAAACTATGATCCAATGATGATAAGAGTGTTTTGTTTTGTTCTGTTTTTAGTGCTAAAAGAAAAAGCTTGACTTAATTTAGCCTGGAGAACATGATATAGGTTTATAGATTTAGAACTGGAAGGGAACTCAGAAGTCATTAACCTCAATATCCTAATCTTATGGATGATGAAACCAAGTCCCCAAAAGGTTAAAGAACTCACCTTAAATCACCCAGGAAGTAAAAGGCAGAAGTAGCACTGGAACTCATATCTTCTGATTCCATCATGATACAATTGAAAGAGCACTACAGAGGAGGACTCCAGAGGAGCACTCCCACTATAGAGGAGCCAGTTTCAAATACTACCTCTGTTGCCTACCACCTATGTGACCTTGAGAAAAATCACTTTACTATACACTGGGCCTTAGTTTCCTCTTTTGTAAAATGAAGGTGTTTCATCAGGTGATCTTTAAAGTCTCTTTCAGTTCCACATGATCCCTTCACCTTTGAGATGGCTATGAAAGCCTTCCATTGCACCACTCTGCCTTACGACCCAAGTTCAAACCTTTACACCTGGCCCTAAATTCCTGAGACTAGGGCTACAGAGACTGGACTTTTAAAACAGAAGCAGGAGGAATGGGAAGTGAGCAAAACAAGGAAGGCGCTACTCTGTCCTCTGAGCTGGAAGAGCCAGGCCCGGCCGGGGTAGGCCCGCAGGCCCAGCCAGCACCTCCTCCGCAAACGCCTAGAGGAAAGAAGGCATGTTACCTGCAGGAACAGCTCATAGAGGATCTCCTCTCGCACCCTAGCCTCTAAATTTCCCACGAAGACCGTCCGGTCAGCAGCCTTCTCCCGTGTGTCTGACATCTCTCTGCGACCGCAGCTCCTTTCCCTTCGCCGCGCTTCAAGCCAGAGCACCAGGTGCGGGCAAAGCCTCCTCCTCCTCCTCCTCCTCTAACCCGTCACCATAGCGATGGGGCACGCCTCCCAGTGACTGGTCAGAGCTCCCACCAATCCGCTTCCCCTCCCAGCTTTAGCGCTCCGCCGGGCTCAAAGCTAAAGGATGCTGAGCGAGGATGGAGGAGATGGAAAGGTAAAACTGAGGAACAGCTGCTTCTGGTCCGTTATTTTATGTACCCATCGTATTTATAAGACACTACTGGATGTCCATTCAGGATAGAACCTGCAAGATTTCAGAGTAGATTCAGAAAGAAGTAGATGTCAGGGTAGACGCTAATGTGCAGTAGATAAAGATGGGACTTCAAGTGAGCACCTACATATTTAAAAACCAACTTCTTTGTGCGTTTTATTACAGAGAAACTAAGTCACAGGATCATTGTGAGGATAAAATGAGAGAATACTCTCTGTAATATTAAAGAACTATAAAGGGTTAGTAAAGCTTGTTCACAGAGACTTGTGCTTGAAGGAAGAACTGGAACTCAGGGGTGGAGAACCTGCAACCCCGAGGCCACTTGTGTCCCTCTAGGTCCTCGAGTGAGGTCCTTTGACCGAATCCAAACTTCACAGAACAAATCTACTTAATAAAATAACTAATTGTTCTTATAATTAATAATAAAAATATCCAAACTCTGAAGTTTGGATTTGTGACATGTGACCTCAGGTTGCAGGTTCCCCACTCCTGAACTAGTTTCTTCTGGTAAGGGAGAAAGAAAGAAAGAAAGAAAGAAAGAAAGAAAGAAAGAAAGAAAGAAAGAAAGAAAGAAAGAAAGAAAGAAAGAAAGAAAGAAAGAAAGGAAGGAAGGAAGGAAGGAAGGAAGGAAGGAAGGAAGGAAGGAAGGAAGGAAGGAAGGAAGGAAGAAAGAAAGGAAGAAAGAAAGAAAGAAAGGAAGGAAGGAAGGAAGGAAGGAAGGAAGGAAGGAAGGAAGGAAGGAAGGAAGGAAGAGAGAGAGAAAGGAAGAAAGAAAGAAAGAAAGAAAGAAAGAAAGAAAGAGAGAGAGAAAGGAAGAAAGAAAGAGAGAGAGAGAAAGGAAGAAAGAAAGAAAGAAAGAAAGAAAGAAAGAAAGAAAGAAAGAAAGAAAGAAAGAAAGAGAAGGAAAGAAAGAAAGAAAGAAAGAAAGAAAGAAAGAAAGAAAGAAAGAAAGAAAGGAAGAAAGAAAGAAAGAAAGGAGGGAGAGAGGGAGGAAGGAAGGAAGATAAGCAAGAGCTAGCTATACAAATATGATGCAGTCATTATAAGTAGTAGCATATATGACTAGCTCCCACATGCATCCTGATCTAGCTATTAGGATTCCTAAAGTCTCAATCTTTAAATTATTTGATTCTCAGATCATGAAACGAGATTTCTTCATTTTTTTTAATAGCTGAAGCATCTTCCTGTGCTTGGCATCCTCTGGAGATACCGATTATTATAGATCCTTAAGCAGGAAAGCATCAGAAAAAAAATCTGTTGCCAAAGTAAGTACTGCATACAATGTTTGCAAATCTGTAATATTTAAAAAATAATACTTTTGAAAGAAACATCAGAAAACAGATAAACTTCATTTTTCAGGTGGGGAGGGCTGGAAGCAAGGATTTAATCAATGATTTAATGATATGTAAACAGCAACCTTTCTCTAACATGGGGAGTTACTTGAGAAACTGAGAGTTAAACTGGTCCCAAATCTCACAGCTAGTACATATCAGATAAAAACAGAAACCTTCACTTTACTTCAGACGTACATAAGAGCTTAACACATTTGATCTTGAACATTCCCCTTCCATTATTAAAAATTCCAAATTTTTTGCTAAATCATCTTACCATTACATTCCTTCCTATGATTCACTTTTCTTACTAAGTACTCTAAGTGGCTGTACTTTGTATACTGTGTATTTAATAGCTTTGTACTCCATGTCTCATTTTAGAAATGTTTGATTGAATCAAACCTGAGCTTTAAGTAATCTTTCCTATGAGTCCTGGGAGTGGCTGAACAGGGCTTAAAAAGAACCAAAGAGTTCAAGAAAGAGCCTAGCTTCTTTCTCTAGATGCCAGCCTCCTTAGAATTGAGCCCAGGCAATGTGCCTATGTTTGAGTCCAGAGCTAAGAAAGGCCCTTTTATAAAGAAAAAAAGGATGAGTGCCTCAGCTCCCCAAGTCCAGAAACAATCATCCTTACTCATTTTAGTTAATTTAAATTAAGCCCTTACTCAGGTAAGGCATTTCTTTTACTTTTGTTTCTTTTGTAATTGCCCTTCTGTATTATTCAACACAACAGCAAGGAAAACAACAAAAAGAAATGATATTCTCAAAGTACCTCACACACCTTTGTACTTTTACAGCATTTAAATATTTTTACAAAGGGTGGTTCACTGGATGGAGAAGGTGGAAATGGATATATTTAAAGATGAAATTTATATTCTTCTAAAGTTCTCTTCTCTCTTCCAACTTCCCACACCATCCCTACCACTCCTCTTCCCACTATCTCAGCAAAAATCCTCTCTTGAGAAAACACAGATTTAAGACAACCCAAGATGGAGGAAATAGTGCAGGCCAGCTCACTTCCAAAACTACTCCCTAAAGATATGGAAAACACACCAAAACCAATCCTGATAGGGAATCCAAGGAAAAATCAGTGAATCATGTTTTCAGCTTTGGTCAGGAGAGAGAGACAGACAGACAGACAGACAGACAGATAGACAGACAGAGGGAGGAAGAGAGAGATCTGTAGACACAAAAGATGGTGTTTACCTATGAGAGCACTCTATGGAGCTTGCCAGTACAAAAACTGAACTGGAGCTCAGTACTATGTACTAGGGCAAGAAAAGTTGTGAGATACAGCACAGAGGTTCCTAAAGCTGTGTTGAGAACAAGAGTAGATGCTGATGATTTAAGAGATTCAGGGACCCCTTAAGGACTGAAGTATAGGAGAGTGTCCTCTGGAATGATTTCACTGACTCAAACATTCTTCAAGTCAAGGTGGCAAAAATTTATTATAATGATATTGGAGTCAGCCAAGCTCCTTAAGGCAATTCCTTAACAGGAATGATGCTAAAGAAGCTTATACAGGAAAAGTAGTGGATTATCTGGCAGATATGCTTATTAGGTGACAACTTACAACCTTGATCACAGGCATCATTCACTACTGGAAACCAGGGGAAGGAGTTTGTCAGGGGTGTATTTTTGGTCTGTTACATCTATAGCAAGATAGCTTTGAGAGGTGATGTCTATAGCTTGACCTCTGGATTGAATATGATAACTGGAAATCAATACATGATAATTCTCTGGTTACAAGATCATCTCGTTTTTGCAAGAGAATTTCTTCAGCAGTTGGCTTGTTCTTGTGATATGGAAAGATAGTTTGTTTTGCTGGGGGCCTGCTCATAACTAATTGTGGGGGAAGGTAGTTTGCATTACTAGGACCCACTTATGAGCTATTGCTCGGCATAGTGTCCTTGGGCTGGGGAAAAACTTTTAAGGATAGTGTTTTGAACCTAGGGAGGAATGTGATCTTGGAATTGGAGTCCAATCACAAGCACTCAAGCACCCCATCAGTGCCAACTGGAAGCTCTGACTCATACCCCAGATTTGAGTGACAAATCAAGTGAGTAGTAAAGTCTAGACCTGTTCCTATGTACTGAGTAAAGTAAGAACAAAATTGACATTCAGCCCAGTACTCAATCTGAAGCCTACTGTGGAATAGTCAGGGCAGGGAGTTCAGACCAAGGGGAAGCCTGTTGGGAATTTTGTAGCCTTTCAGCTATGTGTTGGTAGATATGTCTACTAGCAGTCTGCTAGAATTGTAAACAGGGGCAAACACACAGTTGTGTTCCATATACCCAGATTTATGTCAGCACCTTGCAAAGATCAGACCACTTCGGGTCCATTGAAAGTTTTGAGGTTACTAGCCTGAGCTTCCTCTAAAATCCTTGAAGAAGACAATATTAAATAGTCAAAAAAAGCAGTGGCAGAACCTATTGGAATGCAAAATATCAATAGATATAGAAAAATGGTTTGACAACATACAAAACCCTTTCCTGTTAAAAAAAAAAAAAACCTAGAAAACATGGGAATAAGTGGACCTTTCCTTAACTTAAGTATAATTCACCTAAAATCAATTACCAGAATTATATGTAATGGAGATAAGCTTCATTCCTTTAGTATTAAGTCCTTTCTAGAAAGACTAAGAGACAAGCAAGCGTGCCTGTTATCCGTATTCCTTGTTTGAAATAGTGCTAGAAATGATAAACATCTAAACAAGACAAGAAAAATAAATTGAGGAATAAGTAAATGCAAAGAGGAAACACAATCAGTATTTGTTGCAGATATGATGGTTTACTTAGAAGATACTATAAGTTAATTGAAACATAACTTCAGGAATTGCTAGGACCAGTGCAGCTGGACAGCTCCAGGGCTGTTACGAGGCTCACAGAGCAAGGATGAAAAGACAGGTGGGACACAGCAGTCTGAACAAGCTGAGTTTATTCTAGACATACCAAGCCAATAAATCAGAGGGGTCAAGGTGCTTAAATAGTAAAAAACCATAGGGGTAGCAATTGAGGCATGAAACAGAACAGATGGTGATAAGTAGAAAGGGAGGCCTCAAGGCCTCTTTATCGAAATGTTATCCTGTATAGCAGGGGCCTTGTTTCCTGGAACTTCAACACCCGAATTCCAGGATGTGCACCTGAGAACAATATATCACTTAACTTCTCAAGTCAGCTATTATTTTCCCTTGGAGGAGGGGAACTCTTGATCAGGGGCTCTTTCAAACCCCTCAAGGTTCTCTACAAGGAATGTTGCAGGCTAGAAAATCAACCTGCATAAATAATTAGCCTTTCTGTGTATTACCAATACAACCCAGCATTAAGATAAAAGTATTTCATTAAAATGACCACAGAATGTGTAAAATATATGGGAGGATATACTTGACAAGACGTACAGGAACTCTATAAATATAATACACTCTTTCTGCAAATAAGAATAGATGTATATAGAGAGATATTCTTTGCTCACAGGTAGACTGAGTCTTTATAATAAAAGTGAAAGTACTGTCTAAATTACTTTCCAATTCCATAACAAACTACTAAAACATTATTTTATAGACATAGAAAAAATAATAGCAAAACTGGAAGAAAAAAAATCTCCAGGGAAATTAAAAAAAAAAAATAATAGAAAGAAGAGGGCCTGTCAGTCCTGGATCTAAAACTATACTTTGTTGTTTTTCAGTCATTTTGGTCATGTCTGACTCTATGATGCCATCTGGAGTTTTCTTGGCAGAGATAATAGAGTGATGTGCCGTTTGCTTTTTTTAGCTTCATTTTACAGGTGAGGAAACTGAGGCAAACCAGTTAAATGATTTGCCCAGAGTTAAGCAGTTAGTAAATGTCTGAGGCCAGACTCGAACTCAGATCTTCCTGACTCCAGGACTGGGATTCTATCCATTGTGCCATCTAGCTGCCTCTCTCCTCCAAAATTCTTTGATATTACTTAACAAATAGAGGCCAATGAATGAAACAGATTAAGTATACAGTATACCAAAGGAAATAAACACAGTAAACCAGTCAGTGCTTGATGAACCTAAATACCACAACTACTCACTATTGGTAAAAACGACTCTGAAAACTTGAAGCCAGTCAGAAACTTGGTTTAACCCAATATTTTACACTATATAGCAAGGTGAATGCCATGATTTAGACACAAAGAAGGGCATCATAAATAAATTAGAGGAGCAAAGAGCAAACAAGAAAGTACATTTTAATTCTATGGCTACAGAAAGAAGCAACAGAATCACAGAATATGAAATGGATAATTTAGTTATATAAAATTTAAAAGTTTTTGTACAAACAAAAGCTTTGCAGCTAAAATTAGAAGAGTAGCAAGCCAAATCATTAAGAATTTATTAAACACTATGTGTCAGGCATTATCCTAAGTTCTAGGGATACAAAGGAGGATAAAAACATTCCTTGCCCTGAAGGAACTCATAATGCAAAGAGGAGACAACATGTCAATGACTATATGCAAAGATGATATATACAAGATAAATTGAAATTAGCCTCAGAATCAATAGGAAGTCCCAGGAAAGGGCTCTTGTAGAAGGTTGCAATTTAGCTGAAGAAGGAAACCAGGGAAGTCAGGAGGCAGACATGTAGGAGAAAAAGCATACCAGGTACAGAGAATAACCACTAAAAATGCCAGTGGTAGAAGATGGAGTACAAGGCATAACAAGGAAGCCATTGTCACCATGCATGTTACAGAGTACATGTAAGAAAACAAGTATAAGACCAGAAAAGTAGGACAGGTTAGGTTATCAAAGGTTTTAACAGCCAAATAGAGAATTGTATATTTAATTAGACTCTCTATTACCTCGAGGTGATAGGTAATTCAGAAAAAAAATATGTATTTCAGTATGAGACCCGATAAAGGCCTCATTTCCAAGATATGTAGGGAATTCCTTCAAATTTATAAGAATAAGCCACTTCCCTAATTTATAAATGTTCAAAATATATAAGTAAGTCTTCAGAGGGAGACATTCAAACTATTGTTAGTCTTGGGAAAAAAATGCTACAAGTTGCTAATAATTAGAGAAATGAAAATCAAAAGAACCTTGAAGTTTTTATCTCATGCCCATTTAATTGGTCAAGCTGATCAAAAAAAGGAAAAATCACTGATCCATACAATGACCAATCATAATTCCAGAGGGCCTATGATGAAACATACTATTCATATGCTAATAGTGAGGTGATAGACTCGGTATGAAGATTAAAGCATTTATTTTTAGGAAATGGCCAAATTGATTTAATTGACTGTGTATTTCTTACAAGATTTTTATTTACATATTTTCAGTGGGGAAGGGGACATGAGAGATAGAGAGAAATTTTTTTTATAATTAAAATGCAATTTAAGTTATTTTTTAAAGTGAATGTTATTCATTATGAGATCCTTTTTCTGCCCTACTCTATACTTCAGAATTCCTTGACATCATCTCCCATTCTTTCCTCCATTACTTTTACTTCAGTCTGATGAAGAGATGACCTCAATGCAGCCAGCTTCTTAACTGATACCCTTGCTCTCAGTCCTTGAACAGATTTCTGGAGAAGTGAGGCTGGTGACCTGCACAGCCCTCCCTCATTCAAAACAAAGTCAAGTGCAAGTCATGTCATCATTTCTCTGAAGGCATAGTCTTTTTCGACAATGAAGGATGAACATAATCCTGTGAGTAGATGCAGCTGGCTGAATGGGGACTCAGACCTTCTCTCCAAAGGAAGATAAATTTATATGACCAAAAGATGCCCCGTTGACTTGGGTTTTACTGGCTCCCTCCCCTCCCCTTCCCTTGTCCTGTCCTTGCTCAAAAAACTAAAACTTACTACACTCTGAAGCTGGGATGCCAATGTGCCCCTGCCTAAGGGCTCCTCTGGACCTTCCTACCTTTGAAGTGATTATCAATACTAATTGCTGCTTTTCCCTCCCAGCCTAAAGTCTTTCTTTTTCTTGGCCTCATTAAAGGGGCCATGCCCTGGATACTTCTCAAACAGGCCTATTCAATGAATGGGCATTGCCTCACCTTAAGTGAGTACCTGCAAAGATCTTGGTCTAAAGGACCCAAGATCTTCAGTCTCCCAGTGCACCTGGGTTATCTCCAGTCATCCTGATGAATATCTGGTCACTGAATTCAGATGGCTCTGGAGGAGAAGTGAGTCTGGTGACCTGCACAGCCCTCCCTCACTCAAAACAAAGTCAAGTGCAAGTCATGTCATCATTTCTCTGATGGCTTGGTCTTCTTCGGCAACAAGGAACGAACACAATCCCATCCTCTCTCTTACTCTGTCTGTGTCTTTACTCCTCTCTCCCTCTGTCTCTCTCTCTCTCACACACACCCACACTCCCACCCCTCCAATCTCCCCCCCCCCATCACCACTAGCAACAATTCCTGACCAAAAGACATCAATACATGGATGGGAGATGGCAGTAGAAATCTAGTAGAGGTAATAGCAAAAAGCCTGACAAAGGGAATTAGGACCTGAATTCAGTGACAGAGTGCCTACCAGAGATTCAATGCTTCTTTTCTATGGCTATATAACAACATAGGAATGTACATAAAAAGAGGGTGGGGTGAGAAGCAGGGAGATTGAGAAAAGGGTACTTCTCCAAGGTCTGGCAGTGGAGGAAAGGTAACCTCTGTTGTCTCAGAATGAAAAAAGCCTGCAGGAGAGTGGGCAGAGGGAAAAGGAACTCTTACTCTGGAGGTAGGGGAGGATTCCAGTAATGAATTCTACTATGTGGGAAGAGAAGTGGTCAGTGAATAGATATGAACATCTCATACTAGTTGAGGCCAGGAGTATCTGGTACTTGAAAAGTCTACTTATCCTACATCAGGATGGAGGAAGTTGGAACCCATGCAGGCAACTGGTACTTGGAGAAGTGAGAGAGCATGGACACAGGAGGAGTTTAACAGGCAAATGTAGAAAAAAAAGTTCAAAATGAGAGGCTATAGATCATTTGGGCTCTGTGTGTGTGTGTGTGTCTGTGTGTGTGTGTGTGTGTGTGTGTGTGTGTGAGAGAGAGACAGAGAGAGAGAGAGAGAGAGAGAGAGAGACCGTGGGGTAGTGTTCTTTCTAGCATCTGTGATAATTGCTGTCATTCTGGAAGTGATGTGTAATGGAAAAGGGGAATCCGTGGTATAAACCATACAAGTCAGAGGCAGAAAGCACTGAGAGGGAAGACCTTAGAGTGAAAAACCTTGGGAACATTGATTGAATGAAGAACAGAGTGAGGAGAGACCAGATAATTTTAAGAATCAATAAGACATTGACAGTCTAGAGTAAACAAAAAGAAAAGATGAATAATGAAGAGAATGAGAGAAATCTTTTTTTTTTTGGAAAAAAGTGCAAAAATATAAATTTTAAAATGAAGGAGCAGAATTACCTAAAGGGGAGGAGAGGAAGAGACCATCTACTTAACTAAGAGAAAGGAAAAGGGGAAAGAAATATATAACCGGAGAAAAACAGCACAGAAAAAGAACTAACAAAACCCTAAAGGGAAAAGAGTAACACCTGAGAAGAGGGAATCAGAGGTGGGGAGAGAATCAGTGGGGACAGCACCACCTTAAAAAATTATTAAAG
Organism: Notamacropus eugenii; assembly: GCF_028372415.1. Classification (NCBI taxonomy): domain Eukaryota; kingdom Metazoa; phylum Chordata; class Mammalia; order Diprotodontia; family Macropodidae; genus Notamacropus; species Notamacropus eugenii. The sequence goes on along the minus strand of NC_092876.1, from coordinate 409,488,647 downwards.
TAACTGATGGAAAATAATGCTATGTTTACAGAAAAAGCGGGGCAGGGGAGTTGGGGAATCATAACTTGAAATATTTTAGAGCCAGATGGAAATATAAACCAGAAGAAAATATAAACCGTCTCCTAACTTTAAATGTGGGTGGTTTAAAAAATCAAGTAGAATGAAAAGGTGAAATTTTACTCCTTTTTTTGTTTTCATCTAGGTATTTAATTCTTCCCTTCTTTATTAATGTTCAGATCATCAAGTAAAATCTTCCTCTTCCCTCTCCTTATTAATTTATTTTTATTTATTAGCTTTTAAAATGTCTTTTTCTGTCCTTTTTTTTTCATCCCCTTGGCTTGATTTTGTGTATGCCTTTGTTTTAGTTATTTATTTTTGTTTCTTATAAGCAATAGACTGTAGGGTTTTGTTATCTTATCCAGTTCTCCGCAGGAATTCCTTCCCTGAATGTTGGTCATGAAAGCATGAATGGTTGTCTATTGAGCATTACAACTCCCAGGTCTTCTGTGCCTAACATATAGACCACTTAAATTATATATTGCTGATGATAAAATTCTTTCTCTTTCTCTACTTCCTTTTTCATACTCTAATGAATATTAAGAAAAATGGTAAAATATATAAAGGTTATGATAGAGAGAAATACTTAGGTGACAGCCATAATAGATCTGTAGTGAAGAAGACAATCCAAATCCATCCACAGACACTAGCTAAATGATTCTGGGCTACTTAATCTTTCTCAGCCTCAGTTTTCTTTTTTGTAAAGTAAGTGTAACAATAGTACCTGCTTCTAGGGATTGTTATGAGGATAGGATGAAATCATATTTGGAAAGTATTTTTGCAAACCTTAAAGCTCTATCTAAATGCTATCATTATTAAATTTCTTAATTATAAATTATTCTCTCAGTTATGACCCAGAAGCTTCTCAAGTAAATACTTTTACTTTCCTATTAGAAAGATGACACTGATCTGAGCATCTTAGTAACTAAACTTCACTCTACTCCTTTCTAGAAGAATTTCTATAAAATGTCTGGATAGGCTTTATTCTCCCTGTTTATAAAATGAAAAAGGATACACAATACCTACATTCTCATATCTAAAATTTAATGTCCACAGTTTTCTTTCGTTTCCTCTTTCCTCCACAGTAGTTATTGTACATCTAGGCTTTAGCAGTTAGGAGTAGAGCCCTTATCCATTTCTTCTCCTCTCATTACTTCCCTTAAGAGAATTGGAATTTGGGTTGTGTCTTCAGTATTGTTTGTAAATAGGTCAATTGGAATTCAGTTTATTTCGGAACATATTGTAAATGTTTAGCTACATATTCATTAATGATTATAAAACTTTAGTTTTGCTGTCTGTCTGTCTCTTTTGATCTGTTAATGATTTTAGCTTGATAATTACACAGTACAATCTCCGTGTTCCAGGCAGGAAGAAACAATTCAAGCAGATGAATCTGCAGCACCTCCACTCAATAGTTCATCTATTGAGCAACTATGCTGTTTCCTGATGCAAATCACAGAAACCTTGAGAACTAATAAATCCATTAGTCATGACTATAAATAAGTAATCCTTGATTACTGTGTATAGTGCACATATTGGAAATGGTAGCCACATAAGGTTTAGTTATTTGAATACAGAGTGAAAACAAATAAAACTACTGATCTTTAAAATTTCTGTAGCATTACCTAAGATCATGGAATTTAGAAAGAATGTTAGAAACTATGTAAACCATCCTCATTATACAAGTAGGAGAAATTGAAAGGAAATTGACTTCTTATGGTAATGCAGGTGATAGAAGTAATGTTTAAACCTAGGTCTGCTTCAGTCTAGTCAATGAACAGCATTTATTTCTGAACACTACTCTCCAATCTGCCCTCTCTTCTTTCAGTCTCTCTCCCCCTCCCACTTTTCTTAACTCTCTCTACTCCTACCTCCCTACAGGACAAGGTACACTTCTATGCCCAAATGATTGTGCATGCCATGCCCTCTTTGAGCCAGTTCCAATGAGAGTAAGGTGCAAGTGATGCCCACCACCATCTTCACCTCTGCTGTAATGTCTTTTGTGCTTCTTCATGAGAGATAATTTACACCATTCTGTCTTTCCCTTCCTTCTGTACCCAGTGTACTCCTCTTTCTTATCTCATCATTATTTTTATGTCATTTCCTCAAATTTACCTTATATCCATATCCTCTATCTATGTGTATTCCTTCTATCTGTACTATTAGTGATACCACTTTTTTAAGAATTACAAGTAGCAGGGCGGAGCCAAGATGGCGGAGTAGAAAGACACACATACGCTAGCTCCGAACCCACAGCCCATAAAATATCTGTAAAAAAAAAACTCCCAACAAATTCTGGAGCAGCAGAAGCCACAGAACAACAGAGCAGAGGAGATTTCTGTTCCAGAGAGCCTGCAAACCTCTCCCAAAAGGTCCTTCACGCTGTGGACGTGGAGCCAAGCCCAGCCCTGCCAAGGCCGTGCGGCGCTGAGAGGAGCAGATCCCAGTGTGCTTCAGGGGCAGAATCTCCAGCAGCCACACGGGTCCCTCCACCCACAGGTGACAGGGGTCGGTGAGAGGGTCTCTTTGGCGGGTAGAGAGGGGAGTGAGGTGCCCCCATAACTCAGGCCCCCTCGGGAGGCAGCAGCTGAGGCAGCGGCAGACCAGGGCTCCCCAAGAAGGCAGGAGCCTGGATCCATTGTTGAAGGTCTCTGCATAAACCCCCTGAGGGAACTGAGCCCGTGAGGCGGCCCTGCCCCCACCTGAGCAGCTGAACTTGATCTCACACTGAATAGCAGCCCTGCCCCCAACAAAGCCCTGAGGCTGGGAAGCAGCATTTGAATCTCAGACCCCAAGTGCTGGCTGGGAGGATCTGGAGGCCAAGTGGGTGTGAAGAGAATACTCAGAAGTCAAGTCACTGGCTGGGAAAATGCCCAGAAAAGGGAAAAAAAATAAGACTATAGAAGGTTACTTTCTTGGTGAGCAGATATATCCTCCCTTCTTTTCTACTGAGGAAGAACAATGCTTACCATCAGGGAAAGACCCAGAAGTCAAGGCTTCTGTATCCCAGCCCACTCAATGGGCTCAGGCCATGGAAGAGCTCAAAAAGAATTTTGAAAATCAAATTAGAGAGGTGGAGGAAAAACTGGGAAGAGAAATGAGAGAGATGCAAGCAAAGTATGAAAAGCAAATAAACACCCTGCAAAAAAATGCTGAAGAAAATAACACCTTGAAAAATAGGCTAACTCAACTGGCAAAAGAGGTGCAAAAAGCCAATGAGGAGAAGAATGCTTTCAAAAGCAGAATTAGCCAAATGGAAAAGGAGATTCAAAAGCTCACTGAAGAAAATAGTTCTTTCAAAACTAGAATGGAACAGATGGAGGCTAATGACTTTATGAGAAACCAAGAAATCACAAAACAAAACCAAAAGAATGAAAAAATGGAAGATAATGTGAAATACCTCATTGGAAAAACAACTGACCTGGAAAATAGATCCAGGAGAGACAATTTAAAAATTATGGGACTACCTGAAAGCCATGATCAAAAAAAGAGCCTAGACATCATCTTTCATGAAATTATCAAGGAAAACTGCCCTGGGATTCTAGAATCAGAGGGCAAAATAAGTCTTCAAGGAATCCACAGAACACCGCCTGAAAGAGATCCAAAAAGAGAAACTCCTAGGAACATTGTGGCCAAATTCCAGAGTTCCCAGGTCAAGGAGAAAATATTGCAAGCAGCTAGAAAGAAACAATTCAAGTATTGTGGAAATACAATCAGGATAACACAAGATCTAGCAGCTTCTACATTAAGGGATCAAAGGGAGTGGAATAGGATATTCCAGAAGTCAAAGGAACTAGGACTGGGACCAAGAATCACCTACCCAGCAAAACTGAGTATAATACTTCAGGGGAAAAATTGGTCTTTCAATGAAATAGAGGACTTTCAAGCATTCTTGATGAAAAGACCAGAGCTGAAAAGAAAATTTGACTTTCAAACACAAGAATGAAGAGAAGCATGAAAAGGTAAACAGCAAAGAGAAGTCATAAGGGACTTATAAAAGTTGAACTGTTTACATTCCTACATGGAAAGACAATATTTGTAACTCTTGAAACTATTCAGTATCTGGGTACTGGGTGGGATTACATACACACACACATGCACACACACACACACACACACACACATAGAGACAGAGTGCACAGAGTGAATTGAAGAGGATGGGATCACATCTTAAAAAACTGAAATCAAGCAGTGAGAGAGAAATATATTGGGAGGAGAAAGGGAGTAATGGAATGGGGCAAATTATCTCTCATAAAAGAGGCAAGCAAAAGACTTATTAGAGGAGGGACAAAGAGGAGAGGTGAGAGAAAAACATGAAGTTTACTCTCATCACATTCCACTAAAGGAAGGAATCAAATGCACACTCATTTTGGTATGAAAACCTATCTTACAATACAGGAAAGTGGGGGATAAGGGGATAAGCAGGGTCAGGGGGACGATGGAAGGGAGGGCATGGGGAGGAGGGAGCAATTCAAGGTTGACAGTCATGGAGAGGGACAGGATCAAAAGAGAGAACAGAAGTAATTGGGGGCAGGATAGGATGGAGGGAAATACGGTTAGTCTTATACAACACGACTATTATGGAAGTCATTTGCAAAACTACACAGATTTGGCCTATATTGAATTGCTTGCCTTCCAAAGGGAGGGGGTGGGAGGGAGGGAGGATAAGAAGTTGGAATTCAAAGTTTTAGGAACAACTGTCAAGTACTGTTCTTGCCACTAGGAAATAAGAAATACAGGTAAAGGGGTATAGAAAGTTATTTGGCCCTACAGGACAGAGGAGAGGATGGAGACAAGGGCAGAGAGGGATGATAGAGGAGAGAGCAGATTGGTGATGGGGGCAATTGGAATGCTCGGTGTTTTGGGGTGGGGGGAGGAGACAAGGGGGAAGAAAATTTGGAACGCAAAATTCTGTGAAAATGAATGATAAAAGTTAAATAAATAAATTAAAAAAAAAAAAAGAATTACAAGTAGCATCTTCCTAAGTAGGCATGGAAACAGTTTAGCCTTATTGAATCCCCCTTTTGTTTTTGATTTTCTTTTTACCTTTTTATGCTTCTTGTATTTGAAAATCTTTTTTTTTTTTTTTTTGGTTCAGCTCTTGTCTTTTCATCAGGAAAGCTTAAAAGTCCTCTCTTTCATTGGGTGACCATTTTTTCCTCTGAAGTTTTGCTGAAGGTGAGAAGGTGATTCTTGTTTGGAATTCTAGCGTTTTTGCCTTCCACAATATCCTATTCCATGCCCCCTGACTATTTCATGTAGAAGCTGCTAAATTCTGTGTAATTCAGACTGTGGTTCTATGATATATGAATTATTGCTTTCTGACTGCTTACAATACTTTCTCCTTGATGTGGGAGTTCTGGAATTTGACTATAATAATTCAAGGAGTTTTTATTTTAGGATCTCTTTCAGTAGGTGATCAGTGGATTCTTTCTATTTTACCCTTTGTTTCTAGGATAACAGGTCAGTTTTCTTTAATAATTTCTTAAAGTATAATGTCCAGATCCATTTTTTGATCATGGCTTTCAAGCAGTACAATAATACTTAAATCATCTCTCCTGGATCTGTTTCCTAGGTTAGTTGTTTTTTTAATGGGATTTTAACATTTTCTTCTTTTTTCAGTTTTGATTTTGTTTGATTGATTCTTGATGTCTCATGGAGTCATTACCTTCTACTTGTTCAATTATCATTTTTAAGGAGTTATTTTCGTCAGTTGGCTTTTTTACCTCCTTTTTCATTTGGTCAATCCCACTTTTTAGGGAATTGTTTTACTTAGTAAATTTTTGTACATATTTTTCCATAAGGCCATTAGCCCATCATTTAATAAAAATTTCAGCAGCTCAATTAGCACAGTGTCTGTGAACACCCACCAGTGGTTATCTGTCTTAGGGAGGGGAGGAACAACCTTAGTACAATTAAGGTAAGAACCCTCTTGACTCAATTTCCCATGAAAGACATTTTCCTCTGGTTACTTCTGAGCCTGACTATGACATCTTGTCATACAATTGGCTACTTATGACTCATACCTGAAATTAAGTAGAACTGATTTTGCTATGTGCCTTTCCCCTCACATAGCAAACTCCATTGTTAAGGACAGGTGTAAAATTATGCCTCATTTTTGTCATTGTAAGAGATACATAAGAGATAAACCCTAGTGGTGACTTTTGATAGTATAGTACTACCATATTGAGGAATTTTGAATTGTCATTTGAATCACAAATAATAGAGACCATGAGGTTTTACAATTTATGAGGCATGTAGTTTATGGGAAATCATACTACAACATCCTTTCATTATGTTAACATGGTAATAATATCATCATAAAAAGTCAATTGATGCAAGATGTGAATTAGTGGGAGATGTGACTTAATAAGAGATGTGACACAGTTTTCAAAAGTGGGTTAAGAATTTTACATGTAAAAATTTCATTGATCATTGTGAAGAAGGTAAAATTATTTTCTTATTTAAAACACTATCTGATAATTTTAAGAGATTAAAATTTTCCAGTTCAGGGTCTTGTGAGGTAACAATTGAAATTTGCTAAAGTGTCAAGTGATGTATGTGACGATTCTTTCATAGCTCTATTTTACTATTTGATTTACTTTTCGTTTGATTATAGGAGTATGCTCCTTCTTTAAGAAGAGCCAGCCTAAAGGAAGTCAGATTAACACTCTCTTAAATCTAAGTTACCAATAAATTTAGTGAATAGATAGATTGAGAAGACTTTATCATTTAATAGCAGAAAATAATTTACAAGAATAAAATAGTCATAAGTTTATAAGGTTTTTCGAAAGGCTAAATTTCCCTTTCTAGCAGAAAATGGGGCTGGACAGAGTTCAAGTTCCCTTTTCTGGCAGCTGGAGAAAAGTTAACCAGAGGTTAAATTCTTCTTTCCAGTCTGAGTGGGCAAGCTTCTTTTTTTTCATAGGCTAGAGTCTAACTTGAGTAATGGAATATTCTAGGGAAGATGGGGTGTGACTGCTAACCATAACCACAAGTTGTTCTTTCCCAGTACACTTTCTGGTTATAAAAGGCACTGCCTTCAGAAAAAGACTTATGGCAAAAGATTAATAAAGTCTGGGAGAAGCTAACTAGTCAGGTGACCTGCCTTGTCCAATTGAATATGTTGGAAATAAGTTTCTGTCACTTTTTAAATTCTTCTTTTTGTTATAAAAATCATCTCTGTAAATCACTATTTGTCTCTGACCTGGGAGCAGTTAGGTAACCTGATTTGATATGCAAATGCTAGCTTTGTAAAATACATCATAGATGGCTCACTGACTTTGTCCTCAGTTTCTTTTTTTTATTTCAAATAATCAATTTTAATGCCAGTTAGAAAAGTGCAGGCTTAAATACCTCCTGGCAACTATATATCCCATCTTCCTTTGTCATTTTACGTTCTTCATCACAGACAGGCTATAAAATAAAATCCACAATAGAATCTTATTGAAATGCCTTTGGGGATCACCCCGAACTCTTAGTGTTTTACAAACATAGTTTTATGCACATACAAACGCAGATGTTATGCCATAATCTAGAAGACTTTTGATAGTAACATTATTGGTAGTACATTAATAATAGAGAAATGTAGATTTAAATAAATACATGACAAAGTAATATAGTAGAAGTGTGTTAGATTTGTAGTCAAACTTACCATGTTCAAATTTCTCATCTGCCACTTAATAAAATGTATGATTTTACATAAGTCACTTAATCTAGATCAGTGTTTTTTTTTATTCTATAAAATAGAATTGGACTAGATAACTTATAAAGTCTCTCTGGGAGCTAAATTTATCACCCTAGAGGGGAGCCAGATTTGAAAAATTGGTTAAGATCCTTGATAATAAACACTGAGTGTAGAATGAGATAGAAGGATGAGACAGTGGATAGGGTTCTGGTATAGGATTCAGAAAAACCTGATTTCAAGTTTTTGCAATCTCTAAAACCATATAAATGCTAGCTGTTATTTATTTCCTTATCTCTGATGCCGACAAAAATAAGAAAGAGTCTAATAGTTTGACATTTAAAATACTTCTATGGTTTAAGAGTAGAAAATAGTGATAAACAGGAGAAATATCCTACAGGGACAAACTGGAGAAGGCGAATTTTGCATCAGAGAAGGCCAGTTTTATAATCAGAATAAGCACACAGCTTGAGTTCTTCTGAATCCTACCGTACTTTCTCAATGTGCCAAATACCAAATGTGCCATAAGCTTCCAATATCCACAATCCTTGACTATTTTGGACATTCCATTGACTGAGATCACCAAGAATGATGCAATTAGTTTCTATTTTTTTTCTAAATTCTACATATCTGGCAAAGAATATGGTTTGCAAAATGTTTATGGACCACAAATTAAACTAAGGGAACAGAAAGTACCTCAACTTCTTAAGCAAAGAGGGAGGAGACTAGAGGGCAAAAAGTGAAAAAAACATTTCAGGGTGTGTTTTTTTTTTTTAAGACTACAACCATTTCCTGCCACTCACTTTGCTTTTTTGAGGGAAATGTAACTCTCATGCAAGGAGAAAGGTTGATCCATGAAGGAATATTTTTCCTTTATAAAACTGGATGTTTATTCTACTTTTCACCAATTCCAAATGTTGAGACTATACATCTTGCTCAGTTTGATGTGCTGGACAAGTTCTGGTAAGATATCTATTAGCAATTTATTTATACTTACACACACAATATTTATATATATTTATATGTATAAATATATAATATAAACTCAGTATTTATATGAAAATGAGTTATCTACAATGTCTAGATAAAAGCAGGCAAAATGGTGGGAAAACTTCATATTTATTAGTGTTAAAATGCTGAATATAAATTTGATTGCTATGGAAAAAGAACACATTTTACCATGAATTTAGACTTACATGTTGTATTTCTTTTCCAGCATAAATCCACAATGTAATGCATGTTTTTGTTAGACACCACAAAACACTCATCTTATGGTAAAGAAAAATTCCAAATTTAAAAGCTTTGACCATGAATAATTTTAATGTGAGCGTTTGTGGTAGTGGAACACTTAGATGGATGATAAAATGTATTTATATTACTCATGAGGCTATAATCATACCAACTTAAAATATGATTTACTTTTTTTATCCTTGTTTTTAAAGTTTTAGGTATCCCTCAGTCCCAAGAAATGTTTGAATTTTATATTTTGATTTTTGGGGGTTTTTTGCAGTTATAAATTAAATGCCCTCTTTATCCATTGGGGTGTGTGTGTGTGTGTGTGTGTGTGTGTGTGTGTGTGTGTGTGTGTGTGTGTGTGTGTGCGTGTGTGTGTGTGTGTGTGTTGTGCTGTGTGTTTTGTTTTGGGGTATTGTTCTTTGGACATTCTACTTGTCTGGCACCTCAAAGTGAAAAAGAATTAACTTTCTTTTCATATATGAGATTTCAATACATATGCTAAATTGTCAGCTATGATAATCAGGACTTTCTGTTGTAACACCAGCTAAATACTAGTCCAGAATTTCTAATGTAACTAGTGGCAGTTGATGAAAGATTGTCCTTTTATCAACAGTTTCTTTCTAGCAAAATGCTAAATGAAACACAGAAACAGACCTTTTAAATATTAACAGTGACAATTAGCGACCAGTAATGAATGACACTTTAATCATATTCAGATGATTAATATTATAAACAGCAAAAGATATAGAGACAATTTTTGGGAGGAGGGGTGGAGGGGATTAGTGTTCTAAAAGACAGAAGATAAATCAACAGCTAACAATTCAAGAGTAAGGAGTTAACAAGCCACTCCACCTCCCCTCCTTCCATTATCTTCTCTCCCCTTTATATTCAGTATAATAATTATAGCTAGTATTTAAATAGTATTTTACCCAAGTGCTGTCCCATTTAATACTTACAATGCCATTAGGATGAGGAAACTGAGGCTAGCAGAGATTTATGACTTGCCCAGAGTCAGACAGCAAGTGCCTAAAGTAGGAGTATGTATATTTACTTAAATCCCCCAGGAAATAATTTCATTTCTGCACTTCACATTACCTTTAGAGAAAGACTCAACATTAATAATATTATAAACAAAATCACATCAATTTAAATAAACATGTATTAAATATCTATTACATGCAAGGTACTGTGCTATGTATGTACCACACTCCTTGCAGAACAATAGAAAACAAACAAGGAATGTACATAGTACTGAGGAGATATGACATGTACAAAGCTCAGTGAATACAAAGTATTTTGAGGAGAAAGACAGTATGGATAGCTAAGAGTACGAGGCAAGGCTTCACTGAGGATGTGGCAACAGAAATTAAGGAGATGATCCTCAGAGATAGAGAGGTGGGTTAGTGTTAATATAGGAAGGAAGAGGCAGTTTGCAGATTTTGAGTAGGTGACCTATGGAATGCCAGTGGGAAAATAAGAGGGCATTTGAGCTGAAATGAGTAATACAAGAAGGGCTGTAGTATACTATAGAATACATTAGTATAGTAAACGTGATTTGAACTAGTTGGTGGAAAACCTCAAATGCCTAGTTAAGGAATTTTTATTTTATTCCAAAGACAATAGGGGCCTTTTATGGCTTTTCCCGGGATGAAGTAGGAGGAACGATGTGGTTAGATTTGCATATTAGGAAGACTAGAAGCAAAATTATTGAAGCATTTCAACATAGTGGTGTTGAGGACTTGAGAGAAATGTGAACTGGGAAATTAGAGAATTAATGATTAAAAATCTTGCATGTTTTTCTATAATGACGACTGTGTTTAAAGTGATTTACTCTGCTTTGGAAATGACAAAATGAAACAATTAGACACAGTCCTACTTATCCTTTTTTAATTATTGCCATTGCATTTAATTATTGCAAAGACAAAACAGGAAGTCTAGAATCCCATCTGTCCAGTGCCTACCTTGTTTTGTTGTCCTGTAAGCTTTGTCTGTTTTGAATATTTTATACTTGTGTTACAGTTTTAGGGTTAGAGTATTTTAAATATTTATTTCCTCATTCTACTTCCTGTATGCATGGTGCAGAAGCAGCTGTCTTAACCAGAAGATATAATTGCATAACTATTCTAAAATTTGAGTAAGAAATGTGTCTTAGATATAATGGCACCATTTTAATTCCCACTGAGGAAATACTCAGAGTTTTCAGGAATAAATATAGATGTCCATGACAAGAATGGCTTAGATTTTGTAGGATGGGAGCCTGATTGAGGAGGACTTCTCCTCCATACATGCACACACATGTATGTGGTATATACATATATATGTATGTATATGTATTATGAATAGGGGTAGGGGCACATGTAGGTATGTGAGTATATTCCCTCCCCAGCAACAAAGAATGAAAAAAAGAAAGAGAAAATGTTCAGCAAAAGTATATATACATTTTTTTGATGTGTTCTGAAAAGACAGTGGAGTAGGTCAGAAATTTCCAGGCTCTCCAGATTTCATCCATAAGGAGACAGAAAATCACCACAAAATGAACATAGAGCAGAAAAAAATAAAGGAGTAAATGTAGCCCCAAAGTGATATTCACAGTGCCTATGGTGGCCATGAATATGCCAGCACAGTTCTGAATTGCAAAGTACAACAGACTCTCCACATAGAAGACAGAGCCAAAACATTTATTCAAATACCAGAAAGCCAAATCCATCATAGTAACCAAGTCTATATATATTATCAAGCCTTCCCACAAACACTAACAATCCTAGCTGCCTGCTTTGTCTGTTCTTCCCAGCTCTGACTAGTCTGACCAACTTCTTCTCAGCTCTGCTCCAACCCCACCTCTTCCTGTTCCACTCTTTTCTGTTCAACCTGCTTAGCAAGCTCCTCTCACCACAGGCTTCATGTGACTAAAACTCACGTGACTTAGGCTTCTATGTGACCTAAATAGGTCACATAGGCCTACTAATGGATGGGAAATGTCTTCTCATTCCATTAAAAATACATTAATTCTATTAAAATACATTAACAATATAGTAAAGCAATTGTCCCTCCTAAGAAATCTTAAGAAGACCTCAGAAAAGATACCAGGAGCTGAAATTTGGTCTGAGTGAAGTGTTAACACCTCTAGGAGACTCTAATGAATTGACAAACTGAATTCTGAGGGAGACAGACTAGCCCTCAAAAAATTTTACCTCAACTTTTATATCATTCACTGACTCTAGAAATTTCACCTTAAGAACTTTCACCTCACAAAATTTTACCTCAAACTTTCATCCAAAGAAAAGCAGAGATTGAATGAGGGAATATTGAGGGGCCCCATGCTATTTCCAGAAGTCAGGCCTAGTGGTACTGACCAGGCATGATCCCGAACTGTGGGTATGAGTGACAAGGAGCAAGTACAAGTCTGATGAGTGCAGTATCACAGAGAGCAAGAATATTTTTGGAACAGCATGGTTGGGGATTAGGGGAGGAAAAGAAGAGTCTTTGCAGTTGAACATCCTTCTTGCCTTGTCCAGAATTCAGAAAATAAATCTAAGAAGGACCTGAGGAGTAGGGCAACATTACCCACAATTTGGGATTAAAACAGAATGATAATAAACTGCTAAAAAAAATAAAATAAGACAAATTAAAAATAAATATGAGTAAGTAAAGGTAAAAGAATCTGACCATTAATAGCTACTTTGGTGTAAAAGAACCCGTTCGTGCCCTAAAGAGTAATATCAGTGGTCACATATACAAAATGAAATCCTAGAAGAACTTGAAAAGGAATTCAAAAATCAAATAAGAGAGAACAAGGAAAAATTAGGAAAAAAATAAAAGCAATTCAAGAGAATTATGAAAAGAAAGTTAACCAAGTAGAAAAAGAGATGCAAAATCTTAAGGAAAAAAATGACTCCTTGAAAACTAGCATTGGGCAAGTGGAATAAAATGAGGCAATAAGACACCAAGATATAATAAAACTAAAGAAAATAGAAGAGAATCTGAAACATCTTCTTAGAAAACAACTGATCTAGAGAACAGATCAAGGGGAGATAATATAAGAATTGTCAGACTACCTATGATCAAAAAATAATCTGGAGATAATATTATAAGAAATTATTAAGGAAGAATGCCCTGAAGTTCTAGAACAAGAAGGTAAAGTAGAAACAGAAAAAATCCACTGATCACCACTTGAAAGAGATTCTAGGAAGAACACTTACAGGAATGTCATATCCAAATTTCAAAATTCCCAGGTTAAAAAGAAACTGTTGCAAGCAACAAGAAAAAAAACACTATTTAAATACTGTGGGAAAGTAATCAGGATTTCACAATACCTACCAGCTTCTACATTAAAAGACTATATGTCCTGGAATATTATATTTCAAAGAGCAAAGGTGCTTGCCTTGCATCCAAGAATAACATTCAGCAAAGTTGGGTATAATCCGAAATTTTTAAAAAAGGATATTTGATAAACTAAAAGACTTTCGGATATTTGTAACAAATAGACCAAAACTCAATGGAAATTTTGATATAAAAGATTCAGAAGAAATGTAAGGAAATCATCAAAGACTAATGATAAGACACTGATTAAGGTCAAATTGTTTATATGAAAATGCTATTGATATTCATAATTATTGGCTATTATTAATAGTAATAGTATTCTTAAAACTGCTATTACTAAGGGAGTTTGAAAGAAGGATTCGGGATGAGTTGGGTATAATGAGGTGATTCTAAAAAACAAAATTGGTCAGGAAAAGCTTAAAAGAGTAAATTATCCCATAAAAACAGGGCATGAAAGAAAGAACTAATACAGAGGAAGCAGGTGGGAGGGCAGGTAATATTGGAACCTTACACTCCTCTGGGTTGAAGAGGAAACAATGTATGCATCTGAAGATTTTTAGAAGTCTGAAGTTCTAGAGAGGTGAGAAAATGAGGGGATAGGCATGGGTAGGGACTTCTAGATAGGGTGCATAGATTAAGATTAAGAAGGTGGAGTGAACAGATCAAGGAAGGAACTTTTAGAAGAATGGGTAAAATAAAGACTAAGAGTAAGGGGAGAAGATAAGGTAAAGGGGACAGAGAAGCTGAAAAGGAAAATAGTGAATAAATCTAAGATGGAAGGAAATTCACAGATAGTAATTATTACTTTGAATGTGAATGGGATGAACTGACCAATAAAACAGGAACAGATAGTACAATGGATTAAAAATAAGAATCCAACAATATGTTGTTTACAAGAAACACGTTTTAAAATGTGAGACACACAGAATTAAAATGGAGGGTTAGAACAGAATTTATTATAATTCAGATGGTGCAAAAAAGGCAGGGATAGTAATCATGATTTTAGACAAAGTTATGACTAAAATAGATTTAATTAAAAGAGATAAAGAAAATTAGATTTTGATAAAAGGTACCATAGACAATGAAGCAATATCAATACTGAATCTATATTCACTAAATACTGTAGCATCTAAATTTGTAAAAGCTAAATGAATTACAGATGGAGATAGATAATAGTACTATAATAGTAGGACACTTTAATCTTCCCCTCTCAGAATTTAATGAATCTAACAAAAAAAATAAGAAAAAAGTTAAGGAAATTAATGGAATTTTAAATAAACCAGATATGATAGATGTCTGGGGAAAAAATGAATGGAAATAGAAAGGAATATACCTTTTTCTCAGCAGTTTATGGTACCTTTACAAAGATTAACTATAGTAGATAAAAATTTTATAGTTAAAAGCAGAAAAGTAGAAATATTAAAAGTATCCCTTTCAGGTCACAATGCAATAAAAATTATATTTAATAAGGGATCAAGGAAACACACATTAAAATTTAATTGGATATTACACAACCTAATCTTAAAGAATTAGTTGGTTAAAGAGCAAATGATAGAAACAATTATTTCATTAAAGAGAAAGACAATATTGAGACAATATTTCATAACCTAAGGGATATAGCAAAAATAGTGATTAGAGGAAATTTTACACCTCTAAATGCTAACATCAATAAAATAGAGAAAGAGCAGACTAATGAATTTGGTATGCAATTTTAAAACTTAGAAAAAGAAAAAATTTAAAATCCCCAATTAAACACTAAATTGGAAAGCCTAAAAATTAAAAGTGAGATTAGTAAAAATGAAAGTAAAAAATTGAATTAATAAATGCAACTAGGAGTTGGTTTTATGAAAAAATAAAATAGATAAACAATTGGTTAATTTTATTTTAAAAAGAGAGAAGAAAACCAAATCTCTAGTATTAAAAAATCAAAAGAGTGAATATATCAGCTTGAAAATAAAATTAAAGCAATTATAAAGAGTTATTTTGCCCAATTATATGCCAATAAATTTAACAATTTAGTTAAAATGGAAGAGTTTTTACAAAAATATAAATTGCCTAGGTTAATAGAAGAAGAAATAGAATATTTAAATTGACCTATTTTAGACAAAGAAATTGAACAGGCCATAAATGAACTTCCTAAGACAAATGCACTAGGGTCAGAAGGATTTACAAGTGAATTTTATCATTTAATGATCAACTAATTCCAATATTAAATGCATTATTTGGAATAATAGGTAAAGAAGAGATTCTACCAAACTCCCTTTATCAAACAAACATGTTACTGATAGCTAAACCAGAAAAAGTAAAAACATAAAAAGAAAATTACAGACCAATTTCATTCATGAATATGGATGCAAAAATCCTAAATAAAATACTAGCTAAAAGATCACCACAATTTTATTACAAAGATTACACATTATGATCAAGTGTGATATATACCAGGAATACAAAAATGGTTTAACATAAGGAAACTATTAACATAATTGGTTATATCAATAAATAAAAATTTAAAAAATCATGTGATTATATCAATAGATGCAGAAAAAGCTTTTGACAAAGTTTAACACTCATTTCCACTAAAAAAAATTTGAATATAAAAATACTAACAGCACTTGAAAGTATTGGTATAAAGGAATTTTTCCTTAAATTGATGAAAAGCATTTATCTAGAGTCATTAATAGCAAATGTTGGAGAGGACATTGGGAAATTGAGACATCAGTTCATGGTTGATGGAACTGTAAAATGATCCAATCATTTTGGAGAACAATCTGGAATTATGCCCAAGGAGTTATTAAATGATCTATATCCTCTGACTCAGCAATACCACTACTTGGTCTATTTCCAAAGATAATTAGGGGAAAAGGAAAAGAATTTATATGTTCTAAAATATTCATAACATCTCTCTTTGTGGTGGCAAAGAACTGGAAATTGCAGGGATGCCCACCAATTGGGGAATGACTGAACAAGTTGTGGCATATAATTGTGAAGGAATACTACTGTGTTATTAGAAATGGTGAGCTCAATGATTTTAGAAAAACATGGAAAGATTTGCATGAAATAATGGAGTGGAATGGAGTGGAACCAAAAGAATATTGCATATAGTAACAGCAATATTGTTTTTGTTTTGTTTTGTTTTTTATTTAACTTTTAACATTTATTTTCACAAAGTTTTGGGTTACAAATTTTCTCCCCTTTTATCCCCTCCTCCCCCCAACCCCAAGCATTCTAATTGCCCCTGTGACCAATCTGCTCTCTCTTCTATCCTCCCTCTCTGCCCTTGTCTCCGTCTTCTCTTTTGTCCTGTAGGGCCAGATAGCTTTCTTTACCCCTTAACCTGTATTTCTTATTTCCTAGTGGTAAGAACATTACAGTTGATCCTAACACTTTGAGTTCCAACTTCTTTACCTCCCTCCCTCTCCACCCCTTCCCTTTGGAGGACAAGCAATTCAATATAGGACAAATCTGTGTAGTTTTGGAAATGACTTCCATAATAGTTGTGTTGTATAGGACTAACTATATTTCCCTCCATCCTATCCTGTCCCCCATTACTTCTATTCTCTTATGATCCTTTCCCTCCCCATGAGTGTCGACCTCGGATTGCACCCTCCTCCCCATGCCCTCCCTTCTATCATCCCCCCCACCCTGCTTATCCCCTTATCCCCCACTCTCCTGTATTGTGAGATAGATTTTCCTATCAAATTGAGTGTGCATTTTGTTCTTTCCTTTAGTGGAATGTGATGAGAGTAGACCTCATGATTTTCTCTCACCTCCCCTCTTTATCCCTCCACTAATAAGTCTTTGCTTGCCTCTTTTATGAGAGATAATTTGCCCCATTCAATTTCTCCCTTTCTCCTCCCAATATTTCTCTCTCACTGCTTGATTTCATTTTTTTTTTAAGATATGATCCCATCCTCTTCAATTCACTCTGTGCCCTCTGTATCTATGTATGTGTGCGTGTGTGCATGTGTGTGTGTGTACTCCCACCCAGTACCCAGATACTGAAATGTTTCAAGAGTTACAAATACTGTCTTTCCATGTAGGAATGTAAACAGTTCCACTTTAGTAAGTCCCTTATGACTTCTCTTTGCTGTTCACCTTTTCATGGTTCTCTTCATTCTTGTGTTTGAAAGTCAAATTTTCTTTTCAGCTCTGGTCTTTTCATCAAGAAAACCTGAAAATCCTCCATTTCATTGAAAGACCATTTTTTCTCCTGAAGTATTACACTCAGTTTTGCTGGGTAGGTGATTCTTGGTTTTAGTCCTAGTTCCTTTGACTTCTGGAATATCCTATTCCATTCCCTTCGATCCCTTAATGTAGAGGGTGCTAGATCTTGTGTTATCCTGATTGTATTTCCACAATACTTGAATTGTTTCTTTCTAGCTGCTTGCAATATTTTCTCTTTCACCTGGGAATTCTGGAATTTGGCCACAATGCTCCTAGGAGTTTCTCTTTTTGGATCTCTTTCATGCGGTGTTCTGTGGATTCCTTGAATATTTATTTTGCCCTCTGGTTCTAGAATCTCAGGGCAGTTTTCCTTGATAATTTCATGGAAGATGATGTCTAGGCTCTTCTTTTGATCATGGTTTTCAGGTAGTCCCAGAATTTTTACATTGTCTCTCCTGAATCTATTTTCCAGGTCAGTTGTTTTTCCAATAAGATATTTCACATTATCTTCCATTTTTCCAATCTTCTCGCTATGTTCTGTGATATCTGTCTTTCTCACAAAGTCCTTAGCATCCATCTGTGCCATTCTAGTTTTGAAAGAATTATTTTCTTCAGTGAGCTTTTGAATCTCCTTTTCCATTTGGCTAATTCTGCTTTTGAAAGCATTCTTCTCCTCATTGGCTTTTTGAACCTCTTTTGCCAATTGAGTTAGGCTAGTTTTCAAGGTGTTAATTTCTTCAACATTTTTTTGGTTCTCCTTTAGCAGGGAGCTGATCTGCTTTTCATGCTTCTCTTTCATCCCTCTCATTTCTCTTCCCAGTTTTTCCTCCACCTCTCTAACTTGATTTTCAAAATTCTTTTTGAGCTCTTCCATGGCCTGAGCCCATTGGGTGGGCTGGGACACAGAAGCCTTGATTTCTGTGTCTTTGCCTGATGGTAAGCATTGTTCTTCCTCATCAGAAAGGAAGGGAGGAAATGTCTGTTCTCCAAGAAAGTAGCCATCAATAGTTTTATTTCTTTTCCCTTTTCTGGGCATTCTCCCCAGCCAGTGACTTGACCTCTGAATATTCTCCTCACACCCACCTCGCCTCCTGGTCCTCCCAGCTAGCGTTTGGGGACTGGGATTCAAATGCTGCTTCCCACCTTAGGGCTTTTGGCGGGGGCAGGGCTGCTATTCAGTGTGAGAATTAAGTTCAGGTGGTCAGGTTGGGGCAGGGCCGCCTCTCAGGCTCAGTTCCCTCAGAGGGTTTATGTACAGACCTTCCACAATGGATCCAGGCTTCCACACGCTTGGGGAGCCCCTGTCTGGAGCCGCCTCTCAGCTTCTATCTCCCGGGGGGGCCCGAGCCATGGGGGCACCCCACTCCCCTCTCGACCCTCCAAAGAGACTCTCTCACTGACCCCTGTCACCTGTGGGTGGAGGGGCCTGTGCCGCCGCTGGAGATCCCGTCCCCGTAGCCCGCTGGGATCTTTTCCTCACCGTGTTGCGGGCGCTGCAGGGCTGCACTCAGCTCCCAGTCCTGGCGCCCAGTCCGCAGCGCAAAGGACCCCCTGCGAGAGGTTTGCAGGTCTCTCCGGAACAGAAATCTCCCGTGCTCCAATATTCCGTGGCCTCTGGGTGCAGAATTCACTGTGAGTTGATCCCCTCTAGCCATTCTGTGGGTTGTGGGTTCGGAGCTATGTGTATGTGCATCTTTCTACTCCACCATCTTGGCTCCGCCCCAGCAATATTGTTTTAAGAATGACTTTGAGACTGTACGGCCCTTGCCTCGTGTTTAAGGAGATCCCAATGGGGCTTTCCAGTCTCCTTCTGTCAGTCTGTCCAAGAGAAGAGGAGCGAGAGAGGAGCAAAGCAGGGCATGGTGGACATCCAGACCTAGTGTGCCTACAAGAAACAGTCAACCATCTTCCAAAACAGTAAGTGAGTGCCTCTTGGGGACACAGCCAAAGACAAGCTGCCCACATACAACAAGAACATTGGGCTGGGCTTCAAGACCCCCAAAGAGGCCATCAAGGGCACCCATGTTGACAAAAAGTCCCCCTTCACCATCAATATCTCCATCAGAGTCAGCATCCTGTCTGGTGTGGTGACCAAGATGAAGATGCAAAGAACATCATCATCCACCAGGACTACCTACATCAGATCCTCAAATACAACTGATTGGAGAAACGCCACAAGAACGTGTCTGCATACCTGTCACCCTGCTTCTGGGATGTCCATGTTGGAGACATTGTGACCATGAGTGAGTGCAGGCCCCTCAGCACAGCCGTGAGGTTCAATGTACTGAAGGTCATCAAGGCAGCCAGAACCCAGAAGCAATTCCAAAGTCCTGAGCACCTTCACACTGGTGGTTCAGGGTGTGGGTATGGGTGGGGTTGCTGGCACTAGAGTGTCTGCCATGGCCAGGTCAGCCACTCAGCTAATAAAGGCATCCTTCTCACATTTAAAAAAAAAAAAGAATGACTGAGCAAATACGTTGTTTTTGTCTGTTATAAATACCCAAATTAATTATAAGACATATGAAAAAAGATGCTATCTGCATCCAGAGAAAAAACTGATTAATAGAAGTATGTACAGAATAATTTTACATAATTTTATATACCTGTTTGTGTCTACTGGTAACTAGGGCAGGGGGAAGGGAAGAAAAAAGAAATTTATGTGACCATTTTGTTGCATATTTGCAAGAAATAGCAAGTTCTGCATAGTCGATTTGCAGTTTCATGTACAATCGTCTTTTTATTGTATTATGTTATGGAAATGTTTGCTTTATTCCATAAATTAAAACACATTTTTAAAGTGCATACACACACACACACACACACACACACACACACATACACAAAGAGAGAGAGGAAGAGAGAGAGAGAGAAAGAAGTACTTTTGCCAACCTTTTTCTCTTTCCTTTTTCTTCATTGCTAGGGAAGAAGAAATGAAGATGATGTTAAAAGATGTTAATAAAAGTTTTAAAATGATTTGCGTAATTAGTTGACTATCCCTGAGGACTCTGTCCCAGACCATCATCCCCTCCCTCATACATACGTGTAGATACATACACGTGTTCAGTCATCATTTCCTTTTCAGATGACTCCCAAATCTACAAACCTTAGCTTAGTATCTCTCCTTATTTCCAGACCCACATTGAACCATTGACCACAGGATATCTTCCATCTCGATGTCCTAAAGACATTCAAAAATCAGGACTTAAGAGCATGCTTGAGCCAACTCAAGTCAGCTCTGCATTTGTTTGTTAATTTTGGATAGTTAAATTTTCAACACGCTCATTTATACTTGGGAAACCGACGAATATTACAAATTGAGACTTGGTTTTTTTTGGCTGATCTACTAGATCTAATAAAGTGATGGAGAAAAAATTTAAAATGCAGATTAAAGTTCAAAGTATATGTACATGTATGTATGTGTATGTATATACAGTGGGAAGGTATATATGTATATATACACATATTTAAAATGCAGATTATAAGCAAAAAAATATTTCAAATGGAGATTAAACTTAAAAGTGTGTCAGGGCATGTCTGTATCTGTCTGTGTGTGTCAAGAAGTCAGTTGTTAAACATTTTCCAGCATAGAAATGAATATGTCCCAAACGGAACCCATCTTTCCCCAAAAACCTTCATTCTTCCTGACTATCTTATTTTTTATAGAGGGCACCCACATCCTTCCACAGCAATCTTCAACACATTACTTCCCCAACCTCTTCTCTTGAAGTTACCACTCTTCTAGCTCCTCATCATCTGATGCCTATACTATTGAATTTACCTCCTACATGGTTTTCCTTTCTCCAGTTTCTATCCTCTTCAATCCGTCATTCACACAACTGGGAAACTGACATTTCTACAGCACAGATTTGAACATGCCACTTCCCATTCAAGAAGCTTAAGTGGCTCCTTATTGACTCTAGAGTAATACAAAGCATCAAATATGAGTCCATCCTATCTCCCCAGATGTCACATTTTTCCCCCTTACACATTCTATATTCACAAAAACTGGCCCACTTGCTGTTCCTCATACACAACATTTGGGCTAGCTAGATGGCTTAGTGATGCTGGGCCTGGAGTTAAGATGACTCCATCTTCATCCACCTTCAGACACCAGCTGTGTGACCTTGGGCAAGTCATTTAATGTTTGCTTCCCTTAATCCACTGAAGAAGAAAATGGCAAAGTACTCCAGCATCTTTGCCAAGAAAATCCCCTGAACTGTCCATGGGGTTACAAAGACTTGGACACAACTGAGTTAACTGAACAATTATACATTTTGTCTCCAGTGTCTGTGTTTTTATAGGCTATTTTGTAGGTTATTCTCCTATGTCAAGAATTCTCTTCTTCCTCACCTCCACCTTTTAGAAGTCCTGGCTCATTTCAAGGTCTCAGCTAAAGAACCATTTCCTGCTCTTCTTCTTTTCTTATTTTTATTCTCAATTTAAGAAATAAAACTTGCATTTCCATAACAGAAAAGAAAAAAAAAGATGATTGCACATAAAACTGCAAATCGATTATGTATTCATAAATAGAAGTATGTACAGAATGATTTTACACACACACATATTCACACACACACACACACACAGACACACAGACACACACACACACACACACACACACACACTTGTGTCTAATGTTAGTCAAGTAGCATTTCCTTGAGAGGCCTTTCCTGAACCCTTCAGTTGTTAGCTTTCTCCCATGGTAGTATCAAAAGTACTTTGTATACATTTGTATTTTTTTTTAATCTATACATGTATCCCCCAGAAAAACTCAACTCATTAAAGTTCCATTTCATTTACGCTTTTATATCCCCAGTGCTGGGTATTCTTTAGGCACATAATGAATAGTTGTTGAATTGAGTTGAACTGAGTTAAATTCACTTTGGACAGTTGTCTATTAGGAGTAACTTTTCCCAATTGTTCTCCAAGCCTAAAGTATGTTCGATGTAGGACAAAAAGGATATTTTTGTCTCCTTGTCTTCTTCTCCAAAGTAACAGTTAAAGTTATTGCTGTCACTGTGGCATCACGAGAATAGAGGTTTGATGCCTTAAAGAGGAGTCTGGAATGATTACACTGACAGATATTTCCTTTCTACTTCTTATGTTTGGTAAAGTTTTTGAGGTCATATCACTTTATTAGAGGAGCTGTTTTTCCATTCCCTGATTAAGTCTTCATCACTCCTACCTCCGTGTCATTGTTCCTTTCTTATAGATAGGTAGAATCAGTATCTGCCACCTCTTCCAAGGGCAGGGGTGCATGCCAGGCCAAATGACTGCAGTGGTGGATTCATAAATCCTGATCCTGTCACATTGCTTAAACTGAGTGTTTCAAGCCCATTGAGTGAGTGAGGTAGGGCTGAGTTCAGTAAACTGGAGCTCTCATTATTATCATTCGATCTTATTTTATTAGGTTAAAAAAATTACCGTGTTGGGGTCTGATTCATCCGACAGAATCTGCTGTAATTATCCTATTTCTGGTATATAATTCTGATGTAGTGTAGTGTGGTACTTGTGTGTTTCTGTGTGTGTGTGTGTGTGTGTGTGTGTCTGGAAAACAAACAAAAACAAACAGTTACTTAACCAAAGTTAAATGGGGTGGGAAGATAGTAAAAAATCACTTTAAAATTGCTTTTCATTTTTTTTACATAAAATCAGTAGAATTTTTTTCAAATAGAATATATTTTATAATAGAGAGAAACGGTGGGCAAAACCTTTAAACACAGTAACTTTGCTACAGTTGGCTATGAGACAATTGCATTTACCCTTATTTATTTTAATGTGCTTTAATGAAGCATGTAATCACTTAAAAAGCCAGTGTCTGGGTCATACCTAGAATAGGTCATTGACCTAGAATAAATTTTGCTAATGCAAGCGCTCTATATAACTAATGCTGACTTAGACAAGCTCCCATTAGGTCAGGTTCCATGTTGGCATAAAAAGAGGCATTCATAGGTCCTGAACAGTTAATAGGAGATTCACATACTTATAACATCAAAAGGTTAATCAATTAAGAATACTACAACACTTAAATTGGGTAGTTGCAGTGCCCTTTTTTCCATGTGGAAGTATATCTAGTCATCAGGAAAGGGTAACCTCTACATTTAGATTAGATTAATAGCCCAAGTACTGCCTTTTTCCTCTTTTTGTATTCCCAGGACTTGGCATAATGCCTGGCATATAGTAGGCACTTAATAAATGTTTGTTGATCGATAATTTATTAAGAGTGAGTTGTATAGCTTTGGGACATCCTCAGGTCTAAAAGACTGGATCCCATGTGGATGAGCTTTTTTTAAGCTCTTAGGTGTCCAGGAAGCCACCGGTATAGAGAGGCTACTAGTAATCTATCTCTAGGGAGGCACAACTTGAGATTTTCTTCTCTCCTCTCTCATTCCCCCAGTCAACACCCAGTAACAGATTTCTTGCTTTCTAGGGGGGAAAACCCCAACCCACCCCAAAACTAGTCTAATATATGTTGTTAGGGGTTGTATTGTGTGTGTGTATGTGAATGCATGCATTTGTGTGTATGTGTGTGTGTGTGTGTGAGAGACACTCATGGCGGTAGTGAACCCTATTAGATATTGTTGTTATCACAGAAGGGATGGGGCTGAAAACTAAGCTGAGATTTCTAAGAATTCTCAATTTTCTGAATGATACTTCACTTTCACTTTTCTTACTCCTAGTTGAATAATGAATCTGGTGCTGCACAAGCCCTAGAGTGCTCCAAGAGGAGAAAGGGGGTGGTGGCCATTTAAGTTTCTCCAAGTGAACCTATTGTTAAATAATGAGGACACTAAAGCTCTTTGGAAAATGCAAGAAACTATATGCATGGTAGCTTCAGATAGTAGTATCACCTGGTAGCCATATTATATACTGTATACCCTAACTGGTTAAGTATTTAGTTATCTATTGAGAGCTTGCTCTTCAGCTGGTTATGGAAAACAAACTTGTTGTGAGAAGCTAGGCTACATTATCACCCCAAAAATGCACACTTAGTTTATACTGCTACGACATAAATGGGCAAGGAAGTGAAGTGAGAATAGGGTGTGACTTATTTGAAAGGTTGTTGTGTTTGACCTTCATTCTAGAAGAGGGCCATGACATCAACATGATGACATGACCTGCATTTGACTTTGATTTGAGTGAGGAAGGGCTGTGCAAGGTCACCAGCCTCACTTTCTCCTCCAGAGTCATCTGGGTCTAATGGACTGATATTCATCAGGATGACTGGAGGTGGCCCAGGATGCAATGTGGGACCTTGACCATTGTAGGCTAAGGTCTTATCAGATTCTCACTTTGAGCTAGATACACCTATTCAATGAATATGCCTCTTTAAGTAGCTACTCAAGGGATGGTCCCTTTTTATAAAAGAAAAAAAAAACAAGCAAGAAATCAAACTGGGAGGGGAAGACCCTCAGGGTTCTGGGTAAAAGAGAAACAGTTACTATTTGAAAGGTGACTAAAGCTGGAATGGTGTAATGTGAGTATGTAATATTAAAATGCCTGGGTATTGAGATGGTTCTTTTCTAAGTGCAACTTTATACAGCCACACAGACATCTTGGTTTTTCTTACACATGAGATTGGATTTGTGTCGTAAACAAAAATTTGCTAAATAATCCACCCTAAGTCTTTCCTTTCGAAGCCCTTAAATCTTGTCAACCCAAGAGCTTTGAAACACCACTTAATGAAACAACACTAAATGTATGTAAGAATATACATTAGTCATCTTTAACTCATGGCAGCTTTCATCTTTCTAATCTTCATTGATCCTAACAAACTATAACGATTTATGTTTGAGGTAAATTTAACTGGGCAATAGTGTTTGTCTACTTTCAGAGCCAGGGACCTCTTGTGACTATGTTTCCTATTTGTGAGCAGTTTTGACCTCTTCAGACTCTTCCCTGGTAGCCATCTACTGCTAACACGGTTGTCCTTCATTCTCGAAGAAGACCAAAATGATGTCACCTTGATAAAATGATGTGGCTGACTGTGGCTGATCAGAGCAATAATGCTCTACCATAGATTGGGCACCGATAGTCCCTGCAGACATTTGGGGTGGTTACTCCATATTTTTGCATCCCACATTCCCTTTGTGCTGTTTCAATTCTGTTTTGCTCATAGAGCACAGCACCCTTTCTGATGTGGACACTCCATGCTGAGCAGTCCTGTGCCAGTGTCTTCCATGTTGCATAATCAAATTCAAAGTTCTTAAGAGAGACCTTGAGAGTGTCTTTGTATCACTTCTTCTGACTACCATGTGATTTTCTGCCCCATGCAAGTTCTTCACAAAATAGTCTTTTTGGCAAGCGTACATTTTGCATTTGAGCAACGTGTCCATCCCATCATAGTTGCGCTCTCTGAAGCATAGTTTAAATGCTTGGCAGTTTAGTAGGAGACGTGGTTGGTGAAGGAAATGTAAAGGTAAAAATTATAGTTCAAATAGAAGGAAGCATTTGAGCTCAGCCTTTACTGAAGATGTGGAGGTACCTGATTGCTCTACACTAGTCCCAAATTGGAAAAATTTGAGAAACCTAAGTCTAAATTAAACCCTAGTTCCAGAGCTCCTAGCCTCTGGGTTAGAAAGCCAGATTGAGGTCCAGTGACTTCAATGATAATCTGAATTGGCTGGTGGAAAGGGAAAAATTTATTTCCAATGTAGCCTTTCTCACTCTGTAACTTTTATTTCTTCCTCCCTTGGACTATTGTCAGGATTTTTACCTTGAATTACCTCAGCAACTCTCAATACAAAGATTTCTCATCAAGGTGCCCAGTGCATTGGATTAGTATCCACTTAAACCAGATTTCCCTAAGCTGGACCTTCAAAAACAAGGGTACCCACTGTTTGTTTTTTGGTCTGGTTTAGTTATTCTTAAAGAGAGGGCAGGGGAAAGAGAAGGAATAGAAGCAGAAATGAATAGGATAGAGGGAAATACAGTTACTAATCATAACTGTCAATGTGAATTGGATGAACTCATCTACAAAATTGAAAAAGTTAGATGAATAGATTAGACACAAGAATCTTGCAATAAGTTGTTTATTTTAAAAAATGCTTGAAACAGAAAAAATATACATAGAGTCAAAATGAAGGGGCTAGAACATAATCTATTATGATACAGTTGAAGTAAATAAAAAGGTAGGACTAGCAACTATGATCTCAGACAAAGAAAAAACAAAAATGGAATTAATGAAAAAGATAAACAGGAAAACTACATGTTGCTGAAGCATACCACAAACAATGAATTAATATTAACACTAAACATGTATACACCCAAAGGCATAGCTTCTAAATTCTTAAGGGAAAAGTGTAAGTTGCAGGAAAAAATAGTAAAACTATAATGGATTTCGATTTAGCAGTCTAGACCAATCAAACGAACAAACAAAAAGAAATAAGCCAGATAGAAATGAGGGGCTAAATGGAATTTTAGAAAAAGTTAGATATGGTAAACCTTTTGATGATATTGTTATGGGACTAGAAAGAAGTATACCTATTTCTAGTTGTGCATATCACCTTCAAAAAATTCAACATGTATTAGGGCATAAAGACAATAACAATGAAACAACATACCAAAAGTTGTAAGATGCAGTTTAAGGGAAAGCATACAATTCTAAATGCTTCTCTTAATAGAGAAAGACCAGATTACCAAATTGGAATACAACTAAAACAGTTAGAAAACCAATAAATTAAAAATCTCTAATTAAATATCAAAATAGAAATCCTGAAAATCAAAGTAAAGATGAACAAATTAGTGACCTGCCAAGACACATGCACGAACTATATGAACATAATTACAAAATACTGTTTACATAGGTAAAGAAAGATTTGAATAATTGAAGATATTTGGAGAATGGAGTAAAATTTACAAGAAAATAATCATTCCCTAATTGGTAAATCATCAAATACGAATAGGCAATTTTCCAAAGAAGAAGTCCAACATATAAATAGTTATATGAAAAATGCCCTAAATCATTAATAATTAGAGAAATGTAAATTAAAATGACTCTGAGATATGACCTCATAACCATCAGATTGGCTAGGACGGTAAAAAAGGAAAATGGCAAATGCTGAAGGGGATATAGGAAATCCAGTGTGTTAATGCACTGTTGTAGGAGTTGTGGAATACAACCATTCTGGAAAGCAACTTGAAAATATGCTCAAAAAAATCTGTTAAATTGCATGTTTCCTTTTATCCTGTAATATCACTAGTAGGTCTATATCTAAGAGATCAAAGAAAAGAAAAAGCATCCAAATATACAAAAATATTTATGACTACTCTTTTTTGTGCTAGAAATTAAAGGAACGACCATCATTTGGGTAATGGCTGATATCTGAATGTGATGGAATACTATCGTATTGTTATTCAGTCATTTTCAGGCATGACTGACTTTCCATGAGCCTATTTGGAGTTCTCTTGGCAAAGATATTGGAATAGTTTACCATTTCCTTCTCCAGCTCATTTTACAGTTGAGAAAACTGATGCAAACAGGTTTAAGTGACTTTAATTAAGGCTTTCCTGACTGCAGGCCTAATCCTCTATCCATCGTGCCATCTTAGCTGCCCTACATGGGCAATACAATAGTATTTTATCATGCCATAAGAAGTGATGAAATTATAGTTTTCAAAAAGCCTGGGACAATTTGTATAAACTGTTACAAAATAAAGTGAATAGAACCAGGAGAACATTTTTTTATCTTAGCAGTATTTTAAAGATCAATAAAATGACTAACCATTATTCCAAGAACTCATGATGAAACATGCTTTCCAATTCCATATAGACCAGTTGATTGATTAAGGTCATCAGACTGTATTGGCCACTTGTTGAGAAAGGAATGGAAATCTGGGATAACCAGATTTGCCTAGCTATATTGATTAGGTTTCTGTACACCCATAAGAGCATATTTATCAATTTGTGGAATTGCAAAGGTTCTGCCAAAT
The DNA here is from genome assembly GCF_028372415.1 of Notamacropus eugenii. Taxonomy (NCBI): domain Eukaryota; kingdom Metazoa; phylum Chordata; class Mammalia; order Diprotodontia; family Macropodidae; genus Notamacropus; species Notamacropus eugenii. The sequence continues at coordinate 409,460,255 of NC_092876.1, read as the reverse complement.
GAGATAGCTGTAATGAGTGGACTTGAGAAATTTTGACCAGAAATCAAGAAGTAGAAAAAATCCAGATAGAAGACAATCTAATGATCGAGGGAGGTGAAGAAATAGGGCTTAAGTGAATTGCCAAATCCAGCAAAGACACAATAACTCCAGAAGGCATAGCAAGAGGACGTGCCCAGAAATGTCCAGTTCTCTTTATTGTAAGATTTTAAGGAAGCAATATTGGAAAGAATATTACCTGCACTTACACCACCTTGCTAAAACACTTACTGTAACCCTGGATAGTTCCTGTTCTCTTTGAACCTCTTAGGCTTTCTTGTCTAAGAGGGTATGTCTCACTCAGAATGAAAAATGCTATAGGACCTTAGCATGAAAGGGCCAGGGTCTCACATTGCATCCTGGGCCATCTCCAGCCATCCTGATGAATAACAGGCCATTGGATCCAGATGGCTCAGGAGAAGAAAGTGAGATTGGTGACCTTGCACATGCACAGCCCTCCCTTACTCAAATCAAAGTCAGCTGGAAGTCATGTCATCATCTTGATGTCATGGTCATCTTCGAAGTGAAGGGCAAACAAGAAGACAGCTAATGGACTCAAAGTAAAGATTGAAGTGTATTTTTTCTTGTCTTTATTTTGAACATAGCCAACTTGAAAATTTGTTTTGTGTGACTACATATTTGCAACACTTTCTTTTCCATGCTTTCTCAATGGTTAAGGGAAAGGGAGTGAGGAAGGAGAGGATTTGGAATTGAAAATAAAATTTACTTTGAAAAAAAGAATAATTATGGCGTAGAAGTTACTCCTTCTATAGTTGATAAAATTAACTTTCAAATTGATATGAATGAGAAAATTTTATTTCCTTTGAGAGTTTATTCATGTCCTGATTTGATTTCTCCTTCTGAGATTGGGTTATTTAGATGCTCTAGTTCTAGTTACTGTTAATCTGGGGATTTTATATGTTTCATAACTATTCATCTATTCCAATTATATTTTCAGTTTTATCATGATATAATTAGCTATATTAAAGTCTTCTTATAATTAAAATTTTTTCTCTTCCTTGGTGGTTAATCCCTCTCTTTATTTCAGTGCTTCAGTGGTATAAATTCCTCACATCCTCTCCAACATTTGTCATTTTCTTTTTCTGTCCTATTCAGTCAATCCAATAGGTGAAGGATAGTACCTCAAAGTTGTTTTAATTTGCATTTCTCTAATCAATAGTCATGTAGAGCAATTTTATATGACTATAGATAGTTTTGATTACTTTGTCTGAAAACTGCTTGTTCATATCTTTTTACATGATTTATCAACTGGGGAATGGCTCATAATTTTTATAAATTTGGTTCAGTTTTCTATATATTTGAGAAATGAGACCTTTATCAGAGATATTTGCTGTAATTTTTTTCTCAGATACAATTACTAATTTTGTATTTCCCTCCATCCTATTTCCTCCCCTGTTTATCCTACTCTCTCTTTTCACCTTGTCCATCCTCAGAAGTGTTTTGCTTGATTACTGCCTTCCCTAATCTGCTATCTTCTCCATCACTTCACCCCTTTTTTCCCTTCCCCTCTTACTTTCCTGTAAGATTTCTATACCCAACTGAATGTGTATGTTATTCTCTCTTTGAATCAATTACAATGAAAGTGAAGTTCAAGTACTCCTGACCCCCTCCTCCATCTTTACCTCCACTGTAAAAGTTCATCCATGCCTCTTTTATGTGAGATAATTTCCCCCAATTCTTCCTCTCCATTCACCTTCTCCCAGTACATCCATCTTTCTCACCCTTTCAATTTTTTATATTATCGCACTATATTCAACTCACACCCTTGTACTATGTCTATGTATATTCATTCCAACTGCCCTAATAATAAAGTATTTTGAAGTTATAAGTATCATCTTCCCATGTAGGAATGTAAACAGTTTAACTTTATTGAATCCCTTATGATTTTTTTCCTGTTTACTTTTTAATGCTTTTCTTGAGTCCTATACTTGAAAATGAAATCTTCTGATCAGCACTGTTCTTTTCATCATGAATGTTTGAAAGTCCTCTATTTGATCAAATATCCATTTTCTTCCTTGAAGGATTAAACTCAGTTTTTGTGCTTTAGGTGATTCAGGGTAGTAATCCTAACTCCTTCACCCTCCAGAATATCATACTGCAAGCCCTCTGGCCCTTTAACCTAGAAGCTGCTAAATCCTGTATTATCCTGACCTTGTTCTGCAGTTTGAATTGTTTCTTCCTGGCTGCTTGCAATATTTTCTTCTTGACCTGGGAGGTTTGGGATTTGGCTATTATGTTCCTGGCCTATTCTGTTTTTGAAGATGTCATTTTCTTCAGTATTATTTTTTGTGCCTTCTTCACCATGCTGATGACTCTTTTTTCATGGTTTTCCTGCATCACTGTCATTTTTCCCCAATTTTTCCTCTATTTTTCATATTATATTTTTCTTTTGTATTTTGTCCAGGAATTCTTTTGGGGTCTGAGACTAATTCAGATTTTTCTTTGAGACTTTGAATGTAACAGTTTTGACTTTGTTGTCTTCTTCTGAGTTTGTGTTTTGATCTACCTTGTCATTATAGTAGCTTTCCATGGTCAGGATCTTTTTGTTGTTGTTATTTGCTCATTTTCCCAGGCTATTTCTTGACTTTTAGCTTTATATTAAAGTTGGGCTCTGCTCCTGGGGTGGAGAAGCACTCTCCCAGGATTCAAGTATTTTGTGCAGCTCTTTTCAAAGTTAGTTTGGGGGTTTTGTAAGCTTTCAGTTCTTCTGAGGTGGTATGATCTAAGGAGAGGTGTTTACTTCTCTCCTGTCCTATGCTTTGATCTGTGAGCAACCACAAGCACTCTTTTTCTCCCCGGCACTGTAACCAGGGTCCCTGCTTCCCTGCAACCTCAAATTCTGGTATGCCACTGCTCTTCCTCACCAAGGGACTGTGACTCAAATCTGAGTATAAGCAATATAACTGAGACCTACACCCAGTGCCAGCAAATGTACCCTTGTAATCTCCTCTGACCAGTTATCCAACCCCTTACTACCTAGGAACTGAAAGTTCTAGAAGCAGTTGCTGCCTTTATTGATTCACTTGCACTGAAGATCTGCTGCTGGTTTCCTGTGGCACAGCTTCTACTGGTGCAACCAGAGCTACACTGTGCTCCACTCCCACACAAGTTTAATAGACTTTTCCTATTGACCTTCAAAGTTGTCTTGGGCTGGAAAATTTTTTCACCCCATCATTTTGTGGTTGTTGATACCTGAGAATTCATTTTGAGACATTATTTAAAGTTGTTTAAAGGAGAAATTGGGAGAGCTTAGGTTAAGTCTCTGGCTTTTGTCTACCATCTTGGCCCTACTCCTCTATATTCCAATTTTTAAAAATTCCTTTCACAATGATGATTAATAATCCTGAGAATTACACCTGAAGTTTACTGTTATCTATCTTTTCCTAGCAAGTTACAATTTGTTTTCTTTGACATGATAGCTCTGAAGCTTGGAAACCTCATTTCTGGGTAAGTTAAACCTGAAATTCCTTTTTGCTGGTATTTTGTGGATTCTAATAATCTTTACTTAGTCCTCTGGTTTAGTACTTCCAAAAATTTTCTTTTATGACTTCCTGAAACATGATATTCATGTTTTTTTCTGGAAATCCAATGATTTGTCAGTTATCTAAAATTCATTAACTTCCAGGTCAACACAGACATCACATACATTCTTCTAATTTGACTTTTGTTAAACTTTGCTCTATTTTTTATGTCAATTCACTTTTATTGTTGTATGTTCAATTTTTAATTTGTTCAATTTTATTTCAGTTGTTTACTTTATTTGTATCTTTTCTTTTAATATATCAGTTCTCTTTTTCAGTTTTTGTTAAGTTCTAATTTCACCCTTTAATTTCTCTTGTAATTTTATTAAAATTTTAAACCACTCTTAGATTTCTTTTGTGTATTTCATTGTCTTTTCAGGAATACTAGTTTTAGTTCTTGTGGAAATATCCTTTTCTTATATAAATTTCTCCTGGCATTCTTTCATCACATAATTCTTATTAATTATATTAGGAACTATGAGGTGGAGATTTCCTTGTGGAGTGCTCATGGATTTATCCATTTCCCTTTTGTCATTTGCTGTTTACTTAATTTAATATGTTTAACACTTGTCTCCTAGAATAATGGGCACTTTGGTTTGTAAAAATCCTTTTGTTCAGATATTTTAACAGAAATCTTTTTTAAGTTCTTTGCCTGAACACGGCAGTCTAAACCTCAGGATGCTGACATAGGTCTAGAGCACTATACTGGACCCTACTTTAAATATATGTCACCAGAGGGAAACATTTTCCTGTCTTACAGGTCCAGGTATGAGTGCTTTCTATATTCTTTTTTATGTTTGGCAAACATTTTCTTTGATCCGGTCTTTGTTAACTCAGTGCTTGTGTAACATAATAAGAACCTACAGGAGAACTAAGAACAATCTCAATGTATATACTATCTGTGCTACTCTAAGTTTGGTATAGATTAAATGGAATAAAAAAAATAATTAACATATTTTTCACTAAGAGCCTGTTTTTAAGTTTATAAACTCCTGAAGAATAATTACAATTAAAGGACATTTCAGTCCTTCTGCTTGATTTTGACGTTTTGCATTTCAGATAAAAGAAAAGGATGCCTTAAATTCAGTGATCTGAGTTTAGGAGATGCCTTCATTGACTTGTTTAAGCCAAGACTAAAATCAACAATGATAATGTATACAAGACCACTCAGTAATTGTGGAGAACCCGTATTTGAACAGGATTATACACTCAATGCTAATTTCAACATAACTAAGAAAACTGTCTGGATTATTCATGGATACAGACCAACAGGCTCCACCCCAAGCTGGCTTTTCACCTTTCTTGAACGTTTGCTGAAAAAGGAAGATGTGAATATAATTGTAGTAGACTGGAACTGGGGTGCTACAACTTTGATTTATCAAAGAGCTGTGCAAAATACCAGAAAAGTTGCCATATTTTTAAAGGAACATATTGATAAAATGTTGGTAAGTTTGGCATTTGGAATTTATGACATGCATTACAAAATATGCTAGAATTTGTAAATACATACATATACATACATTTGTATATGTATATGTGTGTGTATAAAAATGTGAAATAGCAATGAAGCATCATTATTACAAGATACTTTCAGGTACCAAAAGGTTTTGAAGATGAATACTTTTACACAGCAGACTGAAATCTCCCTAAAAGCATAATTGTACATGAAACTCTGAATTGGGTCGCAGGGATGGATAAAAATAAACTTGCATTTAAAATTGCATATTTATAATGCTGAAATAATGATTTTAAATTTTAGCAATCTTCTTTCTAGGAGTTCATTCTCTTCTTATTGTTAAATATTTTGTTCTTCTGATATGTGTATATGTTCATTTCATTTAATATTCTAAGTTATACCTCTTGAGAGTAGAGGGAACACAATTTGTAATGTTTTCAAAACAATTCAAATTATATTTGCATAGTATTTTGTAGTGCAGGGAGAATTGTGACTAAAGAAAAACTTTTATACGAATCTGGAATACTGTGGGTCTTATTTATAATATTCTCAGAGAGAGAGAGAGAGAGAGAGAGAGAGGAGGAGGAAATGAACATTCTCAAATAGATAAATGAAGCCCTGACTCATGCTCTGCAGGTCTTGAGCTACATTGAACAGTTGACATGAGGGTAGTATCAAGCAGAAAGGAGCCAAAAGGGACCTACCCATAAAGGTTTAAGCAGCGTTGTTAGTCATGCTTCACTACGAACCTCCATACCTTTCTTATAGGAATGTGTTTTGTTCCTTCAAATTTAAGCAGAAAGAACAGGTCCCTATTCATTTCTCATGGAGAGAAAGAAAGAGGAGAACCCTGAGAAGGGGAAGAAGCTGGGCACAATAAGAAAGACAAGTCAATAGAGCTCTGGGTGATAGAAGGTAGCAGATGTTACCAATAGCGATGACAGCAGTACAATTTTTCCATACTGGGGCTACCTATAATGAGCATTTGAAACTTGTGGAAACATTGTGTTGTAGTATAACATGGTTGTTCTTGCCCTTCCCTCCCATGTAGTCAGCTATATTTTACTTCCCTTAGGATTCTCTTATACCCTACAGAATTTGGGCAGTCCCTCTTTTCTGCCACTGGCTTGAGTCACCAAAGATTGAGTTACTTCAGAGATAGAACATGAAGAAACTCACTAACTCCCCTCCCCCAACATATGATCCTTAATACTACCTCAGTCACTGGGGAAATAAAGGAAACTAGACACAGTTTAGCCCAGTTCCTATATACTATTAGTCTTACTAAGTTTTAGTCCAAAGCTTTGTTAGGCTAGGGTCCTATTGTTTGGGATTTCTCTGTTGAGCTGGATGCATACTGGCTTGCACTGCTGTACTCTTGCGTTCCATGATTACATATTCTGGCTCAGAGGTTCAACTCTCTATATCTAGAATAGAAAAAAGATGAAGGAATAAAATCAAAGCGCTGGGTCTTTTTCTTGGGGCCACATAGCCTAAGGTGGGGAGCTAGGTGGAGAGGTGACCCTCAGAACCCTTCTCCCATATCATATGGCCCCATCAGTTGGTAAATGGAGTCCTTCCCCCTCAGACACAAACGCAGTGAAAGCCAGATGCTGTTTCTTCAGTCATTAAAGATGTAGATATTTCTGCCCACATAACAAAGGAATAAGGCTGCTTCCCAACATGTGACAGAGTAAAACAGAATGTCCATCCATGTTCCAGTCCTCCAATGTACCTGAAGTAGGTTTTCTAGCATTTTCCACATAGGTAACAACATCCTCAGTTAAGTAGGCTTGCACCAAGCCTTGTTGCACTCCCCTGGTTTGCAAAATTTGTCATTGCTGTCAAAGAGGAGGGGTACATTTAATACATTTTCCACATCTGTATTGCCAAGGCAATATTCACAGCACTGGTGGTGACTATGAACATGCCAGCATAATTCCCAGTCGCCAAGTATTAAAAAGTCTCCATACAGAAGGCAGAAGAAACACACTTATTTAGACACCAGAAAGCCAAATCCCAGAACCAGAAAGCAAAATCTGTCATGGTGACTAAAAAGTTAATAAACATGATTGCAGCAGGGGGCAAAACCATTCTCAAACCTACCCCCCTCCCCCAGCCAGGACCTTCTTACTATCTACTGTCATGATCCTGAACCTTGCTGTGTCAGTTAGCCTGCATTCTTTCGCCTCTGACCCAATTCTGCTCACTTACTTCCTCCCAGTTTCACTCTACCCTTTCTGTTCTGCCTGTTCAGTAAGCTCCTCCTACCACCTATGACTTAGGCTTCCAGGTGATTTAAGTAGATCTTATGGACCTATTAACGAATGAGAAAGATCTTTCCATTTAAATTACTATTACAACATCCCCAATCCAGAATAGTCATCTGGGATCTCTGGAAAGCTATAAATATTGTTCTTTCCCTTGCTTACCCATTGCAATAGAGGAAAGAGTTTCAAAACAGTCAGTGGAGCATGATCTTACAGATGGAGGTCATATAACCTTAATCCCACATATTGTAACAGTAGTTTAAATGGGAAGACCTTTCACATTCATTAATAGGCCCATGTGACCTACTTCAATTACACGGAAGTCACGTGGTAGGAAAAGCTTGCTGAACAGGTGGAACAAGAAGAGTAGAGCAGAACTGGGAGGAAGTTAGTGAAAGCAACTGAGAGTGGAGGAGAGAGGTTGCAGGCAGGCGCAGCTAGTGTTGTGAGTGTTTGTTTGTAAGAAGGTCCCAGCAGGACAGGGAGGCTTGGGAATGGCTTTGTCCCTTGCAGTGCTAATGTGTATTGATTTCTTGGTTACTATGAGGATTTGGCTTTATGGTGTTGGGATTTGGCTTTCTGGTGTCTGAATAAATGTTTTTTCTTCTGCCTTCTATATGGAGAGTCTGTTATATTTTGTGATTCAGAATTATGCTGGCATATTCATAGTTAATCTCAATATTGTGAATATCACTGGCAGTATACATATATAGGCAAAAATGACATATCCCCAAATATAAAGTTTTGCAGAGTCATCAAAAAGAGATCATTTTTAAAAGTTTACCAAGATTGCTGCTTGCTTGGTATGTACCAAATAATAAATATACGTATTCCTAAACTAACAAGCAAAAAAAGTGGAGGAGGGAGAAGAGAGAGGAAAAAAAAAAGAAAAATAAAATTGGCTTCCTTCCTCAGCTGGAAACTTGGTCCATACAAACCTTTACAGACCACATGGCAGTCTCCACATAGGGACTTAGAACCTGATCAAGGGATTCAAACTAACCAAACTTCAATCTCTTTCAAACCCTTTTCCTGATTTTCTGGACTTCAAAACTATGACTCTGCTGATACTCAATCCTGAAACTTTTCTCAGCACCTAGGGCTTCCTTGCTGCAGGGCATCCAATTATCCCTGTGGTCTTCTTATCCTTCCACACCCTCTTCTTCCATCAGTGAGTTGTTATACCAATTACAGCTGGGGTTCCTGAACTCGTCATTGTGATATAGCATGAAACCAAGGTCTCAGATATCTGTATCTGCTCTTGCCACCTTCAGGATCCATTTGCACCTACATGACTACTGAGACTGGCCTGTTCTTGAACTAAAATTTCACCACTGTCTTGATCCCATTTGCTAGGGTTCTGCCCAGAAAGGGAAATCTAATTATTTCTAAAATGGTTTGGTTATAAATCTAATGTATAAAACCCAGTAGTTTTAGGAATGCCATTGTCTCCCTTGCTGACATTCCTTAGAGAACCAGTTGCAATGGGAACTCAGCTTTATGGAGTTATATGTGCATAAATTGTTATGTTAACCACCTAAAAAAGGATCCCCCATCTGTGATTTCTAACTTATTTAACTGATTTTGCAAAAGTCTTCTTTCTATTCCTCTGTCATATACATCTCCGCCTCACAGGAAGACTCTGTCTTACCTCAGTGATACTTACTCTCTGTATGATCTTGGGCAGGTCATTTAATCTCACTGGGACTCAGTCTGTGCATCTTTAAGAGGACACTAAGGTCCTTTCTGTCTCTAAATTTAGGATGCTATGGTCTACTCCCTCCCTTATATAAATGGAAAAGTTAAATTTATTAAAAATCTGATGTTATTTAAAATAAAGCTAACCAAACAGTGCCCTGCAGGAATAATACAGCAATTCCTCCTTAGTTAGTCCCATTACAACAATACTAGCAAACTTGTCAGATTTAACCATATATTTGCTGATGTATTGTTAATATAAAATCATAAGGTTAAAATAGAGAATGGAAACATAGAAATAGATATCAATCTAAGCAAGTTAGGATTCATTCTTTCATGGCCCCACTATAAATAAAAGATTCATTCTCTTTGTTTTTTTAAGTCCCTCACATACTTAACTTTTATATTTTAACCTGTTTACAAAGCACATGCCCTAAAAAAGGAAAAAGTTTATTTTTAACATGATTGATTTAACTCTGACAGTAATGGTGGTAAAGTTATTGTTTTCCACTAGAGTTTTGTGGCTTATTTACATGACAGTTCTCAACCATGTGGTGCAGTAGATAGAGCACTGAGCTTGGGAGCAGGAAGCTTTATCTTCATGAATTCAAATCTGGCTTCAAATACTTAATTAGCTGTGCGACCCTGGGTAAGTCACTTAATCCAGTTTGCTCAGTTCCTCAACTGTAAAATGAACAGGAGAAACAAAGGACAAACCACTTCAGTATCTTTGCCAAGAAAACCCCAAATGGGGTCACAAGAAGTGGAAAACAACTCAACAACAAATCATATTTTGTGTCTCTAAATAAATTTGGATCCTTTCCCTAATTTATGGCAGTCAATTTTGCATATTTCCTTGTGTTGTATAGCTAACTACAAGAAGTCTAAAATAAGCAATTTTTTATTTATCTCGGATCCTCATTTAAGATGATATTTTTAAAATTACAAGAAAAATCTGCCAAGCTCAAAATATCATGTTGTTTTTTCTGGAGGGGGGTTTACACTAGAATACATGCAAAAATTATTGACAGAGTCATAGTGGAGATGATAACACAAATAAGTAAAATAAAGAAATAATTTGTGTACAAGTTATTTTAAATTTTTTAAAGAAAGACAGTAGCTTTAAAATAATGTCTAAAACCTTTTTTCATCTTTTTATATATTTTAATAAATTTAAATTAATAATTATTTTAAGCTTTCATTTTTTAAAAATATAGAATTTTAAATTTTCTCCTTTCCTTGAGCTCCTTGACCACTGATTAAGAAGGCAATTAATATTATTTATATATACGAAGTAATACAAAACACATTTCCATGTTAGCTTTGTTGGAAAAAAGCGAGGAAAATAAAGTAAAAAACAGCATACTTCAATATGCACTCAGTTCATTAGTTCTCTTTCTGCAGCTGGATAGTATTTATCATCATAGTTCCTTTGGAATTTTCTTGGATCATTATATTTATCTAAGCTAATTTTTTCCCTGTTTATCATCATTGTTGTTACTGTGTATAATGTTTTCATGGTTCTGCTCATTTCATGTTGCATTAATTCACAGAAGTCTTCCCATGTTTTTGTCTGAAACTATACCCCTCATCATTTCTTATGGCACAATAGTATTCCATACCAACATTTACTACAACTTGTTCAGCTATTAACCATAATTTCCATTTTTTTACCACCACAAAAAAAAATGCTATGAATCTTTTTATACATATAGATTTTTTTTTTTTGCATTTTCTTAGATCTCTGGAGTACAGACCTAGCAGTGGTATTTTGGGGTCAAAGGATGTGCACAGTTTTATAACCCTTTGGGTATAGTTCCAAATTGTTCTGAAGAATGGTTCCGCCAGTTCACAATTCCACCAACATTGTATTAGTGTAGTTATTTTACACATCCCCTCCAGAATTTGCAGTTTTCCTTTTCTATCATGTTAACCAATATGACAGGTTTGAGATTGTATCTCAGAGTTGATTTCATTTGCATTTCTCTATTAGAGATTTAGAGCATCTTATCATGTGACTATTGAGACTTTTGAGTTCTTTTTTAAATGTCCTGTTCATATTACTTGACTACCAATTGGGAAATGGTTTCTTTTAGTAAAATAGATTCAGTTCCTTTTATACTTGAGAAATGAGGCCTTCATCATAGAAACTTGCTGAAAAAAATTTCCATAGTGCCAACTTTCTTTCTAATTTTGATTGAACTGATTTTGTTTGTGCAAAACCTTTTTAATGTCATGTAATCAAAATTATTCATTTTATTTCCCATGATCTTCACTATCTCCTGTTTAGACACAAATTTTTTCCTCATCCTCAATGACAGGCCAATTTTTCCATGCTCACCTATTTTGCTTCTGATCTCATCCTTTATGTCTGGGTCATCTCCCATTGTCCTTATGAATATCTGGCCAGGTGGCTCTGGAGGACAAAGTGAGGCTGGTGACCTTGTACAAACCTCCCTCACTCAAATCAAAGTCAATTGCAAGTCATGTCATCATTTCCCTGATGTCAAAAACAAAGAACAAACAAATAATCCTTTATATCTAAATCATGTCTCTATTTTATCTTTATGTTAGTATATAGTGTGAGATCTTGGCTTCTGCCTAGTTTCTGTCTGATTGTCTTCCAGATTTCCCAGATTTGGGGGTCAAATAGTGAGTTCTTGCTCCTGAAACTTAGATCTTTGGGTTTATCAAACACTGAATTACTATGTTCATTTACTATTGTATATTGTGTACCTCATATATTCCCCTGATCCTCCACTTTACTTCTTAGATAGTACCGGATTATTTTTTGATGATTATTGCCTTGTAATGTACTTGATGATCTGCTACTACTAGGCCTCCTTCACTTTTTTTTCTCATTGATTCCCTTGATATTGTTGAGAGCTTGTTATTATTCTTTTCTGGCTCTTAAAAGTAATTCTTTGGAAGTTTGATTGTTATGGTAGCAAAACCATATTTGTGTTATAGAAGGAATTTGCTTGAACTCCTTCTTTACTTATTTTTTTTCAAATAGTTTATATTGTATTGGAATTAATTGTTTTTAAAATGTTTGGTAGAATTCACTTGCAAATCCATCTGGTCCTGAGCTTTCTTTTTCTTATAGAGTTCACTTTTACATGTATCTTTTTATTTCTTTTTGCAAGATAGAGTTATTCAAGTATTATGTTCCCTCTTCTGTTCATCTAAATAGTTTGTGTCTTTGTAAATATTCATCAATTTCACTCAGATTGTCAGTTTTATTATTGGGCAAGATAGCTCCTAATTATTTCCATAATTTTATCTTCATCGGTGGTGCATACCCTTTTCATTTTTCATACCATAATTTGATTATCTTCTCTCTTTTCTGAAGTCAAATTAACAAATGGTTTATCTAATGGTTTTGCTAGGTAGGCTATTGATGGCAATCCACACTCTTTTGCCTTCCTTTTTCCCTCATTTGCCCAATCTGCTTTTTAAGGACTCATTTTTGTCAGTGAAGTTTGTGCCTTTTTACTATTTGACCAATTCTGCTTTTTTTAAGGATGTTTTTTCCTCAGTGAGGTTTTATATAAAATGGTTACATTTGGTTAATTTTATTTTTAAGGTGTTATTTTCTTCAGTATTTTCTCTCTCTCTCTCTTTCTCTCTCTCTCTCTTTCTCAATTCTTTTTTTGTAATTTTCATTTATCACTCTCATTTCTGCCTTTCTTAAGAAGATCAAAATTTGTATTACCTAAATTTTCTTCTGTATTGATTTGTATCATGTTGATTCTACAACATAACTGATTTTGTACTGTGTTGATTTTTATAATTGAGTCTGCTCCTGTCTAAAGACACCTTTCTATTCTCTTGAGTTGAGCTCAGGAATTCCACCTTATCTCTGAGTTAAAGTTATAATTAAAAGTTGCATCTCATGTACCACTAGCCCCTGGAATACTTCCAGGACATCTGTTTGTTATCCTTAAGCCCCACAAATAACTTGGTACCATTCCCAAAAGATATGGCATCTGTCCTGGCATGTCATTATGCCAATTAGGGGAGTTTTTATCTCTTCCAAGGAAATAGCAGGTCTTATAGTTTTTATCCCTTAGCAAAGATTATAAGGTACAGATGCATCTCATAAAAAATTAACATTCTTTAATTATCAGAGAGGTGTGATTAGCTTCACTTTAATGCCAGTCCACCTTTCTTAGTATAGTCAATTGAAATGCCCCATGCCATCAAGACTCCTTTTCTATTATATATCAATGAAGAGGGTCCCTTCCTTCTCACTGGGGTTTCTGGCTTTAATGGGGTTATTAATCTGTTAGCATTTATATGTATCATTGTTGATAGACTGCTCAGAGTCTATACCTCACTATATCTTTGTTAAGTGTACTCAAGACTTTCCATCACTCTTATTTGATCTTTAAAATATTTTGCTCTTTTTTAAAAAAATTCTCTAGCTCTTCTGAGAGTTCTTTTGGACTTGTGTCCAATCTACACTTTTTTTTGAGATTTCACTTGTAGCTGTTTTCATGTCATTGTCTTCTTCTGAGTTTGTGTCTTGATCCTCCCTGTCATAGAAGCTTTTTAGGTTAAGTTCTCATTTGGGTTTTTGTTCATTTTTCCAGCCTATTTCTTGTCTTTGAAGTTTATTTTAAAGTTGTGTTTTGTTCACCTGAGAGGACGTACTGTTCCAAGCTTTAGGGTTCATTTGTTTTTCTTTGTTCTGCTTTTGTCTTCACACAAGTGCTGGAGGTCTCAGGTTTTCAGTGCTTCCAAAGTAGGGTGATTGAGGATGTGGTGTGGCTTCTTCTATGCTGGTCTGCACTCTAGTCCTTATCCATGATGTACTCCTGATCCCTAGCAACTGTAAATGGTAGCACTCTTCTCTACCCTGAGACCAGGACCCCTGGTCCACTGTTATGAGTTCTTCTCTGACCTGGAAACAAATTTGGAACTGAATAATTGGCAATAGAGTTGCCAGACAGAACCCTGTACTATGCCAAGTGATAATACAAGCATCCCCTGTAAACTTTTTCTGTTCAGTTGCTCAATCCACTTACTGTCTCTGGGCTGAGAAGTCTGGAAACTTCTACCCCTACTGTTTCAGTTGCCTGGAAGGCCCACTGCCAAGCCTAGAGGCCTGTATTGGGCTACCCGAGTCTTTCTTACCTGTCCAGGTCTTCGGCTGGCCACGCCGGATGCACGTATGAGAGAAAGGACGTTCCAGAGTCAAACAGGGGTTGAGCTTTATTACAGGGTTTCGGTTACAAGTGCAGGGGGATCTTCTTTCTTAGGACGAAGAGGGGGAGATTTCCTAAGAAGGCTAAGCTTAAGGGAATGGAAGTAGAAGTACAAGCGGGGAGAGAGGGGGAGGGGAGAGAGGAAAGAAAAGAAGCGGAGCCCTACTTTTCTCTTTGGCTCCACACTTGCTAAGAGAGAGCTTTCTGGCTTCCTCAATCCTACTTAATCTTCAGCCACACAGTTTGCATCTCAATACCGTGCTGTTAGGTAACTAGGTGTGCTCCAATCCGGGATGACCTCGAGGGCAGGGAGACTCCACCCATCAGGTATCTCCGGGGGAGAGGCGGAAATACCCGAGCTAGCCGAGCTAGCTCGGTCTGACCTTCTCGAACCCCCGCTGTTCATGGAGGGCCTCGTAAGACTCTAAGATTTAGAAGTCCCACTTTTACCTGCCCGAGACTGTCCACACGGAATTGAGCTTCCAGTCCCAACAGCCCACCATTGCTATTGCTTGGGCAGCACTCACTCCAGTATCACATACCTCTTCTTTTAACCCCCAAGTTGTCCTGGACTGGAAAAAAATGCCGTACTTCATTCTTTTGTTGACTATGTGGTTCTCAAATTTGGTTCACCACATTATTCTAAAGTTGTTTGGAGGAAAATGTTGGGAGAGTTCAATTAGAATGCTCCTTCTACTCCACCATGTTAGCTCCCTATTCTCATATCTATTTTACAATTGGAATCAAACATAGAATTTGTATCTACTTGGAACTTGAGCTATTAAGAAAACCATAATGTTTATTTCCAAATCACTGTTTGTAAGAATAGTAACAATGTTTCTTTTTTTTAATTTCAGACATTTGGAGCTTCTCTTGATACTTTTCATTTTATAGGAGTGAGTCTAGGGGCTCATATAAGTGGATTTGTTGGACAAATGTTTAATGGACAACTAGGAAGAATTACAGGTAAGAGATTTAAATGGAATTCACAATATAGTCCACTTATATTCATCAGCACTTATTATAGTTAGTGTCCATAAGAGGCATCATTAAACACAGATAATTGTACAATTTAAACAGTTGAATGCCTGAACCACTTTTCTATTAGGATTAAAAAATAAATACTAAGTCTCAATTATGTTTATTTTCTATTTTCAGAGTTAGCCCTTCAAACAAATATAGTGACATCAAAAATAGAAGAGAGGGTGATGTAGTTGTAAAGTTATGTGCAAATGTGAAGGTTGTTATTATTTTGATAATAAGAAAATTGATTTAGACCTTTTTAATAAATCTATTCTTCCCAGAGACAAGAAGTATTAGCAATGCAATTAACAAAACATAAAGAATCTATTTATACTCATTAGTATGTTTCTTGAATGCTTATAGAATCTATATCATTGGCACTGATAATATTCTATTACAGCAAGGACCTGCTATTTTATTGGTGCGGACATTGCGCTGACAACAACAACAACTTTTGTGGAAGAGTAGACTATTAGATAGTTGCCTGTATATTTAGATATATATAGATAGTTGCAGTATATTAGCCCCCTCAAAATCCCTCTCTGATCTTTTATCATCATATGGAGGTTACATAATTTGGAGGTCCACAAATGTGTCAGTGGAGCAAAAGTTTAGCCCAGTTCTGGAAAACTGGAAAGGCTTATCTATATAAATGTAAACTATTATAAGCGTGCCAATCAATGGAGAGCAAGCCTGGCATGGTGACCCATGAAACAGATAAAAAGTATGAAATAGACATTATTCCTATATACCTTCCTTTCACTTCTGTAATGGAAGGAAAAAGACATTAAAGGCAGAAAGACAGTACTAAGACTCATAATTCATAGTCAGCAAACACTTATTCAGTTATTGGTATCTTTGATGTGAGATCTTTGACAACAATAAAGAAATAGCTCCTAGAATAACCTGATCTCTCTACTTCTGGTGCCCCCAACCTTTTACACATTTTGCATATAGTCTAAATTTTTTTTATGTGTACATGTTGTCTCCCACTATAAAAAATACAAGCTCTTTCAGAGCAAAAACTTTTAATTTTGTCTTTATGTCCCCATTGACACATTTTTGGCACATTAAGTACTTGCTTAAGAAATGTTTGTATTTAGACTGATATCAATATTTTCACTATAAATGGAAACAGGAGAAATAGGACATTACAATTTAATGGAACCATGGTTGTAGGTCTTCCTATAGAATAAGAGTGTTGGTTTCCATATATATCCTAATCCGAGAAGACACTTCTGGTGGATAAGTTTTATAGGGTTAGCTTCTTGTTAAGGTTGAAACAGATGGTCTTTTAAGTTATCTTCCAACTCTGAGATTTTGTAAAATATCTTTTTCCTTTGAAATATATGTATATGTACATTTATGCATTATGAATTTGTCAAGAAATCAGATATGGTTATTTATTCATCTCCCAAGTTATTTTTAAAAAATTAAACATTATTCCAACCAATCATGTTATAAGTTTTTAAACATGATATTGATCAAAGAATTAAATTATTAATTTATTCCTTTCATTTTGGAGCAATTTTTTAATAAGTATCTATCCAAATTTTAAAAATATGTAGCTACAATTGTACAATTTGTGTTAGTGAATAGAGGGATCATTTTAGAATTATGACAATTTTAGTTCAAGTCCTACTTCTGACACCTACTAACTTATGAAACCTGGAGCAAATCCCTGAACCTCTCAGTCCATCAGACAACTCACTAATTTTATGAATTATAGATGAGTTGTGGACCTTCACCTGTGTTTAATGATTGCACAAATGTCACACTCCCTACATTAATAAAATTATAACTGAACAATAACAAATAGTTCAGGTATGTTTTTATTTGTTCTGCAATTAAAATTGAGTGCTACGATGAAAATTTTCTTTTTGAATTTCAGGTCTTGATCCTGCAGGTCCATATTTTTCTGGGAAACCACCACATAAGAGATTAGATTATACTGATGCACAGTTTGTTGATGTAATCCATTCTGATAGCAATGGTAATAGTACACTATGCAATTTTTGCTTTTCCTATAGAAATGGAAGCAAAAGTAGAAAGTCTGGAAAAATTCAAAAAAAAAGTGAAAAGCGGGGTTTATACCTTGAGTGGTATGAATAGACCTAATTCTATAATTCTATATAAATTAAATATGTTTACTTTATAACATTATGGAATTTTAACTTAGAGCAGAGATTTTAATTAGGACTGAAAAAAGGTGGGTGACAATAATTCAGCAAGGGAGTTTATAAAATTTCTACATTCTTGCTTTGCTCAGCCCCCATCAGATATTTTGTTCATTTGTAGATACTACATTTTAGGAAGTGCATTGATAGTCTGGAGTGTGTTCAGAAAAAGATGATAAAGATAGTGAAGGGTATAAAGATCATACCATAAGTTAAAGAAACAAGCTATTACTCTGAAAAAAAAGACTTAAAGGCAACAGGAGAATTACTTTACTGAATTCAAAGGTTGCTGTGTGGAGGAGGGATTAGATTTCTCCCTAAAAGGCAGAATTAGAAAAAATGAGTGGAAGTTTCACAAAGACAGATTTGGGCTTTGGTTGAATCCACAGGGAGATAGAGGACTTCCCCTCATTAGATCTAAAGATTAAATCTAAAGATCTAAAGGTTAAATGATCTAACAGCACATATCATTTAAGGGATTCCTGAGATTCTGTCCTTGAGAAAAGGACGAAGTCATAAGGATTTGTTATTTACTCTCTGAAGATTGTTTATGTGTTAGCATTTTCTTAAACCCTGATTGGAAATGATATTACATTAGAAAATAGTGAAAATTACATAAAGAATTAAGAACTTTGATTGATGGCTAATTCTTAATTATTCATGTCATAAAAGTACCCTTTTTATTTAATTGAAGGTATTATGCAGGGCCTTTAATTTTAAATGTATAAAATGTTTCTGTATATGGTATGTCTGTTTTCTTTTTCTTCCAATTTTGTGACAGTGCTTTTTCTTTAGCTCTTGGAATCAAACAACCTTTGGGACATATAGATTTTTATCCAAATGGAGGAAAAACTCAACCTGGCTGCCCAAAATCAATATTTTCAGGTATATCATTGGCATTTTCTCCAACAAAAGTAGTTTTATGTTTAAGTTTAGATTAGAAGTGCAATTTTAAAAATACAAGGAGAAGTTACTAGTTTAGACTAGTAGATATCATTTTGCCCAAATTTTCAAAGAATGTTTTGGATCTATAACAATTGGTTATGTTGATAGTAAAATGAGATCTCCCATCTCACCATCTGACAGCATGTCTTCTATCTCATGCTACATTTGTCTCGAGGGTGATGCATTGTACTTAATGATGAACATTCTCACACCTGGTCATATCCTACACGTCCCAGAGATTCTAAACCCCTGTGGGTCATCATTAAAACCTTATTCCTTATTCCCTGTTACCAGGTTCATTAGTCTCATCCCTCTTAAAACTCTCACTCAAAAATTCCAACCAAACACCACCAAGCCCTTCTAAAACACCCTGTAGAATACCTATTTCAAAGGCAATAAATTGTTACATCCAAAATCTTTTCCCTCCCATTCTTTCCATCTTCAGTGGTTACTGAAACCTGGCTTGACCCTGATGACACAGATTCTCTGGCTACCCTTTCTAGCACTGGCTGTAACTTCACTCATTTTCCTTGGCTCACAAATCAAGGTGGAACAGTTGGAATACTTTTTGCTCCCTATGGCCACTTTCAAATTCTCTTCCTAGCTGTCATTCAGTAAGGTTCATGCTCTTCATCTCTACCACCCAATCAAAATCCTGGCAGCTGTTGCCTGCCAACCTCCACGTCTCTCCCCTTCTTTCCTCACTGAGTTTTGTCTCTGGCTCACAGTTTTTCTCTCCTGCCCTAATACTAGGGGACTTAAGCATACATATTGATTTGTCCCTCAAATTTCCTAATCTCAATCTACTCATTTCCCATGAGCAATTCTTCCATCTCATATCAACTACATACAAAGATGTTCATAACCTTGATATTGATATCACTCACAAATGTAACACCTCCATGTTCTAGAATTTTAAAATCTCCTTACCTGACCATAATCTATTGACTTTCCACCTCTCCCTCTGCCTTCCCTTATCAAACCCAACTCTACACCCACACCGTAACCTCAAAGCCCTTGACTCCTCCCAGGACATCTTTCTTGCACTAACCATTCTCTCCTCTTTTTCGTATATTGAAGCTTTGGTGAAACAATTCAACTTTACACTGTGTTTTGCTATTAAGTCCCTAGACCCCTTATCATTTCACCAATTCTGCTTTGTTTAACTTCACCACTGACTGACTCCCACCATTTATTTCCTTCACTCTTACAGCTGAACAAAGGTGGAGAAAATTAACTAACTATATTGATTGGGTCTACTACGAATTTATATAACACAATGTCAACAGGGCCCTTACTGCTGCCAGGCAATCCTACTACACCTTTCTTGCTGCTCAGTCATTTCAGTTGTTTCTGACACTTCATGACTCCATTTGGGACTTTCATGGCAAAGATATTGGAGCAATTTGCTAGTTCCTTTTCCAGTTTCATTTGACAGATGAAGCATCTGAGGCAAAAGGGATTAAATGAGTTGCTCAAGGTCACACGGCTAGTAAGTGATTGAGGCTGGATTTGAACTTAGATTTTAATGACTCCAGTTCTAGCAATCTGTCCACTGTGACAGCTGCTCTAGTAACTCACTCTCCACACCTGCTCTTCCAAACCTTTCCATCCCTCTTCAAATTTCTTACAGCTTTCTCCTATCCCACCCTCTGATCTGAGAACTTTGCCTTGTATTTTACAGAAATTATTTAAGCCATTTGCTGTGAATTCCTTCACTCTTCCTTGTTGGGGGTGTAAGCTCAGTTCCATGTGGACAGTCTTGGGCGGGTAAAGGTGAGAGCTTCTAAACCTTAGAGTTCTCATGAGGCCCCCCAGGAAACAGCAGGGAATTGAGGAGTGAGATCTCATGTATTTCTGCCTCTTCCCGTGAGAACGTGATGGGAGAGAGCATCCCCGCCCTCGAGACTGGTCCGGATCTGGGCACACCTATTGTAATCTAACAGGCACGGTATTCAGGTGCAAACTATGCGGCAGGAGAGCTTAAGTAGGGTCAGGAAAGCCCGAAGGCGCTCTTAGCGCTGAGGGGCCCTTACAGGACAGAAGGTCCCTTTTCCTCTCTTCGCTCTTCCCTCCCCCCTCTCTCCCCACTTCCACTTCTGCTTTCATTCTCTTACTGTAAGATCTTTGCCTCCTTGGGAGATTTCTCTCTCTCTCCTAAGGAAGAGTTCCCCCTGCACATGTAACCAGGACCCTGAATAAAGCCTAACCCTTGTTCGACTCCGGAAAGTCTCTTCTCTCATACATTTATCCGGTTTGGCCAGCCGAAGACCTGCAACATAGGTAAGGTAAGACTCGGGTAGCCCTCAGGCCTCTAGGCATGGCACTTCCTCATCTTTTATCACACTCATGCCTTCTGCTATTATCTCTGTCTCAAATGAAGAGGCCTTACATCTTATCGAAGCCATCCCCTCTCTCTACTTGCACAAGATATCCCATTTCCATCCCCATTCTATCACTTATTTTCCATCTCCCCTGTCTATTGGCCTACAAGTATGCTCATGGTTCCCTATTCTCAAAAATCCTTTGCTTGATCCTTCCATCCTTGCTAATTACCATTCTTTAATATTTTCTGCCTTTTGCATCTAAATTCCTTGAAAAGGCTATATATAATAGGTATCTCCACTTCTTTGCTCTCTTTTCTTAACCCCTTACAATCTGACTTCTGATGTCACGGTAATGGTCTCATTGTGTCCTTTGTTGTAGATCAATGGTAAGTGATAATATTATAATGGAGTTCTTCCACAATAAATATTACTTTTAGATATTTGAATAAGGTCCCAGGTAGGTTTTGCTTTGTTTGGGATTCTGTAATACAGTACAGAATAATTAATAATTAATTAACATCTAATAATATAATAAATTGTTTAGTGAGAAACCTCAAGGTATTAGAAGTAGTTTGTGAGAATCTTCAAAATGGTATGACACTTGAATTTATACTACACAAATAACACAATTTTCTATACACATAATAAATATTTAATAAGCACTTAATACTTAATAAATATTTATTGAACAAATGAGTTTAATATCAGAATGAACTAATAAGTTTAACATTAGAATGTGACCAGTATCACCATCATAATATTAGTATAAATTCATTTCTGAATTTGTGATTAACATACAAATAATAAATAATGTACATTATTCTGAACTTAGTAGCTAGCACTAGTTAAACGTTTCTTGAATTGAATGAAAATGTCCCAATCATAACAATGACTGGTTTGCCCTGTTCATACGTGGGGCCATACTCACATTCAACACTCTCATTACCAAAATATATTGTTCCCTGCTACATTATCACTACACTCCAGATTCAGTGTGGTGGGAATACAGAAAAGAGTGAAGGAGAAAGAACAGAGAATTTAGAGGTAGAGGCTGTAAGTTCAAATCCTTCCTTTTCTCACAGATGTGTGACCTTAGGAAAGTCACTTAGCCTTTCTAAGCTTTAGTTTCATCATTTGAAAAATAAGTTTAGAATTAGATGACCTCTGAGGTCCACTCCATTTCTAAATCTGGGATATTGACCAAACAGATAGCAGTTGGCTACTATGGCTATGGGAGAGAGGGAAAAGTAACTCATCATAGTCTCATCATATTATCATATCATCATAGACTGAATGAATGCCAATATTCCTGTGATAAGGCCTGATTTTGGAATTGGAAAAGAATTATTTAGACATGTTCATGTTTTCTCATACCAGAAACACATTTATTTCTAGAAACAGTCATCTAGATGGTAAAATTAAATTTCTAGTACATTTATAAAAGCCTATGTACATACTCATGTACATGAACTCTAGCATAATGGTTATACTACCATAATAGCATTGTGTTTTTAGTTATAAAAAGCTTAAATATGTCTATGAACACTTGTACAATGGAATACATTTGCCATATAAATTTTTTCCAGTAGTAATTGTGAATATTGTATTTTGCAGGTAGATTTCTTTTTAAATTATATTCCTTTCATTGCTGAAAATATTATGATCTCAATTGCAGCCAACATTCAATTATTTACAAGGCATACAATTCAAAATTTACATTTTAATTTAACTAAACATTCATTTCACTGCTTTTCTTTCCATTCAGGAGCTTCATTTATTAAATGTGATCACCAAAGGGCTGTTCATTTGTTTATGACATCCTTGGAAACAAAATGTGATTTAACTGCATATCCTTGCTATTCGCACAAAGATTATAGGAATGGCAAATGTACCATTTGTGAAGAGTTTAAACCCAAACCATGTCCCAAACTAGGTAAGCATTATTTCACACAAATATTGTGCTTTGTGGTAATAGTTAATTTGTGACAATATTTTCACCAAAAATGCACATATATTCAGTTTTTACCTGGTAAATATTGTATAGAAAATATTCCCAAGATCTTTTAGACAATTACATTCTGAGCTCTGAAGCTCTGAAATCTAAGAAGTAAATTCCATACTTGGAAGAAGTTTTGAGTACTTTTATTACAAATTAACTTTTTAAATTTCCTCTCCATGAGACTTTTTTTATCTCTTCAAATACTGTAGACACTATAATGAGTCATTTAGCTGTCTGCCTCCATTCTTTATTTCCTCAATCTCAGATTGAAGTTTTAGAGGTAATCCCCATTTTGAAGGACTTCTAGAAATCACTTGGTTTTAGCTGGGTATAAAGTAATATTATATTTACTTTCACAAAATCTTTTTTATTGGCAGATATTTTTCCACTGAAACATGGAAATCTGACAGTAAATTCTGGTATTCTTATAGCTTAGAGCATCTTAGTGTAACAGATTGAAGCTTCTGAGGAAGTAGGAGCACTAAGAATTGTTATCAATGGTTAATTTCTTCATTTGCTTTCAAAATAGAATTTAATTAAATACAATTCATACTTTTTTATTGATTCCTACAAAATTTTGACAACTGAGGCATTCCTGAGAGGTAGGTTAAACACACACACACACACACACACACACACACACACACACACACACCATAGAATTTAAACATTTGAAAGGATGTTGGAGATCATCTATTTTAACTCCCTCATTTTACAGATGAGGAAAATGGATCATCAAGCTGTTATATAACTTTTAGCTTACACTTCCTTTTACATTTTAGAGCTCTCTATGGTTAAGAAATATAATAATATTGCAACTTTCTCTGCCCTTTTTGTCATTATTATTTATGAAGAGTCTCAAAGAGAACAAAATATAAATCCAGACAGCAGCAATAAGCAGGTCCCTACTGAATCTGAGTTCCTTCACTCTTCCAAGGTGTTGGGATGACTACATTACATGAGTAAACAACTTATTTATCTAATGTAGCTGTTGCTCTTTAGGGATGTCTACAGATCCATCTGTATTGTGACTATGTCTGTTGGCGGTCCTAATTAGAAGTTAGCACTGTCTGTATCCTTTACCCTAGCCCCAGGCCTTACCTCTATCCAACCCCCAGGAAATCATGTCATTTCTTTGGGGTAGGAGTTGGGGAGCCATGAATAAAAATATACCTCTAGAGGATGTGGCATGGGGTTGTCTTCATGGTCTATGCTTCCATATTATCATGGGCTAGGTGAAAGAAAATATATCTATAGAGAGGACTGAAATAGGGGTGGGAAAGAGTTGAAGGGACTAGGTCTACTCAGGAACCCTGACCATTTAGTATCTTTTGTCCCACTCATGAATCTCTAGTTTTGTGAGTTATGTGTATCCTGTTCCTGGTCAGAGTATTCACCATCATTCCATGGTACAGATATGTTCAGACTCGAAGGGGGCAGGGATCCCTTACAGGAAACTTGGAATCTGGAGAGTTAGAACCAGGAGCCAGTCAGGTGCACTTTGGTATGACAGCTCACTGACAAGCCTTTTCTTGGACTTTTATCTAAATTACAATGCTTCAAGTTGTTTTATCCACTGTTAGAAAGAGCAAATGTGGAGTGAGAAAACAACCATGTCTATTATGGTATGGTCCACTCTACACCATAATCCTACTTTAACAATTTTGAAGGTTTATTACAGATGATGAATTAATTTTGTAGGTAAACCAATAGTACCTTCCAGGTAAGTCACCTGGAGTTCCTATTACATGTTCCTGAATATTCCATTATTCCATATTATTCCATTATAGGGTTACATTCTACATTTCTGAAATGAAAAAAAATAGTTGGCATTTCTGAGGTAAAACTAGATATACATTTTTGCAATAGTCCTGAACAGGTTAGCAAAAGTATTAGATCAGCTATGAGACCACTTAATTATGCTGTGCCTGTCATAGATGAACAAATCCCTGCACTGCATTCGTACAAGGACTTTCTGGTGGAGTTTTAAAGAATTGGAGGATATTCTGTCTGGGAATGAGAGGTGGTAGTTGCCATCATTCTGACATTCTGGCAATAGATTCTGGAATAAGCAACTAAGTTCTTCTAGCTCTGTTTAATTTTTTCTCGAAAGTACCAGATTCCTTATTTTGCATTTGATAATGCTTCCTGATGAATTAAAAGATTATTAGGCCAAATACTGTTATAAAGATATAACTTGACATAGAAGGAATAACACTGTACCTGTAGTCAAGAGACCTGGGTTCAATTACCCATGTAGACACTAAAATGGTCCTGTTTTAATAGGGAACAACTTCTTTAAATCTAATTTTTCTCATTAGAAAATTTCAAACAAATAAATGAAGAGATAGATCAATAGATAGATCAACTGATAGACTGAGAGATCAAACAGATAGATACATAGATAGAAAGATAGATACATAGACAGACAGAGATAGATAGATAGATAGATAGATAGATAGATAGATAGATAGATGGATGGATGGATGGATAGATGGATAGATGGATAGATGGATAGACGGATGGATGGACGGACGGACGGACGGATAGATAGATGAATGGAAGGATGGTTGCCAGACATATAAACAGACAGAAAAATAGAAAGGGGCTAGTAATGCTTACATTACCTATACCAAAGGACTATAAGGAAATAAGAGAATATCAAGTTTCAATAACCTCCACAAATGTTGGCTGTTAAGAGCATTTCACAGAGTTGCTGTGAGGAAATATGGGAACAAATTTCCATAAGTTCCTGCAAGACACTTACCTGTGTACAAAAGAATATAATTTCCTTGAAGTTAGGAACTGTTTTGTACACAGGTAAGTGAAAACAAGGTATTTTTAAAAAGAAAAAGAGAGTTAACAACTATAGCTGTTATATATTGTAAATACTAAAAGTCAGGAATTTCTCTTACAGGCAATAGTTTGCGCAAATCCAGAGATAAAAGAAGTTAAAAACCATTTCTGAGATTATTTTGTGGTCAAATTTGGACAAAAGAGAGATACAGTCTAGACGATAATAAAATTGCATGGATTCAGAACCATTCAGGTCAGAAGAAAGTCATTAACAGATTGATATCATTTTGAAGGAAATCTTGAGTGAGCTGACATAAGGATCTGTACTTGACCTTTTCTTGCTTACATTTATTCAATAGCTTGGATAAAAGTCACAGCTATTTTTTTATTAAATTTATAGATGAAAAAAGCTAGATGAGACAAATCTGGTTTGAACGTATAGTGAAAGAATGAGAATAATATGACATAAGTCTGAAAAGTTAGTCAGTAGCTAGATTGTAAGGACTTTAAATGAAAGGCTGAGAAATGCAGTGCTTATACTAAAGACAGAATAGACATGCTTGGACCTTAGTATTTTGGGAGCTGAAGATGAATATAATGTGAAGGATGACTTGAAGAAGGAAGAGAATAAAATTAGGAACAATTAAGAGGTTTTCATAATAGTCAAAGTGAGAGGTCATGCGGGGAGCCAATAAATATGGAGATCATGGTGCCAGTTCAGCTGAATGCTCAAATGTTTTGATATCTTGATAATGTACATATGTGCATATAGAAATTTAAGTATATATTAATTGTGTATCTGTATATATTGTGAATATGCACATGTATGCATGTAAAAACAACATATCTTTAGAAATATTAAATATATTTGGAAGGAGACAGGGTTTCTGAAGCCAAATGGTACGTGTCATTGCTATAATACTTGTGTGAATAGATTCACATGTGAACCACTTATAAGTGGTTAGAATGCTGCGTCTGACTTCAAATCTGACCCGAGCCTCCTACTGACTTCATAATCAAACAAGTCACTTAACCTCTACCTGACTCAGTTTCCTCAGTTTTGAACTGGTCACTGGGTTGTCATGAGAACTAAATGATCATATATTTGTAAAGCATTTAACATGGTGCCTGGAATGTGGGCACTTAATAAATGCTATTTTATTTTTCCATTCATTTTTTGCTTAGATTATTTTAATTTTTTTTTCTACAGTTGTTGCTACTTGGGAGCAGCAGCTATGTCAGCTTTGCAGCTTAGCAAACAAGCCCTACCATTTGCTGACTATTTTCTCAGAGTATTAAAGGTTATCTTCAAAGTAAGAGCTCTGTGAATTTTTGTTTTGCATATGAACAAAGACACACTCTCTCTTCAGTGTTCAATGATCAGTTTTTTTCTCCCTGTGGTAGTGAATTATGTATGCCCTCCTCCTGTCAATGGTTAATTCACAAACTCAGGGAAGTTGTGTCTCCAAATGTCAGGGAGAAGGAATTTTTCTTTTTGTACCCAGTTGGTATATGTGTTCTGTGAGGAACTAGAAGAAATATCCTTGTCTTTGAATCATAATTGCTGTTTGCACTTGTGTGTTCACTATAAAGTTAACATTCAGAATTACAGGATTCCAGTGAGTATCATCTTGGTGATTTCTGTACTCTTTCTTATAATGCAGAGTTCAACCATACCTGCCAATTTAGCACACCTTTGGTTTGTGTGCTGCTTTATATTGGCCTGAGGAGAGCAAGCAATGTACTGGACGTCTTTGCTGTAGACACTGCATGCATATTAGGGGACAGGAAGGCTATCCGTTATATCATCCCTCACTTGCCCATAATGACATGTTATGATAACTAATCCTTTAACCAACTTCAACAGTGTTCATAAGTATAATAATACAAAAATCTAACCACAGATGGAATAAAATTCTAAAATTTAAATTCCTTTTATTTTCATTAAAATAAAATAGCCAATTATAACATAAAATTTAACAAAATGAAGAGTAATTCATTTGCTCTTTGACTCCTAAATTCACATCTACTTATAAAGACTTGTTGGACGTACAAATATGTAACATATGTTTGATAACATATACTATATATAGATGTGCATGTACATAAATACAATTGTTTAGTATCTACTTTTAATAAGTCTTTTATGTTTTCTTTTAATATTGCCTTTTTGTGACTCCATAATATGCCATTATATTAATGTAAGAGTATAGGGATTCAATCTGTGATTTTCTTTAGATGTCTCTTAGGTAAGGAAACTCTTTTTACCTATGCGGCTTGGTACCTTCTTTGCAATTTACAATCTTAGAATTTTCTAAAGTACAGAGAGGTTAAGTGACTTGCAATTCAGTCGCTAAGCACAAGGCTAGCATGAAGCAGAGGCAAGACTTCAACACAAGGATTACTGCTTTTGAAACCAGTTGTCCATCCTTTACATCATGTTTAGTTTTGTATTAACATGCCATAATCTATACAGATTTCTGGTTTTTGTGCATATAGATATTTTTGTATAGTTAAATATTCCTTTCCTCAGTACCCTAGGATAATTCTAAAAGTGAAATCACTAGATCAAAGAATATGACTAGTTTTCTAACTCATTTGCCTATTACAGATTATTCTCCAAAAATTTACACTTGTCTACAATCCCATCAAGCAATGTAATTGAATGCTAGTTCAGTCTCACACTCAGCCTTGCAAATATCAAATTCCACATTTTCTTCTATTTAAAATTAATTTTTAAAGTATTTTAAGATATTTTAACTTAGTAATCATCAGCAAAAGCAAATATTCAAATAAATATTGGACACAAAGTCAAACACTCCCAATGAAGTACAGTTTCTTGTAAGATGCATATTAACTAACAAAAGGTCCTGTTTACATTTTCCCTTCTGACCTTTTTTTTCTGTATTTTGAATTTTAACTTTCTAATTTTTACATAATCATAGTTATGTTGCTCTCATTTTTTTTCTGTTTCATAGAACATAAGCAAGGACAGTTTCTTTTTTTCTGTCTTTATATAGTCTGATGAGGCTGTACAAATAGTTGAAGAAAGAAGGAAAACAAAAGGTAAAGGAAAAAGGGAAATACAGACCCAACTGAATGCAAAATTCCAGAGAAAAAAAGGAGAAATAAAAAAGATTTCTTCAATGAACAAAGGAAAGAAATGCAAGAAAACAACACAATGGGGAAGACAAGAAATCTCTTCAAGAAAATTAGAGATATCAGGGGAAAGTTTCATACAAAAATGGGCATGATAAAAGACAAAAATGAAAAAGGGTGCTTAACAGAAGCAGAAAAGATCAAGAAAAGGTAGCAAAAAAAAAACACAAAAGAAAGATGCAAGATAGATCTTAACATCACCAATAACCACAATGGTGTGGTAATGGATTTAGAGCCTGACATTAGGGAGAAATCAAGTGGGTCTGAGGAAGCATTGCTAATAATAAGGCTAGTGCAGTTGAGCAAATCACAGCTGAGCTATTTAAAATCCTAAAAGATGATGCTGTTAAAGTACTGCACTCAACGTGCTGGCAAATTTGGAAACCTAAACAGTGACTGGAAACTAAAGTAGATTGGAAAAGGTTGATCTTAAAGAAGGGCAATACCAAGAAATGTTCAAATTACTGAACAATGACCCCCATTTCACACACTAGCAAGGTCGTGCTTAAGATTCAGCAAGCTAAGATTCAGCAATATATGAACCAAGAATTATGAGGAGATCAGGCTAGTTTTTGAAGAGGCAGAAGAACTAGAGACTGAATTGCTGACATTTTCTGAATTATGGAGAAAGCAAGAGAGTTTTAGAAGAAAAAACTATCTACTTCTCTTTCATTGACTACACTAAAGCCTTTGACTGTGTGGATCACAACAAAATGTGGCAAATCCTGAAAGAGATGAGAATACCAGATCATCTTACTTGTCTCCTAAGGAACCTGTATGAGAGCCAAGAGCAAGAGTTAAAACTGAACATGGAACAACTGATTGGCTTAACATTGGAAAAAGGGTGGAACAAGGCTAGATATTGCCACCTTATTAATTTAACTTATATACAGAGAACATCATGCAAAATACCAGGCTAGATGAATCAAAAGCCAGAATTTATGTTGCCAGGAGAAATATCAACAATCTCAGATAAGCAGATGCTACTGTGATAGAAAATGAAGAAGAATTAGGAAGCCTCTTGAGGAGGATAAAAGAGGAGAGTGTAAAACCTGGCTTGAAGCTTAACATAAACAATTAAGATCTGGGCAACTGGTCTCATCACTTCCTAGCAAATAGAGGAAGAAAAGAAAGAAGCAGTGTCCGATTTATATTTTTGGTCTCAAAGATCACTGCAGATGATGACCCTAGCCATAAAATTAAAAAACACTTGCTCCTTGGAAGGAAATCAATCAAAAATCTGGACAATAAGCTATAAAGCAGAGACATCACCTCGTCAACAAGTGTCTGTATAGTTAAAGTTATGGTTTTTCCAGCAGTAATATATAGCCATGAGAGTTATAGATTATAAGGAAAACTGAGCACCATCGAATCAATGCTTTTGAATTGTGGTCCTGGAGGAGACTTTTGAGAGTCCCTTGGAACAGTGAGGAGATCAAATCGGTCAATACTTAAAGAAATTAATTCAGGCTATTCTCTAGAAGGTGAAATATTAAAGTTGAAGCTTAAATACTTTGGTAACATAATGAGAAGACAGGACTCACTGGAAAAGACCCTGATGTTGGGAAAGAATGAAGGCAAGAGGAAAAGGGGACAGTAGAGGATGAGATGGATAATGCTATGGAAACAACAAACATGAGTTTAGACAGACTTCAAGAGATAGAAGAGGAAAGATGGGCTCGGCATGCTATGGTCCATGGGGTCATGAAGAATTGGTCATGACTGAAAGAGTAAACAGAAACAATATTCCAGTACTTAGCAAAATACCTGCAGATAACAGTTTAACAAAAATTAATGGATTGATTCATTTACTTTGCATAATTCCTTTATGCCTTTTATATTCCTCATATTTATTATTTATTTCATATAAATTAGATAGATAGATAGATAGATAGATAGATAGATAGATAGATAGATAGATAGATGATATAAATGAAACATTGACTAAAGCCTAGGGGTAGAAATAGAAAAGTAAACCATTACGTCTTCTTGAGGAACTCATTTTAACATCAGGAGCCAACATATATTTAGAAGTTTCAATTGCAAGTCAGATGGAATGGTCCAGGGGTGCTTAAGGTACAGCAATAAAACCCAGGGTAATGTATCTTCTTTAATGTAATTTCTACTGATAATAATGTGGAAATATTTGACAGTGCCAAGGATTTTGGTGGTAAGATTTTA
This sequence comes from Notamacropus eugenii, assembly GCF_028372415.1. NCBI lineage: Eukaryota > Metazoa > Chordata > Mammalia > Diprotodontia > Macropodidae > Notamacropus > Notamacropus eugenii. The sequence goes on along the minus strand of NC_092876.1, from coordinate 409,429,436 downwards.
TTTTTCTGGTCTTCACTAACTGTCCCTGCTAAGGAGTCAGAGGCTACAGCCCTGAGCTATTGCCAGGCTGCATATCCTCAATAGTTCTTCCCTGATCACAGCTGCTAGTCTAGAATAGTAGCAGAATGGTGGGTACTTCTATGACTCTTGACTTCTGTGACTTCTTGAGCTTGTCTGCCCACCTGTCACAGATGCTGAGCCTGTGGTGTTAATTACGGCGAGGTAATTGGCAGTTTATCCACAGCAACTGCTCCCTTCAATGACGGCTGTGAAGCCTCGGCTAGAAGTAGGGCTTGTAGTTTGGGAGACGTTGCTATTTTCAAGGCTCTTGGATTCAAGACTCAGAACTATCTATTGGTATCTGAAAGGAGATGGTGGCTGAAATTGTGGCAATGTTTTGACTTGCTTTGTACATGGTATTATCTGTTTCTTCTTCATCCAAGTGCTTGAGCTAAAGAAGTCAGGTTAGATCTAAATGTAAACTTTTAGCATTTAGACTAAGTATGAGCAAATCTTTAGCACCCAAGCAGTACATGCTTACAATCTCACTAGTTAAAACTTATCACTGTGATAGAAAGATATTCCATTACATTCATATTAGCCAGTTACTCCCCAATTATTACACAAATAAATGATTTCCAATATTTCACAAATATGAATAAAACTGTTTTTCCACATTTTACATATTTAGAGATAGAAGAAACCCTACATACTCCAATATCCTCATTTTAGAAAGAAGAAAAACAAGTCACAAAGAGGTTAAATAATTTGCATAAGATTATTAAAATAATGGAAACATAAGACTAGAATCCAGATGTCCTGATACTTTTTGATATACCACATGAGAGCTTGAGGAGACAAATATGTGAATAAAATTAATATTTAGTGGATTTGGAGAAAAAGTTAAAGTGGATTACAAGATTAGTACCATGAAATACTACCAATTTGCTCCATTGAATTCATTCAAAATGTCAATTAGCGAAGACCTAGTCACAATATAATATTAAGAACCTGGGCATATGCACCATTGATTAAGCATTGCCTCAGTCAAACTGGGATATATTAAACACTTTAGATGGAAAAGGCCAAGGTCCCACACTGCATCCTGGGCCATCTCCTGTTGTCCTGATCTGTATCTGGCTACTGGACCCAGATGTCTGTGGAGGAGAAAATGAGGCTGGTGACTTTGCAGAGCCCTCCCTTACTCAAATCCAATTCACTTGCATGCCATGGCACCACTTCCCTAATGTCATGGTCCTCTTCAAGAATGAAGGACAAATGCCAGCAAGCAGCAGAAGCAACACAGCTATATACAGTAAGAGGGGCTCAGAGTATTTTGAGGAAATAGGATTCCTTTGTGAACTACTGTCAATTCAAAAGAGAGCTGGTTTTCTATTTGAATCATTTTTCTTCTTCAAAAATTCTATCTCATGTAGTTTATGTACATTGCAACCTTATTTAAAGTTTACGTACTTCAAATTGCAGGTTATTATATGGACCAGTGGAAAGACATTTTAATTAAAAGGCAGCCTCCTGGACTGAATGTATACTTTGATACTGCTGACAAGGAACCATTCTGTAGTGAGTTGTAAACTTTTTTAAAACATCTTTTATATTCGTATGTTATTCTGACTACGTATTCCATTATCCTCCAAAAACGCAAGATCCTTTCAGAAGTGGTTGAACTCAATTGTTACTAATGTGAGAATTATAAAGATTGTATTACTATATTAAAAAATTGTGGAAGGAGGAGAGAAAGCAATTGGGGTTAAATGGCTTGCTCAAAATCACACAGGTGAGACTCACAGGTGCCTGAGGTAGACTGAACTCAGATCCTCCTGACTCCATTGTCCATTGTCTGCCCTATTCACAGCGCCACCCAGCTGCCCTGTTTTATTTTAGACAAATACTAGAACTTAAATACATAATAAGAAAAGAAAAAGAAACATTATCAACTTAAATATAAAATAAGAAAAGAATAAACGTGCCATATGTGCAGCCAAACCTAGGAGAGGATTCAGAATATATGGCAATAACATCATTTCAAGAAAGTTTATATATTAAATACTGTGTATATGTTGAAAGCTGTTCATCTTTTCTTTGTTTCCTTGTAAGTTTTCTTTTGTTCTCTGCCGTATACTTTTATTTTGTTGTTTTTCCCCCTTTCCCATCCTACCTGCCACCCCAAGGCTGTTACAATTGAGCATAGATATGTTTATATATAGGTATTGACATATACATACATGTATACTTATGTATACATGCATACATATATAAACATATACTTTCCCTAAGAGACTTTACTCCTACTCTTGTTTTCATGTTTGCATATCTTTTTTCCTGTCTCTTCTAACTCCTCTACTTTAGCTTCTACCTGCTACCTTACCCTCCTATTACTTAACCTACCCTACTCCAGCAATCCCTCTCTCATCCTCCCATTCACCTAAATCTAAATACCCATTTGTATATTTCTTTGACCTATTCCATCCCCCTTCCCTCTAAAGCTTGCTCCCTTATCCACCCATTCCCCTAAATCTAAAGACTCTTTATACTCCCCTATTAACCTATTCCCTCACCCCTCTAAAGATCCCTCCTTTATCCTCTCCCCCCTCCCTATTCCCTTCAAGTTTTATTTCTTTCTAAATCTAGAAGACTTTTATCCACTTCTAGTTGCATATGTATTTTCCCCTCTTAAACTCATTCCTGATGAAAGTGAGTTTCCAGAACTAACAGCCTCCTCCCCTCTTTAATTCCTCCATAACAGTTCTTCCTCTTGCACCTCATTTGTATAAGATAATTACTCTTTTAGCTGCTCTTGAACGATTTTACTTTTTGAAGCCATATCATATGTTGGTCTACCCCAATCTTTCTCATAAGCTACCTAGTTACTAGTAACAATCTTAGACATAGGCTTTACATTTTCCATACATAAAAGTTAAACATGCTTTCTTTATTTGGTCCCTTGTAATTGGGTATTGGTATGTACCTTATATTTCTCTTGGCTCTTGTATATCAAATTTTCTATTGAGTTCAGGGTTTTTTTTTCTTTTTTCTAAACAGAGTCCTGAAAGTCTGACAGTTGATCAAATGTCCATTTTTTTTTATTCAGAATTATGCTTAGCCTTGCAGGGTATGATATGTTCAGCCAGTTCTTTTCCTTTTCAGTATATTGCGTTCCAAGACCAGCAGTCTTTTAATGTTATCAATGCTAGGTCTTGTGTGAATCTAATTGTGATACCATTATATGTAAATTGCTTTTTTCTTGTTGCTTGTAATATTTTGTCCTTGATCTGGGGGTTTGGGAATTTAACTATAACATTCCTGTGAGTTTTCATCACTGGATCTTTTTCAGGTGGTGATTGGTAGAGTTTTTTCTATTTCTACTTTCCCCTATTGCTCTAATGCTTCAGGACAATTATTTCTTGTATTATTGTATGAGAATTCTTTTTTGATCAGAACCTTCAAAAAGTCCAATTATTCTTGTTTTCTCTTCTTGATCTGTTCTCTAGATCTATTATTCTTCTTAGAAGATGTTTCACATTTTCTTCTATTTTTTTATTTATATATGTGTGCATGTGTGCGTATGTGTGTACATATATATTTATTTATCTCCTATAACTTTGCTGGCTTCCCCTTGCCCAATTCTGATTTTCAAGGAGTCGTTTTCTTCCTTAAGATTCTGGATCTCCTTTTCTAATTGGTTGACTTTCTTGTCATAATTTTCTATTTCTTGTATTATTCTTATGTTTCTTTTTAATTTTTCCTCAGCCTCTCTATTTGATTTCTAAAGTCTTTTTTTAAGTTGTTCAATGAATTATTTTTGGGCAGCTGACCATTTGGTATTACTCTTTGGGGTAAAAGAGGGTTTTTTCCTTCAGTATCCTCCTCTGAAATCTTACCTGTTCTTCTCTATTCCCATAGTAGCTCTCTGTGGTTGGATTCTTTCTCCTTTGCCTGTGCATTTTTTTGCTAATAATTTAGTTCTTATTATCACCTCTCTTCCTGAGGCATGAGGGATGGTGCTTCTAGCCACTGATCCTCCTTAATTCTCCCCTCTGACCTTGAACTCAAACCAAGACCTCCAGCCTTAATAGACCTTGGCTTAAAGGGGTCGAGATCTCCCAATTCATCCTGGGTTATCTCCAATCATGCTGAGGAATATCTGGTCCCTGGATTCAGATGGCTCTGGAGGAGAAGTGAGGCTGATGACCTTGCACAGCCCTCCCTCCCTCAAAAACAAAGTCAGGTGCAAGTCATGTCATCATTTCTCTGACAGCATGATCTTCTTTGACAACAAAGGACAAATGCAACCCTTTGAGTAGATGCAACTGCCTGAATGGGGACCCAGCTAGCTAGGTAACTCAATTCCTCCTCTCCTTTCTGCCTCCTCCTCTTCTTCCTTGTCCTCTCCAAAGCAAGTTAAATTTAGATGACCAGAAGATGCCCAGTTGACTTGGGTTTTACTGGCTAGATTATTTCCTTCCCTTCCCTCCCCTTCACTTGCCTCCCATCCCCTGCCCTCCCCTAGATTTCCTTCCCTTCCCTCCCTTTCACTTCCCTTCCTTACATTTCCCTCTCCAGAACCTTAAACCTACTGTACTCTGAAGCTCAGATACCACAGGGCCCCTGTCTAAAGACTCTCTTCTGCACCCTCCTGGCTTTAGAGTAATTATCAGTAGAAACTGTTGCTGTTTCCCTCCCAGCCTGATATCTTTCTTTTTCTTTGCCTCATTAAAGGGGCCATGGCCTGACTTCTTTTTAAATAGGCCTGTTCAATGAATGGGCCTAACTTCACCCTAAGTGAGTACCTGCAAAGACCTTGGCCTAAAGGGCCCAAGGTCTCCCATTGCATCCTGGGTCATCTCCAGTCATCCTGATGAATATCTGGTCACTGGATTCAGATGGCTCCAGAGAAAAAGTGAGGCTGGTGACCTGGCACAACCCTCCCTCACTCAAAACAAAGTCAAGGGCAAGTCACATCATCGTTTCTCTAATAAATTAAGTGATATGCTCAAGGCAGATAGGAAAGTAGCAGAGTAAAGATTTGATCCCAAAGCAACAAACTCCAAATCTTACTGGTGCTTTCTCCATGCTATGACAAGCAAATTTCTACCTTCTCCTGCTTCCTCATCCCCTTAAATCTGTAATTCAGAATTGCTTTGGACATAAACAAGAACTCCCTTCTGCTAGCACTCCCAGTCTCACAACTCTATACAACTCCCAGTTGCTGTCCTCCTGTTGATGCCATACACCCAGAACCTCATCATAACCTTTAATCCTCCTATTCTCCCCCAATTTCCTAATGCATCAACCCTGTTCTGTTCTCAATTTGCTATCTTCGTAATCTTGACCATATAGTTGACCAGTTTAACTATTCCTTCCCTTTGAACACTTCATTTTTTTGTTCTGTTGACAAATCCCAATTCTGAGTTGCCCCAATTATATGCCCTTTTTACTCCTGTTTTAAAGTTGTTCTGAATCACCCTGGAGTTAGTAATACAAGAATTCACTGTTCTCAATTATGCCTTCACTACTAAGAGCTAATATTTGTATGTTACTTTATTTGTGAATTATTTTTTTATATTATCTCATTTGATCCTCACAACAACCTGTGAGATTAGTGCTACATGACAATCCATTTCCTTTTCCTGGGTCACCTTAATCATGCTCCCCAGAATGGCGCAGTGAAAAGAAGCCAAACTGGGACTTGAGACCTAGTTCTGAATCCTATCTTTGACACTCGCTAACTGTGAGGCAAGGATCAAGTCACTGCATCTCTTAATGTCTTTATCTATAAAACGAGAATAATCACACTTTAATTACTTCACAGGATAATGGTAAGCAACAAATGAGACAATAAATTAAATGGTATATAAACTTTAAAAACTACAGAAATATCAGGCATTATTATTCTTTCCTAGCAGATAGCACTCTTTCCCTGTCCCCCTAAGCAGAGTATCTACTTTCCTATTTATTAAGAAAGTAGAGTTTATTTTACATGAGGGTCTTTTTCTTCCCCACTTAACACATCAAAATCCCTTTTATATCATCTTTCATCCTGTCCTTTTAACCTAGTTTCTGCAAATGGATGATAATTTTCCATGTCAGTTATAACTCCATTTTATGACGTTGATCACAGCTTTACTTATCTTTTCCCAGATCTTTCAATCAGGCTTTCACTCTTTCATCTTCAATTTCTCCTTATCTCTTTTTTAACTCCTTCCAAACTTCCTAAAATATGCCCAGGTGTCTCTATACAAATGAACTTAACACTGCCACCTCTTCAAGATGAATAGTTTTTTAAATCTGTTTTATTTCTGATTTATGGAATAAAACAAGCATTTCCATAACATAGTATAATATAAAAGATGATTGCATGTGACACTGCAAATCTATTACATACAACTTGCTATTCCTTTTAAATATATAATAAAGATATCATGTAATTTTCTCTTTTTCCTTTTTTCTTCACTTCTCCCAACCATGCCCTAGAAATGGCTACCATCACACACACACACATACACACACACACACACACGTGAATGTGTGTATATATATATATGTATATATCTGCACATGTTATGTATAATATGTGTGTATGTATGTGTATACACATATATATGTAAAATTATTCTATACTTATAAATTCTTTCTCTGAATGCAGATAGATTCTTCACATATCCTTTATTTTTAATTCACATTTTTATAATAGTCAAAATGACTTAGTCACTCCAATTCTTTCTTAAAACAATATTGCTGTTACTGTATACAGTGTTTTTTGGTTGTGCTCACTACATTTTCACCATCTTGTTCAAGTCTTCCCTTGCCTTTCTGAGATCTTTGAGCTCATCACTTCTTATAACACAGTAGTATTCCATTACAATCATGAAACCACAACTTGGTCAACCATTACCCAATTGATGGGGATCCCTGCAATTTCCAGTTCTTTGCCACCATAAAGAGAGCTGCTATAAACATTCCATTCACATTCAAAGTTATAATTACTATTTGTGAATTTCCCTCCATTTTACTTTTACTCACTATTTTCTTTCTTAGCCTCTATTTTTACCCTTTCCCTGTTACCTTATCTTGTCCCCTCATCCTCCTACTCCCCAGAACACTCACCCCTGTACAAAGTTGTCTATATTCCATTCATTCATCATCTCACTTTCCAATAATTTCTTCAGCCCTATATAATTTGGCTTATGACTTCCATGAAACTATTTTCTATAAGATTTTGAAGAATCTCAACTGCTAAGTACAATGGCTTTTATTGTTTTTGTATTTTTGGTTTTTGGTATTGTTGAAGACGCCTCACTTCCTGGATAATCTTTTCCCTGTTGGTTTTTTGTGACTTTGCTCTCTCCTAGTTCTCCTCCCTCCTATTTGAGTATTCCTTTAGACTCTACATTTTTGGATTATTATCCACTGTATTTCTAAAGTGTAAGTGACCCCTGTTTTCTTGACTCTTCTTTCTCTATTCAGCTACATTTCATGTGAACACAGATAGTTTCCACTCAGAATTATTCTGTTTTTTTCTCACAGTTTTTCCAGCACAGTTAATAAGATCAAGTGTAGATTAACAAAGTGAAAATTGGGTTGATCTTCAGAGAGTCATGGTTAAAATCTCTCATAAATATGATATTGAAGGAGGTAAATCATTCCTTTGACCTAAATATTTGATGGATAACATTTATTATCTCTCCTGCTAACTGTGTAAAACAGCATTTCTCTGGCACTGGTGTTCATAGTAATATTGGAGAAATGTAAATTTTCTGCCTCAATCCTATTTGTGAACTCTCTAAATGTAGTTTAATCTGTGATCTGACTTAGTTTACCTATAATGTTTGTTTAACTGTGTTTGTGTAAGAGATGATGATTGTTTAAGTTTCTTTAATTTTTATGACATTGAGGGAAGCATGGGATTATGAATCTGTCTTTCCTTTAACTTCTGGGGCCAAAAAGGAATATAAGATTACAATACGTAAAATAATTATTTCTTGAATTTTGTCCATAAGAAGTTTTACCTAGGTTTTTACCCCTGATAATTTCTGCATTGTGGTACGAATATTTCAGCAACAGTTACCTACCACATAAACTCAGAGAGGGGTTATTTCTCCCCTAAAATGTTAATTTAATCACAATATTTAGTCATTCTGTATTTTCTATTTTCAGGAGTCTGTCTCCTAACTTTAAGAATTTTAGAGGCCATATATTTTACTTTTTCCTCTTATGACTTGAAGTTTCACAGTGCTTTTAGCGCCTTCAATGCTAGACCCTTTCAGTACACACTTACTTGTTGTTGTACATTATTTGTAGCATAGTTGGTGAAGATGTCTTCTCCCTATTAAGGATTAAAAGACTATAAGACAGAACATGAGAAATGAAAAGCTTTACTGAGAATCCAAGTCAACTCTCCCAATATCTCCCTCTGTGCCTGTTCCATTCTATCCCTTTCACTACATGTTTACCAAACAAAATAATAAGAATTTAACTTAAGGTAGGGGTAGCAATCATGATCTCAGACAAAGCAAAAGAAAAATAAACTCAATTAAAAGAGACAATCAGGGGAATTATATTTTGCTAAAAAGTACCATAGCCATGGAAGTGATATCAAAAATTTTTACAACAAGTTTCTCTAAGGCCTCATTGCTCAAATGTATAATGAGTATAGAACTGAGTCAAATTTGCAAAAATAAGAACCATTCCCCAATTGATAAACAGTCAAAAGATATAAACAGGTAGTTTTCAGAAGAAATCAAATCCATCTATAGTCATATAAAGATGTTCTAAATAATTATTAATTACAGAAATGCAAATTAAGACAACTCTGAGACACTACCTTACAGCTTCAGAAATGACAAATGATGGAGGGGAAAAGAGAAAAAACAGGTACACTAATGAATGACTGGTAGAGTAGTGAACTGGTCAAAGCCTTCTGAAAAGCAATTTGGAACTATGCCCAAAGGACTATAAAATTGCATCACTTTTGACCCCATAATACCACTGTTAGATCTGTATCCCAAAGAAAATAAAGAAAAAAGGAAAAGGACATATATGTACAAAAATATTTATAGCAGCTCTTGAAGAGATGCTTATCAACTGGGGAACGGTTAAACAAGTTATGATGTATAATTGTGATGGAGTACTATTGTGCTATAAGAAGCAACAAAGGGGATGGTTTCAGAAAACTCCATGGCAAGACCTATATAAACTGATGCAAAATGAAATGAGAAGAACTGGAAGATCATTGTGCACACTAACAAATAATGTTGATGATCAACTATGAAAGACTTGGGTTCTTTGATCCACATGATGATCCAAGACAGTTTCAAAGGACTCATGATGTAAAAATGCTCTCCACGCCCAGGGAGAGAACTGATGAAGTCTGAGTGCTAGTGGAAGTATAATTTTCTCATTTCTTTACTTTTCTCGCTTTTTTGAAATACGGCTAATATGGAAATGTGTTTTGCATGCTGTCACATATATAGTTGATATCATATTCTCCTCAGTGAATCTGGAGGAAGTGAAAAGGAGAGAATTTGAAACTTAAAATTTAAAAGGAAAAAAGTATGTTTAAAAAATAAATAATAAATGTTTTAAATGAATTTAACTTATAGTATTTAAATCCATTATTACATTGATAATGTTGCCATCAATTTGAATCTATATATTTTATTTTTCAGTGTATCATTACATTCTTGATATTGTTATTTTGGAGAACATTACAAAGGAAGGTTATATGAAAATCAAATTAATAGATGCATATGGGAAAGTAGAAGAATCAAAAATCAAAAGGTAAGTAATATAAAGAATTACAGAAACACTAAATTTGAGATTTGAAAGGACCTTCAGTGGCTACCTAGTTTAATCCATACAAAACAGGAATTTCCACTATAATATATTTAACATGTGACTGTCCAGCTGATACTTGAAGATTATAACAGAGAGGGAATGTGTCACTTCTCTATGTCTTCCATTCTAATTTTGGACAGTGCTAATTGTTAGAAAGTTTTTCTTACATCAAATCTAATTTCACCTCTTACAAATTCCAACCATAGTTCTTGGGATTATTGTTCTTCAACCAAAAAGAAGTCTGCTTCCTCTTCAACAAAATAGCTCTTTAAACTCTTGGAGACAGTTATACTTTTCCACCTGTACCATCTCTTCTCTAGGCTAAGAATACTCATTTCTTTAAAATGAAATTCAGATTCTAAGCTCTTTCACTATCCTACTGCCATCCGTGGTAGAGCAAATTGTTACCTGGAACTATGCCCCTCTTAATGCAAGCCCAAGGTCTCAATAATTTTTGTCAATTTTTTGTTTGTTTCTTTGCCTAGGATCACAATGCTGATATATTGAGCTTGTAGGTCACTGAAATTCCCACCACTTTTTCAAAAGAATTGTTATTTATAAAGCTTATTTTAAATACTATAGATAGACAGAGAGAGAGAGAGAGAGAGAGAGAGAGAGAGAGAGAGAGAGAGAGAGAGAGACAGAGAGAGAGAGAGACAGAGAGAGAGAGATGGTAAGCCTTTACATTTTCCTTACTAAAATTTAATTAGATTCATCCCAATGCTTCAACTCAGAGGTGTTAAACTCACAGCAAATTCTACAAAACTTCTTGGATGCATGGAATTGGGAAATGTTTAATAAAATGAATAAAAATATAATTCAACATAGATAATGTTAACCTGTGGTTTTCTAAGTCAATGTGAGGCCACCAGGGATTTACCTCTCATGGAGCTTGACACAATTACTCAAAATTCTTCTGCATACTGATTCCGACATCCAATGTGTCTTCTATCTCTTCTACCTTTATGTCAGTTACAAATTTGATGAATATGCCATCTTCAACTTTTCCCAAATCACTGATAAAAATGTTAAAGAGAACCAGGCTAGACAGAGATTCTGGAGATTCACCACCAGAGAACTCTTATCATGTTTTTGTTGAGCCACTAATAAATGATTTTTTAATGGGCCTGTCCAAACAATTCTATGTCTATATAATGGCATTATCATCTAATCCATAACATTTTATCCACTCTTCCTAAAATTGTAAATTGTAATTATATACACAGAATTCCCATCATCTACTAATTCAGAAATCTTATAAAAGCATAGGAAAAACATTGTTAGTCTGTAATGACTTATAATTGATAAGGCCCCCTTTTACCCATCTTCTTCCATTTCCAGGTGTTCTCCAACCAGAATCTATTTAATGATCAATCCCTCATTGAATTTTCCCAGGAACTGAAATCAAGTTCATTGCACTACACTTTACAAAATCTATTCTCTTCCCTCTGTTTGAATATTTGGGTGAACATTTACCCTTCCTAAATCTTATAATATCTCTGACATTTTCCATGATTTTGAAAAATTAACAGAGGCTCAGCAAAAACATCTGCCAGTTCTTTCAGGATTAAAACATGTCAATCACCTGGGCTAGGTGATTTGAATTCAAGGGAAAGTAGATATTCTCTTACTACCTATCTCCTAAATTATATTGGGTATCTCCTTCCTCTTAGTCATTTTTTTCTGTTATTCACAGCGCAGAGGTCATTCTTCTTGGTAGATAAAATAGAAATAAAATTATATTTGAGCAACTCTGCCTTTTCTTTGTTGCCAAGTTATCATCGCCAAATTCAACCCAAGTAAAAATTCTATCCTTTCTTTCATGTTTCTTTTTCTCACCATATAGCTTACAACAAAATAAAAGAAACACGAGACCTATTTTTTTCTTACCTTATCTTCCTTTGCTAGCCTTGGGCAATTTTGAGCCTTCTTCACATTTTTTATAGCACCATGTCATGCTCTTTATATCTATCTTCCCATAATTAAACTTGATTTCACCTTCAGTATCGCTTTAGTTACTGGATTTCCTTATACAAGCTTCTGAAAATACAGTGCCTGTCACTGTTCCTTTGAATATGGTATTAAAAAGGATCCAGAGTCATGATTCTGTCATAGATTTAACTTCCAGCAAATCTTGGTGATACTTTGTGGTTAAGTTTACCCCATTGTCCTAGGATCACTTTTTCTTCTCACTACTTAACCTTTTGGAATTGTTGTACAGATGCATCAGGACAGACTTATGCACATCTTAACTGCTATTGTGTTTTGTTTGTAGGTGCTTGCTAGGGTACCTAATTTTTACCATATAGATAGGCAATCTTTTCCCTCCTTTCATTCTTTTAAAACACTGTTTTGATTACATTATCAAGACACCATTCAAATAAATTCGTTCTGATTAGCCATTGTTTACTATATCTCTGGCTAGGAATTTTTCATCCTTTTACTTTAAGATGTGATCCAAAAGTTCAAATGTCATTCTCAGATACAATTTTCATAACCAGCTATTCATTTTCAAATTAATTTTCCTCTTCAATATATATTTACCTTCAATAGGCAGCAGTGATGAAAACATATGTGCCTCTATAGTCATAAGTTTCATGCCTAAGACTTCACACTGGTTAGCAATACTTCTCAGATTCCTTCTAGGAATGTCATTTGTGCCTGTGTAAATCCTTAGAAGTAGGTAGTTTTCCATTTTGATTGACTTTCTCCTGGAACACAGATAACTATCATTGGAATATGGCTTAAAAAATACAAGCATGGTACCTAATGCTGTGCTTTCCCCATTATATTACATTACTTTCTGTTTTAAGTTATAAGGCAAAGATATATTCGCATTGGTGAAATGCTATAGCAAATTGACTGTGAAATTCAGTCAACAGGTATGTGTATTTTTACTCTGTTTTCTAAATAGCAGTATAATATTTGTTTTTAACTTAAGCGTTTAATTTTGTCATTATTAAATTCTTTTAATTATATTTTGGCAATGCTTAGAATTATGTATTAATTTGGATTGTTATGTCCACATTTTTTAAATGGAAAGAATATCAAGAGTTAAGAAAGTTGAATCCTGTTAAATAACAGAATACAGTTAAAAATTCATATGATTACTATGATAAATAGATCATTATTTTTTCATGAAAAGCTGCAATCCTAAATCCTACTTTGATTTATTTTTTTCCATAATGAGCAACAGTAAACTAATTTACTTAGCATTTTCCTATAATTAAGCATTATACATAAATTTTGTCATTAGTAATAAATATGACTTTGTATCAGATTGCATGGAGAAAGGACTGTTGGCTTAATTTTAGATGCTCTCAGCAAAATTGTCCTACATTTCTGTTAAAATTATGTAATTCAGTTCTTTTCATCATCAGACGTAATTAGTAAAGTTCTGCGCTGTTTAGAATTAAAGACTTTATTTTAAATCATATATGATGGTGTGTTCTGTTTTCTGTGTAGTTACATGGCATCGTATCCTGTCTATGAAGAAGTCAGTATTCTTGCTGGATTTTACTATGACTTCAAAAACATATCAAAAATTGCTTTGACATATTCTCAAAAGAATGCAAAACCTAAGTGCTCTAAGTGCAAATACAAGATTCAACATATAAAATTAAGATCACTTACAAATCCAGAAAGGTAATGTATATAATATGGATGGTGGGGTTTTTTTTGGAAAATATATATTTTAAATATGGGGAAGCTAGTAATCAATTTGATTAAAGAAATGGTGAAAAATTGTTTGTTTGTTTACTATACTACGTGTCTGACCACGAATCTGTCAGCTTTATGTTTTAAGATGTGGTTCAGAAGTTCAAATCCCATTCTTAGACACAAGTTTCACAACCAGCTATTCACTTCTCAAATTAATTTTTCTCTTCTGTACCTTTTGCTTTTGATAGGCAAGAGTGAGGAAAACATAACTCTTCCTCCATATATTTCCCAATCCAACGTTTACATTCTGAATTATCTGGTTAGCCTACCCATCCTCTGCATGTTACGCTATGGAAACTTTTTGTTGGAGTATAACATGTGTCACAGGGGAAGACTTTGTAGAAATTGAAAATCTTAGTGCTTTAAATTATGACTATATTCATGCATTGTCTACACCATTAAAGGAAACAAAAAAAAAAATCATCCTTTAAACCAGGACAAATATACTTGTTTTACACAGTAGATATAGTAAAACTTCAGTCGAAATCAGTCTCTTATAAATTTAACCATTTTAAGTTCAATTTGGAGTCATAATTTTTTTCAGTACTAACACATTTAAATTGTGCTTTTACAGTTAGTAAACATTTTACAAACACTCTTTCATTTGAACCTCACAAAAAGTTGAAGTATACAGAGAGATTCATTGTCTCTATTTTATGGGTGAAGAAACTGATGCTTGAAAAATTAATGACTTGCCCAAGTTAGTAAGTGGTATATTCAGGACTAGACCTAGGTCTTCATAAGTTCAGTGCAGAACTGAATGTTATGTTTTGAATTTGAATTATGGTTAGAAAGGAGGTGTCTAACTAATTTCCTGTATCACATTCTGATCTTCACAGAAATATTTATTTAGATACTTGAAGAAGAAGTGGACCCTGCCTGAATATTAATAGTTGCTCAATGTTACACTTCATTTCCTCTTGTATAGATCTCTCCCTACCAAAATTTGTAAGTCAAAAAATGACGTGAGCAGGGCTTTAATTATGGATAGAATTCCAACATGTAGGCAGAAGGAGATCAATTTAATAGAAGGGTAGTGAAATAAACAATGAAAAAGAAGGAAAATGTTTTTAAAAATTATTTAGGATTCAATGATTATACCAGTTTGGTGGAACAATGGGAGCAAACAGCAACATGATGGAAGAAAAGAAAGTACACTGTCAGATTGTAGAGAGCATTAAATCCCAGAATGAGGAATATGGACTTTCAATGGTTTCCCATTAAAAAAAAATGAGTAAAGAGTAGGAAAAGAAATGAAAATTTGAGTAAGGGTAAGATCAAGCACATGGTGCAATTTTAAACCACCCCATTACCACTACTAATATTACTACTTAATCTATTACCATTACATTTCCATAGTATTTTAAAATTTGCAAAGGTCTTTGTTTACATTATCTCAATTGTTAATGTGTAAGGGGAAGAGCACTGGATTTTGAATTTTAAAAAATGTGTTCAGATTCTGATACTGACACTTCTGAACCCTGTGGTCTTGAGCAAGTCACTTACCCTCAGTGGCCTTTGGTTTCTTAATATATAAAATGAAGGGGCTGGACTCAGTAGCTCCTTAGGTACTTTACAACTATAAAGACAGGGTACTGTAAAAATAGACAAAAGATTGTAGTTGGAAATGAAGTACCAGGTATGAGAAACAGTAAGGACTTTTCGACTAGATTGTGTGAAACAGAATAATGTGTAATATCTCTGGAAAGGTAGGTTGTGACCAAGTTGTGAAGGGTCTTAAAAGCTGAACAAAAGAATTATTTGTTTGTGTGCTCCTGTAAATAACAAGGAGACAATGGATTTATGAAGTAGGAGAGTGACATGGTCAGAATTTCGTTTTAGGAAAATCACTTTGATAGCTCAATTGGGGATGGATTAGAGTGGAATTAGATACGGCAGAATAACTAATTAGAAAGTCATTGCAACAGTTTAAGTGAGATATGATGATGACCTTAATTATACTGATGGCTATGAGAAGAGAAAGGGGTGGATGTGAGCAGTGCCAAAGTAAAGCATTCATTTGTTTATATCTTGCTTTATTTTTTTTTCTTGAATTAATGCAATCCTTGTACAAAATCACTTTTTTTTCCTTTCAGTGTTTTCTCCTAGATGGCATTTTGGAGATAGTGCAGTAGGTAGAGCACTAGACCAGGAGTCAGAAACACCTGACTTAAAATCTGGCCTCAGACATTTACTAGCTGTGTGACCCTGAACAAATCACTTAACCCCTTTTGCCTCAGTTTCCTCTTCTGTAAAATGAGCTGGAGAAGGAAATGGCAAATCACTCTAGTATCTTTGCCAAGAAAATCCCAGATGGACTCACAAGGAATCAGACACAGTGAAAATAAATTAATAATATTTTATTGCATAGCTCAAAATATTAGTATAAGAAGACTACTTTGGAAATAGGGGTGGTTATTATCTCAGTGTGTAAAAAGAAATAAATACCACTGTCATAGAAAGTGCAGGATGAAATGGAATTAAAAAGAAATGTCAAGAAAGCCAATTGAAATAATAGAGGCATTAGGTAACAAGAACCTGAATGAACAGTAGTAAATTTGAGAAAGAAAGGAGTAGATATTAAATACATTGGTAAGAAAGAATTGAATTCTTTTGTAGTCCATATTGTAAATGCTTTAAAAAGCTGTATCATCTGACCAAAAGTTTGAATTGCTTTATCTGTTATAAACTGTGTTAAAAAAGAAAAGAAAAGAAAAGAAAGAATTGACAAGTAGTATGACAATGGAAAGAATGAAGATTTGGAGGTAGTAGCTAAAATGTCAGATCTGCTCTTTATTATCTATGTGACTTGACTATCTTTCCCTACACATAAAATGAAAAGGTTTAGATATATAGCCTAAGAACTTAATCTGTGTATCTCAGTGATTAATTGGATGTAGGGATGAGGAGAGGCAAGAAACTATCAGGAGTTATGTATTGGAATTATATAGAAATTAATCATTTTTAAAATGCTGTTGTGAGATCCTATAAGATTTCATAAAGATGTTTATACTTGCCAGATTTTCTCCATTGGTTTATAACATTCAAAAGCTACTTTGATTAGGGATGTAATTTTTTATTTGTTTCATATTTTATCTTTCCCAATTACATGAAAACAGTTTCAAAAACTTTTAAACAGCTTTAACACAGCTTTGGGGCTTTTTTTTAATTTTGAGTTGCAAATTCTGTCCCTTCCTTCGCACCTTCTTTATTGAGAATTTGATATAGGTTATAGATGTGCAGTCATGCAAAATATATTTTCATATTAGTCAGGTTGTAAAAGAAAACAGACCAAAAATCTTAAGAAAAATAAAGTTTTCTGAAAAGCATGTTTAAATCTCCATTCTCATCAGTTCTTTCTCTGGAGAGGGATAGCATTTTTCATTCTAAAACCATTGGGATTGACTTGGATTATTGTATTGCTAAGAATAACTAAGAATTCACAGTTGATCATCATATAATATTGCAGTTATTGTGCAAAATGTTCTCCTGGTTCTGCTCATTTCACTTTGCATCAGGTCATATAATTCTCTCCAGGTTTTTCTGAGAGCATCCTGCTCTTCACTTCATATAGTACAATAGTATTCCACCACAATTATGTATCACCATTCCCTAGCCACTCACCAGCTGATGGGCATCCCATCCATTTCCAATTCTTTGTCACCACTAAAAGAGATGCTATACATATTTGTATACATATATTTTCTTTTCCTTTTTTGTCTCTTTGAGATAAAAACCTAATAGTTGCATTGCTAGGTCAATGCATATGAATGGTTTTATAGTCCTTTGGGCATAGTTTTTGCTCTTTAGAATAGTTGAATCAGTTCCCAACAGTGCATTAGCAGCTCATTTTTCGCACACATCAGCTTCAACATTTGTCATTTTTCCTTTATGTCATGTTAGCCAGGTCAACCGATAGGTGTACAGTGGTACCTAAGAGTTGTTATAATGTGCATTTCTCTAATCAATAGTGATTTAGAGCATTTTTTTCATGTGATTATAGATAACTTTGGCTACTACATCTGAAAACTGTCTGTTCGGATCCTTTATCAATTGGGGAATGGCTCTTAATTTTATAAATTTAACTCAACTCTCTATATATTTGAAAAATGGGGTCTTTATCAAAGAAACTTGATAAAAAAATTTCTCACATTTATGATTATTCTGTATTTCCCTCCATTCTATTTTCTCTCATTTATCCTACTATCTCTCTCCTTTTATCTTATTCATCCTCAAAAATGTTTTCTTCTGGCTACCATTTTCCCTAATCTGCCCTCCCTACCACCTTGTTCTATCCCCTTCCCCTCCCACTTTCCTATAGGGTAAGATAGATTTCTATACCAAAACATGTGTATCTTATTCCCTCTTGAGCCAATTCCAAAGAATAAGATTCAAATGTTCCCCCTGCTCACATATCCCATCTTCCCCTACACTGTAAAAGCTCTTTAGTACATATCTTCTGTGAAATAATTTACTCCATTGTATCTCTCCATTTCTCCTTCCCCTAGTGCATTCCTCTTTCGCCCTTTGTTTTTTTAAGATATCATCCCATCATATTCATTTTACACTGATACCCTCTATGTACACTCCTTCCAACTGCCTTAATAATGATGAAGTTCTTAGGAGTTACAAGTATCATCTTCCTATTTCAGAATGTAAACAGCTTAACCTTATTGAATCCCTCATGATGTCTCTTTCCTATTTACTTTTTTATGTGGCTCTTGTGTCTTGTACTTGACAGTAAAAATTTCTATTCAGCTCTGGTCTTTTCATCAGGAATGATTTAAAGTTCTCTGTTTCATTGAGTGTCCATTTCCACTCCCAAAGGATTATATCCAGTTTTAGTTTCAGATCATCATATTCCAACCCCTTCAATCTTTTATTGTAGAAGCTGCTAAATCTTGTGTTATTTGATGTTTGTGGCTCCACACTATTTGAGTTGTTTCTTTATGTTTGAAATATTTTCTCCTTGACCTGGGAACTCTGGATTTGGCTATCATATTCCTAGGAATTAATCATTTTTAAAATGCTGTTGTGAAATTATATAAGATTTGATAAGGATGGTTACACTTGCCTATTTCTTGACTTTTAGCTTTATATTAAACTTGGGCTCTCCTCCTGTGGTTAAGGAAGCAATGTATCAATCTTAGAGTTTTTTTGTGCAGCTATTTTCAGGACTAGTTCTAGAGTACTGTAATTTTTGTTTTCTTTCAAGGTGGTATGACCTATGGAGACCTGTCTTTACTACTTTCCTGGACTATACTCTGGTCTTTGACTGACCACAGCTTTCTTTTCCTCCCTGGAACCATAAACAGGGTTTTAGCTCCTCTGTGGCCACAAGGTCTAGTGGGCTAGTGTTACTCTTCACCTAGGGACTAAGACCCAGGACTGAGACTTGGATCCCACTATTGGCAATGCAACAGAGTCCTGAAACAAATTCCAGCTTACTATCTGTGTGCTGAGATCTCTGAAAGCTGCACCTTGAGTTGCCCCCAAGACCTGATGCCAGCTTGTGCCCAGTGTAGCCCACTGCTATCTTGCCTGGGCATTGCCTTCTCTGGACTGAGCCCCATTCCCATGCCAGTACAACACATATTTCATGCTGAACCTCTAAGTTTTATTGGACTGGAAAATTGTTTTACCCCATATCTCAGTGAGTTCTGCCACTTCAGAATTCACTTTGAGGCACTGTTTAAAGTTATTTGGAGGGGAATTTGAAGGAGCTTAGATGAGTCCATGCATTTTCTCCACCATCGTGCCCTTTTGGTGACAGACTAATGATAAAATAATAATTTAGGATTAATTCATATACAGATAAATATTATAATACTAATACAATTTTATAGTGCTTCAAGATTTGGAACTTTCTCAGGTAGAATATATATTTAATATATAATTAAAATATATATTAAAATATAATATTTAATATATTAAAAACATATTTTGTGGAGAAGTGACTCACCTCTCCTAACATACTAGCAACAACTTCTGACTAATTGCTGCCAACCAGCAAACAAATACAGGAGTCCTAGGAGTAGCATCCACCCCTAGACCAACAGTTCCATTTCTAGTCCAGTCCCCAACCATCATCCAGGAAGGTAACTCCTATGGAGAAGAGACCACCTATTCCAACCAACTGCCAACCACTATTATGCATATGGCAGGCAAGACTGAAGCAGAAAAGTACCCTTTCAGAGAGACATGAGACAACAGTGCCAGCAAACTCAAACCAGTACTACCACCTGGAGACAGCTCAGGAGTCTGAAATCAAGAGCCTTGGTAATGGCAATGTTTTAAACCCAGCAGCACCAGTCATTTTCCTGGGAAACAACCCCTGTGCTGATGTCCTGAGACTGTTCCTACAGAGTTATTTACTAAAGAATTCAAAAATACAGTCACCAAAACCCTTCATACTGTCAAACGGTTCAACATCAGAAACAGATATGATTTTATCAGTGGAAATGACATAAGAGACATATCATCTGCTTTACCACTGTACCCTAGGAACCATGAGACTGTTTCATTTGACCTGCAGGTGAAATCTTCCATATGTGTTGTTTCTCCAATTAGAATGTGAGTCCCTTGAAAGCATCTTATTTTTCATATGTAGTCAGCATGTAACACAGAACTTTACATATCACTGGTGATTAATATTTTTTCCTACTATCATTCTACTTAAGCTCACTCACCCACCAAACTGGTTCTATACATTTCTATCATCTCTTAAGGTTTACAATATGCTTTACTCACCACAACCATGTGAGGAAGAAAGCAAAACCATTCTTGTCCCCTTTTATAGATGTAGAAACTGAAACTTGAAGAGAGGAAATGGGAATGACAACATAAACTCAGGTTACAAGCTCCAAACTGATCATTTCTGGTCTTCTCATGATACCAAAGTGCTACTACAGACTTAGCCTATTTGTTAGGGAAAAAATGTGAAGCTTTGCTATTGTGCTGATTCATTTCCCTCTTTTCTTCCTTTTTTCTCTCCCTCCCTCAGACCACAGCTTTGCAGTTATGACTTTGAGCTGAAAGGAAATGTGGAAACAACACTCAAACCATGTTCCTGTACCCCAACAGATATGTAGATGAAGTTGTATTTCACATTGGACTTTATATTGGTCAAGAAATCATGATGATGGGAAACTATAGTAATTCTGTACTGAAGTTTCCTTTTCCAGAAAAAAATCATTCAATGTTAAATTAAAATGATCCTCTATTTTGGAGAAATGTTGGGAAGTCAATATATAGAGAACACAGTAAAACAAAATGGAGTTTCTGAGGATAGCATGATATTATTCAACTTATTTTTATATTATCCATTCCATAATTAATTATTGTTAATAAATGAGAATATATTTGGGTAATGAATGGAGATCTGCAGAGTTTCCTCTGAAAAAATTAAATATTCTGCCTAAATGATTCTCAGGTATTTTTAGTATCTTATTGTGGTAGAATAAATTATTATTGTTAATGATGCATTTTGATAGTTTTAAGGTTTAAAAAGCACAATATTTTTAATTCTAAGTTTATGATTCTATGAAACCATGAGAATGAAGCTTGCTGTAATACCAAAAATACTAGAGGGATCTATCTATTGGTTGAGTGGGAATAACTGAACATAATAAAGTTTTAAAAAATATGAACGTAACTGGAAATAATGGAACCATTTAAAATACTTAATCTGAAGAATGTAAAAACATACGGGAAAATATGAAATGATGAAGAGCAAATAAAATAAGATCAATGTGATACAATGGAAAGGACATTTTATTGGAATTAGAGAACTTGGACTTAACTCCCAAGTCTGCCACTTACTTTCTTTCTATTCTCTGGATCTCAGCTTTCTCATCAATAACGTGAGGTAGTTTGAAGTGATTACCCCTGAAGTCCTTGCTTTTGTAAAGGCTTTAATTTAATGTTTTAATGAGTTAGCATTTTTTCTCTCCTTCCCATCCTAACTCCCCCAATTGGGGGAGATAGGGAGAAGAAGAAAAGAAAAGCCAAGGCTTGTAAAAATACGAACAGTCATGTTGCTAAAGAAAAGAAATTGTCATATTCTGTATCTTAAATCCATCATTCAGTTGAGGCACTTTCCATTTCAAAGAGTACGATCCTATAAACCAAAATAATTAGTTTAAAGGTACCAGTTATTTATTTTTAATAAAAGTTAATAGCTATTAGGGTACGGAGATATTGAAAACAAAAGCAAGAAATAGTACTTATATCCTTTACGTATCATAACCCGATAGAAATAATAATCAATTTAGGAACCACAAACAAAAGATACAGACCCAAACAGAGATTTAATACAAAATCCTAAATTATGAGTCAAAGAATGACTCATAGAAACAATGATTATATAAAATAAAATGATAATGATGAAGCAACATACCAAAATTTCTGGGGTGTGACTAACAGTGGTCAGGAGAAAAATTACTTCCCTACAAATACACATTAGAAATAGAATGATAAATAACAAAAGAGAGGATTAAGGTACTGAATGTATTTTTTTAAGTTAGGAAGCCAACAAAAGTAAAATAGCCACACACAAAAAAAGATATTAAAAACTGGAAAAAAATGCTGTAGAAATGATAAATAAAATTAAAAGCTTGTTCTTTGAAAAGACTAATTGCACTACTAAATCTTTAGGATATTTGGTTAAAAAGAAGAGGGCAAAAATATTTTTAAAAATTAAAATATCAAATGACCAAAGTGAAGTAAGAAAGCCAGAACTGATGTTGAATTCCCTGATGTGCACACAAACCATTTTAGAAGATGACTTTTCTACTGGACCTCACGTTATTTTCCCTCCTGTTCCAAAGGGATTCAGAACTGGTCTTTGCCTTTTCTTGTGCATTCCAACTCCTGCCTTCACACTTGGAGACTTCAAAAAATTCTGACTTCCCCTTATACATCTATTTTTCTTCTTTAGCTCCCATTACCTGCTCATTTACTTTACCTCAGATGTAGGAAGAGCCTATATCCTTCATCTCATCATGGTTATCAAGCACTTAATTTCCATCATTTAGAATTTAATTCTGAAACCTGTTTTAAGAAAAACATTCATCTGATTAGTTTGCAAGAACTACTGATTGATATCGGAGAAAATGGAAATTTATCAGCTGTATAGCTGCTGGATGGGATTGAAAAATGAATGTAATGATTTAGTAAGCACAGTAGTATGCCTTTCTTTCATTTGGGCCTGAACATCTATATTATGTATCTATGTGAAGTATTTTTGTGTCAACTTTGACAACCTCTAAAGTGAAATATCAAAATAAACTATTTGCATTGTTATATCAAAAGAATGTTAATACATGATTTAAAAAAATTATATCCTATGATATTGTTCTTACTAAGATATGAATAATAATTTAAGTAATATCCAAATACCTTGTTTCATTAATAAATACAATGAACTATTTAAAGCTATCACTTATTAATTTTTATTCATGCCAATTGAAGGAAAGAGAAAAGTCTTAATTGGACCAAAAAGGTGTGTTCATCCTTTGTTGCTAAAGAAGACCATGCCATCAGAGAAATGATGACATGACTTGCGCTTGACTTTGTTCTGAGTGAAGGAGGGCTGTGCAGGTTACCAACCTTACTTCTCCTCCAGAGCCATCTTAATCCAGTGACCAGATATTCATCAGAATGACTGGAGATGACCCAGGATGAGGCAATTGGGGTTAAGTGACTTGCCCAAGGTCATACAACTAGTGAGTGTCAAGTGTCTGAGGTGAGATTTGAACTCAGGTCCTCCTGACTCCTGCACTGGTGCTCTATCCACTGCACCACCTAGCTGCCCCTGGACCAAAAATACCCAAAACAGAAGAGTCTAAGCCAATTGTAACATATTTCATTCAAGGAAAGAAAACTCTTGGTGACCACTAAGTGACATCTCATAATAAATGGTTTCCCCTTATATCCATAATGGACGTTCATTGGTTAATCAGGACAAATTGAAGGGAATCCAACAAAACAGAAAGTGCTCCATATTATCCTTCCTTGTATCACTAATGAAATTGATGCTCCTTATTCCAATTGAAATGAAACATTGAGTTCAAAGTCAATTAGCTGAAATGTGCTTATCCTTTTATAAATTAGTTCTTCAGTAAAAATAGATAGATTTACTATGGTTCTATTGGGTAGAGAATTTTGAGTGTCCACATTAAGATGCCTTTGCTTTCTATGTAATGAGTCTATTAAGCAGAAGTGAGTCACAAGCAATATGTACTGAACCAAGAGCATTATAGCAAAAGTCTGTTGGTCAAAGAATATTCAAAGGCACTGAAAGCATTGCTTGATTGCCAAAAATTATATAGCCATCTTGAAAGTTTTCCAGCGTTGTTCTTAAAAACCAAATTTTGACATCTAGGAAAAGATTCAAGTGATCCAATAATGCATTGTCCTTAATGTAAATAATTGGAGTACAGTGTCTTGCTTTCTTCTAAAGATAGGCCACAGATTTACAATGCAACAGTCTTTCCTCATAAATGGAATCATTCCGCAGAAAGACAGAAAATCTGCTGTCATTCAGGTAATTTATTTGTCATCAATGCATCAAGCCCATTAAGTTGTCATTGCAATTTTGTTGCAAAGAAATGGTTCTTTGCTTTCAGTCAATGTCCTACAAAAGGAAATCCTTTTTGCAAATAAGGCAAAGTCTTAATTGGACAAAAATACTCAAAACTGGAACAGTCTAGTCCTATTGTGATGTATTGAATTTAATGAAAAAACAAGTTGTGATGAAATACAATCTTCTCCATTAATTATCTCATAACAAATGGTTTCCCCTTTTATCAACATTGGATATTCGTTGATTCATCAGGACAAAATAAAAAGTTATTCCAACAAAATGGGAAGTGTCCCAAACAATGCTTCCTCGTAGCACCTCTTATCTATGGAGTATATGCTTGTTATTCCAATTAAAATGAAATATTGAGTTCCATTTCAATTACTTTACTCCAGTGTGAATGAGCATATCATTCTTAGGAAATAAGTCTTCATTAAAACTAGATAGATTTGCTATTATTTCATTGATTAAAGAATCAAACCCCAATGCTAAGATCTACTTGCTTTCTCTGTAATGATCACAGTCCATGAAAGAGCACAGAATCACAAGCAATATGTAGCAAATCACAAGGATTATAGCAAAGTTTCCTTTGTCAAGGAATATTCCTAGGCACTGGATCCATTGTTTTATTCCAATTAATTAAATAGGAATCTTCTTGAAAGATTTCCAATATTGTTCTTAAAGGCTGCATTTTGACATCTAGGGTAAAACTCAATGTGGCACTAACTTCAATGTAAATAAAGAGTTCAGTGTCTTGCTTTTCTTTAAACCAGAGATTTTCAGGAAGTTTTACAGGAAGAAGTTTTCTTATAAAAGGAAACCATTCCACCAAAAGACAAAAAAGCTGTTGTCATTCAAAACATTTTTTTTTACTTCTTAGAACCTCACTATTGTCATCAATTCATCAGGTCCTTTAAGGTTACATTAGGGTTTCTTTGACCAGTAAAGAGTTGTTCTGTTTCAGTAAATGTTCTACACAACGAAATCCTTTCTGCCAATTAAGGGAAAGAGAAAAGTCTTAATCAAAGCCAAAATACCCCAAACTGGAACAATCTAAGCCTTTTGTAATGTATTGAAGTCAATGAAAGAAAACAAGTCTTGGTGAAATACAGTCTTGCCAATTAAATGACATCTCATCACAAATGGTTTACCTTATATCAACATTGGATATTCATTGATTAATCATGACAAATTGAAAACGTACTCCAAAAAAATAGGGAGTGCCCCATACCATTGGCCTTCGTAGAAGGAATCTTATCTTAAGAGATGATGTTCCTTATTCCAGTTGAAATGAAATACTGAATTCCAAAAGAACACTTTATTCAAGTCTGAATGTGCTTCTCCTTCTAAGAAGTAGTTTCTTAATAAGTAAATAAATCGCGTGTGTATACATATACATATATATATTTGCTGTGGTTCTATTTGATACAGCATTATGAATTCCTATGTAGAGATCTCCTTGCTTTTTTGTAATGACCAGAGTACATTGAATAGAGGTGAATCAAAAGTAATATATACTGAACCATGGAATTATAGTAAAGTTGCCCTGGCAGGAAATATGCCAAGGCACTAAAGCAATTGCTTCATTCAAGTAGATTACTTGATTTATGAAAGATTTCCAGCATTGTTCTTGAAAACTGCATTTTGACATCTGGAGTAAAATTTAAATGCCCCAGCTTTGGCTTCCTTGATCCATACTATTAGCATCAATGCATCAAGCCCATTATGGTTCCATTATGTCTTGTTTGCCCAAGAAAGGGCTTCTTCTCTTTCAGTCAATGTTCTACATGAAGAATTCCTTCTCTCCAATTAAAGGGAAAAGAAAACTCTTAAATGGACCCCAAATACTAAAATCTGGACCACTGGACATCTACTTTAATATATTGAATCCAAGGAAAGAAAATCAGTCTTGATAAAATACAATCTTGACCGTTAAATGTCATCTCATTACAAAGGTTTTCCCTTTCTAGTCATGCTTCACAAAATTGACTAATCAGGACATATTGAAAAGGAGCTCCAAAAAGACGAAGTGCTTCATTCCATCCTTCTTTCTAGCAGTGGTCATATCCTCAAAGCTCATGTTCCTCAATCTAATTGAAAAGAATCATTGAGTTTTATGTAGATTACTTTATTCCAATCTGAATGTGCTATCAATAGTAACTGTTGCTGTTTCCCTCCCAGACTGATGTTTTTCCTTTCTTTGCCTCATTAAAGGGGCCATGCCCATCTTCTAAAACAGGCCTATTCAAGGAAGGGTGTTACCTCACCTGCATAGACCTTGGCCCCAGTGCATTTTGGGTCATCTCCAGTCATCCTGATGAATATCTGGTCACTGAATTCAGATGGCTCTGGAGGAGAAGTTAGGCTGGTGACCTGCACAGCCCTCCCTCACTCAAAACAAAGTCAAGTGCAAGTCATGTCATCATTTCTCTGATGGCATGGTCTTCTTCAGCAATGAAGGATGAACACAACAAGCTTATCTATTTCAAGAATGTGTTCTTTGGTAAGACTTTTCCCTTGCCCTCAATTGACAGAAATGATTTTTTTTTTTGGTAGAACATTTAGTGAAAGAGAAAACCCCTTTTGGGGTAAACAAAATCAAATGCAACCTTCATAGGGCTGATACATTGTAGATAATAGTGAGGCTCCAGAATGTCAAATAAGTTCCCTGAATGACAGCAAATAGTCTAGCTTTCTTCGCAATTGTTTTCACTTGTAAGGAAGCATTCTCTGATTGTAAAGCTTTTGCCTATCTTCGAAGGAAAGCAAGATACTGAGCTCTCATTCATTTACACTGAGGTCAAAATACTATAAGTCTGACACTAGATAGCAAAGGACAGGTTTTTAAAACAATGTTGGAAAGCTTTCAAGAAGATCCCTTATATAATGTACTGAAATGAAACATTTCATTTCATTGCCTTGCAATGTTGTTTCACGAAGGGACTGTGGCTTTAATCCCCAAGTTCAACACTGCTTACTTAGGATCCAACTCTGTTGGGCTGACTATGGTCATTACAGAGAAAGCCACACAAGGCAAACATAAGCATTCAAAAGTTCTTTATGCAAAAACTCCAAAGCAAATAGATCAGTTTTAAAGAAAAACACATTTTTTAAAAGAATAAGCTATTTCAAGACAGAGTAAGGTCAAAAACATTGAATTCAGTGTTTCATTTTCAGTGGAATGAGGAACAACAACTTGAATTAGGAGGAAAAAATGGTATGAAGTCCATAACTTGTTTCAGTACTATTTCAACTGGTGCTGGTGAATCAAGGAATATCCGTAGCTGCTACAAGAGAAAAAAAAAAAAACCCTTTTCTTAAAAGATAAACCATTGAACGGGAAAGATTGTATTTCACCAAAGTTTGCTTTGTTTCATTAAATTCAATACATTTTAATAGCCTAGAACAGGGGTGGGGAACCTGTGGCCCACATGTGGGCTTCTAAGTCCTTGGGTGCGGCTTTTTGACTGAGTCCAAATTTTACACAACATATACTTTTATTAAGGATTTATTAAGGCCCTAGACTGTGGAGTTTCTAACTTTTGGACTCTGTTAAAACTTTTTTCTCACTCAATTGGTAGAAAGAATTTTCTTTGGTAGAAAAATTAGTACAAGAGAAGAAATCTTTGAGGGCAAACAAAATCAAATGCAGTTTTAATAGACTTGATACAATGTAACTGTGAGGATATATGTATTTCTCTATGTGCTAATGGGATATTGTCACAAGCCTGGCTGGGGGCTGGAGGGCAGATATTTTGTAAGAGCTACTCCTACATTACCATCTTGGTACATTAGCTTATCTAAAAGTTAATTAAGTCTGGCTGACTGATATCAACCAATAATCATAAAGGCTGATCATAAAGCATTTAAAAAGCAACCATTAACCCCTACGGGGATACCCTTAAAGGTCACATGGTAGCCATGCTCTAGAGACCTACCTAAGCTGTGCAACTGGGACTTGGGATAGTAGTTCTAATGCATGTGCAATAAGAATCAATGTGTTGACAATTGAATCAAGTTTATTTTGGAAGTCTCTGTAGGAGATATAGAAACTTCATCATACTTTCCCACATATATGTCACTTTCCACATTTTGGGGCAATTGCTTTGTGCTAAATTAACCACCATACTCAGGGAGAAAAGAAACAGGTCATACATACAGAACTTCTGTAGTCTAACAAGGTTTATAGAAGGATATTAGATATTTTTTTTGACCAGTAGAGGTCTCAGGAGGACTGGAGATGAGACAAGATGCTCCTCAGGTCTTTGTTTTCATTTGAGTTTCTACCAACATCCAGGTAGTTGCTTGGGTAGGCATAATAAGTATTCTGTAGAGACTAAATTCCTAACTTTTCTTTATCTCTAACTAATTAGCACTTCTAAGGAGGACAGCAGATTCTTTTGTAGAAAAGACAATAGTTTTTGCTCTAAGGATTTGCACCTTTCCCTTGATATATTTCTATGAAACCATGTCAATTTATTCACTAAAAGAAAAGTTGTCATTTGTAGATTTAAAAATTCTGATATATATCCTTATGGGACAGGAATAATATCCTAATCCCCTGCCTTCATACACATTAGGCTAGGCTTGCTTTAAAAGGTACACCTTTGAAAATTGATTAGCTCAGGGAACTAAAGGCTCAGGTTGCCTATTGATATAATTTCTTGGTCATGAATACAAAACAATCTAAAGTACTTCAGCTTCACTCTAAGGGTTAACTGGTGTAGCATGATGTGTCACTTAGAAGCCAGGAGATTTTGTCCTTGATCAATATATTTGTTTAGTATCCTTTGTTATTGGTAGCAAAACTCCTTTTGGTAATTGGTGAATTTGTCTCATTGCACTTCATTATGGAACCTAAACTACCAGACAACTGGTCCCAGATTCTCTGCCTCTCTCTGCCTCTCTCTCTCTCTCTGTCTCTCTCTCTCTCTGTGTATATATACATGTGTGTATACACATACACATACATCTATATATATATATAATGTGTGTATACATATTATATATGTGTGCATGTATATATTAATGATATCATATTATTTATATCTATGTATATACACATGCATAAAGTATATACATGTATATACTACATATGTATAAAGCATATACACATATCTATAGTACATTTATATATGTGTCTATATACATAAATGCATTTTATATATGCACACACATATGTATGTGTGTGTATAGTACATATATGTATACATAACAGACAAGTTTCTAAAACTAAACATGAAATGTAGTCATCACTTCATTGACACTGACATAAAATGAGAAACTGACAAATAGGAAAAATCTTTGTATCAAGAATCCCTGATTCCCCAACTGATAAAAGGTCAAAGGATATGAACAGGCTGTTTTCAGAAGAAGAAATTAAAGCTATCTATAGTCATATGAAAAAAATGCTCCAAATCACTACTAATTAGAGAGATGCAAATTAAAATAACTCTGAGGTTTCACATCACACCTATCAGCAGATTGGCTAACATGACAAAACAGGAAAATGATAAATGTTGGAGAAGATGTGGGAGAGTTGGAACACTAATTCATTGTAGGTGGAGCTGTGAGCTGATCCAACCATTCTGAAGAGCAATTTGGAACTATGCCCAAACGGCTACAAAATGTGCATAGCCTTTGACCCAGCAGTATCGCTTCTAGAACTGTGTCCCAAAGAGATCATAAAAATGGGAAAGGGTCCTACATGTACAAAAATATGTATAGCAGCTCTCTTTGTGGTGGCCAAGAACTGGAAATCAAGGGGATGCCCATCAACTGGGGAAAGGCTGAACAAGTTGTGGTATATGAAAATAGTGGAATACTATTCTGCTATAAGAAATGATGAACAGGAAGACTTCAGAGAGGGCTGGAAGGACTTATATGAACTGATGCTGAGTGAAAGGAGCAGAATCAGGAGAACTTTTTTGCACAGCAGAAACCACAGTGTGTGAGGAATTCTTCTGGTAGGCTTAGCCCTTTACAGCAATGCAAGGACCAAAAAAATTCTCAATAAACTCTTGAGGAAAAATGCCTTCCACATCCAGAGAAAGAACTATGGAACTGAATTACAGAATGAAACAGACCATTTTCTCTTGTGTTAAAAAAAAATCCACGACAGTTAAAGAATTGACACAAATAAGGCTAAAAACTGTTCCTCAACAGGGAAGTGAATCAAAGTGTAGATGAAAAAATTCTAGTTTTCAAAAGAACTATAAACTATGAACAAGTCACATGAAGTTTGCTTCAAATTATTAATAGGAAAAATACAAATTAAACAATTATCTTTGCCTATCAAGCTTGCAGAGATTGCAAAAGCCAGAAATATTCAGTGATGGAGTAGCTATAGGGAAAGAGCCATGCTAATACAATACTGACGGAACTGTGACTTCTTAATTCAACATTCTGGAAAATAATTAGGAATTATATGATAAAAGACACTTAATTGTTTATACCTTTTGATCAAGTAGTCTCACTACTAATATCCCAAAGAAGTCAAAGACAGGAACAAAGAAAGGCTACATATGTACCATAATATATTCTTTTTGGTAGCAAAAACCTGGAAGCAAAGTGAATACCCATCATTTTGGAGAATGGCTGGATAAATTGTGGCATGAACATGGGAGACAGTGGTTTGTGTGTGAGGAGTGCCAAGAAGGCCAGTTTGACTGGACCAGAGTATGTGAATAAGAATGGTGTATGATAAACAAGGGACTGTTTGGAGCCAAGTTGCATTATGAAATTCAATACCACTAGTTTATCAAATTGTATTTCAACATATATTTCAGGAAAGTTCACAATTTCATTCACAGGGTCATATATTTAGAATTAGAAGGAATTTTAAAGGCTAAATAATCCAACTCCTTCATTTGACAGATGAAGAAACTAAGGCATAAGATCTTAAGTGACTTGCCCAAGATTTCAAAGCAATTCCTCTCTCTACTGGTCTTATAAAAATTTGGGTGGCATTTGGTCTTTCCTTATAAGAAACTACATATAAAGTAAAGGAATTATTTTATACCTGAAAAGGTTCAGAAAAATTCTACTGCATACTTAGCTATACTCTGTGTGTGTGTGTGTGTGTGTGTGTGTGTGTGTGTATCTGTGGGTACGCACATGTCTGAAAGCATACTGAGCTTGAATTGAGCTTGCATTGAGCTGGAGGGGAACTCATTGGTGAATTGTCTTATTTCCTCCTCTAGAATTAGTCCTTGTATGTTACTTATTTCTTGTCCCAAAAGTTAATTTACAGCTTTACAAATAGTCATTCATTTGATCTAAGTTCTCAAATTTATTAGCACATCATTGTGTGCAACATTTCTTAATGGTTTTCTTTTTTCCTCTGTTGTGATCTCTCTTTTTTTTATTTCTAATTTTGGTGATTTGTGTTGTATCACACCTCTTTAGCAGTAAATTTATTAGTGATTTATCAATTTCATTGGTTTTAAAGTTCTTGGTTTTTTTATAGTAATTCTTTTATTTTTCGTCTTAGAAGGTAAATATTTCTTTGCCACTTTAAGGGACCTACGATGGCATAAAGTTTATACTTTCAAGGAGTGCAGATCCCAACCCATCCACATATTCACAAATATGAATATATCTCATAAATCCTTCACCTGCTAGAGGCCTTCCACTTGCCTTGATATTCTGTAGATACTCATGGAAAGTGATTATCCATTATTTGTTGCTTCATGACCCATCTGATTCTTTTTCTGGTGGTACACAGTTTAGACTTTTTCTAATGGAAAATTATTCATTGGTAACATGCCGCAGCCTGTTAACTACACACCATGTGTCTCTCTTTTGTCCTTTGGTTGACCCACAACTTTATGTTGAGGCATTTTATAAAACATTGCATTAATATTCTTGTATAAAGGATGAAAAGGTGCAGGCTGACTAATAGAAAAACTGAACCTATTTGGACTTGGATAAACTAGCATTCTCAAAGAGTAGTTTAATGTCACTTTGGCAGGAGGTCTACAGTGAAGTATCCCAGGGATTTATGCTTGCCTTAATTTTCTTTATTATGTTCATTGAATTTTCAAATAATACAAAGCTGAGGAAGACAGTAAACATACCAGATGAGTGAGTCTGAATCCAAAAAGTTTTGTCAGACTAAAACATTGGGTGGAACCTAATGAGATGAAATTTAATAGGGCTGATGTAACATCTTATACTTGGATTAGAAAAATCTCCTCCACAAGGACAAGATAAGGGAGACATGTTTAGACAGCAGTTTTCCCCAAAAAGAGTGGGGGTGTTTAACAGACTCCAAATACAATATGCTTCTATAGTTATTGAAGTCAAAAAAAGCTAATCAAGTAATCAACATGCCAAGTATTTCCAGGCACTAAGAATACAAATTAAAAAGTCAGATAGCTCATGCTTTCAGAGAGTTTACTTGGACTTCATTGAGAGAGCTATAGTTTGCATCTCCAACTACATATTGTACATTTCTTTTTTTTTTTCTGTTTTCTTTTCTTTTTTTAATTTATTTAACTTTTCAACATTCATTTCCACAAAATTTTGGGTTCCAAATTTTCTCCCCATTTCTCCCCTCCTCCACCCCAAAACGCCAAGCATTCTAATTGCCCCTATCACCAATCTGCCCTCACTTCTAACATCCCTCC
The DNA here is from genome assembly GCF_028372415.1 of Notamacropus eugenii. NCBI lineage: Eukaryota > Metazoa > Chordata > Mammalia > Diprotodontia > Macropodidae > Notamacropus > Notamacropus eugenii. Next base: position 409,396,649 of record NC_092876.1, on the reverse strand, counting down.
CTTCCCTTATCCCCATCTTCTCTTTTGTCCTGTAGGGCCAGATAACTTTCTATACCCCATTATCTGTATTTCTATTTCCTAGCTACAAAAACAATACTCAACAGTTGTTCCTAAAACTTTGAGTTCCAACTTCTCCCCATCCCTCCCTCCCCAACCATTCCCTTTGGGGAGGCAGGCAATTCAATATAAGCCATATCTGTGTAGTTTTGCAAATGACTTCCATAATAGTTGTGTTGTGTATGACTAACTATATTTCCCTCCACCCTATCCTGCCCCCCATTGCTTCTATTCTTTCTTTTGATCCTGTCCCTCCCCAAGAGTGTTGACTTCAAATTGATCCCTCCTCCCATTGCCCTCCCTTCCATCATCCCCCCCCACCCTGCTTATCCCATTCTCCCCCACTTTCTTGTATTGTAAGATAGGTTTTCATAACAAAATGAGTGTGCATTTTATTCCTTCTTTTAGTCGAATGTGATGAGAGTAAGTTTCATGTTTTTTTCTCTCACCTCCCCTCTTTTTCCCTCCACTGAAAAGTCTTTTATTTGCCTCTTTTATGAGAGATAACCTGCCCCATTCCATTTCTCCCTTTCTCCTCCTAATATATTTCTCTCACTGCTTAATTTCATTTTTTTAAGATATGATCCCATCCTATTCAATTCACCTTGTGCTCTCTGTATGTGTGTGTGTGTGTGTGTGTGTGTGTGTGTGTGTGTTGTGTGTGTAATCCCACCAACTACCCAGATACTGAAAAAAGTTTCGAGAGTTACAAATATTGTCTTTCCATGTAGGAACATAGGCAGTTCAAACTTAGTAAGTCCCTTATAATTTCTCTTTGCTGTTTACCTTTTCATGCTTCTCTTCATTCTTGTGTTTGAAGGTCAAATTTTCTTTTCAGCTCTGGTCTTTTCATCAAGAATGTTTGAAAGTCCTCTATTTCATTGAATAGACATTTTTTCCCCTGAAGTATTATACTCAGTTTTGCTGGGTAGGTGATTCTTGTTTCTAGTCCTAGTTCCTTTGACTTCTGGAATATCATATTCCACGCCCTTCGATCCCTTAATGCAGAAGCTGCTAGATCTTGTGTTATCCTGATTGTATTTCCACAATACTTGAATTGTTTCTTTCTAGCTGCTTGCAATATTTTCTCCTTGACCTGGGAACTCTAGAATTTGGCCACAATGTTCCTAGGAGTTTCTCTTTTTGGAGTTTCTCTTTCAGGAGTGGATCGGTGGATTCTTTTAATACTTATTTTGCCATCTGGTTCTAGAATCTCAGAGCAGTTTTCCTTGATAATTTCATGAAAGATCATGTCTAGGCTCTTTTTTTGATCATGGCTTTCAGGTAGGCCCATAATTTTTAAATTGTCTCTCCTGGATCTATTTTCCAGGTCAGTTGTTTTTCCAATGAGATATTTCACATTATCTTCCATTTTTTCATTTTCTTGGCTTTATTTTGTGATTTCTTGGTTCCTCATAAAGTCATTAGCCTCCATCTGTTCCATTCTAATTTTTAAAGAACTATTTTCTTCAGTGAGCTTTTGAACCTCCTTTTCCATTTAGCTAATTCTACATTTTAAAGCATTCTTCTCCTCGTTGGCTTTTTGAACCTCTTTTGCCAATTGAGTTAGCCTATTTTTAAAGGTGTTATTTTCTTCAGCATTTTTTGGGTCTTCTTTAGCTAGGTGTTGACCCACTTTTCATGTTTTTCTTGCATCTCTCTCATTTCTCTTCCCAGTTTTTCCTCCACCTCTCTAACTTGATTTTCAAAATCCTTTTTGAGCTCTTCCATGGCCTGAGCCCATTGAGTGGGCTGGGATACAGAAGCCTTGACTTTTATGTCTTTCCCTGATGGTAAGCATTGTTCTCCCTCATCCAAAAGGATGGGAGGAGGTATCTGTTCAGCAAGAAAGTAACCTTCTATAGTCCTATTTTTTTCCCTTTTTTGGGCATTTTCCCAACCAGTTACTTGACTTTTGGGTCTTTTGTCAAGAGTAGGGTGTACTCTGGAGACCTGTAAGATATCAATTCCTTCAAGGTGGCACAATCAAGTGTGTGCTGGTCTGGGTGCAGGAAAGGATTTTTGTGCCCAGAGTCTTAGCAGCATTTCCTCTCCACAGGCACCTGACCTCCAGTTCAGCCAAGTTAGCACTGGGGGTGGGGGTGGGATTCAGTCAAGCTGTGGGGGCAAGGCCTCTATTCAGTGCGAGACAAAGACCAGCTGCCTCAGAGTGTCTACACAGGGCTGAGGCAAGACTCACCTCTTCAGTGCCCCCAGGGGTTTTTACAATCCAGCTATGGTCTCAGGCTGCTGTAGGGGCTGCCCTGAGAACTCCTGCCACCTGCCCAATGTGAAGGCCCTTCTCCCTTCCTGGCCAGCTGAATAAACCCTGTCACTGACCTTTGGCCCCTGTGGGTTAAGGGATCTGCAGACCCTCTGCTGCTGGGACTGGGGATTCCACAACTGGAGATTCCACCCCGAAGGGCTGTTCATAAGCCAAGTGGGGGCAGCCAAGGCTGGGCTGGGCTCCACGCTCTGAGCTCTGTTCCATGTCTGGTGCAACTGACGTTTCCTGTGGGTCTTTCAGGTCACCCTGGTCTGGCAATCTCCTCCACTCTGTTGTTCTCTTCTTCTGCTGCTCCAAAATTTGTTGAGAGTCCCTCTCTACAGGTGTTTTATGGGCTGTGTGGGGGCAGCCTCCATATGTGTGTCTTTCTACTCTGCCATCTTGGCTCTGCCCCTCCATATTGTACATTTCTAACTGGATATCATCTATTCATATAAATAAATATCTATTCATTTAGGGTCAGTAAATCTATAATGCATATCCATTCATTCTTCATTTGGCATTCATATATCCAAACTAAACATGTCCAAAACCAAGCTCATTATCTTCTCCCCAACACTTCCCTCCCTTCCAAACTTTCAGTCAAGGGCACCATCATTCTTTCAGTTGTACATCATCCAAATACACAACCCTGGCATTATTCTTGACTCCTAACTTCCTAGCCCTCCATTACTCCTCCTTTTGCCAAATCTTGTCACTTTTATCTTCCTCATACCTTCTATATCTTTATCTTTCCCTCTGTTCATCTGGCTACCACCCTAATTCAGGCTATTCTAAATGAGCTTCCTACCCAAGTCTCTCCCATCTCTGATACATCTTCTACTCAGATGCCAAAATAATTTCCCTGAAGGACAAGACTGACCATGCTGCTCTCTATTCAATAAACTCTGGGGTGAGTAGGATCAAACATAAATCCCTTTGTTTGGTTTCTAGAACCCATTGAAACCACACAACAATCTACCTTTTTCACAGTATTATGCATTACTTCCCTTGCTGCACTCTGCAGATCAGTCAGATTGACCTTGCTGTTCCTCATGCATGACTATCCAACTTCCTCTGCCTTGCACTGGCTGTCTTCCATGCCTAGAATATTCCCACTTCCTTCCATCTGAATTCCTTGTTTCCTTCAAAACTCTTCTCAAGAGACACCTTCTATAGGCAGTGTTTCTTGATCTCCACTACTGTCCCAAGCTGCTATTGTCCTTCCCCCAGATCCAAGTCACAGTCCTGTGAGGCAGTCCCAGGGCAAAGAGGAACACTAGTATACCAGATCTTGTGACTGCAGTGAAGACAGGAACCTTCATCATATTCTAGGGTATAAAAGGGTGCTTATGACTACTCACAGACCAGAGTACAGGCCAGCGAGTAATAAACACACCTCTCCTTAGAGCATCCTACCTGGGAAGAGTTGAAAACTTATAGGTCCCTAGAAGTATCTTTGAAAACAAACTGCATAAAACCTATGAAGTTTGGGACAGTGCATCATCCACCCTGAAAGTATAGACCTACTTTAGCAAAGAGTTAAAAGTTAAGAAATAGGCTGATAAATGAGCAAACAACAGAAAAAAAAATCTGACTATAGAAAGTTACTATGGTGACAAGGAAGATCAAAACACATGTGCAGGAGAAGACAGCAAAATTAAAACTCCTACATCCAAAACTTCAAAGAAAAATAGGAATTGGTCTCCAGCTGTGGAAGAGCTCAAAAAGGATTTTGAAAATAAAGTAAGAGGGATAGAGGAAAAATTGGAAAGAGAAATGAGAATGATGCAAGAAAATCGTGGAAACAGTCAACAGCTTGGTAAAAAAAAAAAAAAGAAAAAAAAAGGTTTTTAAAAAATCCAATGAGGAGAAGAATGCCTTGAAAAGAAGAACTGGCCAAATGTAAAAAGAGGCACCAAAATCCACTGAAGGAAATAACTCCTTAAAATGAAGAATTGGTCAAATAGAAAAGGAAATACAAAACACCACTGAAGAAAACAATTCCTTAAAAAGTAGAATTGAGCAAATAGAAGTTAATGACTCCATGAGACATCAAGAAACAATCAAATCAAACCAAAAGAATGAAAAAATAGAAGACAATATGAAATATCTCATTGGACAATCAACTTACCTGGAAAATAGATCCAGGAGTGATAATTTAAAAATTATTGGACTTCCTGAAATTCATGATCAATGATCTTTCAAGAAATTATCAAGGAAAACTGCCCCTATTTTCTAAAACTGGAGGGCAAAATAGAAATTGAATGAATTCATTGATCACCTCCTGAAAGAGATCCCAAAATGAAAATTCCCAGAATATCATAGCCAAATTCCAAAGCTCCCAGGTCAAGGAGAAAATATTGAAAGCATCCAGAAAAAAAGCAAGTTAGATATCATGGAGACACAGGACAACACAAGATTTAGCAGCTTCTGCATTAAAGGATCGGAGGGCTTGGTATATGATATTCCAGAGAGTTAAGGAACTAGGATTACAACTAAGAATCATCTACCCCAAAAAACTGAGTAAAATCCTTCAGGAGAAAAAAAAATGGACACTCAATGAAGTACAGAGCTTTCAAGCATTTTTGATGAAAAGACCAGAGTTAAATAGAAAATTTGACTTTTAAATATGACTCAAAAGAAGCTTAAAAAGATAAACAGAAAAGGGAAATGATGAGGGACTTCAGATTAAAAAGATTTTCATTCCTACATGGGAAGATGATTCTTGTAACTTGTGAGAAATTTCTCCTTGTTAGGGCAGTTAGAAGAAGACTATACAGACAGAGGGCACTGGTATGAGTTGATGGATGATATCTAAAAAATTAAATTAAATTGAGGAGTGAGAAAGAGGAATGCACCAGGGGAAAGGAAAAGGGTGACACAGAATGGGGTAAATTATCTCATGTAAAAGATGCAAGAAAGACCTTTTACAGCAGATGGGTAAGCTAGGGGAGGAGCAGAGAATGCTCAAACTTTATTCTCATCAGAATTGGCTCAAAGAGGGCAAAATATACACATTCAATTAGAAAGAAGAAACTACCTTACTCCACTGAAAAGTAGAAGGAGAAAGAGATAAGAGAAAGGAGGGATACTTATAGAAGAGAGCGTAGATAAAGGGAGTCAGAAGTAAAACTTTTTGAGAATGGACAAAGTAAAGGGAGAGAGAGAATTGAATAAACAAGGGGCAAAATGAGAAGGAAGCAAATACAGTTAGCACTCATAACTGTGAAAAAAATTTTGAAATAAATTTCTCTAATAAAGGCCTCATTTCTCAAATATATAGAGAAATGAGTCAAATTTATTAAAAAAAAAAAGAGCCATTTCCCAAATGACAAATGCTCAAAAAATATGACATCAATTATCAGATGAAGTAATCAAAGCTATCAACAGTCATATTAGAAAACGCTCTACATCACTATTGATTGGAGACATGCAAATTAAAATGATTCTGAGGTACTGAGGTATTACCTCACAACTATTCAACTGATAAATAAGACAGAAAAGAAAAATGACAAATGTTGGAAGGAATGTGGGAAAACTGAGACACTAATGCACTATTGGTGAAGTTGTGAACTGATTCAACCATTATGCAGAGCAATTTGGAATGATGCCCAAATATTTATTTTGCCTCTTTTCTGGTGACAAAGAATTGGAAGTTGAGGGGATGTTTGTAAGGGCAAGCAAAGTAGGATCTTTTGTTGTTTTGGGTTTTTTTACTAAAAAATTCCTCTGATTGAATAATGTGATTGAGGAGGGTATTTCCCACCCATTGATGAGCCTGGGAAGATTTGTAGGAAGGCTCACATCTTTTGCTAATGAAGGGACTGATTCTTAAGGAATGTGATGCCCTCTGGCTCTAAAAAAAGTACAAATGCTCTGAAGGTGAGGTTTTACTTTGGGGCTTAGTTTTTAGAAGAAAGTTTGTGTGCCAGATGAGACTCTGGGAAGTTGCTGAGTAGCCCCCAGGCTTTGAAAACCCAGATGTTGGTGCTTACCTCTCTGGTAACTATGGTCAGATGGTTGGACCTGTCTGTTGATTTATGATATATTTATTGCTTATGTAAGACAGTTTGGAAACTCTGTCTGATGACTTTTGATTTCTCTGTATTTTCTTTGAAGTTCAGGGTGCTGACTTTTTCAACTAGGTAAATGATATATGTGCTTGATTAAAGGAGATTGTTAACCCCTCAAAGGTTGCCTTTCCTTTTATAAATGCAGATCTAAGAACCTATGATAGTAGGCCCCACTCTGTATGTCGGGGTACTTACTGATACATTATGGCAATGAGGATGGGATCTGCATAAATTAAAAGGAAAATATGAGGTTTTGTAGAACTGGTATAATTGTCTGTTGTTTCCCAGTTTTGCTGGCTATGGCTCTGTGGAACCCCGGGAGGTAGGGATGGCCAGAGCTAGGGCTCAGGCGGATTAGCCCAGCTCCTGATTGTGCTGGAGGAATGAAGGCCCTGAGAGTATATTGTATTCAGAATCCAGACCGGAGCAACTTGAGCTTGGAATGAAGCCCTGGACCAGAAGTGAAAACTGCCAATGTGCCAACCTTGAGAGGTGAGTGGAAGAACAGGAGGACAAGATGGAGTGGAGAGCTGCCTGTGCACAGATCCAGGTGGGAGCTGGGAGTGGCTGGCTCCTGCTGAAGGAGGAGGAACCCGGGAGCTCCGAGTTCAGCACCAGGGCAAGATGGAGCATTAAGTGTGCTTTTTTGCAGCGTTCTCCTGAAGGTATGTTGTAGTGGGCAGGTGTGGATTGGACTAGATGGCCAATGAAGGTTTTGTCTAACTGAAATTCTGTGATCCCCTCCACGTTAACTTCAGCCTGTCTACCCTTTGGGTCCAGTCATCCAACAAAGTTCCCACTAACTATACAATCATCTAATCCATCTCATTCTCTCTTTTCCATAAGAATAGAACAGAAAAGTTAGTCAAGGGATTTCCTAAAGTTAGGTAAATTCTTATCTATGGCATTCCCCTTATTTATCAGTTTAGTAATTCTATTTAAAAAAAAAAACAGGAAATGAGATAAATTTGGAATGAACTATTCTTAATTAGGCAGCTAGTGGTACAGTGAATAGAAGGCTAGACCTGCAGTCAAGAAGTCCTGACTCAGACACTAGTTGTGAGATCCTGGACAAGTCATTTAACCTCTGTTTACCTAAGTTTCCTTAACCATGAAATGGGGATAATAATAGTACTTATCTTGCAAGATTGATGTGAGAGTCAAAAGGTATTTTTTTTAAACATTAAAAGGGCTTATTACAGTGCCTGGCACATATTTAATGCTATATAAATGTTTATTCTTTGATGAAATCAGGCTAACTCTTTGCATTCACTGTTTCCTTAAAAACAAAAACAAACAAAAAACCCAAACAAACAGTTGTGTGGATAGTTTTTACACCAAAGTCCTTCCCAGCTAGGGTCCCTCTCTCTTCTTAAATTGAATCCTCCCTTGTGACAAAGGTAGACAGACAGTTAAGCACAAACAATAAAATGCAAAAAAATTGAGTGACCATGCTTCACTGTGTATGCAACATTCTGTCCTTGTAAATTTTCACCTCTGAATGAACAAAAAGGCAGCCAGAGATAGAAGCAATTGCATTTGTGTACGTGTACTACAGATTGTCCAGCCACGTGGAAGACAGGGATGCTGCTCCTCTAATACAAATCACAAAATCTACATGAAGGTAAAATAATTCCCAATCATTACTCTTTCATCATTTGGATATTTTCACAAATTCCAATTTCACAAGAAGCAGAAGATTGGGAAAAAGTCTTGACATTTCTTGCTGTCAATTTCATCTCTCAAAGGACTGAAGAAGCACAAGAGGGAGTATTCAAGTACAATAAGAATATATGCTTTTGTCATATAAATTCTCAGAAATCTTCCTCTAAATTGTGGAAGGCACAGTAAACTGGGCAGAGAGTCGTAATACTAGCACTTTATTTTAGCACATTTCTGCCCATTGAACATTGTTACTGAACTGCCTGTCACTGTCCCTCTGCATTGATGTAATACTTGGGATTGTCTATTGATGCAGCAACAGTAGCCTGTTGATGCATCAGTAGGCAATTCCAAAGTAACCTTACAACAGCCTGCTTTATAGAGTCAGATCAGTAGCATAAAACAATGGCCTCCTTAAATCCTACTTTATATTTGGCATTTTGTTTGTCTTTTCCTCCTACAGATATTCTGCATTTGCTTCCATTCCTCAGGTCAATCTCTGATTAACTGGCCTTAGTTAGACCTTTTATCAATAGACTGAATCACTGTAAACAGACTTTAACACATAGCACCACATCTTTTTCCAGATTACGATCCACCACCTGTAGTTACTAAGATATCTACTATTTCTCTTGCCTGCATAGTGCCCAAACTTCTTGACACAATCTATCCTCGCCAAGTAGAATTATTGAAAATGTATTTGAAAAGTTCTCCTTTTATTCTCATAAAGACTATAAGCAACCTCTATCCCTGACAGTCCACTTTAAAGAATCTATATACATCTACTTTATTCTTGATTAGATAACTTTAGCAAATTGCAAATTAGATTGATTATAACAGATTTTTTTTTTCAATTTGGAAGAATCTCTTTCCATTGAACAAGCATTAGTGAATGCTACAGTATATGTAGACTTTTATAAAGTGGGGATCTTTATAACAACACTCTTACTGAGGAATTGGGTTCCTAGAGCAAAATATTTTTCCCTTAGTCTTTATAGGGCTACCATTAAGGGTGTGGGAGTCTCTTCTCTAGTGCTAAATGCTTGTTGACAGATGTATTAGTTAACTGTAAACCTAATGAGTTAAAATAGAATGACTTCCTAGGAAGTTTAGATAAAACACATTTCTGATAACCCAACCAGGCACATCTCACCAACCTGAAGGGTGTAGGGTTACTTACTTGTAGCTGAGTACTCTACATGACTTTCTACATTTAGTGGCCTTTTCAAAAGAGTGAATATATAGCATCTCAGCATCTGCACTAAAGGAAAAAATAAAAGGCCCATGTACAAGACTTACCCTGTGTTCAAAAAAAGATTTATTAAACAAATTCCCTCCAGTGAACCAAGGTCTCAAGAGGACTTCAGACAGAAGTTGAATGCTGTTAAACATGTGCCAGTAAGTGTTCAATAACCAGTTTTCTCTGGGGAAAAAAAGTACATTGGTCACACTAAGTTTAATCTGCATTATTAAATTTTCTCCATCATTTTCTTAAGTCTAATAGTTAAAAAAAAAAACAAAACAAATTTGCCTATTTCTGAAGTGCAAATGCTTACACTCAAAATTTAACAATCATCTCTGTTTGAGTCAGTTCAAACTGACTCTAGTACACTCCTGCATGCCGCAGGCCTTCTAACACTGATTGGGATCATTCTGAAGATGGCTTCCCAGTCTTCTTTTTTTGTATTGGATGGGGGAAAAAAAACTATTTCTGAATTGCGTTAGAAATATTCTCTCCTTTTCTGGGAGTTAGTTCTAAGACAGTGATCAGTGGAAAGCCAGATGTTTCCTACTGTCTCCACTTCCAGAGCTATACTTTGGGATCTTTGATCATAGTAATTGGTTGAGGGGAATGGGAATAGGAAAGTTGAGTGTTCCCTGATTTTTTTAAGGTTGGCCAACAAGGGGATATGGAGGGTTTTCTCCAATGCTAAGTGTTATAGAGCTATTTGATTCAGATGGACGCAATTCATATGATTATCATTGGAAAAATAGAGTGAGACTTTCATGCCTGGTTTTAGGTATGAAAGTAAAAAGGAAGGAATTCTTATAAGATACATGTCAAGTGATAGGGGCATATACAATTTCAGGGAGATGTGTCTCTGATGTTATCTGGCAAAGTTAATTTAGGAGCAGCCTTGGGTTGTTCTCTCAAAAAAGAAATCAAAGGTCCTATAAAGGTAAATAGGAAAGGAAATTAAAAGCTATCAGGACCATCCTCCTCATTTTGGAGATAAAGAAAGTGAGCCTGAAAGAGGTGAAGTGACTTGCCCAGCCTCACATAGCTGCTAAGGTCTAAGGTGGGATTTGAACTTTAAGATCTCACTGACTTGAAGCCCAACATTCTCTCCATTACTCCACCTCACTTTTTCTTTTCTTCTCTTAATTTGGTTAGCATTTTATATGTGAAATTCTCACCAATATTCCACAGGGGAGAGGAGAAATAAATTTCCTGTACCTAAAAAATCTCATTGGGAAAAGGCATACAGATATGCATCACACTGCATCTATGAGTATAAATTCTACAGCAAGCAATATTAACATTTTTACAACATTCCTCAGAATAAGGAAGGACAATATTTACAGTTACAAAATGCTAAGAAATAAACAATTCCACCAACAATTTTTAAAAAAGCAAACTCAACTCCATATCCTTAATATGGATAGGTAGAAGGTGCAGTGAGTAGAATATGACTTCTGGAGTCAGGAAGATCCGAGTTCAAATCCAGCCTCTTATGCCAGTTGTATGACCCTGGGCAAGTTACGTCCTCTGTCTGCTTCAGTTTCCCCAACTATAAAATGCGGACTGCATTTTATTGTGACAATAGAAAGAAAATATTTGTAAAGTGTTTAGCACAATGCTTGGCACATGGTAAGTATGACATAAATGTTGACTATTATTATTCTACACATAACAAGAAGGGTAGTGAACTGCTGCAGTCACAACTTAAACAGGTCCTACAATACGCCTGGTGAAAGTATATCCTAATTTTGAGTTTAAGTTTCTCTAGAAGTGATTAATAAACATCTCGAAAGTGTAACCTGCCACCATATAAAGTAATCAAATAATATTAGCTTTACAATCTTTCACCAAAAGACTTGTAAATACGATGAAAGAACTGCTGGAATTCACTTTCACAAACCTTAAAGTGATATGTAAATGTGACATGCTCATCAAAATGAGGAACACACAAAAACTTTAAATGCTTGAACAGATACACATATGTATATATATATAAATTTAATACAAATGAATTACTACAAGAAACAGAAGCTCTGGAAGATATAAATTATTGATATGGTACATAATATTCTCTACAAAAATATGTATACACAAACTATATAGCCTAGTACATGTCATATACATATATAGTAATATAGGTATATGTATACACATATACATATTGTATAGATATTCTCTGTGTGTATATATACAGATATGCATATAGCATATCTGTATATATACACCATACAAACAACATGTGATACTGTGGGTGTGTGTATATGTGTATGTAGTGTGTATATAGTATACCTGTAAATACACATTATTTATACAGACTATATATGCATGTAGCATTGTATAGTATATCTATATGTGCTGTGTATATGTAGTATAAACATATTGCATATACTGTGCTTTATATAGTATATATGGGGCAGTTAGGAGGCCCAGTGGATAGAGCGCTAGGTCTGAAGTCAGGAAGAATCATCTTCAAGAGTTCAAATCTGACCTCAGACACTTATGAAGTCAACTTAACAAGAACAACAACAGTGCTGTGTATAGTGTATCTAATATAGCACCCGTAGTATAGCATATATAGTGTGTAGCAGAATATAGAGTACATAGGTTACAGTATATAGAGTTTACATAGTAGAGTATATAATACACAATAGTGCATTATATATAGCATAGAAGGTGTATGTAATATAGTATACATTATATATGTAAAATGGTACATTTTGTGTTGTTCAGTCATTTCAATCATGTCTGACTCTTTGTGACCACATCTGGGGTTTTCTTGGCAAAGATACTGGAGTGGTTTGCCATTTCCTTCTCCAGCTCATTTTGCAGATGACGGAACTGAGGCAGAGTTAGGTGACTTGCCTGAGGTCATCCAGAAAGTAAGCATCTGAGGCCAGATTTGAAATCAGGAAGATGAGTCTTCCTGACTTCAGGCATAGCACTCCATCCCCTGTACCAACTAGCTACCCCAGTGTGTGTGTGTGTGTGTGTGTGTGTGTGTGTGTGTGTGTGTGTGTGTGTGTGTCCCACAATTCCTTGCAATAATTAGATGAAATACTGGCAGGAGTCTATAACTTTGATTTACTGATGTTAGCTGATACAGGATCCCCCAAGTGTGGAGTGTATCAGTAACTGTGTATCAGTTAACCTTTAAAAGTTTTACCTGACTGATGTTCTAAATAGATATCGCAACCACCTTCCCACAACTCTCAAGTATTCCTAGAAGGAAGGATGGCACAGTTAGTAGTTACCTCTATTAGTGATTTATATATCCTTAAAAGAGACTTTTACTCTTAATAGTGTCTACTTCCACTCTTTCTCCCAGCCACTGTTCTCCAGTGGCAATAAAATTTCAGGGAAATAAAAATAAATCTGCATTAGGAAAGGTTTAATTATCCCTTCATTGTAGGACAAAATATATCATTGAACTATGAAAGCTTTTTTCCCTTTGACTTTTTTTTTGTTAAAATAATAGCTTAATAATAATAAAATCAGGATGACCGGAGTCCAAATCCTACCTAAGACACTTACTGGCTGGTGGACTTACTTAACTTCCACTTAATTTCCACCTACCTAAGTCATTTATTCTCCACCTACCTCAGTTTCCTCATCTAAAAAATAAGGATAATAGTGGCACCTGAATTCCAAGGATGTTGTTAGGATGAAATGAGAGAATATTTGTAAAGCACTTCGAGAACCTTAGATTACTATTAAAAATACTAGCTACTAGCTAGTAGTAGTAGTAGTAGCAGCAGCAGCAGCAGCAACAGCAGCAGTAGTAGTAGTAGCAGTCATAGCAACTCACATCTATGTCAATGCTTTATCATTTACAAAATATTTCCCAAACAACATATTGTATAAAACTTTCATCAGCATATTAGAAATAGGTAAAGCAAATAATATCAATAAACTCAGTATAGGCAGTTCTTTTAGCTCAAGTTCTCTGAGCTCAAGTGATTCTTCCCAGACCAGGCAGCAAACCTCCTTTTCTGGACAAAGACCAAAAACAGTAAGAAACCCACATTCTTCTTCCTCATCATACTCATGATCTGAGATGACCCTTCCTCTAGGGCCCTAGTTTTATAGTGCTTGATATCTGGACAATACAGATGAAGCAGACCAAAAATACAGACTCTCATTGGTTGATAGTCCTTGCCCTTCACCCTCTAAGAAGCTCTGGACAAAATATGGAATCCCATTGGTTGACAAATGGAGTAGGGAGCAGACTTTAACAGACCCACCTTGACCTTCCAGGAGGTCCTACCAAGCCCATGGGCAGGCTCATGGGGTGGGGCTGATAAGATATCAGAACATCTATATGAGCCATCTCCCTATGTTGGGCAACAAAGGGATGACAAGGGAAGGAGGGCAGCAAAAATAGCTGGAGGACTTTCTATGTAATTGAGTCACTTGTGTCACTTTGGGCTTGGTGACCATAATAAGAAAAAAAACAAGGATGGAGGGCCTCTAGTTAGCTTCCTATGATTAAACAAGTGAACTTAACAATCTGCAGTTCACAGCTCTGAGGCCTGCTATTGGAACTTATAATCGCTACCCCTATGGAATCATATCAAACTGATTAACACTGATTGGATTAAACTGGTGTCCAATAAATCATCTATTACAGCTCATGGTAAGTATTCCCTGTGCCTTCTAATTTTACTTTCTATAGGCAAGACAAAAAAATCTAGTAAACAAGTCTGAAATTTGTGCTTTCTTAGTTTTCAAACTCAAAGTCTCTTCCATTTTCTCATAAATAATTGGGGAAAGACTCAGAAACAAGATAAGCCCTCCTGGGCCTTTCATATACAGATATAAACTTCATAAGCCTGAAGGGGGGGGGGGTCCCTTCTTGGATCATCCTTTTTTTTCCTTTCACATTCAGATAACACATTCCCTTCCCTTTAAATTTTCCATTCCTCTGGCAAATCAACTATAAAAATTAAACATACCTGAAGTATGTTACTGGTAGTAACTTTGAACCCCAAGTCCCCTAAGGTTTATGTGTTACCAACAGGTCTGGGTAGAACACAGACAAGTCTATATACTGAAGGTAAATTCCAAAAGCCACCATGACACCTCAGTTATAAGGAGAAAGTATTTCAAGTATGATCAATGTTAGAGAGCAGTGCTGGCATACAGATGTCAAACCAACTGATCTTTGGCGCTATATACAATGCAGCAACTGGGAGCACATGGCCAGGCGTGACTCAGAGAAGTGTGTTGCAGCTTATTCATGGTCAAGTATTTTTTTACATTTCCCTATGTTTTCTTTATGGGTAGCTAGATGCCACAGTGCCTGGAGTCAGGAAGACCTGAGTTCAAATCTTACCTCAGAAACTTACTAGTTATGCGACCCTGGGCAAGTCACTTAAACCTGTTTGCCTTACTTTCCTCATCTGCAAAATGAACTGGAGGAGGAAATGTCATACCTTTTCAGTATCTTTGCAAGAAAACCCCAAATGCAATCACAAAGAGTTGAACACAACTAAAAAATGAAATCTTGTCACTTCTCTTTTTTAAAATGTATAACAAAATGTATAATAAAATTTTAAGTTTAATCTGCATTATAAACATTTTCTCCATCACTTTTACAAGACTAGACAACCCACAAAACAATAAATCAAGCTCTAATTTGTAGTTTTTACTAATTTCTGAAGTGCAAATTCTCCCACTGAAATTTTTACAATCTACTCTCCCAGGCCTAGAGTTGCCTTTAACACGTCTCTGGATCTGTGCTTCTTTATAGCCAGGTAGAGCTTTTTTTTAAAAAAAAAAAAAAACAAAAAAAAAAAGGAATCTCAGCATTGATGATGTCACATAACTAGAAAGATGTCACATAGATAGATTTAGCCTGGGGCCACATGTTTGACCTTAGCAAATGAGCTCAATTTCCTAGACCTAGACAAAAGGTACCTAACGAAAGCTACTTAGACTTGATATTCATCCTGTGTCCCTCTGAAGCTAGGTGAATATATTGAACCCTCAGTATCTAGCCACCCTGAATTACCAGCTACCAGGTACATCAGGTGTCTCTGAAATCTGGTCTTGGAGTTCCAGAGCCTTCAGCTCCTTTGAATCTTGCTAGGGTGCAATTATTAAGTACAAGAATGGAAGCAGGATGGAGTCTCCAACATTCTGGAAACTCTTGCATATTGGAGGAAGGAGCAAAAAGGTGGGAACCATAGGGCAAGGTTTCACAGATCCCAGACAAATAGCAGGGAAGGGCTTTGAAAGCAGGGGGAATGGTGCCAATGATTGTATATAAAGAGACTTGGTAAATTGGGGCTCCACCTGTATAATTGTGCCATAAAGCAAAGTGCACATGTAGGGCTAATGCTTTAACTCCTTGAGGGTGTGAATTGTTTTATATTTGTCATTGTATTTATCCATAGCACTTAGCACAGTGCCTGGCATATAGTAGGGGCATAATAAATGCTTTTCAGATGAATATTATCTTTAGAGTTCTTGTTTCCAAAAGTATCTGCCTGTGTGTTCTTTCTGGCATCTCTGCAATTCCCCAAAATGAAAATCATACCAGATGGTCTCTGCTCATTAGACTCTTTTCCAAAGACCAAAACTCTTGCCTCCCTTGATTCTTGAAATAATTGTCTCAATTCACTTTTGATGTGTAACACTTTGAAACAGTAGGTCAACCAATCTGTCTGGCTATGTCTACATTTTTATCTGGCAGCTTTGCATTACTTTTAAAATCTTTCCAAAGTGCTTGTCTTGATGAAGATCCATCCAAAATTTCTGGAACAGGGAGAGGCAAAAACGAATAAGGCAGCTTCACTGAAAACATTTTTCCTTTTGCCCATTAGATTAATGGTCCCCTTCTAGGCGCACCTTCTCATTAGAAACAAAGTAAACCACCCACCCATTTCTCTGGCTGTCTCTGAGGCCCTTTCAAATTTTTTATACATGTACATGAGTCATAACTCATATTCTGTGTTTCTCTTAACACTTTTGATCCAAAAGATCAAACTACTTTACTTATGTCACAGTGACATTAGTGGTTTATCCCTCCATGGGGGTAGAGAGGATGGGGGTGGAGCACAGGATATGGACCCTAAAGATGTTTGGGAAGGGAATTAAATTAGACTAGTTTGATATTTTTTAACATTTCTGGTTCTACCTTACAAAATATTAAATTTAAAGTCTTGTTTTAGATTCCTGATTATTTTCAATGCGTCTAGCAATAATACCTAACATTTTTTATAGAGCTTAAATATTTGCAAAGCAATTTTATTAACTCGTTTGATCTTCACCATAACCTTGTCAGATATATACTGACAAATATTTAACAGCTGACCTTTCGGGGTGTACAGAAAGTTAGCATGCATGCGTTTCAATTGAACACGTGGCTCTCCTGAACTAGTTTGAGCTGGTTCAAGGATACCCCAGTATGTATCCTACTATTCCAATTTAATAGATGAAGAAGCTGAGGCCCTCAAAAGTTGAACATCTTGCCCAGGGTCACAGAGCTAGTAAGTATCTGAGAAAGGATTTAAACCCACATTTTCTTGACTCCAAATCCAGCCTTATATCTACATTGTCACAAAGCTCATTTAAACACTCCTCTGACTTAGAGAACACAATGTACCATAGTTCTGATGTTAGTGATGGACTCACAGTGAGTCAAATGCTGGCAAAACTGTCATAGAGAGCTTTCTTTTTTATTTTGCTTAAAATTTTTATTATTTATTTTATAGCATTCTTTTCTTTTAAAATTTTGAGTTCCAAATTCTCTCCCTTTCTCCTATTCCCTCCCTCCCCCATACAGATGTCAAACAATATAGCAATTTTATATATGAAATCATACAAAACATATTTCCATATTAGGTGTATTGCAAAAAAAGTCAGAAAAATAAAGACAGTGAGAAAATTATTCTTCAATATGCACTCACAGTTCATCAGTTCTCTCTCTGGAGGTGGATAGCATTTTTTTCATCATGAGTCTTTTGAAATTATCTTGGATCATTATATTGATCAGAGTGGCCAAGTCGTTCACAGTTGATTGACATTACAACTTGCTGTTACAATGCACAATAATCTGGTTCTTCTCCCTTCACTTTGCATCATTCATGTAGGTCTTGCCATGTTTTTCTGAAACCACCCTCCTCATCATTTCCTGTAGCACACTAATTGTCCATCACAATCATATGCAACAACTTGTTCAGCCATTCCCCAATTGATGGGCATCCCCTCAATTTCTAATTGTTTGCAACCACAAAAGAGCCACTATAAATATTTTTTATAAACATATAAATATATGTTAGTCTTTTTCCTTTACCTTTGATCTCTTTGAGATCCAGACCTGGTATTGCTGGATCAAAGGGTATCCACAGCTTTATAGCCCTTTAGGCATAATTCCAAATTGTTTTCCAGAATGGTGTCCAGAATGCACTCCACCAACAGTTCATTAATGTAGCTATTTTTCCTTCATTCACTCCAACATTTTCATTTCTGATAGGCATGAGATGGTCTTTTCATAAGGAATGCTTGAAAGCCCTCTATTTCATTAAATATCCATTTCCCTCCAGAAGGATTACACTCAGTTTTTCCGATTAGGTGAATCTTGGTTGCAATCCTAGCTTCCTTGCCTTCCAGCAAAGGGTTCCCTGTAATCTCTTTCTGACCGGTTGTCCTATGCCTCCACCATGTCTGAACTGAGTGCTGCTGAGGCTGATGTTGCTACAGCAGCAGCTGTTGCTGCCTTTGTCTGTGTGGGCTCTGGACAGACCTCCACCCAAGTGTCACAGATTTCTTCTGCCTATGTCTTAAGTTTTTTAAGCTGGAAAAATATCTCATACTGACTTTTTCTCGGCTCTGCTGCTCCAAATTTGATTTGAGCCATTATTTTAAAATTGTTTGGAGAAGAATGTTTAGAAAGTCAGCTAGGTGACTGCCCCTAATCTACCATCTTAACTCCTGGGGACCTTTGTCTAGCTCTGTCTCTAGTTTATGTGACATTTAGCAAGACCTTATTTTCATTGTCTTCTTACAGCCATGGACACAACTTTGTCTTTTTTGACCACAATGCAAACTCTTTGAGAGTATGGATTATCTTGTTTACTTGTGTTTCTTTTCCATATAGTTACCAGAATACCTGGCACTACTAGTTCTTAATAAATATTCTATTTGTCTATCTACCTACTTGAAGAATAGTCATGTTTAAAAGATGCTTTTGCTTCAAGGAGAAGATTGGGGTTACTAAAAGCAATGTGTAATCACCCAGAAATAATACAACTAATTTGTTTCCATCTGTAATCAAGTCTGGATATAGGTAATTGTTTATTCACAATATCTCTTCAATATATACATGACTATATGTATGTGTACTTACATGAATACATTGACTAACTATAGACTATACACCTATCTGTAAATCATAGATTGAACACAAAGATTCATCCACCAGTTTTTCCCTATGTTGATACTTGGGTTGAATTATTTTCAGTGGCTATGAATCTCATTTAGCAGTTTCAGCAATGTTGCAAGGATTGGTGCAATCAACATAAAGTCATCTGCAAGAAAGAATTTTTAGAAGATTTACTTCATTATCTACGAACAATCTCTCCTTCCTTTGGACATCATCCATAGCGGTAGCAAACACTCTTTGTTACCATATGTTTTCCAATTTTGAGTCTTACTTGATAATAATAATTAGAGCATCTTCAATGATATCTCTGCTATTACAGCATTACTATCAAGGAATCTTTTATAAGCTTAACATATGAGTGGGAGATACCTTGTTGGAGAAGAACCTTCAAAGATGCTTTTTGCTTTGCCAAGTCAAATTACTTTTATAATCAACAAATAAACACAGTGGAATCCTGTGCTCTATATACCTAATGGTGTGACAACAAAGATTCAGTCTGTTGTAGAATATTATTTATAAAACTTTGCCAATTTCATTTCATATCTTCATCAAGGGTACCTTTGATGTGTGGGTAAATTATTCTTATAAAGATTTTGTAGAGATGAGAAAGTAGGCAAACACGCCAGGAACTATTGCTATTTTCTTGATTAGCTTTTTCAGCCATGAATTATTTCCATTCATTCAGTGTCTTCCCATTTCAGATATTATTAGAATTCATTTCACAGAACCAATATTTTTCCAGCATGGATCTTCTTTGTCTATACTTGGTCTGTTGCAGATGTTCTTATAACCTTTGCTCCCTTCTATGATATATTTCTTGATGCAGCTTATTAGGGATTGTGGAGTCAAGTTCAAAGATGGTGGCTATAGTATCAATGATGAAAAACTAAAATGACATGTCAAAATCTTGACAGACCTTTTCCATCATTCATCTGTTTCTTGTCCTCCTTTCTGTTTCACTCTTAAGTGACCCAGAAATAATTTTTCACAGTTAGATCTCTCTCCAAATTTTCTGTAAACTGTCTCTTTACTTTTTCTCATTGTTTTGCAAGACAGTACTGATGATCTCTCCCGTTATCTTCCATAAAAAATATTTTAATTAATTTTTTCAAATAAAATCCTATCTTCTCTCCATTCTGTCTCTTCTCTCCATTATGAAAGTAAGAAAAACAAACAAAAAAACCCTGTTGCAAACCTGGATAATCAAGGAAAATAAATTCCTATAATGGCCATGTAAAAAAAAGTCTCAATCTGCACTCTAAGCCTATCATCTCTCTATCAAAAGATAAGGAACCTTTTTCACTATGTATCTTTTTTAACCATGGTCAGTAATTGTGTTGATTAGAGTTTCTAAGAATAAGTTGTTTGTCTTTACTAAATAGTTGTTCTTGTATAAATGATAAGTTTTATTGGCATATATTTGGATAAAATAGTTTCTAATTTCTTTAGCATTGGTTGTTAATTCATCTTTTTCATTTCTTGATATTTTTTACTTTACTAAATAGTTGTTCTTGTATAAATGATAAGTTTTATTGGCATATATTTGGATAAAATAGTTTCTAATTTCTTTAGCATTGGTTGTTAATTCGTCTTTTTCATTTCTTGATATTGGTAATTTGAGTTCCTTCTTTATTTTTATGTCAGGTTAGCTAATCATAGGCTCTTCAAAAGTACCTCTTAGTTTTATTTAATAGTTGAATTGGTTTAGGTATTTATCTGGGGCTTTTTGCTTTCAATTTTGTCAATCTCTTCTTTAATTTTCAAAGTTTCTACTTCGGTCTTGGATAGGGAGTTTTAAATTTGTTGGTCAATTTTTTTAGTTGTGTGCTCAATTTATTTATCCAACCTTTCTTTCATTAGTGAAAAATGTTATATATATATGTATGTATGTATGTATGTATGTATGTATGTATGTATGTATATATATATATATGTATATATACATATATATGTATATATATGTATATATACATATATATGTATATATATATATTCCTAAAGGACTGTTTTGTCTACATGTCAAAATTTTTTGATTTTCATGATTTGTTCATTGGATCATCCATTTTTTTAGGATATAATTATTTACTCTGCAATTAGTTTATAATCTTTGCTTCAAAAGACCTTTATTGAATATAATTGTTATTGCACTGTGACCTGTAAAAGATACACTTAATATTTCTGCATTTGTTTGTGAGGCATTTATGCCCTAATACATGGTTAATTTTTGTGAAGGTGCCACAAACAGTTAAAAAATCTGTATGCTCTTTTCCATTCATATTCAATATTTTCCAAAGGTATATTTAAGTATTGTAAAATTCTACTCCAGTCCTACACTTCTTTTTTCTTTTGCATCAGATTTATCAAGGCCTGAGAGAGGTAAATTGACATTTCTCCACTATTATATTTTTACTGACTATTTCTCTAATCCATTTAATTTTTAAAAGCATTTAGAAGTAATGTCATTGGTACATTTATGTTTAGTATTGATATTAATTTATTGTCTATGATATTTTTCAGCAAAATGAATTTTCCTTTTTTATCTCTTTTAATTAAATCTAGTTTTGTTCTTGATTTGTTGGATATCATGATTGCTACCCTGCTTTTTTCACTTCAAGTGAAGCATAATAGATTTTGTTCTAGTCATTTATTTTAACTCTGTGTGCATCTTTCTGCTTCAAGGGTGTTGAAATAAACAAATAAATAAGCAAACTAAATAAAATATTTTTGGATTCTGCTAATTCATTTCATCTTCTACCATTTGGGGGTGAGTTTATTCCATTCACATTCACAATTATGATTGTTATTTGTGTGAATATGACTTTGGCTGGAAGTATGACTCTCTCTAAATTATTTTTTCTAGGTGTCACTTTAAAAAAAATCACTATTATTGTTACTATGTATAATGTTCTCCTGGTTCTGTTCACTTCACTTTGCATGAGTTCATATAAGTTTTCTCAGGTTTTTCTGAAACCATCCACCTTGTTATTTCTTATGGTACAATAGTATTCCATCTTAATAATATATCATAACTTGTCCAGCCACTCCTCAAATGATGGGCACTCCCTCAATTTCCAATTCCTTGCCACCACAAAAAGAGGTGCTTTAATATTTTTGTACAGATAGGTCTTTTTCCTTTTTTAAATCTCTTTGAGACACAGATCTAGTGGTGGTATTGTTGGATCAAAAGATATGCACAGTTTTATAACCCTGTTCCAAATTGGTTTTGAATTTTGCTCTAACCGAAGTAACCAAGAAAACTCAGCAAACATAAACACCATAAAATAAAAAGCCAAAATGCAATGATGATAATAAATATTAGGTAACATCAAGTTTACTTGCATCCAAGTGACCCAATCCCGTTTTCCTTTTAATCATCACATTTTGTCTTGAATTCCAGATGCCTCATATAAATTGTCTGATCCTTGGAAATATCTTCTCTTGGACCTTCTGTAATAAACCCCACACTCACAGGATAGCTCTGAAGGGGCCTCTGCTTCTCTAGTTCCAAGTCACTTGTAGAGATTCCAAAATATTTCTGCTAAAATCTTCTAGTAAGAAGACCTAATACAATTTAGTGCAATTCCTAAATTTAGTTTTCCATTAACTTGTGTTCCCATGGTGAAAACCAGTTCAAGCCACATGGTTCTGATCCTATTTTTACAGCAAAACTATGATATCATCTAATTAGAAACCCATAATTCACTTGAGATTTTAGAGCATTTCTCTTCTTGTATACCACTTGTTGTTTTTATGTTTATTTAATTTCTATACTTGGTCTAAGAATCTTTTTTTAAAAAATCATGAGGGTCTAACTATCTTTTTAAAATTATCATACACATACTTTTAAAATGGGAAAATTGTTTCACTTTTTTTAAAATTATCAATGCAATTTTATGAGGAAAATCTTTAATACAATTTTGAGAACTCATTACTAAAACATAATCAAGGCCTCAATTTCCATACTAAACATATTTTGAAGCTGACCATATACATATGTATATAGTTCTTAGAGAAAATAGTCTAATCCTGCTGCTTTCTCAAAATTTACTATTCCATTTAATTAGAATTATATCTTTGTCTTATTATGTTGTCTAATTCCCCTCCCTTAAGAAGAAATCATCCTTATATTACAATTTGACCACAAATACAATTAAAATTGTAAGATTTTTTCATACTTTCATCTTATTTTAGTCACAGATGTTCTAGTATGAATCCATTAATTAATAGATTTTGAATTACGCTAATTAAACTTCTCCTGCTCACTTACTCTGATTATAGAAATTTGCTATAAAGAGAAAAGTAGGAACGTAGTTATAACAATGCCAAGACTTGTCCCCTGCAGGGAACAGACTGATCTGACATATACTGTAACAGGGGGAAAACTCCCTTAGCTCTGTTTAATTCCAGGCACGAGTAATATCTGACAGTCATTCATGTAGTAAAGTTCCAAATTATTCACCGGATATCAAAAGCTAGGTTCAGGGTTAACCAGGTAAGGAAACTTGTTCAGAAAGTAGATAGCACAGTGGAGAAACTGAGTCAAAAGAATTCTTCCTTAGGCCATGCTATGGTTGTCCCAGGGATATACATTCACCTGTTGCTGTTCTCACATGTAGCAATGTCATTTTCTAGTATTGGCTTTTTGACAATTACATGCAGTCAGTAGGGCTAATAAGATCTTGTGATCTTGCCTAAAAATAAAGTCTCAAGGGACCTCAAAGATAAGGATATCTTATTAAAGGGTCTATAAAACTTTTCCCCCAAACAGTAAATTATTATTATTGCTGCTATCTGTTTTAAAACAAAATATACCCCAGTAAATATTTAATAATTTTCAAATATCTTTATCATATCTAAGAGCCTCCCACATTCTTCTAAGAACTGCATTCATAATCTAATAGCATCTATATTAAAAGAGAAGTTTTTGTCTAACAGCATTTCTGACAATGGTTACTTAAATTTCACAATATAAGAATTTTTTAAAGAAATAAAATGATAACATACACATGTATTTAAAACACGAAATAAGGCTGTCAGATAGCTGAAATCAATTCTGCTGAATGCATTTCTGAATTATCTTATGTAGAAAATCATTCACTGTATACCTTTTCCAATTTATAATTATCACACCTAAAACTCACTATGCAATTACCTTCACTCAAAAGAATAATAATTCTAATAACTAACATTTATATAGTTCTTACCATATGACAGTCACTATGGTAAGCACTTCACAATCATTATATCATTTGATCCTCACAATAATCCTGGGCAGTGGGTACAATTATTATTTTCCTTTTTACAGATCTGGAAACTCAGACAAACAGAGAGAAGACAATTTACTTAAGATCACCCAGCTAATAAATTTCTGGGACTGTAGTATAAGTCAGATTTTCCTGCATTTTCCAGCATTTTTAAAGATCTTATAAATGCATGCTTCCTTTGTAATATTCTTTGGTGACCTTCTTTCTAATTTACGTAAACAATTAATTCTGTTGTATAAAGCTTTGAAAGTTCTACTTCAGCCTTCCCAAAAGACATTACTAGTTCTTGGTCACCTCCCCACTTCCTCTCACTATGAATATCTATCCTCATTATAGGGTCTCGTCCCAGGTAGGGTGGCAGTAGGCTAGGGGATCCCTACTCCTGGACCTCTTTTCAGTTTAAATCACACTTTCCATTCCTTAATTAAATTTTATTCATCTTAAATTGTTTCCTGATTTAAATAAGCTTTCTATTTTCATGGTCAAGAAAGAGTTAATAAGATGCAGCCATTTAAGTTTCAGATAAATTTAAAATACACTATTTTTTTCTTCATTCTGGGATTACTTTAAATTAACTACCTTCTTTCTTTATACTAAAATACTGTTCACTATACTAAAACAATAGCTCTATCAATCTTTGGGGGGAAATGATCTAACACCCTCCAGAACTTTCACAGAACTAAATTCTTGTTTTCCTTAAAACAAATTACAGAACGGTACCTCAAAGCTCACTAAGACATGTTAAGCTTCTTCTAAATGCCTTTTCAGATAAAACAAAGTTCCTGTAGTTACGCAAAGTCCCAGGTGTTCTCTGTAATCTTAAAATCATCAATCTCCAATATCCTTAATCTCCAAAACTCCAAAATCTGCTAAGAGTTTTTAGCAGTTACCATAATATGGAATTTCTGATTCATTTACAATGCCACAAATTCCTAAAAGCCATGGGAAAAAATTTTCTTTCTTTGATTATCTAATTTGATCACTGTAATCCCAATGTAACCAGGGCTAAAATTACAGAAAGTATTTTGCTGGGTTTTGTTTTGTTTTGTTTTGTTTTTTTAACCTCAATTCCTACTGAAAATGTAAAGGGGGAGTCAGTCTTGCTTACTGGGGCAGAGAGTTTCAAACTCTCAAACTTATTTATCTTCCCCAGTATACTCAACTCTTTGGTTGCAGTTTTAGCAGTCTCTCTGGCTGACTTCATTTTCCCCATGGAAATCTTTCCAAGGTAACAGAATCTAAACACTAAACACAACACAAGACAAACATTTTCCTGCATTTTACAAAGAAACAAAAATACAGACAAAATGATAATACAAACACATATTTCATAACCTTTTTATCTCCTACTTAGAGTCTAATCTGAAAGTCTTTAAATTGCTGTCAAATTTGATACCCATTTGGATTTTTATGTATTTTAGCATAATTTGAGAGTTCTATCTGTCATTCCCCCTTCACTTCTGCATGGAAAGTTCCAAGACAATAAGAATTTCTCTAAGAGGGTGTCAGTTTAACAGCATGCCCTTCTCCTGGTCTCATGCTAAAAAAAAAATTTTAATCAAGAAGGAAGGCATCATTCCCTTAAAGAGGGTGCTTCTTTGATATTTCAGTATTATCAGAACCCATTGTTCCCTTAAAAGGAGTATCTTTTCCCCAGCAAGGTGGGGGTGAACCATCCCTTAGCAATATGTGAGTAAAGCTTGTCTTAGTTCAGAAGAATTTGAAGTTGAGGTTGGAGTCTGATTTCTGGGGATAGTCTTCTGAGAAGAAATCCCATGGAGAAAAGTCAAGAATGTTCAAGGGAGTTTTTCTGAAACATCATCATTCTGGGCAGTGTGTTCCTGACCATCCTGCTATACCAAAAATTGTGGTGAGTGAAATCTGAAATAACATAGGAAACAAAGTCCAAGCTTCCAAGCATATCAATTTATTAAGCAATGCATGTTAATTGCACAATAAATTAGGACCAAGTCTCCCCAGCTTTGAATTAAACACTGCATAAAGAAGACAAATTTTTGTTCATTTAAGGAAAACAACAATATATAAATCAGGATACAAAATTAGGCAATTTGATTTCTAATTGGAGGAAATATTAGAGGCTTTCCGAGGTAGGAGGGGGAAAATAAACAGGTGCAATTATGTGAAATTAGAAAAAAGTATTCCACCTCCCCTAAAAAAAAATGTCTGGATTCCAATGAAAGGAACAATGAAACAGTCACTGATTGACCAGTATGGGGCCAGTTTTCCAAGAAGACATGTGGGTTGCTTGAGATATATAATCATGGAAAAACTCCTTGTTTTGTCTTTGGATCTGACTGGGTTTCCAATCAGCATACATTAGGTTCTTAGTTAAGGGTCTCTAAACAACAGGTAGAGAGGTGTTCCAGCTTCCTAGTCATTCAGAGCTAGAGTCAAACAATGCAATAATATTTTTTTTTTCACAATTCCCAGAATTGAGTAAAGTTTTCTCACAAGCCAGAAATTGGACAAGATCCATTTGTTGTTGTTGCGTTCATCCTTCACTTTTTAAGGAGACCATGACATCAGAGAAATTATGGCATGACTTGCACTTGACTTTGTTTTGAGTGAGGGAGGGTTGTGCAGGTCATCAGCCTCACTTTCTCCTCCTGAGTCATCTGGATCCAGATCAATAATTGAATAGAAAAGAAACTGACCTAGATCCAGAATAGAATCACAAGTTAAAGTTCATGTGGTTCACTCACTTCTCACAGTTCCTACAAATTCAGTTACTGATAGGTTGATCCCTAGCTAATGAACTCTCTAATCTCACTTCTCCTCCTGAGCCATCTGGAACCAGTGACCTGACATTCCTCAGGATAACTGGAGATGGCCCAGGATGCAATGAGAGACCTTGGCCTTTTTTGGCTAAGGCCTATTCAGGGACTCACTTAGAGTGAAGTAACGCCCATTCAGTGAATAGGCCTCTTTAAGAAGTAGTCAGGGAATGGCCCCTTTAATGAGCAAAAGAAAAAATATAGCTAAATCAAGCTGGGAGAGAAAGAGCAACAGTTATTTTTGATAATCCCTCTTAAGCCAGGAGGGTCCAGAAAGCAACCATTAAATGGAATTTGGGCAAAAACCTATTGTTGTCCAATCTATGGACTTCAGAGAGCACTGGGTTTAAGGTTTTGGCAAAGACAAGAAAGAGAGGAGGAAGGAAGAAAGGAAAGGAAGGGAAGGAAGGAAGGAAGGAAGGAAGGAAGGAAGGAAGGAAGGAAGGAAGGAAGGAAGGAAGGAAGGAAGGAAGGAAGAAAGGAAGGAAGGAAAGAAGAAAGAAAGGAAGGAAGAAAGAAAGAAAGAATGTAGTCAGTCAACCCCAAGTTGACTGGGCATCCTCTGGCCATCCAAATTTACCTTCTTTTGGAGAAGAGAAGGAAGGGGAGG
The DNA here is from genome assembly GCF_028372415.1 of Notamacropus eugenii. Classification (NCBI taxonomy): domain Eukaryota; kingdom Metazoa; phylum Chordata; class Mammalia; order Diprotodontia; family Macropodidae; genus Notamacropus; species Notamacropus eugenii. The sequence goes on along the minus strand of NC_092876.1, from coordinate 409,369,291 downwards.
GGGAGATAGAAGGGAGAGGATGAGCTGAGTTACCCAACTAGCTGGGTCCCCATTCGGGCAGGTCGGTCTACTCACAGGTTGTGTTTGTCCTTCATTTCCAAAGACCATGACATCAGAGAAATGATGACATGACTTGCACTTGACTTTGTTTTGAGTGAGGGAGGGTTGTGCATGGTCACCAGCCTCACTTTCTCCTCCTGAGTCATCTGGATCCAGATCAATAATTGAATAGAAAAGGAACTGACCTAGATCCAGAATAGAATCATAAGTTAAAGTTCGTGTGGTTCACTCACTTCTCACAGTTCCTACAAATTCAGTTACTAATAGGTTGATCCCTAGCTAATGAACTCTCTAACCTATGAAACAAATGGATGAAAAATGTAACACATGTCAGCAGTTTTACAACAAATTATTTGTTTCCATAGATGTTGTTAGGGAAGTCGGAAAGGCATGGTACACTGGAGATTAAGGACACATGAGGCAGTGAGGTAATCTCCTCCAAAGAGAACAGCAACCTAAAACTATGTTCAAGGAGAAAACTAGAGACTAGAGAAAAAAAAACAAAACCTATAGCCTCTTGAGGGGTCACTTGAGCTGAATAAACTAGAGGGAAGAGATTAGAAAGTCCTTGCATTTCTTCTAGTGATTCTCATGCTTCTTTGACTACATCCTTTGTTTATATTATTACAATCAGACCTCTTGTCTTTGTACATTTCCAAGGTGATTTTCGAAATGGACAGATTACCTGGTCTTTCAAGTACAAAGGTGGCTCCCACAATTTTCATGCAACAACTTCTAACAATTTCGTTTTTCTTCAGTATTTCTATAAGTGCTACTTTTGAGGGAGATTGTGAGGTCCTTGGCCCCTCTTGAGTTCTCACTTTGTCATGTTCCAGGAAATCAGGAATTGATAATTACTTCGCCAAGGGCAACAAAAAGTACTGAAAGGGATTATAAATTATGTGTGAATTACAACTTGTAAGAGGAAGCAATTGAGGAGTATATTAACAAGTGGAGTTTTCCTTTCCTTTCTGACAGTAATTATGAACTTAGTAGTTTCTGTTTTTGTTTCAACTAGTACAAAACCAGAACTTCTAAAAGATAAAGTACAAAAGATAACAGTAGGACTGGATTTCTTTAGGTACTGACTGATTTCATCTCATTGCTGTCCAAGAATCTCTAAAAAGTCTTCTCCAGCACCACAATTCAAAAGAATCAATTCTGCTGCACTCAGCTTTCCTTATTGTCCAACTCTCACAACCATACATTGCTACTGGGAAAATCATACCTCTGACTATACAGACCTTTGTCAGCAAGGTGATGTCTTTGCTTTTTAGTATGCTGTCCAGATTTGCCACAGCTTTCCTTTTCCAAGGAGCAAGTGTCTTTTAATTTCATGGCTAAAGACCCATCTGTATTGACCTTAGAGCCCAAGAATATAAAATCTGACTCTGTCTCCATTTAATCTCCATTTATTTTCCAGGAAGTAATGAGACCAGTTGCCATGATCTTAGTTGTTTTTGTGTGTGTGTGTGTGTGTGTGTGTGTGTGTGTGTGTTGAGTGTCAAGCCAGCTGTTACAATGTCCTCTTTCACCCTCATCAAAAGGCATCTTCATTTCTCTTCACTTTTTGCCATCAGAGTAGTGTAGTAGTTCTGCATATCTGAGATTGCTGATATTTCTCCTGGCAATCTTAATTCTAGCTTTTGGTTCATCCAGTCTGGAATTTTGCATGATATACTCTGTATGCAGGTTAAATAAATAAGGCAACAGTAAAGAGCCTTATCATACTCCTTTTCCAATCTTAAATCAATTGCCCCATGTTGACTTCTAACTTTTTGCTTCTTGGCATTCACATAGGTTCCTCAGGAGACAAATATGATCATCTGGTATTCCCATAACTTTAAGGACTTGCCACATTTTGTGATCCACAGAGTCAAAGGCTTTGGTGTAGTCAGTGAAGCAGAAGTAGATATTTTCTTTTTCCAGAACACCTTGCTTTCTCCATAATCCAGAGAACGTTGCCAGTTTGGTCTCTAATTCCTCTGCCTTTTCAAAAACCATCTGGTCCTCTTGGTTCACACACTGCTCAAGCCTGCCTCACAGAATCTTAAGGATAATCTTGCTGGTCTATGAAATGATTGCAATTGTTCAGTAATTTGAACATTTTTTGGCAATATTCTTCTTCAGGATTTAGACATAAACTGATCTTTTCTAATCCAGTGGCCACTGTTGTGTTTTCCAAATTTACTAGCATATTGACTGTGGCACTTTAACAGCAACATCTTTTAGGATTTTAAATAACTCAGCTGGAATTCCATCACCTCCACTAGTTTTATTGTTAGCAATGCTTCCTAAGGCCCAATTGATTTCATTCTCTGGGATGTCTAGCTCTACATCAGTAAATACACCATTGTGATTATTGGTGATGTTAAGATCTTTCTTGTACAAGTACAAAGACACTACAAAAGCAATAAGCAGGAGTTAGTGGAATGATGTTTTTTCTTTTAGACTCTTAAAAAAAACTTGTTAAATTTTTCCAATGAAATGTTACTTTTTAAAGTTGCATTTTTCACAAAATACTAGAGGAAGACTTCCTTATTTGACAAGAATATCTAGAAAGCACTTTGGCAGAAAATAGGTTTAGATCAGACTCTTTGGTCATCCATCATAATAAGCTTCAAAAGTATACGTGATGGAAAAGTAAAAGGTTACCTCATAAAAACATTAGAAGAGAATGAAAAGAGGCAGGGACTATTTCACTATTGTCTTTGTATCCCCAGTGCCTAGAGCAATCTTTAGCATATTATAGATATTTAATAAATGCTTATTAATTTATTGATTAAGCTACTTCTAAATCTATGATTAAGAGACAAAGTAATAACAAAACAAGGGATGCAGAAAACACAAAAGGCAAAATAGATAATTTTGATTATATGAAATTTTAAAATATTTGTGCAAGCAAAATCAATGCAGCTAAAATACTGAGACGCTATGAAATGGGAAACACCTTTACATTAAACAGAATCATAGAATTATAGATAGAAGGGACCTTGGAAGACATTGAAAACTACCTGTTAATTTTACAAATGATGGAACTGAGGAAGCACTGAGAGCTTAAGTGACTTGCTCAAGGTCTCCAACAAAATCTGAGACTCAAGATGAATTGACACAGACATAAAAATAAAAACTATTTACCATTAGATAAGTAGGCAGAAAATATAAACAGTTTTCAGATGAAGAAATGAAAATAGTAGTAAACATCTAGAATGTTCAAAGTAACATAGTAATAGAAACGCAAATTAAAACAACTCTAAGGTTTCAACTCACACTTATAAAATTTGCAAATATGATAAATGGAAATAATCATTGCTGAAATAGCTGTGCTAAGTCAAACATGCTATCATACTATTAGTGAAGCTAAGTTGATTCAAACTTTCTTTTTTTTTTTAACCATTGACCAACTTGATTTATTTTTTTATTATTATTTTATTTATTTTCAGTGTTCTACAATCACTACCATACAGCTTAGATTTTTTTCTCTCCTTCCCCCTCCTTCCTCACTCCCTCCCCCCTCCCTCCCCAAGATGGTGTACAACTTTACATAGGTTCTACACATACATTCCTATTAAATACACTTTCCCCAGTCATGTTGCATAGAAGAATTAAAATGAATGGGAGAAATCATAAAACAAACTAAAACGTAATACAAAAGAAAATGATCTACTACATTCTGCGATTGAATTCCATAGTTTTTTCTCTGGATGTGGAATGCATTTTGCCTTAAGAGACCACTGGGAATTTTTTAAGTCCCTGTATTGCAATGAAGTTCTAAGTCTACCAGAAAAAATTCTCACACACTGTGGTTGTGGCTGTATACAAAGCTCTCCTGGTTCTGCTTCTCTCACTCAGCACCAGTTCATATAAGTCTTCCCAGGTCTCTCTGAAGTCTTCCTGTTCATCATTTCTTATAGCACAATAGTATTCCATGACATTCATATACCACAATTTATTCAGCCATTCCCAAATTGATGAGCATCCTCTTGATTTCCAGTTTATGGTCACCAAAAAGAGTGCTGCTAAAAATATTTTTGTGCATATGGGAGATTCAAATTTTCTTAGAAAAGTTTTAAATTATATGAGATAATTCATATAATTCATATCCTTTGACCATTTGATTTCTCTGTTCAGTGCATATTTCCAAAAGGTCAGTTATAGAAAGAAAGGTCTTATCTATTTTTTTAAAATGTATAGCAGCATTCTTTATAGTAGTTTCAAAAATAAGAAACAAATTGGGTGCCAATCCATAAGAAAATGTCTGGAAAACTATGGTATATGAATATGATAAAATTTTATTTTTCCATGCTAAATGATGAATGTGAAAAAGTCAGAAGAACATGAGAAAAATTTTATATAGAGGAATATTATAGTGCAACAAAATATTTGTAGCAGCTCTTTTTGTGGTGACAAAGAACAGGAAACTTAGGATGTGCCCGTTAATTGGAGAATGGCTTGAACAAATGGTGCCATATATATATAATGGAAAACTACTGTGATGTAAGAAATGATGGAAGAGATAGTTTCAGAGATACCTGGGAAGAGTTGTATGAACTGATGCAGAGTGAAGAAGTAGAACCAAGAGAACAATATATACAGTAACAATCATACGGGAAAGGCAAAAAACTTTAAAAAAAACCTAACAAAGAATTCTCATTTGCTATGGCAGGTAGTGGAAAAGAGAGCAGGCTACTTTATCAACAGCAGTCCTCTGTAACTGGGTTCCCCCAGTATGTTAGTTCTATCTCTGGAATACATCTAAAATGTATTCATTTTTCTCTTTTCTCACTACAACCTCCCTGCAACAAAGTGTCATTACCACTTACTTACCTAGTAACTTCCTTACCATTCTGCCTGTATTCGAACTCTCTCATTTCCAACTCATATTTCATATAATGCCAGAATAATCTTCCTTATTATTTCTAGATCTGGTCATGCTGCTACTCTGAAACTCCGAGGGTTTAAATGATTTACTAAAAGTGACACAGCTAGTAAGTATCAGAGCTGGAATTTGAATCCAAGTTCCTTTCCGGGCTGTAAGTTCAGCTTTCTTTCCATTAAAGCACACTAACTCAAGCTACAGGCATGAATTTATACAAATCAATGAACAAAAATCATATCTTACAACAATGTAAAAACAGCACACCTGGGATTTGTAGTTCTTCCCAGTTTGGGAAAAGAAGAAGCTAACGTGATATCAACCCTTGGACTGGCCTGAGGGAGAAGTGGTTTTTTCATGTGAGACACTTGGAGGACTTTCAAGAATAAGGAAAGAAAGGAGACGTGTCTGTCTGTAGTCTCCTGCAGCTCAGTGAGTCAACTGGGGCAGCAGCAAAGTGCCTGGCACATCTGTAGTTCCCTTCTATAAGACCTCTATAAGATCTCTGTGTGAATGGACAAAAGGAGAGGGTCATATGACTGAGTGTGTTTTGCTGAGGGCAGACTCTCACCCAGGAGCAAGAGCTTAAAGAGAAACAAATGAGTAGAAAAAATAAAAAGGTGAATCGGGTTCATTACCCAGCTTTTGCCTTACTTAGGTTTTTATTTTCTTAGATTATTCTGTTGAGTACATTTGCTGGATTTAATATTACTTCTCATAAACACCTGTCGTCGGTTCTGTTGTTTTGTTCCTTTGATTGTGTCGCAAGGGCACATAGTGCAGCCCTATAGGAAGCAGGATCTTTCCTAGCTCAGAGAAGGGAGAGAGCTCCACTCTCACCATCATTAGAGCTGTACTTTGTAAAAGGGGACATACGCATGAGCCATTTCACAACTACTTTCACAAGTACAAAATCACTATGATTCTGGGATGAATTTTGTAAACCTACCTTAGCAAAACAAACCAGGTTTACATATATGCAAAATATACAAAGCTTTATGTGACACGAAGAGAAGCTAATTCTATCCAAAATAAGGACTGGTGGGTCAACCAATGGATTAATCAATAAGTATTGATTAAATACCTACTTTATGCTAGCCAGTTGTAATGGTTGTTGTGTTTGTATTCTTGAAGAGGACCATGACATCAGCATGATGACATGACTTGTGATTGACTTTGATTTGAGTGAGGGAGGGCTATGCAAGCTCACCAAACTCACTTTCTTCTCCTGAGTCATCTGGGTCCAGTGGCCTGATATTCAGTTTTAATGATAATTTAAATAGGAAGATCTTTCTCATTCATTAATAGGCCCATGTGACCTGCTTAAATCACATGGAAGCCTAAGTCATATGTGGTGAGAGGAGCTTGTTGAATGTGTGAAAGAGAGTAGAGCAGAACTGGGAGGAAGTTGTTAAGAGCAGTTAGGGACAGAGGAGAGAATAGTTGAAGGGAGGAGAGTCTTGGGAATGGCTTTGTCCTCTGCAGTGTTACTATGCCAGATTTGGCTTTCTGATGTTGGGATTTGGCTTTCTGGTATCTGAATAAATGTTTTTCTTCTGCCTTTTATATGGAGAGTCTGTTATACTTTGTGATTCAGAACTGCAACAGTTTATTCTAAGTTACCCTCAGTGCTGTGAATATTGTCTTGGCAATATATTAGAGCTGTACTTTCTAAAAGGGTATGTAAGCATGAACCATTTCATAACTACACTTGCAAGTACAGAATCACTGTAATTCTGGTCTGAATTTTATAAATCTACCTTATAGGGACAAATCAAGTTTACATATATACAAAGTTTTATGTGGCACAAAGGGATGTTCATCCTATCCAAAGCAAGGACTATTGGGTCAACCAATGGATTAACCAATAAGTACTTATTAAGTACCTACTTTATGCTTGGCATTGTGTTAGGCATCAGGGAACTGTGACAAAACTAAAACTTTAGTCTTAACCTCAAGGAGTTTACAATCTAATAAAGGGAGAGAAAATGTGTGTTACAGTAATATACAAAAGAGAAATAAGTCATTTTCGAGGGAAAGGGGCCAATTGATGAGAAACTGGGAAAGACTTCATGTAGGTGATAGCACTTTATCTGAGCTTTGAAGGAAACTAGAGACTTTAAGAGGTAGAAATGAGAAAAGATTGTTGTTAATTATCCTACCCATCATGGGCACCATCTAACATGACCTAGTTGAATTGATTTTGTCTGCATAAAAGCTTTTCAATTTCATGTAACTAAAATGATCTATTTTATTTTGTGTGATCTTTATCTCTTATTTAAATAAGCACTCTCCCACTAGCCACATCTGTGAAAGATAAACTTCTCATTTTCTCCTACTTTTTTTTGTTGCCATGACAACTAATATTCAGTTCTGGTAAGAGCTAGGACCTTGATGACTCAAATGGGAAGCCAAAAGATCTTTGGCCTAGCTTATTATGTGGTATTCCAAGCAGATCATAGGACAGATCCCATCCTGCTTAGGGAGACCCCCTCCTCTTTGACTGAATCTCTACTGTGCTTCCTTTAAGATTTGCGCACAGATATAAACGTATTCAGTTTTTTTATTGGATTATTAGAAATGAATAAAAGAAAAAGAAAAAAAATCACCTACATGATCTTTTTCATCAGTCCTACAGGAGCAGACCCCAAACCTAGAGGCTCAGTTGTCCAGGGCCCTCTCTGATAGAAAGCTGGCAAAGACATTTGCTCCCATTTTTAAATTCATGGAAAAATCTCCACAGTGGACGAATTGTCAACATTATTGAGTACTAGCCTTTTGCCTTAGTGCAAGAGCAGGAAACTTTTAGTACCTGGGGCATCTTTCCCAAGGGCAGCACTCAAGCAGGACAGCATCTGCAGCAGGCTCTTGTCTTGATCTCCAGATCTGTCAGATGCATGTTGTTAATTTTGTCTCGGTTGCTTTCATAATGAAAAGAGTCTTCCCTTATGAAAAATAAATTGCCTGGGTAGCATGGTCCTGCTTAGGCAGCTGAAAAGCGAGCCAGAATCCATTAACAGCAGGTCATTTGCTTTTACTTCACTGTCATATTCAAAACGCGCCCTCTAAAAATTTCCTATGCTTTTCAACCATGCTGATGCCTAGAAAGGTTTGCATGAGCAGACACAGGTATTACATCTAAAGACATAATCTAATAAAAAGTAGAAGTCATCAAAAGATATTTCTTCTCATAATCACTGGTGTATACCTTGACATTTGAAAGATACTCTGCAATCATCTCATGTGACCCTCACAACAGCCCTTTGAGGTATTATAAGAATTATTATTTCTATTTTACAGAAATGGAGACTGAAAGAGATTAAGTGGCTGGTTTTTCACAGAACAACTAAATATAAGAGAATGGATTTGAATTTAGGTTTCTACTGGACTTCAGGTACAAGGCTCTTCCTACTTCTAATACAGGGTTTTTAAATGGGTGTGTGGATAAACTTCAGGGGGCTTGTGAATTTGTATGGTGAAAAAATTACATCCTTATTTTCACTAACTTCTAAATTAAATTAAACATTTCTTTCAGTTATGAATTGTAAAAATTATAAGAAAAACATTATTCCATAGCTTCTCCCAAACTGCCAAATGGAGTCCGTGACACAAACAAGATTACAAGTACTACATCATACTGCCTCGTGACTTTTATTTATTGACTTAACTCTTTATAATCTTAACCTATTCCATTTCTAAAATATCTACACATAATTTTAAAGATGTTTTTCTTCTTTTTGTATCTCGTACTCTTCTCCTTTGGTATTAATCTCTCTCTTTTATATCTGTTTTTCATTCCTTTCTTTAACTTAGGGAATTATTGTAGATTGCTCTGAGGTAGTTGTCATGGTGGGATTTACCCCAAAGGTCTTCTGATCTTTTGATCCATCAAGGTTCTAGCTTTTACCAAAGCTGAATATTAGTTATCATGCCATTAAAAAAAAAAGTAGAAGAGAATGAGATCTGGTATCTTTCAAAAATGTGGTTAGTGAGAGAGTACTTACCTAAATAAGAGAAAAAAGTGATTACAAAAGATGAAATAGATCATTTTGGTTATATGAAATTGACAGACTTTTTTACACAAACAAAAAAAATGCAACTAGGATAAAAGAAGCTGTGAAGTTGGAAAAATCTTTTCATCAAATATCATATGTCTGATAGCCAAGACATAATATCCCTCTGTGTGTATGTGTATATGTGTGTATTTGTATATATATATATGTATATATATATATATGTGTGTGTGTGTGTGTGTGTGTGTGCGTGTGCGTGTGTGTAGGTCATATATGGAGGGAGAAGACAGAGCCACAGACAGATAAATAGACCGACACACACAGAGAGAGACAGAAACAAAGACATAGACAAAGAGAATGTCTTAGCCATCAGACCTGTAAAGATATTTGATAAAATAATAAATTATATAAATGATGATATATTATTATAAAATTATATATTATATTATTGTATTGTGTAATATATGATATATTACATTACATGTTATAGTAGTATATATACATTATAAAATTGTATGTACTATAACATAAAATAATATATAAATGTTTCATACATAAAAATATAAAATAATATAATACGTGAAATAATATACATCATGTATATAATATATATCATATGTGGAGAGAGAGAAAAACAGAGAATTAACACAAAACATAAATAAGAACCATTCTTCAATGGATAAATGGTAACAAAGGATATGAGCAGTTCTCAAAAAGTAGTAAAATATTAACAACCATGTGAAAGATTGCTCCAAATCATGAATAAAATGAATACGAAACAAAGCAACTCTGAGGGTTCTCTCATAACCAGAAAATTGGCAAAAATGGCAAATGGTGGAAATAGCCAATGCTGGGGTGAGGGGTCATTGAGAAAAGACATGAACACTAATAAATGCCTGGTGAATCTATAATCAGTGTTTCTGGACAATGATTTTTAACAATGTCTAGAAAGTGACTAAAATGTTCATACCTTTTGACCTAGAGATCCCACTGATAGATTTTAACCCAAGGAAGATAAAGACAGAAAGAAAGTTCTTATATACACCAAAATAGTCATAACAGCATTTTTGTGGCAATAAAGAACTGTACACAAAACAGATTAGTCTGGGTTGGGGAATAGGTAAACAACTTGTGGGACATTAATATCAGGTAATATTGCTACAGAATAAGAAAAGATAAATACAAAGAATCAAGAGAAGCATAGGAAGATTTACATGAAGTAATGCAGATAACAAAACCTAGAAAATAACATACATAATACTACAACAGTTGAGAATAGAGGACTTAGTGACGGTGAAACCAGATATTCCCATGTAAAACGAATATGATAAAAATCATAGCTAACATAAATATAACACAGTATGAGTCAAGCATTATGCTGTTTTATAATTATTATTTGAAGTGGGCTGTCACTGAAAAATTCAGACTATGCACATACAGACAAATTTAAAGTGTGTACTGAAATCACTTCACTGCCTTACATTTTGACTAATACCAAATAAAATACTTTTGACAGAGTTAGATGAAAGCATTAACTGTTATGAATTCAGCATCTACTCCTACGAGCTAGGGAAAATTAATGTGAATGTTGACACTCTGTCTCGGAGACCATGCGATCCCAAAGTTGTAGTAATACTGAAGGGAGGCGTAAAGGAACTGGGTCACAATCAAGTGGAAGTAAAGCTGAAGAATATGGGTCTCCTACCAGCTACCATGCCAGTAATGTATGTGAACTTTGTTTCATTAAATCAAGGTTTTTGCCCCATTTGCTTGTGAGTAACTGGTAGACAAAACAGATGGTAAAAGAAGGAATTGAGGAAGTAATACAAACTAAGAAATAAGGGAAGTAAAACTAAATGATTCAATTTCATTCCTTATAGAAGGCACCTAACTGTTAAAAAAAAAAAAACACAGTCATAAAAGTTAAAACTTAGTAATAGAGTGTTGTATCAAACTAATTGGTTCCTTACATGGAATCCACAAACAGTCCATGCACCCCAGTGTTTATCAATTTATGGCCATGAAAGCACTAAATAAGCATATGGTCCAAGAAAGAACCCTTGTGCTGATAAATAGACAGATAGATAGATAGATAGATAGATAGATAGATAGATAGATAGATAGATAGATAGATAGATATTGGCCTAAGATGGCAGCAAATGTTATTTAGAATTGTAAGAATTGTACTCAGTTTGTCTAAAGGAAAGTGTTATCAACTTGTTGCATATTTGGAAAATATTTGTACTACAAAACTTGTTGAACTTGCTTGCATTTGTTTTTTCCCCTAGAAATAAAAATAAAAACAAATACTATAGGAATATGTCCTCCATATTTTAGTAATGACTGATCATTTCACCAGATATGTACAGTCAGTCATATCCAGTTAGGAAACAGAAAGATTCATAGTTTTAAAGTGAAATGGAAAAAGTAATTTTCAATGTAAGAATTTCTTGCCAGGATTCATTCTGACTAAGACACAGATTTTGAAAGCAAGTTACCTAAAGGAATGGAAGCTTTGTCAAGTACTAAAAAAAACATATTGCAGAAAAAAAATCTTTCACAGAGTAAAACTCATTTATGTTTAAAAAAACAAAAACCTAAAAGGTAAAGGCACAGAGGAATCTTTCTTACAATACCATAAAAAGTATTTGTTAAAAATAAAGGAAGCTGAGGGGGTGGAGCCAAGATGGCGGAGTAGAAAGACGCACATACACATAGCTCCAAACCCACAACCCATAGAACGGCTACAGGGAAGTAACTCACGGCAAATTATGCACCCAGAGGCCACGGAACATTGGAGGGAGGGAGATTTCTGTTCTGGAGAGACCTGCAAACCTCTCGCAGGGGGTCCTTCGCCCTGCAGACTGGGCGCCGGGACTGGGAGCTGAGTGCAGCCCTGCCGCGGCCGCAGCACCTAGAAGAAAAGACCCAAGCGAGCTTCAGGGATGGGATCTCCAGCGGCCACGCGGGTCCCTCCACCCACAGAGGGACCTGCAAACCTCTCACAAAAAGTCCGTCTCGCTGCAGACGCAGAGCCCAGCCCAGACCTGCCGCGGCCGCGGCACCAAGAGGTACAGATCTGAGCAGACTTCAGGGACGGGATCTCCAGCGGCCGCACAAGTCCCTCCACCCACAGGTGATGGGGGTCAGTGAGAGAGTCTCTTTGGCGGGTCGAGAGGGGAGTGGAGTGCCCCCATAACTCAGGCCCCCCCGGGAGGTAGAAGCTGAGAGGCGGCTGCACAGGGCTCCCCAAGCAGGAGGGAGCCTGGATCCATTGTGGAAGGTCTGTGCATAAACCCCCTGAGGGAACTGAGCCTGAGAGGAGGCCCTGCCCCAACCTGACCACTTGAACTTAATCTCACACTGAATAGCAGCCCTGCCCCCGCCAAAAGCCCTAAGGCTGGAAGCAGCATTTGAATCTCAGACCCCAAACGCTGGCTGGGAGGATCAGGAGGCGAGATGGGTGTGAGGAGAATATTCAGAGGTCAAGTCACTGGCTGGGAAAATGCCCAGAAAAGGGAAAAGAAATAAAACTATAGAAGGTTACTTTCTTGGTGAACAGGCATTTCCTCCCTTCCTTTCTGATGAGGAAGAACAATGCTTACCATCAGGCAAAGACACAGAAGGCAAGGCTTCTGTGTCCCAGCCCACTCAATGGGCTCAGGCCATGGAAGAGCTCAAAAAGAATTTTGAAAATCAAGTTAGAGAGGTGGAGGAAAAGCTGGGAAGAGAAAGGAGAGACATGAAGTCAAAGTATGAACAACAAATCAGCACCCTGCTAAAGGAGACCCAAAAAAATGTTGAGGAAAATAACACCTTGAAAAATAGGCTAACTCAATTGGCAAAAGAGGTTCAAGAAGCCAATGAGGAGAAGAATGCTTTCAAAAGCAGAATTAGTCAGATGGAAAAGGAGATTCAAAAGCTCACTGAAGAAAATAGTTCTTTCAAAATTAGAATGGCACAGATGGAGGCTAAGGACTTTGTGAGAAAGCAAGATATCACAATTAAAGCCCAAAAGAATGGAAAAATTGAAGATAATGTGAAATATCTCATGGGAAAAACAACTGACCTGGAAAATAGATCCAGGAGAGACAATTTAAAAATTATGGGACTACCTGAAAGCCATGATCAAAAGAAGAGCCTAGACATCATCTTCCATGAAATTATCAAGGAAAACTGCCCTGAGATTCTAGAATCAGAGGGCAAAATAAGTCTTCAAAGAATCCACAGAACACCGCCTGAAAGAGATCCAAAAAGAGAAACTCCTAGGAACATTGTGGCCAAATTCCAGAGTTCCCAGGTCAAGGAGAAAATATTGCAAGCAGCTAGAAAGAAACAATTCAAGTACTGTGGAAATACAATCAGGATAACACAAGATCTAGCAGCCTCTACATTAAGGGATTGAAGGGCTTGGAATAGGATATTCCAGAAGTCAAAGGAACTAGGACTAAAACCAAGAATTACCTACCCAGCAAAACTGAGTATAATACTTCAGGGGAAAAATTGGTCTTTCAATGAAATAGAGGATTTTCAAGCATTCTTGATGAAAAGACCAGAGCTGAAAAGAAAATTTGACTTTCAAACACAAGAATGAAGAGAACCATGAAAAGGTGAACAGCAAAGAGAAGTCATAAGGGACTTACTAAAGTTGAACTGTTTACATTCCTACATGGAAAGACCATATTTGTAACTCTTGAAACATTTCAGTATCTGGGTACTGTGTGGGATTACACACACACACATGCACACACGCACACATACATAGAGACAGAGTGCACAGAGTGAATTGAAGAGGATGGGATCATATCTTAAAAAAAAAATGAAATCAAGCAGTGAGAGAGAAATATATTGGGAGGAGAAAGGGAGAAATGGAATGGGGCAAATTATCTCTCATAAAAGAGGCAAGCAAAAGACTCATTAGTGGAGGGATAAAGAGGGGAGGTGAGAGAAAAACATGAAGTCTACTCTCATCACATTCCACTAAAGGAAAGAATAAAATGCACACTCATTTTGGTATGAAAACCTATCTCACAATACAGGAAAGTGGGGGATAAGGGGACAAGCAGGGTGGGAGGGATGATAGAAGGTAGGGCATGGGGAGGAGACTGCAATTCGAGGTCGACACTCATGGGAAGGGATAGGATCAAAAGAGAATAGAAGTAATGGGGGACAGGATAGGATGGAGGGAAATATAGTTAGTCCTATACAACACAACTATTATGGAAGTCATTTGCAAAACTACACAGATTTGGCCTATATTGAATTGCTTGCCTTCCAAAGGGAAGGGGTGGAGAGGGAGGGAGCTAAAGAAGTTGGAGCTCAAAGTGTTAGGATCAACTGTCGAGTAATGTTCTTGCCACTAGGAAATAAGAAATACAGGTAAAGGGGTATAGAAAGCTATCTGGCCCTACAGGACAAAAGAGAAGACGGAGACAAGGGCAGAGAGGGATGATAGAAGAGAGAGCAGATTGGTCATAAGGGCAATTAGAATGCTTGGTGTTTGGGGGGGGAGGGGTTAAAAGGGGAGAAAATTTGTAACCCAAAATTTTGTGAAAATGAATGTTAAAAGTTAAATAAAAAAAAAGTTTCATCTCAAAAAAAAATAAAATAAAATAAAAATAAAGGAAGCATCATATGTGAGGAGGATAAACTAGAAGCTTTCCCAATGAATGCATGAGGAAAGTAAGGATGCCCACTCTCCCTGCTATTATTTTATATAGTTTCAGAAATAAAATAAGACAACAAGAAAAAATTAAAAACCTAAAGATAAGGAAAGAAGAGACAAAACTATTTCTATTTTCTGATAACTTGATGGTTTACTTGTAAAATCCCAGGGAATCAGCAAAGGTACTAATTAAGACAATTGATAACTTTACCAAAGTTGTAGGCTACAAAAAAAACTTGTCAAAATCAATAGTGTTTTCATGTAATAATAGCAAAACTCAAAAGCAAATAATAGAAATGAAATTACCATGCCAAATAATTACAAAATTCATAAAATACAATTGAAAATTAATATTCCCATATTACAAAGAACAAAGGCCCCAAAGAGAACAGATAAGAAGACTCTTTCCCCTTGTATTTTGCTGAGTGGAGGCATCTATGAGTGTGAAACATACTACCCATCTATCTATCTATCTATCTATCTATCTATCTATCTATCTATCTATCTATCTATCTGTCTGTCTGTCTATCAAGATATACATATACCTACTATAATGTATTACATATTATATATTCAGATTTTTTGATGTGTTAATCAGTTTTGCTGATTTTTTTCTTTCTCTCGTTTTTTCTTTAAAAAAGTCATATGGGAAGTGACTTTCTGGGAGAGGCCATGAGGGGGATTGGGGAAAGAGGGAAATTCGAGCAATATAAAAACAAAAAAATGAAATTTTATTTATTTAATTTTTTAAATTAAATTATTTTATTTGTTTTCCGTGTTCATAAATCACTTCCACATATCTTTGCTTTTTTCCCCTCCCTCCCCTACTTTTTCCTCCCTCCCTTCTCCCTTCCTGAGACCGTGTACAACCTTATACAGGTTCTACATGTATATTTCTGTTAAATGCATGTTGCATAGAAGAATTAAGATGAATGGGAGAAACCATAAAACAAAACAAAACATAATACAAAAGAAAATGGTCAGCTTCTATCTGTGATCCAGTTCCATAATTCTTTCTCTGGATGTGGAAGGCTTTTTGCCTCGAGTCCATTAGAAACTTTTTGAGTCCTTGCATTGCAATGAAGTACTAAGTCTACCAGAAAAATTTCCCACACACTGTGGTCATTGCTGTGTACAAAGTTCTCCTGGTTCTGCTCCTTTCACTCAGCACTAGTTCATATAAGTCTTTCCAGGCCTCTCTGAAGTCTTCCTGTTCATTGTTTCTCATAGCAAAATAATATTCCATTACATTTATATACCACAACTTGTTCAGCCATTCCCCAGTTAATGGGCATCCCTTTGATTTCCAGTTTTTGGCCACCACAAAGAGAGCTGAAAGCACAATATATTCTGCTCCAACCTTTTACCTTTACCCTATGTATATATCCCCATTTCAAATGTGTTTCTTATAAACAACATATTGTTGGATTATGGTTTTTAATCCATTCTGCTATCCATCTCCATTTTATGGGAGAGTTCATCCCATTCACATTCAGAGTTATGATTACTATCTGTGTCTTTCCCTCCATCCCCTTTCCTCCTGTTTATGGTTTTAGTTCTCCCTTCTCTCATACCCTCCACAATAGAGTTTTAATTTTTGACCACCGCCTCCCTCAGTCTTCTCTCCCTTCAGCCCCCCTCCCTTTTAATCCCCTTTTCCCTCTATTTTAGGCTCCCCTCCCTTTTCTTTCCCCCTTCCCCTCCTACTGCCCATAGGGCTAGTAGTACTTCTATATTTAACTGAGTTTTTTGTTCCCTCCTTGAACCCAATCAGATGACAGTAACTCTCAAACAATGCTTATCTCCCTCCCCTCTTTCCCTCTACTGTAATATATTTTTGTGCCTTCTCCTGTGATGTAATTTACCTTTTTCTGACTCCTCCTTTTCATATCTCCCATTACAATCCTTTCTTATGCTTAAATCACATTTTTATCATGACATCATTTACTTTATACCACTCCCTCTATCTATGTATATCCCTTCTATATATATTTTTCCCCTGTTTACCTTTTTATGTCTCTCTTGAGACCTGCATTTGAAGACTGATTTTCTATTAAGCTCTGGCCTTTTCATCAGGAAGGTCTGGAAATCCCTTATTTCATTAAATGTCCATCTCCTTGCCTGAAATATTATGCTCAATTTTGCTGGGTAATTGATCCTTGTTTGTAGTCCCAGCTCCTTTGCCTTACAGAACATCATATTCCAATCCCTCTGATCTTTTCATGTAGAAGCTGCAAGGTCCTGTGTGATCCTGACTGTAGTTCCCTGATACTTGGATTGTTTCTTTCTGGCTGCTTGCGGTATTTTCTCCTTCACTTGATAGTTCTGAAATTTGGCAATGATATTCCTTTCAGGAGATGAACAGTGGATTCTTTCAATGACTATTTTGCCCTCTGGATCTAGGACTACTGGGCAATTTTCCTTGATGATTTCTTGGAAATTGTTCAGGCTCTTTTTTTCATCATGGCTTTCTGGTAGACCAATAATCTTTAGATTTTCTCTCCTGGATCTATTTTCCAAGTCAGCTGTTTTTCCAATTAGATATTTTACATTTTCTTCTATCTTTTCATTCTTTAGATTCTGTTTGACTACTTCTTGATGTCTCATAGAATCATTAGCTTCTACTTGCCTGATTCTAATTTTTATCAAATTGTTTTCTTCAGTTAACTCTTTTATCTCTTTTTCCATCTGTCCAATTGTTCCTTTTAAGGAGCTATTTTCTCCAGTTAGGTTTTGTACTTCCTTTTCCATTTGTCCAATTTTCCTTTTAAGTTCTTCTGTGGGTTTTTTTCATATTTTTAAAATCATTGACCAGTTGTTCTTCTATTTCTCTAATTTGGCTTTTAATCCTTCCTGAGCTCTTCCAAGAATGCTCTTTGTGCTTCAGACCAGTTTATATTCCCTTCTGAAGTTTCAGATGGGAGTGCAGTCTCAATGCTGACCTATTTGGTATTTGCGTTTTGGTCCTTACCCCCATAGAAAGATTCTGTTCTTTTTTTTCTTTTCTGCTTTGCTTTTTACTCA
Organism: Notamacropus eugenii; assembly: GCF_028372415.1. Classification (NCBI taxonomy): domain Eukaryota; kingdom Metazoa; phylum Chordata; class Mammalia; order Diprotodontia; family Macropodidae; genus Notamacropus; species Notamacropus eugenii. Next base: position 409,351,653 of record NC_092876.1, on the reverse strand, counting down.
TGATGATCACCCATTTCCTGGCTTTTAAAGCAGATTTCTGTGTCTGGGGCACAGGGAGCTCTGTCCCACAGTTCTTGTGTCTAAAAACTTGAGGCTTTGTGTGTTGTGGCCTCTGGTTCTTTCAGCTAGAAGCTAAAATGCTGCAGTTTATCTGGTACTGAGCTGGCTGATGTTGGAAAGCAGAGACCAGGTGAAGTCTTTTTGGGTTTCCCCAGTGTTACCCTGGAGCTAGCTACATTAAGTGTTGGGGAGGGGTGGTTTGGCCACAAGAGGTCTCCTTTGCTGAGCTACAGTATAGGCAAGCTCAGTGGCTGGTGATCCTGTCTGTGCTAGTGACTTCCCCTGAGGTACTGAGGGACACCTGGGGTCCTGGTATTGGTGGTTGTGGGCTTCAAACCCCTGAGGCTCAGGATCTCCCAGTTTGCTGAGGTGGGGTTGTCTGGGACAGCTCTGGTCTTGCAGTGGTCCCCTTCAGCCACAGCAAGAGGGACCCTCCTTAGCAATTTCCTACCCTCATGGGCTAAGAGACTGTTTACCCCTTCTACTGCTCCTACTGTTTCAGGATTTTTCCTGGGAAAATATTCTCTGGGCTCTTCAAGGACAACAAGGGAAGAGAGATAGCAATTACCGATCACTTTGCCATCTTCTCTCCCAGAAGTCAGAAGAGCAAAAAATAAATTTTTTTAAAAGAAATCTTGAATGGTACCTAACCACTCTCAAAAAAACTCATAACCTGAGCATTTCAATTGGCCATTGATTCCCATGATGCAAAGAGACAAACAATTTTGAGAGCCTAAACAAAAATCTCAGGGGAGCAAATACGATCTTTTGAGTTCATATATACAACTCCATCAGAAATGATGTCCCAGGTTTTACATCAAATTCACTAATATTTGATTATCAATCATGCCTACCTATTGACTTTTGCTTTGTAATATCATAGGATGAAAATGATGTAGTTATTCATATTTTGCAATTAGGAAACAAATTACCAACTAACTACGATTTCCATTCAGATTTCTGACAGAAATAAACAGATACAATGTCCAAGTTTATTATCAAGAACTATAGAAAGTTGAGAGAGTTTTGCTAGAAAATCTGGAGCTTCTGGGAACCAATCCACAAGTTAATGGATGACAAGTCACACCCTATAAAGTTGTTGAGAAAGTGAACTTCATAGAAATTCTTTCACAGCAGGGGGAAGTAAAGGGGAAGGAGAAGAACAGGTATTTATTAATTATCTACTATGTGCCTATCACTGTGGGGGAAGAGGAATAAGGGAATAAGCATTTATATATTATCTACTATTTTCTAGGATTTTGCTAAACACTTCCAAATGTTATCTCATTTGATTCTAACAACAACCATTATTTTACATTTGAGGAAACTGAGGCAGACAGCAGTAGCTTGTTCAGGAGCACACAGGTATTTGAAGTCAAAATTGAACTCAGGGTTAACCTGGTTCCAGACCTAATTCTGGCTGGAAAAATAGCTAAGTGGATTTTGAAAGGAGACTAACAGTCATAACAATAGGATCTACGGCAGACAATAGCTCCAAAAGTGATACTTTTAGTGAGAAAGTAATGATGTAACGAAACTCAAAAACTGAGGATGGCATAACACCTCAGTTCAAACAATACATACATAGACACATTCTCTGTCTGTCTGTCTGTCTGTCTGTCTGTCTGTCTCTCTCTCTCTCTCTCTCTCTCTCTCTCTCTCTTTAAAATGTCATTCAATTTATGAAGTAAATATTATTAAATAAATGGGGATATGGGCTTGGAACTAATAGGTTAATGAGACAGATGTTACAGTTTTAGTAATTTCTGAAGAAATAGTGCAATAGACCCTTAATTGTCTTAGAAACCTGAAAAGAGAGAGTAGATCAGGTGACAAATCAAATAGTAGGCCTGAAGGATGGGGATCTGATGTGGTTGTCCACTGGTGATGCACCTGAACCCATACAAGGCTCCATGCAAGTTAGATTTCTTTAAAACACTGGTACACAAAAATAGCTGAGAGAAGAAAATGATGCAATATCCTTTTCCTTCCAACACATATTTAACATGTCCCAAACATATAAAGCTTTTTATAAATCCTTTATCTCCCTCTTTAAAAATTGTTTTCTTATCTATGGGAAATAACTTCTATCTCCTGAATTGACATCTTGCAAACAATCACTGTTTACTGAGTTCTATCTCCCTAGCCAGTTCTCCTTAGTGATTGCTTTCAGATCCAAAGATGATTTTTTAAAGACATGAATCCCTCAGACAAGGCAACAAATCGAATTTTAATTATAACTGGTTTCTTCACAATGACCCTCTAAATAACACAAAGGTAAATACTCTCCCTGAGTTTCTTGAACCTGTTTTTAATGATAATAAGAATGTTACAGCCTCTGAATATCAGGGATTGGGTTGTGTCTTCTTGACTTTATATAATTTTCATTTCCCTCCAAATTTTTTTTTCAAATTTTCTTTTAATATAAATTTAACAGAATTAACAAATATGAACATTTCCACATACAAAGAATAGAGAAAGAGGATTATCTATAAAACTGTGAGTTTCTCTTACAGGATAGATAGATGATAGATAGATAGATGATAGATAGATAGATAGATGGATAGATAGATAGATAGATAGATAGATAGATAGATAGATAGATAGATAGATAGTTGTTATTGTTGTAGTAGTGGTAGTAGTAGTAGTAGTAGCAGTAGTAGTAGTTGCTGTTGTTGTAATGGTAGTATAGTAGCAGCAGCAGCAACATCAACATTAAATTTATCATGTAGTTTTAACACTGTCCTGCTTGGCTATATATTTGTTTCTGAGCTTCCTTCTGCTCCCTTCTGTGATTTTTAAAATGTTTTATTAACAAACTTCTTTTTTATGTGCCTCTAATAGTCTTCTCTTACCCACAATAAAAACTATCCCTTGTAAGAAATATGGTCAAGCAAAATAAAATCACACAGTAGCCATGTCTGAAAATTTTATGCCTCATTTTTCACCCATAGTCCATCACCTTTCTGCCAAGAGAGGGGAAGCATGCTTCAATCAGTCTTCTAGAGTTGTGATTGGTCATTGCATTGATCAGGATGTTTTAATCCTTCAAAGTTGTTTTCCTTTATGTTGCTATTCTTGCTGAGTCATTTCAGTCCTGTCTATTTGTGACCTCATTTGGGGTTTTCTTTGCAAAAATACTGGAATGTTTTGTCCTTTCTTTACCTCATTTTACAGATGAGGAAACTGAGTTAAGTGACTTGCCTAAAGTCACACAGCTAGTAAGTGTCTGAGGCAGGATTTGAACTTAAGAAGTTGAGTTTTCCTAACTCCAGGTCCTACACTCTATCCACTGTGCCACCTAGCTACCCTTACAATGTTGCAGTCCTTGTATAAATTGTTCCCCTGGTTCTGTTTATATCACTCTTTATCACTTCATATATGTTCTCAGGTTTCTCTGAATTGACCTCTTTTGTCATTTCTCACAGCTTGATGATATTAAATTATATTTATAAACCATAATTTATTCAACCACCCCCAATTGATGTGCACCTACTTGTTTCGATTTCTTTGCTACAACAAAAGGTGCTACTATAAATATACTTGTATGTACGAGTCCTTTCCCTCTGTCTTTGATCTCTTCAGAGTCTTATATAACTCTCTAAAAACTTTTTGTAGGTGCCATTTATTTTTATATCACAGTCATTTTTAATGTACCTTTCCCCCTCCACTTGCTACAACTAAATCTTCCTTTGTAACCAAGAAAAAAGATTCATCCAAACTAATTGTCATAGTGAGTAACCACATCCGACATCCAATGCAGTCCCTCTCTTCTAACCAGAAAGCAGAGCAATGTGTTTCATCATCTGTTACCTGGGACCAAGATTGTTGACCTTGAACATGAACAGTCCTGAGCCAAAGTACAAATGCTTGAATAAGGCAGCATGGGGCATAACGAATTAAATGCTGAACTTGAACTCAGAATATCTGCATTGCAGTCCTAACTCAGACTCACTGACTGTGTGACCCTGGGCAAGTCATTTTGAGATCTCTGTGCCTTAGGTACTTTGATAAAGTGAGTTAGTTAGACTAGATGGGGAGAAGTAAAGAGCAGGAAAAGAAATAAGAATTTACATAGCACCTACTATATAGCAGGCATTGTGATAAGTGCTTTACACATATTATCTCATTTGGTCCTCACCACAACCCATTTTTATTATTAGCCCCTTTTCATATTTGAGAAAATTTGGGGAGAGAGAGGTTTAGTGACATGCAGCTAGTAAGTCTCTGAAGGACGATATGAACTCAGCGTTTCTTGACTCCAAGTTCACAGGTCTTACCTACTGTATCCATTGTGCTACTTAGCTACCTATATGGACTCAGCTGTCAACTTGTGAAGTCATATAGAACACTGCAACATTAATTTTCATTCAAACAGAATATATTAAACAAGATGCTTAATTTATGCGACCACAACAGATTGATGCCTTTTTCCCAAATGGTGTCAAAAAACCAAATTAGTCCTGTAATGTTTTCTATTCATTTTTAAAGGTTCTGTCCTGTTATAAATTGGGGTTATATAACTTCATGGCCCAAAGGACACATTTTGTGAGATTGAGCCATTGCCAGAGAATTGCTAGGAGAAACTCCAGCTCAAAATTGGAATGTCACTGTTTGAAAATAAGGTATTGATCAAAAGGGAGGGAATGAATTAGAGTGCTTTTCAAAAAAAAAAAACCAAGAGAAGTAACTGTGGGGAAGCGAGGGAGAACACAGATTTAACAGCGTTTTAGCTAGATTTAGCAGATTTTATTAGAATTAGCAGATTTAATAGTTATAAGTTTTAGTCACCTGGCCTATGGATGCTATACAGTGGCTTCCACCACTCCCCCTTCTCTTTTGCCTTTGGACACTTAAGAAAACAAATACAGGAACTCAAGGCTTGAAAGGATGGTTGTAAGTTCTAAGCATTCAGGATGAATGCCTTCTCTTTAATTAGACTGGAGGAAACAAGAGTACTCTTGTCATTATAGTTAGCCCCATTTAGAACAAAGGTTCTTAACCTGGGATAGATTTCAGGGTTGGGAAAAGAAATTACATCTTTATCATCACTATCCTTTGACTTCCTTTGTAATCCTATGTATTATATCTTATGCATATGTATGTGTATTTTATGTGAAACGCTATTCTGCGAAGTGGTCCAAGGTGTCCATGACACAAAAAAAATTAAGAACCCTTGTCTTGGAGATGAGTTGTTTAGACGGACTTTAATATCAAGGGTCTGACAATCTGGGGCAGTTCAAATATCTTAGAAAGGTTTGAATTCCATATTAAGAAAATTTAGTAAGTTAGAAAGAAACATCCTAATTAAAGTTTGTATATGTTAAAGTTAAGAGCAAATTGATGACTGGGTAAAGATTAATGAGAATGGTATCAAATTGTAGTTGAGTATTTATTTTTAAAATTTTATTCTAAAAGAGTTATTCCTTTTGTTGTTTAATATTTTCTGGGCTTATTTATTTTACAAAGTTCTAGTTTTATCAATAGGGTCTGAAAACTACATAGTAACTATGAAATCCCATGATCACAGGCTGTCAAATCTTCAACAACTGACCCAGCTGCCAAATAAAACAGGCAAGGACCCAGAGTGGTCAAGAACATAGCTGAATGTTGTTCTTGTGACAGTTGTCCCTCCCCAAAGCTTTAGTACTATTCTGTGCCCAAAGACCTCATTTTCTATTTCTCCAAGTCCCTAGACCTACAGGAAGCAGGGGAACACACACAGAGAAACACAAGGAAAGCTCCTCAGATAACCAGACATGCTGTACCACACAGAAGCCACACTTGGGTCCCTTGTCCTTCTTTCAATATTACTCAGCCCTATAATCACAACTGAGGAAACATCAGCCCAGATATCTGAGGTATATTTCCTTCTATATGCTGCCAGAGGGTATGGAGGCCCCAACTCACCTAAATCAAGTCTCTGTCCTCACTTTAATATTCAGTCTTAATATCCCTTCTCAAACCATCACCCTAGTCCTGGCCTCAATTTCTTCCCTTAAAAATCCAGACCGTTTAACTACTTCATCTTCACACTGTCTTTTCATTGTCCTATCACCACTAATCCTTTAAAATAAAAAAAGCAATCCCGAATTACTCTGACCATTTCCTTCTCTGCTTCCTCTTCTGGACTTCAGGATGCCAAAAAATGTTAGATCCCATCTCAGATTTCTGTGTTGGACCTCCTCTGGGTTGCCTCAAAAACTCAACAGTCATAGTTTTGCAGGTTGGGTTTCCAAGGGCACAATTACTCTCAGATTCAAAGGGTACCCTGTGGTTTTGCACTCTTAAAACCATAGCTCATGAGCCTCAACCAGTGGTCTTAACAAGTACTAAGGGCCTCAGTGTGTGCTCTCCATAGAATGTTCATGCTACTCCCTCTCTTTGCCTGGGGGGTCGTTCAGCTGAGCTTCTAACATCTGCTCTTGTCCACAGTTCAACTTTCAATTGCCAAGACTATTCTCTTTTGAATCCATAGTTGGCTTTCTTCTTTGTTGCCAGAGGTCTGACTCCTTGAAACTACTCTCTGCCTTGAAAGTTGATCCTTTCTGTGTTCCTGTCTCCAAAGAAGACTGGTTCTTGTGTCTTTGCTCCTTGCTGGAAGTATCTTCAATGTACCTCAAGTTCTCTATTACTGCTCTGTGCTGGTTACGGGGTTTCAGACCAGTCTAGCAGCAGTGCTACAAAGCAACATGACCAGGAGGGAGATGAAGAGAAAAGCTTTTCTTTCCCACAAGGAGTGAAAGAGAAATTACATTCCAGGGACTGGGTTCACCCTCATTTTGTTGCTCCTTCTTGGACTGGTAGCAGAGCTAAAAAGCTAGCTTAAGAGCTATCTTAGAGCTTCATCAATCTTTGCTGATATAAGGCATACTTTTCCTTTAAGATAAATGGAGTAATTTAGTGCTGAAAGTGACAGAAAAAGGTGTTTTTATGTGAAGAAAAGGAGTCATATCAATAGTCAAATGTTATAAAATATTGTCACTATTATGGAGGGACATTTTGATACCTTAAAGGAGTGGGAAAATAATTTGTTTTGCTAAAAATTGTGCATATTCTCTCTCTCTCTCTCTCTCTCTCTCTCTCTCTCTCTCTCTCTCTCTCTCTCTCTCTCTCTCTCTTTCTCTTTCTCTCTCTCTCTCTTTTGTGTGTGTGTGTGTGTGTGTGTGTGTGTGTGTGAATGAAGAAACAATTTTCAGGTGGTAATGGAGCAGTTTTGAACAGAAAATGAACCATGATATAAAGACAAAAACTCAAATCAGTTTATGAGTGATGTAGAACGATGTTTATTAATGCCCTCAAACAGTGAAGGGATATACACAATGTTGTGCTGATAGATGTTTAATAATCAGCTTTCCAGGGGGAAAAAATTATATACACTCAATAAACACACTTTTAAGTTTAATCTTCATTATTAACATTTTCTTCATCACTTTTTAAAGTTTAGACAATCAACAAAATAATATGTCCAGTGCCAATTTGTGGCATATGTTGATTTCCAAATTGTAAAGATTTACACTGATAATTTAGCTCAGCAGTCTTGAACTCATACAAAGCAGCACAGAGAACAGACTTAATTGGGATTATGAACAAAAGTTGGCAAATTTTAATGAATTGTTTTTAAAAATAGCAAATACTTTAATGTTATTTTCCAATTACAAATATTAAATTAACTTGTTAAAATATGTGTCAGCCTAGCTTCATCAACTCATATATGTTATCCAGAAATCAAACTCTTCCAGACAGTTCAGAGTTGAGATAAACAATTTATTAATATCCTATTCTGAGATAACAATAGAAAGGACTGCTCCATTCAGAGTAACCAGAACTCCAGACCATTTAATTCTGGGTTAACACTAGCTTAGTATAAACAAAGGAATAATAAATATATATTTTGTTATAACCATGGCTTGGATAGACACAGGAGTGATGTATAAAATAAGAAAAATGTACTTTGAGTATGTGAGGTGAATAAAAATATCTGCAATAAACAATTGTCACTGAGGAAGTTGTCTCAGGATATAAGTACAAGCATGAACATGAACACTGTGGTATGTGGGTCCATTGTCCCTGAATTCATAGGGCTTCATGTTGAAGTAACAGTAACCCGGGAAATGTAAAATATACTACTCCTTTATTCTGTAGATGTCAAGTAGCCATTGAATTTCATTTCTTTTATTTGAGGGAAATTCTATTATATCCTATGAAAAATTTAGTACTATATTTGTGTTGAGTGACGAAGATTATCCTTACTTGGGTTATACTAAAATGAGTCTAAATTTTGCTAAAGAAGAAGTTGGTAGTAGGTTTTTTGTAGACACTTAAGCATTAATATTTTCAGATCTTGAAAACATTTTTGGTACATCAGTTTTAATTGGGACCAATTCGAGTTTATATAAATTTTATTCACAGCAACAAGTTGGAAACCATTATTCAAATATTTTTCACCTTCATACTAAAGGAATGACAGGATGTAGACAGCTCTTTAAATTTAAAGTTTAACACCTCATTATCTGCCTCCTACTTTCTGTGATTACATCTTGGGCTAAGAGTTCATTGTTTTTTTCTTTTATTACTCTTTTTCCACTTTCCCACAGTGGCTGTTCTGAATTTGTTATTTCTCCTTAAGTAACCTACTTTACTCCTGCCCTTTTCCTTTCAGGAGATAAACTTACTTCGTAGTCACTGGGAAAAAAAATGAGGTCATCCTTTCTGATCTCCCTTTCCTTCCCAGTTCCAAACTTGTTTTTATTCTGAGGAAGACCTCCATTTGTTCCCTTGATCTCTTCCTTTTCCTTCTCTCCCAGGAGCTTATCCCTTTGATAATTCTCTCTGTATCCCTAATTTTCAGCCTCTCCTAACATTACTACCTACAAATATGCCCATATCTACCCCACCCTTCAAACATACACAAGCAAACCATATTCATTTGACCTTAATAACCGCTGAGGTTTTCATCCCATATCTTACCTCACTTATTGTTAAATCTCTTCTTAAAAAGCCACCTATTTTATTGCCTCCATTTATCACTTTCTACTCACTTCTCAGCTCCTTTCACTCTACTTCTCAGCTTCTATTACTACTGTTGATAGAAACCATTCTCTCCAAGGTCACCAATGATTTCTTTAATACTAAATTCAATGGTTTCCCCCTTCTGCACCGTTTCCCCCAATCTCCAAACTTCTTGGCTCCTCTGCAGCATTTGACACTTAAAAAAATACTTTCTTCTAGATGCTTTCTTCTTCCTGAATTTTTGTAACATTGTTCTATCTAGGTTCACTTCCTACCCTTGTGACCTATCCTCAATCTCCTTTTTATTATCATCATCCATGTATTTGTCCACCAACTATGGGAGTACCTTCATGTGCTAGTCTGGGGTTTCTTTTCTTTCCACACTGTGTTTTGGGGATTTCATGAATTCCAGTGGATCAACTATAATCTTTGTGCAGCTGACTTCTCCCAGTCCTTACTGTTTTACAATTCCTTGATAAGGTTTTTTCACTCTGATTTTTCTTCAGTGTTCCTCAGTGTTTCTATGTTGCAACCTGCTCATACCCACCACACTCCTCTACAATACCCTATGTTGTAACTCATTTTTAATTCTTCAGAGATACTTGTTTTTTCTTTTTTTTATTTAATAGTATTTTAATTTTTCCCCAGTTACATCAAGAAAATTTTTAGCATTCGCTTTTATAAGATTTTGAGTTCCAAATTTTTTCCTTCTCCCTCCCTTGCCCTCTTCTGAAAATGGTAGAGTTTAATATAGTTCATACCTGTGCTATGATATGAAAAATATTTCCATATTAGTCACAGTTATGAAAGACAAAATTGATAAAAAGGGGAAAAAACCATGAGAAATAATAAACTAAAAAAAATATGCTTCAATCTGCATTCATGGTCCATTACTTCTTTATCTGAATGTGGATAGCATTTTTCTTCTTTGTACTTGTCTTGTATCAGTTGCTGAAAAGAGCTGAGTCATTCGTAATTGAACATGATACATTGTTGCTGATACCATGTACAATGTTTTCTTGGTTCTGCTCATTTCACTTTATATCAGTTCATACAAATCTTCCCATGTTTTTCTGAAGTCTTCCTGCTCATCACTTCTTATTGCACAATAGCATTCCTTACATAATAGTATTCCATTACATTCATATACTGCAACTTGTTCAGCCTTTCCTCAACTTATGGGCATCCCCTCAATTTCCAAAATTTTGCCACCATAAAAAGTGCTGCTATAAATATTTTTTCATATGTAGGTCCTTTTCCCTTTTTTGAGATCTCTTTGGGATAAAGATCTAGAGGTGATATTGCTGGATCAAAGGATATACACAGTTTAGTTTGCCTTTGGACATATTTCCAAATTGCTCTTCAGAATGGTTGGATCAGCTTACAACTCTACCAACAGTGCATCAGTGTCCCAATTTTCCCACATCCTCTCCAACATTTATCATTGTCATTTTTTGTTATATTAACCAATCTGAAAGGTGTGAGGCAGTATCCCAGAATTGTTTTAATTTGAAGTTCTCTAATCAAAAGTGATTTAGAATGCTTCTTTCAATGTCTATAGAGAACTTTGATTTCTTCATCTGAAAACTGCCTGTTCATATGCTTTGACCATTTATCAATTGGGACTTCAGAGATACTTGTATTCCACATCTCATATCATGTAGCAACATTGGTAAATTTCAATATTAAAAATATTGGCCTTAATTTTCACAGAAAAGAACTTGTGGGATCAGAAAAGGAACTTGTAATTTCCTGAAAGTGTCTTCATCCTGCTCAACTCTGGTCTAACTTCTTGTTCATCTGCTATTTTTATCTCTAATACACATGCTGATCAGCTAGTTTTATAAGGAGTTCATCCAGTAGACATTGTTCATTTACTAGACCTTTCCTACGTAGCTGGATTGTCCAAATTTCTCTGAATAATTATAAGTCACTCATGGAAAGTTCTGCAATGTTCTGGGACTTGATGCAATTATCACAATGCCATCTACAAAAGAATTCATTTGGAGGAACTTATCATCCCCATGGAATCTTTCTTCAACCTCTCCATATCCCTCTTTTATGCTATACCTGATGTCTAGTAACAGGGTGTCATTCAACAGAGTTATTTCTGTTGTTATATCTTCTGAGAAATATTGAATGATTTCTTATGTGTGGAAGGGAGACAACTTGTTGTAAAAGTACCTGTAAGTACTTGTAAGATGTCAAAGCTTATTCCCTGACAATACTATCTTCACCAAGGATGCCCTTGATTCATGTATAGATAAATATTTTGTGTATATAGGGTATAGATACAAAGTCTGATAGTCACTGATGCTCTTTCAATCACCATTTTTGATAATGAGATCACAGAATCATGGGATCATAGATATAAAACTGGAAGGTATCTCAAAGGACATCTAGATAAACCCTCTTCATTCTATAGATGAGGAATTTCATAACATCCAGTATTTTCTCCATATCTTTGGTATTTTCTCCTTCTTCAAACATCTTACACAATAATAGTCTATCAATACTCTCATAACAGTGTCACCTCCAACACAAATCTCCTCATATATTTTTCCTGTCTTTTTTTTGAATGACATTTCTTGCTCTTCTATAAACATATGCAGAACTATGATGTTAGAGTCTAAGTGCATTTACACTTTCCTTGATGACAAAAAGAGTTTCTTAAAATTATTTTTGCAAAGAATAGTACATTTAGTGTTTATTTGCTGATTTTCTAGTTTTAAAATGCATATTCAATTCATTAATCTTCTCTTTTTCTCTATTGTTAATGTTTGATTGTAAGGATATGATCTTTTTTCCCCTGATGATTATTTTAGCTGCATCCCAGAAGTTTTGGTATTTTGTGTTATCACTATCACTTTCTTTTACACAGTTATTAATTGATCCTTTGATTTGTTCTTTGATCTACTCATTTTTTAAGATTTCATTGTTAAGTCTCCATTTGGTTTTATAATCTCTTGTTTGAGGTCTTTGAATGAATTACTATTCTTATTGCATTATGGCTTGTAAAGGAGATATATATATGTATATGTATATATATATGTATATGTATATATGTGTATATGTATATATATATGTATATGTATATACACACCTACACCCACACCCACACACATACACACGCAGAGACTATTCCTGCTTTTTTTTTACATTTTACATTTGCTTCAATACATGGTCAATTTTTATAAAAGTCTCATGTTCGTGCAGAGAAATATATACATTCATTCGATGTACCCTTTACAAGGTACCATAAGTCTTTTAACTCTAGTTTGTCTGGAAATTTGTTCAGTTCCATGTTTTCCCTTTTGTTTATCTTTCTGTTAGATTTATCCAAAATTGATAGAGGAATATTGAAGTCTCCTGTCACTATTGTATTACTGTCTATGTCTTCTTGAAGTTCAGATGTTTCCTTTATGAGCCTGGATGCTAAATCATTTGGAGTATTTAAGTTTATTACTGATATTGGTTTGCTGTATATAGTTCCTTTCAGCATAATATAGTTTCCTTGTTTCTGAATGTTTGCTTTTGCTTTGATAGCATGATAGCAACTCCTGATTTTTTTGGATTCACTTGATGCATAGTTAATTTTTTTCTACCCCCTCAGTTTTATTTTGTGTCTTTGCTTTTTAAATGTGTTTCTGTTAAGAAACAGATTGTAGAGTTTTGTTTTCCTATTCAATCTGCCACTTTTTCATTTTGTTGTATTGTTTAATCTCCTCACATTTAAAGTTACCAGTTAGGTTCATATTTTTTCTCCATCTGTCTCTAAAGTGGTTTTTAAGTTATAATTTTTCCCACTCCTCTGCTATTCAATTATGTTCCTTTTTTAAGTGGCCCTATTCCTACTCTCTCTTCCCTTTTCCCTGACCCCCTTTTCTCATTTCCTACTCTTTCTCTTTTAAGGTTTTGTTTATTTGTTCCTCTCTCCTACTTTTATCTGGTTATATATTTCTTCCCTCTCCTTTTTCCTCTCAGTCATGTAGATTCCCCCCTTTTTTCATCCCCTTCATCCATTCCTATTCATTAGTTTTTAATATTTCATTTTTTGCCTCTTTCTAAAAAGAATTTCTCTCATTCTCTTCTTTTATCACCTTCTCTTTCTGTTTACTAGACTCTCATTCTCTGATTCATGACCCCTATAATTATCTGGTCTACGTATTCCTTATACAATCAAAGCTTCCAAGGTATCCATTGTAGGCTTTGCTCTCTAAGTACTTTCTGCCACTATCTAGTAGGGCTTACTTTCCCAATGGATTCCCTTTTCCCAATAGATTTCCCTCAGTTTTCAGAACAATGGGAATTGTTTCTAGTGTCAGAGAACACATAACCTATGGTAAACTCTCTCCCCACTGATGTACACATTTTCTTGTTAACCCTTTTTTCTCTACATTTGCCTGGAAATCTCCCTTTGGCCATGCTCTCCTACTCCTCCAGGTGCCAGTTGCCCCAGGGGTTCTACCTCCCCTTCTCCCAAGAAAAGTAGACTTTTCAGGCACCAAATCCCCTATACCTCATCCAGTTTAAAGGTCTCATCTTCTTTCACCCACAGTATTTCATTCACCAGGGGAACTCTCTTCCACTTCCAAAGTAAGGAGCTCTCCACTTTTCAATCCCCTACCTTGCCCTCATCCACTCCCCTGTAGGTTTTTCTCTTTCTGAGACCATGCAAATCAACTTCCCCTCATTGCAAGCCCTTCATTTGGCCCTGATGCTTCACTCACTCCACTCTGTACCTCTGCTTTCCTCTCCCTCATCCTTGTTTTTCATATACTCTCCCACATCGTAATGCAGTACTACAAAAGAAGCAATAACCTATAGTCAGGGTGTTCGCAGATACTGTCTATAATGCCCTCTGTCCACCTCCTCCTCTTACCTTTACCAGTTTTCTGCCTTTCTCCATTGTCTTGTGTATCTTTACAAAGAAGTCTCTTACTGGTCTCTTTCTTATCATTCTGTCACTGTTGCCACTTACATTTATTCACTCCTCTTGTGTATTTACTGTTTTATATATCTGGTTACAAAAATACTGTGTATAAGAATGAAGCTTCATTCACGTGAGGGAAGCTTCTCCAGACCAAAGAATCAAGCAGGTAAAATGTTTCTTTCACCTCCTGAGGATATCAATCTACTTAGTTTATTGTTTCAATTTTTCTGGAAAAGAGATGACAAAATAAAATCTGGTCAAGCTTCTTTTAGATAATAATGATCTAAGTGATACTTATATGCATTTATATCACTTGGGACAGGTAGGTGACACAGCACATAGACAATTCAATCTGGAGTCAGGAAGACCTGAGTTCAAATCCCACCTTAGACTACTCACTAGCTGTTGGACTGTGGATAAGTTTCTTAACCTTTCTCAGTCTCAGTTTCTTCCTATGTAAAATGGTGATAATATCTCACAGCATTGTTGTGAGGATCAGGTGAGATTTGCTAAGTGCTTTGAAAACTCTAAAGTGATCCATTCATGCAGGCTATTATTACAACATTCCAAAATGGTTTAATCTTGCTAGTGTCCTAGCCAGACACAGAAGACACCTCCCTTAGGGTTCAGAGAGGGCCTTTTTGATAATTATAATATAAATACCTCACCAGCTTCAGTGTACCAGGAAGACAATCAACAAACACCACCTACAACAGAAAAAGAAGGCAGATCCCTTCTCTGACTTAACATATTTTTTTTGTGGTTGCATTCTTCTCTTCCAGACTAGAGTCCTGGGCTAATTAGCCCTCACCAAGCTGAGTGATCTTTTAACAAGTAGATATTCCCTACAAGTTTAAAGCATTTAGCTGGAAGGGGGAATTGATTGAAAACATACTTTCAGGCAGAATGTGAGAGGCAAATCACAGAATATTAGGACTGGAAGTGGCCCACCAATATCCAGAAAGGATATTAACAAGGTGAAATTCATCCAGAAGATTACCAGGATGATGAAAGACCTTTGGTCCATGCCATAAATGGGATGGATGAAGCAAATGGGAGTGTTTAGCCTGCAGGCGAGAAGACGAAGAGATTCAATAGCTTTTCTCAAACATTTGATGGGCTGTTTTATGGAACAAGGATTAGATTTATTCTGCTTGGCCCATTAGGGTATTTAGTTATTCTTAGCCATGTTCAACTCTTTGCGACCCTTTTTGGGGATTTCTTGCCAAAGATCTGGAGGGTATTACTAGGAGTTAAGGGTACAATTAGCAAAAAGGCAAGTGCCTGATTCTTTGAAATGAAAATCTTTCTAACAATTACAGTTATCCAAAAATAGAATGGCCCGGCTTCTAAACTTGTGAGTCCCCCATCACTAGACATCCTGAACAATTGCTTGGTCGGTTGTTCATCTGGGGTTCTTTCTGGCTCCAGGCTGTGAAGGTTGGGCAATAGCTGCTCTCTCTCTCTCTCTCTCTCTCTCTTTCTCTCTCTCTCTCTCTCTCTCTCTCTCTCTCTCAACGAATAATTTACCTTACTGTTAAAACAAGGTTCAGGTCATTCAATATAATTGTACTTTACAAACATTCATTAATCTCCTTCTGGTAGAGAGCACTTTAAACGGTATTAGGGGTGGAAAGAGGATGTGCAAAAGTTTGGATATTACCTGAGAAAAGTGTATGGTCCTTGCCTTTCATTTAGTCCACAGCCCAAAGAGTCCAGTGAAATTTCAGAAATCTGAAGTTCGTGGCACTCAATAGCAGCTTAGAGGACATTGGTTACTTATAGTTACTTATCCTCAAACACCACATAGACTTTCAGTCTGGGCACATATAATTCACATCACTTGTTGAATAATTCACATACAGAGAAAAGAGATGTGACTTGCTAATACCTTTTGTTCAAATGTGAAGGGCTTGGGGAAAAGTGAGTATTGAGAGAGGATCTCTGCTACTTCTTTTATTCAGGCCTTCCAAGGAAGGGAAGAGTTGTAGTTTACAACTGACTATTATACACTAACACCTGAATAATCAGGTTAACTCTTTAGAAGGCATTAGCTCAAACAAAGAAGTACAAAAGACAAAATATGTGCCTTTGGAGCATATACTGCAGGAAGAAGGAAAGGGATTCTAAGAGAGAGATTACTTCACAATCTGGGGCAGTTAGGTGGTGCAGTGGATAGAGCACCAGTGCAGCAGTTAGGAGGACCTGAGTTCAAATCTCGCCTCAGACACTTGACACTCACTAGCTGTGTGACCTTGGGCAAGTCACTTAAACCCAATTGTGCCTCATCCTGGGTCATCTCCAGTCATTCTGATGAATATCTGATCACTGGACTCAGACAGCTCTGGAGGAGAAGTGAGGCTGGTGACCTGCACAGCCCTCCCTCACTCAAAACAAAGTCAAGTGCAAGTCATGTCATTATTTCTCTGATGGTATGGTCTTCTTCGGCAACAAAGGACAAATGCACACATTTCACAATTCAGAGTCAGGCCCAAATCATCTTTCGCATCATCTTTAACTGGTGTGATCAGGGTTATTGACCCTGTCACAGCCCTGAAATGAAATGTCGTATGACTTGGTCATTTGGTGTGGATTACTATATACTTTTCCAATGAATCTCGGATAGATGTGGGTTTTTTTCAATCTCTTTCTTAACTTCAGTATTCTTCTTCTTCCTCTTTAAAAAGAAAGATGATGCATTATAAATAATAATCATCAACAGAAATATCGAAATAAACCAAAAATAAAATAAAATCATTCATAAACTTCAAAATTATTTATATTTTAAGAGGAAGATTCATAGTTCCTAGATTTGGAGCTGGAATGGATCTTAGGTTATCTATAGGGCTGTTCAGAATCCAACCCATTTAACTCACAGTCTCAGAGATTCAATCGCTAGATTTACATCACACAGACACTAAGTACTAGAGTTGTAATCTGAAACTGATCTTCTGAATCTAAGTACAGCACTTTTCCCATTAATGGTCACAGCATCTAATTGTTCCTTTGTATCCTTCCAAACATTCATTGAATATTTATCAAGTTTTGTTCTAATTTTAAAAATAAAATAAAATTGAAATCAGTGTAAGTTGTTGCCATGGTTCTATTTTCTTCAATCTGCATGATTTCATGTAAATATTTCAATATTCTTTGGTTTTCTTCAGATTTAACATTTTATGGTGCAGTGCTGTTCTATTATGTTAGTATAACATAATTTATTTAGCCATTTCCCAATTGTTTTATTTATAGGTCATTAAAATTTATTTTCTCTTTCATTAATAAAATAGCTATGGAAGTTTGTATGAAGAGAAATGTTTCTTTTCTTCTAATAACCTCTTCAAGGAAAGCTCTAATAGTAGGATCACTGGGCTAAAGAAAAAAAATCAGTTACATAATTTAATGTTTGTTGCTGGATTGCCTTCTAGAACAATTGGACCATTTATCAGCTCCACAGTGACTTAATAGAGTGCCTGTTTCTCCACAGCCCTACCAACAATGAATTTTGCTCTTCACTAGTTTTTTTTTTTTTTGCATGCCTACTGTTAGTTCATTTTTTTTCTGTAGGTCTTACTTAATGTTAAAAAGATTTAATACATTTTAATGAAGCATAAAAGCCATAATGTAAGTTTAAAAGTATGTTATTGATTTTTCATGTAAAATATCACAGTGAATCTTCCTTCCCATAGTTATTGATGTATATTAGAATGCATAGTACATATTCTCTCTTTGTAGGCTAACCACACTGGAGTCTACTTCTCTTTTCTGGGGAGAAAAATGAAATTAGCTTTAATCTTAATTTCAACAAAACTACATTAAATAGCCTCTCAAATTACTGTTTTTAATGTATGTCTTTCACAGCTGAAATAATTTTAAAAGCATATATAGATAGAAGATATATTCTAAATGCTTCTACGGGTTTTTTAAAATATATAGTCTGTCCCAAAGTCAATGTGTCTCTAATTTAAGGAATAGCCTGTCTAAGTATATCTCCAGCAGGCTGGACACTAGGTAATTAATCTTTTGGCTATGGTTTCTGGCAAAAGAAATAATTTTTTTTTAAAGTTGGACAATGCAGTTTGGGTTTAAGAAACAAAAGATACCATTTATTGATGGGTTATTTTGAAACCTTATGCTTTTACATCATAAATACCTTCACATCTAAAGCTGGAAAATGCTAGACAAGGAAAGTATCAAACAATGTCACAAAAATGGAACTTTTATCTTAAAGGAAATAGTTAACATGAGGCATAGTGGAATCAGCTGTCTCTCTGCCATCATATCATCAACTAGTTAAAGGTCAAAATTAATACCAAATTAAAAGAAAGAATGAATGCTTAAGAAAACACCACACATGAGCTCATCCAACCATTCTGGAGAGCAATGTGGAACTATGCCCAAACGGCTACAAAAATGTGCATACCCTTTGACCCAGCAATACCGCTTCTAGGACTGTATCCCCAAGAAATCATAAAAATGGGAAAGGGTCCCACATGTACAAAAGTATTTATAGCAACTCTCTTTGTGGTGGCCAAAAACTGGAAAACAAGGAGATGCCCATTAATTCAGGAATGGCTGAATAAACTGTGGTATATGAATATAATTGAACACTATTGTGCTATAAGAAATGATGAACAGGAAGACTTCAGAGAGGCCTGGAAAGAATCATATGAACTGATGCTGAGTGAAAGGAGCAGAACCAGGAGAATTTTGTGCGCAGAAGCAACCACAGTGTGTAAGGAATTTTTCTGGTAGACTTAGCACTTCCTTGCAACGCAAGGACTTAAAAAATTCTCAATGGACTCTTGAGACAAAATGCCTTCCACATTCAGAGAAAGAATTATGGAATTTGATCGCAGAATGTAGCAGACCAATGTTTTTTGTATTATGCTTTGTTTTATGATTTCTCCCATTCATTTTAATTCTTCTATGCAACATGACTAAGGTGAAATGTATTTAATAGGCATGTATATGTGGAACCTATATAAAATTGTATGCCGTTTCAGCAAGGGAGTGAAGAAGGTGGGAGAGGGAGGGGAAAAAATCTAAGATATATGGAAGTGATTGTAGAACACTGAAAACAAATAAAATTAATTTGTTAATTTAAAAAATTAATTTTAATTAATTTTAAAAAAGAAAACACCACATAAAATGACAGTAGTTGTAGTACAAGAAGCTGTTGGCTCTGAAAAAATGGAAAATTAATAGGTATAGCCACTGACTCTGAGCCCTTTACACAATGCCAGGCACAGGGTAAGCACTTAACAAATACTTGTTGACTATGAAGAAGATCACCATTACCATCTTTTTCTCACAGAAATTTAAGTGGAAGGGGTAAGGATAGGACCCCATGATTTCAATAACAAAGAGAACTGTCAGATGAGGAAATTCCTTCTTAGAAAGAGATTAGCATCTTCTCTGAAACTTAAAGTATTGGAGCTAGCACGAGCATTGAGAGGTTAAATGCCTTACCCATAGTTTCACTGTCAGTTTGTGCTAAAAGTGCAACTCTCAACCAGGTCTTCCCAAATCCAAGGCAAGTTCTCTTATTACTATACCATGTTGCCTTTAAGTGTTCTAAAAAAGTTGTCATAAATTGGAAAGATTTTACGAACTGGACCTTCCTGGACAACATACATTTTGAATATAAAATTATAGAGGAAAATGGAAAACTATGAACAGTCTCATCTCATGATGCTGCAAAAATAGTGGCAAGGAAATGAAATCTATTGGGACAAGTGAGATTTTTGAACCAACTAACATGGCAATCTCTTACCAGTACATAAAGATTCCAGGGAAAAGTGAGCTAGAGACTACATGTGATAAGTGGGTAACTTGCAGTTCAGAGTAATGCTTTTGTTACAGTTCCTTAAGATTTTCCCCCTAGATACAGTGTAGGTTTTCTGCCAGGCTCTTTGAAGAGCTTTGAATCTGTCTTTCATCATTAAATCTGTCTTTGGGCCCCATTGCAAGCATTACCACCTGAGATTTCTATCCTAGAGACACAGCTGGGACACCAAGGAAAATGTTTAAATGTTCTAGTCCTTTGAGATTTTTGAAATCCTGCCCTAGCCAAGGGGGTGAAGAGAGGAGGCCAGGTTAAGCCCAAGACTCTCTTTCTCCTCATTCTTCCCCCATCTCCACTCCCACCTCTCTCCTGCACCATTTATCCTCAGGAGTATGGTCGTAAGCTTCTCTCCAATGCCAGATACTCCCATCTGATTCCAAAACTAGCCCACTGATTTTATATAAGCTCTAAAAGGCATGGCTGATTCTCTCAACTAATCAGAACAGACTTCCTGTCATACCTAGATAAGTGTGTACAGCTCTACCTCATTAAATCCAATTTACACATAAGTCAAGGCGTCACCCTCATGATACCATCGGTCCTCTTAGAAGCACAACAGCCACAGCAACAACCAAGTCCTTGCTCACAACTAGTGAATGACAGAGATCTGTTCTCTATGCTAAGGTATGGGAGGATAGCATTTTGTCATGCTTTAAGTGAGGTGGGGGTAGTTCTCTAGGCTGAGCCCTTCCTTCAAATATTACTTAAAAAGAAGGAAAGTTACATAACAGAGAAAAATGATTTCATGTACAATCCTTTTTTTCTGTTCTTCTGTGTATATGCAAACATATGCCCATGTTTGTAGATACTTGCCAAGTTTAGAATTAATAAAGTAAATTTTTAAAGAAAGCCATAACCAAATTGGCCATAAGTTGAATTTTTCAACCACTCCATCTAGTAAAGCGTAGGGGCCTCACAGGTTATGTCATTGGAAAAAAGACCCACACTGATAAAGTCATGGTTCCTGCAGGTATTTAAATAATGTAATATACAGTATTAAGTTAGCAAGGTACATCGTCTTTACTGATTTCTGGTCAAAGTTAGCCAAATCTCAAGTCTTTCTGGTTACATAATAGGAAGATTTCTCAGGTAAAATAGCTCTCTTCTCATCAAAATCAGGAAGAAAGGTCCTAATGCATGCAATATTCGGGTCTCAGGTAGTCACTGGGAGCAAGTCACATTGAGCTTCATCCACAAAATTGATTTTTTGGTGTTGTTCTCAAGCATCGCCTTCTGTATTAGCCTTTCCTGGTCTGCTTAAACTTCTGATGCCTTCCCCTCCAAGGTTACCTTAAACCTCCTGTCCAACTCGTTATGACTCTTCTTGGGGTTTTCTTGGCAAAGATTCTAAAATAGTTTGCCATTTCCTTCTCCAGTTCATTTTACAGATGAGGAAACTGAGGCAAACAGGGCTAAGTGACCTGTCCAGGATCACACAGCTAGTGTCTGAGGCTTGATTTGACCTCACAAAGATAATTCTTTGTGACTCCAGGTACTGTGCCACCTACCCGCCTATATATACCAATATATGTGCTTGTTATAAATGTAAGTTCATTGAGAGCTAAGTCAAGTCAACCAGCATTTATTAAGTACCTACTATGTACCAGGTAATGTACTAAGTTCCAGCAATACAAAGAAAGGGGAGGGGAAAAAAAAGCCCTGAGCCTGATCTTTCAGAACTTCTAGTCAGTGGAGGAAACATTTGTATAAATAAGATATATACAAGAAAAACTGGAAATAATCTCAGAGGGGAAGCACTAAGATTAAGGTTAACTGGAAAAGACTTTTTGCAGAAGGTAGGATTCTAATGGGGACTTGAGGGAAGCCAAGAAAGGTAGAGGAAGAAGGAAAGATTTCTAGATCTGGGGGATAATCAGTGAAAAATGACTGAATTGGAAAATGGTGTGCTTTATAAAGACAACAAGGAAGCCAGTGCCATTATGTATCCCCAGCACCTGACTCAGTG
This sequence comes from Notamacropus eugenii, assembly GCF_028372415.1. Lineage (NCBI taxonomy): Eukaryota > Metazoa > Chordata > Mammalia > Diprotodontia > Macropodidae > Notamacropus > Notamacropus eugenii. Next base: position 409,329,837 of record NC_092876.1, on the reverse strand, counting down.
TCTGACCCATAGCAGATGCTTAATACTGCTTTTTGAGTAATTGATTGATTGCCTTATCTACTTTGCAGGAATATTATGAGGAAAAACTTTTTGTAAGAGAAGGTAGAATATGAGTGCTAGTTATAGCAATACTTCCATTTATTCATTATTATGCATCATTTACCAAGATAGAAGGGATACTTTTATGAAAGACTTGCCAAAACATGGGTGACCTTCACACTATACTGTAAGCTTTCAAAGCCACAGGTGCCGTCAAAACCATGAAAAAAATTATTTAATTTGGTTTTTCAATTAATAAGCATTTATTACTGAAAAAAGAAAACTCATTGTAACAGATATGCATAGTTAAGCAAAACAAACTCCAAATTGGCTATATCTTATGTATATATATGTATATATATATATATATATACACACACACACATATATATGTGTGTGTGTATCTTATATACATATGTGTGTATACATGTGTGTATGTATGTACATATATATATATATATATATCTCATTCTATCCTCTGAGTCCAGGAGGTGGGTAGCCCATATCAGTGATGTCAAAATCAAAAAGAAACTGGATAGCTAAATCATTCATAACAATCCCTGTAGGCACATATTGACTTAGAAAACTACATGTTAACATTATCTATCTTTAATTGCATTTTTATTTTGTCAAATATTTCCTAATTACATTTTAATCTGGTTCAGGTCTCATTCAGGCTGGTTCACCCACATCTCTGGCCTAAATATCATTAATCCCCTGGAATATTAGCAGATTGGTATGTCTTGATGATAATCCTTAAATTTATTAAGTTGTTTGTCTTTATAATGTGGTTATCATATTAACTGTACTCCTGGTAAATCCATGAAAAATTGAATGAGTCTTTTCAAGAAGGGAGGGGAGAGGCCTCTGACACAAACTAGCCATATGACCATGGGCATGTTGCTTAAACTCTCAATGCTCTAGGCAACTTCCTAAGAGTATGGGTTACTAATAAATCACCCATCTGCAATTTTTGATGACATTTCCACACCAGTTCTTTACGCTGTTGAAATCACTTTTTAGAACCATTTTTTTAAAATCAAGGTTTATAAACAAAAAGTTGCTGCAACCCAATTTACTTGTCTGTAGCGATCCAGCCAGAGTCAGACTTCCTGCTCTCTTACGTTTCTTCTTTAACTAACTGATCTGACCCAAAGTCGTGTCATCACATATATTAGCTGCTCATTAAATACTTGTTGATGAATTGACCTGCAGAGAAAGAACTCACTGAGTAGGCTGAGTTCCACCAGCCAATATTAGCCCTCCTCGTTGATGGACGTATTTGATAAAGAGTCTCGATAAGAGTCTAAGGCTGCTCTTGGGACAGAGCATGAAACTCAAAAGAGACAGATATTTTCCATTAGCCCGCATTTAAAGAGGATAATTTCAACTTAATCATTAAAAGTTAATGACTATTTGCAAATGTCTTTTTATATAACATTTACTCCGTGAGTGGTGGCGGTGGTGGTGGGGAGGAGTGGGCATGCAAACATAGCTTCACTGAGAATCTGAACGAAATATTAGGCAAGCCAAGGCAGTTATATATTCAGTCCTTTAGGTTGACAACAAAATTAGGAATGATAATCCTAAGAGAGAGAGGATAAAGGGGTGAGAGATATCCCTAAAATGCCTTAGTGGCAGGAGGCAGGAGAGGAGAGCAAGTTTTAGGACTGAAATGAATTGAAGAAAGCTAAGAAAATAAAGACTCAACGTTTTTCTTTCTGTTCCCTGTAAGCTCACGTAGCAAGAGAAATCAACTGACTCCACTGTTTTGGTCTGGAGAGTTGGATGGTCTTTAAGGTTCTTTCCATCTCTCGTTCTAAATTCCTATAATCCCATGATCTAATAAGAGCTCTACTTGTCTGTCCATCCTGCTATTCTCCCCATAGACTGTCTAGTTCTTTCATCTCACGGTGCCCCTCCCTTCTCTAGCCAATGAGGCATATTCCCAGATATACATTTCTGCAGGTAGAGATTGTGTTTCAGGATGTGTGTGTGTGTTCATCCTCCGTTGCCAAAGAAGACCACACCATCAGAGAAATAATGACACGACTTGCACTTGACTTTGTTTTGAGTGAGGGAGGGCTGTGCAGGTCACCAGCCTCACTTCTCCTCCAGAGCTGTCTGAATCCAGGGACCAGATATTCATCAGGATGACTGGAGATGACCCAGGATGAGGCAATTGGGGTTAAATGACTTGCCCAAGGTCACACAGCTAGTGAGTGTCAAGTGTCTGAGGTGAGATTTGAACTCATGTCCTCCTGACTCCTGCACTGGTGCTCTATCCACTGCACCATGGTAAGAAGAGAATATGTGTAACCTGGGCAAGATACTTTGTATCCTTGAGTCACATGAGGAAACTGTGCTAGATGGCCCCTAAGGATTCTCTAGGTGATTTTAGGACTCATTTTTTAATATCACCAAAAAAAAATCTGCTAAATGATTTGTAACATTGTACAGCTCAGAATAACGCTTACCTTGCATTGCTTGGCATAGTACATCTCCTTCAAGTGGAAGGAGAGTTTGTGTTCACTGGAGTATGTTCTTTAGTCCCATTCCTCCCCTAACTCCCACCATGCTTTACTGTTTTTCTCTGCCTACTTGTCATACATGGGCACTGATCAAACTGGCTATGGATCAAATTCACTACTCAGGGAACAAAGTCCAAGACGCAGTTTCACACCCCTCTGACTTCTGCATCTTATCACATGTGAAAAATGACCTTGAGTTCAAGGGAAAAAGTCATTCTCTGTATGAGTAAGTGGAAGGGAATTTCCAATATGTGGAGAGGCATAAACCTGAAAGTCACAGGTATGTAGAAGTGAAAATATTTTCCTTTCTCTTCTAACTGGAGCTAATATTTGCCTACTATGTTTATTTTGCTACGGTCTCCCTAGATAATCCAGATGGCATTTTTCTTCTCTTCCACTGGATCAAGCCCCAGCCAGATTTTTAAAAGTCATCCTCCCTAGAAACAAAAAAAGGTTAGTTACATATTTTTGAGCACGAGGAATTTCTCTACCTGTCTCCTCATATAGGATGTCTTCTGATTCCATTGATTGTCCATTGGTTCTAATTGTGACACCAAAATGACAGATCATTGTGGCGAAATACAAAATGCAATGAACGTGGAATCAAAAGACTCAGTTTGGGAACAATTCAGGCTATTTTTAACTAGCTGTGTGAGCTTGGTCAAGCCATTCAATTTCTTCAAGCCTCAGTTTCCTCATCTTTAAAATGACTATATAACATTGTGTCGTCTAATTCTTATGGTTTTTTATGAGAGTAAAAGAGAATGGATAGATGTCATTGACAGACTAAGTCGAAGAGACATAGACTGTATATACACCAATATTGTCATTTTTTCTATGTTCCTATTTTACCCTTCCTCCCCCTTATTTGTGATTCCTTTTGGGAAAGAGACTTCCTCCAAGTAAATTGTTCACTTCCTTTTTTTCTGGTTTCTGTACCTGGATCTAATGTAACTAGAATCTCTGAAAATGATATTTGGGGAAAGAGTTCCAGATTCTCTCGGTAGTAGCAGCAGAAATTTACCCATTCAATAGCAAAATTTCTGATCAGCTTTCCCAAGTGGGGACTTATTAGAGAACTCTTATTAGTCCTTCCTTCTTCAAGACTCCCCGCTGAAAGTTCAGACTCTAACTTAGAAAAATGCTGGAATAGTGCTAAATTCTACCACCTTTTGAACTCTATCCCAGAAAGGATTTGGGATGATGTGCATTGATCTCCCTCTTTTTTCTCCCTTATGCATAGGGCCAGTCTTATCAATATGCAGAATTGATCTTTGACTATATAGACAAAGCTTAAAAATATTCTCCATGCTTAAGTGCCACCATACTTGAAATTTCATCACGATAGACTTCTTTCTTCTGGTTAGTCCTAGGCTCCTTCTTGTGTTTCATTTTTTATTATGTAAACATTCCCAGAAAGAAATCCTCAATACTTTCATCTATCTGTGCCCCAGTTTCCTCACTTACAAAATGAAGGGTTTGAACTTAATAAGATCCTATGACCTAGTGGAAAACTACTCGCTACTGGGCAGAAGAGATACTGAAAAGGAGGAAAGGGATCACAAAGGGAAGGTGAGTGGCAAATTTAATAGGCTTTTGCCACTTTATAACTACATACTTAGAACTATAGGTGGCGGCAGCTAGTTGGTATGGTGGATAGAGTGTCAGACCTGGCATCAGGAAGACCTGAGTTCAGACCTGACTTCAGATTCTATGTGACCCTAAGCAAGTCACTCCCCATTGGCTTCAGTTTCCTCATTTGTAAAATGATCTGGAGAAGGAAATGGCAAACTACTTCAGTATCTTTGCCAAGAATACCCCAAATGAGGTCACAGAGTCAGACATGACTGAACAACAAGTTCTTAGAATTTACTTTAAGTTGGCCCTGTCTGTTCACTTCTGGTTTACAGTGTCTAAGAAAATCATAGTGACTAGATGAGAAAGTAAAGAAAGAGAAAAATCAAGACATAGATAAGGAAACATCAATTTTGTCTAAGACCAGTACTAATGTTAGCACAGCGTGCATATATATTAAGTTGCCCTTTTTTTCCTGTATTTGGGAGTGGCCCTCAAGAAAAATAGAAGACCATGTGTTTCATTCAGCCTTGGACTCCAGTAATATTTAAACATTTATTCCTATAGCAACAAATGACTTACTAACTAAATCCTAGAGTATTTATTCGGGGATCTTCGCTTAGTTTCCTGTCTGCAGAACCAGAAGTAGAATAAAACAATTAAAACAATGCCCCAGGGCAGAAATTTAATTTAATACACGCTTGGACAACTTGACTTGACTGTATTGATCAAATCTTTCCCTACCCCTTCTCCTTTTTAACTGAATTTGTCTTAATGATTTCTTGTACTATTTTCACATAACGAATTACATATTTGAAGAACATTTTGTGCTGCTTGCCCCAGGAATCAAAAGTGCTAGTTATATCTTTGCCTGGCCAGTCTCTAGGACATTTTAGAGGTGCCATTTTCAGCTTTGGAATTATGTTGACTTAGACAATAGATTATAAGGGGCAAAGGTCATGACACAACTATACGTCATTACAAAATTGTAGAATACTTAAGGACCAGGTAACATTTTGGTCTATTATAGATTCTATAAGGGGGTGGGAAGCAAGTAGGCTGTACTACCTTGCCTATGTACCATAATAGTTAATTCTATTGATAACATAAGTGATTTCAGTACCAATTTTTATAGTTCATTTTAATCATAGAGGGGGTTGATTGCTTAATTTAGGTGATTTTACATTGTTTTTCTTCCATTTACTGTTTATTCCATTTGCACACAGAAACAGACAGAAAGGGAAAGAGATGAAAGAGCTCTAGAAATGGATTAGTTGATGAGGAAGTTAAAATTATTGATTGAGATGAGTTTTATCTATTTTTTGTGGATTTTACTTACCAGGTTGTCCTTTTCCCGCATTAATGGGACTTGATCCGTAGATGTAATCAGTATCATGTAAATTTGTGAAGTTCATATTTCTACATCCCTTTCTTTCCCTCTTTCCCTCCTCTTACCTCCTAAGTCCCATGCCCTCATGTCACAACTTCTAATCTTAACACCTTCCAGCTCTGAAACTCATTATTCTTCAATCTCATCCTTCCATTAAGAACTCTTCACTGAAGAGGTTTTCCTAGTAAATAAAAATAACTGACAGTGGAATTCATGGTTCATAAGTCCTGCTGAGTACAATAACTGCCTATTAGAGGGTTTGTGTACAAGTGCAAGAAGTATTGTTCTCTCCTCCCATCTTCCCAGATCTAAGCATCATTTCAGTGTAATATGAATCCTGCTACATCTGCTCTGAGAGCTAGCTGAGATGATTCCTTCCAATTCCATTCAACAAACATCTATTAAGTACTTACTATGTGCTGTGGGTACAATAACAAAAAATTAAGCAGTCCGTTACCTCAATGAGTTCACATTCTACCTTCAGTAGTGGGGAAACCACCTATATAGAGAAAAGCAAATACAAGATAATGAGCAGAAAGTCTGAATTAATATCTGGGAAAATTAGAAAAGGAAAAAAATGAAAATTAGGGGAAAAAAGGAAGTTGAGCCTGAGAGGAAGATAAGGCTAGTGAATCAGCTTGTGAGGACAAAGCTCCTTCTACCACTGCAGACTGACACTTTCACTGCAATTTATAGTCTTAGAGAATTGCTTAGAGCACTGAAGTTGAGTTGCCCAATGTCATCTAGTCAGTATGTGTTAGAAGTAAGACTTGAACCCACACCTTCCTAGCTTCAAGGTCAGCTCCCTAGATACTATGCCAGGCTGAATAATATCTAGAGAGTTGGACCCATAGAGAGTGGCAGCTATTACTCTTAGGGTTCTAGGGGGTAATTCTGTAGGCAGTTATCTTCTTAAACACTAGCATAGGAGCCCCTACCAGGGTTCTCCTCCTTAACAGTCATTAGAGGCATTTGCTCAAATGGTATAGCAAAAACAGTAATTACAAAGCATTTTCTCCAACAGCAATGGCCTACTATGCCAAAAATATACACAGAGCCTATGAGGGGGAAGAGTGGGCATAATCAGCCAATCAACAAGCATTTATCAAGTGTGTACTATGTGCTAAGCACTGGGGATATAAAGAAAGGTAAGAGATGACTCGCATTCTATTAGGGGAAAAAACATGTAAACAACCATTTACAAGCAAGATATATATTGTTTAAGTAAGAAATGCTCAATAGAAGGAATGCACTAAGATGAATAAACACTGAGAAAGGCTTACCGTAGAAGGTGGGGCTTTAGCTGGAACTTGAAGAAAGTCAGGGAATTCAGCACTAGAGATGAGGAAAGAAAGCACTCCAGGATGGTCAGTAAAAATGCTTGGAGTCAGGAGATGGAAAACCTTGTTTGAGGAAGAGAAAGGCCAGTGTGACTGTATCAAAGAGTACATTGAAGGGGTATATAAAGTATAAGAAGACAGGAAATATAGGAGACCATTTTATGAAAGGGAGCTGGAAGAAGCCCAGTCATCTGGTATGGCCAGTCCCCTGCAGTAGCTGTCCCCTGTACCACTGAAGACCCTACACCTGAGGGTCTGGCTCTGGGCTACTGGTCTCTCAGTGACTCCAGTCAAAGCTCCCTATGATCCCTCATTTCAGTGCTCTCACCTGGGCTGGCAAACCTACTCCAGCCCCAGGAACCTTAGCTCCTTGGGCAAATTGCCATACATCCTCTGAAATCTGCCCATTCCAGATCAGTCTAGGGTATATTCTCCCATAGATTACTACATTACCAGTGGGGGAAGAATGCACACCCAGATAATACATTTGACCAGGGAATATGCATGGAGATATACAGAAAATACATGATCTGGGAACACATGTACAGGGGCACATGCCAGGACCATGTAGCTTGAGTAGATACTTGGCCAAGGCAACTCAAATCTCAGAGGCTGCTGAGCTACTAATGTCAACCAACCAACAAGCATTTATTAAGTCCTTACAATGTGCCAAGTGCTGTGTTATATATTCATGGAGATGCAAAGATAAAAGTAATATAGTCTCTAAACTTAAGAAACTTACATTTTCTCAGAGGAAATAACACGTTTACGCAAAAGTAAATATAAAATAAGTTTGCAGTAAAAATAAAGTAATTCAGTTATGGGGATCTGGAAAGGCTGGTTTCATGTAGGCATTTAAGGTTGAGCTGAACTTTGAAGGAACTTAGAGATTCTGAGACAGAAGTGAGGAAAGAGGACATTCCAGGGAAGGGAAGTGTTTGAGCAAAGACATGGAAGAAGATATTGTGTAGGAGATACAGCAAGTAGCCTAGTTTGGTCAGAAGTTAGAGTGCATGGAAGAGGAGTAATGTGTAACAGTCTTGGAAAGCTAGGGTGGAGAAATACTGTGAAAGACTTTAAAAGTCAAATAGAGGAATTTTACCTTACATCTTATAGGTATTTTTCTCCTTCACTCCTACTGATCAGGTGTTGAGAAAAAGCTGGAAATCTCACAACTATACCAACTAGATACACTACAAATTCACATTATCCAACCTCAACTTCATGACGCTAAAGCAATCCTTTTATTCCTCTCTAATGAATTCCCTACCTCATTCCCCACAGAAGCTATTACAAGCCTTCTCCTCCTCCTCAAACCAGCCTTTCACTGTTCCCCCTCCCCACTTCTTCTCAGCTAAAGCTCTTATTTTAATGAAAAAAAAGATGAGCCCACTCAACAGAAGCTGCATCTTCTTCCATTTTCTTCATCTCGAAACACTGATATCATTTCCCACTTTCTCATTCTTTCTCCCAGTCTCTAATAAAGGGATGGCCTTTCTTCTTGCCAAAGCCAAAATGTCTTTGTGTGCACTTGATCTCATTCTCCTATTTTCTCCAAGAAATCACATTCTCACTCACTCCCCTTCTCATGAATCTTCAACCTCTATCAGTTGGTTGCTTCTCTACTGTCTTTGATAGGTTTGATAGGTTTATCCTATCCTTAACAAATCTTTACTAGACCCTACAATTCCTTCAAACTCTCATCCAAAATCTTTGCACCTTCTTTCAGTCACACTCCTTGAAAAAGTTGTCTACACTTGCTGCCTCCCCTTCTTCTCTTATCATTTTATTCTTCAATCCTCTGCAATCTGGCTTTCATCCCCATCTCTCAACTGGAATAATGTTCTACTAATGCTCTCTTTCCAAATCTGATAGTATTTTCTCAGTCCTGATCCTTCTCTATCAATCAACTATTTTTGACCAAGAGATACAAGGACATTCTCAAGGTCTCTCTTAACTTTGGTATTGATTGTGTAACATGGGAGCCACTGGCACAGGACAGCCCAGCATGGTGTGCCCTCATCAGAGAAGGTGCTGTGCTCTATGAGCAAAGCAGAATGGATGTCGCTCAAAAGAAATGTGAGGTATGCAGATTTAGAGCATCCATCCCAAATGTTCATATGGATTATTTGTGCCCAATCTGTGATAAAACATTCCAATTTCATATTGCTCTGATCAGTCACAGTCAGACACACTGTAACTTTACTCTAGCATGATGATGTCCTTTTGTTCCTCTTCAAAAACGAAGAACCAGTTTTTGACACCATTAACCACTCTCTCATCTAAGATGCTCTCTGTTCTCTGTATTTTCATGGTATTTTTCTTTGTTCACCTCCTACTTGTCAGACTATTCCTTCATAGTCTCCTTTGCTGGCTTATCATCCACATCATCCACATTACCCAAAGTTCTCTTGGGTCTTCTTTTTTCACTCTCTCCTTTGGCAAACTAGCCAACCCACATGGATTTAATGATTATTTCAATCAAGATAACTCTAAGATTTATACATTCATATATATTTATACAAATTTACACATTTATACTTATATATTTATGTAAGTATATACTTATATAAGTATACTTGTATACTTATAAATATACTTATATTTATATAAGTATATACTTATATATTTATATATCCAGCCTCGTTTTTTTCCCCCATTGTTTTGTTACCACTGGCCTATTCGATATTGAAACTGCACGTCCAAGAGACATCTTAAATTCAGCATATCTAAAAATGAATTCACCATTTCTTCACCTCTTCCAAACTTCTTTATTTCCGTTGAGTTATCGCCATCCTTTCAGAGTCTCCAGTTCATAATCTGGGCATTATCTTTAATCCCACACATGCAGTCAGTTGATAAATCTTGGTATTTCTACATTTCTTGCACCTGATCCCTTTGATTCACTTAGTACAGTGGTTGAGCCCCTCTCACCTAGCAACTGAAATCTCACCAATCTAACCAACCCTCCACATTGCTACCAAGGTTATTTCCCTTAAACAAAGATCTGATTAAGTGATTCCCCTATTCAAACATCTTCAGTGGTTCCCTATTGCCACTGGAATGAAATATAAATTCTTCCACTTAGCTTCTAAAGTCCTACACAACTTGACCCCATGCTATATTCCCTACCTCATTCAACATTACTCTCTCTCTCTCTCTCACATTCTGCAGTTCAGGCAAACTGACCTTCTCTCAATTCCTCACTCAGGACACTCTATCTCTCATCTCTGTACCTTTGCACTGGTTGTGCCCCATGCCTGAAATTAACTCCCTCTTTGCCTCTGTCTCAGGGTCTTTCTCTTCCTTTAAGAGGCATTTCAGTCACCATCTGCTACATAAAGACTTTCATCATTTCCCCCTACAGCTAATACCCTCTCTCCCAAATTATCTCATATTGAACTACTTTGTATATATTTGTATGTATTAACTTTATACTTATGCTATATACATTTTGATACATACTTGCTATCTCCCCCATAAGAATGTGAGATCATTGTATATATGTTTTCTTTCATTATTTGTACTTATGTCCTCCTAATATATACCTAATACAGTATCTGTCATAGTTGCTTAATAAATATTTTCTGGTTGATTAAGTAAGGGCAGTGACATGATTAGTTAGATCTATGCTTTAGGAAAAAAATTACTTTGGCAGATGTGTGGAAGATGGATTGGAGAAGGGGAAAATGAGACAAAGACAGCGTGACCAAGTAGGAAGCCATGGCAAAAATTCAGGAAATAAATGCTGAAGACCTGAAATAGGGTTGCTGTGTGACTGGAGAGTAGATAAAGGAGACAAAAGATGAGGTAGACGTAGAATTGACAAAATTATGATGATGTCCTTTTGCGACTCTCTGTTTGGCATTGCATTTATACTATCTATTGAGTTATTTGTGCTGGATGTCTCTGCTGGTCTCCGGGTCACTTTTATGCTACCATCTGGTATCCCTCAGCCATTTGATCTCTTCAAAGTTATCTGCTACTATCTCTGCTGTCATCTACATATCAAAAGCCTCTCCCTGTCAGGGAGAACTAAAATGCTTTAGTTCTTGAAAGATATAACCAATACACCCAGCCATATAATTCCCCATCTCCCCTCAAAAAAAGTGATCAGACTGTTCCAGATTATGTCTGTTCTTTTCATTTCTTTCCTCTGGTACAAACTTGAATTCCTTGGTCCCAGACAATCTACTCACTGGGGTTAGAAAATCTTTTTTTAGTTTTAGCTAAATATTCAATCATGAGCCTGCATCCCCAATGTCTATTTGTAAATTCAATTCCTTCCCTCCCCCAAACCTATAGGAGTTAAGGAAGAATTTGAGAAGATGCTCCCCTTGACCCAAGATTCTCCCAAGATTAGCAAGCAAACAAAGCTAATGAAAGAACTGAGTGAAGCAGGAAGACCCATTAGCCTCTATCCCTGGTGCATTTTCCTAGCTTTATTATGAATATCTATCAGAAACAAAATTTCTAGTCCTTTGTGTTACAATCTAGCTAGCACAGGCTCCAGTGGCCTTTCTACACGTACATATTGGAGTCTCACAACAACCTTGGGGAGCAGAAACCAGAGGCATTGTATCTTTTACAGATGAAAAAACTGAGGCTCAGAGGGGTAAAGTGAGCAGCCCAAGCTCACCCAGTAAAGTTTTAGAAATGTGATTCAAACCAATGTCTTCCTGACATAAAATCCAACGCTCTAGCTTTAAGGCCACAGGTTCCCCAACCCTGCCTTAGATCATGCTGTAGTTCCTGATTGTTCATCCTTGGGCAGTCTCTAAGTCTCCATTTCTTCTTTCACTCAGTGATGGGATTGCATGACTAGATGATCTCTAAGTTTCCTTGGAGCCCTGAGCAGTTTTTTTTCTGGTAATTAGGAAAAGATCTTATAAAGAGCAACTGTACTTTCAGGTGTTTCCAGGAAACAAATGAATATAGCCTTTGTCCTAGAACCTGAACAGACCCATGATTCAAAATGGCTATTTAAAGCAAAATGAAGAGTTCCTGGTAACATCATCCAGCTACCTATGACTCATGCGCAGTGACTTTACTTCATTTTGAAGTAAATAAACACATTCCATAATAATACTCCTTACAGGATCCATTTTACAAAAATAATTTTAGCAGCTTTTTTTTGTAGTGGCAAAGAATTGGAAACTGAGGAGATGATCACCAATTGGGGGATGGCTGAACAAGTTATTGTATATGAATATGATGGAATATTATTGCACTGTAAGAAATGATGAAGGGCATGGTTTTAGAAAAACCTAGGCAGACTTATATGAACTGACACAATGTGAGGTGAGAACCAGAACAATGTACAGAGGACTAGTAATTATTGTAATTACAATTAACTGTGATAGACAATAATTCTAATCAATATAATGATCCACAACAATTCCAAAGAACTTGTGATGTAAAAGGCTATTCACCTCCAGAAAGAGGACTAGTGGACTCAGAATGCAGACTGAAGCATTTTTTTTCTGGTTTTGCTTACTTCGCTCTACACCACTTTATATATGACTTCATATATTTTTCTGAATCCTGAGGAATATGGGAAAATATGTATGAAGCGATGCAGAGTGAAGTAAGCAAAACCAAGAAAACAGCATATATAATAATTGCATTAATATAAACAAAGTGAACGCCAAAACATAACCAGAAATATTTACAATGACCAGTTCTGGCTCTAGACAAAGAATGGTAGAAGAATGTCCTAAGTACTGTCAGATCCAGTCAATGTGGTAGTTGGTTTTGGGAAATTATATTCCTTGGTTGTGGTAGCTAGATGGCACAGTGGAGAGAGTGCCAGGCCTGGAGTCAGGAAGACTCACACTCCTGAGTTCAAATCTGATCTCAGACACTTAACTACCTGTGTGACCCTGAGCAAGTCACTTAACCCTGTTTGCCTTAGCTTTCTCACCTATAAAATGAGCTAGAGAAGGAAATGGCCAACCTCTCCTGTATTTTTGCCAAGAAAACTCCTACTGAGGTCATGAAAAGTCAGAGATGACTGAACAACAACTGATTCCTTTGTTATAAGAGAATTCTCATTTGGGTTGTATGTGTGTATATCCAGTTACAACAGCTACGGTGTAAAAACCCAAAAAACATCAATAAAATTTATGTTAAAAATCACAAATACTTCAAACACCCTTAGTCACTGTTCAGAAATGTAAATTTCCCAAATCTAATTAGTAACCTGGTAAGAGCATTGCTGTTAAAGATTGGCATTATCCCTCTCATGATCTGAAGGATTTCTTTGATGACATAGTGCCAAATGATCTAATATGGGGAAGTTCATTGTGAAGTCCTCCAAAAGTGTCAATTTAATTTAATTCATTGATGAATTCTGATTTTTTATTTAAAATGGATCAAGAGAAGCTCCCCAGCTAGTAAAACTGCATGCCATAGTAATATGAGAGTTGATCATACTGATGTGGTCCATAACTTGAAAGCAGAGGGTTCCTATTAATAGTGTCTGCTGAATGCAGGAAGTGGATATTTCAGCTCAGTTTAGTCATATCAATTGCCAGACTCAACTGGGCTTTGAACGTTACATAAGCACTGTGCAAATTAAGAATGGAAAATGCAACAAGGGAGCCCAGTGTCTAGGAGGTGCTTAATAAATATATCCCTAACCTTTAGATAATATGCCCTTTAAAATCCAGCAGGATGATAATTGACAGCAGGGCCATCACCTGGTATCAGGTGATCTTCATAATTCATGACAGTAAAATCATTAATGAAATTTGCCCTCTTCTTCCCGTTCAAGTCTGGCCCAAGATCATCATCCATCTGTAGCACCTGTCAAAGATAGATATGCTGGTGGGCTAACCGAATGGACTGCCCATTGAGCTATGTACCATAGTTGGGGCAATAGGCATTCTTCTTCCATTTTTTCCCTGTATCTTTTGTGATAATTCAATATATCACTGAAAAGGTAATTTTTAAAAATACTCTAGGGCTTGATGCCTTCAGTACGTTATCAGGTACAAATAGGCACAGCTGGAGAACATCAACGTCCACAGAGAATCCCTGGATCCTTTAATCATCATAGCAAGCATCTTTGGTGAGCACTTACCCCTCCCTTTTATGTCTCATATCCTGACTATGATATTTATCAGGATGACTGGAGATGACCCAGGGTGAGGCAATTGGGGTTAAGTGACTTGCTCAAGGTCACATAGCTAGTGAATGTCAAGTGTCTGAGGTGAGATTTGAACTCAGGTCCTCCTGCACTGGTGCTCTATGCACTGCACCACCTAGCTGCCCCTAAATGCTACGAACTGAAAGACAAAAATGAGATGGTTCTCAAGGAACTAATAATTCTCCTTGGGGAGGGAGGAAGAAGGAAGTGAGATACAACAGTGAGATACAACTTATGAGACACATAAGTTCATATGTAAATAAATTTTTATAATAAAAAGTAAATACAAAGCAGTTTGTGACACAGTTCTAACAACTGAGAGAAATCTGGAAAAGACTCTTAAAGTAAGGTAGCACTTGAGCTGAACCTTGAAGGATTCTAGAGGCTCCAAGAGATGGAGGTAAGGAGGAAGAACATTCTAGGTATAGAGGATTTTCTAGGTCAGCTTATCAAAAGCACAAATGTGGGAGATGGAATGTCATGTACGCAGATCAGCAAGTTAAGGGTGTGGAGAGGGAGAGAAAGAAAGGGAGAAAGGAAGAAAAAGACAGGGGGAATCAGCTTGGAAAGACAGGCACTGAAGTGAAATTGTGAAGGACTTTCAATGCAAAGTTGAAGAGTTTGTATGTTATTCTACAGGCAATAGGGATCCACAGGAGCTTCTTGAGGAAAGGGATGACATGGTAAGATCCTGGAATTGGGAATATCAATTAGGAATATCCTTTAGGAATATCAATTGGCAAATGTGCTGAAGATGGAGGGAGAGATAAGAGACTGGAGGGAGGGGAACCAATTGTCTAAGCAAGAGGTGACTGGTCCTAACGTAGGGAGGTTATAGGGTGGGTGGAGAGACAGGGACAGATGCCAGAAATATCCAGAAATTTATATCTGATTGGTTAAGGGTGGTGGAGAAAGAGACTGAAGAGTTAGGAATGTCTCCCTGACAGGTGAAATACCTTTGGTAAATATAAACCTCCTTATTTTATGCTTTGCTTGACATTGGTAATCAAAGGATCATGCTCCCCTTGTCTCCCAGGCAAGGGGCAATTGAATGACAGTCTAATGGTGAAGAAAGCACTCCTCTTTTTTTATCTCTTTCCCTTTCCCCCTCTCTTCTCACACATCAGGCTCAGGAAGCAAGAATAAAATTAATTTCCTCTCCTTCCACCCCATAACCAATCTCCATTCAGTTAAAGAAAAAAGAATATTAAGTTACATTTTGGATTGATTAGTCTTGAATGCTCCCACCCATGGATTCTGGGAGAGCATTGCTATCCATAAGAGGATAGCTATGCATCATTTCCCTTCTGCAACCCCAGTAAAATGGCAACAGCAACTCTTCCCAACTTTGTAGCCCAAGGACTTTGTGACCATAAAACACCATGGGTTTTGGCGTCAAGTTGTTTCCCACCTACAGGTTGGCAATCTGGGCACAGACCAATCTTACAAAGCAATTAGTTTGATGGGCTCCAACCTTGGATGCTCTTCCCAGAAGTCACCACCAGTGTTAAAAAAAAAAAATGGTCTCTTAGGTTCAGAGATAAGCCATGCTTGGAAGACAACTTAGCAAAGAAAATCTGCTTAAAGATAAATAGCACCCCAAGAGCAGCCCCTTTCAGCTCTTTAGAACAATGTAGGCTCTTTTAAATCATTCAGCAAAAGTCCTAGTCAAGAAGCTTTCTCTGAATTTAAATGGAACACAATTTCAACATCTGGAGCAGTTCAAAGCTGCTTCCAAAGCTAATTAAAGGAACTTTTCAATGTCTTACTTTTTGATTTGATACTAACACCATCTAAATGAGAGGATCATTTAATGTTGTGAGCAGAGGTCTCTGCAATATCTCCCCCTCTCTTTTCAAAATAAATGAACTGATTCTAAAGCAGGGAAAGCATTGAAAACAAAGTGACTCAATTGGAAATTTTTCAATTGTTTCTTTTGCCCTGATGATACCTGATGGACTTGTAAAGTTTATCACTTAACATTGACTGCACTTTTATCATCCTTTGTTGTGCAGAAAAATGCTGGAGGTGGGTCAGAAGACTTTATTCCCCTTCTTTTCCTCCTCCAGTGCTTCTTGCCTCTTTTCCCTCTTACTCCCCTCCAACCACACTTTACTGCAAGAGGAGAGTCTGGCTCCATGCCCAGGCCACAAAGCTATTAAGAGAAGGGATTTTTTTAAAAGAGCTGTAAACTACAGTAAATGCACTTATATTGAACTTCCTCCCACCCCTAAGGACCTCCAAGTACATACTTTCCAAGTGTGCAAACATTTTTCACATAAATCCAGAGATGGGGAAATCCAATCAGAGATTAGATGGAGAACTGGCCCACCCTGGGTCAGGACTAAGTCCCTTCTTCTAGGCAGGGGAATGCCCAGACTACTCACTCACGTATTGGTGTCCCTGAAGAGGCAACTCTTAGATACTGGGATTTATTTTAAATTTTTAAAAAATCAGTATTACTGATGATTGCTTTTCACATCATAGTCATTTCTTCCATATATTCTGTATGTATCTCCTATGTACCTATCTACCTCCACTAGCATGTAAGCTCCTTCAGGGCACACACTGTTTTACCTCTTTTTTGTCCCCAATACTTAGCATGATGGCCTGGAACATAGTAGGACTTAATAAATGTTTACTCGTCGATTGCTGGATATCAACCCCTTCCTCACTTGAACCCTTCCTTGTTAAGTAAAAATAGTTCATACAGTGACAGAGACTGAAAATATATGCCATGTGCTGACCTTCTCATCCAAGAGGAAGGAGGTTTTTTTGGTTATCTATTTACTACGATCCTTATTGGTTTTTTCAATTACTCAGTTTCGATTCCTTTTAGGGCTCTTTTCATTTACATTACTGCAACCATGGTACATAATGCTCTGGGTCTGTTTTTTCACTCTATAGCAAACATTTTATGCTAATCTCACATTCCTCTGAATTCCTCATAGTCATCATTTCTTATGAAACAATAACATTCCATTATATTCATGTAACAAAGTTTGTTCAGCCTTTGAACACCCACTTTGTTTCTAGTTATTTGCCTCCACAAAAAGTGTTGCTATGAATACTTTGGTAGTATATTAGACCTCCCTGTTTTCAGCCTCTTGGAGTTATATGCCTAATGTTGGGATGTCTGGGTGAAATGATTATGTTCTACAGTAGTGTGTGCTGAGAAATATTTAACAAGCAGCTCTCCAAGGGAAAAATTTATGCATGCTACATTTTTAAGTATAATCTTCATCATCACCATTTTCTCCATCGCTTTCTTAAGTCTAGGCAATCAACAAAATAATACACGAAGCCTCGATTTGAAGCATTTGCTTATTTCAGGGCTGTAAATGTTCACACTGCAAATTTAACAATCATATCTCTTGAGCCAGTATGAGCTGGTGGACCTTTGATCCTGTGGTCCTTCATCTCAATAGTCTGCACTCCAGCGAAGTTTGTGACCAACATATGAGAGAATTCTGAAGCATTTACAGTCATCCTTATATTTTCAGATGTATGTGTTCGTTCTTCGTTGCCAAAGAAGACCTTTGATGATATGATTTCCACTTGACTTTGTTGTGAGGGAGGGAAGGTTGTGCAGGTCACCAGCCTCTCTTCTCCTCCAGAGCCATCCAAATCCAGTGACCAGATATTCATCAAGATGACTGGAGATGACCCAGGATGAGGCAATTGGGGTTAAGTGACTTGTCCAAGGTCACACAGCTGTGAGTATCAAGTGTCTGAGGTGAGATTTGAACTCAGGTCCTCCCAACTCCTGCACTGGTGCTCTATCCACTGCACCACCTAGCTGCCCCCATATTTCCAGATAAGTCCTCTTTGAAGGAACCAATTGAAATGCAGCAGAGTACAGGGATGTCACAGCTATGTTTAGATGGACTTTCCTCTCAGTATGGCCAAAATCCAGGGATGAACTATCTCTGAGTGTCATAAGTGTAAACCTGCCTGATGTCAGTGTCTTTGTTGACAAGAGGGGAGGGGGATGGAGGGGAGGGAGGGAAAGAGGGAGGGAGAGAGATAGGCAGAGAGATCAATGACAAAATTTCTCTGGTTTGTATTTTACCCCCAATCATGGAATCTTTGAAAATTTCCCAATCTGGCTTGTTATATTTCCCTAAACAGGCCCCTCACACTAATAAAACATCAAGCATAGAACAAGTTTTATTTAATAGAACTTTAAAATATAGGCAGACACACCCCAGTCTAGAGAAAGTAAAATAAAAACACTAACAACCCCTTCTCCTTTCTTGTCCCCATCCCCTCCACCACCACTTTCCACAGGGACCTGTATCTGTGTTTCTGACATAGTGTTAACCTGGGATTAAGCCTCCCCATATACAGAAAAAAGTCAGGGCCACTATAGCATTAACTTCTCTCCCAGGAACTACATGGTACTAGTCAAAGACAAAGTCCATGTTTTCTTCTCTACATGGTTCTAAGTCTCATTGTTCCTTCATTCTAGTCTCTTCTCCAATTCTCAGTTCTATGGTTCTCTGTCACACCAACCTTCGACCCTCTATTATTTTATTACCCACAATTCTATATGCTCTCTCTGTCTGCCTCTGTGTCTCTGTTTCTCCTTTTCATTTCTGACTCTCTTATTACTATTGCTGCTTCATAACACACATTGTCACTACTACTGTCTTTACTTTTATTGCTTCCATTGGCTTCCTATCATTTGCTCTCTTCCTTAAGGGATTGTTACAATTCTTCTACGATGAGGTATACAGGTGAGAATTTGTTCTGCTTCACCGTACAGATTTTGTTATAAGGGTTTTCCTTTTCTTTCCTAGTGAGGGTAAGGAGGAGAAAAAATAAATACTTGACAATTGAAAAGAATTTTCAGTTAAAAGAAGAAATAGCCAGTCCCAGTATGCACCTGGACTATTTGATGCCATACTGGTTCCATCATTCAGGACCATGCTGGAACATTTTCAAGGTGTTTAACCCATTTCCACTATTTTCAGTCAAACTTCATAACCCCAACTTCTACAGAGAGTTGTTTGGGAGATTAGGTGACTGCAGTCTGATTATTTTTTTTTTCTTTTTTCTTTTTTTCTCTCAGCTCAGCTTTGTCAACTAAAAGACCAGAACCCTTGACCTTGTGTGAGTTAGGGCAACCTGGTTCTAATTCCCCTTCCCTGCTAGTGGGGGGAAACAGCAAAATTTATGGCTGACTGGGCAACCTTGCCACGGTGGCAATGATTCATGACCCTCTTGCATGAATAAATTAACTTATAGTCTGTGAGGCAGTGTGCAGCTTTTTGTTTTTTAAAAATAATTTTTAAAAGAGAGTTTCAACTACTCTTAGAGATTCTAACAAGTAGCTTGGCATCATGGGAAATTTCCCAGTCTGTTACACTTGAGTAATAGAGTCACTGTTGGAGATATTCCTTAATCCCTTTCTGAAAGTAATATAATTTTGTTTTCTTGAACAAAAATAGGATTTCATGCTTGTAATGAATTTTACCTCCCTTGTAGACTTTCTGTACCTAGTTCTGTCTTAATTTTCTAAAACACCTTGAGTATTCTGAAAGAGAAGTACTGTGGGTATCTTTATGTCTCTGTGTGTATACATATTTATCTTGCTATTTCAACATCCATGAAATCATAAAGATAGATGTTTCCTCTACCAACACAGATCCATTAGAATATAAGCACCTTGAGGGAAGGGACTATTCATTTTGTGTCTTTGTATCCCAAGAATCAAATCAAAGGTGTTCATCATACATCCAAGCTGCTGCCAAGCCCTGACGATTTCATCTTTGCAATGTCTCTCAAATATACCCCTTTCTCTCCTCTTTTGGGGTCACCACTCTAATAAGGACCTTATCACCTCACACCTTGATTATTGCAATAGCCTGCTGGTAGGTCTGTCTGTCTGCCTCTCATCTCTTCTCATACTAGTCCATCTTCCATTCAACCATGATTTTTCTAAAGCTCAGGTCTGATCATGTCATTACCCTTCTCAATAACCTCCAGTGGCTTCCTATTGCCTCCATGATCAAATATAATATGCTCTGACTGGCATTTAAAAACCTTCACAACCTATCCCACTTCTACCTTTCTGATCTTCTCACATCTTACTCCTCAACACCGACTCTTCAATCTAGCAATACCGACTACTTGGTTCTTCCATGAAAAAGACGCTCTATCTCTTGGTTCTGGTTGTCTCATACTTAGGATTTTCTCACTCCTCTTCTCCGACTCCTGACTTCACTGGCTTCTTTTAAACTCCCAGTTACAATCCTACCTTCTACAGGAAGCCTTTCCTAACTTCTCTTAGTTTCAGTGCTTTCCCTCTTTTAAATATTTCTTCTTTATTCAGTATATAGCTTACTTTGTATATGTTTATTTGCATGTTGTTTCTTCCATTAGATTGTGAGCTCTTTGAAAGCAGAAACTGTCTTTTGCCTCTTTTTCTAGCCTCAGCACTTAGCACAGTGCCTGACACATAGTAGGCACTTAATATATGTTTTTTGATTGATTAATAGATGGAGATATAGCAAAAACAATCCAAGTTGAAGGATTTCCTATGGATGATGATATTCTCCAGATGCTTGTTTATGGTGCAAGTTATATCAAACCCTAGAACCTTGAAGAACCTTGGCGGAAAGATCCAGAGGTGATGGACTAAAGGTACAGAATGAGACACACTTTTTTAAACATGATCAGTATGTCTGAATTTGTCTTGTATAACTGTCCTTATTTCTTACAAAGAAATTTTTTTTTAATTGGGAAAAGAAAACTAATGATAGTGATACTCCTTCCCCAAATAAAGAAAAGAAAGAGAAGTGTCATTGAAGCATTTTTTTTACCTTGTCCAAGTAATTCCATTTATTTATTTAAGATTTATTACTTTTTTAACATTTTTTCTTTTTAAATTTTCAGTTCCAAATCCTTTCATTCCCTTCCACTCTTCCCCTACCCAAGAAGGCAAGCAATATGATGTGAATTATACATGTGAAATTATGTGAAACATATTTCCATGTTAGTTATTTTTTGTAAAGCAAGAAAAATAAATTAAGAGAACTATACTTCAGTTCACACTCATAGTTCATCAGCTCTCTCTCTCTGGAGGTAGATAGCATTTTTTCATCATGATTTCTTTGGAATTTTCTTGGATCATTGTATTGGTCAGAGTAGCCAAGTGTTTTGCAGTTGATTGCTGTTCCAACATTGCCATTACTGTGCACAATGATTTCCTGGTTTTTCTTACTTCACTTTGCATCAGTTCATGTAGATCTTGCCATGTTTTCCTTAAACCACTCTCTTTATCGTTTCATATAGCACAACAGTATTCCATTGCAATCATAGAAATATTTTTTTAATGTGCAAAACATAACATAAAAAGTTCAGAGGGAGGCAGACAAGCGACCCAGCTTTGACACTGACATGTTGAATTTATCAGATACTGAAAATCTGAGTTTCACACAAGAGAAGTTCATGATTTCCTTTAGAATCTTTTTTTATTGTTCTTTATATATGAAAATATTGATGTTTGTTGGTGTTCTGATCTGACTCTGGCCAGTCAGCCAGACTGAATTTTACTTACAGATTGAATTTTATACTGAAACAAAATGAGACTCTCATAGAGCATTCAACAGCAAATTAAGGGAGATTTCCTTAGCCATAGAAGGTAAAGGATATTCAGCAAGGATAGGCAGTGAGGACAGCCTGTGTTTTTTGTCCTCTAGGTAAACGCAATCTCAAGGATGAGGTCTTAATACTGCTTCAGGGAAAACTGCATAGGGGCAGGGTTTAGGGTTTTGTTCCTACCACAGGTGGTCTTTGTCAAGTTAAGGATAACAAAAAAATCTAAAATTTGAAAAAATAATTTTTGTTCTCTTTCCATCAACCCCCTCCCCCCCAAAAATCCCTCCAAAACAATGACAAAACCATCTTTGGTGGCCAATTTTGTGTTGATGAGCCTCTCCACACTTGCTGATAAGCACACACTCTGTCACTGAACTCATACTTTCAAGTCTTTGTTTACGCACTTTGAAAGTTTTACTTAGACATAAACGTTTTGTCTTGTTCAAAGTTCTTTTCATGGCACCAACAAGCATACCTTTGACAGATAACAAACAAGCTTTTATATTCCTCAGTCTGGGATTCACTATCCGAAAATACAATTAATGAGTAACTAAACAGTTTTTCAAAGGTCTGAGGACTATTATTTACAACTGTTAACTACTTTAAGTGTCATTTCCTTCTTCAGTCATAAAGCAAAGACAATCTCACTGCGATCTACTACAAATAATTTGAATATCCTTCCACTCAAGTCTCTGCCTTTACGCCATTGTTAACAAAAACCAAGAAGCCAACTGGTGTGAAGTCACTATTTCCAAGATAGGTACTATTTGTTACTCACATGAAGGTCAAGCATTTGGCAAACAGTCATTCTATTGGGCACTTCAGTGGAATGTTTCATAGAAGACCAAAAGTTTTGTCTGTATCATTTTACTTCTTACTCTCAAATTGTTGAATTTTCCCTCCCTAACTTCTTTTCTTTTTTTATTCTTGAGCCAAAGATATTTATTCTAAAAGAATCTGTGATTTTCACATGCTGGCACTCATTTTGCTGATGCAAATTAAAATCCCTCCCAAAGACAGACTTTGTAAATTGCTGAAGCTGAAAAAATTCATCATCCAGTTGTCGTTCTCCCAGCGAATAACTTCTCAGAACCAGCCAAGCTAGCTTGGTCGTCCCATAATAGACAAATGGATGTGGCTCATCCTTGAAACTTTTCCAGCGTGGTTGAACCTAACAGAGCCTGTATTGTAGTATCATAGACTTTGGGAACCTGGGATCATCTCTACACCATGAGAATACATTGGAATAGTATTCTATTGGAGGAAGTGAAAGATATAAAAATTGTTGAGGAGAATGTTTCCAATGTCCAGGATGTTGTGAGGCTGGGGGAAGTAGGAATATCTTTGTGCTAAGGGTTTTGGAACATGCAGATTATTTCCTGTATCTTTACGCATCTTAGGAAGCATTCTTTGCTTTGTTAGTTGTTTTGGAGGTGGGGAAACTGACCTGACAGCACAGAAGGAAGGAGAAGGAATGAAGAACTAGTAGTGTTGGATTCAGTGCTTAAGAGGGCACTACCAGAGGGCAGTGGTTATAGAGGAGTAGCCTGTCAGAGTGCAGCACACAGGGATATTTTGTTGCAGCTGCTTGTAATTGATAAGAGAATAAAGAAGAAGAGTTAGTAAGCATATATGAAATTGAATGAGTCATTAAGACTGAGTGCTAGGGCAGGTGCAGAGTTGTGAGCCCTGACTGTGCAGTGAGCCCTGATCCAAGAAGAATCATGTGCTTTGAAAACAGGAGTATGGATGCTAGTGAAGGAGCCTTCTTGTTGGTGGTGGTGGTAGTGGTGGTGGTAGCAGTGGTCCTTCTTTCCTGAAGAGAGCTATGACATGGGAGATGTGATGCTATGAGTTGCAAGTGGATTGGATTTAAGTGAGGGAGGGCTGTGCAACATCACCAACCTGGAGCCATCTGGAGATGGTCCCCAGTAGGAGTATCATATGAGTAGAAGGAATTAAGGAAGAGAGGCCATTAATTAGATTATCTGGCATCAAGTACACAGTTCTTTGAGGTCAAGTGAGAGTGACAGGATCATGACAGAGAGACGTCAGTACAGTATAAGAGATTACAGTATTTTTCTGCGGACAAAATTTATCTCACAGAAGGGACATTGGAAGGAAGCTTCTGAGGAGAGAACAAGAGATCTGTGTCTTTAAGAAAGGGTGCCTGAGGCTGGTAAATCTTGAGCAGCAACTGGTATCTTAAGAACAGAGAGGTGTGGCTTTTCCCTGAGTATGTCAATTTGTGTGTAACACAAAGACCATTTGTTAGGTTGGTCTTTATATCTAACTCTGTGATCCCATTTAGGGTTTTCTTGGAAGAAAATATTAGAGTAGTTTACCATTTCCTTTTCCAGTTCATTTTACATATGAGGAAACTGAAGCAAACAGGGTTAAGTAACTTGCCCAGGATCACTTTGTGCAGTTCCATCTCACCTAAATACAGCAAGTCAAGACATCACCCTCGTGATGTCATTGGTCCTCTACAAGAACAAAGGATGAATTATAGATAGATTAGATAGATAGATAGATAGAGAGATAGATAGATAGATAGATAAAGATATTGATATAGAGATATATGGCTAGTAAGTGTCTGAAGCAGATTTGAACTCAGAAAGAGTTTAGTCTATCTCTGCCACCTGGCTGCTAGTCACTTGTATGTTTTGCTTCCATTTGCTTTGATAGGTTTGCTTGAATGAATATTTGCCTCTCTTGGTTGAATGTTTTATTGAATTGATACAGATGTTTTGGCATGAATCATCTTCTGTGCCTGTATCTGTGTGATTGTTCTGAGATGTATTTCAATACATCAGCATGGGGAGGATATTTAAAGATAAGGTGATGTTCAAGAACTGGGAGTTTTCTGAGGGCCAAAGTATGTTGTCAACCTTGAAAACAAGTGAGCAAAGAAACACAGAGGTCACACAACCACCGTTAACTCTATAAAAACAGAGTGCTCGTACAGGTTATCAAGACCACTGTTAAATCTAAGAATAAAATAAAATAAAACAAAAGAGATAACAGCAGTCATAGGCAAAAAGCTTTAATTCAGTAGGAGGAGGGAAACTAGACACATGTGCTGAAGGTCCCCTCTAATAGGACACCTGATTTTGTGTGGGCAAATCTTAACACATATACTATTAGCTGCCCTGTGAGTTGTAGCCCTGACAATGAGGGTAATAGCAATACTGTGACAAGTTTCATTCATATCCAGGACTTCATGACCAGAACACAGGTAATAGAAGAGCTTGTCCAAGCTCAGAGACCACCTGGTGCTAGTGTGAAACAATTCTGGAATTTTATTGTACTGAGTTCATCCAGAGGGTGAGCACAAAGGATTGTTGTTATGCCAAGTTCAGGGCATAGCTTACTTGCTGGGCCTTAGCTCTAGAAAACAGGGTGTCTCCTAATAGTAAAAAGAGAGGAGTGGTCTTGGCACGGGGATCCTGACATATATGTATGTGTTTTCTAGAAGAGTTAGAGATTTTTATTTAGGGGTAGGGAGCATGTATTTATTTAGGGGTAGGGAGCCAAGGGGTGTCAGAGCCCTAGTGAAGGGGAAAGAAGTATTCTTGAGGATCCATTTAGTTTCCTCACTCCTTTCCTATGTTCTTTTTTTTTTTTTTTACAAAGTAGTACAATTGAATATAATGTTGTTTTAAGAAGATAACCAGATCTTCCCTGCTACTTATTAGAAAAGTATTTCCCACTCTTTTTCCCTATTCAATCTCAAACAGGAATAGGATTTGAAATCCCTTGAGATCATTGATTTAAACTGTGAAAAGAAAATCTAGAGAACTTAGTACACTATTAAATCTGGAAGAGGTATAAGAAAAATAGATGTAAGATCCCTGTCTAAATTTCTCTATCTATGGAGAGAAAATGAAGAAAGCAATTTTTTTTTTTTTTATGATTTCAACTTCAATCATGTAGGAAAAGCTTTTGCTAATCGAGTTTTTATAATGGAGCATTGGGTCCTAATGTTTAACTAAAGATCTAACATCTCCAGGTTCTCTCTCCTTTAGAAGGGTTAGCAATTGGATTGATAATTCTCATCAGACATGGAAGAAAATCATTGCTTCTCAAGCTATAAACAACAGTGGCATGTGGGTATAATAATGTGATATTGAGAGAAAGAAATTGATTTCACTCTCTTCCCACTCTCCCTTTTTCCTTTCCCTTAGGAAATTACCTTATACATGAAAAGCTCAGTAATTTCCCCAGCCCTCACTTTAAACTATAAATCTCAAAGGGCTAAATTGAATGGAAACTCATAGGATTTCAAATCTGGTGGCCTTCCTCCCACCCCCATCCTTTAAGCTGAATTAAATTTATCCATTGAACAATGTTCCAATCATTCAACATTTTTTGAGCACAGATTATATTCAGGGTGCTCTGCGAGGCACTGAAACTTAATTAATTTTTTTTTTTTTACTAAAAATAAGGGCATGGCTTTTCACAACAGCAGTAGTCCAAAATCTAATGCTTCTCAAAGCAATAAACTTTCATAAAGATGGTTTTTAAGGATTAAAGGAAAGGAAAATTAATTCAATGTTACAACTTCTTAGGAATCCTAAATTTTTTAAAATTTTTTTCTCTATAAAGAAAATTAAATCATTAGCCAAAATGAGATTTGGAGAATATCAACATATTTCATGTTTGCAAGTCATCTCTAGAATATATAATAAAGTGTTAGTTTGAAAACCATAACCACAGATGACATTTTATAGTACTTTACATTTAGCACTTAAGACATATTATCTCATCTGAGCTTCATAACAACACTGGGTCCTAAGTACTACCATTATTATATTTATCTTGCAGATTAAGAAAAAGACTTAGAAAGGGTTAAGTGACTTGCCCACAGTCACACAGCTAGTAAGTGTTGGAGAGAGTGTTTGATCCCAAGTCTCTCCTGACCTGATCAATATTTTTCTACCTCATCACATTGCCTTTTCCACAATAAAAATAATAGTAAGTCCTAAAAATGTTGTAAACATTTTATGCTTTATTAATCCAGGGCCAGAAAAATATTCCTTATTATGTTGTTTGTTTTCCATCTTATTTAATTTAACTTTGTAAACTTTTATTAATGCACTTTTTTCATTTTTCATATTACAGCAAGCTCCCTTCAAAGAAAATAGTTAAGCAAAAGCAACCAATAACGACATGGTCTGACAGTGGAGGAAGGGGAAGATATAAAAATCCAACCCTGTAGTTGCCCATCTCTCTACCGAGAATCTGTTTAATTGTGTGTTCTAGACTGATCCATCAATTAACCAGTTTGACTGCTTTTTAATTTTACTTTTATTTTCATTATTATAGCTATTGTGTAGGTTGCTCTCCTGGTTCTGCTTACCTTGTTCCATATCTGTATATACCACACTTCTCATGTTCCTCTGAATTCCTCAGTTATTATTTCTTACATCATGGCTCAGAATATTTTCAAAAGTCACATTCTGCATTTGTATTTGAAGAAGTGAAATCTATCTCATATTTTGTATCCATTATTCCTAATTTGCCCTCTAGGGCTAAGTGTTACAAGTTCAATGTGTCTTCCATCTAGCCTAATACTTCTTCTAATATAAGATAATACTGCTTCTGTCAGGCTTCTCTGATGCTAGTCCTCTACTTGGGTCCTTGTCACTTGCCACAGGACCACCCTGATGAAGTCCACTTAGGATGGTCGGTATCCTACTGCCTACTGCTGATAGCTCTCCTGACCCAATGATTTATGTCTGTTTTCTAAGTCCCAGCCATCCCTCTTTGGGATGATTTCAGTGCTGAACATCCTCAGAATGGCATCTCTTGACAAGGGAGAATAATTTCTCTGGCAGCTAGAGCCTCTGTTCCCTGCAATCAGTGGAACTGTTTTGCCTACCTTGAAAATAGAATAGCTGTGCACCAAAAGTATGTTGCCTGCTATCATTTCAACCATGTGGTTGTGCTGTGCCTCAGGAGAGAATCAGACTGGATGAGCTGACGCCATCCTGATTTGTGTCTCTATCCATAAAACTCCATGATCACATCTCAGAGTCTATCCTCCCAGAGCCAAAGAGCACCTTTGATTTTCATTGTTATTGTTTTTAAAATATCCTCATAGAATGAATAATTTTGAAATGACTAAAAATAATTAAATAGAATTTTCAGGTTGTCAAAGGAAAATTTGTATAACATTTTCCCGTCATTATCAGTATGATTTCAAATACATATTCATTCATTTCAACAAGCATTTATTGAGCACCTAGTATACACAAGACAGAAAGGCTATGTGATGCAATGAAAGAACGTTGGACTTGGAGTAAGGAAACCTAGGTCCAAATCAGACTGACTAGCAAGGTAACCACAGCGTGTGTTCATCCTTTGTTGCCAAAGAAGACCATGCCATGAGAGAAATAATGACATGACTTGCACTTGACTTTGTTTTGACTGAGGGAGGGTTGTGCACGTCACCAGCCTCTCTTCTCCCCCAGAGCCATCTGAATCCAGTGACCAGATATTCAGCAGGATGACTGGCGATGACCCAGGATGAGGCAATTGGGGTTAAGTGACTTGCCTAAGGTCACACAGCTAGTGAGTGTCAAGTGTCTGAAGTGAGATTTGAACTCATGTCCTCCTAACTCCTGCACTGGTGCTCTATCCACTGCACCACCTAGCTGCCCCATAAGGTAACCATATGACTTAAATGCTTTTAGTCCTTGTTCAATCACTCTTCATGACCTCATTTGGGGTTTTCTTGGCAGAGATACTGGAGTGTTTTGCCATTTCTTTCTCCAGCTCATTTTACAGATCAGGAAACTAAGGCACACATGGTTAAGTGCAGCTACTAAGTGCCTTTGATTTGAACTCGGGTCTTCCTGACTCCATCCTGCAGCTCTATGCCACCTAGCTGCCTAGAAAATGATGCTGAACACTTGAAATTGACTGTGGAATTGATTTTTCAATTTATTTATTTTTGACTCATCATTTCCTTTATTTGTACAAAATAGTGAATAATCATACCCCAGTTGGGAAAAACTGGTGGTTTAGGGTTTAAACAAGTTCTTCTGTCCTGAAGCATCTATTTTGAAGGTTTGGGACTAGCAGCTTCAGCACCAGCATCTTTGGGTTTGGACTCAGCAGGCTTGGGGTCAGTAAGCTTAGCAGCTTTAGAATCACTGGGCTTTGTGACCTTGGCTGCCTTGGGATCAGACCTGGCAGCGTTGGGGTCAATGGGCTTGGCAGCATTGGGGTCAGTGGGCTTGGCGGCCTTGGGGTCAGTTGACTTGGCAGCCTTGGGGTCAATGGTTCCGGCAACCTGAGAGTCAGGCTTCGTGATCCTGGAGCCTGGACATTTGATGCCAACCCTAGAGCCTGGACGCTTTGTGGCCATCTTGGGGCCTGCACACTGGGCCCTGCCCTTGGGGATCTTAGGCCTGAGGAGTTTGGCCTTGGAGGCCTTGGTGCTCAGCGCCTTGATGGCCTCTGCTCGAGCCTTGATGGCTTTGGCGTTGCTGGCCTGCATCTTCTTCAACCCCTTCTTGTTGCGTTTCTTGGTAAAAGGCATGTTTCTCAGAAACTTGAGGTCAACCCCTTTCAGAGACTTGTATCTCTGTGACCTAGGTTTCTTGATGACGTTTCTGTGCCATTTTCGTGACTGGTTGTGGGTGGTGTGGTTCTTAGACTTGGCGATCTTCACACCGCAGCCTGCGCTACCAGGCGCTCCACTGACCAGAAGAGCGATTTTTTAATTTAAAGAGATAGAAAATGTGGTATGATGGGAAGAGTACTATTCCTGGAATTAGGATACCTGGGTTCCAGTCCTGGCTCTCATATTCATTATTTATTTTAGCCTTGGACAATTCATTTTTACCTCTCTGACTCTGTTTCTTAATCTGTAAAATGGGATTAAAATAGTTATACTACCTACTTTATAGGATTGTTTTGAGGAAAGCAATTTATAAATTTTAAAATTCTGTGTGAATATGAACTACTAATGATAATATTAATTATAAAATAATAATATATGAAATAAGCTGTAAAATTCAGAAACTAGAACTGTATCCAGTATTTTGTGAGGGGGTTGCACAGATATACAGTAAAAACTTACTCTGAATGAAACCATGATTTTGTATTTTAAAATATCTGTGAGCTAGTACTTTTGACATTTATTTTCCCCTTAGTGCTGCCTTGCTTTATGACTGAATTACTTATTCCTAGAATGCAAAGAATGTATGAGTTGAGTTGAGCCAGAGAGGGCCTCTGGTCCAGTTTTCCACCCATTGCAAAAATTTCCTCTGTAACATCTCTGATAGATATTAGCTATTACAGCACCTACTCAAACATTTCCATCCCTGGGGAGCCCACTACTTTGCAAATTATCCATCACATTCCATTTATGGGCTGCTTTCATTGTTAGAAACTTCTTAGATTGAATTGCAATCTGCCTTCCTATAGCTTTTACCCATCAGTCCTAGCTGTGCCTTCTGGAGATTCCTTTTCTGATCATAGTAGAATGTAAAGAAATATGGAGTCAGAGGACCTGGGTTCGAATCCTGATTCTGCTATTTACTATTTATAGAACCTTAGGCAATTCATTATTATATCTCTCTGGGCCTCAGTTTCCATATCTGTAAAATGAAGCAATTGAATTAGACAACCTTTGTGTTAAAGGCAAAGAAGCTGGAAAGAGTTAATCTAAAGAAGATATGTCTCTTCTGATGTATTTTCTTTTCTTTAGGCCAATTATTCCCACCTGCTTCAACTATTTTTCATGTAACAATGTCTGGATCCCTTGCTATCCTGTTCATCATTCTCTTTACTTGCTCTAGTTTCCAATAACATTTTAAAAAATATAGCACCCATACCCAAAAAATAGATATGATCTGGTCATCTGACCATAGAATTTGCAGCCTTTGATCCTGATACTATACTTTTGTATAACTTGTGTTAATGTAGCCTCAACTTGCAATAGCCCTTTTAAAAGTTGCATCATTCTTTTGGTTCATGCTTACCTTGTGACTAGTTCATCAAGCCTCTTCAGGTATTTTTGACACAAATTTTTCCCCCATTCTGTGTATATATATATATATATATATATACACACACACACATATATATATACATACACACACATATACATATATATTTAATTGTTTTAACGTAAAAGCAAAAATTACAATATATGCATATACATACACATATGCTTAAATATATATGTGCATATATATATATAGATTTTATAACTGTTGAGAGTAAAATTCAACAAAGGGAGACTGAGGCATGATTCTCCAAGCAAGAGAACAGTTTATTAGGCAGGCATGAATCTGTTAATAAAATGTGTCTAACGACTGCCTCAGTGAGTCAAAGACCCCAAAATAAAAATGTAATTTCTTTTTATAAGCATAGAATAAAGAATGTAACAGGGCAGGTGAGGAAGCAAAATAATTGGTTATAGGGTTGGCAGCATCAAAGAGGTGAGGGAACATGATTGGTTACATTAAGAAAAGTGAGGTTACATAATGTGAGACCAAGACCACCCATCTTTGTCTTAGAGGAATGGTTTATGAATTTTTGGAACCCAGTTGCATTTCAATGCTATTAATAGTGAACCAGAGGTAGTAGACTCACTGGTGCCTGCAAATGAGATAAGACCCTTTTTTAATTGGCAAGGATGAAGCTACGATGGGACAAGGTCAGCTATTCTGTTCTCAAGGATAGCAAACAGATGTCACAGAATTTCTTAGAAGATGAAATTATGAGGGACAACAATTTTCCTTGGCACAAAGTGATTTGCAAGTGGTGCTGAGATAACAATTCCCTTTCTATCAGAGTATTTTGTGAGAGTATTAGACTTAGCTCAGAGTTTTTCTTTAATTAAAAGTGATTCATAGGGAAAATAAACTTTGGCATATAACTAAGAGAAAAGAAGACAACTTTTGAACTCATCAGTTTCTTCACTCAAAGACAAAGAAAAGGCTTCGAGTCGTTATATAATACAGAATAAGGTTACAGAATAGAATCAGTTACAGAGTGAAATAAAAACAAAATACAGATCATTATTTAATTTTAAGAAATGCATAATATATGACTTGCATATTATATATCTTTACATATAATATTTACATATATAGAGTATACAATATGTTTATAGATAGAGAGAGAAACTTGACCTGTGATTTCATTTATTTAAAGAATTCTCACTGCACAAAGACCTTTCACTGATGCAGACTGACAACTTGTCTACAACTTATAGTCTTGGAAAGAAACGCTAAAAAATGAAACCACTTGCCCATGGTCACATAATCAATGTGTATCATAAGCAGAACTTGAACATGGGTATTCATTACTTCAAGTTCAGTCTTTTATCCAACATGTCTCCTAAGTTCTAATCATGCTTCTTTTATCATGTGTTCATACTTGTGCTACCTTGGACAAGTCATTTGACCTCTATAGCCTCCGATTTCTTTATGCATAAAACAAGGGGGTTGGATTTAAGTAGTTTTTATCTCCTCTATGAGCTTTAAATCTATGACCCTGTGATTCTATATCTATTCCTATTAAACTTAACCTTGTTTAGGTTCATAGGTTTAGAGTCGCAAGAAACCTCATAGACTATCTGGTTCAACTATGTAATTTTATAAATGAGGACTCTGACACTCAGAAAGTGTAAGTGACTTTTCTAAGTTCATATTCTTAGTAATTATCGGGACTAGGGCTCATTAAGTCTAAAATTCAAAGTCCAATGGTCCCTTCTATATTTCATATCATTCTAGCCTATTGAAATCTTTCTAAATTTTTATTCTATCATACAGTGTTAATGATTCCTCTTAGCTTTACTCTATCCTCAGATATCATAAAGATGTTTCATTTGACTTCATCTCAATTATTGTTAACATTTGATTTACAATGACAGGTCCAAGGAAAAAGCCCTTTTAGCTTCCCTTGTAGCTGGAAACATTTCTTTATGTTGATATTACTCAATATTCTTTGATTATGGTTTAAAAGAGTAGTATTGGGCCAGGCCTGATGCAAACTAGTTTAGAATGAAATGAGACATTTGTAGACCACCTGACACCACCTCGTTGTGGTGTGACCTAGTGTGGGTCCCTACATTTACTCTATGGTCTAGTTCACTTACTCCCACCTGTCCTCTCACTGGCCAGCCTAAGTTCACAGAGGAGGACCACCACTACTCTATTAAAGTCCAACTCTCTCAAGGTACTAGGGATAGCACTGTTATGGGGATGAGGGAGAAGGAAAGAAATGAATAAACATATATATGGTATCTGGCAGCCCTTGACAACGTGATTACCATTTATACCAAACCACTCACCCACAGTAATTATATATATCTATATTTACTTAACAATGAGGCAAAAATCAAGAACAGTCAATACATCACAGGTATTCAATATAAAGCAAACTCAGGAATAATCAATACTTCATCACAGACTGCACTCAAACCTCGATCATGCGCTCCCATCAGCACACTCAGTATATATAGAGAAGAGTGGGCACATGCTGTTTACAGAAACTTGGCAGGGAAACACATGTGATAGGAAAACCCCTCTCACGTTCTGGGCAACCCACAACTTTGGACTGCAGACTTTGAGGTCAATGGTCCATTACATCACACAAAGTAGCTTTTTCACAAAGTTCTTCTTCTGGTCTTCATTCTCTTGCTATACACTGAACTGATGAAATAATGACAGTTTCTTAACTAACAATCACACTTAAAATCATTCCGAGAAAGTGTTATACTGTATTGGCTAGTGGTTCCAGAAAACTGCAAAGCTCATCAGATTGGCTCTCTCTGCACAATGTCCTGATCATTCTTGATTCACCAGTATTCCAAGTCAGCCAACTAAACAAGTCAATTGCAATGCCCCTGTTTCCTCTTTTTGCTTTCCTTTCTCAAACAAAGTGGGGAGGAGGAGCTGCAGAAAGTAATAGTCACCTATACTAGGCTTTAGCTCTCTTAAACTATAGATAACACTGAAGAACAATACCTAAACCTGTGATAGAGTTCAGTTCTCCTCCCATGGGAATTGATCTTTATCCAACTAATCAGGAACTAGCAGCTGATGTCTTCTCCTTGGTTGGTTTCTTTTCTCCTTAAAAAAATTATATTTTGTTTTATATTCAGGTTCTGAAGTCTCCCCCTCCCACCTTCCCCTATTCCCTTATTGAGAAAGCAAGAAAAATAAAATCATTACAAATTGTATTGTCAAGTGAAACAATTTCCTACATTGGCCATGGGAAGGGAGGAAGGAAGGAAGGAAGGAAGGAAGGAAGGAAGGAAGGAAGGAAGGAAGGAAGGAAGGAAGGAAGGAAGGAAGGAAGGAGGGAGGAAGGGGGAAGAAAAGAAGAGAGGAGAGGGAAAGGGAAAAGGAAAGGGAAAGGAAGGGAAGGACAGGGAAGGGAAGGAAAATGAAGGAAAGGGAAGGGAAAAGCAAAGGGAAAGGGGAAAGAAAATAAGCATACTGAGTCCACCACTTCTCTAACCGGAGGGGCATAGCTTGTTTCATCATGAATCCTTTGTAACTGTTGGTCATTGTATTGATCAGCATTCCTATGTCCTTCAGAGCTGTTTACCTTTACAATGTTATTGTTATAATGTATATATTAAATAACTCATTATCTTTCCCAACATTCTCCTCTACCTAGTTTTTCCTGCTTGTTTTTTTTCCCCATAGTACCATCTAAGCTGACTTTTCCAGCCCATTCTGGGTTCTTTTTCTGTTCTGTACTTTGTGTCTGATTATTCACCATTTGCCTGATTTCTTACTACTCTCAGTGGCTCAAATCAGAGCCTCCTGGTACTCAGTGAATCACCTTTCCTTAATGAACTCCCCTTTCTGTTTATTATATCACCAAGAGTCCTTATCTAATCATCCTAGAGTGTCCAAACAGTCACTTGATCTATCCTTTTGTAATAAGCCTCAGAAATAATTACATTCAAATGAGGAGAGGGACCAAAATACCCTGAGGCTATAGCCATTTCTCCGTCTTCAAACCAGTCCTCTTACCATTGTGTCTAGAAATTATTTCTTCACATTTGATTCTTACAAATTTTTGATACATTAAAATTCTTTTTCTGGCCTATTCATTTATAAAAAAGGCACATACCCTTATATCCTTTACAAGAGGAGGTAAGCCTTTTTATTTGTTCAGTTTATTTTTCTTCCCCTTTTGTCAACTGACCTGCTTATACTTTATCTGTTGACTATATCTATTCACATGAAATTTAACCAGGTTTTTTTTTTTTATTAAATAAGGCAATTTTTTTGCCCTTAAAACCACCAAACTATTTATTAAGATAAACCTTATATTCTTCTCAAATTGATTTTTTCCTTTTTTTATGGAAAAAAGGCCCCTTTTAGGAGTTAAACTGCCAACATATTAAGAGATCAGTATGTTACATCACAAAAGGAGGTTTACTTAGCTGTATCAGGAGAAGGACATGAAGGGCTAAAAAAGGATATTTATGGAGGATACCCGAGCACAGTTTCCTTCTGGCAATGGCAACCATAGTGGTCTTCTGGTCAAGACAGAGGGAGCAGTTGGGATGCCTCATGTCCTGGCTTTTATGTTCTCAGGTAACCAGTAAGTTTTAGTCCATTGAGTTTCTTAAATCTCAAGGAAGGCTTTAGCATCTTTTCAGAAAAGAACTAGCCATGGTAGGGAAAACTTGATAGAAATATTCCTACTTGTAGAATCATGAATTTGCTCATTGTTCTACCATCCATGTCATGGTTGAATGAAGGGGAAAGAGAAGTAATTGACTATAGGATCCTGGAATGAGATAGGACTTGTGTATATTCTACCTTCATTTTCAGGCAATCCGCTGATGAGGAAAGAGAAGCAGAATGCTGAAGGTATAAAGAGAAATCAAAAATGAACACGTGGCTACAGTGGCAAACTAGATAGAATGGTTAAGCAGGGCAACCAGAAATGTAGATGGGGCAAAGTATGGACATTGTACAAATTAGCATTTTT
Source organism: Notamacropus eugenii (assembly GCF_028372415.1). Lineage (NCBI taxonomy): Eukaryota > Metazoa > Chordata > Mammalia > Diprotodontia > Macropodidae > Notamacropus > Notamacropus eugenii. Next base: position 409,294,224 of record NC_092876.1, on the reverse strand, counting down.
ACATTGAACTTTTTTCAATTAACAAGTGTTTATTTTCTCTCTCACACTTATCTCCAAATTGAATTAAGAAAAAAAACAACCCAACCCTTGTAACAAATATCATAGTAAAATAAAACAGATTCCTGGATTGATCTCATCCAAAGATGTAAATCTTATCCTATATCTTGAGTCCATTTTTGTCAGTAGGTGGGTAACATGCTACATCACTGGTCCTCCTGAATTGTGGTTCATACGACCCATTTGCCAAAACTAGACTTCCTGAAATGAATTTTTGCAAGGATATGAATGAGTCACATAGAATAGGCAGTCAAGAATGGGTTTTGTTCTATACCAAGAAAAAGAATGTTATACTGGCATCACAGATGCATCAGAGTATTGGAGGTAGACACTTCCAAAGGTTCAGGTATTAAAGATTTTGAGTCATCCTGTATTATTCCCCATGCTGCCTTTCTGCACAGCAAAGTAGACTACAGAATGAGACAGTGGTATTAGGGACTTGCTTTGTTAGATAAAACACTGGAACTCCATTCCTTGGGGAATATTGATTATTGTCACATGGTGCCTCCATTTATACCAGAAGTGCTAGCACCTGTAATTCTCTCCTTCCTCACCTTCACTTTCTGGTTTTTATTTTTGGCTTCCTCAAAACTCAGTTCAAATCCCACTTTTTTGAAGAGCTCTTTCTCAAGGTCTCACCCCTTTCCTCCCCCCACAGTGAGATTTCTCTCATTTACCCTATATACTTCTATGTGGATCATTGTGGACTTCTGAGTCAGATGATAAATAAGATGTCAGATTAGATGTTTTCTCTGATCCCTTTTACCTCTCAAACCTCTCCAAAATACAAATTATGCATCAAAGATAAAGAAGCTCCAGCTGTCTCCATAGAATCCAAGAGAAGGTTAAAAACAAATGATGAACTGATATCTACACAGTACCCCCTCCTCCGCTGGTAGGAAGGCTGCACTAGCCAACCCACAAGGTCTAGCATCAAAACCCAACCCTGCACCCCAGTCTTCCCTCCTTCTTTCCAGTGCTATGGAGAACTTGGCTCCAGATTGCAGAAGTCTTCTCAGGTCAAGACAGTTAGTCTGTATATCTCTTCAGCCCTTCAGACTACAGAAGCTCACTGGGGCCACACAGTCTTCTCCTAGAGAGAAGCATTCTGTGTAACAAGTTATCTCTTCAGAAGAGCCAGGAATAGAAGGGAAGGCACAGGGTATGTGTCTAGGCTTGAAATAGAATTCAATATCACATCCCCTCCTCCATTCTGCTACAGCCTCAAAGACCGAAACTATATAAACCAACATCATAACGTCAGCGGGACAATTCTCGAAACTGTCAGTGCTAGTTGATAAAGTTGTATACTGATTCATCCATTCTGGAGAACAATTTGGAATCATTCCCAAATGAACTATAAAACCATGCATACCCTTTGACCAAGCAATACCACTACTAGTTCAGTATCCCAAAGGGATGAAAAAAAAGGTCTTTTGTGTACAAAAATCTTTATAGCAGCTCTTTTAATGATGACAAAGAATTGGAAATTGAGAGGATATCCTTTAATTGAGGAATGACTGGACAAGTTGTTGTATGTGGTTGTGACAGAATACTATTGTATGTGACTAGTCGGATGCTCTCAGAAAAACTTGAAAAGATATACATGAATTGATGCAAAGTGAAATGAGCAGAACCAGGAGAACATGGCACACAGTAACAGCAATGTTATATGGTGATCAATTGTGAATGACGTAGCTATTCTCTGCAGTAAAATGATCCAAGACAGTTCTGGAGCATTTACAATGAAAAATACTGTCCATCTCCAGAGAAAGAACTGATGGCAGTCTGAATGCAGATTGAAGCATACTTTCTTTACTTTTCTTTGATTTTTTGGTCTGTATTTTCTTTCCCAACATGACTAACATGGAAATATGACTGTACATGTGTAACCTATGTCAAATTGCTTGCCTTCTTAATGGGAGGGTGGGAAGAGAAGGGAGGGAATTTGGAACTCAAAATTTTTTTAAATGAAAGTTAATATTGTTTTTTCCATGTAATTGGGGGACAATAAAATATTGTTTTTAAAAATAAACTGTCAGTGTTGGACTAGATTGTTGAGGAACAGAAGGAACGAGACAAGACACCAAGACAGGATATACAGTATGTGTGGAATGTGATTCACTAAGCCTGAGGGAAATGCTCAGCACTCAATTGTCCTTCCAAAAGTCAGTGGGGCCGGAGTCCTAGACTGTTGTGCTATGAATTTGTCCTATGTGGGAGAAGGCTAAGATGCTTTGAGATTTATCCCCTAAGAAAACCAACATCAGAGGTGAGCAAATCAAGGAGGTAGAAAACGAGAAATAACAGAAAATAAGGGGGGAAGAACTGAAACTACCAAAGCTCTCAGAAAGAAGAAAACTCACTAACCTTGAACATAAGAAAGTAAATCAATAAGGCAAACATTAGCAACAGAAGGAAATCCATAATGGCTTCTAGATCTAGTCATTGAACATAGATGTTTACGAATATTGCAAAGAAAAGGAAAATGATTCAACACTTGTTAAAACAAAGGAACCTGTGGAATGTGAAGAGATCATGGAACCACGATATGCTGTTCCCAAGGGGTTCAAAAGAGAAATGAGAATCATGAAAGCTGAGTCCATGGCCAACAGAGCAAAAATAATGGGTAGGACAGAAAAACTGGAAACTAGAATCTCAAATTTCACCAAAGAAACAAAAGACAGAACAATAATAGATTGAGAATGCAAACATACAGAAGAGAAGGAAAATCCAGACAAAGAGAAGCAAAAAAAACCAAATTAAATATTCTCACTATGTAATCAAAATTTACTAATCTCGAAGATAAGATGAATGGAAAAAACTTAAGGATCATAGGTCTCTCAGAAAAAGGCAGCAGAACTATATCCAAAGTGCTATAAAATTGTGCATATCCTTTGACCCAGCAAAACACTTCTAAGTCTGTATCCCAAAGAGATCATAAAAATGGGGAAAGGACCCACATGTACAAAAATATTTATAGCAGCTCTTTTTTGTGGTGGTCAAGAACTAGAAATCGAGGGCACACCCATAAATTGGGAAATAGCTGTACAAGTTGTGGTAAATGAATGTAAAGGAATACTATTGTTCCATAAGAAATGATGAGCAGGCAGATTTCAGAAAACCCTGGAAAGATTTACATGAACTGATGCTGAGTGAAGTAAGAAGAACCAGAAGAATATTGTACACAGTAACAGCAACATTGTGCGATGACTAACTTTGATAAACTTAGCTCTTCTCAGAAAGGGAAGGATTTAAGACAATTCCAAAGGACTTATGATGGAAAATGCCATCCACATCCAGAGAAAGAACTATGGAGTCTAAATGCAAATTGAAACATTCTTTGCTCTCTCTCTCTCTTTTTTGTTTCTTCTTTCTTGTGGTTCCTCCCATTGGTTCTAATTCTTCTTTATAACATGACCAATGTGAAAATACATTTAATATGAATGTATATGTAGAGCCTATATCACGTTGCATGCTGTCTTGGGATGGGGGAGGTGAGGTAGGGGAAGAAAATTTGGAACTCGGAATCTTATGGAAGTGAATGTTGAAAACTAAATTAATGAATTAATTAATTGATTGATATTTTTTTTTAAAAAGAAGACAACAAGACAAAAAAATCCCTTAACACCAAATGCAGGAAATAATAGAAAAGAACTGTTCAGAACTTCTGAATATAGAAAATGAAATACCAATTGCAAGTATTCATAGATGGCCTCCAGAAAAGCACAATCCCAGGGTATGAACTCCAAGGCACATAATGATTAAACTTAACAATACAATTAATATATAAGTTCTATAAGGCATCAGGAGAAATGAGTTCAAATCTAAAGGGAAGGAAATTCAAGTGACATGAGACTATTCCGCACCCACCAGAAAAAGTAGAAGGGAGTGGAATAAAGTATTCCAAAGAACAATGGAACTTAGGATGCAGCCCAGGTAGGTGTATCCTGCAAAGCTGAGCTTAACCACAAATGAAAAAAGATGGCCATAAAGAAGCATTTAAAACATTCTTAGAAAGAAAAGACCTTAAGAGATTATTTGCTTCTACAACATCCCAAACAACAGAAATGCAGTAGCCAAGGACAGTGACTATAAGAGTGACAAAAGAGAAACCAGGAAGAGACTTCTATCTAAATACACAGGAGATGGGTGAAAGCAAACTCTGGCAGAGGTAACAGTAAAGAGGTAGACCTGGGAAATTATGGACAGAATCTGGTGACACAGTGCCTATAGGTAAATCGTTGGCTTTTTGTGGGACTACATTACAAGATGTGTGTGTGTGTGTTCATCCATCGTTGTTGAAGACCATGCTATCAGAGAAATAATGACATGACTCGCACTTGACTTTGTTCTGAGTGAGGGCGGGCAGGTCACCAGCCTCACTTCTCCTCCAGAGCCATCTGGATCCAGTGACCAGATATTCATCAGGATGATGAGAGATGACTCAGGATGAGGTAATTGGGGTTAAGTGACTTGCCCAAGCTCACACAGCTAGTGAGTGTCAAGTGTCCTGAGGTGACATTTGAACTCATGTCCTCCTGACTTCTGCACTGGTGCTCTATTCACTGCACCACCTAACTCCCTCATGTTACAAGATGAGAGGGCACATGAAAGAGGAGTGGGAACAGGGGGTTAGAGAGGAATGTATGATGTGTCCTGATCAGACTAGCAACAAAAGGATGGTGACTCCTGTGGTCTCAGGAAGAGCCTTCAGGGAAGCAAGTGAGAGGAAGGGAGGTTTGAGGAGGAAGGGAAGGAAATAGGCCTTGTTGTGGTGGTGGGAGGAGGTTCCATTGGTGAATAATCCTATGAGTGAAGACAGATGGTCTTTGAAGGGAGATGGGGACCTTGTGGTGAATGTGGTCTGGGGGATTTGGTGCTTGATTTCTTACTTTAAGAGGGAGGAAGTTGGAATTCCTAGGGTCAACTGATTCATAGAGGAGTGGAAGAGCATGGACCGAAGGGGAAGATTTTGAGACAAAAGAAGTGAAAGAAACGTGTGAAGGAGAGAGTATTGATTAGCGGTGTGTCACATAATCAGGGACATGGTGGAGGAGAGCACTACCATGGGGCACTGCCCTCTCTGACGCCTAAAATAATTGGCATTGTTCTGGAAGTGAGGCACAATTAAAAGGGGGAACCTGTAGAACAACCTCTTCAAGGTAGTGGCAGAAATTGCATAGAGGGGAGAGCCTAGAATAGATACCTAAAATAGCTACTTGGCAGTATTGATTGCATGAGGAATACAGAAAATAGAGAGACTAGATAATTATACGTATCTTGAATCAGAGAATGAGGGTCTAGAGTAGACAGAAACAGACGATGAATAATGAAGAGGATGAGAGAAATCCTTTTTTGAGAAGGGACACAAAATGAATTTAAAATCTACTGAACATGACTAGTTGAAGGGGAGGAGAATGGGAATCTACTCGACTAACTGGGAGGGGGAAAGAATCACATAACCAGATAAAAGCAGGAGAGAAAAACTAATAAGTAAAATTCCAAAGGAAAAGGGATAACAGTGTAGGAAGGGATCAGGGAGGAGGAGAAGAGAAACAGTGGGAACAGGGCCCCCTTAAAAAAAGAGTAAGATAAAGTAACCATAGAAGGAAAAAAAATCATACCTCAAAAAAAAAAAAACCAACTTGATATTAGACACAGACCAAGAAAAAATATTAATCTAACCCTCATAACTTTAAATATCTGCAGAGTGTTTGCATGTTGTCTCCATCCTCAGAATGTGAGTTTCTTTACAGAAACTGTTTTTATCTTTCTTTGAATCCACAGTACTTAGTATTGCTTTGTACATAGTGAGTACTTGATAAATATTTGTTTTTGACTGACAAAAAAAACCCAACTATACCTTATTTCAATCCCTCACCTCCAATCACCCCCATTAGGAAAAAAAGCCCTTGTAAGAAATATTCACTGTCAAGCAAAACAAATGACCACATTAGCTGTGCCTGAAAATCTATTTCTTCTTCTTAACTTGAATAGATGACATCGCTGTCAGGAGGTGGGGAGCTTCATGACTGGTCTGCTGGAATTGTGGGTGGTTTATGCACTGATCAGGGTGCTGAAGTCTTTCAAAGTTGTCTTTATGGTGTTGTTGCTGTTTAAATTATCCTCCTGATTCTTATTCATTCTCCTTTAACTCATATAAATCTTCCAGTTCGTCTGAAATCACCCCTTTCATAATTTGTATGGCTCAATAATATTTCATCACATTAAATTGTGAGCTCCTTGAAGGCAGGTACCATATTTTGTCTCTTTTTTTGTATCTCTAAGGCTTTGTAGAATGCCTTACATGTAGTAGGTACTCAATAAATGCTTACTGACTTGGGAAGTACATTGAATAAGCTAGAGCCTGAACCACCTTAGTGATACTACCCAGCACCACCGCTGCATCTTCCAAGGAGGTAATGGTAGCTTTGAGGGAATTAGGAAAGGGAACTCAAATGGACCCGCCGCACTGTCACCCTCCACCTCCTCATCCTTCCCCCCACCCCAGCATTCCCTGAAGTTAACCAGTCTTCCCATTCCCCTTCAAGTATCCTCCTATTCCTATTTCCTCCATCTAGGGAGAAGGAAGGTGAGGGAGAGAGGTTGGGTGGGATTATGTGCCTGCCCATTTCTGATTCCCCTCTTAATTTTAACTCCATTAATCTTGTTTGTGCAAAAAAAAAATGTAACTTTATGTAATCAAAAGCGTCCATTTTATCTTTTGTAATCTTCTATATCTCGTTTGGTCATAAATTCTTCCCCTATTCACTGATCTGAAAGATAATTTTTTTCCCTTACTCTTTTTTAGGATGTGACCCTTTATATCTAAGTCATTAGAGTATCTATCTAGAACTTATCTCACTAAATAATATAATACAGTTCCTTTGCTTTCCAGTTTTCCTAGCAATTTTTTTTAATAGTGGCTCCAGGACAAGTTAGAATTAGGAATTGAGGAAATAGAGAAAGAAAGCTAGGTAACTCAATGGATTGCCACTGGACCTGGAGTTAGGAATACCTGAGCTCAAATCCAGCCTCAGACAGTAGTTGGGTGACTTTGGGCAAGTCACTTGACTTTTTTTTTGCCTCAGTTTTCTCAAGATAAAATGGGGCTAATCAAAGTACCTACCTTGAGCTTAGCATAGTATCTGGCACACAGCAGGCACTACATAAATTCTTATTCTTTTCTCTCTACCCCTTCATTTGGACACAGGACAATAAAACAAATAGCCATGCATTAGTGTTCCCCTTTGCACATACCAAACACACATCCTCTAGATTCATAAAGGAACCATCCTGGCATTCTTGAACTAGATAATTTGGTCCCCCTCAAATATATGGGAGACTTTGTCAAATGGCTTCCTGAAATAAAAATACCCTTTGAGACCCCCATTAGAATTTAAAGTCTTTGTAGGTAAGGACTGTTTTTGCCTTTCTTTGAATTTCTAGAGCTTAATGCAGTACTTGGTGATAAATGCTTGTTAGCTGATTGATTAATCAGTCCGATAGTTCTCTTGAAAAAAGAAATTAGGAGAAATTTAATGACTTTACAATCACTTTTACTTTGTATAATAATGTTCAATTATCAGAACATTTTCAAATACATTTTCTCATTTAAACTTCATAATGACTTTGTGAGGAAGGCAAAGTGAGACTTAGAAAGACTGTAATTTGCTCCAGGTTGCAACTAGCAAGTAACAGAGCTGAGATTAAACAAGAGTTACTATCTCCTAAATCAATACGGTTTCTGCTCACCCCACCCTCAGTTTCCCTCTTCCCCATAAGGTTTTCAAGTGAAAAGACTGTTTTCAAAGTTTAAAAAAGCATTATTAATGTCTTTTACGTTTTAAACCATTTTCCATTGTACTATATCTTCCTCCCCACCCCGCAAGTCTCCTTAAAAAATTTTACTCTAACACAGAATATCTTTGATTAATAACCAATCAAGACAACAATGGTGTCTGATAACATATGAAATATTCCTGATCTATAGTCTCCCACCTCTCTACTGAGAAGAGAAAATGTGTCTTATCATCTTCTCTCTAGAACCAGGATTTATCATTACAATTAATCAGAGTTTGGTTACTTTTAGTGTTTTCATTTGCTATGTAAATTACTGCACATATTATTTTCCTACTTCTGTTATCTTCACTCTGCACTAATTCATATAGATCTTCATATGTTTCTTTGAAGTCTTAATGTTCTTTTGTCTTACAGTAACAATCCAAATATCATAATTTGTTCATTCATTCCACAGTTGAGGGGTTCCTATTTATTTCCAATTTTTTTTTGCTAACTCAAAGAGTGATGTCATAAATGTTTTGTTGTATGTGACGCCTTTATTTTCCCCCATAATTGTCCCCCTTGGGGGTATATGCCCAGTTATGAGGACTGCTGGGTCAAAGGAAATAGTAGTTCAGAAGTGACTTTTCTCAAATAATTTCAAATTCTTTCCCAAAGAAGTTGACCAATTCATGGTTCTTTTATGAATATATCAATGTATGTCTTTCCACAGCCCTTTCAACATTAACTATATCTAGTTGTTATCTTTGCCAATTTGTAGGGTTTTAGATGTGACCCCAGGTTGTTTTGTTTTAGTGCTCTACTTTTTCACTTTTTCATGATTACTGATTATTTATTTGTATTTATTCTTTTGAAAACTGTTCCTAGTCTTTGCCCATTAATCTGTAGTCTAATAACTTTTGGTTATATATTTGTGTCTACATGTAACACATCTTGCTCTGGACAACCAACAGAGCAATAGTGTCTAACAACATATGCAACTTTCTGCCCTCAGAATATATCTCCCTTGTTACTCCCTTCCTGAGGACTTTTTAGGATCCTAGATTTAGAGCTGGAAAGAATTGGAAGTCACCTAATCCAACACATTAATTTTACAAATTAAGAATCTGAAACCTAGGGAGTTCTAATAATTTTATTCTATGTCACACAGGCAGTAAGGAGGGAACTATGTTTCATTTTCTCTTCTTTGGGACCATAATAGGATTTTTCAATTACTCCAAGTTGGACTTCCTTTTAGTGATCTTTTTCTTTATATTATTATAGTTGGGCATATTGGGTTTTTTTCTGGTTCTGCTTATTTTGCTCTGCATCAGTTCATATAAATCTTCTTGGGCTCTTGGGTTTCTTTGGAATTCTTAGGTATAGAGTATTAATGCGTAATGACAGTGATTTAGTTTGTTTTTCTTATTGATGTTATCACTAACATTTGCTAAAATTTTATCCAGTACCTCTTAATTTTTTCTACCACTTTCCTTCCAAAGGACAATGTGACTGAAGGATAAAGAATCTCTTGTAAACAGTTTCCTCAGTAAAGAAGAATCAACAAATTAATTTTGTGTTTGCTATTTTCTTTTCATCCTTGATGACTCTATTATATCTCCCCTCTCCCCATTCTCTGATAAGCTGCTGTGACTTTACAATTTAAGGAATCTTTTGTTATTTGGCTTTGGTTCCTTGTAAGTTCTTGTCATCTAATTTTTCTTACATTTATCCAGCCCAAAAAACCATATAGACTTTCCTTTTTAAAAATTTTTTTCCTACTTAGGCAATCTTTCCATTGGTTTGTGAGAGACTTCCTTTTTCTCTACTATACCTCTTACTTTGCTATTTCATCATTTAAGGTTCTGTTTGAGTATCTGACCTCATTCTTGGCACATATTTTTCAATAAGATAGTTTCAACTATTTTGCAGGAACTTTCAATAGTTGGCTTTGTTTCTAAAGTTGAACAAGGCAGCATTCTCCACCAGCATCCTTGAAAAGTCAGGTGAAAATGAGGAAGGTCTCCACTATATTGGTAGACCTCCCCACTCCAACTCTTGCATTAAACTCATAGGAGAATATGAACAAAGTCATATCTCCGATTGCCTGTTAGACATCTCAAATGGGATATCCCATAACATCTTAAACTCAACATGTCCTAAGTTGAACCCATTATCTTTCCCTCCAAATTCTACCTCTTCCTAATCTCCCTAGTCCTGTAGAGGACATCACTATCTTCCCAGTCACCAAGACTTGAAACCTACGGGTCATCCTCAAGTCCTTTCTCTCACTCCCACATTCAATCATTTAAGTCCTGTCATTTCTACAGCTCTAGTATATACCTGTCCCTCCTCTGACACTGCCACCACTTATGGGGAGGGGCAAGGTTCTTATCATTTCACATCTGACTATTTCAATAGCCTGCTGTTTGGTCTTCTTGCCCAAGTTTTCCCTCATCCCACTCCATCTTCCATCTAGGTGTCAAATTCATCTTCTTAAAATTCAGGCCTGACCATGCTGCTTTTCCCTCCATTCAATAAAATCCAGTGACTCCCTATTGCCTCCAGGATAAAATATAACAATATATAAAATATAAAAAATAATAAAATAATTTATAATAAAAATAATAAAATCATCTGCTTTTAAAGCCCTTCGTAACCTTGGCATTTCCTACCTTTCCCATCTGTCTTTCCAATCTATGCCTTACCCTCTTCAATCCATTTTTCTCCTTACTGTTCCTTGAATATGACACTCCATCTGTTAACTTTCAGTGTTTTCACTATCCTCCATGCCTGAAACACTTTCTTTTCTCATATCTACCTGCCTTCCAGCTTCCTTGGCTTCCTTAAAGGCTCAGCTAAAGTCCAACCTTCTGCAGGAATTCTTTCCCATTCCTCTTTAATCTCAGTGCTTTCCCTCTGAGTCTGCCCCCAATGTATTCTTTTTTTTTTTTTTGAGGCAATCAGGGTTAAGTGACTTATCCAGGGTCACACAGCTAGTAAGTGTCTGAGATCAAATTTGAACTCAGGTCTTCCTAACTCTAGGGTTAGTGCTCTATCCACTGAGCCCACCTAGCTACTCCCAACTTATTCTTTATATTTCTTCTTTTACATAGACATTTCTATGTGGTCTCCTTTATTAGAATGTGATCTTGAGACCAGAGACTGTTGGGGTTTTTTTTGCCTTTCTTTGTACCCCCAGTGTTTAGAACAGTGCCTGGCACATAGCAGGCACTTAATAAATGCTAACTGACTGACTTCAAGATCCTCAGTCATGGATAGGCTGTGAGTTCGATCATTGGAGGGCACATCTAAATTGGTGTGATCCATTTGAGCATTTACATTCAACAAATATTTATGAAGCATTTTTGATTTATAAGACACTCTGGTGTTGGGGGTTGTAAAGGTGAAAAAAGCGACATAGTCTAAGCCCTCAGGGAACTTACAATCTAGTAGGGAAGATAACATATTTACATGGAACACATTTTAGCGTGCTGCCTCATCTCTCTCTCTCTCTCCTCAAATCAGGTTGGGAGTTGGGGGAGAACAGATAATCATAGTCAACCCTGTTTGCTTCAGTTTCTTATTCTATAAAATGAATTGGAGAAGGAAATGGGAAACCAGTCAGGTATCTTTGCCAAGAAAACTCCAAAAGGGGTCACAAAGGGTCAGATACAACTGAAAACAACTAAATGTTAGTTATTGTAATTATTATTATTATTAAAAAAGGAAACCAGTTATATTAAGATACATTTATCAAATATGAAAAAAAGAAATTCTTAGATCCCAGGTTAAGAGCCTCTGTAAAGACTAAGAAATCATAATAGGTTTAGTATTTATGCCTTTTTTTATGAGGTAGCATTTATTCGCTTATCTGTCACATACTAATAGCAGTAAATGCTGAATTCAGGATCCAAGTATGTTTGTCTGTTTCTGTGAGAATTAGGATCCAATATGCCAAGGTTACATCAATAGGCTTTACTGAAATATAAGTTTAAGGAGATAGAGTTTGCCATTAGAACAGGGCTAACAAGCTGGTTTCTAATTTGTGTGTGAATCCATATTGTTCTGGATAATAAATTCCTGCTACCCCAGAGAAAGATGGAACAGGGGACAAATGGTAAAAGACTCATGGAGAACCTCCTACTTACTTAGCACTTCTACCTGTTGGGGGAAAGTACAAACTGCCAGGGTAAGTGTTGCACTGCCAGATAACAGATCCTTTTCTCTCTATGGGATAAGATGATTATCTACAAACCTTGGTTGTGAAACACCCAGCTTTTGGGGTATACTACTCCAAAAAAGAATTACTATAAAGGCAGAGGAGTGTTCCAGACAAAGTGTTTTAAGAAACTTGAGAAGTGATTACTTTCATTTGAGGTAGGAAGGGTAGGTAGAAAAATGAAGGAAGTGTGTGTTTGTCCTTTGCTGTCGAAGAAGACCATGTCATCAGAGAAATAATGACATGACTTGGACTTGACTTTGTTTTGAGTGAGGGAGGGCTGTGCAAGGTCACCAGCCTCACTTCTCCTCCAGAGCCATCTGGATCCAGTGACCAAATATTCATCAGGATGACTGGCCAATAAGTAGGCTGGAATCACCAGGGTATTTATACATTGGTATCATCTAGGTGTCAAAGTGGATAGAGTGCCTGGTCTGGAGTCAGGAAAACTTTTCCAGGGTTCAAATCCAGACTCAGACATTAACTAACTGTATGACCCTGGACAAATAACTTCGCCCTGTTTGCCTCAGTTTCCTCATCTGTAAAATGATCTGGAAAAGAAAATGGCAAATCACTGGAGTATTGTTGCTAAGAAAACCCCAAATGAAATCATGAAGAATCAGACAAGACTGAAAAACTACTGAATATCAACAATAAATCATGATTATACTGTTTGATAGGAGAACATTCTTTTATCTCCTGCTTCTTAGTTTCAGATACAGACTCACCCACAAAATGATACACATGCACCTATCTCCCGAGGTTTTTTTTTGAGGGTTTTCTTCCAAAGTGGTCCAGCAGTGATGGGTGGAAAAGTGGACAGAAAAGTGGAAAGGAAAAAAGGCAGAAGAAGATTCTTTTTCCTTCATATACACTTTGTTTTATAACTTTTGAATTCACTTACGATACAGTATCCCCTCTCTGTGATATTATCTTTCACCGATGAGACAACTCCTTAAGAGCAGAGACCCCTGTCTTCTCTACAGTATGTTTCATCTAGTAGGCTCTTAATAATGTGCTCCAGATGACAGCATATTCAGTTAGTGTACTCTACACCTCAGCTCTGACTGATGGTCCTTTTTCTAACACTTAACCAGGTAAAAGATGAGGAAGAGGTATCTTTTCCTGGAAACCATATCCTACCTTTTCATGAGCAACAGAGACCTTTCAGCAAAGCCTGATTTTTCTGGAGTACTTCATGCAAACTGAGCACACATACCACCAAGAGGATCTGACAATTATCCAAGGTTACCCTTAAATCGTTGGATTAAGTTGTTAGGGATATTATTACATAGAAGTTCATCCACAGGGAACTACCTCCTACATAAGTACTGTCTATGACTCAGAACTAAGTTCAGCATATTGCCCTTCCTTATGGGTCCTAAAGAGATTTTTTTTTTTAAATCACTCATTTGTCTTCTCCAAAACCCTTCCATTACCATAACATCTCCGTATAATTAAATTTCCGAATTCTCACCACTTGGCCGAATTCGAAGGACTTCCGATTTCCTTGCACCATTCCAGCTGCGTCTCATTTTCCAGATCAGCTGGTTTATAGCTGAGCCCCATTACCCCCATTATTTTGTAGGAACTTACCACCCACAGAGATTATACAGGGCTCAGCTTGTCGGTGGTTCCTGTCCTTCGGCTCTCTTGGCTAAATCAGCCCGGTAACTTATTGAAAGAAAGCCCAGGAAAGGTTCCCCAAGTGTCCTCACCCCCCTGGCCCCCCAAATCTGACAACAGTGCCACGGTTTACATCTTTTCTGATTGTCACGTCTGCTTCTTGACCTCTGTGAAAGGACTGAGTTGGGGTTTCTAGGGATGAGAATTGTTTTTACCTCCCCAGACAAAGACCCCCGGCTGGCAAATCCTTGGGCCAGGGAGGCCAGCCTCGGTGCCCCCGGGGGCTGGTCCAGGCTGGCGGGTCCACCGGAGGAGTGGAGGGACTCCCCCCGCCGCGGGAAGGAGCTGGGAATGCGAGGGAGGGCTGGGAAGAAGGCGGAGGGACTCGGGAGCTGGGACTGGACTTCCTCTCCCAATTCCGGAACTGTGCGCCGGGAGAGGCAGAGACGCGGAAACCCAACCTGCTCCTCCGGTGGGAGCCGCCTGTCCTAGCCGGCCGCGGGGAGGAGCCGGGCTCGGGAGCGCACGCCGCCCAGGGACGCGCGCTGGGCTCGGGGCTGCGGCGGCCGCTGCCCGTGCCTCCGCTTCCCGGGCGCCGTGGCGCCCCCTGCTCTTTCCTGGGGATCCCCGGGGGGCACAGCTGCCAGCGCCAGCCCCAGCCGCGCTCCCCCCTCCCCAGGCAGCGGGCACCCACGCGCGGCTGCGGTCCCGGAGCCAGCCCGCACTTCGCCGTCTCCCGGAGCCCGCGGCCGCAGACGGGACGAAGGCGGTGAGAGGGAGGGAGGGCTGCAGGGGGCGGGCCGGGGCCAGGCCCGGGGGAGGGGGACGATGTGACCGGCGGGGCCGCTGGCGGGCGGGCCGGGGGCGGAGCCGTGCGGAGCCGCGGGATTCCGGGCCGAGGGAGCGGGCAGCCCCGACGGGCCGCAGCGGGAGGCGCGGAAGATGTGGCTGAAGCCGGAGGAGGTGCTGCTCAAGAACGCCCTGAAGCTCTGGGTCACCCACAAGAGCAGCTGCTACTTCATCCTGCAGCGCCGGAGGGGCCACGGGGAAGGCGGCGGCCGCTTCACGGGTCAGTGGCGCCAGCCCAGGTGCCCCTCGGGGCTCGGGGGACAAGGGACGGACCGCCGGGCAGGGCCCCCGGGGAGGGTCGAGGGGAGGGAGGCGAGCCTCGGCTTGGGGACAAAAGGAAGGGGCAGCTTTGGAGGTCAGGAGAGGGAGCCGACGGCGGAGCCCGGAGCCTTCGACCCCCTGGAGGCTCCCCCGCCTTGGGCTGCTGGGCAGAGCCGGGCAGGAGGGATGTTGAAGCTCCTAGGCTGGCCCTGGTCAGCCACCTTGTAGTTGGGAGTTGTTGGGTTGGAGGTGAAGGAGTTGGCCCTTAGGATTTGGAATTTCCTTTCGAATTGCACTTGGTAAAACCCCTCTAGGCTACGGTGTGAGCGGTCCAGCCCGCGGAAGGTTGCGGGGTCAGAGCTGGGCGGCCCGACTTCATTAGAGAACCGCAGCACGAAAACTGCCTTTCGAGTAAACAAGAGTTTGATCGAGGGCCTGAGTTGGAGAGATTGGCTTTGTGCAGAAAGAACCAGGAAACTGTGTTTCCACCTGGGCAGGTGCGGGAAGATAACCCTCGGGGATGGAGCGTGTGCAGTCCTCCCTAGGGCCATCCTTTGAGGAAGCTCGGGTTGGCATCTGGGAAAGGGTAACCCAGGTTCCAGGTGGGTGCTTAAGGATCCTGTCTGGTTCAGCCCAGCCAGGAAAACAGAGGAATTAGGTTCACCTAAGAGGATTGTTAAACTTTTTTGTGTGGGTGGCTCTTGGGGGAGTCAGTAGCTCCAGACTTTCAGCTCTGTACGCTTCAATGCTAGAGGTACTTGTGGGGTTATCACAATAGCGAGGGAAGTGAAGCTGGAGGAGTTACTGTACTGTCATTTCTAAATCTAATCTTCCTGATTGCAAAATGAAACGGTTTAACTTTTTTTTTTTTTTGGCTTTGGTTTGCCCTAAGGGATGATCTGAGATAAAATTCTGGACTGCTAAAGGAGGAAAAAAATTCTCAATTAATACAATAGAAAGTAAACTCTTTGAGGATAGAACACGATTGTGTTGTTTTTTTTTAACTCCAGCATCTAGCACAAAACCTTGAATTCAGAAGGTGATTGCTAAATGTTTGTTGAACAAAGAGATACAGGTGTGTTAAGAAATGCCATATAAGAAACCAAGGGAATTGGTCAACAAGTTTCATCAGCTGGATATGACTGTGGGCGCAGCCGTGTACCAGGCGCAGTAGGGAATGCAGAAGTAGTATGAGGACTATAAAATATGTGAGGAAATGAGATGAAAAACTGTATGGTTGGAAAGTTTTGTGATATAGGTATTTAGAGAAAGGAGTTAGCCTTGTGGGTACTTTGCTTGTAGGGAGGGAGATGACTTAAACGGAGCCTCTAAAACTGAGTAGGAGTTGGATAGGTGGAGAAGATCAGGTATTGTAGATAGGGGAAAGGGACACTTTCCATATCATTGCTCATGCCATATGAGGGGGAGGGGTCAGTGGGAAGAATGATGTCTGAAGGAAGGGGATCAAGTTATTTTTGTTGGAACTTAAAGTTAGATGTTAGACAGAGGAGTTTAGACTTGCTAAAAAGAGCCATGAACAAGTAGGGGGAAGTGGATAGAGGGTCTGGCCTGGAAGACTCATCTTCCTGAGTTCAAATCCAGCCTCAGCCACTTATTAGCTCTGTAACCCCAGACAAGTCACTTTATCCTATTTGCTGTCAGTTTCCTCCTTTGTAAAATGAACTGGAGAAGGAAATGGCAAACCACTCCAGTCTGTTTGCTAAGAAAACCCAAATGGCATCACAGACAGTCAGACATGAACTGAAAAAATGACTGAAGAACCACAAAAATGAACCATTAGAGGGTCTTGAAGAAAGAAGTTCTTATCGTTATTCAGAATGAATTTAAGGAGACAGAAAAGATGAGATTTGGGATGATATCTTTAGGATATGTACTTGAATATTATCTTGGAGTTAAGTATGATAGCTCTTTTTAAAGATTGGTGTGTTGCTCAAGATTTGAGTTAGATGGAAAGTTGAAAGTATTCTTTTTTGAAAAAGAACTATTGGTCAGGGGTAGGGGAGGGAGTCTGTGAGACTTCTATTGACTTCTCAAGCTGTACAGCATTGAGCACATTATAGATTGTCCAGTAATAATTAATGATGGACTTAAAGCACTTTTGAAAGATTAAAACTTGGTTACATTCAGTATCGTTGAATCCATTACAGTGTTTCCCCAGGCCTGGGTCCTAATTGTTTCTTGATTATAATCAAGAGAACAGTGTAGTAAACCTCTTAACAAGTATAAGTGGTAGTATTCTCTGAGGAACGTAGATTTAGAGCTGGAAGGGACAGAGAAGTCATCTAGTTCATTCTTCACATATAAAAATGAGAAGACTGGGACCCCAAGAAATTGAGTGACTTTCCTACAGCTAATGTGGATCAGAGAAAGATCTGAATACACATCTGTCTGATTCCCAGTCCAGCACTCTATCTACCAAACCTCAGTTGTCCAAAACACACACACACACACACACACACACACACACACACACACACACACAATCCTAAAGAACAAAACAAATTAAAAAAAAAAAAACCCAGAGGCAGAGGGTGTTGAGGGTGTTGGCCCTAAGAATTGAAAGAACTCAGGTTTCCTGACTGTTTAATTTCCTAGGGACACAGTGTACCATGTTGACCTTAGTGATGGCACAGTGCTTTTCAGTTTCATGCCATTCACTTTTAGATAGGAGAACATGAAACAAGTTGCATTTGTTTTGTAGTTGGAGAGACCCTGAGTTATCAGGTCAGATTGTCCTTAAGGGAACCTCATGCTCTAACACAGATACGAGAAATATCACTGTTACGAAGGTTTAGGAAGTGATAAGAGTTTAATCTGGTAACTTTAGAGATTCTCAGAAAAGAAAGAAAACTCTGGATAAATTTTGAGTGAAATTCATTCTTATAAGCCCCCAAAATTTGGAGGGAGATATTTAGAAAAGTAAAATTTGAGAAGTTCCTTGACTTTTGCTGAAAATTGGGAGAGAAATAGACACAGTTACGGTAGTACTTTGGATAAAATATAAATAGAGAATTATGGACAAAGAAAACCCCCTTGTACTGTAGGTACTATCAGACTAGGGGTAACTAAGTGGCCTGAATTCAGGAAAACCTGAGTTCAAATTTGGCCTCAAACACTTACTAGCTGTGTGACCCTGGGTATTTAACTGTGTTTGCCTCAGTTTCCTAATCTGTAGAATGAGCTAGAGAAGAAAATGGCAAATCACTCCAGTATCTTTGCAAAGAAAACCCTGAATGGGGTCATGAAGAGTCAACTATGACCAAAGACCTGACTTTTAGTACTGATTCTGCCACTAACTTCCTGTGATCTTGGACAAAGCAAGCTTCTATAAGCTTCAGTTTCTCATCTGTAAAATGAGAGGGGGGGAATGAGATAGTCTCTTAGGTTCCTTTTAGGCCCAGTCCTATAAGACTTAATTTTTATATGGTGCTGAATGTTACTGAGGGATTATGGTGGGAAAGAGAAGACAGTGTAGCCAGAGCAGGAGTACTGACCTGGAATGGTAGGGGAAAATGATGGGAATGGAGATCAAATAACAAAGAATGAAAGAGTTTGGGAGAAGGTCTAGGGAGAAACAGAGATAAAAGATTATGAACATATTAAGAGTTCTTGAGCATGGAAGCAGAACACTTGTGGGGGATGGCCTACGGGTGATCATCCCATTCTTTTATAACCTTTACATTTTTAGAAAAGGGAGAAAAATGGCAAGTGCTGGGTAGGTGAAGATGTAGTAAACTTCATCCTTATTCTACTGTTTCTCAGGCAACAGAATAGGAAAACTCATCTTTACTCTCCAGGGTTTAGACTTCTTCCTAAATTTGAGGAATTAGAAGAGGTCAGCAATAGTCTTTTGTTCTTCCACCTTGGCACTCACTTTTGGGGGCAGGAGTGCTGTAGAGCCCCTAGGTGTCTGGGAAAGGGTGGAAACACTTCCCCCTCACCTCATTAAATATAAAAGAAGTAAGTTTAGCATAAAAGAGTCTGTTACCCTCCAGGTCAATGCTAAACTTCCTTGGAGGAGATTTCCAGAGTGCCAACCTTAACGATGTTGGTGTATCCAAAAGGAAATAACACCTGTGCAATATTAAGTTGGCCATGGTGCCAAGCACCTCGTTGGACCCTTAAGTAATTTTAAAATTCAGGCTGCCCTGGGACTATAGAATGTGCTGTGAATGAGCATTTTGGAGAAAATAGAGAAATTAGTAGATCATGATTTTCTTCTACCCCTCCCCTCTGGTTTACCACAACTATTTAAAGTTTCTTGTAAAAATAAAAGCATTCTATGCTCCTCTATCAGAGACCAGCTCTGCCCTTTTGAAGACTTTCTTGCCCTGTAGTGCTTTCAGTATCTACATTTCTGTTCCCTTTTGTAGCTTGATAATACAAATTGATCTTTGGGTTGTCTTCATTGTGTTCTTCAGAATGCTGACCCTTTGTTCCCAGTCTTGAATTTGATCATACTGAAAGGGGTCTGTGATCTCTTGAATTCAGGTATTCCCTCCAACAGTATAGGTCATAACCCATCTGTGCCTGCCCATCCTGTGGGAGTCTTATCCATGGCTTTCTATAAATTTTCCATATGGTGTCTAATCAATATTTTGGGTGCTATCCTTAACTTGTTTGGGTTTTGTAAGGATACCAGTGAAGCACCAATGGTTGTTCATTGGCCCTACATGACCACCTTATCGAATTTTGCTATTATACTTTTCTTTGAGACCTTTTTTTTATACTTCTTTATAATTTCTTGTTTTGAGCATGTCATGGTCATCTCCACTATTCACCTCAATTCTCTCATTAGTTTAGTATTCTAGACAACTTCATTGGAAAAAAAAACATTTTTATTAAGAAGATGGGCCCTCAGGTTACGGATTTATTTTGGTTGATTTTGCTTATTTATTGGTAATGGAGAGATTAATTTTTTGTGGGGAGAGTTGTATTGATATTGATACAGATAGAAACAAGAAAAAAGGGGAAAAGAGTAAGAGCATCAGTGAGGGTTTTTTTTTAAGATTGCAGAAGAGAACAGGTGATTCAGAGGAAAATAGAGACATGGGCAACAGCTTCGAAACCAAGTTGCTGAATTTATATCTACTTTTAAAGAAAGAGAGGCCAAACTCTGTGTGGTTAGAGATTTGTGGTATCACGTGTACCTCTGCTCTGTTCTTTGTATGTGAAAATGTTCATGTTTGCAGGTGTTTGTCAAGTTCAGTATATAAAAATAATTAAAATTAAAATAGGAATAACACGGGCCTTTGATTCAAGAAAAAGCTTGGGCTCCTTGAAGGAACTTGCAACTTCCCAAAGGCAATACAGCTCTCTCTTTCTCTTGTTTAATTCTGAAACCAACTCCTTTAATCAATATGATTTCCAATAAATTAAGACCAAGCTTGTTGTAATTTAAACCAGTGGTGCCAAACTCAAATAGGAATGAAGGCTACTAAATCATACATAAGAATCCCCATAGGCCACAGATTGATATAGTTTTAAAATGTAATACTGTCTATGTTTTATTGTATTTCTGTTTATTTTAAGTATGTCCATGTTACATTTTAATCTGGTTCAGCACCACCTCCTCCCCACCTTCAAGTGTTGTGGGCTACATGTTTGACCCCTCTGATATTGATTTCTTAAGCATTTTAAAAAATGTGGCAAAATGACATTGAGTGGAAAAGTAATAATGAGAGAAGAGGCTTGGGGACTGAGTCCTAACCTCCTGTACACACTGGCTTTACTGTGTTACCCTGGGTAAGTCACTCATACTCTCAGTGCCTCAGGTTATTCTCTCAGACTATTAATTGCCCACCAGCTGCAAATGGAGTAGAAACAAGGGCAAGAAATTCCCTACGTTCATGATTTAAATCACAGGTCTTTCTGGACTGATCAAATCATCCCTGGGCCCTACAATAGGACTTTCTTACACATGACATATTGCATTTCATTTGAGTGTTGTAAGAGTAATGTATTCACAATTATCTAATAAAACACTTCATTCATTGATTTTCTCAGTTAATCAATCTTCTTGCAGCATTTAACATGGTTGACCCTTCTTTCCTAAGTACACACAGCTCTTGGTGTTTTCCTGATGCTGCTTTCTCCTGGTTCTCCTCTTCCTCAGACTTTCTTGTCTTGCCCCTCTAATTAGGGGTGGACCCTCAGTTTCTATCGTGGACTCTCTTCTGTTCTCCTAATAAGCATTCAGTGACTTTGTCAGTTCTGTGTAAAGACTTTGAAATACATAAATCTGACCTTAGTCTCTCTCTTGAGGATATTTTCAACTATATGTCCCATTGATATCAGCAGGAAAACCTCAATACATCCAAAACAGAACTCTGTCTCTTCTCCTGCCCTCCAACCTACCCTATTCCATATTTCTTGATTTCTGTGAGTGGCACTACCACCTTTCCAGTCATTCATGCTTGGCTCTTCTCTTTGCCTCAGTTCAGTCAGTCACCAAGTCTTGTTGATTTCATTTCCACAGCACTCTCATGTGTTTGCTTTCCTTCACTTACATGGCAACTGCCTTTGTTTTGTTCCTTATTACATCTCTCCTGGATTGTTAAAATAGCTTCTTAATTGGCTTCCCTTTCTCTAGACTCTTCTCTTCAATCCGTCTCTCCCCACAGTTGCCAAATATTCCTAAAGCTCAGTCACTTCCCTTCTCAATAATTTCTAGAGGTTCCCTGTTGTCTCTAGGGTACAATGCAGACTCCTCATTTCTTCATTACAAGTCTCTAATCTGACTCCAGCCCACCTTTCCAGATTTCTTACGCAGTATTTCTCTTTATGCACTCATGATTTCCGGCCGAACTGGACAATTTGCTGTTGCTCATGCATGACGTTCCAACTTTTATCACTCTATCACTGCACTGCCAGGAATGCACTCCCTCTCCATTTTTGCTTTTTCGAATATCTAGTTGTTTTTTTTCAAAGCTCTGCTCATACTCAGTCTCTTATGTGAGAATTTTGCTTATCTTTTCCCACCCGCCTCAGATGCTAGTGCCTCCCTCTTAATATTACTTTGTATTTACTTTCTTACTATTCTTAATAATCTGTGAACGTGGTGTTCCTCTCACCCCAGTAGAAAGTAAGCTCTTTGAGGTCACTGCCTCAAAGCTTTTTTGATTTTGTCTTTGTTTCCCCAGCCTGGCATAATATCTATGATACAGGTGGTTGTTGTTTGTCCTTTGTTTTCAGACGATCAAAGGCACCTGACTCTTTGCCTTTACATCATATAGGTACGTATTAAACAGGCATGTCAAAACTGCTTGTTTGTTTGATTAATTTATGCTAGTAATATAATAGTAATGTAGATTTTGAGCTGGGAAGAATATTAGAGGTTTTCTAGCCAGACCTCTCATTTACTTGATGATGAAATTGAGACCAGATTTCTATAAGCAACACACACACACACACACACACACACACACACACGGACTAGTCCTCTGATCTCTTATTCAATACTCTGTCCACTGTACCACACACTGAGTTGATGGTTGTTGATTTCATTGTATGCCCTCAGGCACATAACATTTCCAAAGAGAAATCTTTTATTGTAGGGTTGGGTCATCAGGCTTATTTGCCATGCTTGTGATAATCATAAGATAACAAACCACAATGAAGTTAATTCTGTCTTGATAATTATCTTTTTTTGAACCATCTGTTGCAGAAGATGAAGAAATTGAGAAATGGACTGATAGCTAGTTTGGAAGACCTTTTCAGGTATACCTTTCTTTGATGGGTCTGTGATACTAATGATAAGTATGCTCCTTTAATGTCATGCATGGTATCTTCCTCATCGTGTGGGTGTTTTGCCCATGTTTTCTTATGATTCTTCTACAGAAGCTCCCTCCAATGTGCTGAGAGCCTTCCTCTAGGTCTCTTGACATTGTAAATCTACCAGAGGAGCACACAGACTTTGCATCACTTATCCTTTAGTCTGGAGCGTTCAGATGAGTTTCAATATTTACTCTTCCATCTTGGCTCCATCCTTCACACTTATTCCTTAGTCTGGCTGCGCTTCTATCTCAACCACCTTTTGCATTTATATATCCCTCTGGTAGAAGTTTCACTAATTGTTCTGCAGCGTTCTTCATTAGTTATGTGCATCAGGCTTCTCATGCTCATTATGTGCCTCTCCAGTGACTTTTGGGAGACCACCAACTCTAAATCTTTGGTGACTATGGTATTCCATTATTGCTAGCCACCTAGAATCACCAGAAGAATATTAATGTTAAAAAGGTGGACCTTTCTACTATACGATTTTCCAAAGGCAGTCAATCTAGCGTTCTTTCTTTCTCTTATTCAATTCTGGGGCCACTGTCTGTACAAGACAGATGGATTGATATATCTACTCTGTGGTTCACCTGTCCAATTGCAATCTCCTATTCTGGGCAAGTAGATACTCTTCATTCACTTGGATTTTTTCTCTGTAGATAATTAAGGTGAAATCTTCTATGTGATTATGTGTTCCAGGGCTAGATTTAATCAGCATAATATTGTCTGCAAAAAGAAGCATCTGGAGAGCCTCAGTATCTATAGGGAATTATTTTATTTGGACTGTTCTGGACAGCTTCCATGACAGTGGCAAATATCTTTTGGCAAATGCGTCTTCCTTGTTTTATACCTAGATTGATATTAAAAAGCAGAGAGTTGTTGAATAAACTTATCTCTATTATGTCTTTCAGGGAATGTCATATGATTTTAATATGGGCATGGGTGATATAGTAGGGTTGGAAATGTGTAGGTGGCTAAAGATTTTAAAGATATGTAGGTGTTCAGGAACAGCTCAGTATTTGAAGACCTGTAGTCTTTTAAATTCTAAAGGGGTCAATGGATGAGCAGAGAAAGCTTCCTTTAGTATTGCTAACCTAGGGGTGCTTCTGTTTTTGTATTCTGGTGGCCAAAGGACTACTTTAAAAAAAAAATGAAACAGATGACTCTTCCATTTCTGGCACAAACATTTTCCATAATTATTTTTGTATATTAACAACACAATTAAATAGCATTCTGCATATTTGAGTGACCCCTGAAATTGGGAGAGACCTATCACTGCAGAATAAGCATTGTTACAATAATAGCTCATATTTCCATAAGACTTAAAGGGGTGATTGCAATAGATGATTTCATTTTATCCCTATTGTAACCCTGTAGTACAAATGGTACTGACCCAGTTTTACAGATGAGGAAACTCAAGAAGTGGAGGGACCTGCCCAACGTCACAGCACTTGTAAGTGGTAGACCTAGGGTATGAACTCTGACTCGGAATCCAACTTTCCCATTTCTTTATGCTTCCTGCCATAAGGAAAATTCACAGTTTTGGAGTTAGAATTGAGAAAGATTTTTTTCCCCAGTTGTGATGTTGGAAGTTGTGTTTTGGTTTATAATTTATGGAATTCAGACAGCATAAGGTGTGCAGGAGCCTGTTGTATCTGTTATTTGGAGATGCCCCGTTCTAGCTCTGCTTAACTTTATTTAGCATCAGGGTAATCATCATCATCATAATGATTCTTATTAATAAGAATAGAAATTTGCGTAGTACTTTAAGGTTAGTTGAAGCAAAAATGCGCCTTATCTCATTTGAATTCCCCAACAACCTTATGAGACTAGTTACTAAAGGTTCAAGTAGTGTCGTTCCCATTTTACAGCTGAGGAAACTGAGGCTCAAAGAGGTTAAGTAATTTGCCCATGGTTATATAGTTCATGTGTGAGGAAAAAATTAAGTCCAAATGTTGCTAGCTCTAGCTCTAGCTTTCTATCCCTTATGCCTTCTGTTCCTCATAGAGTAATTTGTGTTCTGTGCCAAGAGACACACATTCTTTGAGCTAACTGGTGATAAAGTAGTGCCAGTAATTTCAAAGAAAACCAGAATCATTTCCCCAATAGACTTAACAGCCATAAGTTTTGCTTATTACCCATCACCAGTTCAATCTGAAATTTATCAATTCTTGTTCTCTACCTCTTATCCTATAGGAGGTATGCAGTGCATGAAAGCAAAACAATACACTTTAAATATATTATCTCCTCCAAGGTCTATTCTGGCTGTTCTAGAAAAAGAGTGACTAATACATTGTGGGCACTCGATAAATACTGATGAAAAACAACCTTAAGCCTAGGCTTCTTTTGTTTTTAAAATCAAATTCCTCTGTATTTCTTTGTCCTTTTTGTGTCTCTTATTTAAAAAGCTTCTTGCCACTAAGAAAATTACTTGTGGATAGATTGAGTTGAAAAATAATAGAAAAAAAAGTATATGGGTACCTTAGAAATTGTGACATTCAACTTTATTTTATTTTTTTTAGTACAACGTACTGATTTTCTATTGGTCAGCCTGATGGTAAAATAATATTGGATTTAGAGTCAGACTTGACTGTGTTACTACTGTGTAATGTTATGGAAAAATCACAAGCTCTCTGAGCAGATTTCTTGTCTGCCAAATAAGGGGATTTAAACTAGTTTTTCTCTCTGGATTCCCTTCTAGTGCTAATTTCTATGATTTAAGTTTCTCTATCATTGCCCTTTTCCTTAATACATTGAGTTCAACTGCTCCTTCAAAGTCTGGCTTAGCTTTGGGAGCGGGAAGATATTTTAGTAACAAATAGGGAAAGTTGAAGGCATGAGACAAAGGAGTCTAGTAAGCTTGTTTGACACAATTAAAGGAACCAAATTAGATAATATGATTTAAGAGGAGATAGTTGAATCCATGACAGCCTCAGTTAACAAATTACTCTTCAAAAAAATTAGGTCTTCTTTTCATCTGCAGTGGAAAGGTAATGTCATCAGAAGATGATACTGGGTTGCGTGTGTGTGTGTGTGTGTGCGCCAAGATGTTTTTCCTTTTTGTACCTATTTAATATTCAGTAAGATAAACACTATGTGGAAGACAAGGGTACAGTATAATTATTTAGAGGATTTTCTCCTGTTGCTCCTGTGCAAAATATTCTCCAAAAAAGATAATATATCTTTAAAAAAAACTTAATATGCAATATGTCCTCCCTCTGTTACATCACTTTTTAAAGTACAGTTTGGCATTGAGTTCACAAAATTTTTGATACGTATTCTTTAGCTTTTTTTCTCATGAAACTACTATTTATTTTTGACAAAATCCATTTTCTTAAGACTAACCTTAACTATAGCCTGTTGGCTTTTGAAATTTCTAATAATTTTTCAAGAAATAATTTTTTTATTTTTATTTAATTATGTTTAAGAAACTTTCTCTCCAAACCCCTCTCTTGAAAAAAAAATAGAAAAAGACACTCTTGTAAGAAATATATGTAGTCAGATAAAAGAAATTCCTCCATGGGTCATGTCCAAAAATATTTGTCTCATTATGCTTCTTGAATCCATCACCTCTCTGTCAAGAGGTGCATAACGTTCTTTATCATTGGTCCATTGGAACTGTGTTTCACACCACCCATTTCCCAACTGTAGAACTTGCCATGGTGCATTTCTGTAAGGACATGGATGAGAATCACATAGGATGGACAGGCATGAATGGGTTTTGATCTGTATCACTGAAACACCCAAGTGGAAATGACAGATTCTAGTTGGAGCCTCTTCTAAGCCTCCAGGTCCTGAAGGGCTTTTTTTTTTTTTTTAAGTCCATTTGTGATTCCTTTCCCTGCTGCTTTTTTTGTACCACACTGCTTCCTATGGAATGGGGAAAGGCATTGGGAACTTGATTGTTAGATGAAAGCTGATACCCCAATGCCTAGAGAACTCTGATTATCACCACGTGATACCTCTATTTATACCGGGAATGCTAGCACTGTCATGAAAACCACTCATCCCTTCCTTTCTCTTCTTCTCCCCTTCCCTTCTTTCTCTTCCCCTCTCCTCCTTTTCCTTCCTCTTCCCTCCCCTTTCCTTTTTAGCCCTTCCCATTCACTATGGGGAAATCTATTCCTTGTTCTTTTTAAGCTTTCTGTGCTAGGAATACTTATCACCTCTGCTGACTTCTTCATGATACACAAGCTTCTGGGGTATATAGATCCCAAATAGAACCTATTCCCTGTCTGTGTATTTTTAAAAATTGAATTGTAATACTTTCAGGCATATTTTTGGGATATATTTATAGTAATTCCTATTAATATTAGTAATTATTTAAATATAGTTTATATAGCTTCCTTCATTACAAAACCCACAACAACATTTTTTTTTTCATTATTCTGGATTTGGGACTGTATTTAGGGTGGTTGAGATTACAAGGAATTGGAGCGATAGAATGATAGTTACAAATGTGTATTAGGTAAAACCAAAACTGATTAGGATAGATCAAGGGTAGAGAACCTACAGCCTCGAGGTCACATGTGGCCCTCTGGGTCCTCAAGCATAGGCCCTTTGACCAAATCCAAACTTCTCAAAAAAAAAATCCTCTCAATTAAAAGATTTGTTCTGTAAAACTTTGACTTCATCAATAGGCTGCACCCAAGGACCTAGAAGGCCACATGTGCCCTCAGTCAAGGCCACAGGTTCCCCTTGCCCTGGATAGGTCCTGTCAGAATGGCAGTACAAGCTTACTGACTCCAGTGAGCTGGCTTGCCTGCCAGAGACCACACATGGGCTGATGAGCATTGGTACAAGGATTCCTTGCTTGCTCGCATGTTTTCTGATGGTCATTTTTGAATTTCCTGCTGTAAGAGTCAGTGGCATGCTGCTCTTCTTTGAGGTAATTTATTTCTCTGCACTGTAGCCCCTACCCCACCACATACATCGTATACCAGAAGGAAAGAGGCTGGAGCCCTCATAACTTTCATGTGAGATAGCTGATCACTGTTTTTAGAATTAGGTCCTGGGATTTCCCCTCTATTTTGAACTTTGTTGTCTTAAATTATTCTCTTTACATCAATCCTGTCACACTAAGTGTATAATACTACTGTTATTTGGGGTGGTCTCTCCCAAGACAGAGGAGAAAATATGATTCATGAGCTGAGGGGTTAGGTAAGAATTTCAATGCTAACAATTATTTTTCCCTTTTAAGGTATCAAGTATGAAATTGTATGAATATCAAAACCACTAATATAGTATTTGAGGTGATATGAAAATAGGTTTAATTGTCTTTTTTGCTCTAACACTTCTGTGACTTTCCCCTTTATCCCAGGGGCAGGCTGCTTGGAAGAAGGATTATTTCATTTGTGTATTGGTATTCCCCAGCACCAAGTACAGTGCACTGCGTGGAGTAGACTCTTAAGAAATGCTAGTTGATTGATGGAACACCCTGGGCCAGTATTTATAGGTTCCGTCAGTATATTTCAAGATTAAAAATGTTATGTGGCTAAACTAGAGTAAGTATAGTAAGTGAAAAGGGGAAGTATGTTATCTGTTTGTGTGTACAAGATACATATATGTGTATATATGTATGTGGAGCAGCTAGGTGACTCAGTGGATAAAGTGCTGAGCCTGGAGTTGAGAATACTTATCTTCCTGAGTTCAAATCTGACCTCAACCACTTACTAGCTGTGTGATCCTGGACAAGTCACTTCACCCTGTTTGCCTCAGTTTCCTCATCTATAAAAGGAGCTGGAGAAGGAAATAGCGAACCATTCCAGTATCTTTGCCTAGAAAACTCAAATGATGTCACAAAAAGTTGGACATGATTAAAAATGACTGAACACGTTTTATATATATATATATGTGTGTGTGTGTGTACCCAATTTTAAGAAAATCTAGTATGATAAAGGCCCAAATGAATCTAAAAACAGATGTTAGACTTTTTGCGTTATAAAAAATAAAAAGTTCCGTGCAAAGTTCCTTTAAAAGGTGAGTTTTCCTAGTGCTTATAAAGTTATTTATTTACAAAAATTCGATAGCCTGCTTTGGGTTGACTGAGGTACCGTTGTATTGTTTAGGTTTATGGAGTGGGATGGGAAAGGTGGGACATGGGGTTAAGTAGCCAGAAAATAAGGGGTAGAAATCATTGCTCAGCACACAGGGAGTACTCAGGCTGAGAAAAGTAAATTTGCGATGCTGTGAGGTTTTCAAGATTACCAGAAAGGACTGAACTTGTGATTAGCAACAGTGAGAATGGTATGTCTCTGTTGCTTCCCATACTGTTTAGGCTTCTACCTGTCTTCTCACTACCTCTCATTTAGCTTTTATAATGTCTATCACATGTAGGGTGTGTCTTCACAGAGGCATTAAATCTGTTTCCAGAAGTGCCTCTAATGTTTCATATTTTTATTTACTTCTGTTTCCAGTGCATCTTTATTGAGAGGCATTATACCTTCCGTCTGCTGGGGAAAGAGCCTTTTGTTTTGCCCTGATAGGGGAACTGGTTTTAGAGATGTGATAATACTGTTTTGTCCTCTTCCTTTTTCTTCCCCTAGTGAATGCTTAATAAATGCTTGTTGACTTCTTGATCCCCACCTCCATTTCTGACTTATTTTCACAGATTGTAGTAATGAAAAACATTTTTAGCCTGTTATTCAAAAAAGAATAGGGAACTCTCAGTACTATAGCATTTTTCACTTTCATTCTGAAAACTTTTTTTCCTCAAATAAACATAATCATTAAAAGTACTTTGTCCCTTTTAACTCTGGACTTTTAGCAATTTGGAATTATGCCCCCAAACTCACTAAATTGTGCATGCCCTTTGACCCGCTGATCGTAGTACTGGCCTTATATTCTAAAGAGAGCAGAGGAAAAGGACTTCTACGTACAAGTATGTTTATGGCAATTCTTTGTGTTATAGCAAAGAACTAGAAACAGAGGTACCCATCCTTTGGGGAATGGCTGAAATAAAATTGGTATACAAATGTAATAGAATATTATCATGTAAGAAATTATTGAAGGGGTTGGTTTCTAAGAAATCTGGGAACATTCATATGAATTGTTTAAGAGTGAAGTGACAGAACCAAGTGCAAGATGTGTGTCTACAACAGCATTGTAAAGAGAAGCAACTTTGAAAGATTTAGGAACTCTGCCAGTGGAAAGACCGACTGATTCCGAGAACTCAGGATGAAGCATGCTGTGTACCTCCTGAGAGGTGAGGGACTCAAGATGCAGAGTAAGACACAGCTAGTGTGGGAATTTATTTGCTTGTCAATGTATATTTGTCATTAGGATTTTTTCTTCCACTGATTGAGATGGGAGTGAAAAGGGAGGATAGGGATAGGGTAGCAAAAAAAAGAAAGTCAGTCAAAAACAAACATTTATTAAGTGCTTACTTTGTGTGTGTGAAACTCTGCTAAACTCTGGGAGTATAAAAGAAAATCAAAACTAGCCCCTGCTCTCAAGGAGTTCACATTATAATAGAAGAGACAACATGCAAACAACTAAGTACATTCTCTCTCTCTCTGTCTCTCTCTCTCTCTCTCTCTCTCTCTCTCTCTCTCTCTCTCTCTCTCTCTCTCCCTCTCCCTCTCCCTCTCTCCCTCTCTCTCTCTCCCTCTCTCCCTCTCTCCCTCTCCCTCTCCCTCTCCCTCCCCCCCCCTCTCTCCTGTCTCTTTCTCTGTCTCTCTTTGTCTCTTTGTCTCTCTGTCTCTCTGTCTGTCTCTGTATCTCTCATTTCTTTATATAAAACAATTATGTACATTCTCTCACATATTATTTGCATTATACCATATATACACCATACTGTGTGTGTAGGAATTCCCATTTTATTTGGTATTTAAGTTCAGAATAAAAATAAAATAATTAAAAATAAACCTCCCACACAGATTTTAGACTTTTAACTTCACAATTTCTGGCACTTCCTTTGTTTGTCCAAGAATACAAATAATGTAATCTTTATGGAAGGAGTCTTTGTACCTGAATAACTGCATATTTCAACTTACATGAGCTTTTTGTTGCCAAAATACATTTTATATATTTGTTTTTGCCTTCCCTCCCCTTAACCATATGCTTTTAAAATGGAAATTGGCTAGAATATATTGTGGTTCCCTCAGTAAATAGCTTGTGTGTTTAGCACTGAGCAAGGCACAATTGAGCTGTACCAAAATATTGTTATAAAATAATCCCTGTCCTTGAGGAGTTTTTATTCTAATTGAGAAGATGTGTATTAAAGAGAATGATAGAAGGTACCAAACATTTAGGCTAAATATTAAATGCTATGGGAGATCATGAAAATCAGAGAATCATATAGTCAACAGTAGACTGAGAAGACTTTTTTATTTTCATGGTGACAGTAAAGATTCTATTATAACCAGAACATTATTCAGGGCCCTTCTCTCTCAATTAAAAATCTCATGAAGCCTTCCCAGTTCCTCCTAAGCCATGCCCTGGAGATGTGATAATTGTAGTACATCCCATCTTCAAGTCTACCCTGGAATCAACCCTTGTGAGCCATATGCTGAGTGGGGCTACACTTCTGCACTCCCCATCCTCTTTTTTTCCTGCTGAGGAAAAGTGCATTTCATGCTCTATTTTCTGCACCCAGGGTCATTGCCTTTTCATTTGGATGATTACAGTCATCATATTTCTTTTGGCTCCTCTTTACTCTGCATCAGTTCATAGAAATTTTCCTGTGTTTTTCTGAATTCTTCAGATTTGTCATCTATTACTGTGTGCATATACATATGCCACGTCTTGTTTAGCTGTTCCCCAGTCAAGGGTAGCTCCTTTGTTTCTGGTTATTTTTGTTGTTGCTTCCACAAAACATATGGCTAGGAATAGTTTAGTAGTGAGATACAGTGCACAGTACACAGGTTTGAAGAGAACACTGGCTTCAAATTCTATAGGGTAAATCAGTTATATGGGCCTCACGTTCATCTTCTGTAAAATGAGGGAGTTGGATTAGATGACCTGTGAAAATCTCTTCTAGCTCTAAATCTATATTCTTTTTTCAAATGCATACGTCTGTATTGTCTCATTGTATAATTTAAAATGAATGTACTAAAACATGTGCATATTTTGCTGCTATGGACCCCATGAATTAGTAGAGGGAGCTACATCTGTTTCCACAAAGCCTTTGCTTAGGCACTAGATTTCTTTCTTATTTAATATTTAACCGTACCATCTAGTAGAAACTCCAAGCAGAAAGAAGGTAGGTTTTAACTCCTGAAATCTTACTGATCCTTAAATTCTCATGGAGGGTAGCATAACATGTGAACAAGGCTGAAAACACAACTTTGAAGGAAATCTATTGATTGTTGTGACCCCTCAGTTGGCCACATAGATATATTGACATGCCAAACTGCTTTGTCCTTAGTTAAGGAGGTAGCATTGTCTGCGTCTTTCATTTTGAATATCTGGCTATGTTCCTCATTTCAAATCTCAGTAACCAGCCTTTGGTTGATTGGAATGAGGGGGATTCATTTTCACATTTAAAAATAGCTGCACCAGCTGCCAGTTTCAAGCCATTTAGTCACGTGGGAGGAGCCTTTCATGGCTGGAAGCTGTGAGCACGAAGTCCAGTTGCCAGTAAGCCCAGTGCCTCATTGTTGTGTCTCTGTAAGGAATCATGGTCTCACAGAATTTTAGAGCTAAAAGGGACTTTAGAAATTATGTAATCCAATCCCCTCAGGAAACTGTGGCCCAGAGAATTTTGACTAGTTGCCCAGGACCAAACAACTACTTACATTTTGACCCGTTATGTGGTGCAGTTATGTGAGTATAAAAGTACTAATAGTTGTAACTAGGTTGAGATTAAAGGAGCTTTGATTTAGGTGTCAGTATTCATGATGGTCATGGTGATGGTGACTGTGAAGTGGTGGTAGTGGAACTTTATTACTGCTGCCTTTGCATCTTTATGGGAAGCTCTGTGGCTCAGTGGATAACGCCAGACCTAGAGTCAGGATGACTCACCTTCCTGAATTCAAATCCACCCTCAGCTACTTGTTAACTGTGTGACCCTCGGTAAGTCACCTCACTTCTTTACCTCAGTTTTCTCATCTGTCAAATGAGCTGCAGAAGGAAATGGGAAACACCTCCAGTATCTTTGTCAAGAAAACCTCAAATGGGGTCATGAAGAGTTAGATATGACTGAAAATGACTGAATAACAACAAAATTGTACTTCCGTAAGCTTGTGATGAACCCCCAGGATCTAATTATGGAAGTACCCCTCTTCTGAGGTCTTCTTTACCTCAGGGAAGGGGTCTGAGTCACTGGAAAATGGCCTTTCCTCTCTCCTGGTGTGACTCCTTGGCCAAACTGATCTCTACATCTGTGATGTCAAGCTTAAATAGGCATGGGCCCCTAAGCTCTACATGAGCCTCCCCAAGGAAGGCATATTAATTTAGAAAACCACATATTAACATTATCTATGTTTTACTGTATTTTTGTTTATTTTGTTAAATATTTCCCAATTACATTTTAATCCAGGGTGCGCTGGAAAAAGTATTTCAGGCCATGTGTTTAACTCCTTTGCTCTGCAGCTCTGGGGTCAAGTTCAAATAGAAAGATTCCTGGGAGCCACAGAGCAACTTTTTCTTGTTCTTGCGGTTGTTCAGTCATTTTTCAGTTGCATCCAGTCTTTGTAACCTTATTTGGGCTTTTCTTGACAAAGATGCTGGAGTGGTTTGCTATTTCCTTCTCCAACTCATTTTACAGATTAGGAAACTGAGACAATTAGGGTGAACAGACTTAACTAGGGTCACACAGCTAGTAAATGTCTAAAGCCAACAACATTACCTTTGGATTATTCATGGTTGCCTAATTTAAAAAAAATTCTGGTGTTTTGTATTACAGACTTCCTTAGCCCATTTCTCTGTGTAGTTTTATCCTTCTAAATGTAGAATGATTTATAGTGTTCATGTACTTGCAAACCAGAAACCTTGAAGTGATTCTTAACTTCTGTTTCTCTCACCCTACCCACAATCCACCATTGAATCAGGTGTTGAATCTCATCAGTTCTAACTCCACAGCCCTTATCATGTCTGTTTCCTTTTCCAACTCAGGCAAGCAACCATCAACTTAGTCTCTCATCAACTTTTGTCAGGGCTGGTGTAATAAATACCCAACTGTTCTAATATCTTCCTATTATAAGCCTCCAGTCTTAAAATTGCTGAAGTAATTTTTCTAGGAACAGGTCAGATTACATCATTCCCCTGCTTTAAAACTCATCATGGCTCCCTATTGCCTTGGGGATAAATATAAACTTCTTGGCTTCACACTTGAAAGTCTTTCACAATCTAACTCCAACTTGCCTTTTCCTGGATCATTTATTTCATGCTCATTGCCTTGACATGGTCTTATGTTCCAGACAGATTGGACTACTTGTTTTCCAAACTTTATATGCTTTAGACTTTCCTTCATGCTTGGAATGGATCTCCACCTTCCCTTCTTTTCTAAGGCTCAACTTGGATGCTTTCCCTGATTTCTCGGTACTTATCCTTGAGATGATAAGCTTTCCGAAAGCAGGGATTTTGTGGGCTTTGCATTATTACTTATTCCTAGCACATGCAGGTGCTTAATAAATCTACAGTAATATTTTTCAGATTTTTTTGAGGCACAAGACCTGGAAAATGCAGCTCTTTTCACAATTAATTTTCCTTAATCGTTTGTCCTACATATTCCTGGTGGAAAGGAATGGCAGTGAATGGTAAGTTTAGGAATGTATGGTATTAAAGTCTTCAGAAATCTTAATTCTGCCATTAGTGGCCTGATGAGCCCTGAAGGCAATGGTTTGCCAGATAAAACTTGTAGGTTAGAAGATCTGTTGGGCAAAGGAGTGGCCGGAAGATCATTTGATTATTAGAATGATGAATGCACTTATTATTTATTTGGTATTTTTTTCTAATGTGCATAATATATCATCCACATACAAAAGATGTGGGGCTACTTCCTAGTGATCTTGTATGTTTTTTTGTATTTTGGTACTCATATGAGGATTCATAGGTTGGCATGATGAGAGAAGAACTATTCTCCTTAAACCATGTTTTGGGGAAATTCCACATTGTGTGAGAGATTCAGCATGTCTTCAATTCCCGTTGCCTCCCAACCCCATCACATGAAACTCTGGTTGTTTTAGAATGAGGGTTCTTAGATGGTTTTTCATCATAGACCCTTTTGAATGTCTAGTGAAGCCTATGGCGCCTTTCTCAGAATGTTTTTAAATGCATAACATAGAAAGGATTACCAAGTAAGCAAAAGGTTAACGAAAATAAAGATTTAGTTTTTTCACATCCAAGTTCATGGACTCCCTACAATTTATTCATAGATTCCTTAGAGGTCCATCATTCCCAGGTTAAGAACCCCTGCTTTAGAATGATGGTAACAGACTATTGAAACTCCATCCAATGGGATACTAAGAAAGCTGGAAAGAATTGTGTGAACTAATGGAAGGCTAAATAAGAATGAGAAGAATACAGAATATATGAATTATCTCCATAGAAGAGGAAAAGTGAATGACAATTGAATCCTGATTAGGGACATAGGTAAAATGATTTTTTTAAATGGTTATATCATCTTAAAAATTGAAATGAAGTAATTGAATGTAAGCATCTGAAGCTTAGTTGGTTGTATTGGTATCTGACTTATAATCTTTGAATAAAATCTTTTTTGAAAAGTCTTCTAAGGTACCACTTAAGGAACACTCCATTGGTGTCCTCCTAGTGACTAGAGGAGACAGTTATCACTGTGTAATAGAGTTTAGAGTGAGACAGGACCTTATCTAATCCAATTCCTTCATTTGTACCGATGAGCAGTTATAAGTGAAGATAATGATCATAGCTGATAGTTATACAGTGCTGTGTTCTTTCTACGTGAGATAAAGGACAAAATCTTTAAAATCTAAGAATGACCACACCAATCCAGACCATTGGTTTGTCCAGCCCATTGTTCATAATGGACAGAGACACTAAAGAATGACTTGCTAGGAGGACCTGCTGTGGCACTTTTGAGGTTAGGACTGTATCGCCAAACATCCTTAATCTACCCTTTAGAAACCATGGATATTTCATTTATTAGTTTACCAAAACTTTTATTTTGTTTTTATTTTCCAGTTAGTGAAAGCTGATTGCATACATTTTCTATCTGCTGGAAAGAAACCTTTCTGTGTCTGTCTGTGTTTCTGTCTCTCTGTCTATCTTCCCCTCTTCCTTTCTCTCCATGGCAGCTAAATTGAGTTCTGGATTTGGCGTCAGGAAGACTCATCTTCCTGAGTTCACGTCTAACCTTAGGAATTTAATAGCTGTGTTATCCTGGACGTGTCACTTCACCCTGTTTGCCTGAATTCCTCATTTGTAAAAT
The DNA here is from genome assembly GCF_028372415.1 of Notamacropus eugenii. Lineage (NCBI taxonomy): Eukaryota > Metazoa > Chordata > Mammalia > Diprotodontia > Macropodidae > Notamacropus > Notamacropus eugenii. The sequence goes on along the minus strand of NC_092876.1, from coordinate 409,258,282 downwards.
GAGCTGGAGAAGGAAATGGCAAAACACTTTAGCATCTTTTCCAAGAAAACTCCAAAAGGGATCATGAAAAGTTAGATGCAACTGAAGATAACAACAGCAAGATAGATAGGTTGATATAGGTTATGTAGTCTTTCAAGTTGAGTGCTCATTAGAAATCAATATTCGGTAATTTGGTGGGCATGTTCATGGTAATTTTATTCTGGTTAATCTTTAAACAAGAAATCCTAAGACCTGTAAGTTAGGAATGTCAGGGCATAGAAAGCTGACCTTAAAGCCAAACAGAACTAGATTCAAGTCTAGCTTTGGACAGTCTGATTGTGTAACCATTAGCAAATTGTTTAGCTTTTCAGTACTGTGGCCAGCTCTCCAAGACTATAATTTTTTGGGAGAGAGAGAAAGAGGGGGGGGGGGGGAGAGAGAGAGAGAGCACAGACTTGCATTTGTAAAGAAAGGATCCTTACCTCTATTGCTCTCTATAACAAGAAATCTTAGATCTAGTTCATCCTTATTCCCTATGAAAATATGCCAGGATGGTTAGTAATGACTGCTGGTAAGCATAGACTTTGAATTCTTTTTCAAATAGTGAAGATAAGCTTGGTCTGAACCACACACATTCTCTTTTCCAGTCTTCTTCATGATTGGTGTTACGTATTGGTGAAATAGCAAATTGTAGATATGACTCTTTTATAGCTATAGAGCAGTGTGTTTCTTTGGGCAAAGCTATAATTGGACAATAGTTCAGGTCTGGAGTCAGGAAGACTCATCTTCCTGAGTTCAAATCTGACCTCAGACACTTATTATAGCTGTGTGACCCTGGGCTAGTCACTTAATCCTGTTTGCCTCAGTTTCCTCATTTGTAAAATGAGCTGGAGAAGGCAATGGCAAACCACTCCAGTATCTTTGCCAAGAAAAGCCCAAATGGGGTCTTGAAGAGTCTGATATGAATAAAATAATTGAACAACGAAGAGTTAAACCCACAACTTAAGTCTTGCTAGAACTTTGTGTTCTGAAAGATTTCTCTTAAGTGCTATTTTCCCTCCCTCTTTTAAAAAGAAAAGGTACGGCATCTCTTCTTTGTTAGCTTTTAGAACATTGTGTTCCTCATTATGAAATGCTTCATTGTGTGAAAATCGTAAGGATAGTATTCTTGGGGTTTTCAGTTTTTTGATAGACCAATGATGCCCACAGAAGGTCTTTGTAAACGTTACTGATGGGTGCATAAAGAAAAATCATTGAAGGAAAAAGTTTTAAGAGTCATACATAGTATTATATAAATACAATTTATGAATGAGGCAATCTATAAAATGCCTAGACAGTGTGAGGTAGTGCTTCTGATTACAACTAAAGCATATTTAATGAATAAGAGAGAACATAATTCAAGATACAGAAATAAGTATACTTTATTTCTACTCTATTTTATTTAAGGAAATATTGCCATTGAGTAGGTGAATCTTTAAACCAGTTGATTTGTTTCCTATTTGCCTAATATTTGCATTCTAGTCACTTTTAGATTTCCTAGGAACTCAGTATAATGCTGTATTTTGTTTATTGCCTGTAACATAGATGAGAAGTTGTTTATTAAGTTAACTAAGCAAATTAGCCACGGACCTAGGTTTTGAGAGAAATCTGGCTTGGTCTAAAAGAAGTCCTGTGGTGGGCCATTAAAATGTGAAAACATGAATCAGCCTTAGCACTGTTTCTTTGGGTTCATTAATATTAGATATAGGACATTGCTAAGTGACAACTGAATAGAATATTTTGAATAGAGTATTAAATTGTTTCATCCTGAAGTCATATAAATTGTTTTGCATTCTCTTATTGTGTTTGTTTTTAGTATTTAAAGCATGCCTTGTACCATAGCCAGACCAAAGTACTTAAGAGGTAGTACCTCTTAGAGATCATGTTTAGTGGAATTACTTCTGATAGGTTTGATAGTCTGCAAAAATTTAGGTATAATAGTTTATGGTTATTCTTTCAAATAGCCTCTTGAAATCTAACTGTTGAATGATTCCATGGCAGTTTCTTACTGCCACACAAGTATAATTTGCTTATGATGTCTGGAACACAATAGTAGTATAAACAGCCCACACTGCCTTTATATGCAACCTTCTTTCAACCTACAAAAAGGCAGTGTGTCACTATATTAATTATCCAAAGAGGGAGTATGATATCTGAGTTGTGCACTAAGTGGGCTCTATATTTACCATTTTGTGGTCATCTAGTTTACTAAACATAGTGAAGGTGAAAAGAAACTGGTTAAATGTTCCTCCACAGAGCTCTGACTGCTTTTTCTTTAAACATTTCTTGTACTCTCAGATTTCTGGGAAAGTCTCTGAAGTGGAGAAGGCAGTAAGGTGAGGAGGCTGTGCATGTGGATTTGTAGCTCTAGACTTTGGAGTCTGAACAGGAAAGGAAGACAAGAGCAGTGAAGGAAGAGAGAGGTTGGTTTCCCAAACCTGACTTACTATTACTGTGGGCTTCAATGTAGCTGACAGTTTGGAATTCCTTTTGTTTGACCTGTTTTCCCTAGAGGCACTGAATGTGTACGTTAGAGGCAGAGACTCGAACTATAGCAGCTGGTGGCTCTCAAGGGCAAAGAAAGATAACATAGGGGAACACTAGAAATATGTATGTCTGTTCTCAAGTCGCACCACTTCTAATCTGTCCAGTCTCTATTTACTACTGGAATTTCCAGGAGACTCTCCTTTTCTGACCAAGATGAGATATACCAATATGAAAATATTATATATTCTTAAGACTCCTTCCTGTGCAATGCAGGGCATATGTTTTATGTAAGGGTGCTTAACCTGGGATCTGGGAACTGTTTTTAAAAAGATTTTGATAATGATATTTCAATGTCTGTTATTTCTATTGCAATCCTATGTATTTTACTTTATGCATTTAAAAACATTATCCTGAATAGTGGTCCTCTTAAGCTTATCAGACTGCCAAAGTGGTCCATGATGCATATTGTTAGATAGAGGTTCTATTCAAGTTACATTTGATAAAAATAAATTATGTAGAATTAGCTTAGAAACTACTCAGATTTAATGTTTTATAAATCCCTATCTGCCTGCTTCCCCACCCAATTGGAAACTTATTTACCCTCAATTAATTCTTTCCATTAATAGACTTTCTTAGCATATAAAAAGCTCTAAGGAAACCTTGCTAAGGGTTAGTTAGTGCTCAGGAAATTAAATGGTACATTTAGTTGGGTTGTACTTGTTGAAGGAGCAGCTAAGTGGCTCAGTGGATAGATCTTTGGGCCTAGAGTCAGGAAGATCTGAGTTCAAATGTGGCCTCAGACACTTAATAGCTATTTTACCCTGGGCAAGTCACTTAACCTCCACTTTCTTCAGTCCACTGGAGACGGAAGTGGCAAACCACTCCAGTATCCTTGCCAAGAAAATCCCATGGACATTATGGTCCATGAGGTCATGAAGAGTTGGACATAACTCAACAACAACCACAAAAGCAACAACAGTAACTGCCTTGTTGATTTGATAATTAAGAATCTTTCTGTCCCATGGAGTTCACAAACACCATGAGTGCCCTGCCCCCACCCTCGCCCCCTGAGCTTAGTTATTCGACCATCTTTTGGGGTATTGTTCATACTGCACTTTGACAACATTCAGAAAAATGCAAATAACTTAAATTTAATCATGGGTTAGTAGTGTATGGCCATGTGTAATCAGAGAGATTGAACAGTTTTCTTTGCTACAGGTGACTACATATATGGAATAATCTTCCAGAAAAATGTCATGTGCTAGCTGCCAAGAAAGCAGATTCTCTCTTAAGCAATTAATACTTGTTTTATTTTGTGCAGCAGAGAGTAGAACATTTACTTAACTCCCTGAAGACTAGAGGTAGGTGGATTGTTGGCATTTTAAAAAACTTGACTGTCCTTGCATGATATATTGCCTAAAACTGAAGGGTCCAAATAGAATGCAAGGAAATAGATGGTTATTCTGTCTCAACTCTTGTCACTTACCCAGCCTGGAGTGTGGCTTCACTCTAGCACTATCTGCATCTTTTCTGTGCAAGTGTGTTCTCTGTCAGTGGTTGAAACTTTTGGACTGATTCCAGAAGAATCTTTGGTTCTGAAAATTCTGGGGAGGTAGGATTATTCATATTTTCTACTCTTCACCCTCCTTTCCATCCCAGCCATGCAGTCACTTAACCTCTGTGAGATTAATTTTCCCTGTTTGTCAAATGGGGAAAATATTTGCCGTGTCTGGTTAAAAGATTTGGGGCTTAGTTTGTTTTGTTTTTGGTGAGGAAGGTGCTTTAGAAACCTTAAAATACTGTAGAAATGTGTGTCAGTAATTATTGATTGTGGAACAGCTTGGTACTTCTCTGCTATGTCTAGCAAATATAAACTCTTTGAGGGCAGGGATTGTTTTGTGCGTGTCTTTGTACAGTACCTATTTTTTTCAGTGACTGGTACGTTGTAGATGTTGAATAAATGTTGAATTGAATTTAGAAAATGGTGCTTCAGAGTCAGAGAGATCCCATCAACAGAGTGAAAAACCTTCAGATTTTTTGTAAAAATTGTATTAATTGGTTGTGTTTTTCTATTACATGCATTTACAGATAACTTCTACTTTGTGAGAGCTATCTTATAACAAAATAAAACAGTTAAATAAAATATATAATACAATGACCTTGTCTTAAAGTGCATAAAATATTTTACATTTATAGTGCATGTATGTGTACTTACCCCTCTTTTTTTTAATGAACAGAAATCTATTTTCTCTCCTTCCTACTTTGACCCCCTCCTTGGGGGAGAAAAACAAATTTTTTATACACATAATCAAGCAAAACAAATTCCCTCAATGGTTATGTACAAAGATATAGACTGCATAGGTTAGATGACATTAATGTTCAAATAGATACAAATGGAAAGGATATGAAAGATTTTATTTTAAAGTCTTCTTAATATTTCTTCTCTTCTTTTTCTTTCTTCTTCTTTGGCTCATATATGTGACTTCAAAGTTTCCTAAACTGTTTTATCACGAAGATGGCAGTTTTTACAGCCTATGATAAGAATAAGTTTCTAAATCTGATAGACTGGTGTCTCCTTATATGACATGACTCATGTTGGCATTCTCCAGCAGTAGCAGACTTGTTCCACACTTCACAGTGTTGAGGCATTTACTATGGTCACATAATTTGTAAGCTCAAGGCTTCCAGTCTGCTGAGTTTCAGAGGGATTAACAAGCCTTCTTTGATGTAGAAAACTTGATTTCCTTATGGCTGTAATAATAATAATAATAGGAACTCTGGAGATTAAAGCTGTGATTCTATACGCACTGATAATAAATGCCTCTCGGTTGGCAAAAGATTTACTTCTTGTCTTAGGGTATTTTTCTTGTTATTTTTCCGTGATGGTTTTTATGTGTCAAAACTTGTTTTTATTCAGATGTCTTCTACTCAGTCTCCCCACCTCAAACTTTTGTCAGTGCTAAATGCTTTCTTATTACTGGTAAAAGAAAATATGAACTAATTGCCCGTTGGGTGCTTGGGACTTATTGATAGAATTACTTGGAGTTTTAAAAGAACTATCTGTTTATGTAGTCTGGTCCAAGCAATAATAGTGATGGTAGGGTTATAGATTTGGAAGAAGAAGGGACCTTTGAGATTATTTTGTCTAAGCCCCTTATTTAACAGATAAGGTGACTTGAGGATTAGAGAAGATAGGACTTGAAAATAGAGGTTGTTAGTGACATAGGCTGGATCTGAATACAGGTCCTCTGATTCCAAAACCAGTGCTCCTTCTACTGGCCTTCTATATTATTTTTTGGTAGTTTGATCACTGAATAGAATGGTTAGAATGGCATGAGTCACCTTGAGTCCAGATTGGTTCATTCTTACTGAGGTATCTATGATCTTGAGCAAATTACAAAGGAAAGCCCCCTTAAACAGAAGAAGCCTGTGCCAGAACTGGGGAATTCCAGAAATGGACAGTAACTTAGACATCAGAATCTAACACTCTCATTTTACAGATGAAAATACTCTGGTTCAGAATAAGTTAAGTGTTGTTCATGGTCATGTAACGCAAAGGAGCAGGGCCAAAACTAGAACTCAGATGTCCGGACTTCCAATCTTCCAATTTTCTAGGCAGTGCCTCTCCTTATACTACACTTCCAGCTGTGTAAACAAAAGAATCACCCATAATTCTTTATGAAGCGTGTGTGTACATAGGAACTCTAGAACTGCATGACTGATATGACTAATATGGTCAATTAATTATATTAGGAGCTAGGAATGCTCATGCATTGGAGTTTTGAAAAAGAAATTATTTAGTTCAGGAATTGGTCTCCCTATCTCCTTGTCTCCAATCCATTTCACCACTGACAAATTGATATTCCTAAAGTACAGATGTGACCCTATCACATCCTTTTCCCTCTCCCCCTAAAAAAACCTTTATTGCCCCTAATGCAAAATCCTCAGATTGTCCTGTAAGAATTTCCACAATCTGCCTCACAGTTTTCTTTTTCTGGCCTTCCTTCATGTTATACCCTTCACTTACCTCCATGTGTTTGAGGTGAACTAGTCTGCTGGTTTTTCTTCATACATGTAATACTACCTGCCTCTAGGCCGTTTTCAGTGTGTCTCATCCTGGGATCATCCTCCTTCTCCACCTACACCTGGTAGCATGCCCAGCTTCCTCAGGATAATTAAATGCCTTCTCCTATTTGAAGGCTTTCCTTTTATTCCTAATTCTTAGTACCCTCTCCTTGAAATTACTTCTTGTTATGTTGTATACACGTTGTATTTACTTATGGGGTCTCCAGTCCCCACCCTCCACTCCCCAATTATAAACTCTTTCCAGGGAGGGACTGTTATGCTTTTTCTTTGTACAGTACCTAGCACAGTACCCAACACATTGTTATTTGTCCTTCCTTTTCAAAGAGGATCAATGCTATCACCATGATGTCTTCTTGACTTGTGTGTGAATTGGATTTAAGTGAGGCAGAGTCAACAGCCTTACTTCTTTCCCAGAGTCACTGAAGTCCAGGGGCAGGACAAAAGTCAAGACGATTGACCCAAGATGCAGTGGATGTCTGACCAAGCTCTAAATGCTCCCCAGCACCTGCTTCAGTTTCATAGCCACTGGAACAAATTGTTCTCATTCGCCTATTCTTCTGGGAGAAGTCTTCTGTGCTTGGAGTAGATATCCCCCTAACTCATTCACTGACAAGTTGGAGGCGTGTCCATGACCCTCCACAGAGTTTAGCCCATCTGCCAAGACAATTTACCAATGAGCCTTGAAGGAATTAGAACTCAGAGTCTCTGACTCCAAATCTAGTCTTCTTTCCACTCTGCCAAGCTTCCTTCTCATAATGCCCCTTAAGGAGCCCTTCTGGTGTGATTGTACGAAGGGATATTAAAATATTCCATTAGCCTTCCCTAGTCACGGTTGTCTGGTGCTTCAGTTAGTTAAAACTGAAGAAAGGAAGGCAAGTTATTCAGGGTAAAACCCTTACCCATTCAAAGCAGAACTGCTGAAATAAGTACATAGCACTTGCCTTTAAACTAATTTTGAAGTAAACACACATTTAAACTGCGGGACTAAAAGGCATAATCTTGATGCCAGCACATTGTAGGCATTTAGTGAATGTTGAATTACATTCAGGAAGTGATGCTTCAGAGGCAGAGACATCCCATCAGCAGAGTGGGAAATCTCCAGAGTAGATTTTTTTAAAAGTTGTATTAACATGTTTTGTTTTCGCTTTGCATTCGTTTATAAACATCCCCACTTTGTAAGAGGTATTTTGTAACGAATAAAACAGTTGAGTTAATAACAGTGAGCTCATCTGAAAGTCTCTGCAGCATTTTACATCATAGGACCCTCCCTACCATCTCTATTTTTCCAATGAACAGAAATCTGTTTACTCTCTCTCCCACTCCCATCTCATTAGGAAAAAACAAGAAAAGCAAATTTCTTATAACATATACAGTGAAGCAAAACGAATTCCCTTCATGATTGCTAACAATATGTGTGTATACGTATGTCTCATTTTTCTCTCATGTCTCTATAATGGATAGCATGTTTCATTTTCAGTCCTCAGGGATCATGGATAGTCATTCTATCAGTGATAGTTTTTTTCTAGATTTCAGAGTTGTTCCTTTTTAGTGTTGTTTGTTTCTGTATAAAGTATTCTCCTGGTTCTGCTCATTTCATTCTTTATCAGTTTTACAATAGTCCTCAAAAGTGCTCATTTTTATAATATTGATGGCAGAGTCAGATTGCTGCGCTGATTTGCTTCCTTCATTTTGCGTCTGTTCATATAAGTCTTGTTGATGAAATCATCTGTTCCTCATTTCTTTAAGCACAATAGCACTCCATCACATTCCTATATTACAGCGTATTTAGCCATCCTTCAGATGATGGGCGTCTCCTTAGTTTCTAGTTGTTGGTTGTCTTGGGGTTTTTTTTTTGCCACCGCAAAAGAACTGCTGTAAATATTGCTGTACATAAAGGACCTTTTCCTATTTCTTTGTTCTTAGTAGATTTTTGCAAATAGTCTACGACAACTTATGGAAAAAAAAAACTCATGAGTTATTTCAGACTTGTTTTGCCTTTTTTATAGAGAAGGAACATAGGTCGGTGCTGAACAAATTTAAATAGATGTGACCTCTAATAAACGTGTAGAGATTCAGTGTTCCATATTTTCTGCCCTTTCCTCAGCTAAAAGGCTCTTTCAGCTCTTTTGATTGTGAACCCCTAGAAATAAAATACTTTTGAGCATGTACCCCTACTATGTGTATATTTACCTATATAAAAGGGACCTAGGACATTTACAGACATAAATGTGCAACTCTCCTAATGACTATGTATCTTTTAAAACAAAAAAAAAATTTATAAAAGAAATAGGCTTTTAGTTCTGCCTACATCCCTATGTAATCACTTAGTTAATATTACTCAGTTATATCACTTAGTTAAGTGATTTATCAAAGAATCCTACATCTAGAATGTGAAAGGAACCCCAGGGTCACCTAATCCAACCCACTTGTTTTACAAATGCTGAAATTTGGGTGGTCCAGGGCTACATAGGTAGAAAGGATGTGAACTCAGGCATTCTAACTCCAGAGCCAAGAATCTTTCTTACTCCCTTCAAGGGACAGCCACAAAAATTATGATAGTTAAATAGGAAAGTGTTCCTTCACCTCAAAAAAAAATGTGCAATTCTTTGCCAAGAACCGAAGTTCTGGATTAACAGGGGATTACTCTCAGGAAATCTCTAGCTCATGCCCCTGCCCAGGAGTTTCCTCTGAGAACATCAGAATTTGGCTTTCGTTTGGAGATCTTTACAAAAAAAAGATAAAGTATCCTCAGCTCTTAAAGAAGGCCTCAGACTAACAAAACTAGCATGAGCTTTATCCCTCTAGACAAAAATGCAAAGAACTTCCATCCAAGCCTATGAAGAACTGAGAGAATTAATTCTCTTTAGTGAAGGATGAGACTTGTTTTATTTCTCCATATTGTGGTCCTCCCTCCTTGCTGCTCCTTGGCAGAACAAAAAAAGGGGGGAAGACCAGGACAAATTACTCTTTGATTCTTTCCTCAAACCCAGCAAAGCAGGGGAAAATGTTTTATCTTTGTAAAAGATGCAGAATTTACAGCGGGATAGCTAAGTGGCAAGGGTGCAAGGCCTAGAGCCAGGAAGACCTGAGTTCAAATCCAGCTTGACATTAACTAGTTATGGGGACTGGTCAAGTCACCTAACCTGTATCTGACTCAGTTTCCTAAATTGTAAAATGAGGATAAAAATAGCACCTACCTTACAGGATTGTTCTGAGGATTCAATGAGATAATATTTGTAAATCACTTAACACAGTGCCTGACACATAAATGTTGCTTAATAAATACTAGTTCTCTGATTCTTCCCTTCCCGTTCCATCTTCCCCTTTGTCCAGGAATGCTCTACTTTGTCTTCTTCACCTTGTGCAGACTCCTCAATGTATACGGTCCCCTGGAGGGCAGTACAGTTTCCCCTCTCTGTGTGTGTGTGTGTGTGTGCTTTGTGTGGATCTCTTTCTCCTCTATATTCAATCCTTTTGTTTAGTAAATGACTAAACTAGTCTCTGTAGAGGTCCATCTTCAAGGCACCATCTAAAGGTATAACTATATAGGAATCAGATCTTTAGTATTCAGTATTTTGTCAATGTATTTGGCCACAAGTACCTAGGATAAGACAAGTACACACCATGTCAAAGAGAACAAAGGCCTCACGGATGAAACAGGAAAGACTGTTTACCTACTATCATACTACTTTGTCAAGATGACATTGTGGGTACAGAACAAAGACTGCAGTGGAGCAGCCAGAGTTGGAGGTGTGCCCACGCATGTTTGCAACAAATAGAATCATTGAACCAGACAGAGTGGTAGCCACTAGAATTAAAAAAAAAGATAACCCCTTTTCTTGTACTGCTATACCTGTTGTCTTAATGCTATAATGGATTCCCTTTTGGAGAGCACAGCTGGAAAAGTGGAGTGGTCTCTGACTGAGCTGCACAAGTGTGTGTGAAGGTCTAATGAAAGGGGCATGCTGGTCTCCTTTGGTGTGAAGAATCCTTGAAGGCTAGCATACACAAAACTGCTCATGGCTTAAAAAAAAAACTGAATAAAAGAAACTCCTGTTATTGTAGCACAAGATCGTCAGTACTGGTATTTTTCTGTATTCATATTTGTTCATTCATACCTGATTCTTTTTGACCCTGGGGACCGTACCTGTCCATGGGGCTGTCCATGGAAAAGGTACTGGAATTGGCTTGCCATTTTCTTCTCTGATGGATTAAGGCAAACAGAGGTTAAGTGACTTGCCCAGGGTCCCACAGCTAGTAAGTGTCTGAGGCTGTATTTGAATTCAGGTCTTCTTGACTCCAGGTCCATGGCTCTAGGTGCCTCATGCATTCACCAAGCATACAGCTCTAACTTATCTGAGCTGATCATACTGTCAGTTTTATTAAAATAATTATTATTTACTTAAATTTTCATTTTACTTTTATTTATTGAAATCGTTGCTCTTCACTCCTCCCCCCACCCCCACAGTTCCTAAGCCCTTGAGTTGTGAGCAGTTTGTCTGTGGCAGTATTCACCTATTACTCTTTATTACACATGTGTCTTTCATTTTCCTTTATGTCATCCTCTTTTCTTTGCTTTCTCTCTCCCTCTCTTCTGTTTGTGGGTTAGATGAGGCCTCATGATTGAGGGTAGATAAGTCCCTGCATGCAGCGTGGTAAGCAACATGGAGAACACGTATTCAAGTCACTTTATTTAATGCAAGCAAATCCCATAGCATATAGTCATTCTGTGACTGGGGAAATGTATTCCTGTGAAGGCTCCCAGCCTCTGTGAAAGTGAAGAAATGTTCAGATCTTGCCTAGAGCACACAGACACTGTGTTCTGGAGCATTCCAATCTCGCCTCTTTCTAATGTTTTTTTTGCAGCTTCTTTGCTAGATTGTAAATCCTTGACTGTATCTCTCTTACCTTTGTATTCTGAGCACAGTATTTCCCCTTTAATTATTGCGTATCTAGAATTTTTAAATCCAGTTGGGGAAAACAGGCACCAAGTCCAAGGGAACCTTGTTGTCACATTATCAGGAAATCTCCTATAGAGAGACAATGGGAGATCCGAGTGAGTGCCCTTCCTTATTTCCATAGGATATGACGCTAGTTCTAGAGAAATAGGTAGGCTTTCCCTGACCTTTCTCTCTGCTTGTTAACTGTTTCTTTTGTCAGTTTGTTACTGTGGCTTGTTTCAGTATTTCTTCTACCAAGACTTTGTGAAGAGACAAGGCAGTCTGTCCTTCAGTTGATACAAACATGACTGCTTTGTGGAATCTCAAAATAAAACAAAACAGAAAAAAAAACCCAAACTTCAAAACCTTGGCCCTAGGACAAACTTGTTTTGTGAAATGTTTGTCTTGTGTCAGGATCCGGGAACACAAAGCTGGCAGAGTGTTTTCTGGAGCCGTTTTTATGTTGAAAGAGGAGTGACAGGTGGTAGACTTTGAACAATCATATTTCAAGATCAGAATTCAACCTAGAGAACTGTGGTTGCTTGGACTCTATAGAAAATGTTATCTTCAAGCCTAAAGATAGCTATATCTAAATTTCATTTTCCTTGATGAATGCAGTTGTAACAATAACTAGGATTCTGATGAACATTTAAATTTACATTTGAAAGAATTTAACTTAAAAAAAAAATCCCTGCTCAATAGCTATAAGATATAAAAGCCGGAATAAGGAAGGGACCTGTGCTCTCATGGATCTCCTTTATCAGTGCAGGTCAGCTCCTTCATTGTAATCTTAGAGAGTTGTCATAAATTGGCCCAGACTTGGAGTATGTGTCACAGGTGAGGTTTAAGCTTAGGGTTTCTTAGCTCCAAAGGCCAGTCCTCTATCTAGGCTTCAACACTGGTTCCCCAGAAGGGGTGAAGGTACCGAAGTTCAAGATGAAAAAAAAGCCACTAACTTTGTCTTTTGTACGATAGAAGGAATGGAAGATGTTATACACAGGTGTCCCAAAACCCTTATGGGAAGTTTCAGCCTGCTCTGAGGTTCTTTGAAAAAAGAAGTCAGCATATATCTATCTATCTATCTATCTATCTATCTATCTATCTATCTATCTATCTATCTATCTATCTATCTATTAATTAAGCACCTACTGTGTAACAGGCTCTGTGCTAAATGTTGGGCATACAAAGAAAGACCAGTCTAGTGGGAAACAGCATGCAGCACAACAAAAAGTAAAATAAGGTATATCCAGAATAAACCAGAAATGGTCAATAGAGAGAAGGCACTAAAATTAAGGGGGATTGGAAAAGGCTTCTTATGGAAGGTCGAATTTTAGCTGGGACTTGAAAGAAGCCGGGAAATAGTAATGAAAATTAACTAATGAAAATGCTTGTAGTTGGGAGATGGGAGTATCTCTTTATAAGGACTGCAAGGAGGCCAGTGTCATTGGATTGCAGGCATCTGTCAAGACACCAGAAATATACTGTGTTATTGTCCAAGGGGGCATGAATGATCTGGGCTCTCTTCCTATCTCTGACACTAGCTGTGTGACTCCAGGCAAATCACTTCACCTCTCTGATCTTATTTTCGCATCTGAAAAATGGGCATAGTAATAGTACCCATCTCACAGAGCTGCTGTGAGGCTTAAATGAGATAATGTAGGTAAAGTCCTTTGCAGACCATAAAGTGCTATATGAAGATCAGCTATTGGTTGAGTTCAATCTCTTTTGGTTATCCTGAATGTTAGATCCTATATCATAAGAATTAGAGCCAAAAGGGAAGTTAGAGCTCATCTGGTCCAATCCCCTTATTTTACAAACAAATTTTTTAAAAAGCTCAGGGAGGGGAAATCACCTACCTAAGATTACATAGATAAATCAAGTAACAGAGTGGGGTTTCAAACCCGGATCTTCTGTCCCCATAGGGGAGGAAAGGCAGAACCCCCTTGCTTCGAATTTCTAAAAACAAAAAAGAAAAACAAGGAGAAAACCAAAAAACTTTTGCATTTGCAGGCTTAACTCTCTGTCCCTGTGGAAATCTCTTTGTGTTTGAGTAGCCAGTGACTATTGTGTCATTGTCTTTCATCCTGAACTTGAACAGATGGAAATGTCCTGCTTCCCTGGCTCCTTTGGACTCAGCGCATTGATTGCCATCTTGCAAAGAATGGGGTGTAACCTCCTTTTCTTCTCCCCTCTCTGTTCCCAGAATGCTGCCTTGCTCCATTTCCTGCCTTTAGTTAGATGCAGTTTATCATACTAAGGTGTGCTTTGCAAGGTACAGGGAACGCCAGTTCTCTACTATGGATTTGATGGGAGCTGTGTGCTAGATTTATGATTGAATTTGGCTTCTGGACCCATTTACATAGACTACCTGCTGGGAGTCCTGCCGAACAAGTCTAACGACCTTTCTTCTCCCAGGCTCCGAGACCTAAAAGAGAAGGCTTTGTTTTTACTTTCTTGTTTGGTCCTGTTCTGTGTTTTCTGGCCTCTTCGCCCCTGAACCTGACAGTTGAAAGATCTTCAATTTGTAGCCAGGACTCAATTTGTTAGAGACAGTCTTTGAGAGAGAAGACGGGAAATTCCGAATCTGATTTGAGGAATACAGGTCAATACCTGTTAAGCTCATTAAGGGGACCTCACAAAACAATTTGTATTAAGATTTTGTTCTAATGGAAACCTTCTGCATACAAAGCATGGAGTATAAAACTGTAGTTTGTTGTTTGTTTTCCTTTCATGTAAGGCAAATGTTCTATATATATTTGATTCCCAAACAACAAGTGGGCAGGACAGGGATTTTTATACAGGCATTTTTTGATTCTTTAAATTGAAGATTCCTAGTAGGGCACATATGGTCATTAGACCTGTTTAATAGAATTTTTAAAGGCTTTTCTAAACATTTTGTCAATAGAGCTTTGTTATTGTTGGTGGGGGAGGGTGATACAGCAATTTCAAGGGGAGGTAAGGTCAAAGAGATGGTTGTATGGAGGTTTGAGGAGTGAATCAGAAGTGCCAGTTCTTCTGGGGTAAAGATGGCAGATTGTGCAAGGTAGCAGAGCAGAGAGATGTCAGGAGCAGAAGGATTTATCTGCAAGGATCATGGGACTGGGGCATTTACAATGACCAAGGAAGAGGCCTCAGATTCCATGGGGAAGGTACAGATGATCCTTTATTTTGCAAAGGGAATGGGGGGAGGGGAGATATGATGCCGAGGGCATTACATCTCTCTCTGCTCAACCACCAGGACCTGATGTTTTATTAAGGGAAAGTATCAGATTAAAAAGCCTAACTCTTTGCCAATCTTGGGTTCCCCATATTTGGTCCCTATGATTTCTTGTTAGCCTTTGTCCCGGCCCTAGGACAAGGTTCGTTGTACTACCTTACATTTGAAGCTTCTCTTTACCTTATAATTAAAGATATTTAGTAAGTTGTTGTGCTTAAATCTTATGGAGAAAGCCACCGCCTTTATTGAACAGGTTGACTGCTAAAAGGATGGGATCATTAAAAAAAATCAAGTATATGAGATTTTCATGATATGAAATTACTTGTATCCACCTCAGCAAGCAGCATTAATATGGCCTGCCTGTATACCATGGAAATAACTTCATTTATATTGAACGGGATGTAATGATGACATTTGCTAAAACCTAATTCTTCTTGCAGTGGTATTTTGAGCATTTGTGCAGTTACCCTGGAGCCTTGCTATGAATATGATAGCATAGATCAGTACGAAGTCTTAAGGCTCTTTCCAAAGGGGTCTTATTCCTGGAAGCACTAAAAGGAATTTGTAATAATAGGAGCGCACCATCTCTTTCTCCCTCTTCCCCCACATTTATAGAGGCTCCATTGTAATTGTAATGAAACACATGTGAGTGTAGTTGTGTGGTGGGTCAGGGAGAGGAAAAAAAATCCTTGTATATTTAGTTTAGGTGTCCAACTGGAGATACCTTTTGCTCTTTGAATTATTACAGTTTTGAGGGAGGTGGGGGGGAATAGGTAATACAACAAACTCTGCCTTACTAGTCAGATGATGTAATTCCCACATGATAAATCAGAATTCTTTGGGTGGTCGGGATTCAAGATGACATTCTTTTCTAGACTTTTCTCCATCTGGACTACAGATGAGAACTTATGTTACAGTGAAGAATAACAGTAATAATTGCACATGTATACAGTATATGCCTTTCCCTCTCCCTTCCTCCTACAGATTACCTTGCATTTATGTTGTATATGTTTGTATATAAACCTATTATCTTCCCTGATAAAATTTAAGCTGCTGGAGGGAAGGAAGTGTTTTGGTTTTATCTTTGTATCTCTAGCACGGGAACTAACATGGATTAGAAGCCAGGCCTCCCTTGCTGTCCATTATGCCAGAGGAAATGAAAGGTCCACATCTAAAAGATATTGGTCCATATCTCTAATATGGATTACAGGTGGCAGACAAGTCCCTGAGTCACAAAACTATAATCACAGTGAATCTCAAGGATGTCAGATATCCTTGACATACTGCGCTTTTTCCCTACTTTTTTTTTCTTCCAGTTCAGACCTTGTGCTCAACATAGCATAGAGAATGAATTGTAGAAAAAGCAGTCAGGTCTTTGTCTATATCCTGGATTTGGTTACCCTATAGCCTATATCTACTCTTTCTGTTGCAGTATCTGAAAATAGCCCTGTAGTTTCTTGGTTTATAATGAGGCTTTCTAAAAACTGAATAATTTCTAATGAAAACTGTTCAGTTTCATGTAACACTTTTTTTTGGCCATCTGGATTGACAAAACCCATTAGGATTTAGAAGTAGGTCTTCTCCTGTTGAGAGAACAAATAGATGCGTAATCTGACATAATGATTGTAATTGTTTTCCCTCTTGAAATATTTGCATGTGGAGGATGTTCAGTATGGTCTCTGTCAGGAGTACTTTTTATGACAACAGAATTCTTCTGTGACCTCCACTCTCCCCCCTTTCCCTAAATCTCACACAGACTATGCTGAATAGATGAAGACTCAGTATCCTGACAGACTGCTCCTCCTAATGCAGACCCAGAATGGTGCCCCCTCTCTGTTTTGTGTTTGATCACATTTGGGGAACTTGGACAAAATCATGACGAGCTCTTGGCTGGTATGATAGAATTTTCTGTTATGTGTCTGAACCGATTTATTGTTTCTGGAGCATAAAGCCAGGCAGGAAAACCTGTGACTGTGATTTCATGTAGCAAAAACAATCGCCTCTTGGCTTTTCTCTGAAATCCTTGCATGTTCATTTTCTAACCTTTAAAAAGCATCTTTGTTTGTCACAGCATTACCTTTAAAAAAAATATTGGCCTGTTCCCAGGAAGAGCACATGCAGCACTGGGCAGCTGTTGTCTGTAATAAGATAGATGCCTAGTTTACAGGATGTGTAAAAAGAGCAACAGTTTGAAGACCTCTTTGCTCATGAGTATTTTAGATCTGTTGGTAGCTGTCATTTTAAACTTATCATGGATCATATATTTGATATCTATTATGTAAAATATATTGTGTTAGGTCTGAAGGCCTGGGGAGGGGGGATAGAGAATCAGTATTAACTGAGGAATAATAATTCATTTCTACAGAGGTTTTATTTTTCTTACTTTTTCAATATGGGGGGAAGTAAGAAGGAGAGAAGATGGATTTTCATTCATAAAAAAATAAAATGAAACTAATAATGCACATTTTCTCAGCAGCTTCCTCAGGCACTTACTTCCCAACAATCTTGTATCTAGGTAGTACAGTTATTATTATGTCTGTTAGGAGATGGGAAAACTGTGACTCAGTTATCTAAGGTAAGATGATTTGTTCAGTGTTGAGGTAGTAAAGGTAAGAGCCAAAATTAGGACACTGAGGCCGGTGCCATCTTCTGCTGTGGCAAACTGCCTCTTCTTCATGGGTGTTAACATCGGACATAGTGAGGGATATGTGACAAAACATACAAATGATGCAATTCAGTGAAACATTTATTAAGGGTCTACTCTGTGCCAGGAACAAAGTGCTAAGTGCTAGGGATACAAATAAGGAAAAGAGACAGTCTCTTGTGGCCTAGGAACTTAGACTCCGATGGCAGAAGATAAGACACACAAGGAAGCTTGAAAGTGGGGCAGGGTGAGGGAGAGAAGGTGGGAGCATGATGGTGACAATGGTGGTATTGAATCCAGGAGTGCAGCTGGTGGGAAATGGTGTATGTAATTATATAGAATAACTGTTGTGCAGAATAGGATAAGACAATAAAGCAGATATAGAATTATATGAGTTTGGAGGAAGGACGGATTATAAGCAGAGAAATGGGGCTATGCTGCCATCGTTCAGAAACAATCTATTTCAAAGCCCCCTCTTCCCTATTTTCTATCCTAATTACAAGAAATCATGATGTTGGTGCAGAAATCAAGTCTCCACTTTTGTTACTCTGATGGCTTAGAAATAGAAATGTTAGAAGACATCCTCTCTGGATTTTCCTTGAACAGTCAAAGATTTTAGGATTGTGGATTCCTATTAAACCGCGGTAGTGCAGAATTCAGTAGGTGCTGAACTTTTTACTGCTGCAAGCATTGGGATGAGAGTAAGGCTAACCCAAATTTGAGAAAGATTTTAAATGATAGAACGCTTTGGGGGAGAGACAGCATGGAACCGTTAAAATGAATAGAGGGGCACTGATCTGGCTAACAATGTTGTATCTGATAGAAATCTTTGAAAGGCTGTTGCTGTGCCATTGCTACATTGATATGTAAAACTATCAAGCAAAACAAACCAACAAAAACCCACCAGCCTACGTGAACGGGAAGGGAGGAAAGGAATAAGCATTTCTGTAATCTTACTATGTGCCAGGCACTGTCCTATGCATTTTACAAATGTTATCTCATTTAATTCTCGACAAACCTGCAAGGTAGCTGTTATTGAGGCAGTTGATGGCTTAGTAGATAGATCACTGAGCCTGGAGTCAGGAAGACCTCAGATGCTTCCTAGTTGTGTGACCTTGGGCAAGTCACTTAACCACTGATTGCCTGACAGTGATCCACTGGAGAAGGAAATGGCAAAGCACTTGAGTGTTCTTGCCAAGAAAACCCCAAATGGGGTCACGAAGAGTTGGACACAAGTGAAACAGCTGAACAGTGCTGACAACAATAAGGTGCTATTATTATCCCCTTTTACAAGGAAGGAAATTCAAAGTGCCCAGCATGTAGTAGGTGCTTAATAAATGTTTATTGATTTATTGAGGTTGAGATTAAGTGACATGCCCAGGGTCACACAACTAGCAAAGTGTCTGAGATTGGATTTGAGCTTGGGTCTTCCTGATTCCAGGCCCAGTGATCCGTCTATTGTGCCAGCTAACTGCCATGTGAGTGGAATAATGTCCCTTATTGGTAGGAGAGATACATAAGTGATATGTATGAATATTGACTTCAGAAATCAGTTGGTATTTTTCACATCTTGCACCTTTTGATATTTTTCCTGCTTTCATTTAAAAATAACTTTTTGGCATTTTCTCTCTAATGTATCGACAACTTTGGCTGGTCCCTCATCTATTTTTATATCTTCAGTTCTATTTTTTTCCTTTCCTATGATTCTCGTGGCTTTGCATTTTGTTTTGTTGACTCACAATCCAACCACACTGACTGCCCTTTGTGAATTTTAAAGCTTCTCCTTCTTCAGTTATTGCCAGTATAAGGTCATCTGTGTATACCGTAACTGGGGCTCTGCCTTTTTTCTTTTTTACACACTTCATTTTTCAAGTTATATGCCTACTTCCTTATGAATAGGTCAAAGGACAGCATATATAGCTAGGGATTACTCAGGCAACCTTATCTCTCTGCTCTTCTCACTTTTCTGCACTGTACCATATGCATGGTACTTAAGTATTGTGAGATTTTGAACTGCAAAGAATCATTTAGTCCAACATCTCATTTTACAGAAGAGAAGAAATACGTCAAAAAAGGTAGGTGGCTTACCCAGATTCACACAAGTAACAAGTAGCAGAGCCAGGATTTGAAAACAGGTTCCCAGCTTCCAGATTATCTACATATAACACACTGTCTCACTAGGTACTGATTATGTTGGTACCGTAGTGGTTATTATCCTTGACTTGAGTTTTAGTCCTCACTTTACCACTTGAATTCAACAATCTAACAGACAATTATTAAGACTCTGCTGTGTACATGCACCACAGTGCCTTATGCATTGCCTTAGAAATACAGAGTTTGGGTAAGACAGTCTTTATGATGTTCCCATGTCTAGTAGGGGGATAAGACGAAAACAGAAAACTATGGTTTATAATACACATACGTCCAGTACAGAAAGGGCTCACAGAGTGCTATGTGGTGACCTTAGAGGGGATGGAAGCAAAGATTGTTACCAACTAAGAGGATGAGATAAGGCTTCCTGGAGAAGATGGTGTTTGACTTGGGCTTTAAAAGGTGAATAAGGAATTCAGCAGGCAGAGGAAGGAAAGGTGAGCGTCATACCAGTCATCAGAAAATGCATAAGAATAGGTGTAGAAGCAGGAAAGCGTGGGGCATAACTATTAGTTCAGGGTGGTTGAAACACCGAGCACGTGGATAGAAATGGCAAATGAGGCTGGAAATATAGGGTGGTTCCAGATTATAACTGACCTTCAATGCCAGAAAAAGGAATTTGAACTTTACCCTTTATTAGCTTATGGTTAGGAGCAAATCATCTGACCTCTCTGAATTTCTGTGAAATATTAATAAGTGATAGTAATAATAATGAGCATTTGTAGAGCACTTTAAGATTTACAAAGTGCTTTACAAGTATTATCTCATTTGATCCTTACAACAACCCTGGCCCATTATCCCCATTTTACAGGTGAGGAAACTGAGACAAAGAGTAGTTAAGTGACTTGTTCGGGGTTATACATCTAGGCTGGATTTTGAACTCAAGTCAAACTCCTGACTTAAAGTCCAGTGTTCTGTCCTCTGAGCAACCCAACTGCTTTAAAATGCTACCTACCTACTTAATCCTTCATAGTAGTACAAGAACCTAAAAAAATTCCCAATGGACTCTTGAGGCAAAACGCCTTCCACATCCAGAGAAAGAACTATGGAATTGGATCGCAGGATGAAGCAGACCATTTTCTTTCATATTATGTTTTGTTTTGTTTTATGGTTTCTCTCATTCATTTTAATTCTTCTATGCAACATGATTAAGGTGAAAAATGTATTTAATAGGAATGTATGTGTAGAACCTATATAAGATTGTATGCCATCTTGGGGAGGAAATGGGGAGGGAAGGGGAAAGGAGGAGAAGGAAGGGGGAAAAAAATCTAAGACATATGGAAGTGATTGTAGAACACTGAAAACAAATAAAATAATTTTTAAAATAAAAAAAATATTACCTACCTGAAAGGATTGCGAATGATTATCCATAATTAATAGGAAGAATGGTACTGGTTTCAAAGCAATAGTGGAAAAGGAGATGTCATACCTGCAAAGAGTCAGAAGTAGTCCTTGGAGCCTGAGACAAGAGAATGGATTTACCAAGGCAGAGAGAAGATAAGGGGGCAATTGGCATGTTAAAAGAAGAAGTGATCCATAAAGATTAGCAAGTCGGACAGAAGTAGGGTCATTAGTAGCAGCAAAGAGGGAAGAGAGGGAGGAGAAGCCTCTTCAAGAACACCAACCCTTTTTCTCGTCAGGAACACAAAAGGGCAATGCTCCTAATGTAGGGTAATGAAGAAGTAGGTTGACACCTGGAAGCAGATGTCAGGATACAGGGACAGCAGTGGCTGGCCTGGCACTTGAGAGTAGCTATTCCTACTTCCCAGCATCATGAGGAATATGTCTGTTGATGGCAGTTTCAAAGCCAAGGTTGATATTCCTGGTCATCATTAAACTGCCCAATTAGTTCTAGCTTCGACTCACCCAATTCTAACTTTTAAGGTGTTGTTTTCCTGAATTAGCTTTTGCACTTTCTTTTCCATTTGGCCAATTCTATTCTTTAAGGAGTTGTTTTCTTCGGTGAATTTTTGTAATTCCTTTTCCTTTTGGCTAATTGTACTTTTTAAGCAGTTTTCCAGACTGTTAACTCTTTTTTCCTACTTCTCTTGCATCTCTCTTATTTCTTTTCCCATTTTTTTATTTTACATTTCTTATATGATTTATAAGCTCGTTTTTTGACCTCCATGTGTTCTTTACAGGCTTTTCTTCATTGAGTTTTGCTCATGGGAATTTTGGCATTGTTGTCCTTTTCTGAATTTGTCTTGATCTCCTGTCACCATAATAACTTTCAACGGTCAGATTCTTTTTTGTTGTTTTTTTTTTTTTTTGTTCATCTTTTAAAAATTTTTTTTATTGTTTACTTTTTTTCTTTCTTTTAAATTTGAGCTCTACACCCTTGGATGGAGGAAACACTACTCCAAGCTTCTTGTGTCAGTGGCTACAGGCCCTGGCTCTTCATGTGGTGCTGCAGTGATGTTGTTCTGAGGCCCCTGGGGGACACTTGTGTCTGATGCTGTGCTGAGGGTGTAGGGTGGGGGATGGCTGGTGTTGCTGGAAGCCATAAGGGTCTGGCAGCTTATCTGGTGCTGAGCTGGGGTCCTAGTGCTGGTGTCTGGTGTGTGCTGAGGCCCAAGGGGAGTTCTTGCATTTTCCTGGGGCTACACTGAAGTGTAGAGGCCTGGTCTACTTTCTTATCATCCTGGAGGAGGTTTGTTTGCCCTGGACTGTGCTGAAACACATGGTGGTTCTTGGAGTTGGACTCTGCTGGTTCCCCTGACTATGCTAAGGCATAGATGGGTAATCCTAGTGTTGGTGTTTGCCTACTCCACCACAATGGGGTTCAGGATCTCCGGCTGGCTTGCTGCGATGGGGCTTGCTGCTGTTTTGCTGGGACACTTCCTGTCGTGGACCATGTTCCCCTTCTTAAATGATACAGACCTTTCTTGCCAATCTTCCAAGTTTCTTGGGCTAAAAGATTGATTCACCCCATCATTTTGCTGGTTCTGCTGTTCCAGAATTTGTTTGGAGGCATTAGTGTATGGTTGTTTGGAGGTGAATATGGGAGAGTTATGGTGATTTATTGCTTATTCCTCCATCTTGACTCCTTGAAGTGGAAGTCCGTTCTAGACATGCCAGTGATTGCAGTGGATCATGGCTCAGAAGATTGGTACAGGGGTCATGGATCCAGGGGAGAATCTGTACAGCTGAAATGTTGGACATCCAGACACCAGGGAAGCAGCGACCCTTTGTTTTTCAGCTGCTTGTGGACTGTGAAAGCTAGCTGGGGGATGACCTGTCCTTGGGTCACAGAGGGAGAAAGCCTTTGAAATGAAATGGATCTGGGATGTTCTAGTTGGTACAGCTGTGAAATTGTCAAGCTGAGACTTTTCTTGCTGTTAACACAAGAAAACACTGTTGGCTTGGGAAGGCAGGTGGTGAAGGAAAACTTTTACTGTGCTGGAGGTAGGCAAAATACAAAGGATATCTAGGTCTGGCAGAGGAACAAGGTATAAACATATGTGGTTCATAGGATTTAAAGCTGGCAGGGACCTTAGACTTTATCTAATCCAGTGGTTCTCAAAGTATGGTGCAGGGACCACCGGGGGTTTGCTAGACCCTGTCAGGGGATCCATGAAGTCAAAACAGTATTCATAATAATACTATATTGTTTTAATTTCTAATTTGGTAAATATGATTAGATGTACAGAGGTGTGTTGGAGACAGCTTGAACTGACTTGAGATGATTATTAAATCTTCAATGTGAGCAATAATTTTTAAGAGTGGGGAATGGGGGGGGGGAAGGGGCCCTGAGACCAAGAATTTGAGAACCACTGATCTAGCCCAGCACTTTTGTTTTAGAGATGAAAAAGCCAAAGCCCGGGAAAATGAATTGATTTGTCCAAAGCCAGAATTAAAATTGTGCGATCCCAAATGACTACTATGATATGCAATAAATCATACATAAATACATCTGAGAGGTACAAAACAAAATACCAGGGGAGGTCTGAGGAGGAACGTTTTTACCAACCCAGGGAATCAGCCAAGCTTTCCTGGAGGGAGAGGGTCGTTCAGATTGGGCTTTAAAAAAAATAAGTAGGAATTTAGTAGGTAAAGATGGAGACAGAGGATATGGGAAATAGTGTGAATTGAGGCACAGAGTATGTTCAGTGGGGAAATAATTTACTTGTAATTCCTTCCAAGAACAAAAGAATTTAAAAACAAGAGAACAGCTTGCTGAGAGAAGCAGAGGACACACAGACCCCCTGGCCGTCCTTGGACAGTAGTTTGGGAGCCAGTGAATTAACAGAAAGTTACAGTAGCAGTTAGAGGATTTAGGTTCACATCCAAGACCCATCTAACTATGTTGGGGAGTGTCCTAATGCAGTATTTGTATTTTGTCATTTTTATCTTTGTGTCTTGAACTGGACATTCATTTATTTTTCCTGGGAAGTACGAATGCAGTTTTCCCCTGTGTTATTGAATAATCTGACTGAAGTAGTAGTGGCTTCTTTAAAAACTTTTTTTTCTTTTTTATGCTCTCATATGTAAACAGTTCATCCTACAAAAAATAAAATGGTTATATATGAAATGACACATTTGTTTCATTTAGTTTGTCTTTTTTAATCGTAAATTTAACATAATAGTAACACAACTACATTATTTGTCTCCTCCCGAACTCTTATTTGCTTTCTTTGTATTTTTGTTAATGCTTCATTGATGCTTTTTTCTTTCTAGTCTCTGTTTTCGTCACTATCCCCAACCCTCCCCTCCCCAATAGAACCCATAGTCAGGTAAAACAAAATCAGCGTCTTAGCTGTAACTGAAAATGTATGGTTGCTTTTCACTGATGCTCTTGGCCATCTTTGGAGTTCAATTTTAGGAGTTATTTTTAGCCTTAAATATTTTATACATATAAAAACCAGGTTCCACGTTTCTCAAATTCTGGATAAGAAAGAACCTTTGAGAGGAAGTCTTTTATCATGTGCATTTCATGACATTATGAATTAATTAGACCAGTATTTAGCAAAAAATGAATCAAGAAAGGGATAGGTTAGCATTAGAAGCAGCAGGTACTATTTTAAGAACCATCCGACCTAAGAATCAAGAGACCTCAGTTCTAGTTGCAGTAGTGACCCTCTCTCTCCAACTTTCTGAACCTTGGTATGTAATGCTGTATAATATCTCAGTCTAATAATACTTTCAATGTTAGAAGGTAAGCATACGATGAAATAACTTGTATAAGTACTTTGTCATAGGAAAGTGCTGTATTCATGTTGAATTTTTCTCATGAGACTTGTGAAACACTAGCAGGGCTCACCTTGGCTGTAAGTGGTATAGGTTCCTCTGCCTGTGTGACGTGGTTCTTCTTCCTCCTTTCAAGAGTCTTTTCCTTCCAGTCTATGCCATCTGACATGAAATTCTCACCATAAGGAATTCCTCTGGGCATAATTCCAGGAGTTCCCCAAGACAGAAATACCAGTGGAAATGGAACACTCATTTTTACTAGCCCTTCACATTTTATAACAGTTTAGTTTATCAGATAAGTAGCTATTATTATCTTACAAAGTATCAGGACTCTGATATAATGAGATCTAAAACAAATGACTTCTGATGAAGGAAAAAAAAAAAAGGGTTCTAGAGCTAGGATGGGTATTAAATGAAGCAGGCAAATTAGGCTAACTTGGAAAGACACTCAGATGTCAGATTCAGACGCCCCCTCCCAGCTAGATTCTGACCCCTGCCTGAGGTAATACACAACCATGCCCGTGATGCATCCTGTCTCCCAAAGCCACCACCCCTTACCACTAATCATTTTCTGGGGAACATTTGTGTTGCCTTGTTCCCCAAGCTGTAATCCCAAGCTGAAATCTCCAATTTCCCTGTAGAAATTATTATGTTATGTTGAACAAAATGGCAGAAATTTCAACAAGTTTTGAGTAGTTATGGTAATATTACATTCAGACCATTCTAAGAGTTAAGAATGAGTTCCAACTAAGAGGAATACTTTCAAGGTTATCTGGCAGTAATATCATGTGCATAGCTAAGCTTTTAATTTCTGAGGTAGGTTCTTTTGCAAACAAAAAAAATAAAATGCAGTGTGTTTATGCTTTTTGGATGGTTCATACTATCTGCTTTGTCCTTTGGACCCTTAGACACTGGCGTCTGACCTGCTGCTCCATCTTAAGGACCACTTGGCCTTTCCATCCTGAAGTTGTGTTGTTCTCCCTCTTTTCGATCTGAATCACTGAGCTTTAGCACGTGCCTGGCACATAGAAAGTACTCAATAAATGCTTTCCTATTCCATTGTATCTAGTCTAAACTATACCAGAAAGGAATTTTCTCCGTGACAAAATAAGAATAATAACTACTGTATACATAAATTCATATGTATGTATATGGTATGTATATACACACATATACAATAATATGTATGTTATATATGTGTATTTATATGTGTATGTGCATAAATACATGTATGTGTGTATAAATACACAAGCATGTGTATTTATACACACATACACATACATGTAGGCCTGGGAAGGCACAATCATATTTTGTTTTGGGAGGCACCCAGGTTTAAGTGACTTGCCCAGGGTCACACAACTAGTAACTATCTGAGGCTAGGTTTGAATTCAGTTCCTCCTGACTCCAGGGTCTGTGCTCTATCCCCTGTGTCACTTAATGTTTTAAGGGTTGCAATGCATTTTTATATGGATTATCTCATTTGATCCTTATAACAACCCAGTAAAGCAGATGTTAAAGATGAAGAAGCAGGCTAAAAGAGGTTAAGTGATTTGCCCAGATTCACCAAGCTAATAAAGATGTGAGGCAGAATTTGATCTCTGGTTATCCTGTCTTCAAATCCAGCACTATACCTACTATACTACCTAGCTACCTGACAAGTAGCCTTCAGCCTCTGCTTGAGTATCTCTACCCAGGGAAAGCCTAGTACCTTCTAGTACCCTTCACTTTTGGGTCAATGTCATATTTTAAAAGTCTTTGTTAATTAAGGTAATGACTCATTTAGAATTGTTGATTTAGAAATGAAAGGGACATCAGAGGTCATCTAGTCTAACTTCCTTATTTTATAGGGGAGGAAAATAAATCCCAGAAAGGTTGTTAGTTTTTCAGTATCCCCAGGTTCCAGTCAACTCGGTCCTCTGACTCCAAATACAGTGATTTTTCCTTTATTCAATAGTTAGACTTCTGACAGCTGTCTGGAGCACATCAGCAAATCAAGAGAAAAACAGATTTCTAAGTAGCGACAATAATTGTGATGTGCACAGTATTTTTTGTTTTCAAAGACATTACTATATTTTAAGGTACTGTACGACAATGGATGTTCTTAAGAGGGTAAGAGGGTTGTAAGTCATCAAGAATAGGTTAAACTGTGATTGGGCTACTAAGGAAACCTATGTAGAAGTCCTTCTTTAATGTCTTATCAGGTCATCTGAAAATCTAAGGCAGCCATTCTGGAGAGCAATTTTGAACTATGCCCAAAGGGCTATAAAATTGTACCATATCCTTTGACCCTGCAATACCACTACTAGGTCAGTATCCCAAAGAGATTACAAAAAAGGGAAGAGCACCCACAGAGACAAAATGTTTATAGCAACTCTTTTTGTGGTGGCAAACGTTGGAAATTGAGGGGATACCCATCAGTTGGAGAAAGCCTGGACAAGTTGTAGTATTAATGTGATGGAATACTTTTGTTTCATAGGAAATGATGAGCAAGTAAATTTCAGTAAAACCTGGAAAAACTTGCATGAACTGATGCCGAATGAAGTGAGCAGAACCAGGAAAATACTGTACACCTTAACAGCAACGTTGTGTGACAATCAGCTTTGTTAGACTTAGCCCTTGTGAACAATGCATAATCTAAGACAATCCCAAAAGCCTCATGCTGGAAAATGCTATCCATATCCAGAGAAAGAACTGTGGAGTCTGAATGCAGGGCAAAGCATACTGTTCTGTCTTTTACTTTGTTGTATTTTTGTTTTTTCTTTCTCATAGCTTTTCCCTTTTGTTTCTGATTCTTCTTTCAAAACATGACTGATGTGGAAATGTGTTTAATATGGTCATATGTTATAGCCTATATCAAATTGCATGTTGCCTAGAGGAGGGGGGAGCAGAGGAAGAGGGGAAAATTTAGAACTCAAAATCTTAATAAAAATGAATGCTGAAAATGAAAAATTATTTCTTTAAAAAAAATCTAAGACAGCAAGAATACAGGATGACAGATCCAACCAACCTTAAAATGGATCAAGCCGTGGACTATGTCTTTCAGCCCTCAGAAAAGCAGCCTGGCAGAGGTCGGAAAGGTTCATCCCCATGTTTGCTGCAGGGTGATGAACTTTTTCAGCCTCTGCAACTCTTGAAGATGAGCTGTAAAGTCACAGATGGTCCATGATCTGTATTTAGTGGAGGGAGTGCCCATGCTGACAAAATTATGTATCTTTGAAGTATGACAAGGCAAGGAAACTTGTGATATTAATTTTAGAAATAGCATTACCTAGCATGGTTCCCGTTTAAATCATAGGATCATGGCTTTTCAGACAGGTGCCTCAAGCTTCCTTTAAATCTCAACTAAAATCCTATCTTTTACCGGAAGCCTTCCCCAGCCCCTTTAGATTCTGTTACTTCCTGTTGATCCTGTATGTTGAATCCTCTTTATAGTTGTCTGTTTGTTGATTTTGCCATTAGATTACAAGCTCTTTGAGGGCAGGGACTGATTTTTTTTTTTTTTTTGCCTCTTTTTGTATTCCCAGCACTTAGCACAGTGCTTGTCACATAGTGCTTAATAAATGTTCATTAATTGATCTATTGCTCTAGTTTGAACTTTGGATGAAGATGAGGATGATAGATACAGATGGGAAAACAGGGGCCTAAGTCCTCTGACTCCAGTACCTACTTTCCAGTAGATTTGAGGAAATTTGTATACTGTCATGTGGGAGGGTGAGTTGTCATCTTGATGATCTGTTTATGAATGTCTCTCTCTGCTCAAAGACACCTCTTTTGTCATTTCTGTTTAAGGTCGCTTGGTAGGCGCACTGGATGCAGTCCTGGATTCCAATGCACGTGTTGCCCCTTTTCGAATTTTGCTACAAGTTCCTGGATCACAGGTTTACTCTCCCATAGCATGTGGTGAGTTATTGAATGGATCAGAAGTTTACTGGGCCATAGCCATTGGTGAGTTACATACCAAAAATAAATTCCAAAAGTTATTGTCTGAGCATGCTGAGTATGCATGTCCAAGAAGCTAAAGGTAACCTCCTTTTAGAAACTGATGTGTGGGTATAAGCATATTGGCTGGTTTTGTTTTTGTTTTTTTTTTTTTTTGAGGGCAGGAATGATTTTTTTGTGTGCTTGAACCGTCAAAATACCTGCTAGCCATAACTCAGAGGCATCTTAGCTTTGCCTAATGGTTCTTACTTAGGCTTGGCGCATTTCATTGGTTCAATGAGCTTGTCTCGTATGTTTGAGTAGGAAGTATGATGTTTGCTATCCTAACCCTATTTTATACTCACTTGTTTGCATACACATATAAACTTCTTTGTCATAGAAAGAAATTTCTTTGAGTCCTCCCCAATTCTAAAATAAACCATGATATCATTTTACACTGGGCTTATAAAATTTTACTGCTCCATTTGATGTGGTGTATCTAGGAATAATTGGCAGTCACTTCACAGTAATCCCTTCCAGAGCACTATGTCTCAGAAGTATATAAAGATGAAGAGGCAGAAAATAAATTCTTGAGGTCAAGGATTATTTTTAAAAATTTTGTTGTGTTTATATTCCCAGTGCCCTGCACACAGTAGGTGTTTAATACATGCATGACAGATCAAATTTAATTTTCTAGTGCAATTCTTGATTTATGTGGTGGTATAGGGAGCTAAGAATGGGGGGATAATTATACCCTAGGAGCAGTGTGCTGATTAAAGTTTTGTACTTCCTTCCTCCATTGGTAGGTGACCATATTTTGAAAAACCTGTTTATTGGATTTCATTTTGTCCTAGACATTAAAGTAGGAATTGTGTGATGCCAGCATTTCAAGATATAGGTAAATCATAGGAAGGGAATGAGAAATTGGAAGGAAATGTGGGTGATAACCAAAGGGGTGGTCTTGAGAGAAGGAAATATAGAACCATTCTACAATAACAATTGTATTGTAAAAACAAATGGTTTTGAAAGCTGTAAGAAGTCTGATTAATATAATTGCTAATCATGATTGCAGAAGCCTGATGATAAAATATTCTATCCTCTTACTGACAGGTGATGGACACTCAGGGTACAGAATGAAATAGAAATATGCTTTTGGACACAGTTGATGCCTGAATTTATCTTGCTTTTCTATGCATATTTTTGTAGGGGTTTTTGTTTTTCTTTTCTTTTTCTCAGTGGGATTAGAGAAATGGATGTAAGGGGAGAGAAAAATCTATTTTTTTTTTAGTTAAAAAAATAAAATCTAAGTTAAAAATGGACCAGAGCAGTATTAGTGATGAGACAAAGTGTAGGAGAAAAGGGTGAATTTAGTATCAGTGTACAAGTTCCCTACTCCAAAGGCAGTTTTACTTCCACTACTTTATTTTAGAATTCTAAAAAATCAGTTTCCTTTAGTTTCACATTTTTTATGAACCCTTTATCCAGGGGGCCATTCCATAATCACAGTCTGTTTTAGATTTATGTTTGAGGGGTTCATCAATATATTTCAAACAGTAGTTTTTCTGTCCAAATTAGTATAGGGAATGCCTATCTAGACCTTTTGTTTTACAGATATAGAAACTAAGAAGCAGAGAGATTTGTGATTTACCCAAGGTCACTCAGTTAGATGTTGGATTAAAATCCAGATTTCTCCCTCCCATTTCAATGGCCTTTCATCTGTGTTACTCATGATTTATGTTTCAGTAGGTCTTGAACCATGAATGAGATACTGTCCCTTTCTGTAATTAGATAGAGATCTCTTAAAATACAGAACAGGAACAATGTCTCCTATATATCTCTATCTGTACACACACACACACACTCACACACACACACACATACACATATTTGTTGTTGCTGTCCAATTGTTTTTCAGTCACGTCTGACTCTTTGTTACCCCATTTGGGGTTTTCTTGGCAAAAATACTGGAGTGATTTGTCATTTCCTTCTTCAGTAAGTGGCAGAGCTGGGGCTGGAATTTAATCCTGAATTAAGATGTTAGTATGTGTGTTTATGTATGTATATAGGCAGCTAGGTGGTGCAGTGGATAGAGTGCCAGGCCTGGAATCAAGAGGACTAGCTTCCTGAGCTGAAATCTGGTCTCAGAGCCTTACCGGCTATGTGACCCTAAGCAAATCAGTTAACTTTTTGGAGGCTTTTCTGATTAATTCAACTTCTGATGTAAAACTTGTAGGCTGACAATGTAGAAATGACAGAATTCCTCTTTTCTGATGAAATTCAGCCTCCACTAACACATCTACATACCAACACACACACACACATACGTGTGCATACTCACAAACTTGGTCTCTTCCTTTCTCCCCTCCCTTTCCACTTCTCTTCTCTTCAAGAAAGACAGAAGTAATACAATCCAGTCTCAGTCTCTGCACTAATGGAGAGGAGCAATTTCAAAGACAATCGAAAATGGTAAATAATTCACTCAGCTAGTTCAGGGCTATAGAGTTCCTGTTTGTGGGTACAGATAGAAATATAGATGGAAGGATAGATATCTATTTATCTACATAGATAGACAAGGACTGAGACTGTCATCTATGATGTCATTGGTATAGGGCTGAGAAAACTCCCTTCACCAGGGCAGGGAGGTAGCTTCCCCACGACTTAATCATCTTAGAAAGTTGTCTAGAGTCCTGAGAGGTTAAATAACCTGCCCAGAGTCACCTAGCCAGTGTGTGTCAGAGACAGGACCTGAGCCCTGGTCTTCTTATCTTGGAAGCCAGCTCCCTGCCAGGATGTCTCTAAGAGACAGAGACAAAGGGAGAAAGAGTGATACATACATGCATACATCTATACATCTATACATACATACATACATACATACATACATACATACATACATAAGTACTCTAGGCAAATCACTTAATGTCTCGGTGCTCAAGACAGTTCTTTAAAACTATACATTTAGAGACTTGCATTGGCAAAGAGAGTTTTCTCATCCTAAAGTTCCTTACACTAATAAAATCACAGGTCCAGTTCCCATACACTCATGTATATGTGTACATATGTATATAAATTGATATATGTGTAGTTGTATGCATACACAGATATACCTGTTTTGTATAATTATAAATATACATTTATTTATTTGTAATATCATCATGGGCTCATAGATGTAGAATTAAAAGGGACCTTGGAGTCCGTCAAGTTTAACTATGTATGTGTGCATCTGTGTGTAGGTGTGTATTTATATACGTATGTGTGTATATAAATTATGTATGCATGTGTTCATATACCTATATATGTATTATCTGTGTATGGATGTGTGTATGTGTGTATGCATGTTTATATTATATATATCTGTAATCAGCATATATGTGTTCATATGCCTATTTATGCACTGCATAGAGGACAAATAAATAAATTTCTACGCACAGGATAGCATGTGATCATAGATTTGAAGCAAAAAGGACCTCAGAATAACCTGGTAAACTCCTATTAAAGATGAGAAAGCTGAGGGACAGGGAATTTTAGTAATTTGTTCAAGTTTCCCATGAGTTCTGACAGGCTTCATAGTTTGTCATTCATAATCTATCTTGACTTCAGAATTCCAGAATAATATAAATTGGAAAAACATTCTTTTCAGAAAGATTTCTGGCATGACCTTGGGCAAGTCACTTAACCCTAATTGCCTCAAAAAGAAAAATAACCCAAACAAAACAAAAAATTTCAGTTTTTCCCTTCGCAAGCAACAGAGTTGAAGAAGAGAGTTGTCTTCTTCAGCTCATTTTACAGATGAGGAAGCTGAGGTAAACAGGGTGAAGTGACTTGCCCAGGGTTGCAAAGCTAGTAAGTGTCCGAGGGCAGATTTGAGCTCAGGAAGTGAGTTAAGACAAGGCTGTATTACTTTCGTCTATCTTGAATAGGAGAGAAAGAAAGAGATTGAGTTTGTGAGTGTGTGTGTGTGTGTGTGTGTGTGTGTGTGCGCGCGTGTGCGTGTGTGTGAGTGTGTATGTGTGTGTATGTCTTGGAGTGTATGTGTATTGATGGAGGCTGGATTTCATCAGAAAAGAGGAATTCTGTCATTTCTCCATTTTGTGTTATTCTGGTTGTTCTCAGCCTACAAATCTATCAGAAGTTGAATTAATCAGAAAAGTCTCTAAAACCTTTGCCTTTCTCCTGGGCTCCAAGTACTTTCTCTCTCTTGGATTAGCATTTTTATCAAATATTATCTTATTGATAAAACATCAATATCAACAAACTATGTTTTATCAGTTATTAAAACTAGTATTGTTGGTGTTAATAGCCCTCTTCATTTTAATATTTTACAAATGTGTAGATTTGTGGTTTAATTTTAGGCTCTATCTTTAATGTTGCTGTGGTCAGTTGTTTTCAGTCATGTCTGACTCTTCATGACCCCAGTAGGGTTTTCTTGGCAAAGATACAGGAGAGGTTTGTCATTTCCTTCTCTAGCTCATTTTACTCATGAGGAAACTGAGGCAAATATGGTTAAATGAGTTGCCCACGGTCACCCAGTTGGCATGTGCCTGAGAATGGATTTGAACTTAGGTATTCCTGACTTCAGGTCTGGTGTTCTATCCTCTGTGCCTCCTAGCTGCCTGCATCCTTAGTATTGTGGTTTTATTAAAAAGTCAGTTCAAGTTTCTCTATGCTCTGGATCACATTCTGTCATGATAGCATGATAGCTCTCGTGCTGTCTCTACTGATAAAGTAGAGAGAGCAAGGTCCAGAATGAGTGTGGCACTGTGGCATAGGTAATGGGCCTTTCATGATAACCCTGACCCACCATCCTTTTTCTAGCCATGTGGATATTTCATTTTCCACTGTGTAACTCCAGTGTCCAGGATCCAGGTTGATCTTAAAGTAGAGAATGAGAAGTATTATGAAAAAACTGAGAGAAGCAAGAAATGTCCCCAGAGGTAAGAACTGTAACCCTCTAACTTAAGAAATGCCATGGAATAGATAACCCAGAACAGGTTGCACAGACACACAACTCTGTTTATGAGCCTCACTTGTATCTGTTCTCTAAATCCGTTTGTGGCCTTCAGGGAAATCTTGTTGAGGAAGCTATTGGTGCAAACTGTAGAAGATACAGAACACTATGTTGGCAAAGGAAGGATTAATATGTTTTCATGACCTTGAGTCATGCAATGGAAAGAATGTTAGATTTGGCATCAGACAATTTAGAATCTAACCCGTGGTCAAATTACTTAACATCCATGGTTCTCAGTTTCTTCATATTTAAAATGAAGCTGGGTCTGCATGACATCGGAGGTCCTTTTTATTTCCAAATTTCTGGTCCTGTTGCCTTGTGTATAGAAACTCACCAGGCCTCCATCCTGTCTCTCTCCCTTCCACTTACCTTCTTGACCTTACCCATGAGTAATAGATTCTTATTTCCTTAATTGCTGTTTACTTCCTCATTAAAAGCAGGAATGCTCTGAGGTGGATTGCCTTTGGAGATAGACTCTGATCTCGTGTATCTACCCTGTGCCAGGGTCATGCAGGAAGTGTCATGCTGAGCATTTTTTTCAAATATGGAACTTATTGTGCAGCGAATTCAAAGAAAGTGCAGGCAGGTTGGCCAGCAGGATATAAATGAGAGTGTTTACAGTGGTAAACACTTCGTCTAAGGTCACAGAGTAAGTGTTGCCCTGTGTATTTTCTTTTCTTCATGATTTCTTTAGGGCAGTTTTTGTTTTTGTTTTGTTTTTGCTAAAATTTTCCATGGTGTTGGGGTGGGGGTGGGAAAGTTCAAACTGAGAAAAATATTACCGGGAAGCTACACCCTGGACTTAATTTTCACTTCAGTGTTGTGAGCATATTAAATAAAGTCAAATAAGGGGCTCCAATAATGAAACCAGCACAAGTTAAGAATTATTGGGTGTTTCTCAAAATTGTTTATAAAAAATTGTGGACTCTATATCTTCAAAGAGTCTATTTTGAATGGAACGAAAGGGTCATTTTCTCTCTTCCTCCCTGTCTTTTGCTTCCATTCCTTTTCTGCATAGAATCATAGCTTTTTAGAGCTGAAAGGGATATCAGAAAACATCATGGCCAACCTTGTTCAGTCTTAGACAAGTCACTTAAACTCTGAGCCTTACTTAGGGTCTTCTATACAATGGAGATAATCACCTTTGTATAATGCTGTTGTGAGCGTGGAATGAGATAAATAATAGAAGTTAATTCACTATATAAAGTTAAACATAGAAGTAGAGATGGAGAATACAGGCATACGGGTGGGCATTAACATGACAAAGACGTTATTTAATTTGATTTCCATAAGAACCCTGCAAGGTAGGTAATGCAAGGTAGGTAGCAGGTAATAATTCCATTTTACAGATGGAGAAAGTGATGTTCAGGAAGGTTACGTGATCTGCTTCATGGTCATATAATAAGTGGCAGGGTTAGGATGTGAACCCAAACTAGCCTGAAAAAACTTTCTAAAAACCTAACTGGCTCCCATTGAGGCTCTTCTACAGTATGAACTGGGAGGAACACATACACAGCATCATGGAATTTAAAGTTGGAAGGAACCTCAGAGTTTTCTGTAGTTCAACCCTGACCTGAAAAGGAATCTCCACCATAACATATTTGACAAATGGTCATTTGGCTTTTCCTTTTGTTGTCCAGTTATTTCAGTTGTGTCCAACTCTTCATGACCCTATTTGGGATTTTCTTAGTAAAGATATTGGAGTGGTTTGCCATTTCCTTCTCCAGCTCATTTTACAGATAAAGAAAATGAGGCAAACAGGGTGAAGTGACTTGCCCAGGGTCCCATAGCTAGTAAGTGTCTGGTACCAGATTTGAACTCAGATCTTCCAGACTTCAGGACTGGTGCTCTCTCCACTGTGCCACCTAGCTACACCTATAGCATACCTAGATTTCCGCATAGCATCTGGCACAGTCTCTCATACTGTGCTTGGGCACAAGGGGAGCTTGTGCCCAAGCTGATATTTTGAGTTATTTTTGACTTTTCTCTCTCCCACACGTTCTTTCTGTTGCCCAATTCTGTAATTTTCTATTTCCATCACCTTTTTTGTACCTACCCTTTCCTTTCCATTCCCCCTCATCTCTTCTTCTCTTCTTCCCTAGATGACTTTAATAACCTCCTAAGTGATGTTCCTGTCTTCAGGCTGTCCTTTCTCTAATTTATCATTTATATCAATGACATCAAAGTCAAATGAAAATGGGGGGCCACTGTACATAAGGATCCCTGTGGGCCACCTGTTGACTTAGAAAATCACATATTAATATTATCCATGTTTTATCATCTTATTTATTTTAGTAAACATTTCTGATTACATCCTACTCTGGTTCTGCTGCACTAGGGAATGTTGCTGCCTATGTGTGACACTTTGATTTGCACTCTTGCCCAAGTAATCTTCCTAATATATTACTATAATCATTTTATATTTCTAATCAGAAATTTTTAGTGACTTTTCACTGACTAATTAATGGTCCTGTCATCCAAGGCTTTCCATAATCTGACTCCATCCTATCCATATAGCGTATTAGAAGTGCTAGCCATGCAAGATTACTCTCTAGCCTTATTTCTTTCCTTACTTTCTTCTCTATGTATTTGTTTATATAGCTCTTCTCCCCTCAGTGACTAGAATTGGCTTACACTTATCACAGTGTTCATCTATTGGGGTCCCTCCCTGCCCAGCAGTGGGGCGCAGTGCCTTCTGTGCAGTGACTGCTTGATTGTTGAATTTTCAAATATTGTTGAATTTTCTTCATTCAGCATGTATTTATTATGTACCTACTGCATACGCAGTATTTTACTAAGGGCTAGGGGAGATAAAAAGTTTGGATAAACTTCCGTGCACTCACAAAGTTAATATTCTGTTAGGGGTATTAGAATGCAAACAGGTACTAATAATATACAATGTCACACAGGCTGCAAAAGAGTAGTAGCCTCAGTGTCAGGATTCAGTCGTTGCTCTGACACACACTGACTCTGTGGCCCAGTGCGAGTCATTTAACCTGTGAGCGCCTTAGGTCTGCATTGGTGGGGACATGAAATCAATAAAATCACACATCAGTCCAAAAACAAGAACCAGTTACAAACCCAGTATGTTTCAAAGTGTGAGAAAGAAGGTAGAGTGTGCCCAGGAGGACTGGGGGATGCTGTGTGGCATGGGTGGCATTCACTGGGCTCTAAATGAGGTAGATTTGAAGGAATTCAGTAGAAGATGGAACAAAGGGAACATATCCAGGGGTGGGGAACCTGAAGTCTCAAGGCCACATACATGATCCTGTAGGTCTTCAAGTGCAACCCTTTGACTGAATCCAAGCTTCACAGAACAAATCCCCCTTAATAAAAGGATTTTTTCTGTAAAACTTGGATCCGGTCAAAAGGCCACACCTGAGGAACTTGAAGGCCACGTGTGGCCTCAAGATTACGAGTTCTCCATCTTAGCATAAGCAAGGGCACAGAGGTTCAAGAGTGAAGAGGAGAAAGTAGGATAGTTTATGTAGAGACTAGAGTATGTAGAGTAGGGGATTCCTTAAGTACAGGGGTCTGTGCACTTGGGTTTTTTTTTTTTTTTTTTAATATTGTCATAGCTGTACTTCGGTATAATTGGGTTCCTTTGCTATCAGTCAATAGTCATTGAGAATATATTGAGTACCTACTGTGTGCCAGGCACTGTGCTGAGTGATGGAGATATAAGGAAAGGCCAAAAATAGCCCTTGTCTTCTTGGAGCTAACAATCTAATGAGAGAGAAAATTCTGTGTACTTTAGTTTTTTCATTTAAAGACATTTTGTAGATTACTACGTTAGTAGATGGCACAGTAGGTAGAGAGCTGGGTCTGGAGTCAAGAAGACTCATTTTCTGAGTTCAAATCTAGCCTCAGACACTTACTAGCTGTGTGACCCTGGGTAAATCACTTAACCATGTATGCCTCAGTTTCCTCATCTGTTAAATGAGCTAGAGAAGGAAATGGCAGGTCACTCCAGTATCTCTGCCCAGAAACCCTCAAAGGAGTCATGAAGAATTGGATGCAACTGAAGTGATTGAACAACAATAACAAAAAAACATTATTCTGAGGAGGGTTCAATAGATTTTACAGATTGTGAAAGGATCCAAACACATGAAAAAATTAAGAATTACTGATGTGGATGGAAATGATTTGAGAAAGAGAAAAAGGTGGAGACAGATTTAGAGGGCTTTGAAGCCAAGTAAAGAAAGGAGTTTGAACTTCACTTGGTAAGCAGTGCATCCCTTGAAAATATTTGTCTAGGAATGACATGACCAGGCTAAATGTATCAGATGGTAGTCAGATGAGTTGAATATAAGCATCAGTGGGGGGTGGGGGAGAGGGAATGTCATAATCTCTGAGAACTTCAGTTCTCTACAAAATGAAGGGGTTTTGTTACATGGAGGGTTAGTAGTGAGTAAATGAATAAAAAAGCATTTATTAAGCACTTACTATGTACTACGTACAAATTCTTGTGCTAACTGCTGGAAATACAAATAGAAAAGTAAGGCAGACCTTGCCCTCAAGGAGCTCACCTTTAATGTGGGAGACATATGTGAGACTTCAGCTGTAAAAGTCCTGTGATCTTTAGGGTGCAGTGGCACAGCATATGTGAATACCTCATGTTTAATGTCCTTTACACTGATAAAAATCATGATTTTGGATCATATCAGTAGTGGATTTGGATTCAGAACTGGACAACCCATTATCTTCATGACCTTGGGGAAGTTACTTAACATCTCTTCCTCATCTCTAAAAGGAGAGCACTGCAATCAGTCATGGCATTCTAGATTTTGAGATCCAAGGGACCTTATGTGCCATATAGTCTAGCTATCTTATTGTACTCAGGAACCTGCCACTCTCTAAAGTGGAGATCCTAGTATGAATTGCTCGGGCCTGAAATTATAATCAGTAATACTAATAATAGCTGACATTTAGATAATATTTTAGTTTGCAAAGGTACTTTTACATACATTATGTCACATGACCCTTACAATAACCTAGTGAGGCAGATATTACTGATGTCCTCATTTGGTTGGTTTTCAGTCATGTCCGACTCTTTGTGACCCCATTTGGGGTTTTCCTCACAAAGATACTGGAGTGCTTTGCCATTTCCTCCTCTAGCTCATTTAGCAGATGAGAAAACAAAGGCAAACAAGGTTGAAATGACTTGCTCAGGGTCACACAGCTTGTAAGTGTTGGAGGCTGAATTTGAACTCAGGAAGATGTCTTCCTTACTCCAGGCCTGGCGTTCTATCCACTGCTCCATGACAAGGAAATTCAATAGATTAAATCATTTGCTTTTGGTTCAACGGTGAGAAAGAATCAGAAGGAGAATTTAAACCGAGGTCTTTCCTAACTCCAAGTTCAGAAGTTTTTTGGTATAAAATGTTACCTCTCTAGGCTCTGCTGAAAGCCATTATTATCATCGTAGGCATCATGCCTTAAGGTTTGTAAAGCATCACACACATACACACACACACACACGTGTGTATATGTGTTGCTTTCAACCTCTTTCAATCCTTACACAATAACCCTGGAATGTAGGAATCACAGTATTGTTATCCCTATATTTAGAGATGAGAAAATGAATCTGAGGGAGACTAAATGTCCTGTCCAGGGTCCTAGTGTCCAAGGTATGACTTGGACCTAGGATATTTTTAGTTCAAATCCAGCACCCTATCTGGTATGCCATAGTGTCTTTCTTAAAATGAAAATCCAAATAGGTGAATTTCATTTTTCTTGAGATAAGAAGTAATCAAATATTAAGAACATCTCAGAAATCTCTAATAATATCCAATAAAAGCAAATATCTTCTACCTCCCTCCCTCTGCCCAAAGGTCACTGATATTAAGTTTGGTCAAATCTTTTCAGTCTGAGAATGTTTACAGGAACATAAGAATAAATATTTAATGTATTAGGTTATTACCAGATCTTTTTAATGTATGAGGCTTGTGCTTTTTTTTTTTTAAGAGGGTGTTGGAATTAGATAGGAAGAGAAGGAAGAGGGTTGTCAGGGATTTAAAAGTGTACCTGTTGTAACCTGCTTGCTTAATGCTTTGAAGTTGAGTCACATGACTCTAAATGGATTTCAACCAAGGTCTAGTTTTAAAACTAGTTCCCTGAAATCCTAGGTCTGGCTAAGAGTTTGTGTCTTCCTGGCAGTGGCCATTACAGAGCTATAATCTTCACTTAGTTGTCTGTGGTAGTGCTGGGTAGAAAGAGTTATTAATTGGTTGAATGCACCAGGCAAGGATGAGATTGATTTGAAAGCTCCAAAACATTTTTTTCAGCTTCCCCTCAAAGATTTCTGTATTTCAGATGCCTGTTAGGTGGAATTAGGGTTCTTCTTGGCACATTAACATGACAGCTCCTTTTTTT
Organism: Notamacropus eugenii; assembly: GCF_028372415.1. Classification (NCBI taxonomy): domain Eukaryota; kingdom Metazoa; phylum Chordata; class Mammalia; order Diprotodontia; family Macropodidae; genus Notamacropus; species Notamacropus eugenii. Next base: position 409,218,251 of record NC_092876.1, on the reverse strand, counting down.
CATCCTCACAGCCTCACAATTCAAACTTTCACATGACTGAATTATGGATCTTTTCTCCAGTGCCACCTTCCTAATGGAGAAAAGAACTGGTAAAAACAGCCCTTCAAATGAAACTGCACAGATTAAATCCTGTGGGCTGAAAACTGTGGAGATACATTTCTTCTTTTTCTATTGTTAGTTTGTAAAAGATTACTTCCTCAGACTCTTATCCTCTCTTTTAATACAGAACTCCTGTCCTGTCTAGATTCAGTGTAATTTTCCAGAGTTTATAATGACTTGGTTCTGCCAAAAGGTAACCCAGCATTCCCTTTTCTAAAAAATGATTTGGCCTCAGTATAGACTGAATTCAGAACATAACATTTAACCCCTGAGCACTAGGTAAGATTTCTTTGTGACAGCACATCTCTTGAAGTAACAGGCAGGTAATGACTAGTAAAGTAACATGGGGTGTAGCAGAAGAGAAATCCATGATATTTTTGGATTAAATCCCCTTGCACTTTTACAGAAAACACGGAAGTCCAATTGTTCCTTTGTACGTACTTATATGTATGAATTCAAACCAAATAATCCACTGGGACTTAATGACAATAGTGTCAGCTTTGCCATGACCAGTTGATTGAATGTCATTAGAAAGAGCTCTTTGCAGTGATCCACACCTTAAATCAATCAGTACTGAGTACACTAGGTTAGCCATTGAAAGCTGCCAGGGCGTAGAATGACCTCCTATTTCCCTTAAAGCTAGAGTAATCTTGTATTTCCCTTACAGGCTTGGCAAAGTATCATTTAGAAATCCTAGAAGAGTAGTTTTCTCTGTATGTGTGTGTGTGGTTTTTTAACTTTATTTTTGAAAACCTCCTAGAAGTGCCATGTATGATGTGTTATCTTTTTCATATTTAAACAAATTTTGCTTTGAGGTTTATTTGTAACATCCTTCAGGTGATTAGGGGCCCCCCATGGTGCTTCCAAGAAAGGGCTGGTGACTCTAGAGCCGCTTTGGGTTTTCAGAGGGGTTCTTCCCTCCTAATTGAGCTCTTTATTGCTTTGCTGCAGCAGCTGTCATTGGATCCAGGTTTCTCTATGGATAGACCCTCTGAAGAGAAGGCTACCTACTTCAGATCTCTAGAAATTTATGCCATTTCTGCAGGAATTGGTTGTTCAAATTCTTGAAAAATGCCATTTGGAAAGAGACTTGAGATGACTGTGTGTGTTTGAGTGGGAAATTAACATAAATAAATGATTGGGTTTACAGTTAGGCTTTCTTAGCCTTTCAGGTTTGTAGGTCTGTGGATAAGCTACCTTTTGATTCATTACTGTAGCTCCATCTCACTCCCCATTTCTCCATAATGTTGGAAGTGCATTCAGAATATAGTGACCAGTCAGTTTTACAGGCCAGTTGAGATAGAAGAGAAAAAGATATGGAAGGGAAAGAAAGGCATCTGAAGAAGGATTAGAGGAGTGAATACTGATCCAAGTCATTCCTTTTTTTTTTGTAAAGAAGTTGGGGTTAATGGTAGCTAGATGATACAATGGATAGAGCACCAGACCTAAAGTCAGAAAGACTCGAGTTCAAATCCAAGTTCAGGAATCTCTTAGCTTGTGTGATCCTGGGCAAGACACTTAACCTCCATTTACCTCCGTTTTCTCACCTATAAGTTGGAGATAATAATGGCACCCATCTCTCCTGCTTGTTGTGAGGATCAAATGAGATAATTATCCTAAGCCCTTAGCACAGTGCTGCCACTTAGTAAGCTCTCCATAAGTTATTCTTGTTGTTGTTGTTAGTGGGTGTAGGAGGTTGCCTAAAATGATCAGATATGATGATCGTATTTTTTTTTTTTGCTTCACTTTTTGCCCCCTTTCTAAAAAAAGAAATATTTAATTCTGGGGCACTTGGAAGGAATGACTATAATGTAAAAAACCAAAGGCATCAGTAAAGTCCATTTACAATTATTTAGCCCTTTGTATTGACAAGAACAAAGTGGATTCAGCTTAAAAAAGAATTGGTTGTTTTTAAGTTGGAAGCAACCTCCACCTGATAGGTACTCAGTAAATGTTTGTTGAGTGGATGGATTGAAATGTGGGAATTATGTGGGTAATCATTATTATTTATTTTCCTCTCACAATGTATGCACTTCAGAAGTGCACAAGGGGTGAAAATCTTTAGGTAAATATGGCATTAGTGTACTGAAATTCTGTGTGACCTTGGAAAGATTGCTTTGGTTTTAGAATTTAGGTGTTATTTCTGATCATTAGAACTTTAGTTTATATTCTTGCAGTTCATTTCAGCACTTTTTCTCCCTAGTTTTACATCACTGACCATTGTTTCATTTTTCTTAAAATACTATATGTAAAGTTAAGCTTACATGTATTGAAGTATATTAAATGGTTAGGACTTAAATAATGCTTCCATTCAGATGGCCTCCTGTTACCTTTAGACCTAGTCTTTGCACAATAGTAGATTGAAAAGCCTGGCTTCTGACTGCCTGCTTTGTCATTTTAAACAGTCTGACTTATTGAATCCATTTGCAGACTCTTCAGTTTCATGGTACATTTAGGCATTTTGGTTGCTAAGAGAGAACGCATAATTTGTTATATTTGTGGAGGAAAAGTTTCTCTTCAACCTAGGAATACAACTCTTTGTGACTTTGTTAAAACTAGAAACTTAGACAGGGATATTTATTCATTTCACTTCCTCAGATACATCCAGGGAATAATGGGTATTTCAAGCTACCCTTTATTATGGTCCTCCAATAATTTAAAATAGATACTTTCATGGTCAGTTTGTCAAGATAGAATGATCAGAGTGGCCTCTGTTACTGACTGACCGACATTCATTCATACCTTGTAGATGCCATCTCTGTAACTCTAGATGAATTTTCTATACTTTTTTTCAGTTTTCGGAGAGAGCTAATAAATTGACAATAGTTCTTTTGTCCTGAGAATCTGAGGGTTAGGGCTAGACTAGGGATTTCTGAAATATGGGGAAGTCTCTTTCTATAACACAAAAGATAATACAAAAATATTAAAATTTTGCTAGTTGTATTTCCAACACATTCTAATCTAAAGCCTTTACGTAACTTCTGGATTTAGATCTTCCTGTGTTAGAAACTATATAGCTATCTCAAAAAGTGATTTCTTCATGACCTATTTCAATAATAGAATTTAAACTTTAAAAATCCATTTAGAATGTTTTGAACAGTCAATTAAAGGAAGAACAGGAAAAAAAGATGAAATTGCTTTATTTTTATCCAGAGAGGAATGGGAATAAAAAGAGGGAATGAAAGGGGGAAAGAGCCCTAGATTTCTGTGCGCCCCAGTGCATCTAGTTGTTCAGGTGTTGTTCAGTCATGTCTGACTCCTCCTGACCCTGTTTGGAGTTTTCTGGGCAAAGATACTGGAGGGGTTTTCCATTTCCTTCTCCAGCTCATTTTAAAGATGAGGAAACTGAGGCAAGCAGGTTTAAGTGATTTACCCAGGGTCACGCAGGTAGTAAGTGTCTGAGACTACATTTCCACTCAAGAAGATGAGTCTTCCTGATTGAAGACCTGGCAGTCTATCCATTATACCATCTGGCTGCTCTTGCACCTAGTAGATACTTCCTTTTCAGGCTCCTTTTGTTGATCTAGGTCCTGCCCCTCATGCTGAGTATACCCAAAGACCCTCTTCTCTCTCTATAACCTCTTTCATCTACTCCCACTCATTCACTTACCTTTATGCAGATGGTTTCCAGATCCATATGTCCCATCCTGCTTTCTGGCCTGAGGTCTAGTCCTCATATCGAACCACCTCTTGGACATTTTGAGCTCCATGGCCCACAGGCATCTCAAACTCAACATGTTCAAAACAGAACTCATGAGCGTTCTCCTCCCAAATCCACTCATCCTCTTCCTAACTTTATCATTTCTGTCACAAGCGTTGCCATCTTTCCAGTTCCCCAAGATCGCCACCTCCGAATCATCTTTACCTCTTCATTCTACTTCATCCGTATGCAGTCAATTGCTGTCTTGCCAGTTCAGGACTTTTCTTTCATCTGTTCCTTTCTCTCCCTAAACAAGCCACTCTGCTACCAGGTCATTTCTCACCTAGATTAGTGCAGCAATTTTCTAAATGACTTCCCTGCCTCAAATGTCTCCCCTTTCCAATTTATTCTTCACTCGGATACTAAGGCAATAATCTAAAGCACGCGTTCTGTCCCTACTCAGAAAGCTGCCCTGGCCCCCAAGGCCTTTACACTCTGGTTGCATCTCTGTCCAGATTTATTACAGACTACTTCTTTTTTTTTTTTTATTTAACTTTTAACATTTATTTTCACAAAATTTTGGGTTACAAATTTTCTCCCCTTTTATCCCCTCCACCCCAACCCCAAGCATTCTAATTGCCCCTGTGACCAATCTGCTCTCTCTTCTACCCTCCCTCTCTGCCCTTGTCTCCGTCTTCTCTTTTGTCCTGTAGGGCCAGATAGCTTTCTTTACCCCTTAACCTGAATTTCTTATTTCCTAGTGGTAAGAACATTACAGTTGATCCTAACACTTTGAGTTCCAACTTCTTTAGCTCCCTCCCTCTCCACCCCTTCCCTTTGGAAGACAAGCAATTCAATATAGGCCAAATCTGTGTAGTTTTGCAAATGATTTCCATACTAGTTGTGTTGTATAGGACTAACTATATTTCCCTCCATCCTATCCTGTCCCCCATTACTTCTATTCTCTTATGATCCTTTCCCTCCCCATGAGTGTCACCTCGGATTGCATTCTCCTCCCCATGCCCTCCCCTCCATCCTCCCCCCCCACCCTGCTTGTGCCCTTGTCCCCCACTCTCCTGTATTGTGAGATAGGTTTTCCTATCAAAATGAGTGTGCATTTTATTCTTTCCTTTAGTGGAATGTGATGAGAGTAGACCTCATGTTTTTCTCTCGCCACCCCTCTTTATCCCTCCACTAATAAGTCTTTTGCTTGCCTCTTTTATGAGAGATAATTTGCCCCATTCAATTTCTCCCTTTCTCCTCCCAATATTTCTCTCTCACTGCTTGATTTCATTTTTTTTTTAAGATATGATCCCATCCTCTTCAATTCACTCTGTGCACTCTGTCTCTATGTATGTGTGCGTGTGTGCATGTGTGTGTGTGTACTCCCACCCAGTACCCAGATACTGAAATGTTTCAAGAGTTAGAAATGCTGTCTTTCCATGTAGGAATGTAAACAGTTCAACTTTAGTAAGTCCCTTATGACTTCTCTTTGCTGTTCACCTTTTCATGCTTCTCTTCATTCTTGTGTTTGAAAGTCAAATTTTCTTTTCAGCTCTGGTCTTTTCATCAAGAAAATTTGAAAATCCTCTATTTCATTGAAAGACCATTTTTTCTCCTGAAGTATTATACTCAGTTTTGCTGGGTAGGTGATTCTTGGTTTTAGTCCTAATTCCTTTGACTTCTGGAATATCCTATTCCATTCCCTTCGATCCCTTAATGTAGAGGGTACTAGATCTTGTGTTATCCTGATTGTATTTCCACAATACTTGAATTGTTTCTTTCTAGCTGCTTGCAATATTTTCTCTTTCACCTGGGAATTCTGGAATTTGGCCACAATGTTCCTAGGAGTTTCTCTTTTTGGATCTCTTTCAAGCGGTATTCTGTGGATTCCTTGAATATATATTTTGCCCTCTGGTTCTAGAATCTCAGGGCAGTTTTCCTTGATTATTTCATGAAAGATGATGTCTAGGCTCTTCTTTTGATCATGGTTTTCAGGTAGTCCCAGAATTTTTACATTGTCTCTCCTGAATCTATTTTCCAGGTCAGTTGTTTTTCCAATAAGATATTTCACATTATCTTCCATTTTTCCAATCTTCTAGCTATGTTCTGTGATATCTGTCTTTCTCACAAAGTCCTTAGCGTCCATCTGTGCCATTCTAGTTTTGAAAGAACTATTTTCTTCAGTGAGCTTTTGAATCTCCTTTTCCATTTGGCTAATTCTGCTTTTGAAAGCATTCTTCTCCTCATTGGCTTTTTGAACCTCTTTTGCCAATTGAGTTAGGCTAGTTTTCAAGGTGTTAATTTCTTCAACATTTTTTTGGTTCTCCTTTAGCAGGGAGCTGATCTGCTTTTCATGCTTCTCTTTCATCCCTCTCATTTCTCTTCCCAGTTTTTCCTCCACCTCTCTAACTTGATTTTCAAAATTCTTTTTGAGCTCTTCCATGGCCTGAGCCCATTGAGTGGGCTGGGACACAGAATCCTTGATTTCTGTGTCTTTGCCTGATGGTAAGCATTGTTCTTCCTCATCAGAAAGGAAGGGAGGAAATGTCTGTTCTCCAAGAAAGTAGCCTTCAATAGTTTTATTTCTTTTCCCTTTTCTGGGCATTCTCCCCAGCCAGTGACTTGACCTCTGAATATTCTCCTCACACCCACTTCGCCTCCTGATCCTCCCAGCCAGCGTTTGGGGACTGAGATTCAAATGCTGCTTCCCGCCTTAGAGCTTTTGGCGGGGGCAGGGCTGCTATTCAGTGTGAGAATTAAGTTCAGATGGTCAGGTCAGGGCAGGGCCACCTCTCAGGCTCAGTTCCCTCAGGGGTTTTATGTACAGACCTTCCACAATGGATCCAGGTTCCTGCCCGCTTGGGGAGCCCCTGTCTGCAGCCGCCTCTCAGCTTCTATCTCCCGGGGGGGGCCCGAGCCTTGGGGGCACCCCACTCCCCTCTCGACCCGCCAAAGAGACTCTCTCACCAACCCCCGTCACCTGTGGGTGGAGGAGCTTGTGCCACCACTGGAGATCCCGTCCCCGTAGCCCGCTCTGATCTTTTCCTCACGGTGTCGCAGCTGCTGCAGGGCTGCCCTCTGCTCCCAGTCCCGGCGCCCAGTCCGCAGAGCGAAGGACCCCCCACGAGAGGTTTGCAGGTCTCTCTGGAACAGAAATCTCCCTCGCTCCAATATTCTGTGGCCTCTGGGTGCAGAATTCGCCGTGAGTTTCTCCCCTGTAGCCGTTCTGTGGGTTGTGGGTTCGGAGCTATGTGTATGTGCGTCTTTCTACTCCGCCATCTTGGCTCCGCCCCCCATACTACTTCTTACCACAGCCTCTGCCTTCTAGCCAAACTGTTCTTCTTGGGCATACCATTCTCTCTATGACTTGTACAGGGTGTCATCCATGCCCAGAAGGCACTACCTCCTCACCTCTGCTTCTCAGAGTCCCTGGTTTACTTCAGAGTTCAGCCTATATCCCTTCTCCTCCATGAGACCTTTCCTGGGTTTATCAAGGAGAATGAAGTTTTACTTTAAAGGAGGGAGGTAGGCTTCAATATGAAAAAGAAAAGAATAGAAGAGGCTGAGTCGACTCCTCACCTGTGTCTGAATGTTGAATACTGCAGAAATGTTGCACAGGAAAAGGAAAGGAGAAAACCACTAAATGCTTAGAGTTGGAAACGCATTGGAGGCTCTTTCCAGTGAGGAGGAAGCTAGATACTCTCATGAGGAAAAAGCTGTTTAACTTCCAGGAAATAACAGTGTGCCGGTCTGTAGGTTCTGTTAAATGAGAGATCATGGATAGTGAGAAGGAATGAGTAGGGATAGTTATTGACAGGAGGTCCTGAGGCAACCACAGGGTGCAGTAGATGGAACACTGGGCCTGGAAGAGGAAGACCTGAGTTCAGAATTGGTCTCAGACACTTACTAGCTATGCGGCCCTGGGCTAGTCACTTAACCTTTGTTTACCTCAGTTTTCTCAACTGTAAAATGGGCATTATAACAGCACCTTCTTCACAAGGTTATTGTGAGGGTCAAATGAGATGACATTTTTAAACACTTAGCACAGTGCTTGGCACATATTAGTGCTAAATAAGACCTTGTTCCATGGTCTACCTACTGAGGAAGCTATTTGAAAAACTGATGATATTTGAGAGGCCTTACTATGGCACTTACCAAGACAGGACAAGAAATTTCCCATGATTTGACAAACTGGATGATTACGACATATGCACAAATGAGACTGCCAGAAGGAGTTAAAAAAAAAAAAACATTGCTAAAGACTATGATATTTTGAATAAAAAAACTGAAGACCTCAGGGGCACAAGTTGTGTTTTTTTTTCCCCCATTTCTGCTGCCAACCAAAGGCAAGAGCTTTAGAAGAGAGAGACAGATTTTGGGGAAATGAACAGCTGGTTGAGAAGATGGTATCCATGAACAGGATTTGGCTTTCTAAAACATAATTTGAAATACAGTATAGGAATTATAAGTTCCTGGCCAGGGATGGAGTATATCCAGCAAGAATTGATAAGAATATATCTGCTTGGAATATTGAAAATCTAATCAAAAGGGCTTTCAACTAAAAAGAGGAGAGAAAGGAAACTCGAGTGTTGGCCTTTACATTTATATATAGGTAGATAACTACTGAGTAACAACACTGAAGGAAGAAAAGTAGTATTAGAGATGCAAGGATCTGTGCGATGTACAGAATCCAAGACAGGACCCATCAGTATGACTTCAGATGTCTATACGAGTTGTACAAATATGAGTAACAAGGAAAGTGAACTGGAGATCACAATTTAAGGAATAAAAATGACTATGTGTACATATATGTATATACACACATATATGTGTGTCTATGTATATGTATGTATATGTATATGTGTGTATGATGTATTAGGGTGAAACCCCTGACTGTCATGTCTCTCTGGAAGGGTATTTCTTATTTAAAAGAAAAAGGATAGGTAAGGGATTAGGGGAAAGATTAGGCAGAGTCACACTCTATATTAAGGAGCAGGCTCAGAGGATGGGGAAGGGAAGCATGACTGAGACAGTTTGGATGAAGTAGAAGTGGTATTGTCACTGGAGTACACAACAGTCTCCCTGAGTGGGGGAAAGAAGAGATGAGGAGCTTGAGAAACAGATCGTAAGCCTGGAACGTAGACATGACAGAGTAGTGAGATGAAACTTCATTTATCTAGACATCTGGTGAAGCATTCTGTCTGCCAAAAGCAGAGCAGCTAATAATTTCTTGATTTGTTGTAATGATAATTTCAACCTTTAAGGAGAGAGGAACCAATAAGGAGGAATTCTATTTTAATTGTAATTCTCAGCAACTAGGAGAAATGATGGGAATTTTGAAGGAATATGACTATTGCTCATACTAGGGGACTTCAACATACATATTAATTTTCCTTCAAACACCCTAACCATTTCATTTTTCAGCCTATTCACTTTCTATGACTTACTCCTATGCTCCACCTTAGCCATACATAATGATGGTCATATCCTTGATCTTGCCATCACCCACAAATGTAACATCTCTGTGTTAAAGAATTCCTAAATTCTTTTATCTCACCATAATCTAATGACTTTTCACCTCTTCCTTAGCCTTCCTTTACCAAACTCTTCATCCTTACCATGACCCCTCCATTCTCTCCTGGGCATCTCCCCTGCACTTGATTTCTACTTTTTTCCTCATTTTGACCCCGTGGAGAACCAATTCAGCACTATACTGTACTCCTTTCTTGAGTCCCTAGTTCTCTAATCATTTCATTGATTGTACCCTGCTAAGCCTTAGACTTGGATCACTTCAACCATTTACTGCCTTAGCTCCTACACTTGTGATGCTGAATGAAAATGAAGAAAATTACACAACCATTCTGACTAGGTCTACTACAAATTTATGTTACACAGGCCCACACAGCTGCTAGGGAATCCTACGATATACATGTCTTATCAGTTCCCTATTCTGTTCTCCACAACAGCTCTTCTAAACCTTCAGTGGCTCCCTGTCACCCTCCTCTCTCAGCTGAGAATCTTGCTTCATATTTTACAAAATTGAGGCCATTTGCCACAAGCTCCCTCTTCTCCTCTCTTCTTCTTCACTTCACTCAGGTGCCCTCATCCACTTTCGTATTCTTCACCCCTGTCTCACATGATAAAATGGCTTTACTCCTTACCAAGGCTAACCCCTCTATATGCTCAAGCTATCCCATTCCATCTGATATCTTCTAACAAGTTGTCCTCTCTGTTATCCCCCCTTTATCACTTATTTTCAATCTCTCCCTGTCTACTAACTTATCATTCTCAACTACCTGTAAACATGCCCTCTAGGATTCAATACAGAATCCTCTGGTTAGCATTCATTGCCATTTATCACCTATCCCCCTATTACATGTCCATTCTCTTTACACTTTACTCTCTCTGCCATGTACTCTTTGATTCAGTGACACTGGCTTTCTTGTTATTCCACAAACAAGACTCCATCTCTCTGGTTGTCCCCCACATGTGGAATCTTCTTCCCCCTCATTATTCCTTCTGGCTCTTCTGGCTTCTTTTAAATCCCAACTAAAAGCTTGTTTTGTGCAAGAAAGCCTTTCCCAACCCCTCTTAATTCTAGTACCTTCCCTCTATTAATTCTTTTCTATTTATTCTGTATATAGTTTTGTTTGCACATATTTGTTTGTTTGTTGTCTCTCCCATCTGATTTTGAGCTCCTTAGGGGCAAGAACTGTCTTTTGCATTTTTTTGTATCCCCAGCACTTAGCACAGTGCCTGAAACCTAGAAGACACTTAATAACTGTTTATTGACTGTCATTGACTACTCCATTTAAAAATTTTGTGCTTTTGGAGAGGACAGCTGGGCATTTAGCAGAGCAGATTTCAAAGGATTTAGAGAAAGGATGGATGTATCCCATAGGCTAAAATTCTATGTAGGAAGTCAACCCAGAAGGGTGGGAAGATCTTAAGGGTGAAATTCTGAAGACACACAGAGAAGTAACTCCAATTAAAAGGGAAAAGGGTAGTGGTTTGACATTTTAATTTAATTATAATTAACTAAAATTAAATTTAAAAATTCTTCTGATGGAGAATTCACAGATTTTAAAAAGATATGGACAGGCACACCAGGAGTAAAGATGGAAGTAAAGCAGATAATGAAGGAGGAATACAAAAGCATGGTATAGTTCTGTAAAAAGGAAGCTGGAACACTAACTCTCAGAATGAATGGGAGGTTGGTGAGAGATGAAAAGGGGGTGCTTTAATGCTATATTAAAGAAAAAAGAAACCTGATAAAGAGATAGTCCTGGTAGTAGATGGGATTATCATAATTAAGAATGTAGAGAGGATGGTCTTCACTTCTTATTTTGCTTGTTTTTTCTGCCAAAGAAGATGAGTTTTGACCTGGAAAAGACTGAGCAAAAATATCTAATATAGAGTTGATACTGAATATAAGTATAAGGAAATAGCAAGAGATCACTTAGCTTTGTCATTGCATTTCCAGTACCTAACATAGCTTAAAAAGGCTAAGATCTCCCACTGCATCTGGGGCCATCTTCAGTTGTCTGGAACTACACTAGTGGTCCCGATAGCCTTGGAAGAGAAAGTAAGGCTGGTGACTTTGCACAGCCCTGCCTCACCTAAATCCAGTACACTTTTAAGTCAGGACATCACCTTACTGATGTCATTGGTCCTCTTAGAGAATGAAGGACACGTAACAACACCACCTAATAGTGAACTGCACTCATTAGGTACCTAGTCCCTGGTCTTCCTTGTGATTAACAGCCACATGTTTATAAGGAATGTAATGGAATTAAGAGTATGTTATTTCATTAAATGGAGATAAAGATAACTGGTCAGCATTGGGGGACAAGACCAAAGCTTGATCATATTGTTCTCACAAACAGTTAAAGATTTCAGAAAATAGAGGATGGTGCATGGTAAGTCTAAAGTGGAGAAAGGCCAGAAAGTGTTATAGAGAGACAGACTGGAATTGAGACTTCTGTAGGAGGATTAGGGGACCTGCAGGAATCAAGGGTTTCCATGAAATGAAAACAAGGACCCAACGAAAGGATAGAGGAAAACGCTAGAAACAAAACTGCCATAGCTAAACACTAGAGCTGGGGACTGGAAACAGAAAGTTAGATTTTGTCTGCAGAACCAAAAGACAAGGTTTAAAAATCATCTATAAAATAAAAGAAGTTAAAATTGTCAGGTCCTTAGACCTTGAGAAGGAAAGAAATCATCGATCAATGACTATAAAGTGTTTCCCAAACAGAGAGCTATATAAATACTAAGTAAGAAGAGAAGAAAATTGATTTTAGTGGAGAGAAGGGCACCCTTTTGTAGGATCTTATTTTGTAGTTTGAAACTTAATATTTAAAACTGGACACAGCGGACATTTAGAATATTGTAGAAAGTGTCTTGTTTTCCCTTATTCTCATAGTTTGTGTTGTTCCCCTTGTGATGCCATTTGAGGGTTTGTTGTTAAAGCTATTGCAGTGGTTTCTATTTCCTTATTCAGCTCATTTTACAGATGAGGAAACTAAGGCTAATAGGATTAAGCTACTTGCCCAGGGACACACTGCTAGTAAGTGTCTGAAGCAAGATGAGTCTTCCAGACTCCAGGCCTGAGCTCTATCCACAGTACTACCTAGCTGCCCCCAAATACATACACATATCATATATACACATGTATATATTTTGTATATATGTATATGTGCCAACAGATAATAAAGAGATAGTAGTCCAAAGGTAAGTTTTAAGTCATTTTATGGGATAGAGATAGGAACTAGATCTTGAATTTCCACTAGTGTAGACAGCTCCTGGATGTGTAAACTCCCTCTATTAACAAAAGTCAGCACCTTCTCTGCACTTTAGAGTTGTCCAGGGCATTGTGTTCAGGGTCACACAGCCAGGGCATGTCTAACTTAAACCCAGGTTTTTCTGGGAACATGTTAGCTGTCTGTCAACTATATCATATTGATTCATAAAGAATTTCCTACTGCATTCTGTAAAAAGCAATGTTAATATTTATATAGATTGACATACATATACATGCACACATGTATATACACATATGTATGTGTATATATGTATATGTGTGTATACATACACACATACAGGAACACTTTACATAAGGATTAATAAAACCTTCATTCAGATTTATACTTTGGATAAAGACAAATTGTAAATTACATAACAAAACTCATCTCTGCAAAATGCAGCAACTCTCGGCCCCAACCCAGTGAAAAGGGGGCCTTTTTGCTTCTGGCCTAGAACGACCAGACGTACTATTTTGTTTAGGTTCTGCTCAAAAACGATTTTTGTGGGAGTGGAGGGGTGGGGACAGTGTTTTCTCTTTCCCATTAGGAAAATCTCGACTTTCTTGTCTAACATAGATTGCCTGGTTCCTTTGCCAGATGCCCTGGGAGCACTTATTACCTCTGAATTTCAGAGTTATGCTTACTGTGAGATTACTTGGAACCCAATCTAAAGAACTAAAAATACTAAGCGTTTTTTTCTTTAAAAGGGTGTGTTGCTCTGTGCTGATAAAAGTGTTGCTATAATTAAATTGTTTAAATTATTATGTATTTTGTTTTCAAGTGTGTACAGTAAAACCACTGCTGCCACCACCACCACCACCACCATTCTTGTACATTTTCCTGTGAAATGTGAAGGCATTATCAGTCAGTCAGTTAGCATTTATTAAGTGCTTACTGCATGGTAAGCACTGGAGAAGCAAAGTAAGGCAAAAATGTGATTTCTGCCTTCTGGGAGTTCACATTCCAGTAGGGGTGAGGAGAGGGGGAAGCATGTGAGAGAATATGGAAAAGTTGAACAGATAAGACACATACTGTATAAGCAGAAGGCAATCTCAGAGGTATGCATGGAGTAGGGGGGAAGGGAGGAAGAAGGCACTAAGAAAGGATCTCAGAAGGTAGAATTTGAGTTGAATCTTGAAGGTAGCCATAGAAGCCAGGAGGCAGAGATCAACCAATCAGTGAGCTAGCATTTATTAATCATGTGTTTGTATGTTGTATGTGCATATACTGTATGTATATGTGTGTATATGTTTTCACACACTTATATGTATATGTGTGTGTATGATAAATTGGGGGCGAATTCAGAGGGGAGGCATTAAGATTAAGGATAACAACCAGTGAAAAGGCATAGCATCTGAAGAACGGAGTGGAACATGCAGGGAACAAGAAGACCAGTCTCACTGTGTCATACATTACATGGAAGAGAGTAAAATATAAGAGTTCTGGAAAGGTAGGAAAGGATCAGGTTGTAATGGATTTTAAATGCTAGAAGGTTTTATATTTGGTGCTTGAAATAATAAAGAGCCACTGGTGTTTTTGAATAAAGAGTGGGATGAAGGAGACAATATATATTCAAATTTAGCATTTCTAATCTCGCTCAATAATCTCATGAAGTACATCTATAATATAATTACACATACATTCACATACTAATGTGTGGGTGTTGAGTTGTTCATTCATTTCAGCCCAGTCCAAATCTTCATGACCCCATTTTGGGGTTTTCTTGGCAAAGATACAGGAGTGGTTTGCCATTTCATTCTCCAGCTCATTTTACAGATGAGAAACTGAGTCAAATAGAGTTGAGTGACTTGTCCGGGATCACATGGATAATAAGAGTCTGAGGCCAGATTTGAACTCAAAAAGATGTCTTCTCAATTCCAAGTCCAGTGCTCTATCCACTGTGCTACTTACTACTCTGTGTGTATGTGTGTGTGTGTGTGTGTGTGTGTGTGTGTGTGTGTGTAGTAAATGAAATGTAATCTCAGAAGGGAAGACACTAACAGCAAACAGATTGAGGAAGGCCTCCTGCAGAAAGTGAGATTTGAGTTAAATCTTGAAGGAAGCCAGGACAGCTAAGAGGGACACAGCATTCTAGACATGATGGACAGCCCATGCAGTCAGAGAATTGGGAAATGAATTATAGTGTTCAAAGGAGAGCAGGAAGGTTTATAGATTATAGCGTGAATGGATGAAGTGTGGGGGGTGAAGTCTAAGAAGACTGAAAAGGTAGAAAGGAGGCAGGCTATGAAGGGTTTTATGTGGGATCCTGGAGGAAATAGGGAGCCACTGAACATGGTCAGACCTATGCTTTAGAAAATTTAGACTTGGTTTAAGGAAATTTAAAAAAATAATTAGAGCTGTCCCAGGTGGAATTCATGAGATATTGTACTCTCATATACTGGAAGCATTCATATAAAGGCAGGAAGATCACTTGGTAAAGATATTGCAGAGGAAGATCCCTGTATAGGTATTGGTTAGACTGCATGACTTTCCAACTCCATGACCCTGTGAGTCTGTGTTTAAGTGAAACGTAGCTAGAAGCAATGGAAATCATGGGTCCTGCTCTATTTGAAAACATACTTCGTCTGTATCTAGGTTTTTTTTTAAAATTCTTCGCCATCTTCTTGTGTCTTATTCTAGGAGCAACTTTAGAGGAGATTAATCAGCACTGGGAGTGGTTAGAACAAAACCTGCTGCATACATTGTCTGTATTTGATAATAAAGAAGATATTGCTAGTTTTGTTAAGGGAAAAATAAAGGTAGGTTTCCTTTTCTTAGCTTTATTCCCATGGTTCCTTATTTTTTTCTTTCTCTTTTCTAACCTGAATGTTACTATTACATCTCTAACAATTTGAACACACAACATTCCTGGACAAGCATTTAATATAGAGTTACTGTGCTTTTGACATAATGTGTAACTACCTGCTGACTTTCTGTCCATGTAGAAAGTAATAATCTGGTAAAACTGACTTTAAGTACTGAATGTCTTAGTTGTGAACTTTGTCATTATGTCACTTGGAGTCACTTTCTTATCATTTGATTTCATGACATCTGGCCTTCTGCCTTCTAAAATTTGTATAAAATATATAATTGTTTCTAAAATAAATTAATTCAACCATATTAATGTGCATTTAACTCAGGGCAGGGGGAGAATTTCATGACCCTTCTCTGCCTCCATTGAAAGAAAATCAAGGTTCTTAGGGTTGGAAGGGACCTTAGAGGACTATCTCCTCATGTAAATATCCCCTTTATAACAACCCTGACAAGTGATCACTCATTGACTTAAACGCTTCCAATAATTGAATTGTGGGTGTTTTGAGTATTTTGCTGATCTACGTTTTGGAATCACTGCATTAAAGACTTTGGGAAAAAAAAAACATTGCATTTTTCTAATACTTAGCACTATCCTATCCCATTAAGCATTTGCATGCATCATTTTACAATTCTGTCTTGTTTATTTATAAATGAAGTGCCTCACCTTGATTTTTTTTGATAGGACAATTAATTTTCAACCTTGGTTTTGCAGCATCCTCAAGAAAGCTCTAGTTTCCTCAAAGGTTATTGTGAAATACTCAGATTTTGAAGAAAACAACTGTTTTTATTCATATCAATTTAATACATTTTGTGCAGCATTTTAGTATGTCAGAGGTGTGGTTGGGGAGGATGATACATTATTTCTCTTCAATGGTTTTAAGATATCATTAGTCCAGAAAGTTTGACAGTCATTGCCATGGTCTAAGCCAGAGTTCTTAACTTGGGGTCTAAGGATAGATTTTAGGGAATTTGTAAACTGTTGGTGGAAGGTGAGGAATTACATGTTTTTTCCACTAATTTCTAACTGCAGTGTGACATTTCCTGGTCCATAGGCTTCATCAGACTGCCAAAGGGACCTCTTGACTCAAAAAAAGGCTAAGAACCAGCCCTTGATGTAGACAGTGACCACTCAGACAGAATGATCACTGTATAGGTGGCAACAGGGCACTGTAGTATAGTGGAAGGAGTGTCAGCTTTGGAACCAGAGGACCTGGCTATCACTTCCCACTGTGTAACTTTGGGCAAGCCACTTAAATCCCTCTGGGTCAGTCTCCTTCCTCTGTAAAGTAGGGGATTGGATTACATGACTTCTAAGGTCTAGCTCTAAATCTGTGATCTTACAAATCTATTTTATTCAAGAATGTTGTATGTTAGCTGGGATAGAGCTAGCTAAAATACCAAGGATCTAGAGTGGGGCTGGCAATAGAGACCAGCAACAGAAGCTAATACCATCGACTCCTCAGCCCTGACTTGACTTGCATTACTCTTTTCTTCCCCTTCCCTGTACTCCCATCTTCTCACTAGGTACCAAATTGCACCTCTTTAAGCTCCATTTTTGGAAATACACCTTTTATAGATTTTATGATACGTAGGAAGTCATCTCCTTAAGGGAAAAAAGCATTTATATAGCACCTACTATGTGCCAGGCACCGTGCTACCCTGGGAGGTAGGTAGTATAATTATCCCCATTTACAGTTGAGGAAACTGAGGCAAACAGGTTGTGTTTAGCCGAGGGTTACACAACTAGTAATTGTCCAAGGGCTGATTTGAACTCAGATATTCCAAACTCCAGGCTCAGCTCTTTAATCCATTGCACCATCTACCAGCCATTGTTATACTTTTTTTTAGCCTTTGTTTCCCCCTTTTCTTTGTTGGAAGAAAGATGAAATTGTTCAGTTGAAACACTCTTGGAAAGACTTTGATGTGAAAAGCCTTTTAGATAAAGGCTATGAGAAATTTGCTGACTCTATATATAGCTTTATAAGTCAAAGGTTAGAAAGTGAAGGTCTCTACCCATCCTAAAGCTTTTGGCCACAATCACTGAACTGCACCTTATGGAAAGAGAACAGTCATGTTTGTTTTCCTATTACTTCTTCTGCCAGAAGTCCTAGGCAATGAAGTATTTCCTATTCACACCCTCAACTTCCAACTGCCTTACAAAGCTTTAAAATGAAGGGAAAAAAACCCTGAAAACAAACCAAACAAACAAAAAAAACCTCCCTTCCTAAGAGATTCCTGGGTCCCAACTTTTTGAGCGCCAGACTTGGAGTTCAAATACTAAGTCAGCTTCTCTATCACTGTCTGACTGTCTAAATCGGGGTGGGGAACCTGCAGCCTCGAGGCCACATGTGACCCTCAAGGGAGGCCCTTTGACTGAATCACCGCCCCTGGAAATCTTGTAGCTAATTTCCCCATCTGTAAAATGGGAATGATACATGGCTACATAGTATTCTGCAAAACACTGTAAATGTGAATTGTTATACTTGTAATTCCATGAATTCCTCTTACTCTTATTATCTCTGCTAATGCCACTGTATCTCATTGGACTATCATAACTATTCTGTCTTGTTACTTGATTCTTAAGACAGCTACATGTTAATTTCATATGATTTCTTTGTAAAAGTAATAATGATAGCTAACATTCCATAGCATTTCTAAGTTTTGCAAAGTACTTTGCAGGTATCTTATCTGATCCTCAGAACTCTTAAGTGCTATTGTTTTGTCTTCATTTTTACAGATAAGGAAGATGAGGCTGAGAGAAATTAAGTGACATCTCCAGTCAAACAGGATAAGATTCAAATTCAGGTCTTCCCAACCCCAATGCTAGCATTCCATTCTGATATTTAATGAACACCACCAAAAAAAACCCAAAACAACTTGATGTAGGATAGGAAAAAAGATTATGTGAAACCACAAATTTCCATTATGTTTAGCTTTTTTTAAAAAGTGTATCATAAATTTAACATGATGCTTTCAGATCAGTTCTACTTATTTGTGGCTCTTACTGAATTTCCTCTCTTCAGTGCATTTATAAAGATTCTTTATTAATCGCTTTTTCTTTCTTTTCTTCTTGTTTTGGGGCAATACTCTAGGTACTTTCTTAAAGATACAATTCTAAAATCTTTTTTTTTTTTGAGCTTTTGTTTACTTTGTAAAGGAAGAGATTTTTACTCGTCTTTTCATTGAAAAGGTATATGTTAGTTTCCAGAGAGATTTTGTGGCATATTAGAAATTTGTGTTCCTAGTATTAGAGTTCAAGTTCTTATGTTGTCACAAACTGTTTATTCTCTTTTCCTGGTTTTATGATCTTGAGCAAATGAGTTCCTCTCTCTGGGCCTGTTTCCTCATCTATACTCCTGGCATTGTTCATTTGAATTCTGAGCCACGAAGTAAAAATTTAAGAAAGGCCTGGCTGTGACTTAAGTGTAAAATAGAAGTGGAAACAGGGCCCCTCCCCTTTGCTTCCTCCCTATGATCTAGGTGTTTCCTGGATAGTAGTCATGATTATTCTTGGGAGTCTTAAGCAAATGAAAGATCTTTTTTGCCTAATTGCAAAGTGAGAATGATGTTATATCAGGTGTTATAAATCTTGAAAACTTGTTACTCTATGCTAACATTTTAAAACCTTTCATATAAGGCACTTAAGGAATTATACTTAAAAGGTGTATATTTGTCTCTGGATCCCTTTAATTAGCTCTCAACAACACAAACCACCTCCCCATTTCCTTTCTTAATTAGAAAAGGATCTTTTTGTTCCCAACAGGCCCTGATTGCAGAAGAGACTAGCAGTAAATTAGCAGAACAAGAAGAAGAGCCAGAGAAGTTTCGAGAGGCCCTAGTGAAATTTGAAGCCAGATTTAATTTTCCTGACGCAGAGAAGTTGATAACCTATTATTCTTGCTGCTGTTGGAAGGGCCGAGTTCCTCGTCAGGGTTGGCTGTATCTGAGCATTAACCATCTCTGCTTTTACTCTTTCTTCCTCGGCAAAGAACGTGAGTGAAGAATCATAAATCATAAATGTTCGTAAATCATGTCAACCAGTGTTAATTGAATGTTTGTTCTGAGAAAGACACTACGCTATAGTGGATACAATGATAAATAAATTGTGTGATCCTCTGCCTTCTGTAAGTTTATCGTCTAGTTGGAAAAATGAAGAATTAAAAATTTACTTAAATATTGTACTATTATTTAATAGTTCAAGTCAACAGTAAGAGAGGTGTCACAAGGCAGTATGTAATTAACTGCTAAATGAATTATACATTTTTATTTATGTTAATTTACATCTTGATTCTAGGGAACTGGGTACTATTTTGCTCTTCTGACAATCATTTCTCTAGCAGCAAGCTTCGTTATAGCTATGCAAGTCATTTTTACCAAAATATTGCTTGGAAAAAATGTTACTGGAACTGATGTTAGAGTAAATAAAATGAATTCTGCTTATCCTGTGCTTTTCACTCATTAACATCAGGGAAACATTTACAAAGTTTACAATATCAAATCTTAGCCCTGTTGTTTGTAAGAAGTACTGGGTGAGGAGTTTTCCTCTAGAAAGGAAATTATTCACTCTAGTACACCTCAGGTTCTATTAAACATAAAGCTTTTGCCTTCATTACAAAGGATGGGTGATGTCAGTTGTATATTTCACCTCCTGTCTGCCATGTACTTTTGGATGGTAAAATTCAAAAGATAAAAATGATGGTAATGGAACTCAGTGTTTATTGTAATAATTAAATTTTCAAAGTTGATCTATTTTAGGGAGAGACAGGTTAGTATGTATGTATCTGAGAAGAAGACTGGGGGAAAAAGATCATCTATAATTAAACAGTGCCTTTCAGAGATCCCCACCAGCCAATTATTACCTTCCTCACTTTTACTTCTCCCATCTTTTCTAAATCAGCTAATCTGCTTTTTTCTTTTTCTTAGTCTCATCTTCATGCCACTACCCTCATTTAGAATGTTCTGTGAAATTTGAAAACTGATATTCAATGATTATTGAAAACTGATATTCGATGAGAATTGTATCTAATTGGAGTCAATATTTGTAAATCAAATTTGTTAGATAGATTCAAATTAGCTCCTCTTAGTAAAATTTATAAGAGTTTAACTTCCCTGTTCTTATGGGCAGAAGTCTACCCACAGAAATTCTAATCCACAAACTTTGCTTGACCGTGGGGCTTTCCAGAGACTTTAGTTGCCCAGTTGCCCAGGGTTATAGAAATTCCCCACTTTGACTCTAACCAATCATAGCCTCTGTTCTTCTTGTAATTTGTATCATGGTCTACTTATTTTTTTTTACTATATAATATGTGTACTACTTTTGTTTTTCAATATTATAAAAGAACTGCTCTATCTTGTGTACTTTTTGGCTCCTGAGGAACCTTAGATCCCACTTCTTGGCAATTGTTAACTTTGCTAATAAATTGATCATGCTTAGAATTTTGTGCCTCCGTTTCTCTTTATCACAGAATTTTTTTATTGCAACAATTATCTGTCTTCCCCTCTGCCAGTCCACATCTTTCCTTTCGAACCTTTCTCAGAAGTCTTCTTTAGAAAGATTTCTCTAATAATTCTCTCATAAGAGATTCATAGGATTTAGAGCTAGAGAGATCACCTAGTTCAGTTCTTTCATTTTACAGATAGGTAACCATGATCCAGAAAGCGGCTTGCTTATAGCCACAGTTAGAACCTCAGTCTTGTGACTATAAGCCCACTGCTTTTGCCCCCACCATGGATAGCATTGCCTTGCTTCACAGTGCTTACTTCTGTATTCTGTCAGAATTTCCTTTTATTTGTTTTGTGTATGACATCATTCTATCTGTAACTGCTGATGTTATTTTTCTAACTGTTCCTAAGCAATGTCATGTATTATGAGGTGACAAATGAACTGGATTGTGAGGATCAAATGAGATGATTCATGAAATTGTAAATTCTGGCTGCATCTCCATCTCAAGTTTTTGATTGCCCAGCCTGGGTTTTTTAACCCTTTTGTATCCAACCACAGCAATTATCACACTGCCTTGCACAGAGTTGTCAGTCCTTGGTTTTGGTCACTTTAATTGACCTAATTGATCAATGTTGACTGAATTTTTGCAATTAGTTTTGCATTTTGCAAAATTTTTGTATTTAATTATAGAATAATTCATGTAATAAGGCAAATACATATATTCAACACACATCTATTTATCTTCAGTATTGCATGTATGTAAAAATAAGGTTATGTAACCTTCTTCCTAGAACTTAACATATCATTGTTATTGCTAATGAAAGTGAAGAAATGAATATATAAAGTCCTTTGTTCTTGTAAATGAAAATATTTCTTTACGTACCACAGAGGATATTAAAATAGAAAAATAAGTGAGCAATCAGTCTAGCTCTTCATATGCTCTTCTCCAAAGCCTTTTGATAGACAATGTGGTATAGTGAAAAAAAACGGTTGATGGAGGTACAGGACCTCTGCCATGGCTCTTTCACTTCTTACCTGTATGACCTTGGGCAAATCACATGACCGCCACGGCCTCAGTTTACCTCAATGGTAATGTTCCTTCCAGTCTAAATGTAGAATCCTAAGTTACTTAACACTATCCTGTTGAAGCTGAATCTTCTAAACATGTGAACAAGTTAGGTAGTTATTTAAACTTTCTTGCACTTGTAATCAAGTGTGATTAGACATATGGCCATCCTAAACTAAGACTTAATTTTAATGAGGATAATGAGCATTAAATCTTAAATTTCAACTTCATTTAGGCTTTTTGTTGAGGAATAAGTAAAAGATAATATAAATACTAACTTATGCAGTACTTAAAGGTTATATTGCACTTTCTAGGCTCCGGGGCCATCTTCAGTCATCCTGATTTATATCTTGCCACTGAACCCAGATGGCTCCACAGGGAAAAGTGAGGCTGGTGACTTTGCACAACCCTCCTCAATTAAATCCAATTCACTTGCATCACATGGCATCACCTTCCTGATTTTTGAGAATGAAGGACAAACAGTAACAACCTTTCTAGGCTCATTTGATACTTATAACTCTGTGAGGGGGGTAGAACAGTTTGCTATCAAGTAGCTAGGTAATTGGTATAGTGTATAAGAGTACTGGACTTGGAGTCAGGAAGACCAGTTCAAATCTTGTATCAGATACTTACTAGCGGAATGTGTCCTTAGGCAAGTCTTTAAATCTCTCTCGGTCTGTAAAATGAGTGTAATGATAACACCTACCTAACAGGGTTGTTGTGATGATCAGAGTAGATAACCTACATATGATGATTTGCAAACCTTAAAGCCCTGTATAAATGCTAGCAGTTTTTATTAGCTATTAGCATTATCCTTGTTTTATGGATGAAGAAATTGTTACTTTTCCAAAGTTCGGTAACTTTTTAAGTGGTTGAACTACAACTCAAGCATAAGATGTCTTGCAGTAAATCCATTACAGCATGGTATCCAGTGGATAGATGATGGATGCATATGATACTGTAAATTTATTATATAATTTAAAAATTATACAACCAGATGCCTGATTCTATTAAGCGGTAACTGGTCCTGATTCTTATTTCCTATTGTTCCAAAAATGGCCTGACCTGATTAGTTTCAGCAAAAGGAAGGAGTCTGGTATATGACTCTAATGTTTTTCATTTATCTGCATTTTTATATTCTTGTTTATACTGAGCTTGCCTTTCTTTTCCTGTTCCTTTCCTAAATGTTGGTTAGTTCTTGAATTTAATAGATATCCAGTGTTTTATATATGTACCAACATCTTATTTGATCTTTGATGTTTAGAAAGAGCTCAGTTGTTTTTCAGTCATGTCCAACTTCATGACCTCATTTGGGATTTTCTTGACAGAGATACTGGAGTAGTGTGCCATTTCCTTTTCCAGGTCATTTTATATATGAGGAAACTGAGACAAACAGGGTTAAGTGACTTGCCCAAGCTCACAGAGCTGGTAAATGTCTGAGGTCGGATTTAAACTGAGGGAGAGGAGTCGTCCTGACGCCAAGACCGGCACTGTGCACTGTGGTGCCACCTAGCTGCGAGTGTGTGTGTGTGTGTGTGTGTGTGTGTGTGTGTGTGTGTGTGTGTGTGTCTGTCTGTCTGTCTGTCTGTCTGTCTGTCTGTGTGCTATATCTTTATGTAAGTAGTTTGCATAGACAGGAGACTAATGACCTGAGTTTGAGATCCTTCTCTGCATCTGAGTTGCTGTTGAACACTAAGCAAGTCATTCATGACTTTGGGCCTCAGTTTCATGATCTGTAAAATGAATGGGATGGACTAAAGGAAGCTATAGTCCCTGCTAGTTTCTAACATTCTGTGAGCTTCATTCTTTTTTTCCTGTCTTAAACTCTTAAAGGCTTGAAAACAGGTAGACTTGTTATTATAAATAATGGAAATAAAATAACTCCTTTGGTCATCTATTTTCTTTTCAAAGAGAAAATAGTCCTTGCCAACAGTTCCTATTCAGAAATCTACTGCCTTGTTCTCATGATACTATAAGACTTGAGAAAATGAGCCATTTTCTCATTATTGTTAAAAAAAAAAAAGTCTGCTTATTGTTCAGTTTTCTTTCATTTTTGTTTAAATTCGTGTTGCATTTTGTGGTTTGTAGGGTATTTTTCTCACAATAACTTGTGGTAGATAAGGATTTGTGTAACTGTGGACCCAGGAATTTAAATAGCTTGCTCCAAGGTTACACAGCTAAGCTGTCATTTGAACTGGGCCTCCTACGTAGGTTTCCTGACTTGAAGTACAGCCTGATTTCCACTATACCCTACTGCCTGTCTCTGATTGACATTGATTGATAGGTTTTATTTTCTCTAGCAGCACAGTATAGTGGAAAGCTAGTTTTGGGGTCTAAGAGCCTAATTTCAAATCTTGACTCTGCCACTGACTTCTTGTATGGCTGTAATCACTTCACTTTTTTGCATCTCATTTCTTCCTCTATAAAATAGTGGAATAGAAGCTCCTCTTCCCCGGTCTCTTCCAGCTCTGATTCTCTGATGTACAATCACTTGTTTTCTCTTCAGCTTTAGCTGGCAAGCCTACAGGAGAATACAGAATTTGTATCCATAAAGGACAGTACAAACAGTAGTTTTTTTCTTTTAATAAAAGAGCTGCATAAAAACTGTTTGTACCCAAATTTCTAAGTCTTTAACACTGTTCTTTGATACAACTTAAATGTTAGGCCTATTTGGAAAAACTTTGCCTGTGAATAATCTTTTAACTTAAAACAATACCTTTTCATAGCTTTTTTTAAATATTAGATGAATGCTGCCCTTGAAAACAGAATCTTGCAGTTGGTGGTTTAAAAAAATATTGACTGACTATTCTTGTGCTTCTAAATATTCAAAAACTTTACACAGGATGATTGTTAACTGTATGCTTCAGAAGGATCTTCTTTTTGCTTAGATTTACTAACTGCTATACGAAATAAATCTTGTGACTCCAGAAAATGGTTCCAAAGAGAAAACTGGCCTATATACTGTCTCTTGTACACTACATTCCATATCTCATGTCTAGCCTTTACACTGGCTATTCCCCACACCTGGAATATTCTTTTCCTTCCAAACTTAGACTCTAACAATCCCTTTAAGATTCTACTCAAAGAAAGGAAGAAAAATTGAATAAAAAAAAAAAAGACAACTTGAGTCTCCATTCTGTCCCCATTCCACATCCAGCTGTTAGTGCCATTTCCTTTAAGGTTGTCTTCCATCTACTTTCTGTTTATCTTATATATTCTGATTTATATACTCTTTAGCCTCAGTTAGAATGTAAGCTTCTGGAAGACAGGAATTATTTGTGCTTTTTCTTTGTATTCCCCAGAGTGTAGCACACTATAAATGTGCACATAGGAAGTACTTAATAAATGCATTTTGATTAATTTAAAATCATTTTCATCTTGATATATAACTGCTGACCAGTCTTGTTCTTTAAAAAACAGAAACAAAAAACCTAAAATGATTTTTTGAGATCTGCATTTATAAAGAACAACAACCAAAAAAACCCCCCAAAACTAGGAGTATTGTTTTTATAACATATCTCGATTTCATTTGTAAAGGAAGATAAAGATGCCCATGTTGCTCTGTTCTCTTGCAGTCAAACTCATTATCCCCTGGGTTGATGTTCAGAAGCTAGAAAGAACATGCAATGTCTTCATGACGGACACCATCCGCATTACCACGCAGAATAAAGAACGAGATTTTTCCATGTTTCTTAATCTCGATGAGGTATTTAAGATAATGGAACAACTGGCAGATATGACACTTCGAAGGCTGCTGGATAATGAGATCTTTGAACTGGATCCAGACTTACAGGAGCCAACCCAGATTACCAAGAGGTAAAGGCTTAAATTGCTCTTTAGGAGGAACACATTTACATCTGTGTCTTTTATTTCATTAATTATGCCAAGTCTTAAAAATGTAGGCTTGAGGATTATATCTTGTTTGCATAACTCAAATGTTTCTCTGCTTGTAATCCAGAGCATTCCATTCTTAGAAGTGACTGTAATTTCAGACATATGATAGGTTTTTTACTTCATATTGCTTACCTTGTGTTTTCATCTTTTTTTAGAAAGAGTTGCCGTCAAATACAATTTAGGTGGCTTGTGAAGGGGCCCTAATGCTCTCTGTTCTCTCAGGGAAGCTGGAAGTGGTTCAGAAAAACTTGTATTTTCAGAACTATTTTGTAGAAAAGATTTTGGTTAGGCTGGTGTCTCTTCATTTTTGTACCAGGTTGTGCTTTCTCACAACCCCATTGCTCACCATTAATAAAACTTAGCAGTCTTCATTCGTGCCCTGACTACGTATTCCAAGGCATAATCATAAGGTTGATAACAAATCAAATGAGTTACCTCATGCTCTGCTTGTGCCTTTAAGGAAATCAAGTTCAAATTTCTGACCTTTTAAAGTTCAAACCCGGGTTTGAACTTGACTGTGGTTTCTGACTCTGGTTTATTACTGACAGCTGGATACAGGCTATTTCTTGAATATAATTTGAAAAACTGTTTAATTGGCTGTTTTGGCTACACTTTTTTTTAAAGTTACACAATTACTCACAGTTTGACTGCTAGTAGTTTTGGGAAGTTCCTTGTTTTAATTTCCTCTTTTTAAATTTCAGTGACTTTTCTTGAAAATAAGAAGATTCAAAGAACATAAAACTTTTGCTTTTGGGTGGTAGCCAGTTCATAGAATCCTAGGGTTTAGAGTTTACATGCTTAGTATTTGGTACTTCCATAATAGTAGTGTCTCTGACTTTAAAATAAAGGACTTTTAAGTGGAAGAGTGACATCATTTGTAAGCCTATAGTTCATAAGAACTATAGCAAGACCAGGATATATTAATACAGTCATATCTCAGAAATACTGTGGATTTAGTTCCAGACCATTCAAGTAGTGAATTTTTAGTTTTCAGTGCACATAGAAGTTGTTTACACTACCCTGTAATCTATTAAATGTTCAGTAGTATTAGGTGTAAAAAATGAACATACCTTAATTTTAAAATATTTTTTGCTAAAAATTGCTAACCATTATCTGATCCTTCAGCAAGTCAGTATTTTTGCAGATGGAGATCTTGCCTTGATGCCAGTGGCTGCTGACTGATCAGGGTGGTGGTCACTGAAGGTTGGGTGGCTGTGGCAGTTTCTTAAAATAAGATAACAATGAAGTTTGCCTGTCAATTGACTCTTCCTTTCCCTTGAACACTTAGAGGCCATGATAGGGTTATTAATTGGCTAATTTCAGCATTGTTGTATCTCAGAACAGGGAGGCCCATCAGTGGAGCAGTCAGAAGACACCCAACATTTATCTATTAAGTACATCATCGTATATGGGCATGGTTGTGGTGCCTCAAAACAATTAGAATAGCAACATTAAAGATCACTGGTCACAGATTACCATAACAGACATAATAATAATGAAAAACTTTGAAATATTTTGAAAATTACCAAAATGTGACACAGAGACATGATGTGAACAGATCCTGTTGGGAAAATGGTGCCAATAGACTCGCCCAATGCAGAGTTGCCACAAACCTTCAATTTGTAAAAAAAAATAAATAAATAAAAATGCAATATCTGTGAAGTGTAGCGAAGCAAAGCACAATAAAACAACGTATGCCTGTATATCATATCATCTCTCCTGATTTCACCATTGCCCTGTGAAATACGGAAAGCCAGTTTATATTCATAAACATTTATATATAAACAAAATAGAAACATATATAGTATAATAAAATATAATATAATGTTATATGTAATATAATATATAAAACATAATACGTATAATAACATATAAAATGTAAATATATTTATGTTAAATATAAGCATTAACATTCATAACAGATGATAGAAATAAGATAGAGAGGTAACGATCTGGCTCCAGCAGTACATTTATTCAGTACTGGAACCAGGATAAAAATTCAGGTGCTTTGATTTCCAGCCCCACTGCTCTTTGTACTTACTCATCAGGCTTGGGTTTTCCATTTTATCCACATTTTAAAGGGAATTTGTTTTCAAAGGAGGGTCAGTCACCAAGATTCCCCCTCTTCTATGGTTTCCTCAAGTATCTTAGCATGACCTTAGTAGCTATGGCGCATGAAGCCACCTACCTTTTGCCTTTTAAGAGTGAACAAAGTCAAACAAAACGTGTCACTTCTAACCTTGTCTCTATGCATCTATCCACTTTAAATAGTGTGGGTAAAGTGGAAATATTTTCTTTTGATATTAACCACGAAATCCAACATTGTCAAAATGAGGAGGTTAGATAAGACCTGAGAAATAGATGTCATCTAATTCTAAAGGTAGGTCACCATAGTGAACAGTCAAATTTGGCAGATCATCCTTCCAGCTTACACATTTGGGGCAAAAATGAGAAATAATAAAATTAAAACCTGTTTGTTGTTGTTCAGTCATTTCCAGCTCTTTGTGACCCCATTTGAGGTTTTCTTGGCAAAGATTATGGAATGGTTCCCCATTGCCTTCTCCAAGTCCATTTACAGATGAAGAAACTGATGCAAACAGGATTCAGTGACTTGCCTAGGGCCACATAGCTTTTCAGTGTCTGAGCAGGATTTGAACTTAGGTCTTCTTGACTCCAGGTCCAAAGCTTTATCTGCTGTCCCATCTAGCTACCTCAATTAAAAACATGCCAAAGGACTATTTGGGGATGTCTATAAGATAAACTTTACTTTCCATTTTTGGCAGTAAAAAGGAGTAATATAACACTCACCCATCCAAGACTCAATTGTCCAATAGACTTACCTTCAGCATAACCAACAGATATATAGAGAAGACCTCGGAACAGCCAAAATGCGTGTAACTAGTTTGCAAAGGTGTTGCCTTGTAACCAAGAATGCCCTCATTATACTTGATAAAATAGTAATGACAGCCTACGTTTGTGTAGTCATTGGAACTTTATGGTCAAACTTTATAAGAACTGGGAAAACCACAAATCACTTCTTTCACATTTCCTAATGTTCAGTGATTTTAATTAGTAAGTCAACAAGTGCTTACTATGTACCAGGCTCTGTCCTACTCTCTGGAAATATAAAGGCACAAAAACAATCCTTGCCTTCAAGGAGATCGCAATCTAATGGGGAAAAGAGTATGTGAATAGCCATATGCAAATGAGAGATACACACTGGATAAATTGGAGATAATCTCAATTTTAAATACTTTGAATCCTAAGAGTCCTAGACCTGAAGAGGACTTTTTGCTAGTTATATTTTTGGACAGATGTTGTTGTGTTTGTCCTTTGTTCTTGAAGAGGACCATGAAATCAAGATGATGACATGACTTGCAATTGACTTTGATTTGAGTGAGGGAGGGCTGTGCAAGGTCACCAGCCTCACTTTGTCCTCCAGAGCCATCTGGGTTCAGTGGCCTGATATTCATCAGGACTACTGGAGATGGCCCAGGATGCTACGTGAGACCCTGGCCCTTTCAGGCTAAGGTCTTAGCACATTCTCATTTTGCATGAGATACACCCATTAAATAAATAGGCCTCTTTAAGTAGTTACTCAAGGGATGACTCATTTAGTAAAAAAAAAAAAAAAAAAAAAAAAAAAAAAGTCCAATTGGGAGGGGAAGACCCTCAGGGTTGCTGGGTAAAAGAGAAACACTATTTAGTATTTTTATTCACTCTGTGCTAGGAGGATGGGAACCTGTTGTCCAATTTATGAACTCCATAGAAGAGAAACCAAGATTATGGTTTCTAAAAAATCATTAGTTCTGAAAATCAGGGAAAAGTTTAGTACTTGTGTATTGTACCAGCTCTTATTCTTGACCTTTAAAGTTCAGGTATACCAGGACCTACAAACAAATGCTTAACAAATGACTCTCCAGAAAAAAATGACACACTTTTCAATTTAATCTGCCCTATTAAAATTTTCTCCCATACCATCTTAAGTCTAGATAATCAACAAAACAATAAATCAGCCCCAGATTTGTAGCATTTGCCAGCTTTTGAAATGTAAATGTTTATACTGAAAATTTAATAATCAGCTCTTTCAAACTGGTAAGAGTTGGCTCCAGCACACCCAGAGGAACAAGAAATAAGGGCTGAAGAGGATGAGACACAAATAGTATAAATAGCAGGCAGTGGTAGAAGTGTCATCTAGAATTGCTCAAAATTTGTATGCAGCATCTCATGTAAAGAGCATCTTTGGCATAATGAGGGGAGAAATGCAGTCTGTTGAGGAAAAAAAAATTTCCAATCATGTTCCCTAAAAGTCAAAGGTCATGTCTTACTACTTAACAAACATCTGTTCTCATTTTTTAAAATTTAAAATGTGTCTCTACCAATATATACATATATGGAAATATGGGCAGGATTAGGTCCCTGGTGTTCTCGGCTTCAAAGCTAGCTCTTTAACTCCTACTTCAGGCTTCGCATTCAATACTTGTTCACAGGTGGTTGGTTTTTGGGGGTGATTTTGAGGCAATCAGAGTTAAGTGACTTGCACAGGACTCCAGGGCCGGTACTCTATCCACTGTACCCCTTAGCTGCCCCTTTATCCTCTGCTTTTAATAGTAGTAGAATAGATATGTAGAGGGCAAGAGCAAAAACTTTCCTCCCCCTCTACCTGTATTTTTGTAGTTTAGTTCCCAGAATAACGTTGGAGCTCCAGATGTATGGGTTTCTGAGACTGCTTGGGAGACACGAAGTAAATTTAATTTATATAATGTTGCTGACATCGACAGCTGCTTTACTCAGTTCCATAGGCACACACTTGAGATTGTGTAAGATTGAAGTTTATTCTGCTTAGCCCCTGGCCTGCTGCAGTGTGTGTGTGTGTGTGTGTGTGTGTGTGTGTGTGTGTGTGTGTGTGTGTGTGTGCGTGCGCGCGCGCATTACTGACTGGAAACTTCATTCTTCCATTTCCTTAAAGCACTTTGGGGAGTAATAGAGGAAAGATGTTTTGTGTAAACACAAGTTTCAGAAATGAAATGTACAGGGTATTTTCTCTAAATACTTGGCCTTTCAGAAAAAACCATATCAATACAATTTCTGCTTTTCTTTCACATTATTAATGCCTAACAGGTTAATCTTTCTTAAGATGTAAATAACTATCTTTTAAAAATATCCTCTATAGCTTTCTACACAGAGATACCTTGCAGGCAATTAACAGAACAACTAGAGAACTCTGGATTTTCTTAATGAGATGAAACTAATAGCAGAATTAGGGAGCCTGCCCTGCCTCTATAAACATCCTTAGTCCAAAAGGCCAGTAGAGGTTGTGTGAGGCATTCATTTTTTCATTATGTAAATAGAAAATATTTTCATGCTGAGATAACCAAGACATATCCTGATTCTGCTTAGTCACAATGGAAGATTCCCTTCACGAGCTTATCTGACATCCTTGTGTTTTCGGAAAAGATTAAATTTTTTCAGTGGGTTTTTATCCTTTTCTTGCAAAAGGAAGACTTTTTATGAGTTTTAATAATATATTTATCTGAGCAGCCTTCCTACCTAAAATGTTAAACCCACTGCTGTTGCTAATCAACTGTGTAAAGCTGCTCCCTCTGCTTCTTATGGGTTAAGGCTTTCATTGTGTGTAGTATTAGGCCTGGAGAAAATTTGGCTAACGATATTCATCACTTTCCTCCATAAAATCCTACTCTGATCTTTCCTTGTGAGGTAGAGGTGATCTTGTGTTCTTGAAGGTTAGGTGAAGAGAGTGAAAACAGTGCTGGAAAGTATTCAGGAATGATCCCAACAGTTGAGCCTGTTTTCTAAAAACTAACCCAGCTAATTTACATTGTCTCTCCTGATTCTATTTTCCAGGTCAGTTGTTTTTCCAATAAGATATTTCACATTATCTTCCATTTTTCGAATCTGCGCGGTATGTTCTGAGATATCTGTCTTTCTCGAAAAGTCCTTAGCGTCCATCCGTACCATTCCAGTTTTGAAAGATCTATTTTCTTCAGTGAGCTTTTGAATCTCCTTTTCCATTTGGTTAATTCTGCTTTTGAAAGCATTCTTCTCCTCATTGGCCCCTTGCACCTCCCTTGCCAGCTGAGTTAGGCTAGTTCTCAAGGTGCCAATTTCTTCAAGATTTTTTTGGTTCTCCTTTAGCAGGGAGCTGATCTGCTTTTCATGCTTCTCCCTCATCCCTCTCATTTCCCTTCCCAGTCTTTCCTCCACCTCTCTTAACTTGATTTTCAAAATTCCTCTTGAGCTCTTCCATGGCCCGAGCCCATTGGGTGGGCTGGGACACAGAATCCTCAATTTCTGTGTCTTTGCCTGATGGCAAGCATTGTTCCTCCCCATCTGAAAGGAAGGGAGGAAATGTCTGTTCTCCAAGAAAGTACCCTTCAATAGTTTTATTTCTTTTCCCTTTTCTTGGCATTTTCTCCAACCAGTGGCCTGAACTCTGAATGTTCTCCTCACACCCACCTCGCCTCCTGGTCCTCCCAGCCAGCATTTGGGGACTGAGATTCAAATGCTGCTTCCCACCTTAGGATTTTTGGCGGGGGCAGGGCTGCTATTCAGTGTGAGAATTAAGTTCAGGTGGTCAAGGGCAGGGCCGCCTCTCAGGCATAGTTCCCTCTGGGGGTTTATGCACAGACCTTCCACAATGGATCCAGGCTCCTGCCCGTTTGGGGAGCCCCCGTCCACAGCTGCCTCTCAGCCCCCACCTCCGGGGGGGGGGGGCCCAAGCCTTGGGGGCACCCCACTCCCCTCTCAACCCGCCAGAGACTCTCTCACCCACACCCGTCAGTCACCTGTTGGTGGGGGGGCCGTGCCGCCGCTGAAGATCCCGCCTCCGGAGCCCTCTCAGATCTGTGCCTCTCGGAGCCGTGGCCGCCGCCGCCACTGCCGCAGGTCCCGGCTGGGCTCCGCGTCTGCAGCGCGACGGACCTTTTGCGAGAGGTTTGCAGGTCCCTCTGTGGGTGGGGGGACCCGCGTGGCTGCTGGAAATCCCGTCCCCGTAGCCCTCTCGGATCTCCTCCCCTCAGTGTCGCAGCCGCAGCAGGGCCGCACTCCGCTCCCCGTCCCAGCGCCCAGTCCACGGTGTGAAGGACCCCCCGTGAGAGGTCCGCAGGTCTCTTCGGAGCAGGAATCTCCCTCGCTCCAATACTCCATGGTCTCTGGGTGCAGAATTCGCCCTGGCTTGGTCCCCTCTAGCCGTTCTGTGGTTTGTGTGTTCGGAGCTATGTGTATGCGCGTCTTTCTACTTCGCCATCTTGGCTCCCTAACCCAGCTAATTTACAGAGAGGTTTATTACCAGTGGGCCAGCCAATTGGTGATAATGTTTATGGCCATAACAATTTATGAAAGAAAGAAAAATATAAAATTGCTGTTAGTCCTATGCAGACTCCTGATTCTGCAGTGACATTGGTAGAATGGCAGAGGAGTTGGAGGATTCTAAGCTAAGATAGCTTTTCCATTGTTTGTGAACTTTAATTTGACTGTTGGCACTGTATATGTTAAGATAAGTAAGTGTCCAGTGACCAATGATGAATGTATATATTGCTGGGGCAAACTCTGGTGTTCTTGCTGTAAATGAAAACAGAAGAAAGAAAGTAATGGAAGATAATAGGAAGATGATTCATAGGAATTCCTTGGAGGAGAGACAAAGAAAGGTGTTGGTAGAATTTGTATTTGTCATTTGTACAAAGGAAAGAAGGGGCAGCTAGATAGAGCAATAGATAGAGTTGCCTGTTGTGAAGTCAGGAAGTCATTTGCCTAAGTTCAAATCTGACCTCAGACACTTATTAGCTATATGATCCTGGGAAAGTCATTTAACCCTTTTTGCCTCAGTTCCTCATCTGTAAAATAAGCTGGAGAAAAAAATGTCAATCCACTCCAGTATCTTTGCCAAGAAAACCCTAAATGGGGTCATGAATAATTAGACACAACCATACAACGAAAAACTCAACAACAAAGGCAACAGGAAATGGAATTTAATATCAGCTTTACATAGTAATCATACTTGATAAAATGCTTTTTCATTCATCCAGTCCATCCATTCATTCACCTGTCTTATAGTACCGATGATAAATGTTTGCAAAAGGACGATGAAAATATCTGCAGATTATGCAGCAACATCAATTAAGAGGTAGAAGTTTTCTACTAAGATCTTGATAATACTGTATGTCTCTCCTCAAATTATCTGATGGCACTTTGACTCTCTTTTGTTACTATCATACTATACCTATGTAAACATAGTTATAAATATCTATGCAAATATAGATATAACAGGCATGGTGCCCAACATGGTATCTCTATACCCTTCTTCTCTCTTTCTGGGCTTCTTAATTCACTGTAGCATGCACTCATGGTGGTAGGTGTGGAAGGATTTTTTCCAGGGCTAGGGGGATGACAATGGTCCCCACATGGTTACAACTTGCTTTCAAGAGGGGAGAAATACATGTATACTCTCACCACTGTAGCTCCTGCATCCTCACTGGCATGCTTCCTATTTCCATGAATTAGTCAAAATGGCAGCATTAATTCTTAAACATGAGCCATTTACTGAAAAGCCAAAAGTAAAAATAATCATGAAGTGAATCTTATTCAGTAGAACGCAGAAATAATCAAAACTTAACAATATCTATTAACTCGGGTTGCACTCATTTACTGGGTTCCACAGTGGAGAGAGAGAGAGAACCAGCATATATGAATAGAAATCTAGTAGTGAGGTACACAAGACACTGAAATGTAGCCTTGAATGTACATCTTCTTGTTAGGGAATATTCTACACCATATATCACCTGTTTCTCTTAAGAACCTTTCCCATTCTCCTGTCAGCCAAAGTCTTTTTCTGCTACTCTAAGGTCTATGAAGCAATGTTGAGCTCTCTTTGCTAGAAGACATCTTACTCCTAGTATCTTTAGAGCTTGCCAGGTCTACAACCTTGGCTAGATGCTGAGGCAGTGTGATAATTTTTCAGTGAAAAACATTTCCCTTTAATTCTGAGATCTGCAAAGCTATTAAGGGTTTGATTTCTATAAGCTTTGAGAGGTTTTCCTTTCTTGAGTCATAGATGGAAGTAAGGGCAATGTAAGCAGCTAGTCCTAGAGAGGCTTCACTTCTCCCAAGCTGTGAGTGGCACTGGATAACAAAGCACTCTTTCCCCCAGCCAGTTCTTCACCCACAGCATAGGATGCTACTTTTACCAATTATCATGTAAGCACTGAAATTTTTCCTTCAATCATATCAGCTCCCCACATCAGCTGCATAGCCTACCTGTCAGTTGTGTTCATCCTGTCAGGTTTTGGCTCTGTGTCTTCTCTGTTCCATAGACTTCTTGCTCAGGATTTTGTTTCTCTCTTCAGCTTCTCTCATTTCTCTTACCCATCTTCTTTTTGGTCATTGGTTCCTCCTCTTCTATGCCTCAGATCATGGCCTCTTCCTTAGTAATGTTACCCATCTGTAACTTTGGATGATAAATCCAAAACCTATATTTTGTTTTACAAATAATCATTATGCAAGAATTCCATAGTCCCCAAAAATGAATGCCTCACACAGTCTTTTGGACTAAAATAAGTTTCCTCGCAATAAACTCCAGAGTCCAGAGAATAGTTATATTTAAATGAGTAATTTTGGAACAGTGCATGGTAGCCATCTCTTCTACACATCAATACCTTTCCCTCTGAGGAATTGTTTTCTCTCAAGTCCTTTCAGAATTTTTATCTAGGAGTTACTTTTCTCTCAAG
Organism: Notamacropus eugenii; assembly: GCF_028372415.1. NCBI lineage: Eukaryota > Metazoa > Chordata > Mammalia > Diprotodontia > Macropodidae > Notamacropus > Notamacropus eugenii. Next base: position 409,182,745 of record NC_092876.1, on the reverse strand, counting down.
ATCTCTGAGTACAGCTGCTTTTCTGCCCCCTTCAACAAATAGAATGTCCATATAAGAAAGAAGCAACATATGCATGACATTTTTCTTACAACTCTTTTGAAGGAACAGACATGTCCACATCCCCTGTGCCTAGCACAGTGTCTTGGGCACATCCTAGGTGCTTAATAAATATTTATGGAATTATTTAATTGAACCTCTGGTCATGGAAGGAGCGTCAGCCGACTTCTGTAAAGGATAAGGTCCTTAAAAGATATTGTAGCAAGAAAGATGCCATTGGTACGGCAAAACTTTGTGAATATGCAAAGGCGTAAAAACATTATTGATCCCTAAATGTCCCAGGTCTCTTGTAATTTTGAATGTTGAAGTACAGTTCTTTGTATCTTCACATTTTTTTCAAAATCTTGTACTCTGAATAATTTCTTTAATAAAGTCATGTTTTTTATAGCAAAATCTTCCATCCTCCGCAATCATGACATTTGTTTTATATGACTGAGTGTACTTTTGATTGACAGCTCTACACTTTATATAGAATTACATGAGCTTAAGATGGCATACATTCTAAAGCAGAAGAAAGCTACTGACTTAGCTGGATGCCTCTTTAACTTAGGAGGAGAGCTAAATACTGAAGACCAAGGATAACAGGAAACATGGTACAGGCGGTGGGGGTGGGGTTGTAGGTGATGAAAGAGAACATGTTTGTATGGCCGGAGAGGCTGGGACATCAATTAAGATTTCAATGTAGTAATCCAGAAGAGAGGCAATGGGATCCTGAACTAAGGCAAAAGGAAGTTAGAACCAAAAGGAGGGTATAGAGTAGTGGAATGCGGTAGTAGATAGGCCTTGGCAACTGGTCATGAATGGTGAGGGAGGAATAATAACCAAAGGTAAGCGGAGGTTACCTTTTGAGCTTAGTTAGCTGAGAAAATAGTGGATCATTAGTAGACACAGAGAAGCCAGAAACGAGAATACATATAGAGGGTAAAGTGAGTATATTCTTTAGATGTTGTTAGAAGTAATGGTAGGATATCCAAGTTTAACATGCAGATGAAAGTACTAACATGGAACTCAGGATCACCAGGACAGCTACACACAGGGAAATCTTTCAGGGGAAACTGACAGTAGAATTCATGAGAATGGTAACAAGGGAGAATTTGAAAAGGGAGAAGAAGAGAGTGCCAAAGACTGAGCTGTGAAGGTTAACATCATAGAGGGTAGGAGGAAAAGAAGTTGGTAAAGGCTCCAGGACTAGAATTACACTATGGGGAAGCAAAAACATCAGTAGGCTCCTGAAGAAAAAACCTTAGCCTAAAAAAGGTAAATACAAATATATATAAAATATGTGTGTAGAGCAAGGGTTCTTACCCTGTTTTTGTACTCTGGACTCTGTTAGTAGTCTGGTGAAGTCTATGGATTCTTTCTCAGAATGTTTTTAAATGCATAAAATAAAATCCAAGTAATTACAAAGGAAATAATTTATATTAAAATAAAGATATGTTTTTTCCCCCCTAAGGTCATGAAACACCTGAAATCTATCCACAGATCATTTGGAGTAACCCCATGTTAAGAACCTCTGATTATAAGGTGATCCCAGAAGCTCTTAAAGAAAAGGGTTGATTAAATAGAAGTTAGATTAGAATAGAAATAGATTAAATAGAACTGAGTCAATAGCTAAAGTAGCAGGTGTGTGAACCAAACATTTTAAATTAGTTACAGGTTATGGAAAAAACTAATCGTGTGTGTGAGCATGTATGAGTGAGAGAGAGACAGAGAGAGAGAGAATATATATATACGTGTGTTAGGGAATGGGCAGATATAAATCCTCCCACCCTTCCTGTGCTTTGGTAATATTCATCTGTGATTCATCACACCCCCATATGTTCACCTCTGCCTCACCCATCTCCTTAGGGAAGACTTACATCTTCCAGAAAGAAGAAGAATATGTTTGGCTTGTAGAAATAGATTTGTAAGATACACAGGTTAATAAATGTTGGAATTGCTTAGAATACACTTTGGTAATTAGGAAATATTGACTAATATAAAATTTCTAAAACAACTTATGTTTATTTTAGCATTTTCTGTTTCCTGCTGTCTCTTCCTCATACCTCCCATAATAATCTGAAGGGTTTAGAGCATTTTGCCATATGTATGTAATCCTTTGGGGCAAGCACCATGATATGGTGAAAAGAGAACTGAATTTGGAATCAGAGGAATGGGTTCAAATGCCAGGTCTGCTACTTCTGTGACCTCAGGTCAGTTACTTCTTGTCTCTGGATCTGATTTTCTTTATCTGTAAATTGAGAAGATTGGACTAGGTGACCTGTTAGGTCTTTTCAACTCTAAATCTGTGATCTTGTGAATTACATTCTCCCTGTGCCCAGTTTTTGAGGGATAGGCTTAGACAACTTCTGAAGCTACTCTGTGACCTCTTTAAGGCCAGTAGATACCTTATATTTAGTAAACTGATTTTTTGTTGTACTATAACTAAAACCCTATTGACTTGAAATTTGTGTAGAGCTTTTCTACATGTATCCAAAATTACTTTCTCTGAGTAATTTATGCTCTAGGTCAATAGCTTTCAGTGTTGTTTAGGTATATCTAGAAATTCCATGAAAATAGGCTACAGCCATTGACTTTTTGACTTTCCCTTTCAGGGATTGGGGAGTTAATGAAATAAAAAAAAAATAAAAGGGTTCTATGACCTCTGAGAGAGTTGGCTTCCAAAGCTTTACCAATTTTCATAATATATTAATGGTTCAGGTAGGTGGCACTAGAAAATATTAATCCTATTTTTCAGCTAAAGAAATCAAGTTCTAAAGCATAGAATTGAAGTCTCCTGATGCCAAGGCAGATCTGTACTCTATTTGACATAGTCACTAAATATGCTGTAGTCAACTTTGCTGTAATGCTAAGGTTTCTTTAGGTGTCAACATTTCCTACTTTTTACTCTCTAGGAATTTTTACTATAAGGAATTTCTATAGATTTTTCCCTTTAGTTTTTCCATAGACGCCAAGTAAAATGAATTTCAGGTTCTTTTTTAGCTATCATTTCTTTCTTTCCTTTCTCAATACTATCTCTGCTTGTCGAGAACCAGAAAACCTTTTAAATCTAGATTATTGAGCTTGGGACACTCTAAGGAAATTTTCCTTAGACCAGCAGTTTTCAAACTTTTTAGTCTCAAGACATTTTTATATCCTTAAAAATTATTGAAAACCTTACTATTAAAAATGGTTGAGAACTCCAAAGATCCTTTGTTTATGTGAATTATAGCTATCAATATTTACCATATTCTAAAAATTAAAACTTATACATTTAAAAAAACATTTATTTTCATTTTAAAATATATTACATGTTAACATAAGTAACACATTTTAATGAAAATAGCTATATTTTCCAAAACAAAAAAAATATAGTGAGAAGTACAATTGTTTTACATATTCTTTAATGTCTGACTTAATCGAAGATAACTGGATTTCCATATCTGCTTCTGTATTCAACGTTAGAGTATGTTGTTTTGGTTAAAGTACATGAGGAAAATCTGGCCACGCAAACAACGTCCTAGTATTAGTATAAAAATTGTTTTGATCTCACTGACCCCTAAAAAAGTCTCAGGGACCTCTTCCCAACCTCCCTCCCCCGAAATTCTCAGAGCATACTTTGAGAACTGCTTTCCCTAGAGCATGTGGATCAGATATTTTAGTCTGATGCCTTATCGTGGAACAAGAATAGACTTTGTCCTCTGAGGATCAGTTTAGCCAAATTTTGAGAGCTTCTTCATTAAAGATCTGGGCACAAAGTGATAATTTTTTTCCAGCCACAGCAATTTGCATAGACTATTGATCAAGGCATGGAGAAATTTGCATTGACTGTGGGAATAATGATGACTTAAATACATTGAAAAACCCATAATTTTATCAAATGAGACAAAGTTTAATGTACTGAATTATGGATCAATCAGATGTTCAATAAATAGATGAATTTTACTAATGGCTAGGCACAAAAAAGGATAAGTTAAATTTAACTTTGCATCTAGCCCTATGGGTTTTTAGTTCAAATCCCAAATTAAAGAATATTCTAATTTACTATGTGTGCAGTTTAAATAGCTGATCTTTTAAAAATCAGCAAATATTTTCATTTTAAAGTTTTAATTAAAATTTTAAAAATAATTTTTATTGCTGTCTTTTGTAATGTCATAGATAAGGGCTAAGGCTGTCACTGTTACACTTTTGTTTTTATATTACCTCCATTTCCAGTTATATTCCTTTCTCTACTCCTTTCAGAGATCCATTTCTTATAATAAAGAATAAAAAAGGGGAAGAAAAAAACACTTAGCAAAACTAACCATTATATTTAAAAATTTAAGTCTCACATGTGTAATGTTTTACACTCCTGGTCCCCTACCTCTGCAAAGAAGTAGGAGAGGTGTCTTATTATATCTCCTCTTTCAATTGGCCATTGTAATTTCACAGCATTCGGTTTTGATTAAAACCAACAACCTTTAAAAGTAGAACTTTTATTACCTTGAGGGCCTGCTTTTAACTGAGGAAAAAAATAACTTCTTATAGTGCTTAGAATTCTGTTTTCCTACTTCTGGGCTACTAACCCTGGAGGAGGCTGCATAGGTATTGTAGAGAATCCATAAGTCCATATGTTCACTGAAGAAAAATAATTCCTTAAAAATTAGAATTGGGCAAGTAGAAGCTAATGACTTCAAGAAACATCAAGAAACAATAAAACAAAATTAAAAGAATGAGTGGAAGAAAATGTGAAATATCACAAAGGAAAAACAACTGACCTGGAAATAGATTGAGGAGAGATAATTTAAGAATTATTGAATTACCTGAAAGAAGGTAGCCTAGACATCTGATTTCAAGAAACTATCCAGGAAAACTGCACCAATATCCCAGAACCACAGGGCAAAATAGCAATGGAAAGAATCTACTAATTACTACCTGAAAGAGATCCCCAAATGAAAATTTCTAGAAGTATTATAGCCAGATTCCAGAACTCCCAGGTCAAAGAGAAAATACTTCAAGCAATCAGAAACCACTGAAATACTGTGAAGCCACAGTCAGGATCACAGAAGATCTAGTAGCTACCACATTAAAGGAATGGAAGGCTTGGAATATGATATTCTGGAAGGCATCAAAAGAGTGGGAATACATCAAGAAAAACCTACCTAGCAAAACTGAATATAAAAAAAAAAATCCAACAGGGGAAAAAAAATGAATATGAAATAGAAAATTAAAGCATTCCTGAAGAAAAGAGAAGAACCAGAAAGAAAATTTGGCTTTCAAATAAAGAATCAAGAGAAACATGAAAAGTTAAACATGAAAGAGAAATCATAACAGACTCAATAAGGTTAAACTGTTTACCTTTCTTTAAGGGAATATGATAATGTATATCTTCTAAGAAGTTCACCATTATGAGGGCAGTTAGAAGGGTTGTGCAAAGAAAGAAGGTACCAGGCAGGGAAAGCTGATTATATTTGGATGATGTAAAGTTACGAAAAAGAGGGAAGGGAGAGAGGGAGAGGAAGGATGGGGAAATTATCTCACATAAAAGAGGCATGCAAGGAAGAACTTTTACAATGGAAAGGAAAATGGTGGGGGTGGGGTGGGCAATGCTTGGACCTCACATTTAATTTGGTTGAAAAAGGGAAATATATATGTGTAGATATGTATGGGTAGGTGGGGGGGTATACACACACTCAATTGGTAATTAAAATCCGTCTTAGCTAAGAGGAAGTAGGAGGGGAAGGGAATAAAGATGGGTGATGATAAAAGTGAAAGAACATAGTGGTCAGAAGCAAGACAGATTTTAGAGGGGGAACAGGATAAAAAAGAGAGGACAAACAGGAAATACACAATTACTAATCATAACTGTGAATGTGAATGGGAAGAACTCACCCATAAAATGGAAGCAGATAGAAGGACAGATTAGAAATCAGAATCCAACCACATGTTGTTTACAAAGTACATACTTGAAACAGACACACAGAGTTCAAAGAAGGGGATGGAGCAGAATCTATTATGCTTTGGGTAAAGATAAAAAAGGCAGGGGTAGCAATCATGATTTCAGACAGAGCAAAAGCAAAGGTAGATCTAATCAAAAGGGATAAGTAGGGAAACTACATTTTGCTAAAAGGCACCATAGACAATGAAGTGATATCAATACTAAAAATATATGCACCAAATAGCATAGCATCCACATTCTTTAAGGAAAAAATTAAATTAATTACATGAAGAAGAAGTGAAACTACATTTGTAGGAGATCTCAGTTTTTCCCTCTTTGAGACAGATAAATCTAACCATAAAATAAATAAGGCTTCAAGGAGATTAATAAGATCTTAGCAAAGTTAGATATGATAGACCTATGGAGAAACTGAATAGGAATAGAAAGGAGTATGCATTTTTTTTTCTCAGCTGTTCATGTCACCTTCACAAAAACTAACTCTGTATTAGGGCATAAAAACCTCACAAACAAATGCAGAAAAGCAGAACTATTAAATGTACCCGTTTTAGGTCTTAATGCAACAAAAATTACATTTAAACATAGATTAAAAGCTAATTGGAAAGTAAATTATGTATTCCTAAAGAATAAGTGGGTCATAGAAAAAATAATCATAGAAACCATCAATAATTTCATTAAAGAGAGTGACAACAATGAGACAACATTCCAAAATTTGTGGGATTCAGTCAAAGCAATTCTCAGGAGAAATTTTGTATCTCTAAATGCACACATCAATAAAAGAGAGAAAGAGCAGATCAATGAATTGGACATACGATTTTTAAAAGAACTAGAAAAAGCTACTTAAAATCCCCAATTAAGCAACAAAATGGAAATCCTGAAAAACAAAGGAGAGATTAATACAATTGGAAGTAAAAAGAAAAAGCCCAAAACATTGTACTTATAAAATTAGGAGCTGGTTTTATAAAAAAATAAATAAATAAATAAACTTTTGGTCAATTTGATTAAAAAAAAGAAGAAAGAAAAGCAAATGAGTAGTATCAAAAAATGAAAAAAGTGAATGCATCCCCAAATAAAGCAATTATTAAGTTATTTTGCCCAATTATATTCCAGTAACATTGATGGTCTAAGTGGGATGAGTATTTACACAAATATGAATCTCCCAGATTAACAGAAGAGGAAATAGAATATTTAAATAACCCAGTCTTTGAAAAAGAGATTGAATCAATGAGGTCCCTCTGAAAAAATCCCCAGGAGAAGATCATTCCACAAGCGATTTCTATCAAACATTTAAGAAACAACTAATCCCAATATTGTATAAACTATTTGAAAAAAATAGGTAAAGAAGGAGTCCTCCCAAATTCCTTTTGTGACACAAATATAGTTTTGATGCCTATATCAGGCAGAGGAAAAATTATAAACAAATTTCTTTAATCAACATGAATGCAAAAAATTTTTTAAATAAAATACTATTTTGTGATAGAAATATATCACAAAAATCATACAGTATGACCAGGTGAGATTATCAGGAATGCTGGTCTGGTTCAATATCAGGAACACTATCAGCATAATTGACTATATCAATAGCAGTAACCACAAAATTAATATGATTATATCAATAGATGCAGAAAAAACCCTTGACAAAATATAGCACCCATTCCTATTAAAAAATCTGCAAAGCAAAAGAATCAATGGGACCTTTCTTAAAATGATAAGTAGTATCTATCTATAACTAAGAGCAAGTATTATTTTTAACAGGGATAAATGAAACATTCCCAATAGGATCAGAAGTGAAGTAAGGAGATCCATTATTACCTCTTTATTCAATATTGTATTTAAATGCCAGCTATAGTAATAAAAGGAAAAAAAGAAGGAATAAAAACAGGCAATAAAGAAACAAAACTGTGCTTTTGTAGATAATACAATGGTATATTTTATATACCATTATATATACATATATATATGCATACATATATATATGTATATATAAGAATTCTGGCGAATCAACGTAAAAACTAGGTTTAGCAGTTAACCTCAGTAAAGTTGCAGGATATAAAATAAACACACATAAACCATCAGCATTTCTATATATCCTATTGACAAAACCCATCAGGAAGAGATGGAAAGAGAAATTTCATTTAAAATAACCACAGACAGTATAAAATACTTGGGAGTCTACCTGCCAAGACAAAACCACGTGCTATATGAACACAACTACAAAGCACTTTTCACCCAAATAAAGATCTAAACAAAAAGAGAAATATTAACTGCTCATGGATAGTCTAAGGCAGTACAATAAAAATGGCAGTTCTCTGTTAATTTACTTATTTGGTGCCATATCAATCAAACTACCAAAGAATTATTTTATAGAGCTATAAAACAATAGTAACTAAATTCATCTAGAAGGACAAAAGGTCAAGAATATCAAGGGAGTCAGTGAAAAAAGAAAAGATGTTAGGAAAGGTAGCCTAGCAGTTCCAGATTTCAAACTATATTACAAAGTGATCATCATGAAAATAACTTGGTTCTAGCTAAGAAATAGGGGTCAGTGGAATAGATTAGGTACTCAATACCTAGTAGTGAAACGACCACAGTAATCTAGTGTTTGATAAACCCAAAGCTCCAAGCTTTCAGAATAATAATTCAACATTTGACAAAAATTGGTACAACGGGAAAGCAGCTTGGTAGAAAGTAGGCATAGATCTCCCTATCATACCATATACCAAGATAAGATCCAAATGGAGAAATGATTTAGACAAAAAGGCATCATAAGTAGGGGAGAATGGGAAAATGAACCTGTCAGATCTATGGATAAAGAAAGGATGTATGCACAAACAAGAGATAGAAGGGGTTAATATTATGATTTTGATTATGTGAAATTAAAATCTTTTGGAGCAATAAAATTAATGCGTCAAAATTAGAAGGAAAACAGGAAACTGGAGAAAACTTTTTGCTGGAAGTTTGTAAAACAGGAGAAGTTTCTTTGGTAAAGGCCTTATTTCTCAAATATGTAGGGAATTGAGCCAAATTTATTTTTTTTTAAATCAACCCCAGTTGATAAATGATCGAAAGATATGAACAGGCAGTTTTCAGAAGAAATCAAAGCCAACTGTGGTTATATGAAAGAATGCTCTAAATCACTATTGATTAGAGAAATGTAAATTTCAACAACTCTGAGGTGGTACCTCGCACCTCTCAGATTGGCTATTATGACAAAAAAAGGAAAATGATAAATGCTGGAGGGGATGTGGAAAAACTGGGACACTGCTGCACCGTTGGTAAAATTGTGAAGTAGTCCAACCATTCTGGAAAACAATTTGGAAATAAAACTGTGCATACCCTTTGACCAGGCAATACCATGGCTAGGTCTGTATGCCAGGGAAAAAGGAAAAGGACCTATTTGTACAAAAAATATAATAGCTCTCTTTGTGGTAGCAAAGAATTTGAAATGGAGAGGATGCCCCTCAGTTGGGGAATGGCTGAACAAGTTGTGGCATATGATGATGTATACTGTAGTGCAATGATAATAAGCAGGATGCTATCAGGAAAAAAAACCAAACCTTTGGAAGTCTTATATGAACTGATACAAAGTGAAGTTAGCAGAACAAGGAGATCTTGTGCACAGTAACAGTAATATGTAATAACGATCAACTGTGAAAAATTTAGCTTCTTTGATTCCGAAGGACTCATAATGAGAAATGTTATCCACCTCTGGAGAGAGAACTCATGAAATCTGAATGCAGATGGAAGCATACTTTTTTGAAACTTTATTTTTATTGTTTTGCTTTGGTTTTTCTTTTGCAACATGGCTAATATAGAAATGTTTTGCAGGACCTCACATGTCTAATCAAAATAAAATTGTTTGCCTTCTCCAGAAGGGGGAGAGGCAGGAAGGAGAAAGAGAATTTGGACTCAAAATTGTTTAAAAAATGAATGTTAAAATGTGTATTTGCATGTAATTGGATTTTTTTTTTTTAAAAAAAGGAATGGTTACTTTGTCCAGAGATCAGTTTTGAAACTTTTGTTTCATTAAACAAAATTCAGTTTAGAGTAAACAGATACAGAAAATTCTTTCCAAGATCATCTTACAAATTGGGTATTTGCAGTTTGATGTGTCTAATTCTAAGTCTATATAATCTATTTATTTTTACCTTCAAGTTCCAGTTTTGAAAGGGTGTTTAAAAAATAAAAACTTCCGTTTTCCATCTAACTTCTCCCTTTCTTTTGCTTTTCTCTTTCCCTCCCTTATAAGGGATCTGGAAGCCAGAGCACAAAATGAGTTCTTTCGGGCCTTCTTCAGGTTGCCAAGAAAGGAGAAGCTCCATGAAGTTGTAGACTGTTCTCTTTGGACACCATTTAACCGCTGTCACACAGTAGGACGGATGTTTGCTTCTGATAGCTATGTCTGTTTTGCCAGCAAAGAAGATGGCTGTTGCAATGTCATCCTTCCACTTAGAGAGGTAGAATCTATCTCTGGATCTCTCCGTATTCTTTCTGTTTTCCCGGGAGTGTGATCTTTTTGCACACTTTATTCTATAGCTGAAGCTATGTAAGGGGAAGACGTACAAAGAGAAGAAGCAGCTTTCTCCACCCATGTCTGAGATGTGCAGTGGGAATCAAAACCTTGGCGTTTTATTTCTTTCTTTTGGTTTGGTGGTTGTTGTTTGTTTGTTTGGCTTTCTCTGCTCTTTTCTATTGAGAACAGAAAATTTTGAGAAGTGACTTGTGAAAGCAGCCTACCATGACTTCTGCAGTATTGATAAGGCTGTTATTAAGAGTACACATGTAGCAATTAAAGCTTTTGCAAGAACTGGCAGTGAAGGGGGGGAAAAATTTTCTCCTTTGCAGTTCCCTTCACCAACCCTATTCCTCCCTTGCCCCTAGGGAAAAAAAAAATTTGAAAATTTAAAAAAATAGTAAGCAGTGTGGACTTTATGGTCTTTTGGCACTTCATTTAAAAATAATTTCTTGGAATAGTAAAATATATATATATGTATAAGTGAGTTAAAAATATTCAGAATAAAAATACTTAGAACTTATAATCATTTCTAATGAAAAAAGAAAAGATAGGAAAATTTGAAAATCTGGGTTTACTTCAAGATCTAAAGCAGCTTGTGACCTCAGGCAAGTTAGATAATCTGTGTCTCAGTTTTCCTGTCTATAACTTGAAGGTGATACCTACTATTCAGGTAGCAAATACAAGGTCAGAGGAAGGAGAGAGTAAGCTTAAAATGTCCTAGAGACAATGGAAACAGAGAGTAACACATCAGGGACATCTCACCAAGACCAGATGTTTCCTGAGTGATGATGTAAGAATATGGAAGATAGATATGTGTGTGTATGAAAAGCCGAATGAGCTTTTCTAAAAATAATGCGAAACTTGTGAGAATAATGACGTGGTAGTAATTATTTCTTATTTATAGCAACAGTGAGAACACTCAAAATAATCAGAGGTTAAGATCTGGCTGAGAGGCAGCATGGAATGGTGAATGGAGAGCACTGGCCCCAGCTCAATGACCTAAATTCATGGACTGTCTCTGATTCATACCACCTCAGTCCCAGACCATCATCTAATTTCTCAGTGCCCCAGGCAACTCAAAGACTATAGTTTGCTGAACACCATTGGTGGAGGAATTCTCCTTACTGGGAGTTCCCTATGCTAATTAAATCACAGGTGAAACCAAGGTGAAAAAAATAAAAAGGGATTTGGCAAGTTGACTCTTGGGTATCATCTTGCATTCTCCAAAGAATTGTTTAAATTTCCCTTAGTTTTTGGTTAAGTTCTATCTCACCATTTTACTAAATTAATTTGGGTTCTGGTTTTGAGTTAATATACAGTGATGAAAGGACCACAAGAAGACAGGAAAAACCTTTTCATACTCACATACTTTTTCTTGCAGTTATCTTTATAAGTCTTTCTGAATGTTCAACAATTCTACTTTCTTTCCCCTCATTTTGGCATGTGTTGATTTTTTTTAAATAGGTAGTGAGCATAGAGAAAATGGAAGATACCAGTCTACTTCCTAATCCCATCATTATCAGCATAAGGAGCAAGATGGCCTTTCAGTTCATTGAACTCAAGGATAGAGAGAGCTTGGTGGAAAACCTGCTCATGAGGCTGAAAAAGGTCCATGCGAACAGCCCAGTGCATTATGACAACTTGAAAAATGAAGATGCGGTATGATGCTTCAAATATATATATATGTATATATATTATATACATTTACATATGTATCAGGCTCATACATATCTAGGCTCCAATATATATCCATCTACATGTTCATATACACATTTCTACATACATGTGTATGTGTATACATACAGTTAATGTGTATGTATACACATACACATACTATGTATATTACATGCACTTAGAAATTGCAGTTGTTAACACTCTCCCAAGTGTTTTTTGTTTGAATGTTGATTCCAGGCCTAAAAAAATTAAGATCTTCTAGAAACTCTGGATAATGGGAAAAATATAAATGAGCATTTTGCCCTTTGGGTTGAGGGTGCAGCTGAGAATATTTATTGGATTATATAGTTGGATGTGCCCAAGAAGTTACTGAGTTTGTTTTCGCCCTGTACCCATCGAAGCTCTCATGAGATTTCTTTGTGCAGATACAGAAATGATTGTCACTTGACTCCAAAGCCAAGAATATTGGTGCCTTATAATGACTGAGACCTGTTGATGAATCAAGAATGCATAGAAATTATAGTGCCACTGTTGAATGGCACTCCTGACGTATTTATTGCCAGGCAAGGGAGAAAAACCTTGACAGTGGTTGACTTCTCATCTGGTAGGGCCGAGAAATACGATGCATTTCCCAGAACAGAATTGCAGAAGAGAAGTAGATGGTATGGAAATAACTAACATGGTAATTAGTGGGAGGTGGGTTTATTATTCCTTCCGTATTCATCTTCTCTCTATATAAATTTAGGCTTCTAATAATTTATTTTCTTTTACTCTCCACTCTGTTCTTCTCCTTCAACCCACCCAATATCTGCCACCAGCCAGGCCACAAGTTAGAAAACAAGTTTGTCTACAGATCTCACAGGGTTGTTTTAAGAATTTGAAGCTAAAAGTCTGAGCTAGAGAGGGTTGAACTTGTAAAACTCAATACATTATAGACTACCATCTTCAGAGTATCAGCTCCAGGTTTCTGGTCTGGTGTTGATGGATTGTATAAGCACTGGATGTTGTCTAATTTTTTCCTTCTTCTCCCCGCCCCCCTCCAAATTGCTTCCCAAAATTTCAAATTAGGATTTCACCTATACTTTTGGAAAAGAACTCACTGTATATTAGAGTTAAGGTGAGGTGATAAATGATTTCCAAGAACCTACAGGCTCAAATACAAAGCCCATGGTTAGGCGTTTAAAGCCATTGATAAGTTGGCTTCAAATTACCTTTCCAAACTTCACACACTATGTGTGGTCCAGCCAGACTGGCCTTGCTGTTCTCACACATGACATGTTTCCTATCTCTTGTGTTTTTGCCCAGGCTGTCCCCAGATTTAGAATGCACTCCCTCCTGACCTTCATCTTTCCTAGTTTCATTCAAAGCTCAGCTCAGATGCCTTCTCCTGTCAGTCTTTTTCCGATGTTCCCAGCTGCTAATACCACACACCTGAAATGACATAGTATCTGTTTATACTTATAGGACCACCAGTGAATAGACAGGATTAGTAGAGCAACCCTTTCTAACCCTGTCCTTGAGATTTTTTCCCTCCAGAGGAGCACATGTCCAAATTTTTAGGGTGCCAAGGAATAGGACAAATAGTGTTAGGATGTGAAACTTTCCTTTTATGAACAGTGTTGGGGAGACATATCTATGTATGCACAGATTTACTTGCTTTCTTCTATTTTCAAAAGAAAAGTCATGAAGTTGTTAGGCTCACTGTTCTGGCACCTCTGCCTCGTGTGTCTATGCTAAGGGACAAGGCTAAACCTCAGTGTAGGCAATTCCAGTGTAAAGGCAAAGCCTTGTGAGATTTAATGTCTCAGGGTATTTGCCTCTTCTGTCCAATCCCAGCTAGGTAGATAGGTAGGTTTTAAAACTGTACTTGTCCATTAAGTGTTAACGTGGAAGTCCAAACAAATTCCTCAACCCTAAACAAGTCAAAACAAAAGCAAATTCCTCCTCCTTTATTTTTGCTTTTTCAGATATCCTCTCTCTTTCAGTCAGCTAGCGTGTGTGATGACCAAAAGTTTGGGAATCTCAAACTGTCACAGAATGGTAACAAGGGTGACAAAGAAACTAGCCCTCTGCCAAATTCTGAGGCACTGATAGCCATCTTCCACCAGTCGGGAACTCAGAGTCCTGATTCCAGAATGGTAGGTAGAGTTCACCTTCTTTCTCTAGCTTTCCCCACCCCACCCCCTTAACCCCATTGCTTTTTTAACACACACCCAGCTGAGCTTAATTGTGGGATTTGTGTTAGAAAGCAATGGGACCAGGAAGTGGTATTCTGTGGTTCTTCAATAACTTACTGTGGGCTGACATCTGCTCCGTATTTCTGTGTGCTAGGCACAAAAAGCCTACCTATACGTACAAAAATATTTATAGCAGCTCTTTTCTGCTGGCAAAGAATTGGAAATTGAGGAGATGCCCATCAGTTGGGGAATGGGTGAACAAATTGTGGTATGCGATTATAACGGAATATTATTGTACTATAAGAAATGATGAGCAGGATACTCTCAGAAAACCTGAAAAGGTTTACATGAACTGATGCAGAGTGAAATATACTATGTACAAAGTAACACCAATATTGTAATATGAACAGCTGTGAATAACTTAGCCATTCTCAGCAATATAATGATCCAAAACAACTCTAAGGACTTACCATGAAAAATGCTATCCATTCCCAGACAGAGAACTGATGTTATCTGAATATAGATTGAAGCATACTTTTTTTACTTTATTTTTCTTGAGATTTTTTTGGCTATGTTTTCTTTCACATCATGACTATTATGGAAATGTTTTGCATGACTACACATGTATAACCTATATAGAATTGCTTGTGTTCTCAATGGGGGGACTGGCGGGGAGGAAGGAAGGGAGAGAATTTGGAACTCAAAGTTTTAAAAAATTAATGTTAAAAATTATTCTTACATGTAAATGGGGAAAAATAAAATAGTAAATAAATTAAATAAATAAAAAGGAGAAAAAAAAGCCACAGGTCTGCCATCTAAATATGCCCAGAAAGCCAGTCTCACAACTGTTTCATCTTGTTTACTTTGTGTTCAGACATCGAAGCTGCCCTGGTGCATACTCTCAACTCCCTTAGATAGGACAAGAAAAAGTCCCAGTTTTGGTTTGTCTTCTCAAAGATGATGACATTGCTATCCACTTTTCCTCAAACCCTTTGGATGAGTTGCCTTTATTGCATGCGTGACCTTGGGCAAGTCATTCATTCTCTCTAGGTTTCAGCGCCCCCACCTTAAAGTGGACTGGGGGCCTTTGAAGATCCTTCAGCTCTATATCTGTGATCTTATGGTCCTCTCTGCTGCTTTTATGTGCTTGGTTTGCAGAGTCAGGTATTTTTCTGCCTCAGCTTTACATCATTTTGAGAGATGGAAAGGTAGAGTGGGCCTTAGTACTTAACATTTTCATATCATCTTCTCAGCCAAAAATAGGACTCAGTCTTTTACAGTTTCAGATCAGACTAAAAACCTTGTCTGAATGGAATTAAGAGTCTCCATTCAAAGTCTGAAAGTCCAACTGAGGCTTCGTAATCATCAGTAAAAATCAATTATAGATATTAGCAACCTTTTATTTGGCTGTGACCAATTTACCTTCCAATAGGGTCACAGAGAAGAAAGCATCATCTAAGCTTTCTGATATCCTTGACCTTAACAATTCTCTTTTCCCTGAGCCTGTGTTAAGAAGAGCTACTGTTGGTTAATAGGTAGCATTCTAATTTGAGTACAAATTGTCTCACACCGAAAATAAAGAATAATTATAAGTATCCCTTTGTTGATGCTTAGTCGCTCTATTACTTGGGCAGTTCACCTTCTCTGGGCTGAATTTCCTCATATGTAAAATGAAGGGGTTGGATTAGCTAGCCTCTGAGGACCCTGCCAATTCTAAGATGCTATGCAGAGCTAAAACATACACCTTTCTGGCAGTAGCTTTGTTGGTGCCAAATATGAACACTATGACCTTGCGATGTGTGAACCCTGTGGTTCTGAGATCTTTAAATAGCTTTGAGCCAGCCCTTAGTTGCACAAATATCCCCCAAGCCTCTTTTTGGTAACTGGTTTCAACTTTGCCCCCCACCACAACTTCAATTAGGATTGCTTAGAAGTACCCAGATTTAGTTTTCTCCCTTCCTTTTTCCCTCCCCTCACCAACCCACTCCATAAACTATTCTCAGTGATGTGCATTAGACAGTATGAAATGTCCTGAAGGTTAACAGACCGGAGGAGGACGTGAAAGGAGGTGCAAAATAATCGTTTCCTGAATAAGGAAGTTGGTTTCTATCTGATTTCTGTTGTATCTTATTTCAGATAATGGAAGTGGAAGATTTCTTGTGTTCATTTTATTTCCTCTCTTCCTGCCTCTCCTCCAAATTGTAGAACAAAAAAGGGAGTGGGAGAAGGTCTCTCTCTTTCCTGCCCACCCATTAACTAGAAAGCAGACAAAGGAGAGACTCCTGTGCTCTGATATTTTCAGAGGAGATTGCAGCAGTCTCTTTTGGCAGCTGTTGCAGCATTGAGTCCTTAGCCTGTAATCATGGTCACGAGGTACTTTTGTAGGAAATCTTGTTCCCCTTGTTAAGCTTTGCTACTGAGGTTTAATTGCCTGTAATTGTTGACTTCTCAATGAACTTCCTCTTTTATTATATCTTGTGGTCTAAGAAAACATGGTGGGAGCATGTGGATGATGTGTGCCATACCTAAAATATGCGTATTATGGTTTCTAGTCAAGAGAACAGATAAAAGCAAGCTTATGGAGCGACCATTTTGTGGAATATGGCCGAACAGTGTGTATGTTTCGTACAGAAAAGATCCGCAAACTTGTTGCCATGGGAATCCCTGAATCTTTACGGGGTAAACTCTGGCTCCTGTTTTCAGGTAAAAACTTAATTTTGCTTTTTCTCTTGTATCCGTGACCAAATGTTAGTTTGGGACATTACTTAAAAGTAAAGGACACGATCAGAGGGATTTTTCTGGATTTCAATTGAGTCATCCATATTTGTTTTTTTACTGTGGAATCTCAAACATTAAGGACTTCTTAAGTCTGAATATTTTTGTTTCTGCCTTTGGACAAGTCACTAAAACAGGTTCTGTTTTCTCATCTATAAGATCATCAAAGACCCAGCTCTGTAATTAGAAGATTCTCTGTATAGTGTATATACCTCTATCAACAAATCCCCTAGGAATGGAGTGACTTCCATTAACTCTTTAAGTGACTTTTGAGATCACTTGATCCGGCCACTTAATTATACAGATGAGGAAAGTGAGACTCAGGCTGCTATTTGTCCCCAGGCATATAGCAAGTTAGTAGCAGAACCATGTAGAACCTAGGTCTTCTGACTTCTGTGTTAATGTGGATTGGTCTGAATGAAGTAAGTCCTGTTCAATTGAACAAGTAAGCAAAAGATACCCATGCTAAGTCGAGCTGCTGCTCTTTGCAGCTGTATGACAAAAATACCTCCATGTGCTGTTTCTTCTCACTTGAAGGCATCCATGACCCATCCTAGACAAAACTGTTTACTCTTTGAAACTTGTCTTCTCCCCCTGCTTTCTTGGGACCCCTTCTACTGCTTTAGATGTTCAAAGCCTTCTTATTTGCTTTTGGAACTTGTCACATTTCATTGATCAAATCCCTACCCTCTGAGAAAATGCATTCACATCCAAATGTTGCCTTCTTTAACCATTTTCAGTCATATCTATAAGGTGAGAAAGATTTCTTAGCGTCAGATTTGGTATAAATATTGAGATTATCCCTCTAGAGACTCCATAGTGATTATGGACAGAACTAGAGGCAGAGAGATGAAAAGTTATGAGGGATGTACCATATATTTAATATTATTTTTAAAAATAAATGCAACCATTTAATTTTGTGAGGCTGGACTGAGCCTGGGAGTAAGTGAGTAAGCCCTTTTACCCATTTATTTCCTCTAGTTCTCAACACTTTCCCACAGTACCTGGTGCTGTTTTGCAGAAAACCCGCAGAAGCTTCTGGGTATCATCAGGGTCACAGTATGTTTGTCCTGTACCCACAGACTCACACTTATGTGTGAGGCATCTGATATGGTGAACTAAAGAGTTCTAGGCTCCCCTCTTTAAAAGAGATATCTCTTTTTTGGTTTCAAATTGGAAGTAATGTGGTATAATGGAAATACCAGTGGACTGATAGAAGTAGCAATGCTTCTAGCTAGATGTGAGATCTTGCTACTTAATCATTCTGAGTCCCATTTTACTCATCTGTAACTAGAGGTCTCTAACTAAATAAACTCTAAGGCAGAGGTCTTAATGGAGGAGTCATGGACAGATTTGGGGGGGAGGTCCTTAAACTTTGATTAGAAAAAATGTCTTTTTTTCTCTCATGAACCCATTATTTTCTTTTGTAATTCTATGTATTATATTTATGAATTTAAAAGTGTTACTCTGAAAAGGGGGCCATAGGCTGTAAGGGCCCATGACACACAAAAAAATTAAGAATCACTAACCACTGTTCTCCAGCTGTGTGTTTGCTCCCTTCATCCTATGATGAATAGTTTGTTGTCCTTCCTAAATCATCAAGGCAACTTCAAATGCTTCATAGAGGCCATCGGGCTCTTTTATGAGTATTGAATGAATGTGGATCAAACATTTATTAAGCACCTATTGTATGCAGAAAAGTATGCCAGGAGAGATAGCAAGTTTAGAAAAGACATGATATTCACCCTCATGGAGCTTACGTAGCACAGTCACTTACATATGTATAATGTTATTTTAAGCTTTACAAAGGATTTTACTTGTAGCTCCCTTTAGAAGTAGGTTGTGTTAGTGCTGTCATCCTCACTTTCAGGTCAGGAATTAGCAAAGTGCCTGCACATAGTAGGTGCTCAATAATTATTACACGAATTCAAGCTGTGGTCCTTAAACGTTTTTGGCCTCATTGCCCCTTTATACTCTTCAGAATTATGAGTACCTCCCCCAAAGAACTTTTCTGTACCTATTGATATTTACTGTATTAGGAATAAAAATATCTTAGTATTATTATGAAAATAGTTTTGACTTGGAGGTTCCAAGACCCTTTCACAGGATCTCTGAGGCCAAAACTGTTTTCATAATAATAACAATGCTTAATGTTTTAGTTCCTAATACAGTTTTAATTCCTGAGACTGCTGAGTTAAAGAAAACTTACATGTATGTACCTGTGTAATCCTGTCATGAAAAATGAATTACTGTTAAAAGTAATTTTTTAAAGTGGTTTGTGCTGTTTATTTTCAATATGAACTATATTATTTTCCCTTTAACCAAGTATGCATCTTCTAAAACAATGTTAGTAATTCTTCTGGGTCAAGGCTATGGGAGACAAGTAAGTAAGCTCAGCTGTGCCCAGTTTTAAAGTATTTTACGTTCTCCATCATACCACATAACATGGATGTTCTTTGACAAATCTAACTCCCATGGTGACACTGTCCTGAAAATAATTCTTAATTGCCTTTGCACATGTATTGTTTAAAAAATCCTCAGATGCTGTAACTGATCTTGCCTCTCATCCTGGTTACTATGGGAATCTGGTAGAGGAGTCGATGGGCAAATGTTGCCTAGTAACGGAGGAGATAGAGCGGGATCTGCACCGCTCTCTACCAGAGCACCCTGCCTTCCAAAATGAAACAGGAATTGCTGCCTTGAGAAGAGTGCTGACGGCCTATGCTCACCGAAACCCCAAGATTGGATACTGCCAGGTGAAGTCAGGAATGTGTTTTTCTACCTTGGATACTTAGAGCTTCACAGGAAACCATATATTCTTTATCCCAACACTTGAAATTTTAAAAATGAATAGTGATTGATGCATAATAACCAGTATCAAATTGCTTTGCCTTCTATCTATAAAATGGGGTTGATAATTCCTTCGCACAGCACTATATGCATAACAGTATGTGTAATGGCTGAAGATGTGTTGAAAAAAAGGGAGACTCAGAATGTAAACAATTGTTTTAAGAAGCATATGGAGATAGACATTCCCCATTTGAACTGCCCTAGATTTTTGTGATTTCAAGAATAATCTGCATACTGCTAAGAGTAAGGGCAGTCTTCCTGACTCATCTTCCTGAGTTCATACCTATCTTTAGACACTTACTAGCTATGTGACCCTGGGCAAGTCACTTAATCCTTTTTGCCTCAGTTTCCTCATCTGTAAAATGAGCTGGAGAAGGAAATGGCAAACTGCTCTAGTATCTTTGCCAAGAAAACCTCAAATGGCATCATGAAGAATTGGACACAACTGAAAAATAACTAAATAACGAATAAGAGTAAGATGAAAACCAAGCAGCAAAAACAGCTCCAAAGTAGATTGTAGAAGTTTGTGGCATCTGAAAATTGAAGATGTTGAACTTTACTTTCCAGGGAATAAGCAGGATTAGGGTGAACTAGAAGCTGTACACAAACATTGAATGGTTTGGGGCACATTGCGATTTTCCTTAGACTTTTGGGTGTCTACCCAATTAATGGGGATCACGGCAGGCAGACTTGTATGGTGATCTACCCTGATTTGATGCAACAAACTTGCCCAATCACAGTGCGTCTATTTTATAAGCACGAATGTGGGTGGGGTTTCTTTTGATATTTTCTAACCCTGTCACCTAATATCTGAAAACTAACCAATGATCCCATTAGCGAGCATTCATTCAGCACCTCCCTCACATGCCCAGCACTACGTGGCAGGCCCTGGGGCCCATGAACAAAAATGAAATTGGCCTTGCTCAGGTTGCTTTCCCTCTCCCTTTGTGTTACAATGGTAACCTCTTGTCTCCTCACACAGGGCCTCTTTCCTACGCCTTCTCTGCTCAGAAATCTTCATTGGTTCCCAGTTGTGTGACTCAAAGTTTAAATTCCTTTTCTTGACATTCAGGGCCCTTTGTTGTGTAGAACCATCTAAAGCTTCCAGCCTTACTTCATTTTACTCCCTTCCATGCATATTATATTTAAACAAAATTGTTTTACTGCCCCAAATGAAGCCTATTATTTACTAGTGGAGGCTGCTCGGTGGCGCTGCAGACAGAGCGTTGGCCTGAAGTCAGGATAGATTGTTCAGTCTTTATTTAGTCGTTTCCGACTCCGTGTGACTCCATTTGGGGACTTTCTGGACAAATATAATGGAGTGGTTTGCCATTTCCCTCTTCAGCTCATTTTATAGATGAAGAAACTGAGACAAACAGAGTTAGGTGATTTACCTAGGAACATATAGCTAGTCAATGTCTTCCTGACTCCAGGCCTGGCACTGTCTACCCACCGTGCCACTAGCTGCTCCAGGATAGATAGACCTGAATTCAAACAGGGTCTGTTTGCCTTTGGGCAAATTACTTAACCTCTGCCTACCTCAGTTTCCTTATCTGTAAAGTGAATATAATTACCTCACAGGGTTGTTGAAGACCAAGTGAGATAATTTATGTAAAGTGTTTTGTACGGTGCCTAACACATAGTAGGTATTTAATAAATGTTGATTGATGATTAGCACATACTAGGAGCTTTCTAAATCCATGTCCCCTTATTTCCCCACTGCCATCATACCTTTTCTTAATATCACTCTCTGTGTCTAGAATATCTTCTTTCATCTTCATCTGAATTCTTACCCATCCTTTAAAATCAAACCCAGATGTCGCCTTTTCCACGAAGGCCCATTAGTAATAACCTTCCCTTTTTATGTGGCACTTTGTTTTTCAACTCTAATGAACTTTAAGTGTAGTATTATATATTATAGTTATATGTTCGTGTCTTGTACTCCCGCACTTGACTGTAACTCTGTGAGGGCAGGTGCTGTCTTAGGTAAACACTGTTTCTCTCTCATTGTCTCATGCACTGCTCTAGCTCTAGCAGATACAGTACATTTCTTGAATGAATGAACTAAACTGAGTGGTTGGTAATCTCTTTGTTCCCTGTGAATTCTGTGCAGTCGATGAACATTCTGACATCTGTGTTACTCCTATATGCCAAAGAAGAAGAAGCCTTTTGGCTGCTGGTTGCTGTGTGTGAACGGATGTTACCAGATTACTTCAATCATCGAGTCATAGGTAAATGACTTCCATTTGTACTACTTCTGTAGCTAGGAATAAATACAGTATTAATGGCAAAGTCAGCATATATGGACTAGATAAAGAGTTTTAGTATTTAGAACTAAAGTGTCAAACTTCCACACCTGCAAAATTCCCCTTAGGGCTGGAACAAGATTAAAATGTAATTGGGAAATGTTTAACAAAATAATTAAAAATATAATATGTAGATAACATCAATTTGTAGTTTTCTAAGTCAGTATGGGGCCTGCAGGGATCCATTTCTGTTTGAGTTTCATGACCCTGACTTGGAGAATTAATTAAGCACCTTTTTACTGTATTAAGGCTAGGACAGCTAGGTAGATAGATAGATTGCTGGGCCTGGAGTCAGGAAGACTCCTTTTCCTGAGTTCAGATCTGGCCTCAGACACTTACTAGCTGTGTGACCTTGGGCAAGTCACTTAACCCTGTTTGCTTCAGTTTCCTCATTTGTAAAATGAGCTTTAGAAAGAAATGGCAAACCGCTTCAGGATCTCTGCCAAGAAAATCCCAGGTAGGGTCCCACAGAGTTGGGCACAACTAAATAAAAGCAGCTTCATTAAAGACTGCCCCAAAATTGGAGGGCATACTTTCTTGCCTTCTTTTATTTGCGGTAATAATTCTTATGTACATACAAGTTTTAAAATTTTTTCTGTTTTTAAATTAAGGAAAATTTACCCTGTCTTCATCCTAACCACCTGTGCTCCCCCCATGAAAAACCAAACTCATGTAATGATTATGCATTGTCAGGTAAACAAACTGCTGCATTTGGCAATGCCCCTCCCAAAAAGAAAAGATAATGCTCTTCAACCTGCTGTCATATATGTCAGTCTGCATTCTGCGCTCATCACTTCTCTGTCACGTAGACACTACATTGATCAGAATTCTTAAATCTTCAGAGTTGCTTTTCTTTACACAATTGTTGTCCTCCTGGTTCTGCTCTATTCAGGTTTTTTAAACAACTCAATTTAAAGAAAATCTACATTCAAATAGTGATTGAATGTCATCAGTGACTGTAGACAAACTAGATAATTCACAGTACAGGGTAAAGTTTTATTTATGTCTTAACTCTATCTCATTTGGCATTCTTTGTTTATCAAAATAACATAAGTGGCAACTCTTCATTTTACCTTCCGTGGTGTTATAATCATAGATATCAAGAAGGTAGGCTGGACAACATAGAGAATGACTTCTTGTTCACTTGTTCAGCCACGTCTGACTCTGTGACCCCATTTGGGATTTTCTTTGCAAAGATGTTGGAGTGGATTTTGCCATTTCCTTCTCCAGATTATTTTTGCAGATAAGGAAACTGAAGCAGAATTAAGTGACTTGCCCACGGTTACACAGCTATTAAGTGTCTGAGGCTGGATTTGAACTCAGGTATATGAGTTTTCCTGAATCCAGTTTCAGCACTCTGCACTATGGCGCCACCTAGCAGCCCTATACAATTACTACAGTCATATGCACAAAAACCTGGAAGGCACATTCAGATCCAAAGCAATGGCTTTCTTGGTCCTTAAGGACAGATAATGAAACCTACCTTCTTCTTTCCTTAGTAGGGAGGTGAGAAACTAGGAGTATGAAGTATATGGTGCCTCATGTGGTGGCTGCATCAATTTTGTCTATTTTTTTTTCTTAGTTACAAGGGAGGACTCTATGGTAAGAGTTATGTTGAGAAATGAAAATTTAAAAATTTGGTAGAAATCTGAACTTTGAGTCTTACAGATGAAGTTAAGATCCAACAGGCAGAGGTGGTCTTGGGATCAGAGACCTGAGCTCAAGTCCTGGCTATGACATATATACCATGTCATACTAAGGCTGTGTGGCCCTGGGCAAACCAGTTAGCCTCTTAGCACCCCGGACACCATCCAAGATAATAAATTGCAAAGCAGGCACATAAATAAGCAATGGAAAAGGCAGTGATTCACTACACACATAAAGTCAAAAGTTCAGGTTTTTTAAATGCTTAAGTTATATCAATTGTTGGCTATTAATTGCTGATACGTGGTAAATATCAATACATCTTCCGTAATAGATTTTTTTTTTTTTTTTGCTTAGGGGATTTCAGGACATTTGGGAGAACTGAGTTTGGGGTTCTTCTTTTTGGATGGGTAGGGTAAGCAGAGAAGGATACGGGAGATTCAGGAATGAAAAACCATTGGCTATATAGTGGAGACTAAGGGTTGGTTTATGACTGAAGTTGTGAACTAGCCAGGAGGGGAATCCCTAATGTCTTCACAGGGACTTAACAGCCCTGGTTGCTACCTAGTTTTGTGGGCAGTAGAACCAGATGAAGAAAAATGGTCCTGGCTGCTTTTTCTTATGAGAAGCAGAAGGATGGTACAGCAGATAGAACAGTGGGCTTCAGTTCAAAGATCTCAGATACTTCCTAGCTGTGACCTTGGGCTAGTCAACCTCTTTGCCTGTTTTCTCAACTATAAAATGGAGACAATAGCACCTAACTCAATGAGATGTTGTAAAGATTGAATGATTTTTGTGAAGTACTTAGCACAATGTCTGACACATAGCAAGCACTATATAAATGCTTCTTCCCTTCCCCTTGACTCTGACCCCAATGTTTGTTTCAGGGGCCCAAGTAGACCAGTCAGTCTTTGAGGAACTTATAAGAGAGAGACTTCCAGAACTGGCTGAACACATGAAGGATCTGTCCACTCTGGCTTCCATTTCCCTTTCATGGTTCCTGACCTTGTTCCTCAGCATCATGCCTTTAGAAAGTGCTGTAAATGTTGTAGACTGTTTCTTCTATGATGGGATCAAAGCCATCTTCCAGCTGGGGTTAGCTGTGCTAGAAGCAAATGCAGTGGAGCTGTGTAGCAGCAAAGATGATGGCCAAGCCTTGATGATCCTTAGCAGGTTGGTGACCTTCCCATCAGACCATGGGATTTATGACTTGTCCTAAAACAAACTGTTGGGGATGGAGGGGGAGGGAAATTACATCGAAGCTGTTGTGTTGAAAAGTTGCTTAAGGAAATACCACAGGAACAGCAAGGGGAGCGAGCTGATTTCATGCTGCTGCTGCCTTATTTTCAGCATTTGGATTCAGGAGTTGATATGCTGCTTGTGATTGATCATTTAGATGGAGGAACACTCCTACTTTTGTGTGGTGTGGAACACTACTCACCTTCTACTTCTCCTACAGTTCTAGATATGGGAGCTCCCCCTTCTTTGGACTTACCCTTTACATTGTGAAAAAAGGATCTCAGAAGGTCAAAGGCTTTATGTGCTTACTAAAAGAAAGCTCACCTCTCTGGTTCTACACTGATGTAGCTAGCCTTCAGGTCTGATCAAGAGCATTTTAGAACACCATGTGAAACAAAGGGGAGAAAAAGACCTCATATTTGAACTTGAGCAGTAGGTGTGGTAGTTAATAATTTGGTTGCTAGACTTCACAATCTGAAGGGCAATGTTCTGGTCTTGACTTTTTCACTTGGACAAATCATTTAACCACTCTGTGTCTGTTTCTTTTTATGAAGATCAAATGGGATCAGTGTGAAAGCACTTTGGAAAAATAGAAAGCATTTAACTGTTGTTGTTTTTGTCTTAAAAAGGTGAGCTCATTGGGGTAAAGGATATTTTAAAAAATCGTGATACACAAAACAGAAGGAATCAATAAAGCATTTCATTACTGTTATCATATGAATAATAATATTAATTCTATATACAGACAGATCTTTCACAATATGCCATGCCTCCAATCAGCTTGAGAGAATTCACTAAGGAGTTACTAGTCTTTATTGAATGGTATCACAAAATAGTTTATCATTTTTCTTTTTTTTCTTTTAAAATATATAATGAGCTGCTGATATAAGCTTCCGCTCAGAACTGGATTTGGCTACCTTTCTGATGTTCACATTAAAAAAAAAAATTCTCTGTAGGTTTGCCCTTTAAGTAGTTTTAGTATCTTTACCAGTTTTAAAATCTACAAAATGCATTTCTCTCTTTGGAAGTTCGAAAGCTACCTTTCATATATATATACATTTCAGTCATTAGGTATGTATTAATGTTGTAGTTTTATTTTTTAAAGGATTTATTTCAACATTGAGAAGCTGCATCTTTACCATTAAAACTAGACTATATAAAAGGGGGTGATAGCAAGCTGCGTGGGTGACAGCATGTCTTTGAATGGGTTGGTGGTTCTATTTAGGTTCCTGGATCATGTTAAAAATGAAGAAAGCCCTGGACCACCAATTGGAAATCATCATGCCTTTTTCTCTGATGATCAGGAACCTTACCCTGTGACAGATATAGCAGATCTAATTCGGGATTCCTATGAGGTAAGAAGGGCCACCACTGGTCTATCCTGGATTTTTTTTTTTTTTAAGGAAGAATAGATTTTGTATTCAAAAGCTATTTCTATACGTGAAGGTATTTTTCAAATATATGTCTTGCTGCAGAAATTTGGAGACCAGTCAGTGGAACTGATTGAGCATATGCGCTGCAAACACCGGATCCGAGTTCTCCAAGGTCATGAGGACACAACAAAACAAAATGTTGTAAGTGATGTGCTGCCCAGAATGGTTGCCGTGGAGTGAAGCTGGGCATAGGGTGGGAATCACAATCTTGCATGACATTCCACATTAACTTTCTAGAACTATCAGATCACTCCATAATATCACCAGCCATATATGAGTGATTTTTGGGAAAGGGTACATTGCATTTCAAACTTTTGTGCATGAGTGAGCCCAATTTTCCAGACTTCCCAAGTGACCTACTGCTGCATTCTCTTCCCCAACAGACAGAAGCAGGTATTCATGCCACACTTTTCTTTCCTTTTCTTAAGCTCCGGGTTGTTATTCCAGAAGTATCAATTCTCCCTGAAGATTTAGAGGAACTCTATGACCTATTCAAGGTATGAATGTGAAGGAGTTAAAGTAAAACTTCAGGTTGTTTCATGATTATGATACGTCAATTCATAGCTGCTTTTGAAAATGATGTGTTCTATAATCTAGAAGAACTGTCAACTGAGGTGCTTGTGGTTCCTTTGCTATCTCCAGTTAGTGTTTTTTTTAATATATTTGTTGTTGTTCAGTCACTTCAGTCATCAACTCTCCATGGCTCCACTTCGGGTTTTCTTGGCAAAGGTACTGGAGTGGTTCACCATTTTCTTCTCCAGCTTATTTTACAAATGAGGAAACTGAGGCAAATAGGGTTAAGTGACTTGCCCAGTGTCACACTACACACTAAGTGTCTGAGGCTGGATTTGAACTCACAAAGATGAGTTTTCCTCACTTCAGGCTTGGCATTCTGTGCACTATGGCGCCACCTAGCTTCCCTTTGTTATAGAAGCCAATAACCAAATTAGGGAGCATTCTGAGCTTGGGAACCATCAGGAGAGGCTGAATTTTAACTCGAACTGTTAGAAGTATAGTGACAACTCACTCACCCGGGAACCCCTAGATTCTACAACATAGCTGCAAACTCAGTAATAACAGGCCTCTGAGTAGTCAGAATAGGTGTTACAAAGTTTATGTGGTTCATGCTTCATTCACATTTTAGCAGCCCTAATTTTAGGCACAATTTGAACAGGTTTACTTGTCTGGTTTTCCAGCATGCAGGTAAAAAAAAAAAAAGCCAAAGAATGAGGAAGAGTGTGGTATGGGAAGGATAGCAAGAAATGATCTATGACAGAATGTCAGAGGGGAATCCATGAAAAACAGATACAGGAATTAAAAAAAATCATGACATCATTTAATCAGGAGCACCATACTTCAACAGGTTCAGGGGCTTGTGTTTCAGCAGAGTAAAGTCATGACTGGTTATGACTTTGAAAGGTCTGACTGTTCAATATGCTGTGCATTGTAAATCAAGTTAGTGTGGTACATTTAGGAAGATTTCTGTCAAAAAGTTGTTGGTTTTGCTTATTTTTACAACTTTTTTGTTTTTTCACCCAAACATTAGCTGGAAGATTTGCTTTTTACACCAATGCTGGATAAATGAGGTGCTATACCTAATTTGTGCCACACTGGGTTTTGTATTTGGGAAGCAGGTACTTATTTCTTGGGGATAACAATAAATAAGGTTAACAAGGGAAATTGAGGCCCTGTCCATGATCATACAGCTATTAAGAATTGGAGTTCACTTTTGGTGCAGACAGTAGGCCCTGTGCACACTGCTTTGAAAATGGTTATTTTTTTCATATAAGTAATTAAGCTGATCAGTACTGTTGCCTAATAATCTTTTCCATTCATGACAATGGCTAACATGTATACAGTACTTTAAGGTTTACGAAGCACTTTACAAATTATTATCTCTGTGAAGTTACTATTATAACCCTCACTTTACAGATGAGGAAATTGAGGCAGATAGGTGTCTTGCCCAAAGGCCAAATTTAAAGTCAGGTCTTCCAATTATTGTACTCGAGTCAACTAGCCTAATTTCAGTCTGATAGAGGAAGAAGCAACAATGCAAACAGCCTGTACAGGATAGAGAAGGTACTAGATTAAGGGGGTTGTTAAAAGCTTCCTATAAAGGGTAAGATTTTAGCTGGAACCTGAAGGAAGCCAGGAGACTGAGATGAGGAAGGAGAACATTCCAGGCATGAGGAACGGTGAAAATGCCCGGATTTGGAGACTGAGTATCCTGCTGAAGGGACAGTAAGGGGTCCAGTGTCATCAAACACGGTGAGGTGGGGGGTGGGAGGGAAGAAGTGAGACAAGAAAGTGAGGTGTACTATGACTGGAGATTGTTTTGAAATACTTTGACCATCAGGATTTTAGTGTTCAAACTGGAGGTGACAGGAAGCCCCTATAAGTTACTGAGTGGAAGATCACTGATAGGTAGCTAGAGAATGGACTGGACTAGAGACTTCCATAAGGCAGGCAGGTGAACCACCCAGTGGACTGTTGCAATACTGTATTTCACTGCATCATCATCATCGCCACTGCACAATCGTTGCACTGGTTTGTTTTTTTTTCCAGTCCAAAAATTGGTTTATAACCTTTCATAGTGTAATTGTTGCATGGTATAATTGTATTCTATTCTGCTTAAAAGGTAAACAGAGCAGCAGCATATTCACCAATGGCATATGGATAGACACTTATCTCTCACACATTTGTGAGCCGTGAGCCTGAAATTCTCAGCATACATTCTCAGTATTCAATTTTAATGTATATTCATGAGTATTCTGTGCTTGCACCAGACAGTTTAGTAATAAATGTTTTTAAGTACTACTGGCACAATTTTATTTAAATTTTTTTAAAAAGCTTCACCTAATGGTCACACCCCACCTGTTTTGCAAAAATTCCATCATAAAATCTATAACAGTTATGCAGTGAAATGCAGTCACCCAGACGTGAAGTGATGGGGGTCTGTGCCAGGGTGGTGGCAGTGTCATGCAGGTGTATGCAAGATATTACAAAGGTACAATGTTCAGGATCTGGCAACAGATTAGATATGTGTGTGGGGTGAGAATGTGAAAAAAAATGAGCTGATGATGGTACCTATCTAGGTTGTGAGCCTGGGTGGCTAAGAGGAAAGTGGTGCCCTTGACATTAATAGGGAAATGTGGATGTGGGGAGGGCTGGGGGAAAGATGAGATTAGTTTTGCACATGTTGAGTTAAGACGTATATAGGATATTTAGTTCAAAATGCTGAATAGGCAGCTGGAGATGCAAGACTGGAAAAGATTAGGGCTGACAGTAATATTTCACAAGTATTGGCATAGATGATGAGATCCATGACGGTGGCTGAGACAACCAAACAAAATAGAGGAAGAGGGCCCAAGATCATAGGTCCATGGGATTCCCCACATTAGCAGGCAAGATCTAGAGGAAGATCTAGCACATGAGACTGAGGAGTCCTGTTTACTGGTCATAGCAGGTAAAATCAGAAGACTAGCAAAAGAATCAAGAAAAGGATGACCAAGTGTCAGAGACTCCTGTATAGGGGTCCAGAAAGAAAAGAACTGAGAAAAGGCCATTGGATTTGTCAGTGAAGAAATAGTAACTTTGTAGAAACATTTTGGTTGAACAATGAGCTCAAAAGCCAGTATAGTTAAAAAAATGAGAGACAAAAAAGTGGAGGCACCTATGTACATGGTCTTCTCAAGTTTAGCTACAAAAGGGGAGGGATATAATAAAATATTTAGGAGTATCAAGCAAGGTTATTTTTAAGGATGAGGAAAACATGACCACATTTGTAGTTAGTAGAGAAACAGCTAGTAGATGAGATTGAAGGAAGACAGTTGGGATGACAAAGGGACAATTTGGAGAAGACAGGTTGGAATGGGATCACTTGAGCTTGTAGATTAAGTCTGCCTTGGCAAGAAGGGCCCCTCTCGATGCAAGACAGAGATAAATCAATAAGGATTTACAAGGTTCCAAGTGCTGTGCTAAGTGTTGGAGACACTTAGCTTCTGAGGGGTAGAGAGAAGACAGGTAGCAGAAAACATGGATGACACATAATGAGATGACCTGGGGGGAGAAGAGAAAGCTCTTGGCAAATGAACTCAATTTCTTTCAGTAAATGAGAACCAAAACTTTGAGGAAGGATGAAAAGAATAGAAAAGCCACTACAGTGAGTGGGATAAATTAATTAGGGTGGCATAAAAAGATTTTTACAGCACTGAGGTCCCAGTTCAGGTTCTGTAACAGATTCATAGTAGACTGAGCCAGAAGTTTCGTGGTTTTTTCTTGCTTGTTCAGTAGCCTGTGTATAGGAAGAATAGGCGGCATGAATGGTGGGAGTGATCCAAGGCTGAGGCTTGGCAGGGCAAGATAGTGATGAGAACAAGGGGGACTCAGGAGGAGAGAGAGTAGAGTGGAACTGATTCACCAAGAGATCAAGATAAGGAAAGGAAGAGTGAATCTCGTGTAGGGATGATGGCCCAGGAGGGAGGTTGAAGGATTTAACTTCATGGTGTGGGGTTTCAAGTTCAGAATTGATGGAAGTTGTGCATTTGTGATGGCAGGATCAAAAATATGACCATCTTTGTGGCTAGAGCATTTGAGGGAGTCATCTGTATGAATGCCAAAGTCACGGAGTATGAAGCCCAGTTGGGGAGTAAATTTCTATAGAAACAGATTGATAAGTTAACAGATTTGCTGTGAAGAGCACTGGATCTGGAGGAAAGGAACCTATTCTGGTTTCAAATCTTTTTGCTTCTGTGACCATAAGCAATTCACTTCCCTCTTTTATAAAATGAAGTTGGTCAAAGACTCTCAAGTTCTTTCTAGTTCCAAATCTGGATTTGCCAGTGGTCACAAAGCCTTTAAGTGGCACAGTGAAAATGGCCCCAAAGTGCTGTTGTTTCATTTATGCCACCCTTCTCTGCCTCTAATCCTGACACTACCTTGAATATAAAATTAGACAAGCTATGAATGATTCACCTTTCCCCTGGCTCCTAAAGGCCTTTACTCTAGTGGCTCATCTTTATATGTAACTTTTATTTTTTTTAAAGAGAGAACATATGATAAGCTGTTACTGGGAACAGACAAGTCCTGCATTTCAACACCATGATCCCAACAGACCATATGCTGAACAGTATCTGATAGATGCTCAACAGTTCACCAACCTTTACAAGCTCGTCTCTCCATGGACATGTGGTGCCCACACTGAGATCCTGGCTGAAAGGACCTTTCGCCTCCTGGATGAAAACATGGATCATCTTATTGCATTCAAAGGATTTGCTATCTGCCTAGGTAATACTACATGGGGTAGTTAACATTATACTAGTCTTCTTTCCAGAAAGTATTTGTGATGACAAGTAGATCATATGGTTAACAGGTGATATTACTCTCTCCCTATTGTCTTGACAAGTTTGAAGGTAACTGTTAAAGTACAGACTTCATTAATGAAGACTACAGCTGGGGGGGAGCAGGTACGGAAAGCACCGAGATTTCTGAGCTCATGTATACTCATGACAATGATGCATTTGTTCAGTGCTATGTTTTCATTTGACAAAGGATTTTATTCTAGCTCTTTTACCTAAAAAAAAGTTAGATTGGAGAAAGCTGAGAACTATTTTGCAGAGTTTCGTTCAAGTTTCAAATTTGCTAAAAATTTGTAGAAATCTTTTTCAAATGTGGAGTTGTCAAAAGTAATGCATACAAAAGTGAACTGTTTTTACCTCTATGGTGGGAATATTGTATAACAGTTTTATTTTCTACTTCTCATTTGCAGATATTATGTACAATGGAGAAATGAATGAAAAAATAAAACTACTATATAGGCTTCATCTCCCCCCTGGTAAGATATGTAGATCAATAAAAGCTGTCTTTAGTCTACCCACAGTTATGGTGAGCACATTTCCCTCTTCTATGTTTTAGGTGATATGTTCTAAACCTAAGTATTACAAAGACACTCAAGGACTCTACTGAAGATAGAAAGCAGCTGATTCTTTTTTAGTCTGAAATAACTTTTTCTTAGTTTTGCAAAGCTTAGTTAGAAGAAATGGGGTTTGGGGACCAACCTGCTGATTATCCTGCTTTTCCTCCCCAAGTGAGCCTGTTTAGGTCATTGTGATGGCTACAGGGGAGGACGGTGTTTTGACTAAACTTCAGAAGTAAATAAGAATAGTTAAGAGCAAGGGACAAATTTGTACTTAAAAAAAAAATAACTGCCAGGTAGTGAGGAACCAAGCTGGGACTTTAACTTGCATATTTTACTCCATGTTGAACTCAGGGCAAATGTGTATCCTGAAAAGCCTTGTCTTGGCTCCATGGACATTGATTATGCATGATTACGAGGAACCCAAGTGAAGCAGAGCGGACATTTCAATCATTAAGTGGCAGTATTTTTATATATAACAGCTTAACATATCAACTTCAAGGTTTACAGTGGATCGTAGTGACATTGTTTCATTTGAAATCACAACAATCTTGTGAGCCACGTACTAATGTTAATCTCATTTTATAGGAAATTTAAAGCCAAGGCAGGTTGTGACTGGCATAAGGCTAGATCAGCTGTAGACACCATCAGTATCCTTTTCCAGCTCTAGACTCAAGATTCTGTGATACGTTAGATCCATTATGCCAATTTGCAGAAAGCTGATTAGAAAACCATGTTGCTAATTTAGGCTTCAGTGCCACCTTGTGGAAACTTGACCAATTACATCAGAGTGATGTAAATTACTCAATTTAATAGAATATTCTGATTTTACAAACTGAGAAAATAGTACTTAGTTTTAAAGAAAAGATGTTACTTATTCAAGGTCACATTAGTCAAAACTGGAACTAGACCCCAGGTGTCCCTAACATTAAACTGTAATAAAGAACTAGTTTATTTTAAAGAAAATTAGATGAGAATTGAAATGCTATTTTTTTTTTTTAAAGCTCTCACTGAAAATGACAAGGATAGTCAATCACCATTAAAGAATCCACTACTGTCAACTTCAAGACCCCTGGTCTTTGGAAAGTCAAATGGTATGTACTGATTTTAATCTTTTAAAATGTTTCCTTTAGACAAGATACTCTAGATGTTAGAGTGACATTTCTCTACAGCCCCCCCCACCTGACCTAGTCATCCCCATCTTCCCCAGTAGTCTGCTATGCTGATTAGTGGCTGCCTTCTCCTAGCTATCATGCTATCTCTCCTCTCCCCAATAAAATACAGAGATTGTTTGTCCTTAACCAACTCCAGGTCCTTGTTCATCTCCGTAACTATGTGGGAAGAAATTAAAAGCTATTAGTCATTAGCAGTATCTCCACACAGGACAGCATAGTCACACGTCCTCAATACCTTATTGCATTGTTCTTCTCTGTCTCCTTTTTCTCACTGGGACCTGTCCTAAGTGACTGGTATATACTTGAAAATCCCAAGGATATGAGAGTCCTAGGAATAAAACTGGAAAAGCTAAACATTATCTTTATGGTTCCCCTGTATTGTTAGCCATTATGTTCCCCCTTGCTTTTACTGAATGGTTTTAACATTGTTTTCCCTTTGTCTCAAGGTGATGCAATTGATTATCAGAAGCAGTTGAAGCAGATGCTTAAGGATTTAGCTAAAGAAAAAGATAAAACTGAAAAAGAATTGCCCAAAATGAGCCAGGTAATAGGTTTATTATTCCAATATACATAAGATTCTACGTTCCTCTGCATGTTTAGAACTGTCATTTAGCTTAATATTTATGGCACCTTCCCCTAACTCAGCCGAAGCCGTACTAGAGCTAGAAATCTGTCGAGCTTGGTGGGACACTCTTGCTTCCACTGCCCTAGGCTTCAAAAGCCCAGGTCACTTTCAACTGAAGTATTCAAGCCTGCAGTGTAAAGACCACAAATTACGTTTTTATCTTAAGTAACCTGCACCAAAGTTACTACCTCTCATGGCCTAGTAGGTCCCATTGGGATTGTTTAAGGCATGCCAGGAAGGTAAAGCTGACAGGTCCTACCGTGCTAGGAAAGGTGTGGATACAAGGCCCTAGGTTTACAGTATCCTGTAATAAGTCAAACATGGTTCTAGAGGACTGAGGTTGGAACAGAATTGCTTTTAGGAGAGAGAAAGGCTACATATTTGGAAGTCATGGTGGGACTTTTCAATTATTTTTATATTATGTACCATTATTTTGAAGCCAAAAAAACCAATATATCAGGTTCTTTCTATCTGTAAGGTTCTTGAGGGTTGCTTCAGTTTTCAAAAGGAACTGAGAATTAAGTGCGTAAAGAGGCTTCCACATTTAAGTACAAATTCCAACTGGAACACGTCTTATAATTTTAGGAGCAGAGTTCATAGTATAGTAAAGAATGTTAAGAGTAAATACATGGTGAGTTTAAAAGGTGACTCATCTTTGATGAGCTTGTTGAATGAATCAATCTAGATAAGTCCAGAGAAATTTTTTTGACAACTCAAGTTTTTGAAAGGGTAGGTCTTCTAAAATTCAAATCACTGAAGGTCTGTTCAGTGCTTGATAGTCTTAAAACTGTAACCCTTATGACTGCTTGAGCAGTCTTGTATCTTATGTGTAATGTGGCCACATAAAATCACATACATAATCCTCAATCTGCATTTGCTACTGTGATTGATTCACTAGGCTGATAATCCATTCCTTCCTTCTAAAAGTATAAACAGCCATTAATAAGATTCTTTAATAGAAAGTGTTCTAATTACTTCCTCCTTTTCTTTTCAGAGAGAATTCATCCAGTTCTGTAAAACTTTATATAGTATGTTTCATGAAGATCCAGAGGAAAATGATCTCTATCAAGCTATTGCCACAGTAACTACTTTGTTACTGCAGATAGGAGAAGTGGGGCAGAGAAGCAGCAGCTCAGGCAGCTGTTCTGACGAGTATATGGAGGATGTTCAGACAGAAGCATCTGCTTCCACCTCTGACCAGGACTCAGTTTTTGCTGACATAGGGAAGATGCCTCAGAGATATTCCCAAGCATTATCTGTGACAGAAGGGGATTGGACTGTCTCCCTTGAACATATTTTAGCTTCACTTTTGACTGAACAGTCATTAGTAAACTTCTTTGAAAAGCCACTAGACATAAAATCTAAACTTGAAAATGCCAAGATCAATCAGTATAGTCTCAAAACCAATGAAATGAGCCGCCAGTCTGAGTAACGGACATCACAGCACACTGTAGCACACAGCACCACCGTTCTGCTGAGTACACTGGAGGATGCTATACCAAAGCACATGTTGCAAACAAGGCTGCTTCTCCGTTTCTTAGCGTACTAGTTAGAATAGTGAGCACTGTCCAAATGTCAGATTGAGTTAAGTTTTACAAACTTGAGGGATTATAGAAGTATCTTGATAAGACAGCAACCAAATGAAAACTGGAGACAAAGAAATTGTAAGCTTTATTTTATTTTATTGGACTTGGACAGAAGTTGTTCATTCCTTTATCAAATCTCTAACCAATTCTAGCTAAGGACCCTGAAGCAGACAGAGCAGAGCAGGCTATGCTCGTGGCTGTTCCCTATTTGTCTCCCAATGTTTAAGCTACAATTTCATTTCAGAGTTTGCTGCTGCTTACCTCTTGCACAGAGGGATAACTATTTTTTTTAGAGCACTTCCCCTACCAATGAATGTAAAAGATGTTACTCAGTGAGATTTGGGGTGTTTGGGGGGGAAGAACTAATTCATGTCCAGGTTGATGAGCTACTGTTTGCAATTGGCTTTTTTTTTTCTTTTTGCACTAATCCTGAAAAATCTGTTTCAATGCTGGTAATTGAAACTGTTTTAATATTTTGGGCTGTATTCCATTTGTATGTCTTGCAAAGAAAAGTGTACAAACCGTGCTTTTGATGTTGTTTCCCCAAAAGCAGTTTTTAATAATATTCTTTTGTATTGACTTGTTGTTTTCTTTAAATTACTTGAACACTTTTCACAGCCATGTCCTTTTCTATAAGAACCCTTTAAGCACACACACAAACTTAGAATTTGGACAAAGCAATAATAGAATTTGGGAGCTAAAAGACCTTGGCTAAAACCCAGTCTGGTCCAGACTACCAATCATATTTGTGAAACACTTCCTTTTACAGTATACTCTAAACATACTGCATTTCATCTCCATTACAAGACAGATAAAGAACCTTAACCTTTCAATTCAATGAAATTTTACATAATAGTTTTATGATTAGTTTACAGAGTTATCAATCCCTAAAACAACAGACACTAAGCTCCTCCCTTGTGTGTTTGTAGTACCAATGCAATATTCACAGTACCATTCATTACAGGTGTGAAATGGGAAAAGAAAGTCAACATGACGAGGAGCCATCAACACTACTTGTTTTTTGGATTTTACAAAAAGAAGTTTGTCACAAACCAATGCTGGCAGATATCCACTACAACCAGATGCACAAATCATTAACAATCCTTTATATCAAAATGCACACACCCAAATCCCAGTAACACACATTCTCTGGTCCCCTGCAGTACTGCTCTGCAACCAAGCAATAACCTGCATGTACACAGAGTCTTGGTGCAGTTCTAGAATCAAGGGTAAACATGGATCATGACCCCTCTCTCTTGACTTCCCTATGCTGGAAGTTCAGAGTTTAAAAAGAATGATTTAGAAATCATTTCAAGTTACTATTCCTAACAATCCTACTTGACCATAAATCCTATTCTATCATCCATTAAAATTTTAAAAAGTTTACCTGTGGTACCCAGAGCCCACTTTAAAGTAGCTTCTTATGTAACATAAATAAAACCCAGAGTCACAAGCAACTTACAGTCAAAACAGGCTACCAGCTGACATTTTATAACTTTATTTAAATGAAGCTCAATTTAGTTTTCATCCACATTGACTGTCTGTAAGCCTGCAAAGCAACAGAAAATACTAGAGTGAAATTTCAACTTTGACATAACCCTTTTTCATAATCAGGTATACTCTAAACAGTGTTTTGAATAAAAGTCCAACTGCCATTGAGCTCACAGCAGTTATACAACTTACTTTTGAAAGTGGTGACAGGCACATAAGTAACCAATGTATACAGCTTATTTGGTGAATCTTCATCTTCATTGCGTTTCCTGGATAAACGCACTCGGATACGGTATGGGACGTTCCTGGTTAAGAACAAGTTTCATAAAGTGTTTTGCCAAAGTAAATGCATTCTTTACATGAAATATAAAGGCTGCAGGGTTGCATACAACCATGTAAGACGTAACATAAATAAAACTTAACCCCTTGCTTGTGACACACTGCTTTCCTGCGTTACAACTATCTTCCCCTATGTTTGGACCAGCTCTGTTCATAACAGGAAAGGTGGATTTTGGGGGGGACAAGAGGAAAAAAACACATGTTGGTTTAGTTAGAAGCCAATAAATACTGTTCCTTCTAGTTTGGGATTCAGTTAAGAATATCTTTACCAACAATGACCTAAGTCTGAAGAAGGGAATACTAGCATACAGAACCCTATATTTTTGAAAATACTGCTCAGTGTCAATAACTCTACACAAGACTAAATAAGTGGTCAACTCATTATAAGAGACAATTAAGCACCTTATTCCTTTGGCCCAAACAGCTTTGTTGAGTCTGGTGTCAATGCGTACATCTGGAGTTCCCATTTCTTTCATGGCAAATTTGCGGATTTCCTTCAGAGCCCGAGGAGCTCGTTTTTTGAAGCCTCTAAAATTCAAAGGAAAAAAATTAACACAAACTTAATATTCACAAAGATACAATAATGGCAGAGACTTTTTCCCCTAAGTAACTCTAATGCTAGAACTTTTCCAATACCTTCTGCTGGGTACTTAGGGATTGTCTTCTCTATTTCATAAAGAGGGTAGGGTGCACCCTGAGACACTAAAGAAGTGATTAAGTGACTACAGTGACACTTAACAAGTAATGGAGTCAGGACTGGAACTCATGGTTTCTGCCTCAACCAAGCTTTTCCCCATCATGATTCTTATGGTCAGAACCTTCTACTTCTGAAAAGGTACAGCATGAATGTATGTCCAAGCACAGCTGTACTTTAGAAATTGAAGGCAAATTCATAAATCATCTATAACACAACTGCTTTGGAAGCAGGTAAGATTGTATTCACAAAAGCCAAAAGACTGCATCCATATGTGCAATAAGTAAAATGTCTGGTAGAAACTTCCTTAGAATGAACATAGGTAATATCCTTGGGTGTTATCATCAATTACTGAAGTACATATACAAAAAAATAAAATTTACAAGGCATGGTCTGGCCCTTAGGGAACTCCCAGTCTACTTGAAGGGAAGCTACGCACGTACCAGGTGCTTCTCTCACAACGACATTTTAAAGTTGGACTTCCTATCATTATTATTACTTTAGTTTAGAGATGAAGCCCATGAGACCTTAAATCTAGGGCTAAACCTTAGAGATCATCTAACACAATACTCTCACTACACATGAGGAAACTAAGACCTAGGGGGGTCATTCGCCCAAAGAAAAAAGAGGATTTGAACCCAAGACTTTTCAAAGCCTGTGATCCAACTGTACCACAATCTCTCAGAGTTCTAGTTCAACCACTTAATTATTATGTAACCTTAAAGAGGATACACAACCCTAGAGTTCTGGTTTCTTCATTTGTAAAATAAAGATTTTCATTATTCTACTTCATAAGGCTGTGTTGAGGGGCTCAAAAGTTCAGGTCTTCAAAACAGTCTTCCCTTGAGAACATCTTGCTCACTTACAGTGACTTGTCTATCTAAGCCCAAACTTTTCTAAAGCCTGGAACCAGAGACAAATCCACTCAGCAAACTAGTCCAAAAATACAAAATCATTCCATACAATCAACGACTTATGAGATGGTGCTAAAGAAATCATTTTTACCTAAAACTTTCTTTAGGCCCACAACCGCCTCTTTCCAAATATTACGTAAACAAACATACAAGACAAATAAGCTCACCAAATACATAAAGGCCATTTAGGAACACTCCCCCACTGGACCATTTAAATCAGAAAAAAACTACCTGAAGTAGAAATGTGGTGTATTTACCAGAATAAATAGGCCAAATTAAAGAATTTCACATTAAGTGATTGTCTTACAAAACCCAGATCCTGCCTCTCACAATTTCCTATGGTTTCAAACACTATTTAATTCAAATAAATAGCACTGGCCAACAATGATGCTTAAGTTGCACTAGAATTTTAAATGTTTCCTAAAGGAGCCCCACAGATACTCTTCATGCCATTCCGCCAATCTAACTCCTGGGCTTATGTCAGAAAACATCAGATTCATGCCTTGTCCTTGCTGCTAAATGAAGAGCAAGGAAAACTCATCAATACTCCTAGCAGCAGGCAAGCTATGTTCACCTACTTCTCCAGAAAAACGTGCAACTCAGAATTTTAACAGAGCTTCCCTCTGACCTGCAATTACTCGATATAAGCTAAAAACACTCCCCAAATTCAATTCAAAAAGTATTTTCGTCTCTGAAATTTTAATATACACATCCACTTACACAGAACAGAAAATCATCCATTCAACTGTGAATCCATTACTTCCTACTTGCATTCTTCGGCGAATAAAATTCATTATTTTAATTTCCAAAATGTCCATTTACAATTATCCATTCCTTGGATACACAAGGATTAAAAATACAAAAAAGGACTCAGGGTCATTCCCCACAATCTCCACCCTGCGCGAACAAACCAAAATGCTGCAGATGGAGACCCCCCCCCAGGATGGAGGAAAATCGGATTCCAAACTTACACTCCATGAATCCTCTTGTGGATGTTGATGGTATACTCTCTGGTCACCACCTCATTGATGGCGGAACGTCCCTTCTTTTTCTCTCCACCTTTCTTTGCGGGAGCCATCTACGCGGACAGCAGAGAGAGGCTCTAGAGAGACGGCTCGTGACACAAGGACCTCCCCCCACCCCGTCCATCCGCTTTCTCCGGCTCCCACCCTCGCCCCTTCCTCCATTCAGCGCGCTCCCCACTTCCGGGTGGGGCCCAGCCACCCTAGTTCCCAGCCGCCATCCCCCCAGCACCAATAATTCCCGGCCTCGGTGTCCAGGTGTCCACGAACCTCCACACGTGAGGGCCCTGAGGCCTCAGTTTCTCCCACAACTCCCTGCGGCTGCAGGAGTCCCCCCTCCCCCGCCTCCCTTTCTGCCCAGGCCCCGACAGTCCCCGTTCCACCCACCCTCTGGACCCAGGCCCCGAGAGCCTGGAGCTGGACTGACCCTCCTGGCAAGCCCCGCGCCGCGGATCCCCGCTCCGGGGAAAAGAGAAGCCTCGGACTAGGCAGGGAGGGGACCCGCCGTCCAGGTGAGTGCGACCCCCGGGAAGGATGGAGCCGGATTCCGAAGGGTTAGAACGCTGAGAACACACTTACCCTGCCTGGGACCAGGTCGGAAAGGAAGGGCGCGGAGGATTGTGGGAGAACCTAATACCCGGGCCCTGTACTGCTTCCGGGGCGCGCGTGCGCAGGAGCGGCAGGAGGCGGTGTGAGAATGCTAGAGGGAAGGAGGCGGAGCGTCGGCCCGCTCAGCGTCTTACGTCACCCGGTGGGGGCGGGGCAGCAAAAAACCAACTCCTGTCCCCATACCAGAGGCGTTGCTAAAGTTATTTTACGTTACACCCCTTCCACTGATCCTGCAAAAGGGGACAATGCACTCACTATTCCCTCTGCTCCCAAGGATTCAATGATCACTTAAGACGATGATCATTAAACGTACTTCTCCAGCCCTAATCCTTCTGCCCACCTCCAGGCTCACATCTTCAGCCCCCTGGTGCACATCAGGAGATCTTGAACTCAGCACCTCTTTATCTTACATTATCTTTCCACCCAAGTCTTCCTCCTCTTCTATCTTCTCTGTTACTGTTGAGGGTACCCCCAGACTGGAATGGCTAGGTGGCACCCTCAACTCCTTACTCTCACCCCCATATCAAGTCTATTGCCAAGGTCTATCCATCTCACCTTTGTCCTCATGTGGGTACCGCCAGACCCCCAGTCACCCAGTCACCCAGACAGGAATGGCTAGGGGTCATCCCCATATCAAGTCTATTGCCAAGGTCTATCCATCTCACCTTTGTCCTCATGTGGGTACCGCCAGACCCCCAGTCACCCAGACAGGAATGGCTAGGGGTCATCCCCATATCAAGTCTATTGCCAAGGTCTATCCATCTCACCTTTGTCCTCATGTGGGTACCACCAGACTTCCAGTCACCCAGACAGGAATGGCTAGGGGTCATCCCCATATCAAATCTATTGCCAAGGTCTATCCATTTCACCTTCGTCCTCATGTGGGTACCGCCAGACCCCCAGTCACCCAGACAGGAATGGCTAGGGGTCACCCCCATATCAAGTCTATTGCCTTCATCCTCATGTACACCCTGCTTCTCTCCTGGGACACTGCCA
This sequence comes from Notamacropus eugenii, assembly GCF_028372415.1. NCBI lineage: Eukaryota > Metazoa > Chordata > Mammalia > Diprotodontia > Macropodidae > Notamacropus > Notamacropus eugenii. The sequence goes on along the minus strand of NC_092876.1, from coordinate 409,140,795 downwards.
CCACTGGTACAAGCCGCCATCGCTTCCTTCTTGGACTACTGTCTGTGTATCACAAGTTTCTCACCACTCAAGTTCATCTTCCATTTAGCTTGTGATTTTCCTTTTTTTTTAAAGTGATTTTTCCCCTAAAACCCAAATCTGACCATGTTATCCCTCAGTCAATAAACTCCAGTGTCTCTCTTATCAAGCCCAGGATCGAATATAAAATCTTCTGGCATTCAAAATACCACCCCCTTTTTCTAGTATTCCTAGAGATATTCTATGACCCAATGGCATTGACCTCTGCTGTTCCTCAAACAAGATAGTCTATCTTCAAATTTGGGAATTTTCATTGACTGTCCCTCATACGTGGCATGCTTTTCCTCCTGTCTCAGTAAGCACCCCAACATACACAGGGGCACCTGCTATCACAGGTTCTTAGATCTACTTTTCTAAAAGGAACGGTACCCTTATCTCCAACTTCTGGCTTCCTTTGCATCCCAGCTAAAATCCAGCCTTCTATAGGAAGCCTTTCCTGAACCTTCTTAATTTCAGTGCCTTTCCTCTTGATTGTTTGTAATTTATTCTGTATGTAGTTTATAGAATTGTTTACATGTTGTCTCCCTCATTAGACTGTGATCTTCTTGGCAGCAAGAACTGTCTTTGACTTTTCTTTGTATCCTGAGCCCTCAGCCCAGTGCCTGACACATAGAAAATATTAATAAATATTTCCTGACTAAATGACTAATCTCTGTGTCGACCTCACTGCTAGACCTTGAAGACATGTGCTCATGTGCTGCATCTTATCTAAACTTTATACGGCCCCAGTGCCAAGCATGGTGGTTGAGATGCTTAAGCTATGTTTACTGAATAAATGAGAAACTCTAGTATTTACACTGGAAAAATACCTCCCCACCAACTAATAATAATAATGCTTTCACTGCCTTTCTCACAGGGTTATTATTGCACCTCAGACCCTTTTCTGTAAAATGGTCACTGATATACTTGCAATACCTACCTCACAGAGTTAGGGGGAACGTATTCCTCTTGTTTCCAATTAAACAGTTTTTTGAAATATTGCAAAAGATTGGTGCTACAAACAAAATGTGGTTCTTGACCTTAAAGATTTTATAGTCTAATAGAGGATACAAGGCGCATACATGCAGAACTGAATAATGATGCTTTTACTCACATTTCTATAGCACCGTCATGTCCAATTAGTAGCCAGGTCTGTTCATTCCATATTCTGCACAACACCTTTCTCCACCAGATGGAGTTCTAGGAAGGCTTCCTTTGGAAAGTGGTACCAGAGCTGAGACTAGAATAAAATAAAAGGATTCAGAGGGCCTGGAGTGAGGAAGAAGTGTGTTTCTTAGCCCACATTCTGGACTCAAATCAAATTGGACAATTTGACAGTTTTTACCTCCCCCAAATACACTGTGTTGTTCAGTTGTTTTTCAGTTGTATCCAACTCTCCATGACTCCATGTGAATTTTTCTTAGCAGAGATACTGGAGTGCTTTGCTATTTTCTTCTCCAACTCATTTTATAGATGAGGAAACTGGGACAAACAGGGTAAGGTGACTTACCCAGGGTCATGCAGCTACTAAGTGTCTAAAGCTAGATTTGAACTCAGGAAGATGAGTTTTCCTTACTCCAGGCCCAGCACTCTATCTGTTGCCCCCAAACACCCTATGCTCATTACTTTTGCTCAGACTTCTCTGTGCTTAGAATGCCTTCTGTCCTCACCTTTGCCTGTTGCCCAGTGTCTCTTGTGGCAGCTAGCACTGATCCTGGAATCAGGAAGACTCATCCAGCCTCAAACACATATGACCCTGGGCAAGTCACTTTACCCTGTTTGCTTTAGTTCCTCTTCTGTAAAATAAGCTGGAGGAAGAAACTGAAAACCACTCCAGTACTTTTGTCTGTGATCAAGAAGACTGAACAATATCCCTTCAATGATGCCTTTCCTGATAGCCTGGATTGGTACAATTTTCTCCTCAGGCTTCAGATAGCCATTGATCAAGCAGCAAGCATGTATTAAGCACTTACAATGAACCTGGAGGCACTGTGTAAAACCCACTAGATAAAAAGACACTAGTGAATGAATGTAAGCTCTCTCAAGGAGTTTACATTCTAAAAATAGTGCTTTGTTTTATACCTTTCAAATGAATGCATTTTCTTACATGAGATTGTCTATTATAGTTATAGATATTGGCATCTCCCCTGGAAATCTGCCTGCTGCCCTGTTCCAGCTGCACACCAGTGCGCAGTCTAGGAATAAAGACTCTTCTGACTACCCCTACCCCACCCTGAAGTCTACTCAGTTTTGAATTTTAGAGGAAGTCCTAAGGTAGAGTTCACAAGTCTGAGGTTATCCTCAAACCTCAATCCTCAAACCTGCCCTACTCCCTCAATAACTAGCCTGTCACCAAGACTCCATCCCCACTTCTGCCTTTCTAGGGTTGTTGTTGATCCTACAAATGAGGAACTCGAGCAAATAGGGTTAAGTGACTTGCTCAGGCTCCCATGGCTAGTAAGTATCTGAGGCCAGATTAGAACTCACAAAGATGAGTCCTTCTGACTCCAAGCCTGGAACTCTATCCACTGTGCTACCTCAGTGCCTTGACTTTCTAGGTTGCCACACCTTTTCAGGGTTAAATCAACACTACCTTTCATATTATGAAGGGATACAAGATAATCTACTGCCCTAAACCTCAAGCTCTCCTCCTGGACCACCACTCCCAGCTCTCTCATATCCATCCCAAGAGAATAATCCTGATGCCTCCCTTCCCCACCCTTCCACTATGCCCTCTAGAACTCAGTTTCCATTGTTAAAACAATCAGTCAATCAAACAAACAAACAAACCCCGCCTTTCCTATTAAACCTATGCCCTGTCCTTGGAGACTACTTTGTATTCTGTTTATACTTACATATGGTCACATTGTTTCTACCTTAAACATGTTGTTTACGGCTGCTAGGTGGCGCCATAGTGCACAGATCTCTGGGCCTGTAGTCAGAATGACTTGAATTTAAATTTGCCTCTAGTACTAGCTCCATGACCCTGGGCAAATCACTTAATTTCAGTATACCTCAGTTTCCTCATCTGTAAAATGGGGATAATAATAGCATCTGTCTCATAGGGTTAGCAGAGTACTGTGCACATAGTAGGCATTATATAAATGCCTATTTTTCAGTTGTGTCCACCTCTATGTGTTTTCTTCTCCAGTGTAACCGAGGCAAATAAAGGTTCAATGACTTGCCCAGGGTCACACAGCTAGTAAAATGTCTGAGGCTGGATTTGAACTCACATCTTCCTAACTCCAGTCTCTGTGCTCTATCCATTGTACCACCTAGTTACCCACATAAATCCTAATCATCGTCAATCAATTCTCCTCCTCCTCCTGCTCCTCTTCCTCAACCTACCTTGAAGGCAAGTACTATTTTGTTGCCTTGTTCAGGTTCTTATGCTCTTAATAAATACTAGTTGAATTAAATAGAAAACCAATTACTGGACTGTAAAATTCATGATATTATGAAAAGATGATATTATAGAGCACTCAGCAAACTTCAGAACACAATAAATGTCAATTATTATTATGAATGAAGAAATTGTGTCTTACCTGAGCTTCTTCTCTACCTCTCAGCTTAGCACAGAATTCTGAATGCAGTAGATATCTAATAATTTTTAGGGGGGAGGGAGGTGAAGTGAGAGGGGGAGAACCAGATCTCTGATTTAATTGATGTTGGAGGCTTCTAGTAAGGGTTTTTCTCTACCAAAACAGGAAGGCATCTTCTACAATTTAAAGTCTACTTGGGGCACTGAGCATTTAAGTAGCCTACTCAAAGGTTACTCGGTATATGTCAGAGAACAGGATTTGAACCCAAGACTTCCTGACTCTGTGAGGCCAACTCTTGTTCCCAGCTGCCACCGTGTCTCTTTTGATTGTTGTTAATTTTGGAAGTCTGGCTGTCAAGTGCAGGACAGATTTGAATAAAAATAGACTGGAGTAGTCAGAAAGGCTACCATGGAAGTGATTCAGCAAGGAGAGGGTGTAGGACTAGACTGGGGTAGGTATGGAACAGAAGGACAGACACATGTGAAGGAATGAACATTTGACAATGGCCTGAACATGTGGTAATGAGAGAGAATAGTGAATTTAAAATTTCTAAATTTTCCAGCCTCTATTATTGAGAGAAGGATGGTGCTACTGAAAGGAAAATTGAGCAAGGCAGCTGATTTGGGGTAGAGGGAAGGATGAAGGCAGATAATAACTTTAGATTGGAATATAATGAGTTTGAAGTAATGTGCTAAGACATATAGTAGTAAGACACATAGTGTATATAGCAAAACATTTTTAAGGAAGAAAGAGAACTGTGAATATCAACTAGTTAGGCACAGATACTAAAGAGAGATAATAAACTTTTCTTGAGTTTTGTTCTGGGAGAAAAAAACTGTTTTGCATGCACCAGAAGGCTGTATATTTCAGCTCCCTGTGTAATGAACCGTGTTAGGCTGATGAAAGCCTACTTTCATTATCATGTCCATATGCAGAGGGAGGAATAAACACCATGCACGTCTGTCCAAAAAAGTCACCTGCTCTGTCTGCACCCAAGATCTGGTCTATTTCTACAGATCTGTGTCTTTAATGTTCTGTTGTCTGAATCTACAGCCTTCAGGTTAAGCCTGAACAAACAAAAGAAAGCAAAAGAGGACAATGGAGGCAGTTTTTGAATAATTCAGGCCAACTTCCCTTTGGCCAGATAATCACGGAAAAAGGGCTTTAAAAAAAACTGATGTCCAAATGATTGCAGTAGTCTTTCATTTTGCATAGTTAAACAGGCCTTTAAATTATCTCCCACTTAATGAACTACAGTTGTCATTAGTGATAGAGGAAAATGGATTTTGTTTCTAAACCTCTGAAATCCAGTGTGTTCCAGAGGTCAGACTTTATTTACATCCAGTGAGCCAAGCCAAACGGACAGGTCATAGATTTTCCCTGAAAAAAAAAGATAATTTAGTAAAACAGTATTTTAACAAGCAAAATGTCAATTAATCATAAGCTATAGAGTTAGAATCTCTTGCTAAGTGTATGGGTTTAAAGAATAAGCAAAAGAATTATTAATATGTCTTTCAAATTTCTCCAGATTCTGAATATTTGAAAGGTGGTACTCTAGGAAAAGATAAATCAATAGCATGGTATGCCCTTCTCTAATACTTTTATGTCTTCTAGGTATAAAGAACTAGAAGTTAAACTAGGTTCCATCTCCATTAATTAGCTTTTTCTTTAAAGAAGTGGAGATTCTGAAAACTACTCATTAAATAAAGCAGATTTTTCAGAGACCCTGATAGATGACATTTTGAACTTACTGAAGACTAATGTTTTAGGTGGTAATTACTCCATTTGTTATTAAAGCAGAATTTTCCTTAAGGTTTTTTTAAAATGGTGAAGTATTCTAATGTATTGTAGCATCAATGGGATACCCACACAGCTACTATGGATATGCACGTGTATTTCCAGGATAAATTGCAAAATATAAATTCTCTTCCTCAAAGTTGAAACCAAGATATTTATTCAGATACCAGAAAGCCAATTCCACCATGGTAACAAGGAAGTTTATACACATAACCAATAATGGAGTATGGCTATCCCCAAGCCTTCCCTCCATCAGACCTCTCTACAAACAAGCTCCCTTAAGCAAAATCCCTCCCACTCTTACTCAGCTAGCTGCTCTTCTCTACTCTGTCTCCTCTCTCTCTCAGCTCCACTTCACTCTCTCTTACTGCTGCACCCTTCCTGCTCCACCCATCAGGCAAGCTCCTCCCACCATGAGCTTCATGTGACTCAAGCTGTGGGCTGGGCCAAAGCTCAAAGCAGGTCACATGGGTCTATTAAGGGGCAGGGAAGATCTTCAAATTCCCTTACTATTACATGTATCTAATGTATTTTAAATGTTTTGATACACTTTTCAGAAACACACCTGCATTTTCTGTGTTTTGCATTTTCTTCAGTGTTCTCTCCTATTTCACTTTGTTCATAGCTCTGTAAGAATGCTGAAGCTAAGGCAGAGCGACTTTATATGATCTTCCCAACAGTGACATGGCTACTTGGTGAAAAAGCCAAAGTTAGAACCCAGGGCTCCCGTTGGAAGAAAGAAAACAAGCATGTAGTTAAGCACCTACTATATAATCACCCACTGGGCTAAGTGCTTTACAAAATTCATCTCATTTGATTCTCATGACAATCCTGAAAGGGAAGGCGCTATTTATATCCCCATTATACAGATGAGGAAACTGAGGTAGACAGGTGGTGACTTGCCCAGGGTCACATTAATGTCTGAGGCTGGATTTGAACTCAGGTCTTCCTGATTGAAGGCTCCACCCTCTATCTACTGTGCCACCTGGGTGTATATTATGCTGCGAGACCCCAGGAAAGAGTACTGTAGAACATCATCTGTCTGATGCTGTTATTTCCATGTTGCTGAATCAGGTAGATTCAACTCATTTGTGCTTTGGGGAGGATTCTGAATAGATGGGCATTTCTGTGGGTTATTTATTTATGTGTGATAGGCTAGTATTTTTCTAGAGAAAAGATTCATGGATTTTGTTGCCACCTTCACCTGATTTCTTTTTAATTTGAACTAGAATGACTTTTCAGATAAGAAATCTAGTTAGGGTAGGCTAACATGCTCTTGGCATCTCATTCAAACCAGCATTTACATCTATAGCTTTGCTCTTGAATTAAAATATGGAGACATTTACTGTTAAATCCAACCTTAGGTTTCTCTCTGGGTTCTCTGAACAAGCTGTCTGTTGTGCATGGTTCAAGCTCACGGCCACAGGATCCTTTCAATTTTGTGGTCTATCTAAAGACAAATACTTCAACCTTTGCAGTGCTTGTCATCACCTGATGCCACAGAATCAGAGCTGGAAGTTTAGCCATCGAATCCAACCTTTATATTTTTCAAGTAAAGACAGTGGAGTGTAAGTGAAGGAACTAGTTCAAGGCAACACAGGAGTTTTTGAGCTGGGATTCTCTATCTCAGGTCTTCCATGGTGTAGCGGACAAGGGCAGACTGGGACATGTTGACTGTGTGACCATGGGCAAATCCTCCAACCTCTTACTGTGCTCTAGGAAACTTTCTAAGTTGAAGAGAAGGTATGAAACAGCACAGGCAGGAATCACCTCAGCTAGGAGCTCTCTATACCAACAAAATCACAGGGGCAGTCCCTAGATCTGATCTTTCCTGATTCCTAGACTAGTCACTATACCACACTTCCTCCTAATGTCAGCACTGGAACATACCTTAGATGCCATTTAGCCCAACTTCTTTAAATCACTAATAAGAAAACTGAGGGCCAGTGATGAGGTGACTTACCTAAGGTGCTATGGGGAGTTAGTGAGAGGACTGGGATTTGAATCCCAGATTGCTGCCTTTTTAGGTTTTATGAAGGTCTCTTTAGAGAGGATAATTGTTTCCTCTCTTTCTTTAGTAGTACTTGTATTGAGTGATAGGGGAAAGACCTGTGATTTTATTCATGAAGTGTAGAAAGGAACCTTTTCTAAAACTTAATGAGAATAACCTACAATCCTGAGAGGTAAATGACTTATCCAAGGTCACACAGCTAATATGTATGAGAGGCAGGACATGAATTTTGGTCTTTTCACCTTTGAGGTCAGCTCTCTACCCTTTATGTCACACTGCCTCCAAGTTTTATTTTATTGGATAAAAATGTATGCAGAAATGAAGACAAATACATGTTTACTCATGAATACACATACGGATATGTCCATATACGTATATGTATATATAAATATACCAAGAGACAGGAATTGCCTCCATAGGAAATTGTACAAATTTGTTAATTTATTACAAAATGTCCACTCACAGAAAAGCACAAGAAAACTTTTATACTTGTGAAATGAACTGGTGTTTCAGATACAAAATAATTTACACATAATTCCATACAATTTTATTTTTTATAGAAATAGGTCATTATTACAACAGCTGTACAATACACTATGTTTTATAATTACATAAAATCTTTTCTTTAGAAACATCTCAACATAACAAAACATACAAAAAAAGCAAAAGTGCATTTTTTAAAGGAAAATTCAATCCTAGGTATTTATCATGAAAGATATGTAATAAGATGCAGCATCCCCATTCAATGGGCCAAAACACAGTGCATTTTCCTCAGTGACCTGTATCCCCAAACAGAGGTGATTGGCTGTTTGGGAGGCAGAAATGTATCCTCTTTGTGTTCTTAAGTGTCTCAACAGAATTCCAGAACATCAGCTGCATGACTGTGCTTACAGTTTGAGTCCTCCTTTGTAGTTGTAATACATAAAGTAAACAGGTATAGTCCAGTGTTATTTTCTTAAGAAAGAACCCAAACCCCAAACATCTACCAGAACAGGAAGGGTTAAAGGGTCTGTTCTGTTAGTTTGAGGTTGGAGAGTATGACCAGCTCTGCCTGCTCTTTTTTGTGGTTGTGGTCACGACATGAAGTAAATAGACTTTTATTTTTTTAAATTTTATACAGAAAGTGCCTAAGTTATTTCTTCTGTGCAGTTGTGCAAAAAAAAATATTAACAATAATAAAAATAATCTCTTGTTCTTTCTCTCTTCAACAGATCTTTGACCCAGTGCTTCTCAAACGCAAAGCAAAGAAGATTGAAAGAATAAAGGCCAAATATTTCATATAGACAGTCCACAGTCAGCTGGAGTAACATGGATGTGCTCACAAGGATGCAGCAAAAAGTGCTTTCACCAAGTGTCTACCCAATAACGATGGGGTTCACGTAGCATACTGTCCATTTCCAGTCTGAGTGGTCATGTATGGCTGTAGAGTACATCAGAGATCCACCGAGCTAGGGGAATCAAGGACAACCAGATCTTGACAATTTTCTATCCACTGCAACCTGCACTCTGAGAGCTATTACAATCTAGGAGTTCTGAAATGTATTCTGCAGTGTGCAAAAGCCAAGAGTTTAGATCTCAAATCCTCTCCTCCCCTGCCCCGTCCCTCTTGTCCATTGGTTAAAGCTGATTGTGTACTGACACTCTGTCGGCATCCTATCGTGGAGGCTGCTGGAGGCTTGAGGACTCTGACAGACTGCTGGGCCTTCGGGATGGATGTGGTGGTGGTGGTGGCTGTGGAGGTGTGGGGTGATATCCCATGGTCCCTTGTTGTTGTGAGTAGGTGGGCAGAAGCAGAGAGTCTTGTTGTTCATTGTGCAAAGAGGTTGGTGTCTGTACCTAGCAAGGAAACAAACAAGCTTGATTTATGATAGTTGTACTTTGACTGCCCAACGAGAGAGTCAGTGCTACCTTCAGAGGGAAAGGATGCAGACAACATCCCCAAATGGTTAATCCATACTCTCTCACTTATCATGATTGGAAGCCATGGGGCTAGTGCTGTGAAAGATCCTGGGGGCATATGGCATAAGATCTTACTTCTCTTTTCCAGTAATGCTAGTTAACACTGCTTCTCACCTGATTCAGTGAGAGGAATAAATTCTAGGCAAGAGAGAACTGTACCACAACAGAGAAATGAGGAGCATCGAAACATACCTTCCCTTATTAGATTGTGAGCTACTTGTAGGTAGAGTCTGTGGCTTAGTTCATTTTCATATCCCCAGTGTCTATCACAGTGAATTGCACATAATAGCGACTTAAAAATTTTGAGTTGAATTGAATTATGTTTGTTCCTTGTTATTTTTCCATAGTTTTTTTTTTTAATAAGATAATTTCCTTTATTACTATGGCTTTACCCACTCCAATAGAACATTCAAGAAATCCTCTCAAATACTGAACCTATTCAGGGACTGCCTTTAGCATGGACATCTCTGTACCTGGACCCTAGAGTGATCTTTAAACAAGTAGTTCTTAACCATTTTTATGTATGTCATGTACTCCTATGGCATTCTGGTGAAGCTTATGGACCCCTTATTAGAATAATATTTTGAAACGCATAAAACAAAGTATGTAGCATTACAAAAGAACACTGAATTATAGTTATCAAAATATTAGGAAAAAAATGCCAAGTTCAGATCCCAAGTTAAGAACGCGTGCTCAAACTAAGAGCTGAAACAGGCTTTGTTTTGCCTATCTCTTCTTGGTTCGGTCCATCCCTACAGAACTCTCCTGTCTGTCATCTCTCTGCCCATTTCCTACCTGCAGGTAGTGCGGTGGCTGCTGGGGCTGCAGAGGCTGCAAGGGGGATGGCTGTGTGGTAGAGAAGCCAGGATGCAACACAGCTTGTCCCATCAGCAGAATAGGGGTCGAGGTGCTGCTGCTGGATGTTTGCACTTCCAGACTTGGAAATCCAGATGGGCTCTGAGGATATCTATTTGGTTTAGAGAAAAAAAAGAAATAGCTTTAGGAATGAAATATTCAAAGTTGACAGCAAGACACCGAGAAAAGACCAGAGAAACACTGGGAGGGTCTCAAAAAGTTCTGAGCATATGAAAAGGCTGTAAATTTTTTCTAGAGAAGAAATTCATCTTGAGATCATCTTCAATGAGCTTTCTCTGGATGTATTTCACAAGTGGCCTAACAGGGTACAGATACTAGACTAGGGATTTCGAGGAGCCAGATTCTGGATGTCTGAGAAGAGAAGACTCTTGTCCAGTAGAAATTCAGGAGGGAAAGGAAAGAAAAACATTCTACTGGCTACCAAAAAACTTAACAACATTAAAAAAAAAAGTCAGAAAAAGGTAGTACTGGATAATGGGCAGAATTTGGAGTCAAGCCAGATCCAGGTTCAAAACTATTCCCGACACTTACTAGCTGTGTGATCACAAGCAAGTCATTTAATCACTGTTTCCTCATCTGTAAAATGGGGATAATAATACCTGTAATACTTATCTCACAAGTTTGTGAGAAGCAAATGAAATACATCACTATGGGAAGATCAGTTACTATTATTTAAAAAAGCAATTAGCTAACATGCACATAGTGCCTACTGTGTTCCTGGCACGGTACTAAGTACTTCATAATTGTTATCTCATGTGATCTTTTCCAACATTTCTGGGAGAAAGGTACTGTTATCAGTCCCATTTTACAGATGAGGAACCTGACACAAAAAGCAATTACCTGACTTACCCAGGTTAGTAAGTATCTGAGGCCTAATTTGAACTCAGATCTTCCTGTCTGGACACTCATTCCAATGTGTTACCTAGCAAGCCTTTTAAAAAAGTCAGAATTCACAGAATAATTTCCCGACTTTAAGTCTCACTAGAAACAAACTAATCTGCAGGTAGGTGAAGCAGTGGATAGAGTAAAGGACTCGGAATAAGTTCGAATCCTGCCTCAGACAGTAATTTAACTGATGTGATTTCCTCATCTCTAAAATGGGGATAAAAATAGCATCGAGCTCACAGAGTTGTTGTGAAAAGCAAATGAGATAACATAAGGAAAGTGCTTTGTTTAAAGAGCTATCAGAATGGGAACTATGGTTACTATCATAACCAGAAAGAATTGGTCTCCAATGACTTGGACTAAAAACACTACTTAATTAGAAACATTGGCTGCATCTTTGGGGATAGGGAGTTTAAAAGGAAGGCTACTGTGTGTCTAAGAGGAGACTCAAAGAAACTGGGTGACAGCAGTTGGATGTAATTCGAGACTGTTATAAAATAGGTCATTCTTTACATACCCTGGAAAGGAACCAAGGATAGGCTTTCTGAAGGATTGTGAGGTGGAAGGAGAGTGCCAATGGAATTGCTCCAAAGGGGAGTTTAGAGTTGGAAAAAACGGAAGCCAGAGGGGAGCCTATGGAGAGTTCAATGGAAGTTGTCTCCTAGGCAGGTGGGTGTCTCTTGCAGAGCTTCTGTGTGATTCTTTGTTTGAGTGGTAGCCTCCTTACAAAAATTAAGCCAGAATTTTATGGAAAGGGCATCATCTGCCAGGCATTTCTATTTCAGTCTCACTTCCAAGGCATGGAAACATTTCATTTTTCCAACAGCTTTTCACAGATTCACCTTCATGTTTCTGGTACTATTCACCCTGTTAATTAGGGAGCAGTCAATGGTGCTGTTAAATGCACTTCTTTCTGTTCCTCAGGCCTGATGGCACGGGCAAAGGGGTGGGGGTGGGGGAAGAATTATGCTTGTGGAGGGAAGGTAGAAATAAATTTTATAGGTTTCTTAATATCCTACTGGTATATCACCAGTGCCACACGCTGGCAGAGTTAGGAGTACTGTCAGTGGGGCTTTTTGGCTGTTGAATTTTTTGGAGTGGGGAGGGAACCATACGTGTGATTTCACTGGTGTCTTATAAGGTGCTTTCAGTGAAAAAAATCCCCTCTACCAAAGCAGAGCAGCAACTCTTCCTTGAAGTCTTAAAGAACTTCCTTGAAGCACTGACAGGCCAATGTCTAGTACGTGTGAGAAGGTGGACTCTAGAGGCCACTCTCTAGCTATTATCCACCCTGCTTCTCGATACCAATGTTAGAAACCATAAAAAGGGTTCTGCAGGGTCAGTGTGGCTAGACTGAGCTCACTAGACTTTATGCCCTGAGGGTGGAGGCTCTTCAGACTTCAGAAGAAGTCTAAGTAATAAGCCACATGATGTGGAGTCAGCACCACATTGTATTAATTTAAATAACTGGGGATAAAGGGAGCATGTTGTTATGGAAGGAGATTGCAAAAGAGAGGCCTTTTAAAAAAGGCTCAAGAAAATCTCAATACAGAATCAAAGCAATTACTTCTGATTCAAATAGGAGGAAAACCACATTACGATGCCAATCCAGTTTTCTACTCTCCTTCTATCCTCCCACCTCCCTCTCTCCTCCCTCCCTCAGTCACCTACTTTACTTGTCGTCCAGTGCCACCAGGGTCTGAGGACCTCCGTGCATCACATGACCCGGGCATCATGGGCTGGATTGGTTGGCTAAGCAGCAGTCTTTTTGAGGAGAGAGAGAATAATGTTCATCACCTTCTTTGTAATGCCAGGCCATTGATAGTGTCTGCTGATCCTCCATATGTTTGGCCTTCATTCAAATGTCTCCTGTTTCAACTTAAACTTACTTTTCTTGGCCTCCTACTTAGGAGGTACCTAGAAGAGCTCGTTTGTCCACTGGGCTTTTGCATTTTCTGTGTCATACACATCAGAAACTACCTTTTTGCTTCGTAAGAATGTCTAGATTTCCCTTACCTGCCTCCATCTTCCACATTGGGAAGGAAATGTAAGGGACCACTTTAAGACAGATTATCAGCTACTTTTCAAAGAAAAGCACTAATTCCAGATGACTGGACTGAAGGTGAACACTACTCACTTGCTGTCAGAAATATGTAGAAAGAGACACACATTTCTGGACGTGGCCAATATAGGGATTTGTTTTGCTTCATTGTGTGTGTGTGTGTGTGTGTGTGTGTGTGTGTGTGTGTGCATGTGTATATATCCACATATACACATACCTATATATGTGTGTATGTATATATCCACACAAATATGTATATGTATGTGCATATATATATATGCATATATATTTGTTACAAGGGCTTTACTTTTGTCCTCCCACCCCCAACCCAATGTGGGGAGATGGGAGGGAGAGAAACTAAATACTTGTTAATTGAAAAATAATTTTAAAAGTAAGCAACCTAAAAACAAAGAAAGGCATTGTTCATACCTGAGTTGCCTATCGTGACTGAAGTCTGGGCTGGGGTGACACTGACCGGTGTCCTGGGTGATAGAACCAGGCGTGGTCAGGCTCAGCGCTTGTGGAAGTAAAGCCGTGCTGCTGAACTGGGAGGTTAAGCTGCTCACGGAGTGGCCATTTCCCTGCATGACTTGTGTGCTTCTCATTGGCTTTTGACCCTGGAGCATGATTTCAGGGAGGAACACATGTATCAATGAAAGAAGTCTGAAAGGTACATTTCATTCTCCTCTGTTTCTGCCAGGTTTCTCGTCTGCCTGTTTTGCCATCATTCAGGAGTGGGGTAAAACTAGACTCTCTCTAGCAGAGGAGCCCAAAGGGTGGTTTGGATGATGCCTTTGTAAGAGGAGCAGGGATCTGAGAAAGACACGTTTGGCAGATAATTCTCAGAGCACAGGCATTGTCAGGAAAATGGACAGTGAGGAGAACTGACCTGCACCAATCCCTTGTTTGTAAAATCCAAAATGTGGATAACACTTAGATTCAGGTGCTTAAACAAGGGCACCTGAATCTCTAGGATCCAGAATCTTAGGAGAGATGGGCCTTAGAGTTCATCTAGTCCAGCCTGAACCCAAACAAGAATCCCTCCTGTAAACATACTCAACAAGGGGTCATTCAATCTTTGTTTGAAGGCCTCCAATGAGAGGGGACTCACAATGTGATCTGAGATACATTCCACTTTCACTTTTAGGTTGCCCTAACTATTAGAAACTTTTCCTTTCTATCAAACCTAGATTTGACTCTTTGCAAATTTAGAAGGATGCTTTTCTCTCTCCTTTTTAGCCATTTCAATTTAGGAACAAAGCTGAAAAGGCTACTTTTAGGATACTTTTCAAAGCAAATCAGAAAAAAAAAAAAGCAGGGCGGGGGAAAAGTTATTAAGATATGGGACCAAATGAACCTTGGAACTTACTTTTGTCTTTAATGAGAACTTATTGAAAAAATAAATCACTTCTTTTGACTCAGTTTCAAACTATTTTTGACTCCCCAGGTTTCCCCCTTCCCCCATTAATAACAAGTCAGGCCTTCACTCATTGGTATCTTCCTGTCACTGTTGAAATAATGAAATCTGGAAGAAAAGCATAGTTACCTGGCTTGCTATCACACTGGATTCCCGGAGCAGCTGCTGGTTTGCTATTTGGGAAGTTGCAATTTGCCCTGGAAGTTGAGGGCTAGGAACAAGCTGTGGCTGGGAAACAACCCCTGACCTCTGTTGTAGCTGCTGTTGCTGCTGAGGCTCTGGCCGCTGTAAGCTGCTAAAACTTAGGGATACAGCTGACTGCTGCAAAAACATCTGGAAAGAGAAAATCACCAAGAAAAAGACCAGGCCCTATGAGAACAGGACCATACCATAATCTTTGAATCTCCTCCAGTACCTAACGCATAGAAGAGATTTTAAAATTTTTATTGAAAATTGAATGCTCTCTGCTTTACAGTTCTAATTCATACTAAGTCACCAATGTCCCACTTTACCAAGAACATTCCAGAAATAGTCTGCATTTTGAAATAGATAAATACTGTTGATGGAAATGGGATGTGAACCCCCCAAATGGACCATGTCTTTGGCATCACGGACCCCCAAAAAGGAAAAGCCCCTGGACTTTCCTGGCTCAGGTTCCTGGAGTTCACTTGGGGCAAGCCCTTCCATTGTCTGCACCTGGCCCCACTCTGGACTGTCACTCCCTTAATTTCATCTAGACCCCTTCTCTGTTCCCACAGTCTTCTGTCTAAAAGATCCATCTTGCCTCCATGAAAGAGCTCTGATTCTTTAAGGGTCAAGCCAATTCTGAGATTCCTTAAGAGTCTGACCAATATGGTGGATTTTTCATAAACCTTGTTTTTCTTTGATTGAAAGAAGGCTTGAGTCGAATTTATTTGGGCAGGACCCAGCATGTTGGTATTTTGGAGTCCAGAGCACCCCTAAACCTCAACAGTATGGGGTATCTATTGTCATATTAGGAGCGATGAAGACCAGGGTTTGAATCCCGCTTTCAAGCTGTATGATACTAACACTTAATGTGTCTCTGCTTCAGTTTCTTCCTCTATTAAATGGGGATGACGATACCATTTACTTCATAGGGTTATTAGGAGAATCGAAATAACAAATGTAAAGTGCTCTGCAAACCTTCAAGTTCTTTTTATAACTCATGCATGCATTGGCTTCTAAGTTTCTTGTTACATCAAATAATGATATTATTACCATCACATTCTCTAGGGGAAAAAATCTACCACTTAATAAAAAAAAAAATAAATGAAGTCCCCAAATGATCTTATGGGATAGCCGGAAAGAACCTAGAGATGTTCTGAGCTACTGTCTATACATTTTCCTTCATAAACGAAAATAGCCCTATTAATGGGGAGTACTGTTTGTATGGATAGGGCTGAAAATATCAGAGGATTTTAGAACTAGAAGAAATCTCCCAGGACAACTAATCCAATCCCTGCCACAACAACAAGAGACTCAGCACCAGCACCAGCAGCTAGCAGTTTAGATTTACAAAGCACTTGAAGCAGATTTGTCATTTGAACTTTACAACAATCCTGTGAATTAGGGACTACATTTTACAGATGAGGAAAATGAGACTGAGAAAGGTTAAATGTTTGGTCCAGGGCCACACAGCTAGTTACCCCCTAAAGCATCGATCCCTTGGATGAGGAAAGTTAAGTGCCTTGCCATGGGTCACAGATATATCTAGGCAGCAGGACAGCCTGGTCTAGACAAGGGCATGATTTTCAGACTGGAACTTTTTCCCTGGCATTTCACAGATGGATTCCCCTGTTTTCTGAATAAAGGAAAAAATACAACTTCAGAGAATGCTTGGAATCTCTACAGACATGAATTTCCCTTTCCCTTTCCCCTTTCTTTTTCTTCCTTCCTTCCTTCCTTCCTTCCTTCCTTCCTTCCTTCCTTCCTTCCTTCCTTCCTTCCTTCCTTCCTTCCTTCCTTCCTTCCTTCTTTCCTTCCTTCCTTCCTTTTCCTCTTTTCTTCCTTCCTTCTTTTCTTCCTTCCATTCCTTCCTTCCTTCTTTTCTTCCTTCCTTCTTCTTGCTACTTTTGCTCAGAAAAGTCATAGCCTGTTTCTAATTACTGTAACTCACATTTATATAGTTCCTTCAGGTTTGTAAAACACTTTCCCTACCATAAATCTGTGAGTTATATAGCATAAGTTTTATCATATCCATTTTACAGACAAGGGTCACAGAGAATAAGTGTCGTGTTCAAGTCACAGAGCTCCTAACTGAGAAAGCTGAGAGCTCTGAGCTGGTCAGGTATAGACTCCGAAACTAGTGTTCCCTGTATCATAACCACCACAACAGCTAGTATTTATGTAGCAATTTAAAGTTTGCAAAGCACTCAGTAAATATTATCTCATTTTATCCTCATAGCAACTGGGATCTGGGTGCTATCATTATTCCCATTTTTCCACTGGGAAAACTACAATTAAATAGAATTCAGGTGACTTGACCAGGGCCATATGTCTAGTAAGTGTCTGTGACTCAATCTGAACTCAGGTCTTCCTGACTCCAGGTTCTGCACTCCATCATAGCCCTTTTCTTTTTGAGGGCAGGGAAGTGGGATATGGCATAACTAGGTCTCTGTTTTCTTTAGTACTTATAATAGCACATGGCGCATGGTGAATATTTAGTTATCGTTCATCCTTCATTCTCAGAGAGGACCAATGACATCACAAGGGTGATACATGAGTGGCACAGAGTTGCACAAAGTCATCAGTCTCAATCTCTCCTCTACAGTCATCAAAATCCAGTGGTAAGATAAAGGTCAAGATGACTGGCATGGCCTAGGATCCAGTGGGTGACCTTGGCCTTTCTGAATTAAATTCTTTCCCTGGTCTCAGTTTGTCTGAGGCCAAACCCATTCAATGACTGAGAAAATGCATAAGACAAAAAATGGCTCAATTTACCATCACACATATCAGTCTGGAAGGATAAGACCCTTGGATGCAGCCTTATGACTGAGTCCAAGTTTTTCAGAACAAATCTTTTCATTAAGGGGATTTGTTCTATGAAGTTTGGATTCAGTCAAAAGGCCACACTTGAGGACCTAGAGGGCTGGCCACATGTGGCCTTGAGGCAGCAAGTTCCCCACCTCTGTAATCTAAGCCATCAAAATCTAAACAAGAAGCAATAAAAGTTTAGGTTGGGGCTAATGAAAACCAGAATGAAAAGCCAGAATGATTCTTAAAGGTTTTAAGGTGGGGTCAAGTACCTCCATTTAAAACTCACATGCTTTCTAGAGTTATAGTTCAAGAAATCAAAAATTTGTTAATCAACTCTCCAAAGAATTTTGAATACTAGGTAACATGCCCAGATTCATGCCCAAGATACATTAATTCAGGCAACATTATGAAATATGCAGTGAAGCAGGTCAACAGAGTAGAGAAAGAAGGTCTGCAAGATTACTAGTAGGTAGCAAGGAAAATAGCAGTAATAGAGATGAGGGAACTATCACTGTTGTGGAGATAGAAAGGAACGGGAGTTGAAAAATGATTGAGTATGAAACGTAACGGCACTTCAGCATCTGAGATAATTAACATGAAACCTAGAGATACAAAGGACAGGGGAAATACAACAAACAGAAATAAGGAAAGCAGAATGAGGAGTAGATCGCAGGGAAAAGTCAGTGTCCAGTAAATGCTTGTGGAATGAATGAAGGCTCCCTTAGAACTCCTAGTTCTCAAAGCTTACCTCATGCACCCCCTACTTCAAGAGACCTTTTGTAATTTTGTCATTGTTTAGTTGTTTATCAGCTGTGTCCAATTCTTTGTGACCCTATTTGGGGTTTACTTGGCAAAGATACTGGAGTGGTTTGCCATTTCTTTCTATAGCTCATTTTACAGATGAGGAAACTGAGGCAAACAGGGTTAAGTGGCTTGTTCAGTCTCATAGCTAGGAAGTGTCTGAGGTCAGATTTGACCTCAGGTCTTCCTGACTTGAGGTCAGGCACCACCTAGCTGGTCTTTTGTAATGCCCCCAGTTATTAGTTAAGCTGCCTCACAAATCACTGTTATCCTTTATTTATTTATTTTTAATTTATGAAATGACTGAAGGGTAAAGTGAAAAATGTTCGGGAGGAGATGTAGAAAAATTGGGATATTAATTCATTGTTGGTGGAATTGTGAACTGATCCAACCATTTTGGAGAGCAATTTGGAAATATGCCCAAAGAATTATTAAACTTCCTACACTATATGATCACTGTTACTTTGTAGAGAGCCTGCGTTTTTATTTTTGATCACATTGCCTCCCTTAAGTAGAATGTAGGCTCCTTGGGGGCAAGGACTGTTTCACTTTCGTTTCTGTATCTAGCACAGTGCCTGGTACACAGTAATTGCATAAATGCTTATTGTCTACTCAAAACTGTTGCCTTTAAGACAGGGATTTATACCATAGACAGCCAGCAGGAGGAGCAGAGGTTTGCAGTCAGGAATACCCCAGTAAAGAAAGCTTATGATCTGGGTTATGCAGGATGATGATGAGAATTCTTGAATTGGATGACTCTCTTCTGTATAACATCCAGCATTTTTAACTCCAAACCATATAGCTGCCACTTTGTAAGGATCTGTGACAGCCTTGTATCTAACATAAAAAACAACAACAAAAAAACAAAATTACTCTGGAAACGAAGGAAAATAGGTTTTTGATGAATGTCTTTGATGACAAAAGAAAACTATGAAAGCCAATTAGAGAAGCCTATGGACCAGGACTAGATCTAGGATGAGGGAGCTTTGATTTTTCTTATTTAATTTGGGTTTTTTTTTTTTTTTGCTCTTATGCATTTCTAGACTGTCTGCTTAAACCATTCATGCTTTAATTTCTCTGCACTAGCACATTTTGTGTGTGTGTGTGTGTGTATATGTGTGTGTGTGTGTGTGTGTGTGTGCAATGACATTTAAGGTAATATTTGTGAAAGCACATTGGGTCTCATTAGAAAAGTAACCTATAGGTACCAAGTACTATTTTTATATGCCATCTAAAATGAAAAAAAATCTGCCAGATTAAACACTATTTTTAAAAATCACATTTTACTTCTGATTTTCCAAGGGGATTGAGAAGAAAATAATCCTATGTTCAAAGCTACTTCCCCAAAGCATATCTGTTACATTTTATCTTCTTTTTAATTTTAGAGTCATATAAAGTAGTGTGGAAAACTAATTCCTTTTTTTCTTTTGGTCAAGTATTTCGTAATATATATTGAAAATGTTTTAAAACCTGCAATCTGAAAATTAAAGCAGCACACAACATGTGAGAAAATATTCCCCAGTGTAGATCTATTCTTTGGGAAATTCCAGCATAAAGTCAATCGGGACAGAGCATGACAGAGCAGTTTCAATCCTTTCTACTTTTGGCACTCACAGTAATCAATTCTACAGAAGTCAGATGTCTGGGTTTCATGAGGTGAGCCAAGTCTAATCAGCTTTGGTTATAAAGAGAAAAAGTAATGAGTCCCAGTAATGAGGGGTGGAAGGGAACACCTTATGGTCATTTGATATTTTAAAATCCTGCTCTATTATTGAAATTCATTTTTAAAAGCCAGAAAACTCAGAAGTTACTGTTTTTGGAAACATGTTAATATCTCTGCCTTGCTTTTCAGTAGCTTCTGGCCCAATTTTCTTCTTCCTGTGTGTGAAAATCCTATTGAAGTAATTCAAGTTAAATAGGTTCTGGGAAGAATGACACAGGCCATCAATCAGGCACTGGATCAATGGGCATATACTACAGTTTACTATACCATAGGACAGTAAAATAAAGGAATAAAAAATGGACACTGACACTTTAATGTACCCACTGTCTTTTAAAGTTAAAATCTGTGCCCTGAATGGTACATTGCTAGTTCCTATTCCCCCTCCCCTGACCTTTTTTAATTTCCTGGGTTTAGTGGAAGTCAGAGGAATGAAGTTCAAAAAAAACAAACTTTTTTTTCTGAGATCCTAAGTATTCTACCAATTCTTTATAGTCTTCTTGAATACTGCATGTATGCATTTCACAGGCTGAACCCAGTTTCTATAAGGCTATGAGGGCGCCCTCTTGGATCTAGAGAAGGAAGAAAAGTCCTCCAGGGCAAGAAATGATAATATAATATAATAGGATAGGATACGACATAACTTGTGTATACACACATATATGTGTTTTTACACACACACACACACACACACACACACACACACTCTCTCTCTATATAGGTTTTGTACATATGTATACATATATACAAAAATGTCTGTTGATTATGTTTACACAATAATTATACATATGTCTGAGTATGTATGTATGTATTTACATACATTACATGTTTACTTACACACATGTATAATATATATACATACATATATACAAAATGCCTATTGATTATACTTATGTATAATAATCCTAAGATACATATACATAGGTTTATTAAATGTATGTGTGTGTGTGTGTGTGTGTTGTGTATACCCAAAGGGGTCCATGATACCAAAAAGTTTAAAAACCCCTGCCTCATATACACTTATGTACTTCCCTCTACAATTAGCCCCTGCCCCTGTTTTGAGGAGAGGGAGAGAGGAATTTTTAGCTATTGATCCACACAGGTGCTTTTAAAAAAATGAAAATCAATCCAGATTGTATTTACTTGTGTTTTCCTCACTATCAAAAGGTCCTTAGTACATGTCTCTGCAAGGCACTGTGCTATCTATCATACAGAAGAAATTCAGACAGACACTGGGAATTTATAGCCTGAAAGTGGTAACACTAATGCAGACAAAGAAAAAACGCAAACCCTGAACAGGAACATAAATAAAGGAATAAATGATGGATTAGTAGTATTATATATGTGTTGAAGCATAACAGTATATCATGTGGTGCTGACTGAAAAGGAAGTCATGAAAATTTCATGCTTAGCCAGAGTAAAGACCAGGCAGAACTGACTTCTTTTATACTAAGCCTAGAGTGCTTGATGGACTAATTGAGGTTGTATGGAGTTGAAGTGAGGATGTTAACTAGGAAAGTTCACCCATGAAAGCTTCTCTGAGGTTTCCTGTAAAGCAGATCCACATCTCCTCTGGATGGGGCTGGGAGGTAGTGGCCATGGGCTCTTACCTGGAGGTTGGAGTCCTGGACCATGCACAGCTGCTCCTGGATTTTATGTAGTTCTTCTTGTTGCCACCGAATATTGGCCTGCAGGATCCTGGTCCGCTGCTCTAGCTGGTCTTTGATGGTTTGAAACATGCTGAATTGTGCTGAGAACTTGAAGGGAAAGAAAACGAAAAATCGTACCCACATTCAATTTTGATTTTCATCATTCAAATAGGCTTCCGTGATGGACCCATCATATGTATCTTTTGTAGACCCTTGCCCCTCCTCACCAGTGTCAGTCCAGTGACCCCAATTTAGCCTAGGAGGAAGCAGCAGCCACATCCATGAAGATCTTAAAGTATATATTTGAATCTAATCAATATTATCATTTGTCCATAGCCTGCTTTCTTTTGGCACAAATGGAATGGCATTGTACTTGGAGTCAAAGAAGTACTGAGATAAAGTCCTAGCTCTGTAACTTATAATAGCTAACATCTATACAGAACAAGGTTTGCAAAGCAAGTTACATGTTAAAAAACAGTTATGTAGCACCTTAAAGTTGACAATGAACTGTATATACACAATCTCCTGTAAGCCTCACAGCAGCTCTGTCAGGTAGGTACTAAAGAGATTATTAAACCCATTTTATGGATGAGACAACTGACGTTTTAAAGGAATAAAATGGGATATAGTCATGTTGCTACTAAGTGCCAGAAGCAATCAATGTGTGACCACTTTAATCTCTTTGGGCCTTAGTTCCCTCATCTGTAAAATGGGGGTGACCACTAAGGTTCTTTCCAGCTCTTAATCTATAATCCTCTGATGCTATTTCTTTCTAGGTCAGTGGAGCTCATTCTAAATTTGTATGGTAAATTTATCTCACTACAGTCTGGTGATACTGAGTTATTGCTTGATCTATTAAGAACTGATTGCATATTCATTTTCCAAATTCAGTCAGAGAGGGAGAGGGGAGGAGAGAGGAGGGGTATGGGAGGAGAGAGAGAGAGAGAGAGAGAGAGAGAGAGAGAGAGAGAGAGAGAGAGAGAGAGAGAGAGAGAGAGAGAGAGCGCTTTAGAAAAGAATGTCAAAAGCAGGACACTAAAAGAAATCTCTCCCCACCTCCACCCGCTGCCAGTGGGGGCATGGCAGCTTGCATCTAACGGATTCACAGACATTTTTAGGTTCTATAATTATCCTGAATGTGATCCTGGACAGCACTGGCCTGTTATGTAATGGATCACGAATGAGCTTTAATTTGATGATACATTACACTGAAGCAGTATTCTCTAAACTGGCCTTGAGGGCCTTTTAACTGGCTGGCAAATATTTGGGGGCAGTTCTCAACATTCTTCCTCACCTTTCCCCAGCTTCTTGATGTCTCCCACTTCAAGGGAATCTGGGTCAGTGATAACAAACAAATAAAATGACTCCAGAAAAGTCAAATAAATTAATAAACAACATTCTGCTGTTTTGCAGTGACAGAATTTTAACTTGAGTTCTCCTGGGAACAAACTAAAGGTTTGCTGTAAACCTACATAAAAGGCTGTAAGTGTATTCGGATTCCTTAGCCATTAATTCTGTATACCTCAAGGTGGCCCTGTGGAAAACCCTCAAGGAGACTCCAAAGTGTCACCTGCTCTTTTAGGGAGGGAACAATGCAGTCCCACAATATTAGGTGGAGAGCATAGAAGCAGCTCTAGAGATTTCAGTAAAGACACAAAGGTTAGAAGCAGGTGACAGGTGGATCAGTGTGACTTGTCTGGTGACTTCTGCCTACAGTCAAGACATTATGCTAATAGTCTCTGGTAATGACAACTTTGCGACCAGGATATCTTTGTGTTTTCTCCAGTTTGCTTCCTCCCCTGATGTGTACTACTTGCTTCCTTTAGAAGGATGTTATGTGTGGGTTAATGGATTCCTGCTGAAGTACTTTGAGACACCAAAATGCTAAATAATTTCTTGAGGGAAAATGTGCATGACGGCTGGCATGAGTGATGGCTGTGGACTGTGGCTAAATTTTCTTTAAGGTTATTTCACTGACATTCCCTTTATTCCTGTTCAAAAACCACAGTATTCATGTTCTTATCTTTTACAAATGTGTCCTCTAGTCTTCTCTTTTCATTTGTTTCTCTTTTCCCCCATATATTAAAAGGTGACTTTTTTTTCAGGGGAGGAGGATTGAGGAGAGAAGATCAAAAGAACAGAACTATTAAATGAAACCTCATGTTGGGGATAACTGATCAAGGTTAGATGATATGCACTAAAACCTCAATTAACCAGAATCCAAATAATGAAAACTCTGGATTAACTGAAATATTGGGAGATGCACCCAAATTTTAGAAGTGAGCAAAACGAAAACAAGCATAGAACATATTTTGTTGAAAAATAAAGTTCAACTTCCTATACACCAGTGATGTCAAACTCAAATACAAATGGGTCCCTGCAGGTTGTATATTAAAAAAAACACAAATTAGCATTACTTATGTTGCATTTTTATTTATTTAATTACACATCTTCTAATTACATTTTAATCTGGTGGGGGCAGGGCTGTGAGTTTGGCACTTCTATCTTACAGATGTAGGTAAATATGTACAGTGTTATGAAGAGACAGAGAAATAGCCCTGAGGAATCATTTGATTTCAAGAGTTGGAAGGGACTTCAGAGGCCAACTAATCCAATACATGCTTGAACAAAATCCTGCCCTACAAATGTTTATCCAACTCCCATTTGGAAATCTCCAGTGATTGGAAACCCATTACTTCCTCAGACAGCTCATTTGACTTTTTGGACAGCTCTCAGTGTTAAAATTTCTCTTCCTTGAAACTCCAAAGTGGTACCTCCCTGTCATACCCATCCATTGCTCCTGGTTCTACCCTCTGGGGCCATCCAGAAACCTTTGCCACAAGACAGTCCCTCAAACACTTGAAGATAATGAAGTCTTTAAATCATGTCCTCTCTAATTCTTCTCTTCTCTGTCTAAAGATCCCGAATCAAATCCTTCAACCAAACCTCATACAAAATGATCTATAACAACCTTACTCTTCTGGTCATATTCCTTTGATGTGCTCTGGTTTGTCAATGTCCTTCCTCAAGTATGGTATCCAACAGTGAATACGTTACTCCAAGAGTGTTTTCATTGAGGCAGATCCTGGAAAGACCCTAACCTCCCTCATCTCTGATTACATTCTAAAATCAAGCAGTCTTTCCTTGACTGTCATTTATGTACACCTCCATATGTTTTCCACATGTGATCAAGTTGTATATTTTTCCTACCCTCAGCTCACACAGTTTTTTGATCCTAAGGGCAGGATTTTCAGTTTATTACCATTAAATTTCACCTTAATATATTCAGTCCACCACTCTGAATATCTCCTGAGACATTTTTAGATCTTGATTCTATCACTTAGTCTTAGCTCCTAGCGTGGTATCATTTGCAAACGGGACACACATTTCATCTGTATCTTCATCCAAGTCATTGATAAAAATATTAAAAGCCACAGGACACAAGGGTAGATTCTTGAAGCATTCTACTAGACAGTAGGCACCATTAGCGCCTATTCTTTGGAACCTATCATTCAACAAGCTCCTAATTGGCCATTAAGTGAAAAATATCTTTGAAACAGAAAAAAAATGTATGTAGCTATACTAAAAATAATACTGATTATAGAACATACTTGGGTTTTATGTAGGCCACATTTGAAAGGAGAGTATGGCCTATATTCAGAATGCCATGGTATGGCTGTTAACTTAATGACATAGTGTACAATCAGATGTAGGCATGGCTAGAAGGTATAGGTATGTTTGACTGTTATCTGCAAGGCTGAGTTAGTATTTAAAATATTTAGTTCAAGTACTTTCAGAACTCAGCATCATTTATAAAGTTTTGTACAAAACTTCACAAAGAAACATTCCTCTTGACAAGTGCCTGCTGCAAAAGAGAAATGGGTTCTTGTGATTTTCGTTTGATATCTGATTTAGCATTAGTAGTAACCTCATCAATCCAGTAGTGGAAGAAGGAAGTGAAAAGTCTTTATGAAAGAATATTTTTAAAGGAATACAGTTCCATTCTTTCCAAGGATGACAATTTTATAAATTAAGCTATAAATGGATACTAATAAGTAAAATTAAATGTAATTAAAAGGTCTACATCCTACAATTACATACTATAAAACAAAAAAAAATCCTTTATCCGGCAAAAATGGATCTGGAAACTGTGAGAGCTTTTAATTTCCTGGGAGCTTAGTTTGAAAAAGGTATGGATTTTACATAGGTGCTGGTTCCATCATGGGAAAACCCTAAAAATCTGCAGAGAAGGAAATTATTCTATATGGTTTCCTCAATGAGGATCATATATAGTATGTCTCAGTTACCACAGGTTCTGCACAACTAGGCTCTAAATGAATGAGGTTTTATTATTAACGGGAAGGGTTGTCAGCATGGCTTGTCAAATATGTGCTATGCTATCCTGTTTCAAAGATAATGCTGCTGGATGGACATGCTAGTAGAGGATGGGAAGTCATTTTTCCAGTAGAGGGGTAGATTTGCATTAACACACCCATATATTCTGGCCGAGTTGCTCTTGTCATTTATGTGAGGACTTGCTGTGGTTGTGGGATGAAGTCTGTGGCCAGAGGTTGAGCATAGCTAACTGACTGGTCCACGAGGGGATAAAACCCAGAGGCTTGGCCTCATTAGCAGGATACAGTAACCCAATGAACTGCTGCGTGTATACACTGCATACAATGATTTAACTGAACAGAAATTGAACAATTCAGCTACGCAGGGATTTTTTAAAAACAACCAACATGATACTTCCTAGAAAATATGTTGGATCTATTAGGTAATCTTTTGCTAAGAGACCTTTGCAAAACTATTATGTCCAATTTAGCATATTATTAGATGCTAAATTGGAAAGAAAGGAAAGAGGCATAGAAAATTTGGTAGAACATACAGAGAGACCCCTGAAGATTAAGAAAGAATTAGAAAACAAGACTATGATGAAGAACTTAATAGTATAATTTATTTTGGTAGAAGAACTAAAAGAGAGGATATCATCTAGAAGAATGTGAATACTACCTTACCTAGATATGGGAAACAGATCAAAATGACCAGAGGAGCGAAAGGGACAGAGACTGGACCTAGATTCGTTTTAGATTATGAATCCCTAGAGGGCAAAGGCTGTCTTTTGCCTTTCTTTATATCCCCAGAGCTTAGCCCAGTGCCTAGCACACATTAGGTACTTTATAAATGCTCATTTACTAACTGATATATAATTTTATAGCTCTAGGGAACTCCTGGGTAGAGAAAATATCTTTTCCCATATAGGTCAGCACCTTTTCTGCAGTTTACCATCTTAAAAAACCATTAGTTGCCTAGAACACTGAGGTTAAGTGACTTATTTGCCCAGGGGTCTCACAGTCTGTAGGTGTCACAGAGGCTAGACTTTATTGAATCTGGGTCTTAGGGACTTCAGGGTCAGCTCTGTATCCACTATGCCACTGGGGCAGTATCCCCTGACTGGAACTTTGGTTCTGTGTCTTAACATGCAGGTCAGCCTGTGTGTACACCCATGCATGTGCACCCTCAGGGAGACCACAGATACCTTCTCTAATATGGGATGGAAATTCTAAGAAGAATTCTTGCCCCCTTCCCTTATCTCTCCAAGTCCTAGACTCACCTGTGTCATGGGTGTAGCTGGGCTTTGCAAAACAGCCTGAGGCAGCAGATGCTGGGTAAGAAGGTCACAAGATGACTGAGAAGGCAGAGAAGCCTGGAGGTGGGGAAGGAGAAGGGGAGAGGGAAAAAAAGAAGCCTGTTTTGTTAACAGATAACAGTACAATAAATTCAAAGTTGTAAAGATTATGACCCTCCCTCATCCTCAAGAGCTAACTGAACAGAATACACAAAAAGAGGCACAATTTCTGCTGTAAGAGTGATAGCTGGAAGACTGGAAGGGCTTTATTAAGTGAACAGGCAGCGATAGCTATGAAAAAATGGTGGGAGCAAACTGTCTGGATACCTAGGGCTAAGAGGCCTGTGGAACCAGATACCATTTCTGTCAAGAGGGGCTACAGTCATCATTAATACCAGTTAACAGACTGAGGCAAAATGAGGCTTAGGTTAAGAGACTTACTCCTGGTCACACAGCTAGTCAAGTGAAATTTGACCCCAGGCCTTTCCCACTCTAAGTTCAATGCTTTTTCCACTAGACCCAATTTCAAGAATCATTCAAAGGCATTCTATTTCATCCTATCAACTCAACAGAAAAAGCAGCTGCTTGCCTGGCTTTAGCAGTTCAGTTCTACTCCACCTTTGCAAGTCTTAGTCCTTAATGTACGTGGTATCAAGACAAGTGCTCACCATGAATTAGTGGACACAGGCTTGTCCTAGATGCTATTAGTGCCCTGGTGCCACACAGATAGCTTGGGATTGCTTACTGTTTATCTTCGACTTTAGTGAGATAGAATAAGTATTCTGTGAGATTCTGCTTTGGAATCTTTAGAAGGAGTCTTCTGAGAGGTTAGTAATGACCTTTTGTCCCTGGCTCCATTCAGCAAGGAGGCAGACTATGGAAGATGGAACCCAAAACTTCATGGGTACCATGAAAAATTTAAAATTAAAATTAAATTTTAAATTAGAAGCTACATTTTCATTAAATTAAAATTTAAAATGAAATTCTAATTAACTTAAAATGTTAAATTTTAAATGAAATTCTAATTAAATTAAGATTGAAAATTTTTAAAAAGGTAAAAAACCTAATTTTTAAAAAGATAAGGAGTAACCACAGGATAATGTATTGGGAAATGACAGTTATTATAGCTGATAAGCAAACTATTTCCATTGTATTTGAAAATAAAAGCTTACTGTATTTACGTAATATATAACTAATGCAAGGAATAATGTATTCTTTCATAGTCTTCAAAATTTCAAGGTGTGTGTGTGTGTGTGTGTGTGTGTGTGTATGTATGCAATGTTTAGTATGTTAGTTGACTGACTCCTAGAAAGTATCAAAACATGAATGTTTCCTAATACAGTCAATGTAATCTCTGAGAAGACTTTCCCAGGCATTTTAGAGGGAACCAGAAATAGATTCCACTACTCTATCCATAAGAGAGGTCTATCTTATTTTATGTCTGTTCCCATAGGCATTGTAGGCAGCTCAAGAGCCTGGCACAGTGGGTCAGGAAAACCTGAGTTCAAATCCAGCCTCAGACACTTGCAACCCTGGACAAGTCACTTAACTCTGTTTGCTTTGGTTTTCTCCTCTGTAAAATGAGCTGGTGAAGAAAATGGTAAACTGCTCCAGTATCTTTGCCAAGAAAAGCCCCAGACTCAACTGAACAACAACAAGACTCACAGGTATTGTAGCAGGCTGGCTGAGCCCTTGCATGGGTAACTCCTGTGGTAGGCTGGAGGTCCTTGACAAGGAAGGGGTGCTGGATTCCCTGATCAGTTTGGTTGGAGTGGCTGTAAGAAAGCAATGAATGTTCTTAATGACTCACATAACCTTGTGAAGCAGGCTCTTTACAATAAGAGGAGAAAGATAAGGAAAATTGTCAAGAATTCCCAAAACAGCTATAGTAGGAATTAGTATTAGAAGGAAGGTCATCTCAATCTGGGTGAATATATATGATTGATTGAACACGTGTTCAACTTTCAATTTTTTCACGTTAATGGGGATAGGAAAAGCACAGAGTGGAAATACCCAGACAATCCTCAAGCTTCATTTTACCCATTAGCTCCAATGTCCTAAGCTCCTTGGGGCAGACAATTTCATTATTTTATCTTTGTGTTCAAGAGCCTGGCACAGTAACTTGTATATAATGGGTAGATAATAAATGTTTATTGAATTAAATTGAACAGAATTGCTTGGAAGTGGCCAAAAAGAGCAACTTGTGTTTCATCTATTTTAATGCATCTGTTCCTGATCCCCCTCAATACTAGTGCCTTCTTTCTATTGGTTATCTCCAGTTTATCCCACATATAACTTCTCCGTACATAGTTGTTCGCATGGGATCTCCTCTAAGAGACTGTGAGCTCCCTGAGAGCAATACTGTCTTTCACCTCTATTGTATTCCCAGTGCTTAGTTAGCACAGTTCCAAGTACGTGTTAGGCACTGAAATGCTAGTTGAGTAACTTACTAACATCCTTTGGCAGAGATGTGAATAAGTGATAAAGTAACCACTATGGGACAAGAAACTTATATAAGTCCTGGGTACCAATCTCCTTTGTAATAATGGGTTGACTTGTACTCAACTGAGGAAATACCAATGGACAAATCACCCTATCCAGATCAAATAATAACCTTCCCCTGCCCCAACCTATTGAACTGTAGACTGCAAATCACTGGTTATCAGTAGACTAGAGATGTCATACTCACAGGCGGTCTCAGACATAGGTGTATGGGAGGATTTGTGAGAACTTCTCGAAGATGCTGACGGTGACTGGCTAGTGTTAAGGACAGAGGCACCCACTTCAAGTGCACTAAAGTGTTGTTGAGGATCCAAGCTTGCCCCTTTGTCCTTGAAATACAAGTAAATACAGATGGTTTAATTTTGAGAATAATATAGATGAATTCAGTCATCTTATAATCTTAAATGTGTAGTTTTGATAATAACTGTAATTTTGAGATGATTGTTCCAAACGTATTGATGTCATCAGTGAAAGAGTACTGGATTTTTCTGTTGCATATCTCGTTTTCATAATTTGACTTTTAAATTCAGTATCTCTTCAAAATTGGCAATCCATTCCAAAAGGGAAACTGTTTCATCTGTGAAACTCTGGTCATCCAGCTTTCCACAGTTTAGGGACCCAAAAGAATTAAGAATGAAGCCAAAGAATCATAGGTATGCCAGAGCAGGAGGGGACCTTAGCCATCATTCAGTTTAATCCCTTCCTTTCACAGATTAGGAAATTTGAGGGGATTTGCCTAATGCCTTACAAAGACTTGGTCACAAAACCATCACAACAACCTATGCCTACCGACTCCAAGGTCCATGCAATTTCCACCACGCCAAGAAGTGGGCAGTAATATGGACTTAGGGGGTAAAAAAAGTCTGTATAATGAAGTCTTTGATTTTCATTTGGTTTCTACACATACCTATCTTCTACTTTCTTGACATGACTACTAGAACCCAGGAATACCTGAATAGAGGAACTCTGGAAAGGACATCATCTATTTTCTTCTGATCCCTATCTACTCACTGTCCTGGTTACCTGTATCTAAAGGACTACATAGGTGGTATGATGAGCAAAGTGTTACGTATTTCTTACTCACATAAGCTAACTTCACATCTCCTATGGCTTAATTTTGCACATTTTAGTCAACTTTGAGATATAATTTTTTTTCAAATTAAAGAGAAAAAACTATAACTATTAACAGTCATTATCACTTAGAATAACTATATGGAAGTTACTGCACTGAGTCAATGGGGTCACAATTGTGCAATCTGGCACAATGACTTGTGTGCGTGTGTGTGTGTATTGTTTTTCTTTCTATTAGGAACTGCTGTATCTAAGGAGTATATATGTCTGCAGTTTCCTAATTGGTCTCCCTACTTCAATTTTCCTCCCAATCTGGTCAAACCTACACATTGTTGCCAAAGTGATTTTCCTCAAGTGTAGATCTGATCATGGCACTCTTCTATTCTAAGAACTCCAATGGTTCCCTATTGCTTCTGTTACATTAAAAAAAATTAGCATTAGTGACTCCATTTTACTTTTTTCTGCCATTATGTGAAGTTTAAATTCCATCCTGTCATCTGACTTAAAGAATATCACAAGAATACTCTTCTCCCTCTCACCTCAGTATCTCCTGGTTCTCCAATGAGAAACCAGATGTCTCAATCCCTATAATTCCATGTTTCCTGTTTTCACTGTCTCCAAATTGTACATTAACTGTCAGAAATCAAGCTTCTGGGTCCTTGGCTACTGACAGCCTTGGGGCCAGTTTGTTTTTCAACCACATGCATTGCCAAATAAATCATTACTTGGATGTAATTATTTGGTTTCTTTATTCCACTTGAACACTTCCAGGATAAAATATAATTTTATAATTGATTAATAAAACATAATCTATTTAGCTTTTAAAGCCTTTCACTGCCTGGTCCCAACTAAACTTTCTAGCCACAATGAACATCAATCCCCTCTTGCACTTGGTGATGCAGCCAAACTGGCTTTCTCTCTCTCCCTTATACATGGTATTCCATTGTCTGTCCTATGGCTTTATTTTTGGACCCCTTTCTCCCCTTCCTCCTACCCTCCCCTGAGTTTGGAAAGCACTTCCCCCTAACATCTTCCTTCAAGATGCATCATCTTCTATCTCAAGTTTTTCCTTAATCCTCCCACTGCCAATACTCTCCTTCTCAAACCATCTTGAATTTATTCTCTTTCTGCTTCTATATGTGCTTGCTATCTGCCCATTAGAATGAAAACTGAATAGGAAGGGGTGTGCTGGTGAAGGTTTAACAACCAACTCTCCAAGAAAAAAATGTGTTGTAGAACACATTTTCAAATTTAATCTACATTATTAATATTTTCTACATCATTTTCTTAAGTCTAGACAATCAACAAAACAATTAATAAAGTCCCCCCCCCCCTTTTTTGGCATTTGCTGATTTCCTGGGTATAATAAATAGCTTTTGTGAAACCAACTGGATCTGCGTCTATCACAACACAGTGTAGCTGTATCTCTAGTGCCCAGTATTATGCTTGGTATATTTTGTTGTTGTTCAGTTGCTTCAGTTGTATCCAACTCTTCATGACCCCATTTAGTGTTTTCTTGGCAGAGATAGTGGAGTGGTTTGCCATTTCCTTCTCCAGCTCATTTTACAGATGAGGAAACTGAGGCAAACAGGGTTAAGTGACCTGCCCAGGGTCACACAGCTTGGGTCTGAGTCTGCATTTGAATTCAGGTCCTCCTGACTCCAAGGTTGACATTCTATAGACCATACTACCTGAAATATAGTAGGAGCTTAACTGACTGATCGATTGAAGTATGGCTACAAAGCCAATATCCACATGTGACTGTAGGTCATGTGACCTACAATCATTTTAGGACCAGTTTTTGATTTGAGCTAATAGCTGCTACTCTTAAAGGTAATGTTTTGAGATATTTTTTTCCTTCTGGGACTTGAAGCTGGCAGAAAGTCTTTACTCAAGAAAAGATACCTATTGCAAATTCATGTCCTAAACATTATGCCATCCCTCAGCCATGATGTATTGCCTCTAACACCTGCCTGTTAACAGCTTAATATTACACTCTGACATGATTCACGATGTATTATGTGGCAGGCTTGGATATTAAACACTCCAGTAAACAAAGACAAGATGTACCATATCACTATGCTGAAGATTAATAACTATATTGTACATTAGCATAAATCATGCCAGCAGAGGATACTCTGAAAAGAAACTGAACTACTCTCTCATCTTAAGAGGTGATTTTTTTCTTTTACCCATCTCAGTCAGTGATGGATTCAGATATTCCTCCTCTAGCACAGGATAATAATAGCATTTATACAGCACTTTAAGGTTTACAAAGCACTTCGCATGTGTTGTCTCATTTAATTTTCACAACAATTCTGGGAGGTAGGTACTATTAACTCCATTTTAGAGATGAGGAAATTGAGGCAGCAGAGGAAAGTGACTTGCCCAGGGTGACATAGTTAGTATGTGTCTGAGGCAAGATTTGAACTCAGGTTTTTCTCATTCTAACCCCAGAGCTCTAATCACTGCACCTCCTAGTTGCTTCTGAATAGATAGAAGATACCATTATAGTGCAAAAACAAAAAAAAAGTCTGAAATTCATGAGAACTGGATTTTAGTCCTGCACCTGAGACCAACAAATTAAGAAATTTGAGGCAAAGCATATCACTTTAACTTTTTTAGGTATGAAATGAGGGGCTTAGACTATATTTATGAGTTCATTCCCAAGTCTAATATGGAAAGGGTAGTAAAATCTAGGTTGGCCTGGAATCAAGGACCTTTCAAGGGGCTGGGGTACATCAACAGATATCCCTTCAATAATGATTTTTAGGGTGTAAAAATTTTAATTGAAGGATGAAAACTACCTCTGGGACCATCCACTACAACCCTCTCATTTTATAGATGGGGAAATTGAGGCCTAAGGAAACTAAATGACTTGTCACACAAATAGCAAATGGAAGAGGCAGGATTTGAACTGGGGTCCTCTGATTCCATAGCCTCCTTCTTCCCTCTGCCTCCTTCCAGAATGGTCCATGGTCCCATAATAGTTTCTAAGAATCACAGTGCAGGAAAGGAAGAATATTGTCGATAGTACCAGAAGAGAGATGAGTGGTGAGCTAGCCTGGCTGTGGCATTAGTGATGGGGAGAAAAGGGACAGGTTTGAAGGACACTGTGAAGAGAAAAAGTACTGGGACAATAAAACTTCATTATAAAGGAGCTCTGCATACTATGGATTTACATATGTTCAATTCAATTAAATTCAACCAACACTTATTAAGTACCTGGTAAGTACAGGGTAGCATGCTAGCTGTTGAAGACAGAAAGATGAAATCAGACACACTTTCTATCTTTAAGGAACTTGTATTTAAAGAGTGAGACAAGAAACATAAATGGTTAAATCAGATAAGAGTAAGTTCAAAGGGGAGTGCCATATATATATATATACATCTGAAGAAGATGAGATTACTGGGGAAATCAGAGACTGTTTCATGGAAAACCTGACTTAGATCTGAAAGGAAGGGAAAGCAAGGACACCATCCTGTGCTTGCGGGTGTCAAGGCTGATGGAACTTTAACTTTCGCAAAGCTTTCCATGATGTTTGGTCTTTATGATACAATTACCTTTCCTTATTATGTTGATAAAGACATAGTTTTACTGCTTAGGATTCTGTAACTGCAAGTGCTATCTTTCTGTACTCCGAAGACTGCAAATGAATCGCTGTTGCTGCTCTAGAATAAAAACGTGCATACGCATATTTGCACACAGCTCTGTTAATAAGTAAAACAGGATCTTTGTATATTAAAAGCTTATTCCTCCTTCCCTGTGGAATCTGAGTTGGCATTTCATACATTCAGTAATGAGGAGGGGAGAAAATATAAGCACCCCTAGAAGACTTTTGATATTTCACTGAAGAGAATAACACAAAGTCATTTTCCTGGAACTTGCCAGGTAACAGGGACACAACCTGAGTGTGTTCATTGTTCCTTGCCTTCACCCCTGAAACAAGTCAACAAGGTCTCTCTCCTTCTTATCTCAATAATAACAACAGATAAAATGTCCACCTGAATCCAGATGGCCCCATATCACTTGTCATCATAGATAATGTTTTTTCTATGTTTCCCTCATTAGCTAACCTTGAGTAAAACAAAGGAAACAGCAGTCCATACTCTTATCACTTCAATCAATATCTGCGCTCATCAATCCCAAAGTGTAGATTTGGGATCATAAATCACAGATTAAGACCTTGCTCCTCACCATTCACCATCTAGGAGAACTCAAAATGTATTGACATTTCATATATTTTTATTTAATTCAATATTAAATGTGTTAATTTAATAACACATATAAGAGACAGTTGTGTTTCTAAACAAAAAGACAAAGTTAAGGAACTATCTTTGAAATGGCCACACCACTTCAGTGAGAGGAACTCTACAATCTCACCTCAATCTGGATGCACACTTGGAAGCCTACAGCAGCCCATTCCTGTCTTCAGTCTGTGGTAAAGAATGCCCTTACATAAATTTCCTTTGGACATGTAATATCCAGGCATTCAACCTAGAGGTGTTCAATGCATTGTCTTAGGCACTGGTGCTCCTTTGCCCCTCTCTAATGTGGATACTTGGCTTAGCACATCATTCATTTGGAAAAGCATTTTCTAACAAATGAAGGCATAGAAATAGATAAGAGAAACTGATCAGTTCTCTCCCTTATGAAATTCCTTGAACCCAGAGAGTCCTCATTTAATTGATACATTGAATTGATCTAATTTTTTTGTATCTTTATTTTTAAAATTGATTTTTATTGATATCTTTATCTTTACACTGCCTGTGTCCCCCCTACACTCCCCTCCCTATTTTCCTCCTAAAGAAAGAGAAAAAAAATTCAGCAAAGCTAGTCTACACACACACACACACACACACACACACAGACACACACACACACACACACACACCTCTTGTTATAGATAATGTTCCACATCCATGGATCCCCAACTTCTAAAAAGGAGCAGGGGGAAGTGTCATCTAATAGCTCTTTTTAACAAACTACAGTTTTTTATAATTTCAAAAAATTTCAGTTTTAACACTTATTTGGTTATTGTGTTTTCTCTTTAATTCACTTTCTTGTAGTCAGTATGTATATTGTTTCCCTGTCTCTGCTTACTTCACTTTGCATCAGTTCATATAAGTCTTTCCACATTCCTTTGCATTCCCCAAGACTGTTGTTTCTTATGACACAGTGGTATTCCATTACATTTATGAACCGCTATTTGGTTAGTCATTCTCCAACTGGTGGCATCTACTTTATATCTAGGTCTTTGTTACCACAAAAAATGCTGCGACAAACACTGGTGTATATGTTGCCGTTCTTTCTGTCAAAGACCTAACTGGAGCATATACTAGAGTATAGAGGACTCTCTAGGTCAAAGGGGATGGGCATTTTAATCACCTGATTTACATCATTCCAAATTGCTTTCCAAAATGACTGCCATCAATTTACAGTTCCACTAACAGTGCATTATTGTAGTATGGTCCTAATTTAATGGAGGAATGACATTAGTAAAGACAGATAAGCAGGAGAGGGCAACCAGAGAACAGGTGATGCCAAATAGTCCAGTTGTGTTGGAAAATAGAGTATATGAAAGTAGTATTCTAAAGAGAAAGCTGTAAAAAGTGTTCAGGATTCAGATGGTGCAGAGCCTTAAATGTCAGGTCAAGGAGTTTACGCTGGGTTTCACTGGCAAGGGAGAACCACTGGAAATTTTTAATCTGTGGCTCAAATAATTTTCCCTTTATTGATAGCAACATATATTGCAACCCTCTGACAACATAATATAGAATAAGTTTAAAACAGACATTACCCCAACACCAAAGTTATCATGGAAAAGTGACTGCTGCCTCCAACCCGGAGGTTTTTAATACAGGACAGTGACAAACTGAAAATGGTTACTACAATTACTGTGTTTCATTTGTCTATATTTTAAATAAAGTCAAAAAAAAAAAAAGGACTTTCATTGCTGCAGTAAGAGGATAGAGTGATTAATGGCTGTAAGGTGCCTTTACATACAGAAAATATTGAGTTCAACATCCTCATTTTGAAGGTGAGGAAACTGAGCCCCAGAGATAACTCAGCCAAGGTCACAAGGTCATGTGCAATAAATAGAAGAATGAAGATTCCACGTCCTCTGCGAATCTCTTTGTTTTATTACATCATGCCACGCAGCTAGGGGGTGTAGTACACAGAGCTCCAGGCCCGGAGGCAGGAAAACTTTTCATGAGTTCATATCTGACTTCAGACCCTTCCGAGCTGTGTGACCCTGGGCAAGTCACTTCACCCTGTTTGCCTCAGCTCCTCATCTGTAAAATGATCCGGAGAAGGAAAAGCCAAACCACTCCAGCATCTTAGTCAAGAAAACCCCAAATGGGATCATGAAGAGTCAGACATGACTAAAACGGCTAAACACAAACAAAAGCAGCAGTTACTATAGTCTATAGCCTTGTCATTGTCAAACTGCCACAGAATCCTCCAACTCCCATGCAGCTTATCTAAATATATCTAGAAAGCATGTTCAATCAGTCAACAAGTATTTATTTATGAAAAACATACCAAGAGGTATGGTACCTTTAATGTTGAAGAGTCGACAACCTCAGATGCTGAATCTTCCAGAGCTAGTTCTTGCCTCCTTTCCACTCGAACATCTGCATAACTAATGAGAGTTGGGGGGTGGGGAAGGGGAACAAAATTTCACAGTTATAGGGGTAGTGGGAGGTAGCACAAAATAATGGCTAGAGATATGGTCTTGAAGTTAAGAAGTCTCAAGCCTGTCTACAACATACAACAGCTTTGTCACCAGGGACAAGAAATTTAATCTACTGATCTCCCAGGTAACTATCTGAAACTAAAAGTTAAGTGCCAGGAGAGGGAACATTTCCACAATCCAGTGAAATCACCAATCTGGACCAAAAGGGAAAAAAAAAAGAACTAGCAGCGATGGAGCAAATGTTTTTGCAAAAAATCTACAGAGGGAGATAAAGAGTTGCCACATATTAACTATTCCCAGAGTAATCAATAAAAATCAACTCAATTAATGTTATTTGTCTGAAGGACTACATATTATTCTACCTCCTAAATTCTATTATAAGTATTTTAACAGAGTGTTTTCCAAAGATAAATTTAACATATTCTCTTCCTAGGATAACTTTCCCCCCTTCCATTTACTAATAAAATCATCAGAGAATTTTAGCGTGCATGTGCACACGTGTGTACACACACACACACACACACACACCACAGCACATTAGAGAAGCCTCTAAACCTAACTTTGCTTTAAGAAAAAAGGTTTTAATAATGCTTTTTTCTTTTTTATTCAAACCAATCATTTCTCAATATAGTATACAAGCCTGTCTTTTTAAAAAAATATATTTATTTTTAATTTATGGAATAAAACAAGCAATTCCATAACACAGAACAATAAAAAAAGTTGATTACACATGAAGCCACAAATCTATTATGTACAACATACTATTCCCTTTATTTTTGGGGGCAGGGAGGGGCAAAGCCAGAGTTAAGTGACTTCCCACGTCACACAGCTAGACTATTCCCATTAAACATATAATACAGTTATCAAGTAAATTTCTTTTTTTCTCCTTTTTTCCTTCTTCCTTCCATCCTGTCTGGAACCCCTTTCTTCTACTAACTTAAGAAAATAAAATAAAGATGATTTCTAGTTTATGAAGGCTCAGAGCTGTAAACCACTGAGCTTCACATATCTATTCCAGTGTGGATTATGGAACAGTTTTCTGCTGAATTATTTATTTAAATGTAGCTTCACAAGATATATGTGCATGTGTATGTGTAGATGTCTGTGTATGTGGGTGTGCATTTTGTAATTAAATTCCTTAGAGAAGTCTATCTTTAAATAATATTAGAATTATCAAGGTAGAGCTACAGTTTTTTTCTCTGCCTATTATCCTGTTTGCCAAATAAACCGCTATTCACCAGAAAGAGTAATTCATTCATTTTCACTCTCTTAATGGTTGACATAGATCGATTCAGCTGTGACAGAAGGTAACGATTTAGCAGAGGGCTGAAATGAATAGATCGAATGAGCTGTAGGCTTTTTACCTACTGTGCTTAGACACTTCTTAAGTTAGGCCACAGAGGCGCCATTTTCCATGCTGATTTATACAACACCTTCTGTTTATCCTTGATAAAATTTTCACTCTAAAATCATGAAGGAAGAAAGGATGGAAGGAGAAAGGACAGGATATATGAGCACCCCATCACTGACAAGGACCAAGCACTATCAGTCTTTTATAAAATTTGACATTTCTTTTATAGTCTTATTCCATTTACTAAAGAATAGGAACTTGCCCAAAGTCTCACAACAATCAGTGACAAAGTTAATTGTAAGCTTTCCCTAATCCTTCTTCCTTTTTACTCTCCTCAGTCAAGTGCTCTTTTCTCGATTTAAAAAACCAATTTATGTTCTTAAAGGATTTCTGTAGGCTGCATGAAAAAAAATGAATGGTACTTTCCCTATAACTGTGTTCCAATGTACGACACTTTTAAATAACTCTGAATGCATGAGACTACCTCTAAATTCCAGGAAGAAAAGAATGCTGACAACCCAGGCCTAAGGACTACTGGAATGGGAGCCTCTTCTGTGGAAGCTTTCAAGGACCATATCACTCAGCATGACTCTCAAAGCATAATAATGTAGTTCAGTTTTCTTCTCTAAATGTGGACTAGTGTGGGCAGTGGCTAGATAGCAAGAAGAGAAAATATACACATACACACCATAGATCTGTGAAGCAATAATTTACTACATAATACCCTATAATGGCCCAAAAGCCTAAACACAGCTTTGAAAGAGTTCTACTGAAAAAATCAGGGAGAAACAAGAGATAGAGAGGATCAAGGGAAATAAAATGGATAATTTCGATGACATCAAATTAAAAAGTTTTTGCATATACAAAACCTATGCAGCCAAAAACAGAAGGAAGGCAGGAAATGAGGGGAAATTTTTTACAGCAAATTTCTCTAATAAATGCCTCATTTTTCACATACACAGGGAAAGGAGTCAAATTTATAAAGACATGAGTCATTCCCCAATTGACAAATGGTCAAGGAACATGAACAAGTAGTTTTCAGAAGAAGAAATCAAAGCTATCTACCATCATATGGAACAATGCCCTAAATCACTATTGATAAAGAAATGCAAATTACAACAACTCACGCCAATCAGACTGGCTAACATGACAGAAAAGGAAAATGGCAAATACTGGAGGTAATGTGGAAAAATTGGGAAGCTAATGCACTGTTGGTAGATTTATGAACTGATGTGACCATTTTGGAAAACAATTTGGAACTGTGCTCAAAGGGTTATAAACTGGCATACCCTTTGACCCAGCAATACCACTATTAAGTCTGTACCACAAAGAGATCAAAGAAAAGGTAAAGGGACTTATGTATAAAAACACTTATAACAGCTCTTTTTGTGATGGCAAAGAACTGGAAATCGAGGGGATGTACATCAGTTGTTCAGCCATTCCACAATTAGTGGTATATGATTGGGATGGAATGCTATTTTTCCATAAGAAATAATGAGCAAAATTGTTTCAGAAAAACCTGGGAAGGTTTATATGAACTCATGCAAAGTGAAATGAGCAGAACCAGGAGAAATAGCACACAGTAACAGGAATATTATAACAATCAACTGTGAATAACTTAGCTATTCTGATCAATACAGTGATCCAAGACAATTACAAAGGATTTAGGATAAAAAATGCCATGCACTTCCAGAGAGAGAGAGAGAGAGAGAGAGAGAACTGATGAATTCTGAGTATAGACAGAAGCATAATTTTATTTATTTAGCAACATGGCTAATATATTTTGTG
The DNA here is from genome assembly GCF_028372415.1 of Notamacropus eugenii. Lineage (NCBI taxonomy): Eukaryota > Metazoa > Chordata > Mammalia > Diprotodontia > Macropodidae > Notamacropus > Notamacropus eugenii. The sequence goes on along the minus strand of NC_092876.1, from coordinate 409,099,980 downwards.
TGATTTCACATATATAATTGACATCACATTTCTTGCCTTCTCAATCAGTGGTGGAGAGGTAGAAGGGAAGGAGAGAGAATTTGGCATCCAAATTTGGAAAAACAGATGGAATGTTAAAAAGAAATAAGCAATAATTTCTTTAAAAAAATCAGGGAGGAGTTCAGTCATTTGAAGCAAAGGACTTAATGTATAAGGGGAAGGTAGCTTTGGAAATTATTATATTATATGAATCACTCAGCCCAGAATTATATGGGAATCTTGTAAACCAAACCATATTTGCTCATGAATGCCCTCTATAATATCTCAATGAGTTGCCATTTAGCCTTTGCGGAAAGATTCCCAATGGAAAGTCATGTCAACAAGTATCAATTGTCTACTATTTTTTGTTAGTCACTATGCTAACTGCCAAAGGCAATTTTGTCCAGAACTAAATATATGGAAATTTTTCTTTACTTATATAAATCTGTGATCTCATTGATTTTGGAGTTTCCTTCAATAATAATGACCAGAGGTGCTAGAGACCCTCCTTGCTTCCTCCTGACATTGTGAGGCTATCAGAAGAACACTCTGGTTATACATCTACCATCCCTCTCTTTTACCACGTGACCATCCCATCTTTTCTTTATTTTACAGAATTCTGTGATGGCATTTTTTATTTCTCTTCTTCAGAGTTCCTTCTTGGTTTTGTGTTGCAACTTGCTCACAGACACCATGCTCCTTTCCATTGAGCTGGGTGTGATGCGCAGTTTTAGTTCTTTAGGGGGAGTTGTGTTCGAGTCTTGCTTCTGGATAACAGTACTGACAAAATATTTACGTTGAAAAGATGGGTCTTTGCCGTTGTGGGAAGATTGGGGTCAGTAAAAGTACTTTAGGATTTCCTGAAAGCAACGGAGCCGGATCTCCTCTTCCTTTTCAACTCTGGGCTTGGTTGCAATTGTCCATTCATCCTAGATATTCTCTCTCTGCCCCCAGCCCCAACAAACACACACACACACACACACACACACACACTCTCTCTCACACACACACACATATACACACATACACGTGCACGTACACTCACTCACTCATACTTATAGACATAGAGGAAAGCAATAGACATTCTTCATCCATTTGGTCTTTCCTGTATGGATGGGTGATTATATACCTCTGGGTGAGGGACGGGGCAAGGGGAAGAAGAGTGAAGTGTCTCATGTCTTGACAATCAACAAAATGTCATCTTATCTTTACATCTGTTACTCTGCAACTGTTATGCACTGCTCCTAGTTTTGGGACCAAATAGATAAACTCTTCATCCCTCTTCCACATGAGAATCCTTTAGATGTTTATAGCTTTTAAGTCTTCTGTAAGTCTTCTTTTTTGATAGGCTAGCCCCTCATCCCAGTTCTCTCGTCCAATCCTTTCTGGTACGTTTCCCAGTCAGTTCTGGCAGGGTTGTCTTCTTTGAGGAATGCTTCAGCTTTGTGCATTTTTCCTGAAACATGGTACCTTGAACTCAACACAACTCAGGATGCAACCTGACCAAGGCAGAATTTAATTCCTCCTTCTAAATACTATGCTTCTCTTAATGTACTCTAGGACAGCATTAGCTATTTTTATTTAGACTATTACGTCACAATGAGCTTCCAGTCTATTAAAACTCCTGTATCTTTTTTTCTGAAGAAGCTGTGGTCTAGTCATTGTATTCTTCTATTTGTAAAGTTAATGTTTATATGTATGTGTGTGTGTGTGTGTGTGTGTGTGTGTGTGTGTGTGTGTATACATGGGCTCATGGAAACGCTGTTTTGGGCCACTTAGGCTTATTTAATTAACCTGATAACTATCAAAGCTCCATTTTTCTCTGGGAATTCTTTCTTAACCCCTCTAAATTATAGTACTTTTGTTAATTATTTCTATTAATCCTGTACATAATGTGCATGGTATATATTTGTTTGCACAGCATATTAGGCTATAAGCTGCTTGAGGGAAGAAACAGTCTTCTGCCTCCTTTTGTATCCCCAGCACACAGTGCCTGGCACACAGGCATTTAATAAAAATTGACTGATTGATTGATTGATTGTGACAGAGACAGCCAGAAACACACTGATTGATCAGCTGTAACCCAAGGGAGAAAGGCATTTACTGTACCTGACTACAGTGTGTGTGCAGACAATGAACTCTGGCTTGGAATTCCACTGATGGTAGGTGATGTAATAATGAGTCTGGAGCCATATCCACTGCTGTCCTTTGGTCAGAAACCGATAACAACAAGACTTTCCTTTGCCGAACTGCATCACTGTTAGTAGAAAATGTACACTGCATATAACAAATTTTAAAAAATGTGAAAATGATCACTTTTAAATTTTATTATAAAAATATAATTAATGATTTTTAAAATGATAATATCAAATATGGCTTATGCCTCTAATCTCCTTCCCTTAAGTTTTTAGGTGGAGAGCAGTATAATCACAAACTTAAGAAGTAGAAATAATATAATTGGAATTTTTCTACAGCTTAAAAAACTTAAGAAGCTCCCCAACTACAGGCAGATACAGCAACATTTTAAAAACAGCCCCAGATTTTCTGGAACATAATCTCACAATCTCTATAAAGTTATCTTTGAAGACATTGGGGGACTGGTAAAGGATTCTATGCAGCTCTGGAAGAACTGGACCCAAAAATAGAACTGACAGCTATCAACCTTTGGACTAATTTTGTGGCTGTCAGTCAGCAGTTTATACTTAGTCAAAGCAGCTCTAAAATAAAGGTTGAAGTTGAATTCTTCTCCCCTCCTCCCAGCCCTGCATTACAGCTTTGATCTGTCCATCCTGTCATCCCATTTGCTAATGAGAATTCTCAGGGGTATCTATGGATAAACTCTGAATGGAAAAGCTGACAATTTACTGGATTGGGAAGGGAAGAATGTTTAATCCTGGGGCCAGGTAACAAATATTTGACACTTCTTACATGAGGAGATAAGGATAAATCACGACTAGAAATTTAAAACCACTTAAATCCTAGGCAATCTTTTGAAAAATGTGATATTTGTTTAGACGAGAAGCATAAAATACTGAAAAGTAGGTCAAAGAGGGCAAGAATGCCTAATCTATGCTTCTATGGAGGCTCCCCCATCCCACCAAAAATAACAATGGAAACTCAGTTCAACAAACAAACAAAACCACCCCTACAATCCCTTAGAAATCAAAAAGAAGTCTTCAAGGAGTAGGGGATTATGAGGTCAGCAAAGTTAAAGGCACCTAAATGGTTTATAGCTTTAAGATGAGCATAATCCTCTAATAGCTAATCTAGATGGATACCTAAGGGGATTCCCTCAACAAGCATGAGATTTGAGAGGTTATAGTAGTTTTGATAAATAAGTAGTGCACATAGACAAACAAGTTGATTATTATATTCCTTTATTTAGCATTAGTCTTTAGACTGTTACTTTTTCGAAGCCCATAAACAATGGGTAAAATAGCCAGTGCATTGAAAAAACATTTATTAACTTAACAGAAAAGAGCCATGAAATTGACATTCAAAAGTAGTGAATGACGTGAATCAGTCTGGCTCTAAAACATACACTATGTGATCCTCTTCTCCCCCACCTCTCCCACTGTCCACCCCTGCAAATGTTACCTTCTTGATTAATCACATTTGTGTTCTCTAGGCACAGTCAAGATGGGACTTGGAGTATGGTAGGTGGCAGGAAGAAACCACTTCAGAGTTGGAAATTCAACATGAATTATTCCTATATAGAGTTGAGAATTGCTTTGATGCTACAGTCAACTGACTTCTCCAAATATAACTATCTTTCTAAGGACTACTCTAAAGAAAGCACAATCCCTCAATACTCTAAATTAAACCAGTAGGTGAACTGACTTGAAAAGACATAGAATTCTAAATTTTCTGCTGGAGGAGCACATGCAGCCCACACCTGCCAAAGAAAATTGTCCCAAGTTTAAATAGACATACTTACAGTGTTCATGGCATCGGGCTAGGAGTTCTAGATCATCTATGTGATAATAATCATAGCCAGAAGTACCCAGCACTTCAAAAGGCAAATATCCTATGATTGGTGGAGCTCTGAAGAAAGGTGATAAGAAAACAAACACATATAGTCTACTTCAGGAACTGATTTCGACTGGGCCCTTTATTTAACTCAAGGTATTCAGGATATTTGATGTTCAAGGCAGGCTAGAGCATTATAGTTCTTTAAGGGCAAAAAGAAATGAAAATTTCTGCAGCTTTACAAAAGTCTGAAACAAAGTGAGGCCACATTTCCCAAAGATCCATGGGAATAAATGAGTAAAACTTTCCTTGGGTATATTCTGGACAAAATAATAAAAGTATAATCTCTAGATAAAATTTTAAAAAGTTAGAGAGTGGATCAGTCAGCAACCAAGATCTCAGAACAAACAAGAAAAAACAACAAATTAATCCAACCACAAAACAAAATGAAGAGAGGAAAAAAGTCTAGTATTTTGTACCAAATTACTTAAATTAATTAATGAAATATAAATTAATGATAAAAATCAAGACGGGACTTAAAAAGCATCTGGAAGAAATGCGATCAGATGTCAACTGCTGCCCCTTAACTTTTACAGAGACCCAAAAAGGAAGGACCACTAGATTTAAAAATCCCTCACCTCTGCAAAGATGCTTCACTAGGCAAACACTTCATTTCCCTCTGGGTCTGCCTGACCCTGAATACAACAAAGGCATCCAAGTGCCAGGGAATGAAGTCAAAGTGAAACTTAGCATCATACTTGGGTGGGAATGTTTGTTCCTACAGCCAGGATTTCATTCTCCTTCAAACGATCCTACCCTACTTTCCTCTCCCAGGGAGAGAATAGTTCATACAAACAGTATTGAAAAGGGATCCAATCAAAATATATTTTGATTTTTCACAAACCTGTGATCCAGAAATAAAAATTTCCATTCCAGGCTATGTCTTGAAGTGAATTCCTCTAAAGGTTCTTCAACTATGCACATTTCCTGTAGCAGGAGGAGAAATGTTCATTACTGAAGTATGCCAGATGCTCAATCCTGCTTTGTCAGCTTCTGCTTCAGAAGGATACAGAGCAGGTGATAGAAATAAAGAAATTAGAAACTTCTTATGGCTCCAAGTTGGGCTGCAACAAAATATATCATCTGCACCTAATTTCAGGATGCCTTGACACTAAACTTATTTCACAGAATGAGGAAAAATATTCAGGAGTCCATTGTCATGTACCCTTTAGTCTGCCCTCCCCCCATGTTAATTTCAGGCAACATTAACATTCATAAGACAAAATAACTCTGTAAGAACCAAAGATTTCCATTTTTCCAACCTGATATATACTTGATTCTCATTCCTGCTCTTAAAGATATTAATATTAAATTTTGACTTGGGATCAGAAATACCTGAGTTCAAATCCAGCCTCAGACACTTATTAGCTTGTGTGACCTTGGGCAAGTAATTTAAACCCCTGCCAACCTCAGTTTTCTCTTCTGTAAAATGAAGATAGTATGACAGCATCTACCTCCTGGAGTGGTTGGGAGGAAAATGTGAGATAATACTTGCACAGTGCTTGGCAAACCATAAAATACTAGGTCAATGCTATTAATATAGGTGTGGTTGGGGGTAAGGCCCACAAGACCAATGAAAACACATTTTTATACTTTGGCCTTTAGTCAACTGCTGTCTTAAAATATTATTTGGCTATGAACGGGAACTGGGTGACAGTAAAGGTGAATATTTGACAAAATCCTAAGTGATAAGTGAAAGGGAAACTTGGAAACAAAAATTTGACATAGATGGATTACGGACTTAGCTTTTTCCTAAGTATTCTCCCCCTATCTATCATTCCTTCTTCTCTCCTCCCTGCCATCCCACTCCCCAAAACTAAAATATTTTCCCTAGGAGAATGGATGTCAAATGGAAGAAGCAAGATAAGATATATTTTTTTTAAAAATGGGAAATCATTAGGTTAGTCAGTCAGTAAACAAGCATACGCTGAGTACCTAATATATTCCAGGCATTGTGCTAAGTATTAGGGGATACAAAGAAAGGCAAATAAAAGCAGTTGTCAGGAGATAGGCCATATGCTACCTTTTGATCTGGCTGTGGAGTTCTACAGTGACTTTGTAACCCAGATATCTCTCTAAATTATCTATCCTTTGTTTGGATTATCTAGAGTTTGACTGATGTGGGGAACAACGGGACAGGATACAGCCCTGATGTGGGAAGTTCAAGAACATACAATGTTTCTGAGCATCTCCCATGACTAATGTCTCATACAAGGTACTTGCCTTTAGAAACTGAGGTGTGGCCAGACGAACAGTTGCGATGAAGCATATCTGCTTTCCTAGTGGTGAGCGATAAGCCCTTGTCACTGTATTGTCAAAGCCGTTACAAGAGGGGCTAGGCACTGGAGAGAGAAAAAAAAAAGCAAGCTAAAAGTTTAGCACACCTGCCTTGCCTGAATGGTCACATTGGTCACATAAAACGTCAAAACGGTGGAAGCATGCATATGGAGTTAAAACTCCCACCATCATGTCTTAGGGGGAGGCATCTCAGCTTTTTTTTTTTTTTTTAATATGAGAAATGATAGTAATCTCATGACCAAAGTTCAACTGGCATTTATTTACAAATTAAGCACCTACTATATCATTATGCTCATCCTTCGTTGCCAAAGAAGACCATGCCCTCGGAGAAATGATGACGTGACTTGCACTTGACTTTGTTTTGAGTGAGGGAGGGCTGTGCAGGTCACTAGCCTCACTTCTCCTCCAGAGTCATCTGAATCCAGTGACCAGATATTCATCAGGATGACTGGAGATGACTCAGGATACACTGGTCTAAAGGGGCCAAGGTCTATTCAGGAACTCACTTAGGTGAGGCAATGCCTTATTATTTTTTTCTATGCCTCATTAAAGGGACAATCCCCTGGCTACTTCTTAAAGAGGCCTATTCACTAAGCATTACTACATGTCAGAGATACAAACAGAAAAGTAATGTACGTGCTGCCCTCAAAAACCTTCTGTTCTTATATAATAGCATGGCTATACTCTGCTGTCTTCTTTATAAGCCCACACAGAGAATAGTATATTATTTTGTTTCATGCGCTACCATGGCCAAAAATTTTTACTACCAAGTAACCAGACTAATTTTGATGAGCCTGCCTGCACTTATCTAGGTTGGTCCTTGGAAAACAGACTCAGACTATTACTGGGGCCATACTCTTTCTGCATGATATAATCTACCAAAGTTTATACTTTAGAGAAAATACCCTCAGGGTCACTTCTATATTAAAAGAAACCATTAGAATTGGGCTTAATTTTTTTTTCAACTGTAGTCAATACTGTCCTACAGAATATATTTCTGAATTTACAAATTTTAAGCATGGTTGTGATGGCAGTGTGGTATAGTGGATACAGAGCTGGCCTCAAGTCCTAACTCTGATACATGTTTTCTGTGTGACCCAGGGTAAGTCACATACTTAGCTGCTAAGTGTTCTAGATAACTTTTTAAGATTCTAAATTGCAAAGTAGGTAGTGACTTAGATTTGTAGAGAGGGGTTTCCTATTCTGGGGCAATTCCTATGTCAATGAAAACACAGATCTAGCTGCTATGTAGTCCTCTCCTAAACATATTTATTTTTGTCCTCTATTTCCATCCTTAAATTTATGATCCTATGCAATAATGACAAAGATGTACTGTGTATTATATAAGAGAGAAGCACATTTTTGAGATTGTCTCAGAGCCCCTCTTTGTATTTTAAGCTTTCCAGGAATTTTTATTTTATGCATTTGTTGTTGCTGTTAGTTCATGTTTTCTAAATGGCTTTGTAATATGGGCTTCTGTTCACTAACATGAGTAAAGCCAATTTATTACAGATGCTTTCAGGATTCATTCAAACCGGCACCAATAAATGTTTCAAAACAAGAATAACAAAATGTGTGAGAGATAAAAAATAAGTGGCCTGTAGAGAATTCACATCTGTCATTAATCAGTTTAGATCGTTGTAGATCCTTTTATAGACTGAGCCAAAAAGCCTATGGGTGGGGGTGGGGGCACACTAGGAAACATACTGCAGATGTGAACATCTGCATTTTTTGTATAATATTTAAAAAAAATTCCCAGATGTGAAATATTCTCCTCCTAGAGACAGGATTAGCTAAACAATGGCATAGTAACTGAAACCTTGTATCTCGTCCCTTCACTTTTTGGGGGTACAAAGACTGAGTGTTAACCCAAAGATTTTAAGTAAAAGCTTTCTAAACCACCTGTCCACCAATTGGTATGCTGAGTTTACCTGCTCAGTCAGCAAGGGTTTTCTTCTATAATATGATGTGGGTGAGGAAAGGAGGAAAGAAAAAGGAAACAGGAAACACCTGCCCCTGCTAGTCATTTCCTCTTATTACAAATGCCACTTCATATGAGGATGTGAATTTGGGCAGTGGAAATAAAGCAGATGTAGGCATGGTTTTATTCTGGCCGTGCTATCCTTCTCCCAGCTCCATTCTTAGTAGTTCCTTCATCCAATGGGGATTTTAAAGTTCTAGGGTTTTTCAGGTGAAATTCCAAGCTCAGTTATGGAAGTTTAATGATCTATGCATAGCTATCGATCTGATAAAGTTACTTTATTAATGGGAATGACAAAACACAATTCCTTCAAATAAGATTCTGCCCATACAATTTAAACTTGATCAGGGATGATAGTAAATCAGCAGTGAAACTTAACGAATTACTTCAAACATTTTGCAAATTGCCTTTGAAATGTTTTTACTCACAGTAGGAGTCTCCTTATATATCCTACAGATAAACACAGGAATAATCTGCACACCAAGATTTAATCATATTTATCACTTAAAAAAACTTTTCTAGCATCCTTCATCCTAAATCACCTTAGGAGTATTAATTAGAGATTTAATTAATTGTCTAACTTGACATAAAGGGGAAAAAAATCTAGTTTTCTTTGATTTTGGGGAGAAAAAGATATCTAGCTTTCCCAAGCCTTTGATGGAATTAGCCAACAAGTGAAAAGGAGCTTGGTGTGATCAGACTTTTGACTACTTTCAAAGCCAGGTGAAGAATTCAGACAATTGTCTGGATAATTCACCAGCTGCCTTTGATTATTAGATGGCTGGTTAACATAAATTTATTTTTTCCTCCTCTAAATAAGATACAGAATTACTCTAATTCCTGCTTACTTCAAATGTGGGTCTTTTTCTGTCTGTCCATGACAATTGCTTAGACCAAAAAAAACCCCCTCCACTCCATGGTTAATCTTGTAATAATCCTTCATGGCCTTCAGAAGACAAAGTTTGTGACCAGGTCTATATTGGGGGCTTTCTAATTTTCATTTTTATTACCAGAGGTTGTGAGTTTCTGGTACAGCCTTTGAACACAGAAGCTTTGATACCAGTACTATAGATGAAGGCAGGTACTCTGTTCCAACCTGAGGATCAAACCTTTGGAAGAATCTATAAAGCTCAATTTTTCCTGTTACACCTTCTATCACTGTTCCTTTCCCTGAATACGATCCGTTTTCTTTGGACCAGGAGGACACTTTCATTAAAGAAAGAAGCTTAACTAGCTCCATCACCAGCTGACTGAAGTAACCCAAAAGGTCAAGAAGGATCTTCTAAGAACAGAAAAGACCAGATTTATCATTTACATAAGTCAAATAAAGGAGAACCCCCAAATCAGCAATGATAGGAGGTTGGAGAGGTTAGGGGTAGAGGTCAGACAGGAGAGCTTTTAGGTAGTCTGGGGATTTGTTGTTAAAGGAATACAAGGTGGAACCTGAGGGTAAAAATGGGAATGGGATATTTTAAAACTGCTGCTTAACAGCTTGTGAAGAGAAATGGGGATTTTCTGGCTTCCTTCCATTTTTATTGTATCTTACATTAAGACTAAACAATTATGTATTCGGATCAGAGATGGCCTGTATGTGATGAATTGGATACAACAGCTGTAGGGTAACAGCTAATAGCCTATAAGGATAGAGACAAATAATTTTATCAGCACTTTCCTGAATGAACAAACACACACACATACATACACACACACACACACACACACACACACACACAAAAAGCAGGTGTACTTCTGTGAAAGACTTAGTTTAGATAAAATGACAAGAAACAATACATACTTTTTTTGTTGTTAAAGGAAGAATAAAAGTCCCAAATTCCCATTTGTGACAAATGTTCAAACAGTTCAGGCCACTGTTATGAAATTTTCACGGAAAAGTAATCTTCTGTGCATTCATGAGGAATCATCTCCCACTAATTAAGCACAATTTTCTGTCTTGTCTTTTCCCTCTTCACAATATGCTTACTTGAATGCATTACGAATAGCTAGGTTATTGGGCTTTTTAGAGGACATCAGCAAAATAACGTAGCCCATTTCTGGCCGACGGGGGCTGTCTGACATGCCAAGGTAATTTTTGTTCTCTCCTTTCCCACACTTGCTTAGCACAGAGACAGACAAGGGGATGATGGGTGAGAGGCCGAAAATTGTATAAGGGACTTAGATGGAGTCTGTTTGGGTTAATTATTTCTCATAAGGAATTTTAGGAACATTTAAAAAACCTACCACTCCCTACATTTTCTGAGTTTTTGCTATCACATGGCCAAATAGGTCAGTTTAGCTGGACTACAGATTGTGAGGGAGATTAATCTGGAATTCAGGATGGCAAGAATGGAGGCAGTTTATGAAGGGTTTTAAATGCCAAACAGAGAAGTATGTATTTTATCCTAGAAACAACAGGGATGCCACATATAGAATGGGTCCATTATCTAGGAAAAGAAAGCAGGAAGATACTTGGATGAGCAGTATAAATGTCCTTCTAATTTTAATTTGCTCAGTTTTCATAGCATCTTTTTATGTAGAGAGCTTAGGATATTTTAGGATTGTGTACAGCAAGATAGTAACTTTTGATCACAGTCTATTCTGGATGACGATATTAACTCTTCAAATAACAAATCTTGCAGACTATGCAGTTTAGAGAGAGAGGAAAAGAAACTTCTCCATAAAGTTAGAGGGCGCTCTTTGCTTCTCATTTCTAGGAACATTAATAAATGGGGTTGGAAACACCGATGAAGATAGTTCTACCGGCTGCCAGATTTAAATCTTCAACCGCAGAGTGGTCAGGCACAATGGCCAACTTGTTCTTTTACCTAAGACATCTCAATAAAATACAACTCAGTTAAGAAAAAAAGAGAGATTATCCAAAATCATAAAATGAAGCAACCTCAGGCAGGTTATTTATTTCTATTAATAAATCCCATGAAACATATGAAACCCGAGTGCTGTATAAGTTGAAAAGCCTAAATTTTGCCAGATGTGAATTTCAACTTTGGGTGTGTGGTTAGAAACTGGTAGGTAAAATGAGGGCAGGGAAACTTTTATACTGTGGTGTGTGGTTTCTGGAAAGCCTGGAGGGGAATGTTTACTGAGGGTGACCTATTTGGAACCATACCAGACACTTTTGAAATACTGCTTTTTGGATCTCAGACAGACAAATATTTGATTCCAATTCTGAGGGAGGAGAATTAGAGACATAATGAAGGAGTGCCTTCTTTTTGGCATAATGTTATCATCTGACAATTTTTGTCAACTTATTAGGGCATGTTAAATCAAAATTTATCAACCCTTTAAAAAGAATCCAATCATTTCCATCCAAATAAAGTGGAACAAGATTGGCTGGAGGGGCAAGATGGGAAAAAGGACTGTGGTATGGAATGAAAAACTTCACCAATTATGATTCAGAAGACATTTCAGGGAGTGAGAAAGGATAAGTTTCTTCAACAGATGTAGTATTTTCTCCACTGGGCAATGCAACTAGGTAGCTCAGGCCAAGATAATTTTATTTCAAACCTATTTCAGGAAGACAGAACAAAAAGCACTTGTCCAGGCAAGTGGTTAATGTTCACCTCTATAACACAGATGTCACGAAGAATAAAGACAATTTTTATAAATGAAGATGAAGGGAGATGTGGATACAAATCCAGCTTGTATTTTTCTAGGAAGCTTTACACTGACTGGCTTAGCTTGAAATTTTATAAAAATGGAAAATCTATAATTAAAGATGAATTTCTCTTTTTGTTTCCAGATAAACAAAAAAATACACTTCTGATATTTATCAAAAATCCCGGTTAAAAAATAATAGAGGTTTTCCCCTAACCTTTCTCTTAGAACATCTGTGGCAGATGATGAAGTGCTTTTCCCAAGGAGTGACCAACATGTACAAATACTGGGGTAAGAGAAAGCTCTATTTTGCTAAAGTGTTTGAGCAATGGCTGCTGTGTTGATATAGCTAGAAGTCAAACAGAACTGGGTGGGTGGGAGGAAGAGTTGCACAATTACCTGCTGAATTTGGAACTGTCCAAATGGATAAATCAGTCTGGGTAACTCAAGCAAAGGTACTTCCCCTTCCTGACTCTTGGCCGAAATTCATGTTAAGTGTGCATTTCTAGGTACCTAGCATCCTGCTGGGTATTCTGAATAGTAATCAGAAAAACTTCTGAATTGTCAGGGAAGCCCTTGAAAGTAGATAGAGAATTGTTTGCATGGTTATTTCTGAGTCATGTAAAGGTCTTCCTTAGTCCAAATTTCTCTCACTGATGCTGACAAAGTGTTTGTTGGAAGTTATTTTAAGATCTTTTTTAAACTTAAAATGTTATCTGGGAGAAGTAACATAGTAAGTCACAATCACTCATTAATATTTTAGCTCACATTGATTTAAAATATTTTCCCCTCTTCTATTCCCCCCCTCCCCGGCCATTACCTGAAAGGGTCCTAAAGGGATTGTAATAGATTTAGATCTGTAAGCACTTTCAGAGGTCATCTAGTCTAATCTCCTCATTTTACAAATAAGGAAACTGAGGTCTAGTGAAGCCATGTGATTTGCCCAAGGTTGCACTGGTAATAAGTAGCAGAGGCAAAACTAGAACCGAAATGCTTCATCTCTAAATCCAGAGGTCTTTCCATTGGACCACATTATTCTAAGAGGTGATCTATAACAGGGAGATGGAGATGAAAAGAGTTTGGGGTATTTCCAGGGAAGCAAGGTCTAGATAGGGCACTAAAGTAAGGAAATAGCACAAAAGGTACTAGGTGCCTAAAACGAGGACACTACGGTGGAAGGGGCAGACCTAAAAGAAAAAAAGGGTACAGGAATACTCTCTATCAGAGGTTCTTGACCTTTCCTGAATGTGCATGAACACATCTGTCAAACTGGTGATGTTTATAGAAGACTTCTCAGGCTGATGTATTTAAATGCATAAAATAAAATATTTTGGATTAGCAAGGAAACCAAATGTATTGAAATATAATTATCAAAATTTTATAAAAGTTCATGGACCCCAGGATGAGAATTCTTGGTCTAGGTACTGTTCTTTCTCTGTTCCATAGTTCAGGATCACCCCGGGATGGTATTCAATAATCTCAGTCACTGGAGAATGTAGAATATGTTTTTCCTAGTCCAAAGAAAAGCATCTTGTTTTTGGTTTGTAAAATGGGCTCTAAAAAACTTAATTCTTTCATCTTTAAACTTCCCACTTCCAATGTTCACAACAGTAGCACTCTTCCCACACCCCTTCTAAAGAAAATCACACGTTATTCAACACATTTTTTTCAGGCAAACACAGTATCAACTTGACAAAAGAGTAAATGAAACCCAGCCAATGAAATAAGTTTCAGGTATCCAAAATTAAGCCTATGTATTTCCCTGAAAATGTCTAAAACATGATAAATGGCAGCAAACTCCACAGGGAAATTCAGCATCATCTTAATGAGATTTTGGAAATGTAATTTCACAAAGGATTCAATCTTTATAGCTTATCAGCCAATTATACAGTAGGTAGGTTTTCTTTAATTACACAGGTACGCATATAAATACATACGTACATACACATACATGCCAGGGTTCATTCAGATTTTCCTATCAATTCATGCTTGCATCTAGGATATACTATGCTGTTTCAAGGGCTATAATGTGATTATGATAAGAGGTAGTGTAGTATATTGGAGAAAAAATCAGCCTAAGAGGCAAGAAAACTTGGGCTCAATTGCTGCCTCAGACAATGCTGGCCATGTGATTCTCCCCCTCCTCAGCCCAACTCCTTTAACCTTTCAGTGCCCCCAGGCAACCCTTTAAGCCATTATTGTACGGCCATGGAAGATTGGCACTGGTGAAGAGAGTTTCCTCACTGAGAGTTGCCTATTTGGATGAAATCATAAGTCTGGACACCCCCACATGACCCCAAAAGTTGCTGTTATTCAAGTACCTTAAGAAAAAGCTTTAAAAACTGTTTACATTAGACCAGATAGAAGGTAAATCTGAAAGGGTCACTAAAAATGTGTGTATGTGTTAGAATGTAAATCAGTACCCTGTGATGATCTCAGGATTTCCTTTGCTGTCACCTGGGACTCCCCAAGAGGCATGGGAAATCAGAAACTCTACAGAGGGGTTTTTACAGATAGAGGGCTCACATAATAACTATTCAGTTCCTGTCTTTATTCAACAAAATATTCACTGGATGCACAGGGACCAAGACTCGCAGCCACTTCCAACTAAAGGTGGTCTGACTCTAATTTCTCTCTAGTATGTTTAATTTAAGGAGTAGCAAAGGAAGCTGATTTCTTATCACTCCAACAAATACTAGGAGGAAGGAGAGGCAGGGTGGAGTTTCCCTTCAAGTACTCTGAACTCTGGAAGGGCAGTCCACATTGTCTCCACTAACAGCTTCATTTCATTGATCTGAGAATTGGAGCAGGGACTGAGTATAGCATGGGGTCTACCTATTTGAGCTTAGTTAACTTTATCCTTTGTTCCTATTTTCATCTCTGTTACTAACCTATTGCTTTGTACATCTGGAGACTGATTTGGTCCAAACCCTACTCAATCCAAACCTACCACTAAGGTGGACCTAAATAAGCATGCTAGCCTAGTGTAGAAATCCTTTCCCTTGTTTCTAGAAAACATTGGTTAGTCTTGCAAGTGTGAATATGTCACTGTTCTGATAAAGTACCTTTGGTGGTTTCCTAATACCTCTAGGATATAACAGAAACTTTTTAGCTTGGAATTCAAAGTTCTTCACAATTTGGTTCCAGTTGACCTTTCCAGATTATTTAACTTGCATTCCTTTCACACATTTCATGTTTCAATTGAATACGCTATTTCTTTAAATTTCAAATTCTATCTCATGTCGAAGAAAACTCCAACAAGAGATCAGTAAGAGTTGGACACAACAGAAATGACTTAATAACAATAAAACTCTTATGTCCATGCCTTTGAATGAATGAAATACATTCCCTCCTCATCTCTACCTCTCAGAATTCCTTAATTCCCTTCAATGCTCGGCTGATGCACTTTTTCTTTCTGATTTCCCCTAGCTGATGGCACTGTCTCTCTGCTCAAATAAGCATGCATAAAGTTAAGTACATTAAGTTAAGTGTATTGTTATTACAGAATAAATGGTACTGGAAAAAAGCTCACTTTAAATTAATCTACATAAAGTTGGACCAACATTTTGTGGGAAACAGTGGGGAAAAGGTTAAATTGGAACTTTAACTTGAAAAAGAAATTAAAACTATTTATTTATTTTATATTTAATAAAATTTACTTCTTAAATTAAACTATGTGGTACTAATTCTTAGGCTGGTTTTACTTGCATTTTTTTTCAACAAAATTGAATGATAGGATATAGCATCCTTCACTTCAAATTTACTTTTCACAGCACCAGTCAAAGACGATCAATGTTGCAAAAATATCCAGGTTTTCATATATTTTTTCAAGGTCCTCTCTAAATTCTTTGAAATTCAAATAGTCCTCTTAGGGGCTTGGACCAACAATTAGTGAGAGATAGACCAACAAAGATGTTAACCTAATGAGGAGGAAGAGATGCTACTGTTAAGGAAGAGTGTGTTTCAGTGGGGACTATTTCTCCCAGGGGTCTATTTGTGGGTGAACATTTTCTTGCTGTCACACACAACTGATGGAGGGGCAGTCATGCATTTAATAGATTTTGCTTTGGAGTCAGGAAATACAAGAGTTAAGGTCCTGTCTCTAACATATATGGCTAGCTTAAATCACTGGAAAAACAAAGAAGAACATCCCTTAACTTAATGGGTAAAAATCCAGGATTGAGTTCAAATCCTGCCTCTTACATATACTGGCTGGGTAACCTTGGGTAAATCGCTTCACCTCTAAACGTCCCGGGCAACTTTCTAAGATGACAAGGTGACAAATAGCTGCTGAGCTGCTTTGGTACAGGGGATTTCCTCATTGGAGGCTCCCTATGCCAGTGAATCACATGTCTGAAATAAAACAAATCACAACTCGGTTTAATGGTGGAGACTCAAGACTCAAGTAACAACGCTGTGATCACAACAGGACCTTCTATCTATACATATTGTACAGCAGAATGAATATAAGCTCCCTGAAGGTGGGACTGCTTTTCATTTGGCTGTGTATGCTCAACTCCTAGCTCAGTGTTTTGCATATAGCAAGTGCTTAGTAAGTGCTTGCTAGATTGTATGGGCTGACTAGTCAATTTTGGCTCATGGTTCTATGTAAAGACAAGTTGAGTCTTAACTGTCCGCAGACTTGTTTTGGTTGATAGATTGCTGCTTCTGGTTTCATAACACCTGAAGCCAAAGGGTAGGAGGGCTCTATTCTGGACAGGTACTGCCTCTGACGTCAGTTGGGGGCAAAGGCAACCAGGAAAAGTCGGGAAGAGAGCTCTCTTAGCAATATTCCTATTACTATATTTAAACTACACTTGCATAGTTCAAACATATGTACCAGGCCCTGAATAGAGCATTTGAAAATAGTTGCAGCAGATTCATATTTTATATATATATATAGATATATATATCTATATATATAGATATATATGTATACACACACACACATATATAGATTTCTATTAGGGCCTTTTAAGCACATAAATATATGCAAATAATATGGAAAACAGAAGACACCGCTATTGACTGATGAAATTGGACAGTCTGATCTCTTTAGGATCCAATGGCATTAGTGTGGCTTTGGTTCAGCAGGATCATAGTGGGTTAGTTAACTTTTATTGGCTATGACAATAAGTTCAGAGTTCACCAAGGCAGAAGCACCAAAAATCATGACCGAAGTCGTTATCTGTGTGCCAAATCATTTCCATTTTGTGTCCATCCCTCTCTGTTTTCCTCTTCTCATCTCATCTCCTCCCCTCCTCCCTATTTTTTCCTGCTAAAAATCCCTATTTTTTTTCCTTTCCCTTTTGGTGTTTTAGGAAAAAAGTGGCAAGTTTCTAGTTTGGTGGTAAGATTTATCGAACAGTAAATACCCTGATAGAATGTAAGCTACCTGAGGAGATATAGACTGTCTTTCATTTTTATCAGTTTCCTGAGAATTGAGCACAATATCCACATATAAAAAGCAATGCTTGTTGACTGATCAATAAATGAAGCTCCTCTACTTCCCAAATAGTTCTGAAAACAAAACTCTTTAAATAAGGAATTGTAATGTTGATGAGAAAGAAGACTGGCATGGTGGAAAGAATATTGTTTCTGAAGTCAGAGAACCTGGGTTCAAATCCTAAAACTGATGCTTGTTACATGTGTAACTTTGGGCAAGTCACTTAAACTCTGTGGTCTCAGTTTCTTAATCTGCCAAATGAAGGGGCTCGACTAGTAGCCTCTGAGGACCCACTCAGCTCTAGATCCATGATCCAATGGCATTTTAGATCACTCAAAAGAACCCCAGGTTCAAATTTTACTTGGGTCAAAAGTGAAAATAAATTTGGGGGTTTATATGTCTGTTTTGAAGACTAGCATTCTCCAGATACACTGAAGTATATAAGTGAAGCAGCACTTAACTAGGTAATTCAGGCAAATAGCCTGCTTTTCAAAAATTGAAGTTTCTTGTTCTAGATTATTAAAGGTTATTTTAAGAGATTTGTTATTCTTAATCATTCCACTGGATGAAAAACTGAAAAATTCTATCAAAAATTCAGGTGCTTTGTCTGTATGATGCCATGGGGAGGAGGGGAGGGGATGAGAAGAGGAAAGCAGAGAGGGATAGACACAAAACAGAAATGACTTGGCACACAGATAATAGCTTTAGTCATGATGTTTGCTGTATCTGCCTCGCTGAACTCTGAACTTATTGTCATAGTCAATAAAAATTAACTAAAGTAACCCACTATGATTCTGCTGGACCAAAGCCATGCTAATGCCATTGGATCTTAAAGTTCAGACTGTCCACACTATGAATGTGTTAAGAGATTGCTAAAACAGCATATGTCCCTCTACCTATTTAGAAAGAAATTTAAGTCAATTCAGTCTATATTATTAAGCCGTAAGGATTGAGACATTTCACCACAAGGGGAGAAAAGGGAGAATCCAAGTTTCTGGATGTTTGAGTGGAAAAAAAAAAAGGACTATTTAAGCCCACGTGTGTATGTAGACTAAAAGCCTGTTCTTTATTAACCATGAGTTGTTTCTATTAAAGTGCATGATTATTTTATCAACCAGAAATAAATAAATGAATAACCTGAATGTCAGTGGGACCTTGGAACTGGCACAAATCAACGTGGGGGCATATTCCCGTCAAAGCTGCTGGTACTTTTTATGTATAGAAGAATGTATTTCAAGGGCTCTAAAATTCAAGCCAAAATCTGAAAAATACATTCTCCCTCCTCTGTATCCTGCTATTCCTTTGCCCCAATGTGCACGTTTGCATGATAAAAGGCACCAAAACATGGATATGACAATTAAAGCTTACCATTGTTGTAGGACCGAAAATTTCCTACAAATTTTATGTATTCATATGTTGGAAATTCCTTTGGGTTCAAACTGCCTCTGAGAAGATGACAATAAAATTCTAAATCGTTGTCAGCTGGATCATTAAAAAGAAAAGGAAGGGAGAGAGGAGATATGAGCATTACACAGAAACTAGACTAAACAAGTGGTGTCTTTGTGAAAACTCCTACGTGAATTTAGTCTGCTCAGACACTGCCAGGATATTTCTCTCATTATGACTGACTGGTAGGCCCTGTTTATAACCTTTGCTGTATAGGTTTCTCCTTCTAAACTTCATAGACATCTCATATCCCACATTTGGACACAATTAGTCTTGATTTGCTCACAAATTTCTGCGGTTGATTATGTCAGCATAGATTAGTTGTGGTTGCTTTTGAATGGTATATTAAAAGTAAACTCACATAAGCCTCTCTTTCTCTTTTATTTTTTCCTGCTTTGAAGTACAGAGGGATGACAGAATAAATTGTCATGGAAAATGGGTTAAAACTTGAAAACATGGGCAAAGAATCTTTGCTACCCTTGTAAATGTAATTTTATATGCTTCACTAAATGGCAGACATTTCATTAAGGACTTAAGGTCTTGCCCTCTGTGTCTATGGGGACAAAAATCTTTCTAAATGGGAAGACTGACCTGAAAAAAAAATCAGGATATCATCTTTTATCTACATGCTGCCAGACATCTGGATTTTAAACAAACAAACAAAAAAAAATTGCTTAAAAAATCCGGATGCATTTCAATATTCAGATGTTTGGCATCATGTAGACAAAGCATCTGGATTTTTGATAGAATTTTTCAATTTTTCATCCAGATGTTCTACATTGTATAGACACAGCAATTGTTTGGCCTTGCAAGATGAATAGAGAGTTAAGGATTCTAGAATTAATTATCACCAGCAGAATCTCTGCTTCACACAACAGATTCTTTTGTTAAACATGAAAAGTGAGTTGTGATTTTTTAAGCCAAATTCTCTCCTATTTCAAATATAAAAAAAGAATATTTATTTACTTAGTTATTCCTTCTTTTCTTTCTTGGTCTCTCTTAGAAGAGCGGGGAGCTACTCAGGGGCCTCATCCTAATACTGATTAGCAGAGAAGTTCTAAACCGCCCTGTTTTTTCCAATCTGGGCCAGTTCGCCTCTCGCTAGGCAGCCCTCCAAATACCCAGGGGCTCACATTTGTGCCAGACTGTGTGTGGACATCTATTAGCTTTAGCCCAACATAACCTCATCAGGCTTAACACCACCTTCAGGCTCCCAAGTAGCAGGGACTCCAGCTCTGTACCGTGAGACCCTGCCAAAAAGCACATTTCTCACTTTTTTTTGTCTTCAGAATTCATCAAATGGCAGCTTTTGCTTTAAACTTGAGCTATATCTCTAAGGGCCACAAAAAATTTGTTATGCAGCATCATGATTTTTGCAATCAGTTTCTCTTTCTGAAACTATTCTTGAGATATCACTTTTTCAAAAATAAAAATCCTATTCCAATAGTAAAACCAAACTTACATTTTAAGTATTCTGGAGAGGAAGAGTCGGTCACAAGCATATGAGAAGAGAGTATCTTATAAACTTCTGAATGTTCCTGTTCTGGAAGGAAATTTAACAAATTCTGATCCATGACATCTGACTGAAAAAGAAAAGGAAATGGGAGAAAAGGTTTATGCAAAGCATAAAGACCAAGGAATGAAAAAAAAAATCAAGCATATTTCCACATAACAACTGCATGACAAATACAGAAACTGTTGTTATCTAGCTTTCATTCCCATGAAATTCTCTGTGCAATATTATATAAATCTTGAGCATACAGAATATCTAAAAGGTTTTATTTAGTAATAATATAAATGACTGTATACAGTGTTTAAAGTTTGCAAAAACTTTGCATATCTTAACACATTTGATCCTCACAATAACCCTGTGAGGCAGGCACTGTTATTATTCCAGTTTTAGAGTTAAAGAAACTGAGACACAGAGATGCTAAGTGACTTTCCCAGCATCACACAGTTTGTGTTTAAGGTAGAATTTGAACTCAGGTCTCCCTGACTCCAAGTCCTACACTCTTTCCACTGTGCCAGCTAGCTATACTTTTTCAGCTGGTATACTTATTCATGCCCCTGTAGAAAAGAAATGTTATAGTAAGTCAAGGACATTCATCAGGAAGATAGCCTTTAATTCCTGCCCAAAGGAAAATGTTAATTTCATAAATTCTGGTGGGAAGCTACTAAAGTTAAGAAGTTAAGCTACTAAACCTTGTAAGACGATAGGATTATATAGCTTGAGAGTGGAAAAAAAACCACAGGTCATCTAGTCCTTCATTTTATAGACAGGAAATCTGAGGCCCAAAGACTTGTCACAGGTAGTAAGTAGTAGAGTCAGGATTCATATCTAGGTTTTCAGATTCCAAATTGAGCATTCTTTTCACTGAACCAAAAAAGAACTGTGAGGGATCTCAAGAACTCATGGACTCTGGAAGGGATCTTGGAAATGGCTGAGTTCTTTGTCTTTAGGTCAAATGTCTAATCCTAGGGTTCTTAATCTGAGGTCTGCAGACGGATTTCAGAGGTTTATGAACTTGGATGGAGAAAAAGAAAAAAAAATCTTTGTTTTCAATAACTTTTAACTGGAATTTATTTATTTAAAGACATTATTCTGAGGAAAAGTACATAGGCTTCACCAGATTGCCAAAGGTCTGAAGGGGTCCATGGCATAAGAAAGGTTAAGAATCTCTGCTAATGAGTTCTTCTTTATATCCAGCTGAAATCTTTCTGACATGATTTTAAACTCATTTTCTTCACTATGAGGTGGTCTGGTAGGGTGGAGAGAGTGCTGGGCTTTGGTGCCAAGCCAATGGGTTCAAATCCTATTTCTCACCCTTAAAATCTGTGTGGATCTATATCTGATACTTATTAGCCATGAGATTGGGCTGCAGTGGTTTCATCTATGAAATGAGAGTGGCTGGACTAAATGATCCCTTTCAGCTCTAAATCTATGATCTCGTGATGACCCAGACAACTCTTTTAACTTCTACATGCCTTAGGTAACTCCCTGGGATATCTCTACTAAATTGCAGATTGGTGGGTGGTGATCTACAGGGAGTTCCCCCACTGAGATTTCTCCACTCTGATTAAATCACATGTACTTATATTTAGTATTCTCTGTGTAATGGAGATGAATATTAGCCTCCGAAATATATTTCACATACTTAAATATAGTAACTAAGTGGCCCCTTGGCCCGCTCTTGTACTGCTCTGACTGAAACCCCATCGTAGATATATCCAGGAAGAAGGGCTGCTATAGCCCAAACTAGTCCCATGTTATTCAACCAATTAATCAATTGTTAAGTCGTTTTCAGTTGTGTCCAACTCTGAGTGATCTCATTTGGGGTTTTCTTGGCAAGAGTACTAGAATGATTTCCTTCTCCAGCTCGTTTTACAGATGAGGAAACTGAGGCAAACAGGATTAAGTGACTTGCCCAAGGTCACACACTAGTAAGTGTCTTGAGGATGGATTTGAACTCAGGAAGATGAGTCTTCTCGATTTCAAGCCCAGTATTCTATCCACTTCACCAGCTAGCTGACCTCCAATTAATCAATTAGCATGCAGTTATTAAACACCAGTGATGTACTAAGCACTATCCTAGGGACTATTATGCTGAATAGAAGTACAATAGATTTTACTCTCTGGAGTCTGCTTTCTACTGGACATGCCTGATCTGGCAGAAACTGACAGCCTAGATGACTCTAGTTACCATCTCCAATGGCACAAAATACAGACATGGAAAAAAGAAAGCACATTTTTGGTAGATAGGAAATTCAAACATATAGAACATAAAAGAAAAAAAGCAGAATTTAAAAAGAATTTAAGTTTTTTTTCCCTTATAAAAGTCTCAAGTTGCAACTTAACACCCATGTCGAACCGGCTGATCTTTTGCTCACTAAAGCAATTAGATAAAAATAAATAGTCCTCTTCCACTAAACTGTGGCTGGATCTCTCCCAGTCTCCATTCAAGAGGAAAAGCAAATGTGCCAGCAGGCACTGCTTTACCAGAGTGTTAGGTTATCACTACTATCACTTATCAATCTAAGGTACAAGGCTCTTTCCCTAGGTTGAGTGATAAGCTGAATATACTTGGCTACTTTATTTGGGCCCTTTCTGATCTCAAAGATACATCTGACGCTGAAATTCCAAATCCACCATTTCCCATTTTTTTTCATGAAGGAATGTTTGAGCATAGTCAAGAAAAGAAGTCTTGATTTCTACATACTGTAATGAAGGTGTTATGCAGGAAGTGTTTTCCTCTCTGACTTTTGTACTCTTAGCGTCTTCTGGTTTCTCCTTGGCTAAAAAAAATACACTGTCATTTACCAGAGATTTATGACTTTTGGCTGCAACCTTCCTCATATGGGGCAGGGTTGGGGCTGGGTGTGGGGTAAGTAGAGAAAGCAGGCAAAGTTCACAAGGGCATTCAGGTCTTCTCTGAAGTCTGCTTCTTCGCCTCTGGGGGAGCCCTATTCCTGTATGGTGTAGATCAGGGCAGAGATAATAACTGAACTTGAGATTTTATTGGTCTAGGAAACTGCCAGATGAGGAAACTCAGGTTTCTGCCATTTCAGGTCAGTACATTTTCTGCAACTTAACAATCTTAGTGAATAGCCTAGAACAAAGGTTCTCAAAGTTTTTGGTCTTACACTTTTAACAATTATTGAAGACTCCAAAGAGCTGTTGCTTATTTGGGTTATAATTACTGACATTTACTATCAAAAATTAAAACATCTTAAAATTATTATAAAAATAATTTTGACTCAAGGATTCCCTGAAAAGATCTCTAAGGGTCTTCAAATCACACTGTGAAGACTACGGGCTTAGAGCACTGAGAAGCTAAAAGCCAGTAGGTGTCACAAGTAGGACCTGAATCCATAATCTTCTGGCTTCTATGACAGTTCTTTATCTACCATGCCATGATGCTTCTCCTGATATGGACAGGTATAGAATTAGGGTGAGGTGCTATACTCTAGACAGCTAGGTGGTGCAGTAGCTAGAGGGCTGGGCATAGTATAGTCAGGAAGATCTGAATTCAAATCCAACCTCAGACACTTACTAGTTGCATAACCCAGGGCAAGGCATTTCACTTCTGCTTGCCACAGTTTCCTCATCTGTAAAAACAGGGATAATAATAGCATTTCCCTTGCAGGGCTATTGTGAGGATCAAGTGAGATAATATTTGTAGAATACTTAGTAGAGTACCTAGCACATAGTAAGTTCTATATATAAATATTTGTATATTATTATTATATATTTCACCATGTTACATATTACTATATTATACTATATATTACATTATATACTACTATAAGCAATTTTTATATATTACATATTATTACTCAAGGAAAAAGTCAACTTTTGCTTGTCCCTATCTGTAATAGTAATTTAAAAGGGAAGATCTTTCCCATTAATTAATAGGCCCATGTGAGCTGCTTAAGTCACATGGAAGCCTAAGTCCCATGAGTTTTAGTCACATGGAGCCTGTGGCGGTTGGAGTTTGCTGAATGGGTGGAGCAGGAAGAGGTACAGCTAGAGCAGAGCTGAGAGGAAATTTAGTCATGAGAGCAGTCAGAGAGCTTGTTTGTGATTTGTTTAATGGAGCTGGTTTGTGGGAAGTCTAGCAAGGGGAAGGCTTGGGGATGGTGTTGTCCTCTGCATTGTTATTGTGTATGTGTATTGCGTATTTTTGTTACTATGATGGATTTAGCTTTCTGGTGTCTGAATAAATGTTTTGGTTCTGTCTTCCACGTAGACAGTCTGTTGTATTTCACGGTTCAGAATTTCACTGGGATATTCATGGCCACTGTAGATGCTGTAAATATCAAGGTGGTGCTACACTATCTGATGAACACCCCCCACTCCCTTGGAGGCTAAGGCAAAATAGAGATAAATATGGGAGCTGAGGTCCAGAATCCAAATGGTTACCCATAACAACCACAGCAATTGATATGATGCTATACGGTTTCACAAAGAATTTTTCTTATGATCTTGCAATAGTGCTAGTGTTGCTACCTAACTTTACAGATGAGTAAATTGTCTCAGAGAGGTTCACAAAATTATAAATTTGGAACTAGAAGGATATTAGCTGCTCTGACCCTATAGAATTACAGAACTATAAGATAACCCTGTAGTCCTGTAGATGATGAAACTAAAACTCCAAGAGGTGAAGATGTTTAGCCACAAACACACAAGTTGAGGGTGGCACGACTAGGACGTAAATTCACATGTTTTAACTTCTGTTTAGGACTCCTTCCATCATCTCCATAAGGAGCTATGCATCTAAATTGATCCAGGCCTCCAGCAAAACTTGCTGTGGTTATTTCTGAATAAAGCAAATCATCAGATTTGACCTTATCTGAAATTACACCTACAGGCTTCCTAACGCCTACCCGAAGAACTACCCATGTAAGATATATGCTGACTCTCTATTATTCTGAAATAAAATACAAATGCCTCTGTTTGAAGTCTTTTACAATCTGGCTACAACCTACTTTTTCAGTTTTATTACATATTACTCTTCATCAGGTATTCTATAGTCTAGCCAAAGTGGAAAGAAGGAAGGAAAAGAGGAAGAAAGAAATAAAGGAAAGATGGAAGGAAAAAAGGAAAGAAGGGGAAAAGGAAGGAGTGAAGGATGGAGGGAGAAAAAGAAGGAGGGAAGGAAGGAAAAAAGAAGGAAGAAGAAAGGATGGAAGGAAGTTATTCCTCACTTATGACACTATCTCCCACATCTCCTCCTTTGCCAGGTTATCTGTTCCTCATGCCTGGAATACACATTCTTTCCTCATCTCTACTTCCTAAAATCCCTGGTTTCTTTTAAAACTAAGTTCAAGTGCCACTTTTGATTCTTAACCTGGAGTCTATGAATTAACATTTTTTTCCCTGTTATTTCAATAGAATTGGTTCACTTTGTAATCCTGTGTATTTTATTTTATGCATTTAAAAACATTATTCTGAGAAGGGGTCCATAGGCTTCACTGGACTGCCAGCAGGGTCTATTACCCAAAAAGATTAAGAACTTCCTGATCTACAAGAAACCTTTCCTGATTCCCCCCTCACACAGTTACTAGAATTTCCTTCCCCATCTCCTCCCTTTCCCCAAAAAATTGCCCTTTATTTTCTGCATATATTTTGTAAATATTTTATGTTCTGCTTTAGTAGAATGTGTTGGAAGTTGCCTTGGACTCTGAGGCTATCTCAATAAGTATATGCTCAGAGTTCCCCTGAAAACTCCCACAGATCCTAGAGATGGTGTACGTCAGCATCTGGTAACACCCTGTATGACAAACTGGTCTTTTTTTTTCTACCCCTCAATGAAAGTCTCCAAGTTATATGAGAAACAAAGGAAGAGAGAACCAGCCAAAAGCTGTCTCTTCTTTTTATTATTAATATTATGAAATTTTATTTTTAGTTTTTGGAATAAAACAAGCATTTCCATAAGATAGTACAATAAAAAAAGATGGTTGTACATGAAATTTCAAATCTACTATGCACAACTTGCTATTCCTTTAAAAAATACAACAAAATGACAATGCCAATTTTTTCTTCCCTCTACCCCATCCAGAGATGGCTACCATTACACACAAATTAGTATGTATAATATAAATATACACATACATATACGTATATGTAATTATTCCATACATAGTTCTATTTATCAGTTGTTTCTCTGATGTAGATAGCATCTTACTTCATATGTCCTTTCGAGTTAATTTGAGTATTTATGATATTCAAAATAACTTATTCATTCAAAGCCATTCTTAAAACAATATTGCTATTACTGCGTACAACGTTCTCTCGGTTCTGCTCATTTCCCTCTTCATTATTTCGTGCAAGTCCTTCCATGTTTTCCTAAGATCACCGAGCTCATTTTTTAGAGCACAGCAGTATTCCATCACAATCATATACAACTTTGCTCAGCTATTTAACTGTCTCTTCTTTCAAGTGACACAGTAGCCTAGTACTGTGCAGTTATGGATCAGGGAAAAGGGAGACTCAAAGGATTGCTTGGGATCACTTAACATGGCACATCAAACTAAAATGCGAAGTCTTTTCAGTTCTGCTTCACCAGATGGCCAGAAGTAGGCAGAGAGTTTATCAACTCTGATGTGACCAGAGGCTGAGTCACATACAACCCAGGAGTAAGAAGAAGTTTCCAGGGCAACTCTCAGAGTAGACTCCCTGAGATGGTCCCTACTAATCGATTTAATCTCCGCTACACATATACATGTACATATAAGCTCTGCTACACATATGTGTGTCTCCTGTGATAAAATATAAGCTCCTTGAGTGTAGGGGCTGTTTTCATTTCTATTTTTGTATCCTCAGTGCCTAACACAGTGCCTGGTACATAGTAGACACTTAATATCTACCAACTGACTGGTTGATTTAGACTAGACAACTTGGCATGAGGTGGGGGCCAAAATTAAAATAGGCTAAATTTTTCAGGCTGCAGATAGGTTTTTAGCAGCTCACTTTACAAGAAAAGGTATAATTAATGATTAAACCATTTTTGCAAATAGACCATATTTAAAAAGGGGAAATTTCAACTAATATCAATTAATTACACAAGAGTTTTATTTGTCATGAAATCACATTAATGTAAAAAA
This sequence comes from Notamacropus eugenii, assembly GCF_028372415.1. Taxonomy (NCBI): domain Eukaryota; kingdom Metazoa; phylum Chordata; class Mammalia; order Diprotodontia; family Macropodidae; genus Notamacropus; species Notamacropus eugenii. The sequence continues at coordinate 409,072,546 of NC_092876.1, read as the reverse complement.
AAAAATTACTTCGCTGCACTCATTTTGTCCCTGTTCAGAGCCAATAGCAACCAAAAACAGAGCAAAAAGATACAATTCTCATCCCTCTTAGAGACTTATGATAGTTGGTTGCCGTAGGTCATGTGACAAACAGAAGAGAGTTTGCAGTGGCAGCTCACCCATCAAATTACATGACGGGCACAATAGTGACTAGTGGAAGGCAGGCTACATGGGGCACGGATGAAGAATTTGTTACGTCTTTAATTTCTTTTACATCTCCATTTTTTGTGGGCTGCCCAAAATCCTTTGGCGGGCCACAAGCAGCTTGCACACTTGTAAGCAGCCTGCAAGCTGTATGCTGTGCAGGCCTGATTTAGACCAAAGCTTCTTACCCTTTTGTGTTGTCATGAAGCCTTTCTCAGAATAATGTTTGTAAATACACAAAATAAAATACATAGGATTCCAAAGGAAATGAACTCTATATAAATTATCATTTTTTCAAAAAAAAGAATATCATAGGTCCTAGGTTAAGAACCCTAAACTAGACCATTTTTCAAGGAGATGGAATAGGGGAATATGTCATTTATGACATCTGCCTTGCTTCTGGATCTCATGGCTTTTGAACTTAAATAAAGTGACTCTATTGCTTTCTGTTTATAAGAACTCTTCTCTCTGATGTGATCCTTGCCATGAGCATGAGTGAAGGCAGCCGATGGTAGACATAATACAAGGCTAAAGTTTCACAGGACAAGATCAGCAGTAGGAAAATGAAATGAGGGACTTGAGAGAATAAGACAATATAGAATTGGACTGGTTTACCAAGAGATTAAGACAAGGAAGGAAGGGGAATGTAGCTAGAGCAGTGACAATGGCCTGGAAAAGGACTAAAAAACTGAGAGACTGGAAGTAAGGATAAAGAGGAAAAACAGGGTTATAGGTTGCAAGGCAGAGGGAAAATTGGAATGACAACACTGTGATCAGATTAGGGAATTTCAAAGTTGACAAACATAATGTAGTGCATTTGTGGGTGACAGAAAGATTGAGAACAAGACCATTGCTGTGTGTAGCTAAGGTGGGATGCAGCAGTTGTTCATGGAAAATGAGTAACTGAGGATTTGGGAGGGTAGGATGTTTGAGAACATGTATGTTGAAGTCCCCAAGTATGAGGGCAAGGAGCTAGGGAGCAGAGAAAAAACTGTGAGCCAGGCACTGGATTCACTGAGGAAAGAAGGGGAGTATCCTGGAGGCTGGTAGATAACTGCTACCAGAATTTTGTTTGGATGGTAGATAATGATTGAGTGAAACTCAGAGGAGAGGTTACTGATTAAAGGGGAAAGAATGAAAGGGAACTGTTGGGTTCGTCCTTCATTGCCATCAGAGAAATGATGACATGGCTTGCATTTGTCTTTGTTTTGAGTGAGGGAGGGCTGTGCAGGTCACCAGTCTCACTTCTCCTCCAGAACCATCTGAATCCAGTGACCTGATATTCATCAGGATGACTGGAGATGACTCAGGATGCACTGAGAGACCTTGGCCCCTCGAGGCACTCACTTAGGTACTCCCTTCAGGTACTCACTTAGGGTGAGGTAATGCCCATTCATTGAATAGGCCTGTTTAAGAAGTAGTCAGGGCATGGCCCATTTCATGAGGCAAAGAAAAAGAAAAGACATTAAGCTGAAAGGGAAACAGCAACTGTTACCATTGATAATCACTCTTAAGCCAAGAGCGTTCAGAACAGAGCCCTCTCTCTGAAGCTTGGACAACCCTGGGCCCATGCCTAATGAAAAGGAAAAAGTGTTTCTTAAGTGCCAGGTACTACGTGCTTTACTCATTTACTCCCAACAACCCTGAGTGACAGGTGCTATTATTATCCTCATTTTACAGTTGAAGAAACTGAGACAACTGTAAGTTTAGTGACTTGCCAGAGAGGATCACATACCTAGTAAACGTCTGAGGCCATCCTTGAACTCAAGCCTTCCCAATATCAGGCTCAGTTTTCTATACTCTGTGCTGTAATGGCGATGGAAAGTAACCTTCAAAATGGCAATGAGGAACAAGGAGCCATCTCTCTAGCATTTTTTAAAATGTCAATATTCTCATTTTTGTGGGATCCCTTTCTATTTCCCTACTGTTCCTATGATTTGCAAAAGCACTCAATTTAGCACTCCTTCTTCCAAACCAGGAAGTAAATGTCATGTATATTTAAAAAAAAAAAAAAACGCCTGAAGAGCAATTTGGGAAGTTAAATTTCCTGAAAGACTGTCAAATGTGTCACCAAAATCCAAACATGAAGCAGGGTCTGCACTCACTTTCTGGGGTTGCTATTTCATTTGGCTCCATCTCATCTGTGTCTACATTTCTTCCTTAGTTCACATCCTTTAAAAAAAAAAAAAAACAACCTCTCCTGAGAAGCCTCTGTTCCAAATGTCTCTTTTACTGCTTCCCGTTGATTAACATCCCTATCCAGTCATCCTTCCTTCTCTGCGTTTACTGTCTGCTTTAATTTAGTTACCTTGGAAGGAAAAAACTTGTTGGCACAGCTACCACTTTCAAGTTTCCAATTTAATCTTATTTCACCATTTAAAGTCATTTTCTGCCTTTTAGAGTCACTTCCTTCTTCTTTGCCTCTTTTCTGTGTCAAGCTGGAGACAAAAGAAAGTTTCTGATGCTTCACCTAGAGGATGCTCTGCAAAAATGTAGCTAATAGCCTACAGCCTGTCTCTGAGTGCGCTGCTGTTCAAGGAAAATTGATTTTAAACCAGTTGAAAGGAGAAAATGGTCACCTGGGAAAGGTGAGACCATTCTCTTTTGTCTCTTTCCATCAGTCATGCCTCTCTTTGTTCCAGGCTACATGCTGAAGTCATATCAGAAGAAGGTCCTCAAATTGGCACTAATGCAACACTTGCTTAACATGAGAGAAAACTGACTAGTACAGCACTATGCTTTGGGGGAGAGGGGACCAGACTCTTCATTGTGTCTCAGAAACCTCATGCTGATTCAAATCTACCTTCACACTTCTATACAAGCTCTTCTCCTGTCCTGGATTGTTTTGTAATCCAAGTACTGTCTTCTTATCCAAACTGTACTCATCCTTAAAGCCCATTTCAAAATCTCCATGAAAGCCTCCCTGAATTCTCTGATCCTCAACGATCTTTCCCCTTTCTGACTACAAACAGCATCTGTTAGTATTATACATTTTGACATTTAACATTATATATGCATCATCTAACATAATGCTTTGCACATAGAAAGTCCTTAAACAATATTCACTGACAAATTTAGTATCTACTACAGATAGTCTTGTATTGCTCTGATCCTTTTATGTGCAAAATTTCATTCTCCCTTCTCCTACCCTAGACTGACCCCTGGGGTCAGAGAAAAGAAAACCCACAGCCTTCTTCTGCATGCCATATAGTATTGTATACTCTGAGTGGCAAATACTTGCTTAAATGATGCTTTTCCTATTTTGCACCTCCCTGCCTTGTTAGACTAAGGAGGAAGCTCAGAAAATTTGAGTTGAGTTTTTTAAAACAACTTTTTTGAAAAAAAAACTAGGGCTTTTGGTATATTGCAAGCTCCATACAAGTCAGCAATGCTATATGGAAGCCAAAACTGCTAATAACAATACTGGGCAGCATTAAGAGGGGCATAGGTTGCAGGAATAGGGAGATGAGCGTCCCATGGAAAGTGCCTCATTGGACCTCATCTAGAGTATTGTGTTCAGTTCTGGGCGCCATAATTTAAGGCATACAGCCATAAGCTGGAGACCGTCCAAAGAAAGGCAACCAGGTTGGTAAAGGGCATTGAGTCCAAGACACATAAGGACTGGTTGAAAGAAATGGTCATACTTGAAGACCTAGAGGAGAAAAGCCAGGGGCAGAGAGGGGTGATGGTGGCAATGGTAACTACCTTCAAGGATTTGAAGAGTTAACATGTGTGGGAAGGACTAGACTTGTTCCATTTGGTCCTTGGGGTCAATGAGGGAAAGCTGCAAAAAAGAATTTTAGATTTGATGTCAAGAAAAACTTCCTAACCATTAGGGTTGTCTACAAGCAAAGTAGGATACTTAGAGAGGTGGTGACTTCTCCTTCCTTGGAGGTCTTTGAGCAGAAGCTGGAGTACTACTTGTAGGGAACTTCATAGTGAGGAGTAGTTAGGTGGCGGGGGTAGATAGAGCACTGTGTTTCATCTTCCTTAGTTCAAATCTGGCCTCATGCACCTCCTAGTTGTGTGACCCCTGGACAAGTCACTTCATCCTGTCTGCCTGTTTTCCCATCTGTAAAATGAACTGGAGGAGGAAATGGCAAACCACGCTAGTATCTTGTCCAAGGAAATTCCAAAATGGAGTCAAGAAGTGTCAGACACAACTTTATAACTGGTATTTCTTACCTTTATGAGTTGGATTAGAGAGTCACGGAGGCTTCTTTCTCTTTCTGTGACTGCCTAGGACCTCTGACAATTATGTTTTGAAAGTGCTACATCTCTTTCCTCTTTTGCTAGCCAGGGCTGTACCTCCCAGCAAATCAAGGCTGTATCTTTTCTTTACATGTCTACCAGATGTAAGTTTTAGTCTTCCAAGATTTAATGACAACTAAAAAGCTGCCAAATAATGGCAACCAAAAGAAAAAATAATTGTCACTGAATATGTCCAGTCCATTCAGCACGGAAAAGACAGTTTTAAAATGTATGCTAGCAGTTATGAAAATTGAGGTGGGAAAGGCAGAGCCATGAAGAAAGAACAGTAGAGAAATATCTTGAACCTTCCAATTTAAAAAATGTTTATGCTGTGTTGTTCAGTCATGTCCAACTCTTCGTGGCCCCATTTGGGATTTTCTTGGCAAAGATATCCCTCCTCAGCTCATTTTATAGATGAGGAAACTGAGGCAAACATGGTTAAGAGACTTGCCCAGGGTCATACAGCTTGTGTCTGAGGCCAGATCTGAACTGGAGTCATCGTGACTCCAGGCTTGGTGCTCTATCAGTTGCGCTACCTGGCTGCCTGATCTTTTTTTTTTTCAGGTATGATAAAAATTATAACAAAATGTCTTCTTATGTGACTATACAGGTTTACATATATGTACACTTTTTTATAGTTTCATACATGATAGGCACAACTTTTCTAGATTTCTATGGGGGGGGCAGAATGAGTCTAGACAGAGAATATAACCTTTTGAGGGACCAAGGAAAGCAGATGTGCAATTAAGAATGGGCTGGACTTAGGTAGATATTTTATGTGCAAGCCTTTTTGTTTTTCTTTCGGCATGTGTATTTTATATTTTCTGAGAGGTTGTCAAGTTTGCAATAAAAATTACTTTTATAAATAATCATTTAATCATTCTTAATGCAAACAGATTATTTTTAGGCTACCTCTGTTTTGTATATATGTTACCATTCATCTTTATTAATGCTGATGTTCAGTGTTGATGGTCTGTGTATATGAGTTTGCCAACTCTCATGAAAATAATATAAACATGTATTTAACAGGTGCCGAAATAAGCCTAGAAATTATAAAGTCTGGGTAAAGACAATATGGTATAGTATTTTTTCTATGAAGTTTGGATTCAGTCAAAGGGCTATACTTGAGGACCTAGAGGGCTAAATGTGAACTCAAGGTTGCAGGTTCCCCACCCCTGGTATAGTGGATCTCAAATCAAAAGGTTTGCGTTTGAACTCCAAGAGCCACCTGCTTAACTTGAGGCAAATCACTTAACCTCTCTAGGTATCAGTTTTCATATCTGTAAAATAAAGAGGTCAGATTAGAAGACCTTTAAGGTCTTTGCCAGCCCTAAATATTATGGCCTTAATTGAATTATTTATTCCTATACGTGAAGAAAACAGTTTATAAAAGTGGTAACAAATGGTTTTCAAATTTAAATCAGAATAGATATACAGAGCTTATTTTTCTAAAAACCACATTTTAAATGCCATCTACAATGTCCAATAATTAGGTCACCAGGTAATTAAAGTGCACACAGCAGAACACTGCATGTAACTGTTTATATGAACAACTCCATGTTTAAGTACCTGATTACTAGGTCATGGAGGCAGGCTTATGTTTAACAAGCACCAAGTTAATACCACTGGGTACATTCACAAGCCTTTTAACTTCAACAGTAGACAAATTTCTGCTTCTACCCCCAAGCCTTCAAAAAATGAACAAAGAGAAGGTGGGCTAATTTTGAGCGGAAAATTTATCTATCAGTAATATTTCATCATTATTCTCCCAACCTGACACTTAAAAACAAGATAAAGCTTGTTTCTTAGACTTCTTATGCAGAAGTAACAATGAACCCCTTCTGACAGAAATCAAGGGGAGAAAAATTCCCTTTGCCTAATGTTGACTTCAGGCAATCAGCTGAAACATAAAGGTCAGAAAGATTATGGAATGGGTTGGAGAGGGGGGATATTTAGCCATCGAGGACTCTACTGAGTTCCTGTGAGAAGAAAGAGAAGTGGGTAGGTTTAGATTTTATTACTGTTATACTGAGTTCCCCCCCCAACTCATGTATCAGTATTATCAATTTTCTGCAGAAAAGCTAAATTGGGTTCATATAAAATCATGGTAGCACAAAATCTGTCCTTTCATGAATTTTAAGCATGGCATGGCATGGTTCTGCATTTTCTGGGACAACGTTGGACTTAAATAAAATGGAGTTTGCCTGCTTCTGTACCTTCACAGCAGTAGCTAGGCAGCCTGAAGACTATGGATAGAGAGAGCACTGGACCTAGAGTTAGGAAGACAAGTTCAAATCCTACCTCAGATACCTCATAGCTCTGTGATCTTAGGCAAGTCACTTCACATATGTCTACCTCAATTTCCTCATCTGTAAAGAGAGGATAACTAAAGCATCTACCTCACAGCGTTGTGGTGAGGATCAAATAAGACAATGTTTGTAAAGCATTTTGCAAACTTGATACTTGTAATTATAATAATGTTAATAATAATATTAGTAATTCAATTGCTCATCAATGAGAAATTAATGAGGTTACAGTTACAGATCCCAACATTCCTAATCCCAGGCTTGTTGTTAAATTGTTTTTCAGTTGCGTCTGATTCTCTGTGATCCCACTGGGGGTTTTCTTAGCAGAGATCCTGGAGTGGTTTGCCATTTCCTTGTCCAGATCATTTTACAGATGAAGACATTGAGGCCAAAAGGGTTAAGTGTCTTAGACAAGGTCACACAGCTAGTGATTGTCTGAGGCTAGATTTGAACTCACAAAGACTCCAGCTCCAGTGCTCTATCCAATACGCCACCTCCTAAACACATGCTATATCGTGTGATTCTCTTGTATCTTATTTTCCTCATCTCCAAAATAAGGTGTTTGTCCAGAGGACCACTGAGATTCTCGTCTGCCTTTAGTTCTGTGATCCTATGAACATAACTTAAAGGTCTGAAGTGTAGACCTAAAGAATAAGGATGCTTTAGTGCAAAGTCATAACCACTCCAGGGAGAAAAGGTAACCTATTAAAAGTGGGTCTTTTAAAAAAAAATACTTATTGTCCAAAGTCCTTGGTACCACAATTTTTTTCAATCTGAAGTGTACTTGAACATTCATGCTTTCATCTGACCTTTTCTAGAACAAGGACAGGATTAAGACAAAAGAGTATGAAGGGATGAGAAAGAATGATGCTATAACAGATAAAATAATATATATTCAGTGGAGCCACTTAGAGCAAACATCATGTAATTTCTCTCCAAGTCTCAGAGGCTCTGATAGGTATTAAGGTTTTGACATAGTCATCACTGCCAGTTTGTATGTCTACCACTTCTTTCTACACAGTCTTTTTACAACCCAAACTCGGCTATCTCTTCTCCCATTCCGTTCTGATCACTCCTCTACTTTCAGCGCCTCAGACCCCCTTATTTATAGGATCATCTTGCTCTTGTAGGAAAGTGTTTTATGTTTTTTAAAATGTTGTGTCTTGTGTGACTATCTCTTCCCAGTCCCCCAAAGCACGAGTAATACATTTTAATTTGTATTCCCTTGAAGCATGTAGTCCCATCCCCAGCACCCAACAGGCATTTGATAAATTGCTGATAACTCACTATCACACTTTCTAACGTACTAGTTACACTTGAGCCTTGCTGCCAAATACTTCCTTGCACAAGGGTCTGTGATGTTTGAACTCATTAGGAGCATCACAGAGCTTCAACTTGCTAAAATAATACTTTTTCCCCCAGAAGCAGATGGGTGAGGGAGCTTAAGGTAGTAGCAACAGCAGCAACACTTCGGAATTTGAAACATAGGTGCAAGTCTTTCATAAAGGCAGCAAACTTAGCATGTTCACAAGCTAGCATGCTAAATTTTTTTTATTTTTACTAGGATCATCTCACATCTTCAAAGACCTACTGAGCTCTTAATAACCCCAGTGTATATTCTTTTGTAGCAACAGGCTAATTACAACTGGCAGAAGGGGGCAACAAAGTAACATTTTTCATACTTTAATTATTCATATTTTAATACAACTTCCAGGATATATCATAGATAATAGAATGGATCAGGAGGAAGTGAGTACAGGTATAGTTGGGGATAGAAGAATACAAGGAGGAAAGGATAAGAAAGTAGAACAGTAATGCAAAGATAGAAAGGGCAATGGATCCCTGCCCTTCACACACAAAAATACTATTTTGTCATATACCTATAAATATTAATCAGATACTTAAAATGCACGAGGCACCTGCCCTAAAGCAGGTGGATATAAGACAATCCATCTAGTCCGGGGGGGGGTTTAACTTTTGGGGACGGGCTCATGTGCCCCCTCCTTGGCTCTCTGGTGAAGTCTACAGACCTCTCCTCAGAATGACATTTTAAAATGCCCCAAATAAAACACATAGGGTTACAAAGGAAACTAATGCTCTTGAGATACAATTCTCAAAATATTTTTAAGAACCAAGATTAGGAGCCCTGTGTTAAGAACCCCTACTCTAGTTATTCATTCATGCAAAAATCACTTGTCAATCACTTTGTGCAAGGTACTATGGCATGCATTCACTAAAATACAGTACCAAACAGTACTGTTATAAACAGCTAATGGGTGATGACAATTAGGAGCCCTGAGAAGAGCATCCTTCATTAGAAGAAAGATACCATTTAGCTTGCATGGTCAAGAAAAGATTGAAAACAGGTTACATTAGGTTTCAGGATTTAAGCTGAGACTTGAAGGATGAACAGGAGTTATATAGGAGAAGAGGAAGAGGAAGAAGTATTCCAGGCAGAAGCAGTGATAATAAAGCAAAGATGTGGTGGCTGGAAAGTATAACATGTGTAGAGAGGTCAGGGAACAAAACCCTTCAGTTGAAGCTGGGGCTGCACTGTTAACCTCATGAGGGAAGGGACTGTTTCTTCTTTCTCAGCACTTAGTATACACAAAAAGAGACAGAGAGAAACATAGAGAAAGAGAGATACGGAGTACTATACACATTTAGATGAAATGATCACCTCTCCTGGGGGCTGCACTCAAGGAAAAACAGTTAACATCTGAAGGACGAGTAAGATGTCAATAGAAGAAAACCACAGAGGCAGTGAACAAGACAGGTGCTTCTTGGAGCCATGGACCAATCCAACTCATTTATGAAAACTAGCAAAGACAGACAGGTGAAAGGAATAAGAACTTTTAAAATTTTTTCTTCTGTTCCCATGAAAATACCATGCTGTGACTTCACATATACAATGAGTCTTGTATTGGTTGCTTTCCCAATTGGGTTGGAGAGGGGCCAGGGAAGGGAGAGAATTTGGAATTCCAATTTAAAAAAAAATTGTTAAAAAATAAATGTAAGAAAGATGTTAATGCAATAAAAAATAAATTAAAGAAAAAATGCAGAACTGGATATGTATTGCCTGGAATGATGCTGCCTTCTTCTTTCTTAGTCTTTCTCATCCTTTGAGGCTTAGCTCACATCCCACCTACTCTACAGTATATCACATTTTCATAGGCATTTACAAAGAGCTCTTCTCACAACCTGCTGTGAGGTAGAGACAGCTGAAGTACTATTATTCCCATTTTACAGATATAGAAACTGAGTCTCAGACAGCAAAGAGAATTGTCCAAAGTCTCATAACTAGTAAGAAAGCAATTTCTTCCCCCTCTGAATAGCCACATCCTTCTCTATTTATTGTACATCTTACCTGTTTTCCTTTGTGACAAGGCTGGCTTCAGTAGTGGTAGAAGTAGTTTGATAGACTGTCTATTCCCTGTGCTTAGAACTTTGCTTCTCTTTACCACTATCTCATAAAATTCCTCATTTCCTTCAAGACAGTTCAAATACCACCTTATACATGGAGCCTCTACTGATCTCCCCAGTTGCTACTGCTTGTCCTACAAAATTATGTGTGTGCATGTGTGTGTATACACGCATATATGTATGCACGCATGTGTGTACATATCCATATATAAATGTGTGTATATATATATATATTTACACACACATCCTCACGTATGAATGCATTTTACCTAATAGGATATATTCTGTTCCCTGAAGGCAGGGATATTGTCATTTTTCAAAATTTCTATAGCCTCAGGGCTTCTGAGGCATGTGGTATTAGGGATGGAGAAAAATGACTTCAGAGCCAGGAGGAGTTAGGTTTAAATCTTGCCTCTGATACATAGTGATCATGAGATGGATCCCAGGCAAGTTGTTTAATGTGTTAGTCTCCTGGCAATTCTCTAAGACCGTAAGTTGCTGACCTGCATCAGTAAAGAGTGAATCTTCTTCTGATAGTTCCCTATATGAATGAAATCACAGATCCCTATATCCTACCTCTGGCACCAACCACAGTATCTGGTACATAAAAGTGTTTAATAAAATATTTGTGGACTGAATTGCTGATAGTAGTGGGGATCATTGGGAAATGATCATGGTATAAAAAGCAGCAAGTTAGAATGTTGTTGTTGTTCACTCATGACTGACTTTTGGTGACCCCATTTAGGGTTTTCTTGGCAAAGATACTGGAGTAGTTTGCTATTTCCTTCTCCAGCTTATTTTACAGATGAGGAAACTGAGGCTAACTGGGTGAAGTAACTTGCCCAGGGTCACACAGCTAGTAAGTGTTTGAGACTAGATTTGAACTCAGGTCTTCTTGACTCTAGGTCTGGTTTTCTATCCACTGTACCACGTAGCTGCCCTTCCAAGTTGTAAAAGGCATCAACGAAACTTTAAAAAACGTTATATCATGTATTATCATAATTGGTGAATGTCTCTTCTCTTTTAAGGAGATTATGGCTAGTAGTTCCCATAATGGCTAGCCCAGTAGGCACTAAATAAAGATATTTATTGAATGGATAGATAGATGGATGAATGAATGAATAATTCCTTGGATTCCTAAGAAATCATTTCCAGTTGATGACTGCTAAGGAATGTCTACTCCTGGGCCTTTATCCAGGCCACTTTGGCTTCTGATCTCTTGACTATTCTTGACTATCACTATCTATATACTTCTTTACCCTTCGCTTGACCTGAGAACATATTCTGTTGTCTGGGTCTCCTGGTCCTGGTCCCAGCCTGTCCACACATTTTATTCCACCATCCATAACATAGCTTAACATGTAGACTGCAACATAAGATTTTGACTTATTGCTATATTAATATATATAGATATATATCAATATATATTGATCAATATATATATATTATATATTATTGACACAATGTCTTGTATCATTTTCACATTAAAAAAAATCTTTCCAACTGTATTGCAAGTTGCATAAGGAAAGGGGATCAATCATGTTTTGCATTTTGCTGTAGAACACCTGACACGGGACTAAGCACATAGTAAGTGTTCAGTGAATAACTTTATTAATTATAGAAATATATACATAGTACAACTGGTCTGACCAAAAGACTTAATGGTTTGGATTTTCACAAGGATCACTGGAGGTATAAAAGGGAATTATGAGGCACAAATGAGATAGTCTATTTAAAACACTTTTCAAAACTTAGAGCAATATTTAAGTGCCAGTCATTGTTAGGATTAAATGAGATAATATTTGTAATTCACTTAGCACAGTACCTGACACATAGTAGGCACTATATAAATGCTTATTCTCTTCTTTTTCCCTTAGTATTATCCTACAGTGACCAGGATTTCAGTCTGGTGTCCCTGAACCTTCTATTGCGCTCCTGAAGTACTTAAGCAACATTTATAAAGCAAAACAGGGAGCAGGGGGAAGGAAAGGTGGGGTGCTGGGAAATGTTTAAAAACAGAAAAAAAATAACATAACATGTATACATGCACACTTTAAAGTGTGACGTGCATTATTAACACTTTCTTAATTCTAGACAACAGGGGAAAAAAAGGACAAATCAAGGTCTGACTTGTGCAATTACCTTTAGCTATTGAAAGTTGGTTAGAGTTGGTTCCAGAACACCTCTAGAGGTATGATGCATTCTAAAGGGCACTGTGGTAGGAGTCTAGAACCTTAGATTCTAACCCAGGATCCTTTAACCTTTTCTGTGTCATGGATCACTTTGTCAGTCTGATGAAGCTTATGGAGCTCCTTTTAAAATAATGCTTTTAAATGCATAAAACACATAGGATTATAAAGGAAACCAATTACAGTAAAACAAAATGATCAAAAACATCTTTTAAAAACAAGTTAATGAGGAGGTGGGGACCAAGATGGCAGAATAAAAGCAGGGACTTTCTTGAGCTCTCTCCCAAATCCCTCCAAATACCTGTAAAAACTGACTAAACAAATTTTAGAGCAGCAGAACCCACAAAATGTCAGTGAAACAAATTTCCAGGCCAAGACAACCAAGAGGGTCAACAGGAAAGGTCTGTTGCACCATGCTGGGAGAGCAAAACAGTGCAGTGTGGCCAGCACCAGCATAGATATGGCTGGATCAGGCCTCAGGGCACTGAATCACTGGCAGATGTGATGGTTCCCAAACTTCTCAACCCACAAATGCCAAAGACAACTTAGAAAGTCAGTGGGAAAGGTCTTTGGGTTCTGGGTGAGAGAGGAGCATTGTCAGGTCCCAGCCTTAGGGTGCCAGAGGCAGTAACCAGTTGCTTCTGGAGCTCTTGGCCCACAGATGGTGAGGGAATCAGGCAGCTGATCAGAGGGGGATTGCAGAGATCTCTTTGTACAGTGAAGCACAATTCTCTTGCTTTGCCTGTGCTTCAATCTGGGTCACAGTCCTGAATGGCAATCCTGGGGTGAGAATCATTGACATGGTGGAGCTTGTTGTGGCAGTAGAGAGGGAATCCTCTTCACAGTTCCAAGGCAGAAAAGAGTGCCTGTGGTCACTCACAGACCATAGCACAGACCAGGTGAGGAGTAAACACTTCTCCTTTCATCATACAACCTTGGAAGAACTGAAAATTTACAGTCCCTAGAAATATCTCTAAAAATAGCTGCGCAAAACCCTTGAAGCTTGAGACAATATACTCTCCATGCTGGAAGCAGAGACCTACCTTAACAAAGAGCTAAAAAGTCAAGTAATTAGCTAGGAAAATGAGGAAACAGTGAGAAAAACTCAGACTATGGAATCTTATTGTGGTGACAAAGAAGATCAAAACATGCACCAGAAAAACACAAGAAAGTCAAAGCACCTATATCCAAAGCCTCCAAGAAAAATATGAATTGGTTGCAGGCTATGGAAGAACTCAAAAAAGGATTTTGAAAATCAAGTGAGAGAGTGGAGGAACAATTGGAAAGAGAAATAAAAGTGATGCAAGAAAATCATGAAAAATGAGTCAACTGCTTGCTAAAGGAGACCCAAAAAAAAATGCTGAAGAAAATAACATCTTTAAAAATAGACCAAGCCAAATGGCAAAAGAGGTACAAAAAGCCAATGAGGAGAAGAATGCCTTAAAAAGCAGAATCGACCAAATGGAAAAGGAGATCCAAAAGTTTACTGAAGAAAATAATTCCTTCAAAATTAGAGTGGAGCAAATGGAAGTTAATGACTTTATGAGAAATCAAGAAATTATAAAACAAAACCAAAAGAATGAAAAAAATAGAAAACAATGTGAAATATCTCATTAGAAAAACAACTGATATAGAAAAATAGATCCAGGAAATATAATTAAAAAATTGTTGGACTACCTGAAAGCCACGATCAAAAAAAGGAACTTGGACATCATTTTTCAAGAAATTATCAAGGAAAACTGCCCTGATATTCTAGAACCAGAGGGTAAAATAGAAATTAAGGGAGTCCACCAATCACCTCATGAAAGAGATCCCAAAAGGAAAACTCCTAGGAATATTGTAGCCAAATTTCAGAACTCCCAGGTCAAGGAAAAAATATTGCAAGCATCCAAAAAGAAACAATTCAAGAATTGTGTTTCCACAGGATAGGATAACACAAGATTTAGCAGCTTTTACATTAAAGTATCAGAGAGCTTGGATTATGATATTCTGGAGGTGAAAGGAGCTAGGATTAAAACCAAGAATCACCTACCCAGCAAAACTGCATATAATAGGAGAAAAATGGACATTCAATGAAATAGAGGACTTTCAAGTATTCTTGATGAAAATGCCAGAGCTAAATAGAAAATTTAACTTTCAAATACAAGATTCAAGAGAAGCATGAAAAGGTAAAGAGAAAAGAGAAATCATAAGGGACGTATTAAAGTTGAACTGTATATATTCCTATATGGAAATATTACATTTGTAACTTATAAGACCTTTCTTAGTATTAGGATAGTTGGAAGAAATATATATAGAAAGAGGGCACAGGGTGAGTCAAATATGAAAGGATAATATCTAAAAAAGGAATATACTAGGAGAGGGAGAAAGGGAAAGATGGAATGAGGTAAATTATCTCACTTAAAAGAGGCAAGAAAAAGCTTTTATAGTAGAAGGGAAGAGGGGGAAGGGAAGAGGGAATGAGTGAAACTTACTCTCACTGGATTTGACTTAAGGAGGGAATAACATACATACTCAATTGGGTATGGAAATCTATCTTATCCTACAGGAAAGTAGGGGGTAAAGGGATAAGAGAAGGGGTATGACAGAAGGGAAGGCAGATTTGGGGAGGGGGTAATCAGAAGCAAACACTTTTGAAGAGGGACAAAGTCAAAAGAGAGAATAGAATAAGTGGGGGGGAGTGAGATAGTATGGAGGAAAATATAGTCTTTTACAACATGATCATTATGGAAATATTTTGTGTGACTACACATGTATAACCTATATCAAACTGTTTGCCTTCTCAGTGAGGGTGGGTGAGGAGAGAGGAAGGAGGAGAATTTGAAATTGAAAATTTTAAAAACAAATGTCAAAAATTGTTTTTTGAAGATGATGGAGTATAAGCAGGGATCTGCCTAAGTTCTCTACTAAAACCTTTCAAAATACCTGTAAAAGATGACTGAACAAATTCTAGAGCAGCAGAAGCCACAAAATGACAGAGTGAAACAGATTTCCAGCTCAAGACAATCTGGAAGGCTGACAGGAGTCTATCGCACCAGGCTCGGAGCAGAGTACAGTCCAGCATGGGCCCATGCTGGAACAGATGGAACTGGAGCAGGCCTCAGGGCACTGAATCACAGTGCCACAGTTTCCAGACTTCTCAACCCACAAACACCAAAGACAGCTTCAAAGGTGAGTGGGAAAGCTCTCTCACCTGGGTGAGAAAGGAACGTGGTCTGGCCACAACTCCAGTCTCAGCCCCAGGGTGGTGGCAGCCACTGCTGCAGTAGCTGACTGCTTCTGAAGCTCTTGGCCTACAGACAGAGGGGAAATTGAGCAGGTGATCTAGGTTGCAGTCCTGGATGGTGGTCCTGGGGCAAGGAAGAGCTGGTGGTGGCTGTGGAGAGGGAATCCCACTCATAGATCCAGGGCAGAAAAAAGTGCTTGTGGTTACTCACAGACCAGAGTGCAGTCCAGGAGAGATGTAAATACCTCTCCTTTGATTGTGTCATTTTGGAGGAGCTGAGAATCTACAGATCCCTGGAGATATCTCTGAATGTAGCTGCACAAAGTTCCTGAAACTTAGGGCAGTGCACTGTCGACTTAACAAGGAGCTCAGAGGTCAAATAATTGGCTGGCAAAATGACCAAAAGGGGGAAAAAATAAGACTACAGAAGGTTACTTTCTTGGTGAAAAGGTATTTTCTTACAGGAAAGATCAAAGCATACAACCAGAGGAAGACTACAAGGTCAAGACTCCTGCATCCAAAGCCTCAAAGAAAAATATGAAATGGTCTCAGGCCATGGAAGAGCTCAAAAAGGATTTTGAAACTCAAGTAAGAGAGTTAGAGGAAAAATTTGGAAGAGAAATGAGAGAGAATGTGGAAGCTTTAAACACAAATGTTAAAAACTGTTTTTGCATGTAAACGAGAAATAAGTTGTACAGGCAATGGAGTATAAGCACCTATCTTGCCCTACAGGAAAATAGAGAGGAAGGGGATGGGAGAAGGGGAAGTGATACGCAGGGAGGGCAGGTTGGAGAAAGGGGTGGTTGGGGTACACACTGTCCTGAGGTGAGGGGAGGGGAGAAATAGGGAGAAAATTTGAAATTCAAAATCTTATGGAAGTGAATGTTGAAAATGGAAAATAAATTATATAAAATTTTTTAAAAATTGTTTTTCATGTATTTGAGAAATAAAATATATAGGCAATGGGGCATAGAAACCTATCTTGCCCTACAAGAAAATAGAAGGGAAAGGGGATAAGAGAAGTTGGGGGTTGTGGTAGAAGGGAGGGCAGATTGGGAGAAGAGGTAATCAGAATGCATGCAGTCTTGGAATATGTGGAGGAGAAGATGGAGAGAGAATTTGTAACTCAAAATCTTGTGGAAGTGAATGTTGAAAACTAAAAATAAATTAATTAATAAAAATATATATTTTAAACAGAAAAAACAAGTTCATGCAATCCAGGTTAAGAACCCTTTTTCTATCCCCAGCTATTTCATGGCTAAATGAAGATGTATGGGGATTCCAGATTCCCGTATTTCTAAGTTCCCTGTTCTGTGGATTTATAGTATAAATCAATTCCATCAAATCTGAGCTTGGTTCAGTTCTACTATTATGTGCAGATGCTTCTTTCCTCAGCTCAGTGGCCTACTGAAATAGTCCCAGAGAGAGGAATTACTTGTTATGACAGATACCCATCAAATCTGAAGAGAATCCCACCCATGTGGGCATCTGGTGGCATTGAAGATAGACAGCTGGGCCTGGATTCCTGAAGACTTGAGTTCAAATTCAGTTTTAGCTGTGTGACCCTGGGCAAGACATTTAAAGCTCTGTTTGCCTCAGTTTCCTCAACTGTAAAATGTGGATAGCATTTACCTCATTGGGTTGCTTTGAGGATCAAATGAAATAATAGTTGTAAAGCATTTAACACAGGACCATGCACTTATCATCATCATCATTATGATCATGATGATGATACAGTTGGCATAGTGCCTGGCACAGAAAAGGTGCTAAATAAATGTTTATTTCTTTTCCTTTCCCTTCCCCTTATCGGTGGACAGATCTGTTAAATCAGTCAGGAGGAGAACAAGATCATGTAGAATAAGGAATAAGTCTGTGGAATTTCTGGCTGCCATTGGAGATAACAATCAGTTCCTTTAGCATCTATTTAACAGTCAGCCAAAATCTACCCTTTTGAGAAGCAAAGCTGTGGTGCTAGGAATAATCTGCACAAAAGGCCAAGAAGATTGTCTTGTATTCTGTTCTGTCTGGTTTTTAGTGACTAAAAAATGGGGAATAAAGTCTGAGTTATACTCAAGAAAGTAAGGTTGGTCCTATTCTATACATAGGTACCTATGCATAGGTAAAGGACAGTAAATGAGTAGCTTACCGGTAAATGTCCAAGGAGTGGCGTGATACTATCAGATACATAGATGATGTTTCCATCTGTTGTCACTGCGATAATGAAGCCATCTAATGCCTGCAGAAAACAGAAGAAGGGAAACTGCTTGAGCATATGCTTTTGTGGATGATAAAGGCAAAGAACCCTATTTTACCTAACGGATAGAGTTTTTGTTTTAAACTCCCCCAGAACATTTCCACAAATAAGATCACAGCCCTTCTTTCTAACATCAAAGTGAGTTTTTAAAATGGAAGGAAGAGTTTTCAAAAGCAAAAAGAGACTTAGCAAAAAAGACTACATATTCATAGTTACAGAAATTAAGCAATCACATTTTTTTCAAAACAGTATTGAACTGTTTCAAAAGCACAATGGTTGCTATTGCAAAAATGTAAATATCTTCATTCATTTCGATGAGTACGTATGATTCAAAAGTAAAACTTGACTGAGTAAAGTAAAACTTAACACCCTCTGATGAAGACTTACCGTGCGCTAATGTGTTTGAGTGATGTCTAATAGCTTTAAGGCATAGTTAAACCTTCATTCCCTACTAGAGAAAAGGTGATGGAAGATTCAAGCACTAAAGAACAACCAAACTGTTGAAATATCAACAATGACCAAATATAAGTATTTAATGCCAATCTGGAATAAATTACCTTTTCAAAGACATCTGGCCCTGGCTTCAATTTCTAATGGTTCAGTAAAATTGAATTCTTTTATATATATCAACATTTCAAAATATCTAAATCGTATTGTCCCCAAAACAATTAATATTTTTCATTAAGACATAAATGTTTAACTTTTATATTTTCTTTATGAGATTTTTAAAAAAACTTGTTTATTATTATATTTTTATAAGACATTCAGAAGCTAAGATCTCTAAGTAGAATTATAGCAACTTTGGATAGACATTATATTTATACCGAGCAACTAATGAGTTCTTTGAAGGGAGGGATTATTTCATTTTTGTCTTTGTATTCTGGTGCCTGGCATTTAGTAGGTGCTTAATTATAATAAAAACTAACATTTATATAGCACCTACTATGTGCCAGGCAATATGCTAAACTTTTTATAATTATTATCTCACTTGATCCTCACAACCACCTCCAGAGGTCAGTATGATTAGTTACCCATTTTACAGACAAGGAAATCAAGGCAAACAATAGTTAAGTGACTTGCCCAGGGTCACACAGTTATTAAGTGTCTGAAACTGGATTTGAAATCAGGTCTTCCTGGATGCAGGCCTACGGCTCCATTGGCTGTACCATCTAGTTTGTGGATTATTTCTAGATTCAAGGGTAAGAGATTAAAAAAAAAAAATAAAAGCAACTCATCAGAAAATAAATTTGAGAACAATTATGTTCAAACTAAGATTATTTCTGGAATAAATCTATCACTAAAAAAAATAACTGTTTCTGAAATATCTGCTCCGAATTTGAAGCCTGTTTATCTATGCTTTGGGGGAAGAAATCAAATGTGTTCGTAGAATCCCAAGAAGGCAAGTTATTGAAAAACATATACGTAGCATTCAATTAATAGTTCCCTTTACTCTTTAAAAGTAAGTTGTGTACTTCAGGAGTGGCCCTAACTCCTTCAAGTCACAGAGATGACCTGAAGCAGTAAACTGCAAAAAGGACTCCAGTAAGTAATGGGAAAGAGCTAAAAAAGTATGTACCTCATTGAAAGGTACCATTATTTACATCTAAGGAGATTCTGGCTCATCCAAAAATTTTTAAAGAGTATTTTTTAAAAAGTCATTTTTAACATACATTTTTAAAAAAATTTAAGTTCAAAATTCTCTCTCTCCCATACCCAATATGAAATCATATATTCATGTCAGCCATGTTGCAAAAAAATAAAAAAAGACAAGGAAACTAAAGATCTACCCTTCAATCTGCACTCAGAATTCATCAATTCTCTCTCTGGAGTTGAGTATTTTTCCTCAGCTCATCAGAAAATTAATACCAGATTTATTTTACTGATTTTCTTTATATCCTCACATTATTTGACTAAAGGTTAAGATTTCTGAGGAATAAATCAAGGTTGCCTGTATATTGATGAAGTTTCATTTCTTATAATACTTCATCCTTTCATATAGATAGATCATTGTTATCAAAGAGGGACGTGCTGGTAACAAGGCTATGACCCTGTTCATCTCTCAGCTCTTATTCTGATATTGGCTTTAAAGGGCATTTTTCAGGCCCCTTGGCAGGCAGGTATACTCCTGCTGATGTCAACGGAAACCTTGCTCAGGGCAGTCTGGGGGGGACAAAAAGAGGGGAAGCTTTTCATCTCCTAGGACAGTGCGTCCACATTCCCCTTGAATTCTTTATTTCAGAGCAAGTGGGTGTTAATAGGCTGGAGGTATTTATAAAATGGATAGAAACTTCCATCAGTTCAACAGCAATTTCTAGCAAACTTTCACTAACAGCCTCCGAATGCCTGCTTTAGTTTTAAAAGCCCCATCAGCATAATTTAAAGGTAATTTAATAGAATATAATTGTCAAGTGATTGTGCCCCTATTATTGTGAAGACGACTTTGATCAGCGCTCTAAAATTGGTTACAGTAGAAATACTAATGGCTTCAGATCTTACATCTACCACAAAATACAAAGGGAAACTACCACCTCCTTCTTTTTCTGTCCCTATGTGATCCCCAAACAAACTCTAGCCTAAAAAAGCCAGAATTTATACCTCTCCTGATTAAAATTCAGAACCTCATGCACTCTTTCATTTACAGTAAACAGGAAGCCTGACCTACTTTGTTCTGCCTTCGATTCATCAAAAATGGCCTGAGATTCTTACTTTCCAGGTTCACCTTGCTGGGCAAAGCTACTTTCCCTCTTGCTTTTTCTCAGAGTAAAGTGGTTTTCGTTTTTCTAAGCTTTGGGATCTTAGGGTCCTTCTGATGATTTGTCTAAAACTCCACTTATGGACCTTAATGAAGGGAAGGAAGAAGGAAGAGTATCTATTTTAGGATGTATATAGCTAATTTTTTTCAGGTGGAGGGTCAGTGGGTTAGTAAAGTTAGGTGATACTACCCTTACTCCCCCCACTGCCGCCACCCCTTTCTTCCCCCTAATGTTTACTTGGAGTGACTTCTTTAGTATAGGAAACTCTGGGTAAGAAAACTCTCTACCAGTGTAGATCCGTATCTTTTCTGCTTTCTTAGAGTGTTGCCTAGGGGTATTTGAGAATTTAAATGGTTTGCCTAGGATTACAACTTGGGGCAGCTAGGTGGTACAGTGGATACAACACCAGGTCTGGAGTCAGGAAGACCTGAATTCAAATGTGAACTCAGACACATACTAGCTGTATGACCCTGGGCAAGTCACTTCACCTTGTTTGCCTCAGTTTCCTTACCTGTACAAAATAAGCTGGAGAAAGAAATGGCAAACCACTCCAGCATCTTTGCGAAGAAAGCCCCAAATGGGGTCATGAAAAGTCAGACATGACTGAGAACAGCAAAAGTATTATAGTTTGGATCAGAGGACTTGAACCCCAGCTACCACCTGTCTCAAAGGGCCAGTTCCCTCCCCACCATACCACACTGCGTCTCATGCTCCTGTCTTATTACATACCTTTCTAGAACACTGACAGAGTATACAAGCAAAACATAAAATGACATTCAGAGGTGGAAAGTACTCCCTGTTTACAGCTAAGTGACAGACACCCCTAGTAAGGCATATTGAGAGCTTTCATGGATGGGAGACTCAATAGAGCTAGAAGCTCTGAGCCGGAAATGTTGATTTGTGGCATTCTTATGTCACAAAAAAATTAAATTCGGAACAAAATGACCCGAATAAACAGAGTAGGTTGTTTTTCAATTCTAATTCAGTCATCCCATGCAGACACAGTCTAAGGGTATCCTCCCTTAATACAATGGGTAGATTGTTCATTTTACAGGGTGAGCAGGAAATTGTGCAAACATTTTTTTCAATACGTGATGAATGCAGGACATCTACGTATATCTGCAACCACCTTATTCTAGCTATCCTACCTACCTGCATTTCAACCCTAGTCTCCAGTTCAAATAATTTCCAAGTAACGTTATCTAATTTTGACTGTGCAAGCTCATGTTTCTTCAGATGTTTTTAAACGCCTCTGAAATTGATTGAATAAATGAGACTATGCTTTCAGTTCATAAATAAGGCCTGCAGCTATAGTTCTGTTTTAGCTATATTTACATAAGAAAGAAAATAGAAAGTTATTTATGTAAAGCAGTATAATGATATATCTATCCAAGCATCATATTTTACAAACAGCTCTATATTTAACTTGTTAAAAATGCGTTACTGGAAAAGTAAGTTTTGTAGGCTCTTTACATATATTTTGTATGTAGATTTAAGCATTTTTATGCAAATGATCATTAATACTTGTATATTCCATAATATTTGGACATAGTCATTATGGCATTTAATTATTCAAATACTTTCATTTTTTTCTGTATATCTAATTAATGCAAAATGAGGGTTACATCAGTACTATGTATGTATATGTGTGTGAAGACATGAACAGATATGCCCAAAGAAGAAACTCTCCAAATAGTTTGCTACTTATCCTTGAGATAAAGTTTCTATTTTATCTTCTTTATGTTAAACTTACCCAACCCAATTCTTCTCGCTCTGCATGCCACAAAAATATACAGAAGGATGCTTTTCTTGCCATCTCTTCTATGGGAAAAGAGATTAACTTTTCCATTTCTCAGTAAATGGGAAAAATGGGAAAACCTTGCTCTGTGCATTAATTTCAGCTTTCTTCAATCAGTGGTCAGATTATGATTGTTCTATGCAGAAACTCTACCCTCATGTATACCAGATCACAGAATAAAGGAAGCATGGTACAGTGGTTAGAGCATTGGTTCTAGAGTTAGAACACCTAACTTAACAAAGTCTTAACTATGGCATATAACTGTACGATCTTGTGTAAATCCGTTAACCCCAGAGATTGGGTTTCCTCATCTATAAAAACAGGAATTAATAATAATGTAAATAATGTATATTATCTGCCTCAGTGGGTCTTTTTGGGGTAAGTGCTTTGTTAGTCTTGAAGTACTTTATAAATTAGAGTTATCATTGTTTTCACTAGTCCATTAATATTTTCAGAAAAATAGCTCTCTTGCCCCCATAACTGTTTGAACCATTGACTTGGGAGGAAAAAGTAAGACAATGGAAACCTTCCATATATCATGGAGAAGATAAAGGGGTGTGTGTGTGTGTGTGTGTGTGTGTGCGCGCGCACAGATACAAATATAGTATTAGATGTACACATGATTTCCTTAAGATAGTTCTCCAATGTCCATGAGTCATTTTGAATCATAAAATTTGGATTACAATTTTATAAGAAAAAATTAACAAAATTATAAATCATAACTGACACATAGCCCTTTAAATTTTTCTTAGTGCTTTATATCTATTATCTCATCTGAGTCTTGTAACAACCTTGTAAGGTAGGAACTACCAGGTATCCTTATCTCCATTTTACAGATCAGGAAACTGAGACTCAGAGGTGTTAAAGAACTTACTCAGGCCAACTCTCAAGCCTCAATGCCACACTGTTTTTCAAAAATACTCCGGATCAAAAACTCAGAGATGGAAAGGACCCTAGAGAACATTCAGCTTAAATCCCTCGTTTTCCTGATGAAGAAACTCAGGTCCACAGAGGGAAAGTGATTTGCTTTGGGTTATAAAGGTATTAAGTACCTTGGTGGGTATTTGAACTTGTTCGCCTTGACTCAAAATCCAGCCCTCTTTCCATTCTACCTCACTGCCCTCTTTATAAATAGTTTTAATTCAATGGAAACTTTCACAAAAGCAGAATTTGAAAGTACATCTTTCTTTTCAAAATGTGTTCCTCCTAAGCACATAATTTTATAAAATGGGGTTCGAATTAATCCTTGCATTCAGGGAAAAGGAAAGTCTATGTCAAATGAAAGCAAAGCATGTATGTAATTTTTCCCCTCCTGTATTATTTGCCCTTTGGCTAGCAAGTCATCACGTCTCTAGTGCAGAGTGAGAAAGCCAGGCACTTACCCCCCAGAAATAGCAATCTACGGTATTCTGATTTACTACTAAACATAGCTTTGGATCTCACTGTACAGATTTGCTTCATTATACCACCAAGTACTGTACCCACAGCACAAATGGGAACAAGGAATCACAAGACAGGATATTTCTCACAGGACCTTCTCTTGAAGGATTGTGGACAAATTATTATTTGGGCCAACGAGTCACATCCAGAGTCAATAAGGCACATTTTCTTTTGAAACCCTTAAGACAAATTTTAAAATGTATTTTTTTACCTCTAACATCAGCTGGGTGAATTCTTCATTACTGAGAAATGAAGGCTTCCAGTCTTGCTGAATGTCACAGAGTTCTGTTTGTGCTGAAACTTCTAAACAAATACAAATGTGTTGTTACTTTTCATTAGTGGGTGCAAAAAGTACTGTTAATAAATGAAGCATAAGCAACTGTCATGTGATTTGATATAACTGTAAGTGATTTAAGAAGACCACATGCCTCCCACGAAATGGCAGATTTCTTATTACAGTTGATAATAGGAAATAATCAGATTATCTTGTTGAGAACAGACAAGGGTTCTTAAGATGGGGAACCCAGAAGTTGACCATTTAAAAATAATTATAATTGTTTTTAATAGAATTGGTTTCCTTTGTAATCCTATGTATTTTATGCCTTTAAAAAACATTATTCTGAGAAGAGGTCATTGGGCTTCACCAGACTGCCAAACAGGACAGCCTCTGGTCTAGAACTTGAAAGAGCCAACTTCAGGGCACCCAACAACATCCTGGCTAATCTGAGCATCTTTGATTAGGAGAGGGAATTTCAATTCAAGAAGCATTTATTAAGTGCCTACAATGTACCTTCAGTGCTGTAAAGGAAAGGAATTGCCCCTTCCCTACACATGCATATAATGCTATTATTACATCTACCATTTCTATGCAGCTAAGCCACGTTCCCCCAGTGGCTTAAGTTGTGCTGTTGCTTTTGGAAGAGTCAAAAGGAAAGACTTACGAATGTGCTATATATGATTTTACCCTGGAAAAGAGAAAAAAACTTTTTGCTCAAATCAGGCAAAGCAACCAGTGGCTAAGCAGTTAACTCTAGGTGGGGAAAAAAAAGAAGACTCAAATGTTTTTCATATACATATGGACTATGGACTAGGTATTCTCTTATCTGAAGCCCTATAATAGCCTTGTAAGGTAGAAACTACCAGGTATCCTTATATCCATTTTACAGATCAGGAAACTGAGGTTCACAGGTGTTAAGGAACTTGCTTAGGTCAACTCAACTTATATATCCTCTACTTACACATACATATATACATATACATATACATATACGTATATATGTATATGTATATATATATATACATACATACATACATACTATTAAGCAATATGTTCCTCAAATTCTCTGGTCTCTTCTTTGAGAACTGAATAAATAAGTTACAATTAATATAAAACAAAAAAAATGTTTTCTTCTTTATTTTTAAAGCAGTACAAAACCGCAATAGTCTTTAATGACCACAGCAGAGAAATAAACCCAGGGAAGAAAACTATGTAAAAAGAGTCAATTAACAACCTATACTGAGTGCTCATTGTGTGCAGAACACTGTATAACAGCCAGGATTAATTTGCCCTTGAGATGAAAACCTGCAAAGTGAAGAAACTTTGTATTTGTGAATCTTACAGGGAGTTAATTCAAGTACTGACAGTAAGGTGATTAGAAATAGTGGAGACCTTCCATTTCTCTGACCTTTACCCATGTCTTTCAATTTTTCCAACTCTTGGAAAATTTATACTTGAGATAGCTTACTATCCAAGATTTTTTGGGGAAAAAAATCCACTGATTTTTGTTGAAATATCTTTTTATTGAATGGAAAAGCTCTCAGCTTGTGGCCAAAAAAACCCCAACCACTCAACATATGTGATTTCTCTGATAAATCTGTGAATTGTATTTTTCATGGTAGAAGATGTTCTCCAGTAGGAAGACTGAACTCTCTCTTCTGGCCCAAATTTTCTTTAGAAGAAGGGTTATATTTATCAATGGGGTAGAAAAAGAAAACACAAGTTTCCTTCAAGTTAATAACATTTAAATCATTTGGTATGACTAGTTACTTTCTAATATAATATAATAATACTGATAGTTGCCATTTCATTCAGTGAGGTGTTTCAACATCCTTTTGTAATATATTCTTTGGAACATAGGGCCCAATTAATACATAACTTTTTTTAAGGGTAGATAAGCTATCTCTAGGCAATTAAAAAAATGATATACATCAACATACAAACCATTTCATCTGATTGCATATTTCCCTGTATAACCCAGAGTGACCTTTTGAGAATGCCCAGTTAGGCTTACATAGAGCCCACTCTGTCCCTTACCACAAGAGTGGGGATAGCCTTGGAAGACCAGGTCTTTAAAAGTGTCCTTTGGCCTTTGTCTCTCCCTCGTTCCCCCATTTTATGGGTTTCATTTGGCTTGCAAACTCTGACCTGCGGTAGGGTGGGGCATGGATCTCCACCAATAAAACCAAAGGGCTTTGAGATTACAGGTGTAAACAAAAAAGGAGGGGGAGGGGTCAAATCTATCAGATAAAAAGCCTATGAGAAATTTATATTTGAAGGCACTTAAGTCAACAATCAGCATAAGACATTTGATCAATCAGGTTTATATCGTTTCCAGTTGTGTCCCAGAGAGTCTGGCTCCCTGATCACAACATCCACATATTACAGTGTATCTTAACCAGGGGTGACAGGTGCCATCTTTGCAGTGGTGCAAGCAAACAGATCAGAAAATAGGACAGAAACATAAGAGCATGCACCAGGAAGTGTAAATGTTACCCTTAAACTGAAATAATTCTCCCCTTTTCACAGTCCTTTATTTCTGTTTGTTTAGACTAAAGCAGAAATACTCCTGGAATATGTGGATTGGGATTTCGGTGTTTGGGGAAATTAAATTAAATTAAATCAGTCAGTACTGAGCACACAGAAGGGTGATAAACAACTGGGAAATATGGCCCAGTGGAATGTAACATTTCCACTGAATGAGATAAGAACACCCAATTGTGCTTCCCTTATTTGCATTTAATTCAGGGCTTCAGGCTCATACAATCAGTGGTGTTGACGCAAAACAGTTTTAATTTCTCAGCAAATGAAAGGGGCCAGATTCTTGTTTCGAACTGCCCCACACTTCCACTCACCCATCCACAAACGGAATAACCAGTGATCAGGACTGCCTTAGAAGAGGATGCTAAGAGCTGGCCAAAGTACTGAAAATGTTCATTGTAATGACCTGAACCCCAGTTAACTTTACTTACCTTTGCTATCTGGCTTTCCTATAGCAGAAAGGCAGAAGAGGAAGATAAACAAGAATACACCAATGAATACCCATTTCACTTCACATCTACATAGAGGATCTTCCCTGGGTAATGCTTGGGAAAATCTAGTTTTTGCCTAGAATCATTGGGCTAAATGAAGGAATCCTGAATCAAGATCTGGGGGTGCAGGAAGGGAGTTGTATACTGTTTAAGATTCGGGCCAGACTCTCATTTTTTATTTAATGGTGCACAAACTTGCTGCTAGTTGAGATCAGATTTTCCAACTCACTCTAAGAAATAATGTAACAAGAAATGAGAACTGGGTTGTATTTTTTTTAAGGTCCTCCATTAGACTATGAGCTCCTCTAATAAGGGAAGGGTCTGGTTTTATTTTTTTGTTTCCTTGTTTTGCTTTTCTAGGTATTCTCAGCATTTCATACAGTACCCAGTACAAAGTAGATGGTTAATAAATTGATCATAAGTAGGGCATCCCCTCATGAAGAGAAATGAGGATATCATAGCTATTACTGTTTATTAGGATTCTTATGGACTGATTTATTAATATAAATTCCTTCTGGCTTCATTCTAAGATTCTACGATTCCCCAGGAGAACAGCAGTTCTACAATATGTCATACTGCTTGGGTTCTGTCTTTTTTTTTCAATGACACTGAGCAAATTTGAATAATTTGGGCAAAAAGTATTTTTTGCCCAAATGACCCACTACTACATGTTCACTTTTATTGGAAATCTCTGTTTTTAGAAAATGGGCTTATTTAGGAAATATTCTGGTTCCAATATGGGGTGTTTTCAACTAGTCTTGCTATACTTTTATTTCGCTCCTACTAGGTTGTTCTTCAGTGACATTTTAAACTGAAGATATTAACATTCTTCCTTCCTCTCCCTTGGGCAGCTTTGAAAAAGAGGGTGTATCATTACTGTCACATTTTTAATAGGTATATATAATTATCAAAGAAATTGCAAAAGAATAAAAAGCACAATGAAACTTTCAGATGTCCCAATCATGCCCTCTCTCATGAAATCATCTTGTCTGTGGCAAAATTTCAGTGAAAGGGAAGCATCGCCATAATGACAGAATAACTATAATTATTTCCTCAATACTTCTGACATTTGTGACTTTTCATTATATTTGAAGTCAGTTTTTTTTTCAAGAGGTTATGCTTCTCATTCTTGTTAACATTCTTCCTACGTTTTTTCTTTCCTCTATTTTTTTCTCTTAATCCGCAGGTGGGAGAAGGGAAAGGGATAGTTAATACTAGGAGAAAAAGAGATTGGTAAAAGGCAAAAGAGAACAGGCTAACACAGGGATTTGAATGACCTCTTAAGAGCTTTGTTTGACAGCAGCTTCAAGAACCAACCAAAAGTACAACATCTTTTCAAACCAGGACTTGTTGTTGTTCAGAGGTCCAGGAAGGTGACAATGATACAAGGATGTCCACACACCAGAATGAAGGACAGGGACAGGGAGGGGAAGAGAAATTGGCACTGTCCTATCTGGTAAGAAATCAATGCAACTGCTCCCAAATTTTTATAAGTCAGAATAAAACTGTGCTCCAAGTATAGTTTGATAAGGGAAATCCCCCTGGCAGTGTCTATATCCTGACTGGTCTGAGTGGTTATGCTGCCCAGGGTTCCCTACATTCCTTATTTAACATGCTCTTGCTGTGAATGATCGAAATAATAAAGGCAATTTGGGAGGGCAGTGCCACCTTCTAATCTAGCCTAATAAGGGGTTATTAATAAGGGAGGAGTAACATGGAATGAAGAAAAGATGATTCCTATTTAATACCCAGACAGCTTCTCAAAAGGATAAACTTGAGGCATGGAGAAATACAAACTAGGAAGTCTCTAAGCATGAAGACACTACAGAAAGGGTTGGAATTAAATAGGAATAGAGAAGAGCAGTTATTTCTTTTTTTTACCATTGTGTTTCTGTAAAAATCCAATGACTTTTTCAAGCACTGTAGTCTTATCCAGTTTTCGAGTGTTCCCTGGAAGCATGGAGCTAAGTTCTTTGATGAGAACATTGAACTGGTCACGACGCTTTTTCTCAGACTTGTTTCGTGATGCTCTAAAAATATGAAAAACATTGGTAACCAAAGTATTCTTGTTACGATAACATTTGTCATGACTGAAATCAAGGCATTACATCAGATCATGCTCTGGAATTACCCTATTTTTAATGCCATAGCAAAGATAAATTGTTTTAGCCTCATTTCACAATGAATCAATATAGGACAATTTTTTTCTACTAGTGACTTGCCCAGAAGTAAAAGGAGAATTTATATGTGTTATGATCAAAACTCTATGCAGCTCCTGGCGACAGCCTTGATGTCATACTTTCTGATTACCCAGAATTTGAATTTCACAAAAGCAACCTAAGTACTGGTTATAGGTCAACCCTTAGGAAAAGGTTTATTGGTAACCATGAGTTTAAGTTATCTAGTTGGGAGTTTCTTCCTTTAGCAGTGAGGAATCTGCTCTAGCTAATTTCTCACAGCCCTTCCCTAATTCAGTATTTTCAATTTTGATGTAGAACCACACAGAGGTCATAAGTACATTCTGCCTCCTAATCCCATAACATATCAGACTCAAGCCAATTCATATTTCTTGAGTGTCTAGGCTAAGGCTCTAGGCTAAGGGCTGTAATGGTAGATACAAAAGAAGTATATAGTAAAGTAATACCAATACCTAACTTTTACATAATGATTTATAATTTGCTATTTTCAAAGTATTTTCATATATATGATCCCACATGTTTCATATGTGTCCCAAACAGATTTCACATATATGTATTTCACACGTATGATTCACATATATGTAAAGATCAACTGATCCTTATAGGTCCCATTTTACCAATGAGGACTAAACAGCAGTTCTCTGGACTCCATGTTCAGCAGACCACACTGCAATGGTTCCTCCATTCTAAGAACTCGTAGTCTCATTGGAAAGTCAACATATGAAACAACTTATGAAACAACTGACAAATGCAATCTAGGGCCAAAAAATGTCACGGAGACAATAAGAAGCACTGGGGATCAGAGAAGGGATAAATCAAACATTTGTGCTTTTCAATGATGACCTTACTAACAGTAAAACTTCCAGAGCCATGAGATACTTTTTGATAGCACCTACAGAGGTTTTAGAAGCTAATAAATTCTGTCTTCCAAAACAGAACAAAAGGATGGAAAACTCTCAGAATATGTGCCTATGTTCCAGAAAGTTCTGCCTCTATTTTTAGGATAATAGTAATTCATACCTCTATAGTGCTAAAAGGTTACGAAGTACTTGGCTAACTTTATTTCATTTGATATTCACAATAAACCAGCATTAAACCCCATTTTACAGATGAGAAAACTGAGGTTTAAGAGGTTAAATAATTTGTAATGGTCACACAGTGAAGGGGTGATGGGACCTGAACCCCTAAAGAAAAGACCATATCTTTGAAAGCATCCCAGTTCCCGAATTTTCCCATATAGTTCAGCAGCCTGGATCACTGGCAGCTTGCCCTAAGCATCTGGCCCACCCCTAGATACTTGACAGCCCCTTCCCAGGCTCTTGGTCCACCTCAGCCTACCTAGATACTTGACAGCCCCTTCATAGGTTCTTGTCTCACCCCAGCCCACCTAGATACTTGACAACCCCTTCACAGGCTCTTGGTCCACCCCAGCCCACTTTATTCCTTTCACTACTGCCCCTGTCCACTCCAGGCCATTTACCACTTCTTAATCCCATCCATATCTTCTCACTGTCCCTTTTTTCTATATAAGTATCAATCTAACCCCCATTAAATTTCAGATTCACTAGAAATTCACTATTGGCCTTACAATAAACCTTGACACTTTGACTAGAAGAAGGATTGAGTGCATGAATTCAGCCACTCTGTACCCTGACATTTCAGGGTCGCCAGTAACCCCAAATCACATCATATTTTGATGGCCCACAGTCAGATCAGAACTCCGATCTAAATTTCAAGTCCAGGGTGCTTTCCACTACACCACCAGCATTTCAGACCAGTTAAATAGCTTGTACATGGGAAACAGTTAATATGTGTTAGAATCAAGATTCCAAATCAGATTTCCTGATTCCAAGTATGTTTTTCTCTTGCCTACACCATGCTGTTAGATTAAAATCAAGCCTCAAGATATCCTATATTATGGTAGGATTACCCAGTGCTTAGCAAAGTACCCGGCACATAGTAAGTATTTAACAAATGTTTACTGATTAATTGATTAGTTGATCATGGGTCCAAGATCAGATCTCTTAGATCAAATAGGTTCAGCACTTCAGTGGTTAGCTTATGTAAAGATAATCAAATCAAAGGGAAAATTGGATATCATAGATCTCATTTAAAGGAAGAAGGAAATACCATTTTAATAGCTAATATTTATATATTACTTTCTATGTGCTAAGCACTGTGCTAAGTGCTTTACATTTATTATCTCATGCCCCTTTAAAAAAAAATACCCAAAGAGTTTTTTTATTTACAAAAGGGGAGATCTTCTGATACAATCAAATAAGTATGTCAGCTAGTTAGCAGGTAGTACCTGCTTTCTGGCATCAAAATACTTGTGAGTCCTAATAATAAATAACAGATACTTGTTTTTTGTAGCATCAACACAAATGCAATTGTACGGTCTTCAAAGGTATTCTCATCAAGTCAAGGCATCATATTACCAAGGATGACTGTCATAAAAGAAATGTAATAAAAGATTTCATCTAGTGTTAATCAGTTCTATTGAATTGTTTTTCTACTGTTTCTCCTTTTCTTTCTATTAATTTGTTTTAAATAAGGGATAGATCTCTATAAAGGTACACAGAGAGGGATACAGAAGGAAATACAAGTGTCATAAAGGCAAAAATTCCCAATAAAATCTATTTTTTTTTTAAAAAAAAAGACTTCATCTAAGATAGACACGCCTAGAAAATAAGGTGGGCCAGTTATTTATTAATAACTAGGGTTAACAGATGAGGAGTTGAACTATTGCATAGATATACATAAAATATTAATAGGCTTACAAAAACATTGAAAGTGCATTGGATAGGTCATCTCTGGAGGACTGATGGAAATACAGCCTGTGTATTATCTAGGTTTTGAGGTTTGTTTGGTTGAATGTAAAAGGGAGTGGTGCTTACTTCCTCCTCTAAAACTCACCCTTGGAATGTGGGTGTTACCAGTCTGGTTTAGACACTCCCTTTCTCCTCCCCCAGGGCCTGACCCAATCTCCAGGCACTGCCTGAAACTCTGCCTTAACAGAGATATTTCTCTACATAAATGTGTGGGGAGGGGGGAAACAAGATGTAATCCACTAGCTCATCCTTTTACCAGAAGGTAATGGTGACTGGTTTGCTTTTGCTTAAAGGCAAAAACCCCAGACTCAATTTTACCAGTTTGGGAGTATTAATTAAAATGAACTAACCACTATCATTGTCGATATCAGACTCAAGATTTCATTTAAATTTTAAACCTTTAAAAACTTAACAAATTTAACTTTTGTCCATATACAAAAAACAGTCATGTTTCTCTATTTTGTGACTATATATAAATTTTTAAGAAGAAGTTAATATTAATCATACTTTATCTAGAATAATCCAGGGTTAGAATATTAATGAAATCAGAAGTTATGAATAAATGTAAAGGACAGAAAAACTATGGATGAGCTAACCACCCTCTCAGACAGAAAGGGAGAAAGAATAAGTGGAAAGCACTTCACCACTCGCATTAATCTTTGCTGAGGGAGAAGTTCATGACTGATCAGATAAGCTTGGATCTCAGCTGTCCCCAGTGGCCTTGGTGGTAGATGTAGGCACCACAGTCCACAGAGGATCCTAATTGCTCTAGCCATAGCCAGGTAGATTATTTCTTCAGGGTACTGTTTCTTTTTTCCTCACTTCTCTCTAGATCAATTTTCATCAAATCTCCCTCTCAGCCTCTCTCATCCCAAATCTGTGTGTCTATGCACATATAGACTCTCAGGAAAGTCTCTCAGTAATACTTGTCTGTTTCAAATGACATCTCCCAAGTGGCTAGGTTCTGAGAATCTTTTCTCCGTCCACAGAGAAATCAGACTCCCAAAACCGTTCTACAGAGAGACAGGCAAGAATTGACTAGGATAAAAAGATATGTGAGTTTTGATCTGGGCTGGTAGAGAGAATGCCTCTACCATATGACTGAGCATGGATTCATCAAAGGATCTAAGAAGAGAGGTAACCTAAAGGAAAGAAGGAAACAAGCATTTGTTAAGTGCTTACGATGTGACAGGCAATGTGCTAAACACTTTAGAAGTATTATCTCAGTTGGTCCACACAGCTCTAGAAAGCAGGTACTACTACTATGCCAATTTCACAGTTGAGGAAACTGAGGCAGGCATAGGTTAAGTGACTTGTCCATGTTCACATGGCCACTGCCCGAATTTAAATTTGAATTTAGGTCTTCCTTATTCTGTACCTAATGCTCTATTTACTTTGCCAATTAGATGCCTGTAATGGTCTCCAGCAGAAGAGTATGTTTGCCATATTGACTGGAATGTTCCTGTTACACCACTAGGATACTTCTTCCTTGGAGACTGCCAATGAAACATTAACAGATTT
Organism: Notamacropus eugenii; assembly: GCF_028372415.1. Classification (NCBI taxonomy): domain Eukaryota; kingdom Metazoa; phylum Chordata; class Mammalia; order Diprotodontia; family Macropodidae; genus Notamacropus; species Notamacropus eugenii. The sequence goes on along the minus strand of NC_092876.1, from coordinate 409,038,864 downwards.
TAAATATTTTTCTAGACTATATGATCACTATTGCCATTCAGCTGAAATCAATTCAGTTAATATTTATTAAAAACCAATTATGTGCCATACTTCCACAAAATTATATTCTCATGCCTCATCATGGCATGGAGACAAACTTAATGAGGTATAAGCTCCAACAGGTTCTGTCAGATAGCTGGGTGGCACAGTGAATAGAGCTCTGGACCTCACGAAAACCTGAGTTTGAATCCAGACTCAGAAACTTACTAGTTGTGTGAACCTGGGCAAGTCATTTAAGCTCCATCTGCCTCAGTTTACCCATCTATAAAATGAGGATCACAATAGCACCTACTTTGCGTGGTTGGTATGAGAATAAAATGATATCATATTTGTAAAGTACTTTGTAAACTTTAAAGTATTATAAAATGCTCCTTCTCCTTTCCAGATTAGAAAAGATCTCAGTATAGTTCTGGCAGTGGATTGAGTATTCTTTAGCAAGACCAGCCTAAGTAAATATGGAAAAGTCCTTTACTAGAAGACTGGCCACTTGATGTGTTTGGTAACTCACAAACAAAGGAAAGTAAAAATATCCCTCGCATCTTGTGTGGGCCTTTCTGCTTTTGCAATAAAAAAAGAATCCCAAGGTGCTAAACATGACAAATACCAAACAATATCATAAAATAGGAAACTGATTATATTTTAACAAATAGGGAATTGTGATAAAAATATGTAATAAAGAGAAGCTGAGGCACAAAGATCTGAGCATAATCAATTTATTACCAAGGCTAGCAATTGCCAATAAAAAGGATCCAAGATTTCCCTAGTCATCATGGATCCATCTGACAGAACAGTTCTTTTATGCATTTGGTTATATAAGGAACCAGAAGTAGCACAGTGATGAAAACTAGACTAAGATTGTGATTGGTTACACAGAGATGAAAATTGTGCTTTGCTTGACTTGACTCAGAGGGGAGATTTCTAAAACCCAGGGCAGCAGGGAAAAACACAGTTGACTTACATCCCCAGGAAAGTCTTGTGGTGGCCAAACATCCTATGGTCAAGTTAACTCATCTTCCCTTTCCCTCTCTTCCCTTCCAAAATTTTACAGATTTTGAATCTTTGTGATCAGCTTGTACCCCACAGGAATAGGGAAGCTAAACTCTTACAAACTCTATCACTGAATAATCACTGTATAGACAATGAAGTCTAAATACAATCCATAAGTGTTCATACACTGATTTGATATAATTCTCAGTCAATAATTAATAAATGATACAAAATAAAGTGGGATATCAATTTTCAATTTCAGAGAATCACTATGACTACTGTAGGAACCATTCCTGAATTATCCATTTATCTAAACTGGAAAGCCACCAAGTTAGAAGAAATAGAAGGGAGGAAGAGGGAGATTGGAAGAAGCCTCCTGCAAAAGGTAGCATTTGAACTGGGTTTTGAAGGAAGTCAGTTTCCAAGACACAAGGAAAGAGAGCATTCTAGACATGGGAGAGAGCGAGTGTAAAGGCATCGATACAGTAGGTGGTACACTGTGTGACAGGAACACTGAGAAATCCAGTATGAATGGACCATAGATTCTTGGAGAAGAATAGTGCATAAGAAGACCAGAAATACAGAAATTGGCTGGTTGTGAAGAATTTTAAATAATAAACAAAGAAATATGCATTTGAACCTAGAGATAATAGGCAGCTATTGGAATTGTGAGAAAGCAGCGTATTTGTAGGAAGCAGGTAAGAACCCAGTAGAAAGTGAGATTAGAGAAAAAGTGGGGATGATAGTGGAAGAATGCTGGGAAGAGATAGGATCAAGGAGGAAGGTAGTAGGATTGGTTTTGGCAAGAAAGGCCAGCTTTTTATCACAGACTGGAATGAAGTGATAGGGAGAGATCATATCAGAGGGAAATGTGATAGAAGAAAGGGAGAAGAAAAAGCTTTGAAAAATTATTGTAATTTTTTTTTTGATGACTTGTGAAGCAAGAGCCTGAGCTGAGAAGGTAGAGTGTGGTGGAAAACTTGAGGAGAAAAGGGGTTTGAAACAGCTGCCATGGTACATAGAATATAGATTTGCTTAGGCAGCAGCAGAAGGACTTCTTTGCTTCAGTGAAGGCCCAGTTTAGATTAGACAAAATAATTTTAAAGTGGATCCAGTCAACACAATTTTGTAATTTCCTTCAGCCCTATTTAGTATTATGTGGAGGCTGGTGGAACTAATCCAAGGATGGGATTCTGCAAGGTATGCTCAGAAATAGGACAAAAAAGAAAGAAATTCAAGGATAGAGTTGAACTGGTTCACCAAGGTGTTATGATCTGGAAGACAGTGTTGTCAGTATAGACATAAAGCCTTGGGAAAATACTTAAGGGTGCAAAGTGATCAAAGAAAGGGAAAAGACATGTACAGAAATATTTATTGGGCATCTAGGGGGCAGTTAAGTGCTGCATTGGATAGAGTGCAAGGTCTGGAGTCAGAAAGACTCATCTTCCTGAGTTCAAATTCGGCCTCAGACACTTACTAGCTGTGTGACCCTGAGCAAGTGACTTCACTCTCTTTGCTTCAGTTTCCTCATCTGTAAAATGAGCTGGAGAAGCAAATGGCAAACTACTCCAGTATCTGTCGAGAAGACCCCAATAAAACTGTGAGTCAACAATAAAGTCATTGAGAAAGGATGGAATATATCCTAGGGATTGATAGGTAACTAGTAAATACCCAGGGTACGGAGGTAAGATAAAGGACAGAGAGAGAGACAGAGAGAGACACAAAGACAAAAGAGAGAGAGAAAGAGAGAGAGAGAGAGAGAGAGAGAGAGAGAGAGAGAGAGAGAGATTGAGATTTAAGATGAGAGGAAATTCAGCAGTTCTGAGATGGACATTCCAGAGGGACAAAAATAAGAGTTCAGCACTGTAGTGGTATGGTAGAGGTGGATAAGCAGACTGGTGGGGTCAGGGAAGGAGATTTGTTCTTTAGCTATTGGAGGTTCAGTATTAAGTAGGATACAGAAAATTAGTAAAAAAGAGAATTGGAGTATGTTAGCCATTGGGGAAATAGTATAGGGTAGAATATCAGTGGGTGGGGAGTGCTTTCTAAGGAAGGTAGATTCTTAGAAGTTTCAAATTCATTCCTTGAAATCCCAAACTCATGATAGGTGATATGCTTTGTCTGTGAGACTTTGGGAAATGTTTATCATGGAAAGCACAGGAAGTAGAAAGCATATTCCAGGAATCCAAAAGCGTAGTCAGGAGACAGAAGATGATATATCCCAGGACAAGTTAAGATCAGAAACCATAAATGGCATGCTGGAATGATGTCTTCCAACACAGGTCACCAAAATATGAATAAATAGGAGCAAAAAAGTTGGATATTTAGGTTTATCAAGGTATGAGTGATGATGAGTCAAAGGTACAATGGATTCAAAAATATGGGATATTGGTAAACTATGGGGTCCACTCTGTGAGGGAAGTGAGGCTAGATAACTTAGTATAGGTGGAGACTGGACATCATAGTAAGCATGAAGGAAAAGCTTTAGGAGGAATGAGGCAGAGGCTGGAAGAGACAGGAGGGATGGAAAGAGAGGAAGTTATGATCAGAGAGTAAAATCTTAGAGTGCAGTATATGTTAGAGATAATTGTAATTAGAGGTGGTGGTGAAACTCATCTCTGGGTGGCTGAGGAAGCTTGCAGGGTGATTAAGGAGACTGATGAAATGAGATGCCAAGTTGTTAAAAGTCATCTCAATTGGCATCCTGAAGTCTCCAAGTTGGAGAGTGGAATATGAGGGTGAGCAGATGACAATGTGCCAAATACTGAAGTCCTGGATAATAGAGGGAGAAGGGTCAGGAGGCAGGTATAAGACTGGGGGGAGGACCAAGACTCGGTAATCTAGATCTTGGGAGTGAACACTGAAGGAGAGGTTGTTGAATGATGGGAGCAGAAAGAAGGTCAGGACGTGGCAGTGAAGAACAAGGAGCAAGACTTTTTTTTTTTCAACATTTGTCACAGCATCACCTGTCTTCATTTCAACATAGCTTCATAACATGTTGTCATTTCTAACTTTGCATCTTATTCTGTGCTCATGACATTTTAGATTAGCTGATTCCTGATAACATCTGGGGAGACACCTAAAATCCTCTATGTAGATTGTTTTCTCTTTAATCAAAAAATGGCTGCTTTTTTTTTTTCTTAACCTGGGCGTTCTGTGTTTTACCTGATTTTTGCCTCAGTCATTCCTTGTCCTAGATCTTGGGCTCCACCTTTATGGCCTTTTATCCTTGTTCACCTCCTACAGAAGGCACATTAATAGTAGGGCATGTATCTTCTAGAAATACAGTTATGGAAGTAGAGGCTGAGATGTCTTTTTCTTGTCTTGTAGAAAATATGCAATGTAAAACCTTTCAGTAGATGAAGGAAAACTTCACTTTCTAAGTATATGCATTATAAATTATTTTTTGGCCTAGATTTTAAAACTAACATGCTATCTCCTTAGCTAAAAAAAAAGGAAGAAAGAAAAGCCCTGTTCCTGTCCTAGTTTGTCCACCATAAATTAATGTCTATAATGACTATTAACATTGCCCATACAAAGATTATGATAAAGCCCACTGTCATCAGTGATAGAAACACAATCTTGTTCTATTGTGCTCAGCCTAGGAACACATTGTGATATCCTCTGGAAATGAGCCAATATTAGTTGCTTTTACAGTTCTGAAGAAATACGGTAGATAATCCTCGAATGACCTCATTATCAGTAAGGAGGTCTCTTGGGACAAGATCCTAAGACCACCATGCATAAGGTAATCTTGAACAGTCTGACAAAGATGGAAAACAATTTCAGGCTTTCATTTTTTAAAAAATGATCAATCAATAAGCTATATGTTTATTTGCTCTCTTTCAATATGTCATGAATTTTGGTACAGGGGTGTATTTTTGTGTATGTATTCATACAGAAAAGGTTCAAATTCTGCCACAGATGTCCATCCTTTCTTATCAATAAACGCCAATGGCTCCCCATCACCTCCAGAATCAAATACAAAATTCTTATGTATCTAAAGCCCTTCACACTCTAGGGGGCCCTCTGACTCTCACCTTTTCCATTTTCTTACACCTTACTCCCCATCTTGGACTTTTCAATCCAGTAACATTGGCCTCCTTGTTGTTTCACAAATGAGACATTTCATCTCTCCACTCTAGGATTTTCTCTGGCTGTCCTCCATGCCTGGAATGCTCTCCTTCCTCATCCCCATCTTCTCTGCTTTCCTTCAAGTCCCAACTAAAATCCCATCTTCTACTGGAAGCCTTCCCCAATCCCTCTTAATTCCAGTATATCCCTCTGTTAATTATTTCCTTTTATCCTGTATATTGCTTGTCTACTATATTGTCTATATGATGACTCCCCCATCAGATCGTGAGCAACTTGAAGGAAGGAATTATCTTTTGCCTTTGTATATCCCCAGTTTTTAGTACAGTGTCTGGAATGCAAAAGGCAATTAATAAATGTATATTGTTTGGCTGATTTACACTAGTTGTATGACAATAGAAAAGTCACTTAACTTCTGGTTTTCATAGCCAACTGTCTAAAACTCTGTTACTGACAAACCGCAAAGGGGCTTTGATGGAAGGAATTTCCTACAATGAAGAAATCACAGGGGCAAAATGACCCTTTCCCTCCCTTTCTGTCCCATCCATATAAAGTGGAATTGCATCTTATTCAGGATTTAGGTTCAGAAATTTGTACAAGAGGCAAAAATTATGTTCCAGTTAAAATGATCATTTCTCTGCAGTAGGTATCTTAAGTGTTGCTCTTTCCCTCCCAGCTTGACTTAGTTAAAGTTTTTTCTTTTGCTGATTAAAGGAGCCATTCCCTGACTACTTCTTAAAGAGGCCTCTTCACTAAATGGGCATCAGTTACCTCACTCTAAGTGAGTCCCGGAATAGGCCTTAGCTGAAGAAGGGTAAGATCTCTCATCGCATCCTGGGTCATCTCCAGTCATCCTGATGAATATCTGGTCATTGGATCCAGATGGCTCAGGAAGAGAAAGTGAGGCTGGTTACCTGCACAGCCCTCCCTTACTCAAAACAAAGTCAAGTGAAAGTCATGTCATCATTTCTCTGATGGCATGGTCTTTTTTGAAAATGAAGGACAAACAGAACAACACAATCTAATGTAAAAAGCTTCTGGCATGCTGGAACAATGTAGGTAAGGAGTAATACAGGTAAAGGAGGTTATTCAGCTGAATCTGTAACTTTGGGATAAGGATAATTGGGATAATTTTGAATGTAAAGACTTGAACTAGGGTGTCAAGCAGGATCCCCTACAGGAAATGGATAAAGTGGAATAGCAGAAGTGGGCATCGAAATATTATACCCACAGAAGAGGGCAGAAGGGAGAAGGTAACCATATATGGAATCTGGCAGACATTCAAACTGGAGGAGTCAAGCACACTTAGGGACCAGAACGATCACAAAGTTAGATGCCTGAAGCTGAGATTCACTGATCAAAGAACTTCAGAAACTGGGGCAAAGTGGGAACACCATGTATAGATGTGGATTCTCCTAAACTGTTTCCAAGGAGGAAATGGAATAGGTATGAACATTTAAGGTGTATTGAGTCTCCCTTAAAGCTAATATATAGACATAAAAATGCAGGCAAAGTTATATTGGGGTTCATTCAAGCCCAAACAAAATTGCAGACAAAAACACTGAAATCAAGCAAGAAAAGGGTTGTCTGGTCTTCTTTCAGCAAGGTCAGAAGCACTTTCAGAAAGAACTTTCTCACTTCCAAAATGGAGAAAAGAGGTGGTAGATACTACCACTACCACCATTACTACTACTACTACTACTACTACTACTACTACTACTACTACTACTACTACTATTTACGTAGAACTTTTAAGGTTTACAAAGTGTTGTAAAAATATCATCTCATTTTACCCTCACAATAACAGAGAGGTTGTTGATTATCACCATTTTACTCTGTGAAAACTGAGTCACCCAGATAGTAATTGTCTAAAACTGAATTTGAACTCCTGTCTTTTTGACCTTAGGGGTGGCTAGATGGTTTGGTATATAGAAGGCTGAGCTTGGAGTCAGGAAGATATAAGTTCAAATCCAGCCTCAGACTCTAGCAGGGTGACCCTGGACAAATCATTTTACCTTTTGCCTTAATCCTCTGGAGAAAGAAATGGCAAACCACTCCAATATTTTTGCCAAGAAAATGCCATGGGGTCACAAAGAGTCTGACACAACTGAACAACAACAAACTTTCTGACTTTAGGTCCAGTGCCATCCACTGTACCATCTTGCATGAGCTTATATCTGAATATATTCTCCCCTTTTGCTATATACACACATAAACAAAATAAGGGTTTTATTTTTGGCTAATTTGAGATTACCAAAAATTTTGTTGTTTTTGTTATTGTTTATTTAAACTCATTTTATGAACCGAGTTCCAAATTCTGAGGAGGAGAGAGGGCAAAACACCAATATATTAAAAGCATTCCTCTCTGTAAAATCTAATTAGAAATCACATTCAAATCAGCTTAAAGAGAAAACATGTATAATTCACCTTTAAGGGGCAGGTTTCTCAATATCTTCATATGCTTGTTCTAATTATCACTATCTTTAAATTGCATTTCCATTACTTTTCTTAATAAAATAATCTTTAATACTCAACGAACCTTCATATTATGGGGTTCATCATATTTAAACTCAAAATTTCTTTCTGATTTATTCCAGAATATCTCTTCTATTTAACTGAATAAAACAGGGCATCCTGAGGGGAAAACCCAAGACAGTGCCTACTTAAAGCACAGATTATCAGTTGGGACAAGCAAAAGTTGATAAAAATGAATGCCTTCTGATCAAATGAAAAGCTATTACCAGAGCTAGTGATGTGCTTAGCTGGACAGAGTCCCTTTCACCATTCACTCACAGCCAAGGAGAATTCAGCTTTATGAGTGGTTAGTTAGTATTTTCATAGAATAGTGCTTTGTATACGTGTTCACTGTTAACGTGAAAAGCTTCTTGCATGCTGGAACAATGTAGGTAAGGGAGGGGTCATTAAATCATATCTGTAACTTTGGGTTAAAGGTTGAATGTAAGGGTTGATTTCCTTGGACTAGGGTGTCCAGCAGAGTCTCCTGCAGAGGACTATGACCAAGGAGTTGGAACCACTTAGGGTGAGGCTTATTACAGTAGCAATGATAGGAAGTTGATGAGCAGTCAAGGTTAGAAGGAGTAATTGAAGTTTCAAGGTAACTTTGCCAAGACCACAGAGAGGGTCAGAGGACTCCCCCCTCTTAGTTCAAAGAATTTTATTGATATCACGTGTCTTTCCTTAACTTTCATTTCACAATAGAACTCCTTCTCCATTCTAGACCCATCAACTATAAGAAAGAGGAAAAAGTAGGGGGAAAATACAGCTCTACAAACCTAAACAACTTATTGAGATTGCCAGCATCATGGTCAAGTAAGTGGCCCAAGAGACAAGAGTGGAAGACTTAAGGTAAATCTTGCTTCAGACACTAGCTGTGCAACTCTGGACAAGTTACTTAAACCTTCTTAGCCTCAGTTGTCCCATATGTAAAAGGGGGTAATAATTAGAATAGCACCTACCTTATAAAGTAGTTATGAGATTCAAATATGATAATATCTATGAACTGCTTTTCAAAATTAAAACCCTACGTAAAAGCTATGATTATTATTATGAAGCATGCCATAGGCCTTGTCCTTCATCTCTACAAAGAAAGAAAGGAGGTGCCTTCTCATATTTTGGGGACCAAACTTGCCAGGGCTCCTTTTCTATTCACAAACGAAGCCTCCAGCAAAATCCTAACTGGATCCTATATGACTTTCTCGTATCACCTAGAGTGCCTACTATGAATGAGGCACATAGCCTAGGGAGGTAATAGGACTCAGTAGAAAATGAATTAACTGAATTTAGAGTCAGGAAATTTGCATTTAAATCCTGGTTTTGCCACTTACTTGCTCTATGACCATGAACATCTGTGAAATGGTGATAATACTATTTATACTGCCTATTTCATAGGGTAGTTGCTAGGAATGTACTTTAAAATACTATGCAAATGGAGGTTAATAATGATCACAAATAATAGCAATTCAATTGAATTGGTACTTAGTCAAACTTCTAGGTTGTCTCCTTTTACTTGGCACCCCCTACAGGCAACCTCAAAAAAATCTTTCAAGGTACAAAAGTTCTAATTACAGAATCCATGGATTAGAGGTGTTCTCTGCCCTGAGAAAGCACTACATTTGACAATATGAACTTTCAAAATCAATAAATTACAGGGTGATTATTTATGTAACCAAAGGATTCTTTAAGCCACAAAAAGAATTTACTGCAGTGAACCTTTAGAGAAGGAGCTCTCATTTAAAAATTTTAATAGACAAAAATTCAATTTATGCAAGATTTTTCAGGAAGGCACATCTGTAGTCAGGTTCAATTCTCTCTACTTCATACACAGGGGGATGTGGTGAATAATGAAGCTCAGTCCTTCTTGCCCAGATACAACAGGGATCCGTGGCTGTGCTATGCCCAGGGGTTCCATGAGCTTTGTAGAATGAGAAAAAGGCATTGTCTAGGGTGCACCGAGAAGAGAGCAGTTACATAATCTCTAATAAAGGAAAATAAAACTATCTATTCTCAAAGCCAACAGTTCTGGTATTCATGGTTGAGAATGTCGGGCTGTTTCTGCCAGACATGAGGCAAGTCTCCAGGCCCTGCTTTGACTGGGAGTGGGTGGGAGGACTTGGGGAACATTAAGTCATAGGGCTATACTTCAGAGAACTTAAGAGGTCATATAACCCAACCACCAATTTATATACATCTGAATCACAGCAGGCAGATGGATCTTTATCCTATTTTAAGAGATCTTATAGGATGAAAATTTCATAACCTCCCACAATAACCTCTTCTAGGAATCAACAATCCTGATGTGCCTATCCTAAAACTTTCTGTTTATACATGTTTCTTCCATTTGGGTTTCTGAAGACACATCATTTGAATATTTTGTTTTTCTTTTATACACTTTCTTCACAGATTTCTACTGTCATTGGGGGTGAGCTGCCACATCATAGGACTGTCTTGTACTGACTACATGCTGATACTACCATTTTCAGCTCTCATGTGCATAACTGCAAATTATCTGAGAGTTGGCATAGTAGCTTGGGAATGCTTTCTTTCCCATACCTAAGAATGGGATACTGAATCTTAACTACACAGCTATCAGAGAATGTTTGGGACCAAACTTAAAGCTAGTTTAGACTGATATAAATTTCACTGAAATTATATAAAAGAGGAATTTAAAATGTTGCTTGAGAACTTTTTTCTAAAAAACCAAAGTCCTAAGAGATATATTTTGTTTTCTTTGAAGAAAGGCAGTATTTTAGTTTCCAAAGTTCTCTAAGGGTTCAAACAGTTTTACCTAGATCAGTAGCTTAATTTCCCCAGGCCTCAGTTTCCTCATTTATAAAATGAAGGTATTGAATGAGATGAATTTTGAGGTCCCTTTCACCTCTAGGACTATGAACCTATGAAAAAATCGATTGACCAATAAAGGTCCTAGCCTAAACTTTTTCACTTGCTTTTTCACTTGTTTGGGTTTTGATGGCTCTGAGTGAGTGCCAGAAACTCTGAGGATATTCCCCTCCCAGACTGATTCTTTTGTGAAGACAGACTAGATCACCTTTTGCCACAATTCTTACTTAGGCTTTAATCAGTGAATAGATGTGGTCTCAGAAAAACTGAGACCTGGGCAAGACCTTACTAACGAAGACCAAGGTCTCCCATGGTGCCATCACCAATCATCCTGATCTATGACTTGCCACTTGACCCAGATGACTCTGGAGGAGAGGGTGAGGCTGATGACTTTGCATAGCTCTGCCTCACTTACATCCAATTGACTTGCATGTCAAGACATCCCCCTCCTGATGTCATCGGTCTTCTTCAAGAACAAAGGACAGACAACAACAAAGAACCTATGCCTTCTGACTGGTCCTTCTGCCCAAAGATTGTTTGGAAACATGCTACCAAATTGCCCTTTCTGCTCTGGTATTGATACAGCAATCAATCAGTAAACATTTATTAAGCAACTACTATCTGCCAGGTACAACGGACAAAGTGATGGATCTGGAGTCAGGAAGACTGAACTTTATGAATTCAATTCTGGCCTCAGACACTTAACTAGCTGTGTGACCCTGGGCAAGTCATCTAGGAAACAAGCTGGAGAAGGAAGTGGCAAGCCACTCTAGTAAGTCTGCCAAGAAAACACCAATTGGTGTTATGAAGAGTTGGACATGACTGAAAAACGACTGAACATAACTTAACTGTGCTAAGCACTGGGGGCACAAAGACAGGCAAAAGACAGTTCCTACCCCTAAAGGGCTTATAATCTAATGGGAGACACAACAAATAAATGTATTCAAAGCAAGCAAACACAGGACCAATAGAAAATAATGAACAGAAGGAAGGTGCTAGAATTAAAAGGTGCTGGGAAAGGTTTCATAGTTTCCAGCTTTCCTAGTCTACTGCTCATTTATTTCTCCACTAAACTTTTTTTTTTAAACTAGCTAGGGGCAAAAACCAACGCATCAAACAGAGAAGTCCTTTCTATTAAACTCTTTATTGGGCTGAAGAAGCAATTAGCATTCTGCCTGGTACATACCAAATTTCACTTCAGTTCAGGTAACAAACCACACATCTGGAAACTGTAGTAGAATGTAAGTAAAATGTTGTTAATATTACCTCATGTTCCCTGGATGCCTACTAATACACTCAATTTATTGAGCCCATCAAAACTCATAATAAACAACAAGTATCTACCTCAAAACTTAACTTTACACAAACATTTTCATTTGTTGCACTTTTCCTTTGTGAGACTTTTCATGATAACAAAGCATATGTGAAAAACAATATTCAGCCATGGAAGATAAATCACCATCCAACCAGAAGGTGTGTGCTACTGTAAAGTGAAACACAAACTGATAAATTAGACTATGATTTTTATGACTGACTGTAATAACTTTTCATTTCTAACCTATTGAGCTCACAGAAAAAGAAATGAAACAATGAAGTGAGAGAAATCTGTCTACATAGGAGCCATATGACTTTCTGGAAAGGAAGACCATACGCTGTGGTTAGCCATACCCAAGCTCTAAGTACTTATCTCATTTCCCCACACTGAGCTTTTGATAAATATCTGTACCATACATCTTTACATTAAATTGTATTGTTTCTGGTGTAGTTCTCTAATTGATTTAGGTCTTGTTTCTTGTTCTGGGGGATAATCTTTGAAGCAAGATTCATGCCATAATCCATAGTTCAGAGCATTTTGTAGATGTTAAGTACCTAATAAAAATATCTGCCATTTGGATAGAATTTTAATTTTGCAGAGCACTTTAAATGTTTTATCTAATTTTATCATCAAAACAAACCTGGGAGGGGTAGGTGCTATTAAAATTCTCATTTTACAGATGAGGAAACTGAGGCTGGGAAAGAGTAAATGACTTGCCAAGGTCACAAAGCTAGTAAGTAAGTGCCTGAGGCCCAAGTCAATCATTCTCTCCACTCACAATACTGTCACAACAGTGTGGCAGAGTGGAAAAGAAGAGGGATTTTGGTTTTGTTGCCAACGCTTAATCCCTGTGAGGCAGTAAGAAAATCTCGGAGACCCCCTGGACCTCAGTTTTTTCACCTGTAAAATGAGGAAATTGGCCTCTAGATATTAGAAATTTGGCCTCCAAGGTTCCTTCCAGTTCTAAATATAAGATACTATAATGTATTACTGGTCTACTACAGTACCTCAGTAAACAACTTCAGGTTGCCTTGCTTATAAAAGGGAAAAATCCAGAAAACAGTCAACCCCTCAGACCCTTGATAACTGAGGGCCTTCTCTCCCAAACTCCTATTTCTACACATCTTGTTGGGTATGTTCAGCTGCCACTTGCCTTGAAGGATTTCTTGTCTGAATTGTTTCCATTTTTCCCTCCCACCTGAGTCTATTTAAAGACAGTGAAAGCTAACAACGACATTATGTGTAAGAACTGGCATTCACTCAATTAAGGAGTGCAGGAATCATCCTGGGCTCTCAAGGACGCTTTCTAGAGAAACGAAGCACAAATTATGAAGTCATCGAGCTCACTCTATAGATTATCACCTGAGGGGGTTTGTGGAATCACATTTTCCCAATTGATATGAAAAGGAAAATCAATTAATTTTTATGTGATGCCAATCATCTACTCTGCTAGTGAGTGAAGGTAAAAAAAAAAAAAACACTCAACATTTCCATCAGTTGGGCTGATGGTAAGTGATAAATTGGTTTTACAATTTGACATGTTTCCATAGATAAGCTTGTTTTCTTCGGTCAGGAAGAATTCCTACAAGCATTGACTTGTATGTCACTCATTTTATCTCTGAATCTTAAACTATCTCATATGGATATCTAATCTAAGTACTTCATGTATGCATTAGTTTGTTTCCCTATCTTAAGAGTGACCATATCTTATATTTCTTTTGTAGTCTCCCTATCCTCAATGGTGACTAGCATAGATACAGAATATATCCTACAATGACCTCCTTTCCACTACAAGCATAGACCAGAGGGATTATGTCAGAGACCTGGAGTACCATTTCTTGGATCCTGAACACTGACATTCCACTCTCCAATCATAACCTTCAATTCTCAGTCCCTCAATCACTTTTTACCTGTAACATGACCTCTGGGGGCTTTGATCTAGCCCAATCCACCCCATGCTATCTCCCCATTTCTGTCTTCATTTGCCTCCATGCCTAGTCCATGATCTGTCACTTTTTATAATCACTACCCTAGAATTTCTTGCTCCCCTGACCATCCATTATTCTTTATCTGCTAATCTACATTCTAACTAACCCCTACACTCCAGTTTCTCCATAAAAATTCTCAGGCTGTTAAGCACAACTGGAGACAAATCACAAAATCAAGCAGATTTTACTCTCTATAATTATGCCTACGGCTCAGCTGAGCTCTCACAGATCCTCAACAATTCCTTTAGCAGCCTCCTCTCATATTCCTATTGTGATTGTTTCAAAGCCTTTCTTCTCTCCACCACCATTTGTACCCCTCACTCCCTACACTTATAGCAGATAACTTAGTCTCTTATTTCACTGAGACTGACACTCTCCAATGTGAGTTTGCTTACCACCCCCACTCCTCCACCTTCTCCATTTTTCAAAACTCAGCATCACTGTCTATAGTCTCTCTTCCTTTTTCTGGCCACAGAAGAGGTATTCCTATTCCTCACTAAGGCTAATACTGACCTTCCATTCCATTCCGCCATCTCTAGGACCTCATTACAGCAGGCATCCCCATTCTCTCTCATGCAGACTGAGTATCTAAATGGCACAGTGTATAGAGAGCTGGGTCTGAGTTTAAATTCGTCCTCACACACTTACTAGTTATGTGACCTTGGGCACATCATTTAATCTCTTTCTACCTCAGTTTCCTCAATTGTAAAATGGGTCCAATAATAGCACCTACCTTCCAATGTTGTAGTGAAGATCAGATGAGATAATTATTGTAAAGTACTTAGCACATTTCTGGCACATAGTACATGCTTTATAAACGTCAGCTATCATCATCATCACCTTTTCCAATAGTTCCTTCCCAAACATGCTCAGGTCTCTCCAATCCTAAAGTTGACTTCCCTTGACCCTTCTACACTATTCAGCTACTTTCCCATGTCTTTTCTTTCCTTCATTGCTAACTTCTTTCAAAAGCTGTCTTGTGCTCAGTACTTCTCCTTTCTCACCATCCACTCTCTCCTTATCTGTTTGCAACTGTATTTCTAGTGGGATTGAGAAGAACTGATTTGTTTCTCTTGGAGGCTGGACAACATTGTCCACATTGTGGTTCCTGGTGTCCCAAGGTGCAGGTTGGGTGTGGCAACCAGGCAGCCCCATGAAAAGAAAGACTTGGGTCAACACACTTGTTGCTGGTGGACTAGTTATCTCTACATTGACATAGTTTCATAGTCTCTTAATGTTTTTATAAATTATTAACAAGGTAGCTGGAGGATCAAAATGCTACTGCCTAGGAAAAATGGGTAGGAGCCTTGTTTAAATTAAAACCATTAGATGAAAACTAATAGTGACCTCAGTCAAATCAGTCCAACCCCTTCATTTTATAGATGAGGAAAACAAACCAACTTTGGTCTGCTCAAAGTCACTCAGCAAAGAAGCGTTCACATCATCAGAACCTACCTATTACAACCATTTCTAAAGGTCTCAAGATCTATTATAAATCAAAGAGAAATATTTGGTATAGGAAGCAGTTTGGCATGTCAAGGCTCTGAGAAGACACAATTCTAAGGATAAAACTATTAGAAAATGGAATTAGGGTGTCAGATTAAGAACCAATATCCTACTAAACTCTGAAGAGAAAAAAAGAATAGTAAGGAAAGGCAAAATTCTGGGACTATGAATATAAATGTATGTAAGGACAGCTCTTACCTCTTTGCTCTGTCCTTCTCATCTTCATCCATTAGATTTTCTACACAGTTTTTCCTAAAGAAAAAAATACTGTTTTTAGAACTTGCTTTTTTACAAAAAATTCTAGTCTTAGTTTTAATCCCTTTGGTGTTATCTTACCCCACACCTTTAGAGCAGATTTTTAACTTTAACACTTTTGGCAGTCTAGTGATGCCAGGAGACCGACCCCTTTCTCAAAATAGTGTTTTAAAATTAACATAACCAAATATATAGGACTACCAAGGAAATCAATTATATTGAAATACAATTATCAAAATATTTTTCAAAAACAACCTTACAGACCCCAAGCTAATAAATCTGGCTTTAAAGGGTAACTCAATGCTTCATTCCTTCTACACAGAACAATTTAAAAATCAGAATTTACCTACTGCAAGACCTTTTGTTTATTTTGCACAGAAGTTGATGCCCATTAAACTCTAGAGGCCCCTAGTATTCTCCCATTGTTTATGTAACACCTAATTCTGTACATGGCACTTAGCTTGGTACTGTGGAAAATATAAAGAAGTATCCCTAATGGAGCTTCCTGTTTAACTGGAGAATTTAAAACAATTCAATAAGCATTTATTCCATTTCTACTATGGCAAAATCCAATTTTATGTACTGAGGATAAAAATTTGTTGTTCAGTTGTGTCTGACTCTTCCTGACTCCAAGGATCACACTGTCCATGGAGTCTTCTTGGTACAGAGCGGTTTGCCATTTCCTTTTTCAGTGGATTAAGGCAAACAGAAGTTAAGTGATTTGACCAGGGTCACATACCTGGTAACTGTCTGAGGTTGGATCTGAACTCAGGTCTTCCTTACTCCGGGCCCAGAGCTCTATCCACTATTTTTATCCTTAGTTGCCTAAGGATAAAAATATAAAATGGAAAAAAGTCTCTATTCTTATGGGGCTTACATTCTTTTAGGAGGATACAACAAATGTAAGTGAATATAAGATAATTTGTGGCAGAAAAAATCCCAATACTGACAAACAGGAAGGGAAGATCAGGAAAACCTTCCTATAAGAGGTGATTCATGGGTTGACTCATGAAAGGAGATAGGGATTCTAAGGGGCAGTGGGAGGGGCTTATTCCAAGCATGGGGCCTTTGGGCATGGGCACAGGAAATGTTATGATGTGTTCAGGGAACAGCAGCTGGACCATTTGGCGGGAACATAAAGTACATCAAGGTGGGCTAAGATAAAATTAGTCTGGAAAAGTAGGTTGGAAATCAGCTTGTGAAGGATTTTCTATGCCAGGTTGGGGAGTTTACACTTTATCTTAGAAGTATTAGGGAGTAGCTAAAGATCCTTGATCAAGGGAGATTAGAGATAATAGGAATTAAAATCTGGAAGACCAATTATGTGGCAATACCATATTTCACCCCATAATCATTACCTTTTTTTTTCAGTCCAAAAATTGGTTTGTAACATTTTGTTGCATAATCATCATATGGTATAATTCTGTTTGTCCCACTTCTTAAAAGGTAAACAGGGCAGCAATGTATTCACCAGTAGCATATGGATATGCATTTATCTCGCACACTGAGAGCTGGAAGCCTAGAATTCTCAGTGAATGGGCATTGTCAATAGAATTCAGAAAGCTGACTTGTATGGCTTGTTTGGAGTGCTGCAGTACTAGTGGTATTGTCACTCAACCCAATGAAGAGCCAGAGGTGCAAGGGGAGTGGGTAGACAGGAGAAGCTGCCATGAGTAAGTCACATGAGATAGAAAGACTTGCATCTTTCCAATTTTGACATGTATTCAAGAGTATTCCTTGCATCCTAATTATGTACCAGGAAGTTTATTAATAAATGATTTTTAAGTAATAACAGTACATTAAAAAAAAGCTTTACATAATGGTCACATCCCAGTTTTTGCAAAAAAAAAACCAAAGGCATAAAATCTGTAACGATTATACAGTGAAATACAGTAGTTCAGAGGAGAACCCATGAAAACATGTATTAGGGTGTAATGAAGAAGGACTCAACCTGGAAATGGATTGGATATGGGGAAAAAGTGAAGACTCAAGGGTGATTCGCAGTTATGAACCTGGTAGATTGGAAGGATAATGATAGCCTCAATAAAAATAGGGAAGTTTAAAAAAGGAATGGGGTTAGAGGAGAGGAAAAATTCTCTGACTATATTTGTAGCTAAGTAGCATAGTAGATAGAGAGTTGGATTGAGAGTCACGAAGTCCTGAATTTAAGTTTGAATTCAAGATGCTTACAAGCTGTATGACTCTTTGCAAGTACTTAATGTTTGTCTCAGTTTCCACATCTGTAAATTGGGGATAGTAATAGCCCCTACTTCCCAGGTTTGGTGGGAGGCTAAAATGAGATAATGTTTGTAAAGGTACTTTGCAAAACTTAAAGTACTTTGTAAATGCTAGTTATTATTAATATTATTATTATATATTTTTTATATTATTTCTATGACCCTAAGAGTTGGTAAAGAAAGGCTCTTTTCCTGCACCTAAGACATCATGTGTATATAACAATTATACCAAGAAGGGTAGATTCTAGGGGACTACAGAGTCTATATGTCTTCCCTTCTGAGGAAGAATGCAGAATTAGAAGAAAATGCATTCTGAGTTCAGGAGGGTATATTGCCAGGAAAATGGCATGTGGTCTAAGGTAAGAAACTGAAAAAAAAAAAAAAAAAAGGCATGCTAAGTATATACTAATAGTCAAGGAAGGGCAGGGTGTACTATCTTCATCTGTGACTTCCAGCTTCCAGGGAGCTGGACTGAGGAATAAATGCTGAGATTAATACTTGCAACGTTTTCAGCGGCTGATGTGCCGAGCAACAGAGATTTTAATCTTGCCCTTATTGTACAAGTATTTCTGGAATGATGTTTTTTTTTTATCACAATAAAAACACAATTACCTGGACCAAGTTCATTTTCTTTGGCTCCTCCTGCTCCCTCATTTGATCAACTTCAATAATTCTAAATTCTCTCTTTCCTTTCTTTTCCTTGGAGAAGCTCCTAAAGTCTCATCCTTTCTAGGGAGTCTTCCCTAGCTAAGAAGTCAACAGCATTTATTAATTATCTACCAAGTGCCCAGTGTAGCACTAGGCAGGACTGTTAGCTGATTTAGTAGGATACAAATCCCCTCCAATGCTGGGAGGGAAGACAATGGTTGAAAATGCAATTCATGCGAAGAATAAATCTCTGCTGTCCTTATTGTGTCTACTACAGAAAAGCAAACCGGTGGTTGGGATGGGGGCAGGTAAGGAAGCATGGCAAAGTAGAAAGTATGCTGTTTTGGAGTAAGAGAACATGTGTCTGAATCTCTATTCTGCCACTACCTGTGGGAAAGTCACTTAACCACAAATCTGGGACTCAGTTTCCTTATTTCTACAATGAGAGAGTTGAAACTGACCATAAAGACCTGATGTACCTCTAAATCTATGATCCTATGCCAAAAGCCCTGAAAACATTTACTTTGAAAATTAAAAATCTGAAACAAAAAAAAACTTCACAAACACCTTTCTACAACTGCTAGACTTATTATCCTCAAGGACATCCAAGAAAAAAGAAAATGACCCATATATGCAAAAATATTTATAGCAACTTTTTTTCGTAGTGGTAAAGAACTAGAAACTTAGGGGAGACTCATTAATGGGAAATGGCAGTATTATTGTGAGGTAAGGAAGGAGTAAAGGAATAACTTTGGAGAAACCTGGGAAGATTTGTATGAACTAATACAGAGTGAAGTCAGCAGAACCGGGAGAACCCTTTATACATCAGCATTGTGAAAATAAGCAACTTGGAAAGACAGTAAAACTCTGGTGTACACAATTACTAGGCAAGGTTCCTATTCATCTCCTGACAGAGGAGCAGATGAATTCAGAATGCAGACAGACACATTTTTGGATGTGGCCAATGCAGGAAATCATTTTGCTTGACTATGCATATTTGTTATAAGGGTTTTGTTTTTTTCTTTTTTTCAAGGATGGGGGAAATGTTGGAAGGAAAGAAAATAATTTTTGTTAATTGAAAAAAAAATTATTTTTAAAGGGCAAAAAAAGCTATAGCTTTGGTTTTGTATGGCATCCTTTTCAGTATCATTTTATCCTAGAATGTGGGGCTCAATGAATAAGTTCTGATTTGGGATGTATATAGAGATCCTTGAATGAAAAAATAAAAACCAAAACAAATCCTTTCTCTCAAGCTTTATTTTTATTCTTCAAATACCACATGATATAGGCACAACTTTAATTCAAGTGGAAGGGAAAGGGCTTAAACAGATAAAATCCCATTCAATCCCTACTCTTCTACTTACTATCGGTAGGTAAGTCATTTAACATCCCTAGGTCTCAGTTTCCTCATCTGTAAAATTAGAGTTGGAATCAAAAAGGTCTATTCCATCTCTACAATCTATAATCCCATGTGTAAAAGCCCCAAAATATTTATTTTGAAAAAGTCTAAAACAGAAACCTTACTTCAAAAAAGAAATCTTTCTCCTAAGCACTTCATTTTTACTCCCAGTATCACATGATATAGACACAGCTTTGATTCAAAGTGGGAAGGAGAAGAGTTATGTAGATATAACCTCCAATTAAGTAAATTCTTCATTCAGGAAATGGCAAAGCCTACTCTGTGATAGATTCACAAGAAGATCTTGCTCAGCAATTGAGTGTTGTACAGTAATTAAAATGGGGGTTAACACATCTGCAAATAGGCATGTGTTTAATGCCTTCCAGATGGAGACTGTTCAAAGCTTCATGAAATGAAATATGGGGTGTTATGTTCATGTAGTGAGGAAGTAGTACATGGGCCTGGGCTTCCAAAGCACTTGGCAAACGAACTATCCCAAAGTCAGGAAGTGTCAGGTGTATAAGGCATGATGCACCTCTGCCACCGGAGAATTTAGAGCAAAACAATGGTTGGATTCCTTGTTCAAACTAATGACCTGAGGTTCTGACATCCTTGTTTGATGATCAGTTCTATCATACTGAACTTAGAGTGAATCTTTTATGATCCACTATGGCTAAGCAGTAGGAAGGCCTCTTATATCTCTGTAGTTTATTTTTGGGTCCCTGGACGTATTTCCTTAACATTTGTCTTTACTAAGCTTCAACCTGCTTTTGATGGACCTTTTCTCCAATATCTAAGTCACTTTGAATTATCTTCCTCACTATTCAAGAAAATGTGATGATTTCAGATTCTCCATTGTCCTGCTGAAGCCCAGAGATGAAATATAAGAGAAGGCTACCTTACAGGTTCCCCCTCTCATGATAAAGGGCAGAGCAGTACTGGGGTTACCCATCTCCATACTTGCTAAATCATTTGGGTATAGGGCCTTCTTCCTGGGCTCTTAGGGCACATACATATTTGAAGAAACAGTTCACATGCTGTATCTTTCTCACCTCTGAAGTTCTGCAATCCCCTAGTCACCAATTAGAGATAAGTATTTTAGGATTAGTAATTATGTATTATATTAATACGTATTATATATATACGTGTGTGTATACACGCACACACACACATATATATCTTACTGTTTTTTATGAGTGTCTGTAACATTTCATGTATAACCAATCTTCTTTCTCTTCTACTACACATACGGAAATGTCCATTTTATTTTACGCACTGGTTCAGAAATGAATGTCTGCATTTTGGTCATTACTTTTAAAAGAAGAAGCAAAGAAATAGACAGGTCTAGAGAAGAACAATTCCTGTGAGCAAAGGGATGGAAGACAGGTCTTAGAAGGAAAGGTTAAAGGAACAGGACTTGTTTGTCCTAGAGAATGCATGTCAAGGGGTGACAATTACTGTTTTTAATTTTGTGAAAATTTGTTGATTTTTTTAATGACAAAGACTTAGAGCAATTGTGTTCGATGTCTATTGAGTACTCCACAAGAGGAAAGGGGCTTAAATGAAAACAGGAGAGATTCTGGTGGACATAAGGAAAAATGCCTTTATTGTCTGAACCACTAACCTCTAGCACAGATTATTAAGGGAACTGTACAGTTTTCTTATCTGGAGCTCTTTAAAAAAAACCAGTGAATCAATCATCTTTCTGAGGTACCTTATTTACCTGCTAAAGATGACCTGTCTATGTCTTGGCTATGTGGGCTAATAGTGGATAGAGTGCTGGACCTGAAGTTAGGAAGACCTGAAGTCAAATCCTGTCTCAGTCACTTACTAACTCTAGCATGAGGTGGGCAAGTCCCTTGACTTCTCTAAGCCTCAGTTTCCTCATCTGTAAAATGGGGACAATAATAGCACCTACATCACATGATTGTTATGAGGATAAAATGAGATAACATATATAAAGCACTTTGTAAACCACTATTAAAATGTTAGCTATCATTATTAATAATTAGTGGAAAAAGCATTAGATTTGGGATCAGATTTTGTTTGGGTTCTTATTCTATTTACCACCTAAATGACTTTGGGCAAGTCACCTAACCTTTCTGGTCCTCAGTTTCCTCATCTGCAAATAAAGGGATTGGGGGACTAGATTATCTTTAAAGTACCTTCTAATTCTAATATTCTAGGATTCTCTTTCAGTTCTACGTTTCTATTATCCATTTTAGAATGTAAACCAGTGAGTGGGCTTGAAAAACCATTATCATCTCTGCATGTATTAGATGTAATGACTGATCACTGGGTACCAACAATCACTCAAGAAATACTCGACAAACAAAAATAATTACAAAGGACGAAGTTGAAGGTACACAGAGACAGGAAGAAAATTCTGGACAAATAGGATAGTTATTGGTTGGTGGGATATGTGATGTCATCAACACTACTCCAAAGTAAGGATAAGAGGAAACTCTTGAGTAAAAAGCAACATGAGTCATCTTTTTCCACTTTCTACAAATTTAGGATTTGTAACTTCATGCAATTATGAATAAGTGAGACATAAATGTATAATGACGGTTTCAGAAATTACACACTGTCTGGAAAAGTGTACTGGAAAAGTATTCTTCTAAATACTTCAAATTAAATACTCATTAAAATTCAATAATCAATGAAATGGAAATGTTTAATGTGTATGTCTCTATACACACATTTTTTGTTGGTACAGTAGAAGAGTCATGGTGTAGTCAAAGAGATCTGAACTTGAAATAAAATTTTAAAAATCTGGGTTTGAATCCATCCTTGCCTCCAAGTACTAATGTATACCTTTAATCACCCCCAATCCTGTTTGCCTGTTTCCTCATCTGTAAAATGAGCTGTAGAAGGAAATGGAAAACCATTTGCAAAAAAAAAAAAATTCCAAATGGGGTCATAGAGAGTCAGAAATGACTGAAATGATTCAACAGCAACAAAGCACGATGGTATCTTTGGTCTTGCCACCGTTCTAGATTTTTGTACCTCTTAAAAACTTTAATTTTGAAATTCTGGGCTCTGACCACAATCTTATTACCATCCACTCCCTCCCCACATCTTCCTAAGTACAGAATCCACCCTTTAACCTCACTATAACATATAGCTCTCCCATCCTCCTTAGTTCAAGAGATAATTTTGACCTCATCTGCCTCTCTACTCAAGCCTGGACTCCATTTCAATGATCAGTTTAGATTCCCTAACCCTCCATTCCTCCTTCCCCACACTTGACACTCACTAGCTGTGTGACCTTGGGCAAGTCACTTAACCCCCACTGCCTCATCCTGGGTCATCTCCAGTCATTCTGATGAATATCTTGTCACTGGATTCAGATGGCTCTGGAGGAGAAGTGAGGCTGGTGACCTGCACAGTCCTCCCTCACTCAAAACAAAGTCATGCCATCATTTCCCTGATGGCATGGTCTTCTTCGCCAATGAAGGACAAACACACACATATCAATATTCTAATTCACAACCCAGGGCAACTCTCATAATTTAGTTCTTCTATTCACATGGTGTTAAGTATTATCGGAAAGAATCATGAAACAATACTGATTTGGTCCACTACATATTCATACTATTTCACACCATTTAGGTCCCATTTATGTTCAGCAATTTTTTTTTCATTTCTTATTAATCCTGTGTTTCCTAGAGTAGTTTTTCAAAATCTTTTGCACTCTTCAGAGAAGCAGGTTGTTACAATAAGAAATAGCAATGAATTTGAAGTCAAAGTATCTGCATTCAAAATCTACTTCTGCCATTTAATGGCTGTGTGACCTATAGGACCTTCAGTATCTTTATCTGGAAACAAAGTGGGGGGAGTGGAGTAGAGGCTTCTAAGACTCCTCCTGCTTTAAATCTTTGATCCTAGGTCCTAAATGATACTTCTTCCCTCCTTTTCTCAGCATCGTTTTCAGCTGTTTTACTGAGAAGACAGAAACTATCCAAAAGAAATACTCTCTATATCTTCACTACTTCTTTCTTTCCCTCCTGATGAAGAGAAGTCCTCCTCCTTTGCAAAGCTAACTTCTTTTGTAAAACAGTGAACAATTATCCCATCTTTTTTCTTCAGCCTCTCATTCTTCATTGTCTCCTTTTCCTACTACCTACAAACACAGTCTTCCCACCCAAAGTGGGGAAAAAATCCTTCCTCATCTCTCTTGACTGTCTTACCTATCACCCTATCTCTTTTTCCCTAAAAGAATACTCCATGCCAACCACTTCCACTTTCTTCACTTCCTTCTCTCATTTCTTACCCCTTGCAATCTGATTTCACCACGACCACCATTCTACTGAAATTGAAACCTTCTCACAAGTCACCTGTGACATTTAACTTTCAAATGGTCTTTCTTCATCTTTATCTCCTCTGACTTACTTCTCTGCAGTACCCTGACTTCCTATCTCTTCTGCCATGCCTTCTCTGCATTTCCCCTTATTTTCTTCCCCTTTCTTGCATATCCTTCTTTATCAGATGTTTCCAAAATCCCATCCTTGGCCCTCCCGCCTTGCTATTTTCTCTTCTTTAGTAATCTCACCCTTTTTCATGCCAAAGCAATCATGCCTATGCATATTGCTAGACATAGATTTTTATCTTCAGTTCTAAAAAAGCTTTAGACCTTCATTTCAGACTGTCTGCTGGGCTGTTTCCCCTAGATTCCTCATTGGTTCCTCAAGCTCAACCAAAATCTTTTCTTCAAACCATTTCGTTCTGAAAATAGCTAGTATTTATCTGGCACTTTAAGGTTTGTTAAGCACTTTGCATGTATTATCTGATTTGATCTACAGAACTATAGCTTTCACACTGCTGTTGATATTTAATAAATATCTGCTGAAAAAATTATTTAAAAAACCCAAATCTTCTGATTATAGATTGTACAATGTAAAAGTAAGTACCCTGACGTACAGAGGAGGGCCTGCGATCCCAGGTTCTTTGATCTGCTTTTCTCAAAGGAAAGCAACTTTTGAGGGATCAACAATCACTTTAATTAAGCACATGTATCATTCACTTAGTTCAGGGGGAAAAGTCAGCACACTGAACTACAGAGAAAATACAGAGGAAATTAAAATCAACAGACATGGCTTCCAACTTCTGACACAGGCAATACATACATTTTAGATCAATAGACAGATCCAACTGTCTGATCATTACATACATGTTTACCAGAGAGAGAAGCACCAACATCTGAGTTTTCAAAGCCAGGGGACTCCTTAGCAGCTGCCCAGAGTCTCCTCTGGCCAAACAAACACTTCCAATGAGTAAGCTCCAAAGTAAAACCTTCTCTCAGAGGACTGACACATTTTTCAGAGTCACAGGGCATCACAACCCTTGAGAACCAGTGCCTCATTAGAAAATTAACAAAAGGTGTGGGCCTTCCTACAAATCTTCCCTAATCAAATTCCCCTGAATTGGCAGGCCCATTAATGGGTAGGGAAGATCTTCCCATTAAGATGCAAAATTATATTAACAATAAGTAAAAATGCATTATCAATACATATAGCTGTTCATTCACACAAATATCTAAAGTATCTTTGTTAAGCACAGCTAACCAAGCCTACTAGTATCTGTCTAACAGGCAAAATTATATCTCTGAGAAATAGAAGAAAATAAACAATGTTGTATATGTAGAGACTAGCTGACTAAAGGAAAAAGCAGTTTGGTTGTTACTGACAATGAATGAATTGAGATGGGGGTAAAAGTCGTGTTAAGAAGGGCAGTGTATTTCATTAATAATTAACTTGCATTTTATATAGTCCAACTTTTCAACATCTTTTAATGTATATCCTCTCATTTAATGCTAATGAAGGTATATTTGGATCTAAATTGGGAAGATACTGTTATCCTCATTTTCAATAAAGAAAACTGTAGCACAGGGAGATTGAGAGACACAGTCAAAATTGCACAGCATTCTTTTAACAGTTCCAACCGAAGGAACTCAGGACTCCTGATAACTAGACTTCTGCGCTAACATTCTGAAGGATGGGGACTCTTTCATTTTTGTCTCTACATCTCCAGCTACTACTTTGGTACCTGGCACACAATAAGGGCCATCTTCTAGGGTTGTTGTCAAGATCAAATGTGATAATATTTGTAAAGTGCTTAGCACAGTGCCTGACATATAGTAGGTGCTATATAAATGGTAGCTATCATTATTATTACTATTTGAAGTCTTTCCAGAAAGGTCATTACTAACTGGATTAGATCCAGAAAGAATTCCTAGAGGATGTGATATTTGAATTCTTTTCGGGTGGAATAGAGATTGCTTGGAGAGGATTAATAGGAAATAAAATATCTTAGAATATCACCTAATCTGAGAAGTTATATGTATTTGAAAAGAGTGAGGAGGTAGCAGACTAATGAGTTCCATATAGAAATATTTACTAAAATCTTACAACATGGTTACTGCGGGATCTCTGAGACTTACAGAATCTAGTATGCTCCCAGAGATTTAAAAAGGGTGAATGATTGAAACAGTGACAATAACAAATCAAGGTCACTGAACGGAGAAAAGGGAAAGTATCAAAATGAAAGGGAAGAAAAAGGGAAGTCTCTATCTTCAATTTATCAGCTAAAGCTTGTACCTCCATGAAAAATCAAAGGCGCTTTGCCTCCCTGACACTAGTAGCATCCAAATTCATTCAAAATCTTCACACTAGATCTTGGAAGTAGGTGGCAAGAACTGTCATTTGCCAAATGTTATTGTTATAATAACAATGTTATAATAGTGTTAACATTATTAAATGTTTCCACTGTTATTTGCCAAACTTCCAACAGTATGACTAGAACGCAAAAGCATAAGGCTGACCCAGTCATCCAGCCATCTAGGTCATCTAAGATGGAAACCCACCTGTGCAGGTATCTCTGCTAATAAGAAACCAGCTCCATAGCTCTCAACATCAGAATATCATGACCCTGAGTTAACTGATTCTTTTTGTAGGGCCCTGATTCATATTGCATTACCACAAAGTTTATCAGAAATGATTAAATTTTTTTTGCTATTTGATGATCATGCTGGGACTGTTAATAATGCTTGTAGAAAATAAAAAAGCAAAAATCTCAGTAAAACAGGCTGACAAATTGTTCAAATTACAAGGTCTAACTTAGCTGACAAATTCCTCCAAGTCAAATAAACACAAAACTTTTTAATCTATTTCACTGTATCAAGAACTAGTTGAAATCATCACAGAAAAAAAGTGAGGACACATTTTCTCAGTCTGCCATTGGTTGGCTTAGTGGTTTATTTATTGTCAATGGAACTTTTGCCTTATGTCCTTAGCATCAGCTACAGTGAGTAGGCAATGTGTCACTTTAGATTAATTTTATATTGCATGTGTGGGAGCCTGTAAATGTTATTTCACTGATTATATTTTTAAAATGAAGAATGCTTTGAAAACTGTTCACTAATGTGAACTAAAATCACCTCTTTCTCTCTTTATTATGAGGTATACCGAAAGGTAACTCTAGTATTTTATTTCTTTGTTGCCTGGAAACAGGTGAAGTTGTATCATCAACTAGTTACAGTAGAGATTCTTAACTCAGGATCCATGTACCTTTTTAAAAATTTTGGTAACTTTGTTTCAATATAATTAGTTTCCTTTGTGATTCTATTTATTTTTATGCATGAAAAACATTCTGAGGAGTTCATTGGCTTTGCCAGATTGCCAAAGGGATCCATGAAAGGTAAGAACCCCTGAATCAGAGCAAGAGTCAAAATCAGCATGAAAACAGAAGGACAGATAAAAATCAGGGACACTCTCAATCCTTGAGAAGGCACCTTGTACAATCACAACTCCAATCCAACCATCCAATCCAAGAGAGGAAGGAAGGAAGGAAGGAAGGAAGGAAGGAAGGAAGGAAGGAAGGAAGGAAGGAAGGAAGGAAGGAAGGAAGGAAGGAAGGAAGGAAGGAAGGAAGGAAGAAAGGAAGGAAGGAAGGAAGGTGCTGACTTTGAAAAATGGAAAATGAATAAAAGTAAAGGATGAATCTGATTATCATCACTTCTTAGAGGAGTTTCATTGATATGATAGTTGCCACACCAGATGCCCCCCAAAAAAGCCCATGAACCAGGATAAACAATATCTTAGGCTAAACAAAGTGCTGGCAGATGTGACTGCTGAGGCATGTATGCAATCTTTAAAAGACCCCAGAAAATGAGAGAGGTACTGTAAGACTGTAGAAGGCCAAATGCTGTCCAGTTTTCAAAAGAAGGAAGATGAAATATTCTAACTAAAGGTCAGTGAGATTGACTTTGATTATTGGGAAAATTCTAGGAAGGATTAGTGAACACCTAGAAAAGTAATCAGCTAATACAAAGAGCCAGAAAGGCTCCAGCAACAACAATTAGCGCAAGACTGACTTCATTTCCTTTTCAATCACTCAGTAAATAAATCTTTATGGTACCTACTATGTGCAGTCACCATGCTAAACTCTGGGGATACAAAAAGAGGCAAAAGACAGTCTGTGACCTCAAAGAGCTTAATGGGTGAAGGCAATTTACCACAGGAAAGTGAAAGAGGTTGAGGAAGAGGGAAAGTATGAGGTCAAGGGGCATGAGAAACAGTCCAGAGTTGTTTAGCCAGGTAGGAGATAAAGAGATGGTTAACCTGGGCTCCTACTTGAATGGAGTTTCTGGGAGGAGCTCTCTGCCCTCCAATCAGAGGGCCCCAAGGGAAACAGATTATTGAAAGAGTGTCAGTATTTGCATTGATGTGACCTTGTAGAATGAACTGGTTCCTGGGGCATGATAGAGAAATACAAAGGAGTGTAGCCAGGTAGGAAATGAAGAGAGAGCTGACCTGAGGTAAATGGTATACTGCTAACCTAGATTATCAAAGCATTTGACCAAAAGTCTCTCATACTATCCTCACAGAAAAGATGGAACAATGTGGAATATCTTGGTTCTAAAGAGAAACCATTAATGGTTTGAAGACAATTTGAAAGAAGGTGGAAAATAGTATGCCTCAGAGATCTTGGACTATGCTGTTCACCATATTTTCAATGATATATAAATGCATAGATAGAGGCATAGATATCTTCATCAGATTTTCAGATAACACAAAGCTGAGAAGGATAGTTAATACAATGGATGAGAGAGTCAAGATCCAAAAAGATTTTTAGCACGTTCCAAAACTTGGCTGATACAATAAGATTAAATTTAATAGGGATAAATACACAGAATTATACTTAGGTGCAAACAATTAACTTCTAAGCTAAAAGATGGGCAAAAGAAAGGTTAGAAAGGAGTTTAAAAAACAGTTGAGGGGTTTTTTAGTGTGTTGCAAACTCAATATGAGTCAAAAGCATGACATGGCAACTAAGAAAATTAATGCAATCCCAGATTGCATTAAGAGAAACATGATGTCCAGGACTAAGAAGGTAATATTCCCACTGTTTGGAGTATTGTGTTCAATTGTGGGTACCACATTTTAGGACGGACACTGATAAACTGTCCAGAGGTCAGTGGCCAAGATGGTGAAAAGCCTTGTCTTCATGTTATATAAAGATTGGTTGAAAGAAATAGGGATATTTAGCCTGGAGAGGAATTAGGGGGAGGGGACAATCCATCTTTGAGTGTATGAGGGCAGAAGTGTATCAGAGGGCTTTTATATGAAAGAGATATTAGACTTTTTTCCCCTAGGAGAAATGGATAAACTTTGCCAGGAGGAAAACTGAAGTTTTATGAAAGGAAAAAATTTTAAAACTGAAATGCTCAACCTCAGGAAGTTATGAGTTTCTCCCTCACTGGACATTCTCATGCCAAGGCTGTATGATTCCTTCTTATATAGGACACAGAGGGAGTTCTTGTTCCTGTAGAGAGCTATACAACCACTAAGACCCCTTCCAAATCTCCCCACTCCAGAACTTTCTGACCCTTGTCTTCTTCCTCCAAGCACCAGCCACCAAATCAAAACAAGCCTTTCATAACCGACGGCTGCCAGAGCCCTAGGACTCAACCACTGTCATGGCTTGCAAATAGCCCTTACCTACTCAGATAAGGAGAACTGTGTTTCCTCACCTCCTTTCCCTACATGAGCCTGGGGACCCACTTCACTCTAGGAGTGCCAGGAAAACAATGTGGGGTCATCTGAAGACACAATCTTGCTGTTTTGCAAACCATCTCCCAATTGTAAACTCTTTCCAAGCCCTCCCCCAGTTATGGTCCTCCTCTGCATCTTCTTCCCACTTTTCTTATGAAAAATATTCCTTTATCCTGGTTCAGTGAAAATATAGGACCTGAGTTCACATCTAGGTTCTAACACTACCTATGTGACTGTGGGCAAGTAATTTAATCTTTCTGAGCTTCGGCTTTCTTATCTGCAAGATGCAGGGATTGGACTGAGGGGTGAGATTCTGAGATCCATTCCACGTCTGCAGCTATGACAGCTCTCACACTTCTGCTAACTTTGGGTGCTTGCTTCAAAGCCTTCACTTTCTCCAGAAGACACCTTATTTTTTTTGACATCTGCTTCCAGGTTGGTGGTGCCTTTTCTCACAACCCTGACAGGAGGTCAGAAGGAAGAGTTATTAAATGGTTTGCTCCCCACTGCCACTTTCAGATGCTTCTCTGACACTATCACTCAGCAACCGACCACCTCTATTGCTCTGAAGTGCACTCCAATTGGTAGAGATTATTGTTGCTGTGAGCACAGTATAACAGGAAAAAAAAGGATTGGATTTAGAGGGCTTAGGGAGGGTCTAATCTTGGCTCTGTCATTTACCATCTGTGGCATACTGAGGAAGTTAAGTCACCTACCCTCTGTTTGCCTCTGCCTGTTAACCTGTAAAAGAAGGGAGTTAGACTAGAAGACCCTTGAGGTCTATCCCAGCTTTAAAATCTATGATTCTATGATTCTACGATCTGTGGACTTCCTGGTCCTGTAAGTTCAGTTACCGTTTTCCAGTTCCTCTCAGTTCCCATTACCCTGCTCCTCTTCAATCAGCCTAGCTCCCTAGTTCTTCAAACTCTTCAACTCTCATGAACTCTGTCTCTACTTCAACCATGTCCATGAGAAGTCATACCTTATACCCTTACTTTGCCCTCCACACCATCCTAGCTCAACTGAATTTGCCTCAGGTACTGGAATTCCTAATTAAGGCTTTACTCTGGGAGTCATCATTCTGTGAAAATATAAGACAATGGTAGGATATAGGAAAATAACAGGCTATTGGAAATAAAGGAAAATAACTTCTTCAGAACCTCATAATTAACAGAAATATGGAGAATACAAGATTCTCCTACTGGTTGACTCTTTCAAATAATATTTTATTAGGTAAAGTGAAATGCAGCCTTCAAGCCTCCCCTCCAACAAGGTATCTTCCATGTGACATTCCTTGAGACGTACAACCAGAAGAAAAGCTCCTTCTTGTAACAAAAACCATTTTTTTCAATAGTGAGGTTATATGGCTGCAAATCATGGATGTCCCCATGATGTCCAGACGCTGAAATTTGCAGATGACACAAAGGACTATGGAAAGACAAATGGTTGATGTCAGTAGGCTGTAGTTCAAAAGATCATGGGATCATAGACGTAGAGATGGAAAGGATCTCATAGGACACCTCATTCAAATCCTTCATTTTACAGACAAGGAATGAAGATTCATAAAAGTTAAGCATCACACAAGTAGTGGGACTCAAACCCAGGATCTATGCCTCCAAATCTGGTACACTTTCCACTGTAACATGGTACAGTGGAATCAATCAATTAATAAATGGTGTGCAAGAAATAGCAGAAAGGGCATCATCAGACATACATAAATGAGAAAGGAGGTATGTGGGTCAAGTAATGATGCCAACAGATGGGCTGCCCAAGTATTGTGCTGGTATCCAAGAAATATTAAATGATCTCAAGCAGAGATTCTTAACTTGAGGTCTGTGAATTGTTTTTAAAGGTATTTGAGCACTGTCTTTCAATGTAACTGGTTTCTTTGGAAATTCTATGTATTTTACTTTCTGTATTTAAAAACTTATGCTGAGAAGGAAGTCTATAGGCTTCTTCAGAGTGCCAAAAGGTTCCATGACATAAAAGAAGTAAGAACCTCTGGTCTAGAAAAAGGCCTCTAGTATACTAGAGAGATCTTCTTGGAGTAGTTATCCAAGGCCATGGGCAAGAATGGCACAGGATAAGAAGGCATGAATGGGTGAGATCACAGATGCATCAAAATATTGCCCGAAAACATTTTTGGGGGGATGATATTGTTTTATTACTTAGGACTAAGGGGGATAGGGTAGGGCTGGGGCATGGGAACTGATATTCTTGGAAGAGGAGAAGGGCCAAGATTAGCATTTCCACATTCAGAGGCCAGTTATCATGCAGACATTTGCTGACTGAGTTTCTTCTCCTTAAAAAATAATCTTAACTCAAAACTTCCTCATACTCTGATATATCCTTTAATTTTGGAACAGAGAGATCAATTGTATAATGTAGCATAAATATATTATTATACATAATATATCGTATATATTATTATGCTATACAATACAATATAATATAATACAAAAGCATAAATACAACATATAATGCCACCTCTGTGTTACATTTCCAAAGCCTACAAAGAAGGGTTTGTTAGTTTATCAATTATCTCTATTTGATTGCCAAAAGAAACTAAACTGAGACCATCAAACTCATCTAGTTTCTATATCTATATAAAGGAATATGAAACAGATTTGTAAAAGGGAGAAGTTGACTGCTTTATCCATTAAGAATGAAATAGGATAATGCCTCCCACACCACTCTCTCCCTTTTCCCTTTTGATGATTCATTATTCAGGGGAACTGTGACACACTAAAATAATAGAATGAAGGGAGAAGATGGAAAATTCTAAGTTCACAATCTACATAGTTTTGTTAACAAGGAATTTCCAAAATAGAAAAGACAGAGACATCTGGATTTAAGAATAATCCTGTCGTTACATTTTTTTTTTCTGGTTTTTAAGACTGTTTCGATTTAAGAAGTCTTTTAGAGGTAGTTTTCCTAAATGTACCAGGCATAAATTTGAGTCAACTGGAGAATCAAACGGGTAACAGTGTGTGGGTCAGGGTGTGGACAATAGATGCCTATAAAAATCAGCAAGAGGGGAAAAGCAGATTTATGAATCATGCTCAGAGCTGAGTCATGGAGAGGCCTTTGTTCGTAAGAGCTGTTTTGTTGCCATCGAAAAACAGAAACGAATCTATAAAATGCAGTGCCATTCCAGCATCTCTACTCCATTTAACCACTCATCCAAATGCAACGTGCAGCTCTGGGAACCCTCATCAAAACAATGTTCGAGCTTTCAGTCGCAGAGAGCAAAGTGAAGAAAACATGGCCTGGTACCAAAGTGACAAATTAGATTTTAAATGTTTAGGTGATGGAACTTTGGGGACCCTATCAGAGTCCCAAGCAACAGCAAAAAACATTAGCCTTTTTGGCTTTATATTTTTTTCTGTGGATGCCACAGCATGCCCTTTTGTTGGTAATTGTTCTAGTTAAGGAAGAGTAAACTGAAAACTTAAGACTGGTGTGTGTCTAGGCCTAAACATGCCTAACTTTACACGCCCTTCTGGTAGACATTTTTGCTTTTTATTTGCAGCAACTGAGGCCATATTTTTTCCTTCTATCCTCTCTGTACTTCTTAGTTTAAGAATAAAATTTAAAACCTACAACTCTATTGTTGACTACATTTGCTAAGTTAACCAGGGACATGACCTTCAAATAATTATTACTTCACTTCAACTCAATTCAATCCTGTACATATTTATTAAGAACTATATGTAGAGAGGAGAAGGAAGTAGAATGAGGAGATGGGATAAAGAACTGGTGTTGGAGCCAGGAAGAACTGGTTTGAAGACCAAACTCTGACAATATTGATTACATGAGTCTATTCAAGTCTCTTAACCACTAAGTGACCCAAAGAAGGTTCTCACTTGTATGGACAAAGGAAGTTCCTCACTGGGAGGACCTCGAATTCAGGGCAGTACAGATCGGTCCCTTCCCTAATCCTGCATACTGAGATTATATACAGAGATAAAATATTCTAGGCACTTGAGATACAATGATAAATGAGACAAGGTCCCTGTCCTCCTACACCTTCTAATCTTGTAGGGGCATATTGTACTGGCACATATAAATAATGTCAGCACAAAAGAGAACATGTTGTGGGATTTACTTTACAAGTAGAACTGAGCAACATGGATCTGAATCTTCCATTCTGAGTTTCTTAAAAAAAAAAGTTAGCATTTATAAAATGAGCTTTAATCCTGACACAACATTCTACAAATATTATCTCATCGGATCCTCACAATGACCTTGTGAGGAAGGTACTATTATTATCCTCACTTTACAGATGAGGAAACTGAGGTAGACAGAAGTTAAGTGATTTGCCCAGAATCACAAAGTTAATAAGCATATGAGGTTGGATTCAAAAGCAGGTCTTTCTGACTCCCACTATCCACCACCCAACTATCCTCTAAGTGGTTAATTTAATTTACCCTTCAGTTCCAACTATTATTGTAATAGTTAGAGTAATAAATAAATCATTATTTTAATGATCTCTAGGAAGTAGGGGATTTCTTTTAAATTTTATTTTAGAGAATTGTACAGTAGCGAATTGGCTACTGACTTTAGAGTCACAAAGGCCTGAGTTCAAGTGTTGCCTTTGCAATATACTTTGACATATACAGAGAAACTGCTAATCTTTATCTATGAAGAGGTAGTTAGAGCCTCTATAAATTTTATAATAAATGTTTGTTGATTGATCGATTGATTCCTTACTTGGAGTTCTCTTGTTCAGTCATTTCAGTTGTGTCTGACTCTTCATGACCCCATTTGGGGTTTTCTTGGCAAAGATGCTGGAGTAATTATTCTCCAGCTCATTTTACAGATGAAGAAACTCAGGCAAACAGGGTTATTGACTTGCCCAGGGTCACATAGCTATTAAGTGTCTGAGGTGGGATTTGAACTGCTGATGATGAGTCTTCCTCAATCCAGGCCTGGTGCTTTAGCTGCTGTGCCACCTAGTTGTCTTGGAGTTCTCTTTTCTAAAGGAACTGTAGATCTTGTCTGTACCCCACTAAAACAATTTTATTTTTCTTAGGTTTTTATTCACTAAATTGTACCTTTTAGTTTCTCCTTTATGGGTTATTACTTTTTTTTTAAAGCATACTCCTGATGGGTTGTAAACTTTAGGCACCCCCTTGAACTATCCTTCCCACCTGATTTGGAGTTCTTGAGGCCATAAGCCTTTCATTATTGCTTTGTCCAAATGCCCCTCACTGCTTCCCACCCTTGATTCCATCAAAATCCTACTCTCTTGGTTCTAACCACTAGTTACCCCAGTCCCATCAAGATCCTCCTTAGATTCCTCAAGACCCTGTGTAAATCCCTCCTCCCATCACCCCAGACTGCTTGACTACCCCCTGGATACTTCCCATAGTCTTTCTCTATACAAACTCCATCTTGGCTCCATGAAGGTTCTCAGATTCAATATAGCTGAGATTCAATCTGGCTTGCTTGTCAATACAAGCGTCATAAAAGCTTAGGCTTCTTAAAAGTCAACCCAATATGGTGGATCTTAAATAAAATTTGTTTTTTGACTAAAATTAGGCTTGAGTTGAATTCATTTGGAAAGGACCCAGGGTGTTTGGTATTTTGGAATCCCAAGCACCCCAAACCTCAACATAATGGTTCCCTGACCAGGAATACTGCTAATTTCAAGTTCTTCTCCAGCCAAGACTGGAAGGTATGCAAACCTCCACCTCTCCTTATCCCCTTCTCATCCTCCAAGTACCTTGGAGGTGCTTTTCGGATCTGACCTTTCAGGTTCCATTAGGTCAGACAGCTAGGAAGCTATGATTAGGTCAGACAACTACAACGCTGTCTGGTACAGGTTCTCAGGCCAGTGGTTATGTTGAAGGCCATGGACTTGGGCACACTTTCTGAAGCATGAATGGCAGGGACAGATGCCAATTTTCAATTCTCTCGGCACTTGGGAATTGGGAAACTTTTTTGTGGGGTTTTTTTTGTCTTGTTTTGTTTAATTTGTTTTTTGAAAGGCTTACTCCCAGATCCTCCTTTATAGAGGAAGGGACTTCCAACCCCATACCTATAATGGGTAAATCTTTTTAATTCCCAAAAGTTCACCATTGGGCTGTTTTTTACAAAACTGGGAAAATTTTAGTTTCTCTAAAGAACTTAAAAAGAAAAAGTTCATGTTCTTTTGCAACACTGTTTGGTCTCAGTATCACCTAGAGGGTCAGGAAGCATGGTCCATTTTTGGAACTTTAAAAAGGAATACTCTCTTGCAGTTAGAATTATACTGCAGCAGAGAAGGAAAAGGGATATTAGTTTCCTACATAATGGCCTTTGTCAAGCTCTCTCAGAACCCTGTTCTCAGGAAAGATTGTAAGATGCTTGTAGCTAAAGATGCCCTACAAAGGGGCAATGGGGGTCAACTGGACATTTTGGATAACCCCATTCTTATGGCCCCTCCCTTTCCCTAGCCTCCATTCCCATCACCTTCCCAGTTCCTATCCCCACCTCAATCTCTCCCAGCCCCAGCCAGGGGTCTTGCTGAGGTATCTCCCTCTGCAGCACCTCCCCCTGAGGCAACACCTACTCAGGCCTCAGGCCCCACCCCTGCAGCATTCTCTGGGGTATCTCCCCCTCTGACCCTTTACCCTCCTCAGGTGCTAGCTGATCTGTCTCCTTGCCAGCTGGATCACCTTGGCCTTGAAGCCTAATCCAGTCCAGCATTCCCCAGCCCATCCCTCACAAGAAGTAGGACTTCCTATCTCTCTTCCCGAGCCCCACCCCCCCACAGTGCCTTCAGGGATTTTTTCTCCTGAGGGAAGTGCCTGCCTCACCTACCGGGACAATTAGAGTGCATGTCCCATTCTCCATCTCAGACTTCATTCAGGTTAAAGAGAAACTGGGGAGATACCTGGACGACTCCACTAAATTTACTGAGGGTTTTAGGGACATATCCCTACAATTTGAGTTTTCTTGGAGTGATTTGCTTGTCCTCTTCTTTACCTGTTGTACCACTGAGGAAAAGAGGAGAATCTGGGAACAAGCCCAAAATTTTAGGGATCGTTTGGCTAGCAATGACCCCACAAAATATCCCCTGGAACAGCTGCTGTTCCCACTAGTGACCCAGGATGGGATTATCCAAAGAGTGGGGATAGAGAAAAGAGAGACCATATGGTAATTTGCCTGTTAGAAGGCCTAAAAAAATGCATTTCAAAAGCAAATAGATTTTTTTTTTAAATTAAGGAAATTACTTAGGGAGAAAAGGAAAACCCTGCCCTTTTCCAAGACCAGGTGGTAGAAGTCATTAAGAAATATACAAATTTAGATCCTGACTTTATAGAAGAGGCAGCAATCCTTAGCGTGTATTTCATTAATCAGTCTGCCCCAGATATTAGGAGGAAATTGAAGAAATTGGCAATGGAATCCCAAATGCCTCAGGCCTAATTACTGGAGATGGCCTTTGGAGTCTTTAATAGAGACGTAGTTGCAGCAAAGGAAAGATAATGAAGGGAAAGGACTAGAGACAGAGAACATGTTCAGTTCTTGGCTGCTGCCATGGCCAGAAAAAGACCCAAGGAGTACCCCTCCAGCAAGCCCCCTTGGAACCTGGTGACTTGGGCAGTGGGGAAACCTGCCTTCAATGCCATGAGGAGTGACGTTCCAGGGCACCCCCCCGAGAGGAGCCCCAGGAACCAATGCCTGTGGAACTGTGTTCATGTGACCAGGAGAGACATTGGAGGAAGGATTGTTCCCAAAGTTGGAAAAGTGGTGGAGCCCCCCCTCCCCATCTCCAGTACCCTGTCCTCCAGTCTTAGACTCAGAATGGCAGGGAAGCCTGGAATTTGGCAGTGCTCCCACTTTCTCCATCTCACACTGAGCCCTGGGCAAAAATTGAGGCTGAAGGTAAGGTTACCCACTTTAGGATCTGATAGTGAAATTGGGGAACCAATTTTCTCTAGTTAAGTCTTCCATCTCCCTTTTTCCTCTGTTCACCAGACCTCCCTATGTTCCCCCAGAAGTATGGGAGATAATTGAGCCAATTGTTTGGGATCAAAGAATTCCTGGGTGAGCTACTCATGCCACCCCAACAGTAGTTGACCACTGAGACCCTAAAGTGTTTCCCCATCACTGTCAATGACCAATTAAGAACAAGGTCTGGGAGAGCCTGCAACCATTAATTGCTACTCAAGGCCCTGACTCAATCCCTCTGGAGTGGGACTTCAACCAGGCGAAAACTTTTGAGACTTTGAAAACCAAATTGGTTACCACTCCAGCATTAGCTCTACCTAATCTAGAAAAACTTTTCACTCTGTATGTTGATGAAAGATAAAAGGAGAGGACAGGCTTTGGGAGACATAACCTAGTACTTAGGATGGGTCCCTATTTTTCTAAACAATTAGGCTCTGTGGCTGCTACAGCCATTATAGCACCCACCAGAACCCTAGAGCTAGGGGAAAATAAAAGAGCAAATGTTTTTACTGACTCAAAGTATGATTTCTGTGTTCTACATGCCCGTGGAGCAATTTGGAAAGAAAGCAAAAAACTTTTTTGATAGCAAAAAAACTCCCCTATCAAATATGCCCTTTTCCTTTCATGTTTTGACTTTGCCATAATCATATTTAATTCCCTCCAGGGAAACTGTCTTTTCTCTATACTCCTTTTGCGCCTGTGTGGTCCTTGTTTGCTTAACCTCCCTGCCAGATTTGTCTCCTCCACAGTAGAAGTCATCAACTTCCAGATGACAACTCAGGGTACGTACCCCTTGAACAGGACCCAGTGTGGCAGGGCAGCTCTTTGCTCTTGCCAGCAGGAAGCAGTTTCAGAAGCTGAGACCTTCTCCCCTTACCCCAAAAGAATTTGGGTTCCATTTGTTTGAGAAGGGAATGATGGGCTATAGCCTCTGGAAACTTCCTTGAACTCTCCTTCCCACTTGATCTGGAGTTCACCTGAGGCCATAAGCTTTTCATTATTTTCTTGTCCAAATGCCCCTGGCTGCTTCCCATTCTTATTCCTATCAAAATACCCTTAACCTAGCCTACCCCTCCATTGTCAATTACCTCCCCATGGCTTCCAGATGCTTCCTACCTTGGATCCCATCAGAATCCCACTCTCTTGGTTCTGACCCCTAATCACCCCAGTCCCATGAAGAACCTCTTTAGACTCCTCAAGACCCTCTCTAAACCCCTCCTTCCATCACCCCAGATTGCTTGGCCATCTCTAGATCCCTCCCACGGTCTTTCTAAATATAAACTCCATCTTGCTTCCATGAAGGTGCTCAGATTCAATCTAGCTCATTCAATCTAGCTGAGATTCAGTCTGGCCCACTTGTCAATACAAGCATCACAAATGTTTAGACTTCTTAAGAGTCAACCCAATATGGTAGATCTTTAATATACTTTGTTTTTCTTTGAGCTGAACTCATTCAGGCAGGACCCTGGGGTGTTGGTATTTTAGGGTCCCGAGTACCTCAAACATCAACACTCCAATTAAAGTTCTATTATTGTTTCCACTCTACCACTGTTACTTCTCTACCTTCCAAACTGGACCTTCAGAGACTAGGCCCAGAAGGAGCTAAGCCACTCAGACCTGACCTCCCCAGAACCATGCTACTTCACTCCAACCATATCAATCTACTCATCCTCCATTCCCTCCCCATCCATGTCCATCTCTTACTCTGAAAGGGCATATTGGTGGACTGGCTCTCTTGTTCCACTTTCCAGATCAAAACACCCTTGCTCAGCCATCATTCCCCCAATTAGAATAAAAGAGCTCTAGCTACATGGTCTCCCTAATTAGAATATAAGCCCCTTGAGGGCAATCCTATTTTGGGCACTTAACAGACAGTAAGTGCTTATTAAATGCCTTTTCATTCATTCATTCATTTATTCACTACGACTGATGCAGTCACAGGACTTCACAAAAACAGGGTTTGCAACACTACAGAAGATTTCTGTCTGCATCTGTTTAAGGTGGTTGTAAAGACTGATTCATAGAACACGATGAGTGCGTGCGCATGTGCGCGCACGCACACACACACACATACACACACACAGAGTCTTCTTTCATAGGAGCCTAAAAACCTGTTGCTCTTTCTGATTCTGCCTCTTGGACCCACTGGTTATTCTGAAAGAGACAAAGACCTTCCTCGGTTGTCCCCCAGCATTACTGGCACCCCTTCATCATTCTGTTCAAAGTTGTGCCTGGGAAACAGCAGCCTTCAGTGGCTTCTTCTAAACTCTCCACTATGCTCCATTTGAGTTGTTTGGTTAACCTGCTGTTATACGGTCTCTCTATATGTTCAATGTGTAGCCCCTGGAACATTACCCCTTTGGGGGAAGGGAGGAAAGTAAATGGGTGCATTACGTAAATGAGTATTGAAATCACCACTCAAATCTGGGGGAGTGAGGAGGAAGACAGAGTGGTGGCAAGTGTCCTGCTTTATGCATGGCAATCTTCTCCTGTGGAGCATGGGAGTAGTGGGATGCACCTAAACCTGGGGGGAAAATATCTGGGCCTCTTGAGAAGCATTGGGCAGGGGACCTTAGCTCTCTGAAGAGGTGGCACCATTTTGCGACCCTTTTCCTCCCACCTTGACCCTAGTCAACAGCAGAAATCTCAGGAAATTTGCAGTTTGTATCAGTATCAAAAGGTACAGATCAGGGCTGAGAAAGGCAGGGCTGGAAGTGGTGGCAGGAGTGAATGGATGTGAATGCAGGATGCTAGGATGGACGGTACAGGAGCCCTCAGAGAGGACGGCTCATCACACACCACTGGCAGGGCCTCCTTTCAGGTAAAGATGGTAGAACAGCAGAAGAAAAAGAGAAAGAGAAGAAGCTTTACCAACTGTATTCTCATTCTGCTCCTCTGTTAAGCCAAAGAGCAAGAGTTCTAAGAGACTTCAATAGATTATTTAGAAACCTCATCCTGCAAGCCACAGAAAGATAACAGACAGATATCTCATGTACTAACAGACAGATATCTCATATACTAAGTGCTTTCTATGCCAGACTCTAGGCTAAATGCTAGAGACATAAATATAAACAAGAAAGATAGGTCCTGTCCTCAAGGAGCTTATATTCAAATGAAGGAAGAAAAAACATAAATGAGAGATGGAAAAGGGGAGGTATATGGTTAGAGATGTTCCAGAAGTGTCTGGGAAATACACCAAAAGAAGTGGCTGTAGATCCTATTTTTAAAGGTTTCCAGGAAAGTAATATTGGACTTTTCTTACCATTTCAAATCAAGCTTCTGTGAACTTGCTTGAGGTCATCCAAGCGCTACAACTTTTGAATTTGGCAAGAACTACCAACCCAACCCACCAGAGCTGTCTAGAATCATGTAACACCTTATTACCATGAATTCATTCCAGACCAACCACCAAAAGTCCAATGCCGAGTGCCCCACATTCTTTATAAGGGGGAAAAAAATGAAAAAAATGATTTTACTTGGTGGTATGGTAGCAGCACACCCAGTGTGAAATTCACCCAGTTCATCTTTCATCCCTGGCACAGGTCCTGAAGAAAGGGCAGGAGCGTAGTCTCAATATTTGTGGTTTATAAGAACAGCTGACACCCAGCCATGAGAACACGTATTCTCCTTTAAAAAAAAAAAAAGCAAGTCTTCTGCAGAAACTACAAGACACCCTCCTCACTGAAACACGTCACAATCACAATTTGTTGGGTCCTGGCAGTTGTCAATAAAGTTCTCCTTTCTAGAGGGAGGGGTGGGGCTTCAGTGGGTAAGTAAGCTGGTTGGAGAATCCAGACAGTAGTTAACAGCATAGGTGAAATGTCACTGCACTCTTTTTTCCCACCTGGTTTTAGTAAACCTATGAAGCAAAAAGCTACCTGGTTTTGCTTGATTTCTCCCCCAGCACAAGGGAAAGACTTTTTAATGGAAATGAATGTTCAAGCACTTGTGTGGTGTCATACAGACAGACTGTATTTGGATTAACAGTCACTGCCAAGGCCGTGCATCCTCAAGCCATAGCTCCTTGATGAGGCAACAGAAAAATATGTTGGCCTAGAGTTGAGACCTGATTTCTAATGCTGACTCCAAAACTTAATAGCTATGTGACCTTGAGCAAGCCATTTAATCTTTTTAGCCTAAATTCCCTCATCTGTAAAATGGGGATGATAATACTTGTACTACCTGCTTCACAAGTAGTCATGAAGCAAGCATTTTGTAAGACTTGAAGCAACACATAAATGGGAGCTGTTATTAGAAGAACCTGCAGAGGTTGCTCCCAGGACAGGGCATGGTCAATCGTTTATTGATATTGGTACCAAAATGACACCTAGGTACAATCATCTGACTTGTACTCCCCCAAACAAGATGGAGTCAATTCTATCTTAATGATGGAAAAGTGAGGTACATAGTAGGTACTCCATAAATGATTACTGGTTTTAAAATATGATTCATAAATGAAATTTGTCTCCAAGTCACATATAGATCAGTGGCAGAGGAGAATATCAAGGAGTCTACTAATGAATGGGCAGCCGAGTGTTGAAGTGGATAAAGCATTTTTCCTGGAGTCAGGGAGATTCATCTTCCCTAGTTCATATCCCACCTCAGACACTTAGTAGTTGTGTGACCCTAGACAAGTCGCTTAATCTTGTTTGCCTCATTGCTTCATTGCAAAATGAGCTGGAGAAGGAAATGGCAAACAGTTCCACTATCTTTGCCAAGAAAACTCCAAATGGGTCATGAAGAGTCAGACATCATTGAAACAATAACAAAAACTAATAAATACTCTGTCAGTTTTGGAATACAGAAGTATTTCTTTCTGTACTTGACTAGAAAATTGCATTTTTTCCTACAATGAAAGCTTCTCCATGCAGAAGCTTTGGTTTCTCTAGTTATCTAACTTCCAAGCTCATAGCAGATTAGAAATAGCAATAAGAAAGGGAAAGAGTGTCTACCAGTGCCAGGCACACTGACAAAGCAAGAAGTAACATCC
The DNA here is from genome assembly GCF_028372415.1 of Notamacropus eugenii. Classification (NCBI taxonomy): domain Eukaryota; kingdom Metazoa; phylum Chordata; class Mammalia; order Diprotodontia; family Macropodidae; genus Notamacropus; species Notamacropus eugenii. The sequence continues at coordinate 408,996,057 of NC_092876.1, read as the reverse complement.
TGAAAGCAAGGGAGGACACAAAACAATTTTTCTAAAGATAACAAAACCAAAAAAATCACAGTAATTTGGGAACATTTAGTATACAAACACTGCAAACCCCAACTGACCCTGAATTACCACCATAGTATAATGACTGATATTTAAAATGATGAATCAAGGCCTCAAGAAGAGGTTAAATTACATTCTGGGTACTCTGTTTAATAAGGCAGGAAGTGAAGGGACAGATTTTAGAAAATCATTTAAAATAATTAAAATAAAACAAGTTTTGGTGTTAACAGGATTAATTTTTTAGATCACTTGAAAAACTTAGCAAGTCAGAATAATTTATTCATAAGAGTTCCAAGTATAGTAATCAAGATTTTAAAAAAAAAACTATTAACAGTCAGGTACCATAGTTTATGTCAACATTATAACTATCACCATTATCAACATTTACTGAATCTCTACAACATATATGACATTTTGATAAGACAAGAAGAGATATCAAACAGGCCAGGCCTCAGAATCAAGATTAAAGGAAGGTAAGGTAGGCAGTTGTTTGAAAGTCACATGGCTTCTTGAGGGTGGTATGACAGGGGATTTCTTTTTTAATAAAAGGCAATATTTTTTATGTAAGGAGATTCAGCTCTTCATGACAGGTAGTTATTTATTTTCTGATACAATTGCCCAGAATGTGTGGTTAATAAATGTTTGTTGAATTGAACGGAATGGAAATAGATTAAAATCAAGCTGAATGTATCACAGTGTAGGCTCAAAGCTTCCAACAGGCAGAGGCATGAAGGATGGGAGAGGGATAATTTTTGAATCTTTCCTGAGTTACACAAATGCCTTTTCTCAGCTCTGCTCTATTCTCAAAGCAGTATGATAGAGGAAAAGAACTGATGGATTTCTTGTCATTCAAATCCCAGTCCCACCATTGACTACTTTTGTGGGGTCATTTAATTCTTCTGGCACTGTTTCTTCAACTATAAAATAAAGGGAGTCAGACCAGATGAGCTGTAAGGTGTCTTTTATCTGTATATGCTATGATCTTAATGATCTAATTGAAGAGATGAGATATGTACTGGAGAGAAAGGTAATTAACGATACAAGACCAGATATGATCAGTGTGCCAAATGAGAGGTACAGATAGTAAGTGCCAGGAAAGTTCATCATCATGGTCATCATTTCAAAGACGATGTTGTCAACAGCGATTATTCCTGACGTGTGAATGTGGAAGAAAGGACTGACGTAGCTGTCAGGTTTGTTGCTCTAGAATGGGAGACTAGGTGTTGGGGCAAGACCATTGGCTGTGGAGCCAATTTTATTGATTTTATTACTATTTCATTACTATTAGTATTATTCTGTTCCTTCCAGTGTTATCTTGAACAAATCACTTTACCCTTTGGGGCCTTGGTTTCCTCAACTGTAAAAGGAGAAAGTTGGATTGATGACCTTGAAGATTCTTTCACAACTGGAGAGTGACTTCTCCATTATAAGGAATATCAATTTTTGAGTTCTTTTTTGTGCTTTTATCATCTAGGGAAGTTCTTAAAAATGCAAAACTCAACAGTGGGTTGGGAGCTAAACCATCAGCATTACCACCCAGAAATTATCTTTAGATCATAATGAACAGAAGCTTGTATTTATACAATACTTTATGGCTTATGGAGTCCTTTCCTCAGAACATCGCTGGGAAGGAGGAATGTCAAAGTGTTATTATCCCCTTTTTACAGATGAGGAAACTGATACCTAAAGGGGCTAGGTCATTTAAGGTCCTATGGGTAAACTGGAAGACTTAATAAAGTGGGCAGACACCCAAGCCTCCGAATTTCTGTCTTTCTCCTTTGTATCATAACTTTGTCACTCTTCTTATTATGGTTTCAGAGAATAAGGGGGTGGGGGGGGACAAGAAACTTCTTTTTTCCTCAGTCCTGATGATTCATGGCTTAATATCTTTATTCAATGGCTCAGATGCTACAAACAAAGGGAAGTCTCTCCATTGAGACACTTTGCTAACCACAGAGTAAGTGTGCCTGCGTAAAATCATAAATAGCTATTTCTCAAAAAAAAAAAAAATGAACAGGTGATACCTTACACCTACAAAAGTACCTGTATTTCAGGAAAGAATAAAAGTTCTAAAAATGTATATATGTTTGTATGTATCTGAGTTTCTATTCTGTGTTCACTTATAAGTTTGGAGAATACTTAGGGCCTCTGAATCACAAAATAATTAATCATAATGCTCCATTTCCGTTGATAAAGGCTGAATAGGAGACACAAAATATCCCTGGCTTAAAGCCTCTATCCTTACCTCACCTCTATTGCTCTTCTCCCAACCCTCTAGACTAATAGAAAACAGAAGAACAAACAGATTAAACCAACGATCACTGCAGAAGACTGCCATCTGTACCAGTCAGAAAGCTCCTGGCTCTGCCCCATCCCCTTTCGGCAATGCTAAACAGGATTAGCCTGCTGTAGGCAAATGTGAAAAGTAGGTCAGTTCAGCCACACTGCTCTGAAGTGATGAACTAATGATGTGATCGCAATGGTCTGCTTGGAGTCACTTCACATGGGAGAGGGGGCGGGAATGCCTGTAATTCTGAGGCATTTGGGCTTGTCATAGCAAGTGGAAGGATGCCTCAGATCATGCATGAAGGGAGAGGATGCTCGAAAAGAAAAAAAAGGAGACTTTCAGAGGGCATGTGGAGGACTTGAAAACATAACTCTGAAGAAAAAAACAGAGTTAATCAAATAACCCTGTTCAGTAACTTCCTGGTAATTAATAATAAATTGTCCTATGTTGATGGGATTATCAGATGATGCTCACACAGGTGTGTTGTCGTCATGGTTTTTGGTTTTTCCATTTCAATGTAGAATTTGTTACTGCTTTTTGGCTAATTCCTGCTAATTGTCTAGAATGCCCTCCCCAACCCCCATCCCCAACTCCAGTAGAGTAAATAGATCTTGCTTAATAACAATATGCCTAGCTGGTATGAAGCACTGACTTTCATCTAATAATTTTTTTAAACTATCTTGTCATAACAGTAACAGTTTGCATATATCCTAATGCAAGGAAATAGAAGAAGGCCCCTGCACCATTTATGTACTTGTACTAGGCTACTGTTAGTCAAATTAAAATGACTGTCCTTAGGGAATTCCTTGGCTTTGACATTTGACAAACGAACAAACACTCTGACAAAAATTCCCCTAGGACCAAGGGTATTTCAAATCCCTTAAGTCTTAGAGGCTCATCTAATTTGACCTTACTTTCAGAGGGGCATATCTGAACCAGGATGGTCTTGAGGAGTGGAGAAAATCCTGAGAGTAGTTCTGAAACTGACTCTGGGGAAAGGGTCTACATCACAAGCCAACCTTATTGCCCTAGTAGGAAGTCATCACCTAGCTCTAACCTTAAGAATAAGAGAACCCTTGGGTGACATCCCCAAAGCAGTCAATAATCTCCCCAAAGTTTTCTGAACCCAGAGAAGATGAAAGTTCTAACTCTGCCAACAGCTATCCATAGGATTTTGGTCAAATCATTTGACTTCAATGGGTCTCAAGTCCCTCACTGGTTAATGATGGGATTGTACCAGTTCCGGAGTTCTTTTATAATGTCCCTTTGGCAGTCTGGTGAAGCCTATGAACCTCTTCTCAGAATAATGCTTTTGAATAATCGAATGAAAGGCTAAAATGTAAAATTTAATGAAAATAAAGATATAATTTTTCCCCTCATCCAAGTTGATGGAATTTATCCATGGTCTCCTTTGGAAGACCTTGGACCTCAGGTTAAAAATACCTGTACAATGAATCCCTTAGGTTCTTTTTAGCTATAAAAAGCCTATATTCCTACCCGGCTTTAGAGTGGAGTAGATCATCTGGACTTGGCTTAGTCTAGATCTCATGGAATCTCAGAATCTCAGAATCAGAAGGAACTCTGAAGTAGCTTGGTGATGCAGTAATAGAGTGCCAGACCTGGAGCCAGGAAGACTGATCTTGAATTCAAATTTGACCTCAGACACTTGCTAGCTGTGTGACCCTGGGCAAGTCATTTAAAAAGAGCCTAGACATCATCTTTCAAGAAATTATCAAGGAAAACAGCCCTGATTTTCTAGAACCAGAAGGTAAAATAGAAATTGAAGTAGAAAAAAAAGAAAATCACCTCTGTAAAGAGACACTTAAAGGAAAACTCCTACGAATATTGTAACCAAATTCCTGAGTTCCTAGGTCAAGGAGAAAATATTGCAAGCAGCCAGAAGGAAACAATTCAAGTATTGTGTAAATACAATCAGGATAACACAAGATCTAGCAGCTTCTACATTAAAGGACTGAAGGGCTTGAAATATGATATACCAGAGGTCAGAGGAGCTAGAATTAAAACCAGGAATCACCTACCCAGCAAAACTGAGTATAAAACTTCAGGGGAAAAATTGGTCATTCAATGAAATAGAGGACTTTTCAGCATTTTTGATGAATAGACCAAAGCTGAATAGAAAATATGACTTTCAAATACAAGAAACAAGAGAAGCATGAAAAAGTAAATAGGAAAGATAAATCATAACAGATCTATTAAAGTTGAGCTATTTACATTCTTACATGGAAAGATAATATTTGTAACTCATGAGATCGTTCTCAGGATTCAGGTAGCTGGAGGAGATAGATAGATAAATAAATGGCACAAGGGAAGTTGAATATGAAGGGATGATATCTAAAAAATAAAATTAAGGGGTGAGAGAGGCATATACTGGAGGAGAAAGGGAGACAAAGAATGGGGTAAATTATCTCACCTAAAAGAGAAAAGAAAAAAGTTTTACAATGGAGGGGAAGAGTGGGGAGGTGAGAAGGAATGGTGAACTTTACTGTCATCGTATACGGCTTAAGTAGGGAATAATATACACACTTAATTGGGTATCTTACCCTACAGGAAAGTAGGGGGGAAAGGGACAAGGGGGCAATGATAGAAGGGAGGGCAGATTGGAGAAGGGAATAGTCAGAAACAAACACTTTAGAAAAGAGACAAGGTCAAAGGAGAAAATAGAATAATTGGGGGACAGGATAAGATAGAGGGAAATATAGGCAGTCTTTCACAACATGACTGTTATAGAGGTGTTTTGCATAATTACACATGTATAACCTGTATTAAATTGCTTGCCTTCTCAGTGGGGGTGGATAGGGAGGGAAGAAGGGAGAGAATTTGTAACCCAAAGTTTTAAAAACAAATGTTAAAAAATTGTTTTTACATGCAACTGGAAAATAAGATATATAGGCAATTGGGTATAGAAATCTATCTTGCCCTTCAAGAAAGTAAAGGGGAAGGGCATAAGAAAGGGGGATGATAAAACGGAGGACAGACTTGGGGAAGGGGTAATCAGAATGCATGCCATCTTGGGGTGAAGAGGTGGGGAAAGATGGAGAGAAAATTTAGAACTCAAAATCTTGTGGAAGTGAATGCTGAAAACTAAAAATAAATAAAAAAATGTAAATCTTTAAAAAAAAGAAAAAGAAAAGAAAATATACACAGTGCCACTGCAGATATGGTATGATACAAATTTACCTTCTACCTTCATAATATCTCTTACATATGTCCCCTTCCCCTCACTCACAGAGCCATCACCCAAATGAAGGCCGCTCATCACCATTCACTTAGGATACAGGTATCATACACACTTGCCACTTGCAGCCCCTACAAAACTCTACAGAGTGCACTGAATCAGATTAAAATATAATTGGGAAATATATAAGGAAGTTAATAAAAAATACAATAAAAAAACAAAACACTACATTTTAAAACTGAACTGATATATGGCCTGCAGAGATACTTATGTATGGTTTAGTGGTTCTTGTTTCTATTTGAGTTTGACCCTACTGACCTAGACTACTGAACTAGCCTTCTCATTGGTCCCCTTGCCTTGTTTTTACCCCATTCTAATCCATCCTCCATTCAGCTGCTCAGTGCTTTCCCTAAAGTGTAGGATTGACCATATCACACTCTTATTCTCCCATATTACCCTTTTACCTCCAGGACGAAATATAAAATCCTGTGGTTGCTATTTATAGTCAGTCAACAAACAATCTAGCCCCTACCTACCTTTTTAGTCCTCCTACACTTTATTCCCTTCCATACAATCCGTGACTCAATTACAAACCTTAATGTGCTATATAAATGCTAGATATTACTATTACTATTATCACTACCACCACTCCTCTTCTCATTCTAGATAGAGACAATCAAAATTTACTTTGGAAATTAAAATCCTTGATGACAATTATATCACTTAGAATCATTTAAAAAATCCTCTGACCTTACAGATGAGGAAACAGACCACCTGAGAGAGCCTATTTAAGCAGAAAGCTCTATAATTTGGGGTCAGCAGAACTGATTTCATATCCTGATCTTGTTAATCATGACTTACATAAATTTGATTAATTCATTTCACTTCTTCACGTCTCAGTTTCCTTATTGTAATGTTGTGGGGAAGTTTGACTAGATTGGGGTTTTTAACCTGGGGTTTGTGAATTCATTATACACATACACACATACCCCCCCATATGTATGTATGTGTATTTATGTATATAGATATGTATATGATAATGTGTTTATATATATGTATATATATACGTATAGTGTTGAGGGCTAGGATGGAGTGCAGTGGCAAGTTCAGGCTAGAACTTCAGGAAAACCTGTTCTCTGAGACTGTGCTCATTATCAACCAGTGTTGCTCTCCATGCCCTCCTGATGTTGCTGTCCCTGTGAGATAAACAAGAGAACTACAGAATACAAGGGATATATAAAATAGATGCCCTCTAGGCTAACATTCTTTTAAGGCAATAAGACAGGCCAAATTACTAGGACAGGAGAGGAGTAGATTATCACGTAGACTTGCAGTTTCTGTCTTTAAAAACCAGGACCTTCAGATCAATAAATGCAGTTACCCTGTCTTCTCCCTCCTGCCCGTATCTTTCTTCTTCACAGCTTTCAACAAGCCACATGGAGATGCAGGCAGTCCGGCAGTCTGCCATAGTATAGATAACTATGTTTCAACAGATAGATAACTATATTTTGATACAGTTTGTTTCCTTTGTAATCCTATACATTTTATGCATTTAAAAATATTACCTGGTAAGAGGGCCATAGGTTTCAAGAGATTGCCAAAGAGGTCCATGACACTAAAAAGATTCAGAAACCCAGATTCAGGTGACTTCTAAGGTTCCTTACAGAACTAAATCTTAAGGGAATCCTAAAACAATTACTTCAGTTGTTAAACTTGGGTAAGATGGACAGATCTGCCCTTATCTTCTCATAGGAAATCAGTATCTCATTTTCCTGCCTCACCTGCTCCTTATCTTCCAAACAAACTACTCAGAGGCTGTCTGTGTATTTTCTTGGTGTTTCCACAGATTAACCTACAATTTTCTAGAGGTCAGCAATCAAAAGTAAGAGTATAGCTTAGGTGGCTGGTCATTAAAACGATGTCACCAACCCTTGAAAACCTGAAGTAACTGGGATTTCTCAGATTGTTTTGAAGAAATTGTCTAACTTTGCCCAGAATCTGACCTCCAATTTAAAGAAGTCCTGAAAAGTTAAGAGGTTAATATGAAGTCTATATAGCTCATGTTGCATATCTCTGTTATATAACTTAAAAAAAATTTTTTTTAATGTACTACTAAAAGAAAACAAAATACTCATGTTAACCTAACCTGGGCTCTGCCTTCAATAAATTCAAACTGATTTTTCCTATGTACACTTATATACTCTAACAACAGCAGCAGCAACTGGCATTTATATATCGCTTCAAAGCTTGCAAAGTTCTTTATAAACATCATCTCATTTGATTTCACAACAGGTAGGCAGGAGCTATTGTTATTCTCATTTTATAGAGGGAGAAACTGAGGCAAACAGTAACTAAGTGACCCGGAGTCACATAGCTTTTTAGTATCTGAGGTTGTGTTCATCCTTCATTCTCAAAGAAGACCATGACATCACAGAAATGATGATATGACTTGCACTTGATTTTGTTTTGAGAGACAGAGGGCTGTGCAAGGTCCCAGCCTCACTTTCTCTTCCTGAGCCATCTGGATCCAGTGACCAGATATTCACCAGAATGATTGGAAATGGCCCAGGATGCAACAGGATCTGAGAAGAGATTTGAACTCAGGTCTTCCTGACTTTAATTCCAATTTTCTAGCTACTGTACTACCTAGTTACCACTATTTTTATATACCTTCCTCCGAAGACTAGAAACTCTACTTTGTTAATGTCATTTTCACAGAAGAATATGAAGAATGTTTTCCTTTATGAGCTAATTGGCCAATAATCTTTGCCAAAAACCTATGACCCTTGGATAAGTGAAAGGATATTGTCAAGTTCTTTATGCTAAAAACAAAACCAACTAACCTACTGCTATTTCAAACAATTATCTTGCCACATTAAAGCACTCTAAATGTGAATTGTCATCATTATCAATAACCTTAGCTTCATCATTGTTAAAGTAAAAAAAAAAAAATCCAGAGAGGGTATCTCAATCATCCCCATGTCTCTTTGCACCACTGTCACAAAACTGTTCTTGGACAATTACTGCTTACTCTATCATCCAGGATGATTCAGAGGACTTAATCTAAATTTCTTTAAAAATTTCCTCTCTCGCCCACCAAAAAGGGGCATTTGTGTGGATTTGTAACTTCAGAATAGATGCTAGTTTCCTAAAAGACATGAGATATTTTTTTCAAAATAGCATACTTCCCTTTCATCCCCTCCTCATCAGTTGATCAGTCAACAAGCATTTTTATTGAGTGCTATGTGCTAGGTATGGTGCTAAGCATGGGAACTGCAAAAAGCAAAAGACAGTCTCTGCCTTCAGAAAGCTCATAGCTTTATGGGATGCCATGGCTCTGCACTTTCAGAGTACTCCTGTGATTATGACATCTTAAAATTTAGCTTTGTGATGCATACCTGATTAAAAAGAATTCTGTGAGGAAGATGCAACCTCGTTCCTTCCACAAACAACTCAGTTGAAGTTGAGAGGCTGATAGGCATTTGGAATGACACTACTTGACTTATGAGTTGCCTGACAGGGTGTACTCGGCTTTTGGTCATTCATTTCCTACTCAGATTAGATTAAAATATACCAAACCCAACTATAAGAACACAAAAATATTTTTTAAACTAAGAAATGTTCATTGTGCTATGGATCTTGCACAATAACTCTTTACAGGTCCAAAGAGAGTACAGGTATACTTCATGTAATAGCTATATACCTGAAAAGTTAGTTGTAAACAGATATTTTGGGGAAAGTGAAACCTCTTTAATATTTTTTAAAATTTTAGTTGTTGCTTTTTGTCTAATATTACCTATATTTCTCACTGTTTTCCTCCCATCTCCCTTCTAGGGAGCCATCCCTTAAAAAAAAGAATGAAACTAAACAACCCATCATTATTACACAGAAGCCCATATTCATACTCTCCTACTTCCGTAAAGGAGCAGGGAGAGGTAATGACACTTATTTTAAATGCATGAGGAGTTGAGCAGTGAATCAGGATAAATCATAAGACTTCTTTAAAAAGGCAAAAATAATTATCTCTTAAATCATCTGCTTCGTAAATTAGATGATGATAGACCAGGATGCGTAAAATGGGACTCATGGACCAAAAACAAAATAAAGAATTGTAGTAATTGTACTACCAATAATCATTTAAAAAACTCACATTTGGGCAACTAAGTGGAGCAGTACATAGAGCACTGGGCCTGGAAGCAGGAAGACCTGAGTTCAAATTCAGCCTCAGATACTTATTAGCTATGTGACCTTAGGCAAGTCCCTTAATGCTGTCTGCCTCATTTTCCTCATCTGTAAAATGAGTTGGAGAAGGAAATGACAAACCACTCCAGTATCTTTGCCTAGAAAATCCCAGTGGGGTTACGAAGAGTCAGACATAACTGAAAGGACTGAACAACATAATTACTATACACAGCCACAAAGAACTGAAATTAAGGATGTCCCATAGGATAATAGACAGCTGCATGGTGTACGTGAATAGGCTGTAACATATTACAAATAAGGATTTACAGAGGACCACAAGAGTAAAGGTTCAACAAAGAAATGTATAAGCAAAAAAGATAGGCTGATCATACAGTGAAAATGAGAGAGAAATCAGTGGAAAGAAACGGGTATCCTTACAATTTCAAGAGAAAGCAAGGGAAGTCTTAAGTACAGTACATTGTGTAGATCCCAGTGGTGAACTTATGAGGGCACCTAAGACAATGACTGCATAAGATGGTCAAGAATGGATGGGCTGTAATATGTATTATTAGAGGGAAATAACGATATTTGTGAAACCATAGATCCATTTGTGTAACTATGGATTGGCAAATTTTACTAATATATACATTTATCAAAATGCCTAATTTTCTTAAATAAACTCAAAAGCATACCTAGTCTGATAATATATTCCTATCTTTGCTTCCAGTAAAATTGCCACCGTCTGCCACAGGATATGCTAAAATTTCAATATCATGCTTAATAAAAGATTTAAATATTTAAAAATTTAGGGGAGGTAAATATATATGTATCTTGGTTGGTATCAACTAAACTGGTAACAGAGTTTAACATTTCTGTAAACATGCCTGATTAAAGAATAAAACAACAAAAAAAGAAGTTACGGTTTAAATTTTTCAAACTGTAAAAAAATTTTAGTCTTCTGAAGGAAAACTAGCCCAAATGATTCATTTCATTTCTTCCTACTAAGAATAAGAAAGCAAAACAACTTGGGGGAATTTTTCATTTTGTTTTCTCTTTCCTTTAGTTGAAAATGTGACCACCACTTGTATAGTTAGTTATAAATCTCTGCAGCCCGTAGTTAAAAGTGCTTGTTTGACTTTAACTTCTCCCTAGTAATGACTTTGTCATTATTAACAAGTGCCTTCGTAGTCTTTCTGCCTCCTAAGGGCCTCATCCTTGCCTTAAAAACATTCCTTTCTACCATGTGGAAAATTTAAGAAGCCAATCTACCCTGAGCTAAAACCAACCTCTCCCCCTGCACAGTGGAAAAGCACTGGCTCTGAAAGCCAAAGGCAGATGTTGGTTCAAGAGCTGGTTTGAGACTATTTTTTCAGTCTTACTGATTTATAAAATAGCTCTGGGGAAGGAAGGTTTGCAGTAACCATCTACTTATTTTTTGTTTCCTTATATCCATAATAGAAACCTCAAATCCTACAGCTCACGTTAGGTTCTAGCCTACTCTAAGGACACAATTATTTCTCAGGGGAATGAATTCTGGGAAAGAATGTAAAAGACTTGGGTTGTAATTCAGTCTAATCATGCCAGAATAAAACATTCTAAAGATTATTCTACTCTAGACCAGTGGCCAAATACTAATCCACTGCATTCTCTCTCCCTTACTGATCCTACCTGCATGATTTTACATTTGCCAAGATGATCAACCGACACAATTAAGACCTGGTAGGAATCTTAGAGATCACTTAATCAAATCCTTCCATTTTACATGATTCATAACTGCTTTAAAATCTTGTTCCTGCATGAAGTTTTTTTTTAAATTGGTTTATTCACCTATCTCAAATCTGTAGGCTCCTTTCTCAACATTTGGGTACTAAGTTGGTCCTGTTAGGGACATGTAACTTTACGGTTACAAATCTATTAATCTAAGAGTGTCCTTAATATGACGAAATGATTATATGTAATGGTTCTGGTGAGAGGACAAGTTCTCTACAATTTCCACTCCATAATTCTGTGAGCAAGTGTAAATCAATCCAATAACCTCTTTCAACTTTTCCTGCATTTTATTTCTCTTTCATTCATTTTTCTTTCTGATTTTCTTTTCTTTCATTGTAGATCTCTATGTGTACTTGATCAAATCCAATGGATTTTGCCACATTTTAGTGCCATTTCTATTTCTTCTATTAGAATATACAAGACTATGAAGTTAGAATCCAAGTATAATGACTCTCCTGAAAAAAGTTTCTATAAAAATCTCTGCAGATCTTTTCATTTTTTAAAAGTTGTTTAGTGTCCTCCTTCCATTTTCTTTCTAAAATGACTTTGGGATGACTTTGCTTAGTCGAATATCCTGTCAAGTCTTCTTCAAATGGGTTGTCACTTCTGTTTCATGGGGTGATATTGACCATAACCTTCTATAATATTTATAAAATGAGGGCTTGGACTAGACAACCTGTAAGGTCCCTTCCAGCTCTAAATTTATGAAACTATGATCCTAAGGGTACTGAAAGAATGATTCTCAAAGTAACAGAGGAAGGGGAAGATAATGAAGGCATGTAAAAAAATCTCCAATCTTATTAATATCCAAGAAATATGACCAAGAGAACACCATCAACTACTCATTCATCCATATGCCTACTTTCCTGTCCATAAACAATTTTTATATGATCTATCCACTTAGTATTAATAAGGGCAGACAGGCTTTTTTTTCATAATAGATATCTTATAATGTATAACATCTTTACCATTACACAGTTGACTAAAAGATGTAGAGAATGCAAGATTCTATTATATTTACGGTTTAGTTGATTTTTTTTTAAAAAGAGCATTTAATTTTGTAGAGGAAAACATTGCCTTAAAGCTCTCTTTCACCAAGGGTGCCCCATTCACTCTTCAAAAATTATTCAAGATTCCTTGAGAGAAATAACAATAGAGATAATCTTATTCATTGATCTTCATTTTTTTTCAGTCATGTCTGACTCTCTGTGACCTTATTTAGGGTTTTCTTGGCAGAGATAGTGGAGTAGTTTGCCATTTCCTTCTCCAGCTCATGTTAAAGTTTGAGGAAAGTGAGATAAACCAAGTTAAATGACTTGCCCAATGACTTGCCTAAAGCTAGTTTTGAACTCAAGAAGGTGAGACGTCCTGACTCCAGACCCTGTACTCTACTTACACCAACTAGCTGCCCACCCCATCCCCACCCCATCCCCACCCCACCATACAAAAAAAAAATTCAACCAGATAATACAAATGGAAAATTATTTGGTCCCAGAACTGAAGAAGAAGACTAGAGCAATTTGGATTTTGTCTGGGAAACTGAAAATTTTTGAACTGAACAAAAGCCAGAAGAAAACAGACAAGCAGGGAAAGTTGTGAAATTTACATGTTCCTTAAGAGGACAAGAAAGTTGTATGTAATAGAGAATCACACTTTCACATAAAATACTCTTTGTACTCTAATTTGCATATGGAAATACTACTTTTATTTGGCATCTGTGAAGTGCAGAAATAAATATAAAAATAAATACAAATAATGAAAATAAACACGATTTTTAAAAATATCAAAGCTTTTTAAATTACCCCAATCATTTTATAGAAAGAAAGCCTTACCCTTTGGATACAAATATTATCCCAGTGTTGCTGAATGGCCAAAAGTCATAGAAGACTATAATTTCCGAAGAATTAAAAATGAGTATTACTCAGACAGCAAGGGAGAATCACATGTTGGGTGGGAGCAGACAACAACAGATGACAAATAAGGAGCTACAAAAAATGCCAGTGAAAAGGATGTCATCGGAGAAAGGTATTAACAACAACAACAAAGAGAGAATGTATTCATCATTTGATAAAAGAAAGGGATGATCTGTGGACAGGTCTATGTTTCCCACTAGAACACTTATGAAGTCAGGAGAAAATGAGGAAGTGTCCCAGTGCATTGGGTGGAGTCCCAATGGGAGATTCTGAGAAGATTTAAACATCGATAGGCATTAATAGGTGGATCTTTATCAGTGGAAGAGACATCTGCCCTAATGACATCCCATTTCCATTCAAGTCTTTGAGTGTCCATTTTTCCAAAGGAATAAAAATTAATCAATGGATGATGTCAGAGTTGGTAGGTCAGAGCAGTGAGGGTTATGGTTATTATGATCACACCCTGTGCCTAAACTGCCCACCTTAAGGTCTGATAAGGTCAAGGTTGAGATTCTAATAATAGCTAGTATTTACACAGCACTTTATAAAACACTTTACAAATACTTATGTCACTGGATTCTAACACTATCTCTGCTAGGTGCTAGTTTTTTATTACATTTTCTAGGTGAGGAAATGGAGACCAGCAGGGCTTATGAGACTTGCCCAGGGTCACACAGTTGAAGCCAGAGCTGAACTCAGGTCTTCCTGACTCCAGGACCAGTGCTCCACCCACTGCACCACCTATCTTTCTCTTTTATATTCTTTTGGAGATCAGGGTTTCTTCTACCTATTGCTGATAAAGACATGATGCCAAGCACTGTCATCTCTGCACCCCTAAAAGATTGCTGTTTGTTAAATAGCTTATATCCACTGAGTGGCAAGGACTTTACAGGGATGTCTGTCCCTGTTACCTTAGTGAGTTTATGTCCCCTGTCAGACACTCATACTCCTACTTGAACTGTGGCTACTTGTACCATTGACCCAAGCAGCAGTGGTGAAACTACCCATTTATAACCAAGTTATCCAATTCCTATGCCTTGCTTCATCAGGATTATTTTGTAAGACCAAGAGGGGCAGGTCCAACGTAGGAGGCCTTCTTTGTCTTTTCCTTTGGTTTTTGTTTTTTTAATTTCCTTAGGTACTAAGTACAATTTAGGTACTAAGCTGGGACAGGCACCACCTGCATAGGCTTTAAAAAAACAAAACAAAACAATTTAAATTCTATTTATGTTCCACTTGGAAGAATAAATGATATTTGCAAAATGCTTTGCAGTTCCCATTTATTTATTCATTCAATTACTTTATTTTTAACTTTTGGGATTAGTAAAGAGCTGTTCTCACAGGGGACAGCATAGGCATGCCACCACAGGTTTAGACTGGCATCCATTTAAAAAAATGCATCCTGTTCTTGAAAAATACTCTTGGAATTGGATCTTTCTTAAAAGCATATCTGTCATGTGTCTGGAAAGCATAATGCTGTGCCCTGGGAAAGGCTCTTAAAAAAAAATACATTGGGAGGTTTTTTTTTTTTTTTACTCTTAAAACCACTCTGAGGAAAATGTGAATTAGAGGAAGTAATTTTCTTGGAAAATTCAGGCAAATTCATTTAATTCTTTCCCCTATGTTCTCCCCTCAGTTATCTGCTAGCAAGAAAAAAAATGTTGGTGGGTGGCAAGAAGGTGAGGATAGGAAAAGGTTCAATTTTAATATTTTAGATTGACTGTTTACATTCATCAAATTCAATTTCCATGTCTTGTAAGTATAGACAGAGGCAGCACAGCATAGTGGAGAGTACACTGGACTTAGAATGAGGAAGACCTGGGTTCAAATCCTGCCTCAGACATTTTTTCTAGGTAGGTGACACTGGGCAAGTCACCTAAATCTGTGCCTCAGTTTCCTTTTCTGTCAAGTGAGAGGATTTATAGCTCTAAATCTATGACCTTATAGCAAGGGTTCTTAATCTGGGATCCACAGACCTCCAAGAGGTTGAATATAGGTTTCAGGAGGTCTGTGAACTTAGATAAGAAAAAAAAAACATATTTCAGTAATTGGTTTCCTTTATAATCAATTAAATTCAATAAACATTTATTAAGCACCTTCTATGTACAAGAAAGACATGGATAAACAAATAAGAAAAAGAAAAGTAGTCCCTGCTCTCAAGGAGCTTATAATTTAATATAGGAAGACAGAATACAAAAAGAAGCTGGAAAGGTCAGGAGAACACTAGGGAATATCTTGTTCCATTGAGTTCTAACCAAGAAGAGCAGCAGATGGAAAGCCTTTTCTTTTATTCATTTAAAATTATTCCAAGAAGAGGTTACTAGGCTTCATCATACTGCCAAAGGTTAAGAATCTCTCTATTCTAGTCCTTCTATTTTTTTGTGTAAATGGGAAATAGATAAATGTGTGTTAATACTATTTTTAGTCAGTTTTTCATTCCTCTCAAATTTCTATATCACAATACTAAAGGAATATTTATTCAATCTGTGGAATGATTATACATCAAAAATCCTTTATAAGCATTAGGAAGCCCTCAGAAGTGAAATTTGAATAATGAAATCACAAATTATCTCACTGGGGAAGAAAAATGGGAAGCACCTTAAAGAAAACAATGGGACTACACAGGGAGCTCTCTCATGAATTCAGATTTTAAATGGACATAAACAAAGGATGAAAAAGAGAACATGACCAAGGATGAACAAAATCATGTAAGAAGAGTGACAGAGACTAAAAGCCACTGTAATTGCAAACTTCTCAAAACTGCAGTTGTTTGTCTATTTTCAAAAAAGAACGATGATATCACAAAGTGATGTCTTGAGTCATGGGTGAATTGGTTTTAAGGGAGGCTTAAGCTGCTAACAATTAAAGAAAAAGGATCTTGTAAAAGTATGTCTTGAGCAAGAATTACAAACAAGAAATAGCTGTGTTGCTTGGGGGCAGTTGATCTATCAGTAGGAGAAACGAAAAAAATTAAACTATTCAACTTTGATTTCTCTTCCCTTTTTTCTTTCATGGAAAGATTTTCAAATGGGAAAATCTGGAACAACCTATGGTTAGGAGAGAACTGGAGTCCAAGATAGGTGAGACAATAATGTGAATACAAAACTGCTTCAGATGAGTTCAAATCTCCAGTGCTAGTGGAGAAGACAATCCACGGTATTAAAAACACATGCTTAGCACTTACAGAGTTGATCTTGGTCATCTCTGTGGAAGTATAAAGAATGGGAGAAGCCAAGTATTTCACTTTCCAAAATGGAAGTAAGTTAGATTCTGGAAACTATGATTTGCTCAGAAGTTCATATATTTAGAGCTGAAAGGGACCTTGGAATTAACCCAACCCCCTATTTTACAGATGAAGAAACTGAAGACTAGCCAAAGAAGTTAATTGGCATGTCTAAGATCACATGGAAAGTAAATAGCAGAGACAGAATTGGAAGCTAGACCTTCTTACTGGGCCATAACTCCTGGAAAAATGTTTGAATATATCATTAAAGAGATGGTTTGTGGGCCCTTAGAAAGGGTAAGGGAGATCACCAGGAGTTGGCATGATAGAACACATCATATCTAATGCGCTTTATTTTTCATAAGGCTATGAAACTGGTACATTAGGGAAATGTCCCAGACATAATACATCTAGATTTCAGAATGGCAACTGGAAATGTATCTCATGGTGTCCTCAATGACAAGATGGAGAAATATGATCTAAATAACATTAGAGATAAGTGAATTTGCAACTGGTTCAATAAGGGACTGAAACAGAGATTTCACTGGTATTTGTTGTTGAGTCAGTTTCATTGTGTCTGACTCTTCATGACCCCATGTGGGGTTTTCTTGACAAAGATAATGGAGTAGTTTGCCATTTTCTTCTCCAGATCATTTTATATATGAAGAAACTGAGGCAAACAGGGTTATCTGACTTCAGACACTGACAAGCTGTGTGACCTTGGACAAGTCACTTGACCCTGTTTTTGGAATAATTGCAATAACTTTAAGATTTCAGCTTCCTTGCCTCTTAAATAAGGAGACTATTAAATAAGGACTAGAAAAGTAGCTTTTTTAAAGTCTCAACTCCAGCCACTTACTATAGGAACTCTTTCCTGATATCCTAGATTGTTAATACACTTTCTTTTCTTGAATTATATTCAGTTGACTTTTCTATTTAAATGTAGCAACTGCCTCTTCCCCTCCCCCAGTAGAAGATGGATGCTATGATGCAGGGGCTATGTTCTTGCTCTGTCCATATCATCAGAACCTAGCATGGTACCCTGCACAAGAAGATACTTAATAAGACACATATCATTTATTACCATGTGGCTGTGGGTAAGTAAATTATTCTTTCTGGCCTCAATTACTTCATATTTAAAATGAAAGAATTGTACTAATCTATAAAGTCCCCTTCTAGTTCTAAATTCTATGATCTTAGGCTGTATGTGTATAAATAAATAATCTAATAATAATAGCTAACATTTACATAGCACCTACTATGGGCCAAGCACTGGGGTAAGTGTTTCACAAATATTATCTCCTTTGATCATCCTCATTTTTACAAATGTCAAAACTGAGGCCAACAGAGGTTAAGTGACTTGTCTAGGGTCACACGGCCATTGAGTGTCTGAGGCTGAAATTGAATTCATGTTTATCTCACTATGGGCTGAGTACCCGATCCACTATTTCATCATCTGAACTTACGATTTTATTCAGGTGTAGAAATTCCTCTACCAAGGCAATTCAGATGAAAATGATGTTCATGGTGCTGATAATAATGTGTTCAGTAGTTTTAATGGTGTCTGACTCTTCTGACTCCATTTGGGGTCTTCTTGGCAAAGATACTGGAGTCCTATGTCATTTTCTTCTCCAGCTCATTTTACAGATGAGGACACTGAGGCAAATAGGGTTAAATGACCTGTCCAGATAAGCTTCTGAGGTTGGATTTGAACTCACAAAGATGAGTCTTCTTGATATAGCACTTTAAGGTTTGTAAAGCACTTTACAAACATTAGTACAGCAATTCATCTATAACTTATAGTCTTACAGAGTTGGCTAGAGCACTGAGAAGTTAAAGCTTCCCCTTGATTACTTAACTAGTATCAGAGGCAAGAGAAGTTTTCCTATCTCAGAGATAAGCTCTTTATGCATTGTATCAAACTGACTCCCTTAGATGATTAAATAGAAGTACCATGTCTAGAATCAGAGGTAATAATTCCACTGTACTTTGTATTGATCACATCATATCTGGAGTATTCTGTTCAAGTCTGTGTATCACATTTTAAGAAGCGCATGGATAAATAGGAACAAATTCAGAGAGTTGCTACCTCAGGACGTCAAGGCAACTAGTTAAAGGAACTGAAAATATCTAATCCTGCAGAAGAAAAAATGTTTGGAAGGAGGATAGAATAACTGTCTTCGAACATCAAAAGATTTAGACCCACTATAAGAAAAAAAAACTTTGTAACACTTAGAATTGATGAGCTAAAGTAGAACACATTGCCTCAGGAGCTGAAAGTCTTCAAGAAAAGGGCAGATGACTATTTAGGGGGAATTTGACAGAGTAGACACATTTTTCAGGTAGAGGTTGCACTGGATGTCCTCTGAGCTACTTTCCAACTCTAAAATTCTGTGATTCTAAACAGTGTATCATTTAGTAGAGTATCTATATTTATTTTATATAGTTCCATAGTACAGAAGTAATATTAGTAGGTGGAAGTAACAGAAAGACAGATCTCAGATCAGCATAAGGAAGAAATTTTTAGCAATCAGAATCATCCAGAAATGGAAAGGATTGATCATGCCTGGAATGATTCCAGGCTTTGAGCCTGAAATCAAGAAGATCTGAGTTCAAATGTGACCTAAGACACTCACTAGCTGTGTGAATCTGAGCAGCTCACTTACCTTCTGTCTCCCTCAGTTTTCTCAACTGTAAAATAGGGATCATAACCGCACTTACCTTTAAGGGTTGTTGTAAGGATCAAATGAGGATAATATTTGCAAGAGTACTTATTACAATGCCTGGCACATAGTAGATATCCTATAAATGTTTATTCCCTTATCTTCTGGTGAATTTTCCATCACTGGAAATATCCAAGCATAGCCCAAAGAGCCATAAATCAGAGATGTTGTAAATTCCAGCATGAAGAAGGACTAGATAATTTTCTAAGATTCCTTCCAGTGCGGAGATTGTTTGACTCTTTCATCTTTTTCATTTTCTTAGCAGGTTTTTCTCTTTTAATCTTTCTGCCTTTCACAATAATCTTCATTTAAGTATATAAGAAAGCTTTCAAGTACCCTCATGCACCAACAAAACCAATTTCTATGTTTCCTTGGATATACAATGCTATGTCAAAACCTATTTATGGTTATGAGTATTAGAGGTGGGATATGAACCCAAGTCTTCCTTTATTTAACCATAGTCTATAATAAGTGCTTCAGAGGGAAATTAAAGAAAATATTCCCTAAATGTCCAGCTTATTATATGTATGTATATACATACATATATGTAAAACACACACATATATAAAATACCTACTGCCACTGTTTTCTCAACTGAGTCATTCATCTGTTTTAGGAGCTAAGGATCCTATGAGAGTTATCTGACCAGAAACTGTATTTTCATTTACATTTGTATATATTTAATCCATTAAAAAAAAATCTGACACAGCCACTATCACAAAAGAATTCTAAGATGACCAGGCTTACTGGTTAATTATATAACAGAATAATCTCATATTAGAGGACCCAGAATTTATTTGTCTTTTACTCCTAAAATATTTTATATCAGGATAATGAAAATACTGAAATCAATCACTTCTAAAATATTTTCCCAGGGAATTTGTTATTTTTTCTTAACACGGACCCCAATTACATTTAACCTCTTTGATATAATCACCATCATTCATATTTATCTTAATTAATATGTTTAAATTTGAATAAATTAATTTTAATAAACAAATCTGCCCTAAGTCAGAGAAACTTTATAACCATGCAGATAAAGAAGATCAGAGTGTTAGATAATTTTAAAATACATTTTAGGATCTCAATCATGGGAAAATTAACATAGGTAAAATTAACACAGATAAAATTATTTTCTCCCATTTAATAATTCTTATATTCCAATAGCTTATATTCTGCAAAAATAAAATTAAACTTATAATATTAACAAATACATAATTGGAAAAGGAGGTGAGCTGGTTATATGGTGAGAGAGATGAGAGACAGGATGATCATATTATTATAATGGTACTCATGAAATAAAGCAGGAACTAGAAAAAGAACTCTAGCATGTTGGCTGAGTAGTCTCAGTAGAATTTACGAAAGACTAGATAAGAATCGTGAAATATAAGAAGTTGTGGCTAGGGTACAATTCTCCCAGAGGGAGATGGCCATCATATCAATGGAATTTTAAAATCCACTGAAGTAGTAAAAGATACTAACAATAATGATAGCTAGCATTTGTATAGTGCTTTAACATTTACAAAGTGATTTACAAGCATTATCTCATTTTTATTCTCACTACAACTCAGCAAGGTGGAAGATGTTATCTCCATTTTACAGATGAGGAAACCAAACCACAGAGGAGGTAAGTGAATTGCCCAGGGTCACTCAGTGTCTGAGGCTGCATTTGAACTCAGGACTTCTTTCCTTCAAATTCAGGTATTCTATCCACTGGGTCACCTAACTATGTCATTACCATTGCATGCATGCTTCTGTACTAGTTCTGTGGTGCACTTCCTGAACTGCATGGATGGTCTATAGTACACTCTGTTAAAAATATCACTTTTGTTTTTCTCTCTGTTGTTTTTCACTCACTCCCTATACCAGAAGTGTTGAACTCAAGGGCAGCACACACCCGATTAAAATATAACTAGGTAATGTTTAACAAACTAAATAAAACTACAGTAAAACACAGATTCTGTTTACTACAATTCAATATATGGCCTTCAGGCATCCACTTCTATTTGTGTTTGATGCCACTGCTCTCCACCTAGCAAAACTATTTGGATTCCTGGATTTTCTAACCAGTGCATCTTCTTAATATGCAGGGCTAACTTCTGTCCCCACCCCCAGTCCAAAATGATCCTACAATTCCTAAGTTCTAAATCAGTTCTACATCAGTGATCTTTGAACAGACTAGAGAGACTTTGCCAGCACTTATTAGGTGAACTTCATCCCTGGCCAAGCGCCTATTATTTCAATATTTTAAGGTGTGGTGCATAAAACTAAATCTTAATCTCAGAAACCATACCTGTAGTCAACTATTCATTTCCTTAGATAACTTCAAACTTTCAATCAAGTATTCTTTAAATATAAGTGATTAACATTCCTAACTCACTAAACACTCAATCTAATCGGCTGTATCTTCCTGTTTTCCTCTTTCTGGTAATATTCATTCCACTCTGGCAGTTACGCAAACTGTTCCATAGCAAAACAATGAGACTTTTCTGAAAACTCTTCCCATTACTTTATTATCACACTACATATTTGTAAAAAAAAAAAAAATAATGAAACAAGTATTTCTTTTCCTCTTGCTTTTAGAGAAAACATTGATTTATAACAATAAAAAAAAATCTCATGTTTGTACACTATGTCAAAGTTTACAAAGCATTTTGTTTACACAATCCTCTAAGGTTTAATATAAATAAGGTAAATACTGTGTTGATAGAGGGAGTTTTCACACTGGTAATTTCCTGTACTAATGAAATCACAGTTTCAGACAAAAACATTTTTCTTTTGGAAAAATCCTACAATCAGGATCTGGAACTTTGAAAAATCCTTGTTGTGGTACATATTTCCCAGTTCATTACCCATATTTACCCTGAGAGAACCTACATACATTCTTTACCTTTCCAGTCAAGAAATGTGATTGAAAAGAGAGACCATGGTATTCTCTTTGGAAGTCCCAGGTGCCTGGGTTATCTGTGTCTTCCCAAAAAGAAAACTGAAGCTTTACAAGGTTAAGTGGCAGCCACTAGTCATGCATCTAGTAAGTATTGCAGGCAGGAATTTGAACTCAGGTTTCCTGAATCCAAATTTTTAACACATTCTGATTCTCTCTGTAAACTCTGGACAGGCAAGGATTCTATCTTCACTTATAAAAAAAATGGACATGTTAAAGCTCTTAAAAAAAAATCCACAATTAGATCACAATTTCCTCTTTGTGCCTGGCTTTAATAAGTACCAACATGAATAAGAAAGGAAGATGTATCTTCGTAAAATTCTGGAAAACCCCTTTAAGGCTACCTGAACTTTTTAGGAGAACATTATAACCTCTCTTTCCAGCCACCTGCCTTTCAGATAGAAAGGGAAAATAACTATAAATTAGTATGACTTTCAGCTTATATTTACTGCTCCAAGTTAATTGTGGAAGAAGTAGGATTAGTAGAGAAGAGTTGCTGCAACAACAGTAAATTTACTGTCTTCAATAAGCATTTATTAAGTGTTTAGTATGTGCCAGGAATGATACTAAAAGTGTTGGGGGGGATAAAAAAACAGGCAAAAACATGGTCCCTGCTCTCATGGAGCTTCTAATCTATTGGGGGAGAAAAAATAAAAAAACTATATAAAAATTTTATATATATATATGATAAATTGCAGGTACTAATGGTAGAGGGCACCAGGAAGGCACCACCACTCTTGCAGAAGGTGAAATCTAAGCTGAGTCTCGAAGGAAACCAGGGAAGCCAAAAGAAGGAGACAAAGAGGGAGTAGACTCCAGATGTGGGGTATACAGCTAGTAAAAAGGTATGGATTCAGGAAATGGAGTATCTTATACAAGAAACTGCAATTCCTAAATGTACTTGGAAACAAATGCACCACCTATGGAGTTAAAATAAGTGTGATTTTTGAGAGGAGAAAACCATAGGTAGAATCCTCATTGAAGAATTAAATATGAAAAAAGAGTGGTTTCTGAAAAACAAAAACATAGGATGTCATGTAATATCTACCTCTACTCATGCTCAATCCCTCTGAGATAGTTTACATGAATCAATGTGAGGATACATCCTTCCATGACTCAGGTGGTCAGGCAGTAGAGACATTAGAATTCCTGAAGTGTTCCTTTATGGACAGAATGTCATCTCTCGTATCTCTTAACTCATTGCCACTTACATAATGCTTTGTGGGGGATGTCAAGGACCTTTGAATATCTTGCTCCATTCACTTACAGCCAAGATAGGTGTGTGTGTGTATGCATTTCTGATGGTCACTCAGTCCATGCTGCCCCATTGAAGGCCATATTTATACAGATTGCTGTACATGGCTGATCAACGAGGCAGGATGAATAAGGACGCTGATAAGCAATTTAGGGTAAGAGCCCTGGTTGCCACAGAATATTCTCCCTCTGGATTTTCAATCCATGATGACAAATCTCAGTGGCAGGTACATCAATCTGCTCTCACAAAAAGAATGTGTACCTAAAATCTTAATGTACTGGGGTAAGTGGCTACCTGATGTTCAAGTTTACGCTACTAATGGTGTGTGTCTCTGGCAAGCCTATATACAAATGAGTCAGATGTAAACTAAGGACATGGATAAAACTCTGCCCTGTTGCTGGTGTTTTTGACTGGCAGTAACATACAGGGCGTGAACCCAGTTTTGCTCCAGGAACATTTGGGGAAGCTTCTAGTTTTGAGTTTCCTTACACATCTTGAACAAACTCAGATATAGACGCAAAGACCCAACATTAGCTCAATCTATTTGTTATTGCACTGGATTGACTTATATTCATTCTGAGGTCCCCAATTTAAGTAGATTGAGTAGACACCCAATATTTCTGTAGGGTACCTGGGCTTCTTGGCTCTAGCAGTTTTCCAGGCTCTAACTGTGACTAACAAAATGGAATGAAAACTAGATGTTTTGTTTTTGTCTTTGTATTTCCCCTTGCTCAATGGTGGTACTTAAGTATTTATTGAAGTATCTGATTTAAACCCTGCTTCCCTATCAACTGGCTCCAAACTTGTTTTCTTTTTTGCCCCAGTCAATAAGTATTAATTCAGTGCCTACAATGTGTCCAGCATAGTGCTGGGTACCAGTAGTACAAAAAAAAAAGGAATGGTCCTATCCTCAAGTAACTTGCCTTGTACTAGAAGGATAAAACATGGAAATAATAAGTTAATACAAGATATATTTAAAATAAATACAATGCAAGTTTTTGTGAGCAGTAGTCTAAAAACTAGGGGCACTAGGAAAGATCCCTTGAAGGATGTATTTGAGCTAAGCCCTGAAGAAAGCTAGGGATTCTGAGATTCAAAGGTTAGAAGAGGAAGCTTTTCACTCTCCTCTACATAAAGACACAGAGGAAAGAGATCAGTCAATCAACGCGTCATCTTGACACCATGACACTTGTAAGTAAGTACTACAGGCATCAAGCACCTATCTCCCAGCCGGGGGATGCCAGGAACTGATAGGGGTGGTTCTCATATTTTCAAGCACTGTAGCCATCTTAAATCATTCTGAATAATTTTCATATTACAATTCTGATCTATAATTTCAATCAGTCCCTATTTCTCACTGAGGATGCAGCTTGGTAGTATAATGGACAGAGAGTGCTGGACTTTGAGACAAGAAAACAGGAGTTCAGATTTGTCTTTAGACACTAATAGCTTTGGGAAAGCCACTTAACCCCTCTCTTTCTCAGTTTCCTCATCTGTAAAATGGAGGTAATAACAGCACCTATATCCCAGGGTTGCTGTGAGTATGAAATGAGATGCTAGTTGTAAAATACTTAGCAGAGTTCCTGACACAAAGTAGGGGCTTAAAAATGCCTGTTTCCTTTCTACCTTCACTGAGGAAATGCCTCCCACCTCCTTCCCCCAATTCCTCATAATGACCATCTTCAATCCTTAAAATTCTCTCATATATAGCACCATATCACAGAGAAATAGTATCAGAATTGTTTCCAGTAATATGTTCCAATCTTTCTCTCTCCAAAAAAAGAAAAAGACTTAAAATAAAAGGTAGAGGCTCATTTTCTCTCTGTGCCCAGGAGGGCACATCTACTACTGAAGATAAATCATAATACTAATAGTCCTTCCATATAAATATCACCTGCCCATCAATCTAAGGCCTCAAATTAAGAAATCTCACATCAATCTTCCTCCCAGACAAGGAGAAACAAACCCTTCTTTGTCCATGAAGTTCAACTGGCTTATATGTATAGGTTTAGTCTATGGAGATGCCACACTTACTAGCCAAGGAGGAAAATAAGAAGTATCACCTGAATATTACAGAACCACAAGAGTATGGTATACTGGGTCACAATTTTTCCCATCCCACCTACTTCCTAATGCCAAAAAATGACATGTTCAGCCTCATCCTTCCCTTCAGGCACAGGAGGGTGCTAGTTATGGCCCTTCTGGGTGTGGAGAAAAGATGAGTCTCCCTTCACCACTCCCTTTTCATTTCTGCACACATCCCTTTTTCCCCAACACCTCCTACCTCTGTCTTCTTTTCCCCCTCCCCAATAAAATATACCCTCCTGGCCAGGCCTTTGCCTTCCTAAGCCTGGCTAAAGGAGAAATAACTTGGCAGCTGAGACAAAGGAATAGATGTTGCAATCTGAGGTAAGCATCATTATACCCCCTGTACTACTCGAATGACACAACAATCAATCATTTCTATTCTGTCTCAGCAACAAGAAGCAGCCCCGCTACACACCCACCATTAAGTGCATTCTCCCTACCATTGCATACAGGTGTTTATAAGTCTTTACAGGAATATCCTCTGCCTGGAAAACAACAATAAAACAAAACAAAATCCAAGCTGCATACTGCTTACTATGCACAAGGGGGCAAACAATAATCCGTAAGGAGGCATTGTTTTCACTTTTAAAAAGAAGGCAGCAAACACAAATTTATAAGATCAAAGATCACAGGACTTGAGAAAGGGCCTAAAATAGCAACCAATCCAACTCACTGGTTTTGTAGATTACAAAACAGAAACAAAAATACAACTTTCTGAAAAAAAAAACAAACAACTAATCATTCTTCAAAAGCCTAGTGACTGACAAGAACCACTGTTTCACTTCTCTGAACGATGTTTATCCATCTGCAATCTAAGTATGAAAATGCATATTAAAGTATGGTAGATACTGGGGAAAAATAACATCCCTACCCTTATGGAACTTACATTCTATGAGGTGGGAGAGATTACATGTACAGAGAAGTAAATACAAGGTAATTTAAGAAGGGAGAGAATTTTAAAAATTGGGAGGTAACAGAAATACATGTGGGGATAAGAAGTGAGTATATTCCAGATACTGAGAATAGCCTGGGCACAAGCATGGAGGTAGAGATGTGGAATCTGGGGAACAGCTAGAAGGCCTGTTTGGCTGGAACAGAAATGCAAGAAGGGGAGTAACATGGAATTCTAAAAACTGTGATGGAGTCAAGATTAAAGAGAGCCTTAAATGCCAAGCTGAAGAGTTTGATTTTATTCTAGGAGTCACTGAAGATTTCTTTTTGGAGGGGGGTAGGCAAGAGATTAAGTGACTTGCCCAAGGTCATACAGCTAGTAAGTATTAAGTATCTAAGGCTGGATTTGAACTCAGATCCTCCTGACTCCAGGGCCCATGCTGTATTTACTTAGCCACCTAGTTGCCCCAGTCACTGCAGATTTTTAAGTAGGGGTTGGGAGGTTGGCATGTTCAGCTCCTGGTTTTTAAGAATATTATTGCAGTTATGTGGGGGGGGAAGATTGGGAAAAGGAGTGTCTGGGATCAGGGAGACCAATTAGGAATATAGGAGATATGCTGAGGTAAAATGGATAACATCTGGCAACTGTGCAGCAAGGAAGGGGGAGAGGTGAAAGTCAAGGATACTTCTGAAACTGTGACCCTTGGTGAGTGGAAGGGTGGTCATACCCTCAACAGAAATGGGAAAGTTTGGGGGAGGGGTGAAATCAGAGAGGAAGATAACGAGTTCTGGTTTTAGCCATACTGAGTTTCTCCTCCTTCTCTTTCAATACCTGGGGTAGCAAGACTTACAGCATGAAAGGAGAGTCACCAAGAGTTTGTTTTCTGCCCTGTCCTCCTATGTAGGAGCTGTTACCATTATTAATATTAGTGTTAAAGTTATTTAGCAACATTGTTGTTAAAGAAAACCTTAAGAAAAGTAATTAGGACAAAAGTTAACAAATGGGGGCACTCAGTAAAAAGATATCTTTTTACTGGTGCACAGAATGAATCCAAAATGCCTCTGGAAGGTACTGGCTCCTCTTCACCAAATTTTTTTCAAGGTTCAATAACCATTTGTGAGGTATGAGATACAGTGGATTATTGTTCAAGGGTAGGCTGGCTAGAGACTCTGAGGTCCCCTTCTGATTGTTTCTGAGGTGAGATTCTAGCTCCCTATGATCTCTTCAGAACTCAACCTTCATTTTTGCCCTCACTGAAATTTTTAGGACTGAGAAGATATAGCGAAGGTTTATGACACATCTAAGCAGCCTTCTTTTATGAGATATCCTAGATACCTCATAATAGATATTTCATAATGTTCTTTACCAGATAAAGAACAAATTAGTTCTACTAGACTTGTGGAGTATTTTGTTTGACAGAGACCTGGACTCCTCAGAGAGGACTCTGAGCGGCTTTCTTGTGGTGGGCAGAACCTTGATCTCGGAGTCATTCCTAGTTCTGCCACCAACTTGCTTTTAGGCAAATCATTTAATCTCTCTGTACTTCATTTTCTTCAGATATCAAATGGAACATCTGCTCTCTTTTCCTTTTGGTGTTCTTGTGAAAACTGAGTGAAACACTGTCTGAGAAAACTCTCTAGAAAGAGTAAGTCACCAAACATAACAATGAGACATATTTGTCATTATTATTTTAGTTTATTTGTCTATAAATTCAGTGAGATAGGGACTATGTCATTAATCTTTATATTTCCAACAGTATTTATTAGAGTGCTTTGCATATGCTGCTGGTCAAGAAATGTATGTGGAATGAATGAATGAATGATGATTTGATCAGGCATTTGCCAATTAGAGGGCAGGAAGTTGGGGAGGAAAGTGTGGTGGAACTGGCTAAAGGGAGAGGATAGGAGTTATGCTGAGAGAGAACAGGTAGAAAAGTCATAGGGAGGTTTATATGTTCAATATTCAAGACACATTTATTATACGTCTACTAGGATGAAAACACTTTAGGGTATTATGGATGTGGATAGAATCACAGGAAAGACGTGATGGGAATCAGATGCTGATTTTAGTCCATAATTATAGCACTGAGTTTCTAGTCGGATGGAAAAGGATTTCCACTGGATTGTAATCCCAAGGCTTTAGGGGGGAAATGAGTAATATATGACTGTATACATTTTGTCTTATATTTAGCACCACCTCAACATAAAATCAGACTGCATCCAATTAATTCATATTTAACTCATTGTATTTAACTTATGCTACTTAAAATATTCGAGATGCAATTTACTTTCCCCAAACTAAGATTCTGACCACAGCTCTGTTTTAAAGCAGAAAAAAGGGACAAATCACAAAATCATAAACACTTAAATCTGTTATGAAGAAACAAAATTATTCAATACCATCAGTAAATGGCCTTCGAGATATTTTTCTCTTACATTTAATGACAAGGATTTAGAAGGTATTAACTCCTGAAGAAATCACCATACAGATGTAAGCACAGTTCCCATAAATTTAAAGTGCTGAAGTACATTCAATAGGGGGGAAAGCAAACAAACCAGTCATGTACTTTGAACTAAGATAAATTCCAAACAAGTAAACATCCGCTTACAGCTGAGAAGCAATGGAAATATGTGAAGACACATAAGACAAATGAATATATTCTAATTTAAATACATACATACATTTCCCTCCTTCCTCCCAAATAAGTGAAAACAAACAAGTTACCTTGGTTCCTGCAGCAGGGGATTAAGGGTGCTAAAATCCTGTATCTTCTTATTGATCTTAATATGCCACAAAGAAACATTTCAGATGATGACTAAAAGTCAGGTGATAGGTTTAAAAGAAAAGCAAATAAGATTCTCTTGTCTTGTCTTTTTTTCTCTATACTCTCCCTCCCCCGACTTTACCGAAAAGAAAACTCCCAGTTTTCTTCTTTAAACATCTTTCACTTCCCTATTAGACTGAATGACATTAACAAGTCCTGATTGTTGGTTCCATCCGCTTATTCTATATTTTAGCTGGTGTCTATATGATACATAGACTTCTCATTTTCATATGGATAAACAACCATAACAAATCCTATATCAATCTGTTCTTTTCCCTTAGGCTCCTGTGAAACTCACCCAGATTCTCTCTCCTGCTGTTTAACCTCTCCCTAACTTCTGGCTGTCTAGAGGCCAAGCCAGTCAGCTAATCTTCCCTTAGTCATTACTCATTCATTAGCCTACATCCTGAAGGCTGCCCTCTGCTGAACCCATGCTGTCTGTGCAATGGAGAGAGGAGCTTCAAAGACGAGATGATCTCTTCAGCACTGATGCCAACATCTCTTTTACAATCTACCACTGAAAGTCAAATGCCTTTCCCATTAGATAACATGGACATAAAGGTTCATAAAAATGTGCAACACTCTGGGATTGACACTAGGCAAACAGAATTCTGTGAAGCTCAAAGTTCATAATTATCTTTTCTATCAAAACATTTGTTTTAACTTCCATTTCTTCTACCTTAGAATGAAAAGTTTTAAAGTCTTAGTCCAATCCCTGGTATTATATGGTTTTTATAAGATGGAATAGCTTTTTAAAAAAGACAAAGAAAAACTGTGGAGTGCTTAAAGCTTGGTCAGAATCAGCAAAGATGTCAAGTTCATCCATTACATCCCCATCTTGACTTTTGTCCTACCATTGGACTTCAATGACTCAAGAAGAGAGAGTGAGGTTAATGATTTTTTGCAACTCTGCCTCACTTAAATCCAATTTACCCACAAGTCAAAACATCACCAGGATGTCATTGGTTCCCTTTGAAAATGAAGGATAAACCACAACCTAATTTTGGACAGGCTCATCACCAGGTTGGAAGAAAGGTGATCAAAAAAATGTATTTTTATCACTATAGTTAGACAGTTTACCAATCTTTGTGGTTCTAAGTTTTATAGCAAAACATCTATCTAGAAACAAAAGACAAAACTTTATCTTTTCTGTTTTGAATAAAAAAAATTTATACAATGTATTATATGCTTCTTATCCTTCATAAACCAAACACACATCATGGACTTAAACCTTTTCTCAGGATCATAATTATGAATGTCAATGATTGTACTATACAATAATATGGAGATGCCTCCAGGGTCTATTTGTATTATTTCCCTTTATACTAAATGATCCTAAGAAAACTATTTTTTCAATTCTTTATCTGATTTTTATAATTTTTCTGTCTCTTTCTTTATTGTCATTGCTGTAGTGAACTAGCCTGGCTGCCTCCAGGTGCCTCTCAGTCCCTTTCCTCATTTCTAATCTGTAATCAAAGTGTTAGAACTCTGTGTGAAATGAAGGTAAATAGCCTTTCAGATCAGGGTCTGATGGACTGAAATACTGTATGAGGAAAACACGTGAATTTTGTGGCATTTATTTTGATTACTCAGGGATCATTTTTGCTTCCTTCCTGGCTCTTGCTTGTGTTTAGCAGAATATCTTAAGACTGCCAGATAATGCCTTCTGGATAGGTGAAGTGATATTATCTTATTATCATAAAAGCCAGACTTCTAAACTGGGCAGAACCAATGCCACTGACACAACAACTGAGTTTTGATAATTCCCCTCATCCCCCCAACTTCCTACCCCGACACCATTTGTATATTGCAAGGTTTGGATTATTTCAAAGTCAATTAAGTTCTTCCATGCTTGCTCATTCTTTGGTAGGGTATAGAAATGTTCAATTAGAGACCCATTTTCTACATTTTTTTTATCTTTTCAGAACTTTGTGGAAGAGGGGAATTTTAAAAATATGGAGAGAGAACTGCATCTTCTGATGATGAAATAATGAAAGACCATTTTTTTTCATCTATCCCAGAAGCTATTTTTCCCTCTCCTCTAGTATAGTGTGCATTTGCACCACAAAAGAGGCTCTGTACTTTGGTTCAAGATGTGACATTTACCTCTCTTCCATGAAGAAATGCTGAGAAGTGGCTATGTCAATCCAGTTGGCCATTATACATGCCAGGTATTTCAAAGGTGTAAACAGAACTAGCTAGAACATGTCTAAAGAAAAAAGTGTCTGCTGTAAATGTTAAACGTTAGTTGTTGTGTTATGGAGGTTTCTCTCTCACAATTAATGAGAACAAAATTATTAGGGACAAACACACAGAAAGAAAAGACAATTTGGTCCATCTGGGTATAATGAATACTGGGATTTATAGCATTTCAGACAGTAAAAATAGCCTAAGAACACTAACCCTGGAACTCTTCCTTTGAAACAATTTTAACATATTCCCCCTGGTGCTAGTTTCTCCTTCTGCTCAAACATCATGTGGTATAAAATGCTTTTGGGTTTTTTTTTGCAATATTTGATTCCATGTGGATGTTTTTTCCTCATCTTCCTTTTAGTCACTTCAAAGAAAAAAAATCCCTGGGAAAGCTTTTATGTTATCTCCTATTGTTCTGTACTTAAGTAAAAAGTACATGCTGTTTGATCTGAACACCAAGACCTTGTGAACTTACAATCTCTAGGGCTTAAAAAGAAAAGACTGAACAACAAAATGAACTACCTTAGGTCTGGAATAAGTGACAGAAAGGAGCCAGGCCCTCTCCTTATGAGTCTGAACAAGCTATTCCTCCAGCACGTAGAAGGGCTAAATTGTCAATCCCAAGAACTGAAGGATCAGGGAATCCCATTCTCAACACTTTGAGATGCCAAGTAATGAAGCATAAGCATTTCTACATGCTCCCTTGAGGGGTAGGTTTTGGGTTTTTTTTTTCCTTTTTTTTTTTTAAACATGTTTCTAGCATCAGAAGCTGGTATGACCATAGGAACGATAACTCTCTTTAAGGTGCCAAATTCTGTGATTCTGTATTCCTGCTCCATCAACACAAAATTGGATTGCAAACATCTAGCTGGACCAGTGCTTTGAAGCCAGAGGTGATTACCATTTTATAAGCTCAAACAACACACCACAGGGTCATAAAGAGCCCATTCACACTTCCTAGGTGCTGAAGGTTTTGGCTTCTGGCCCAAAGTAAGTGCACCATAAACTCCAAGGCAGCCTAGAGCCCACAGCAACCTTTCGGCAACGGACAGCGGCCCAATTTTAACTCAGCCTAGCAGGTTTGGTGTTTTTTTTTAACTTGCTGTTGCTACGAGAACAACTTAAAGACAAGCCAAAGTCTTGAGGTAATGCTAGTTTAATGGTGATTTACTTTTTAATATACTTTTATAAACAAAGATATCTGACTAACAATTTTTTAAAGAGCTACAGTACAATGAAATATTTCTCCCCTGAAGCCTGTATCACCTTGAGGTCAGGAACAATCAGCAATTTCATCACAGGATCCAACCCAACCTTTGCTCTGGTTGTGCCACACCTGGAATGATCTCCTCCCTTCCGCCTCCACACCCTATCCAAATCCTAGCCTTTCTACAAAGTTCAGTTCAAGTCCTGCCTTCTCCTTAGTTTTCCCAGACTACTCTGGTCCATAATGATCTCTCTCTGATAAAGAAAACCAATTAATCAATAAGCATTTATTAAATACCTGCTAAGAGTCAGGCACTATGCTAGGCAAGGAGCATTCAAAATCAAACTGAAACAATGAAATAGTCAGTCCCTGACACTTATCTATAGGAGAAAGACATAAATTCTCTCTCTTTCTCCTGTCTCTCTCTCTCTCTCTCTCTCTCTCTCTCTCTCTCTCTCTCTCTCCTTCTCCCTCTCTCTCTCTGCTTTCTCTCTCTTTCTTTCCCTCTTCCCTCACTCCCCATCTCTATCCTCCCCCCATATGTATATGTTTCAATTGAACTGTGATTTTATCCACATAGAGAACTCCCAGGGAGGAACTTCTATCAATACAGATCAGTATGTTTTGTATGAATTTTTGTTGTAAGAGAGTTGCCTGGATCATTAAAAACTTAAATAACTTACCCAGTGGTAGAGCCTGTATGTGTCAGATATGGAGTTGTACCTGAGTCTTCCAGGCACTCAGGACAGTTGCTACACTAGGCTGCCTCTTTCACATATGAAATGTATATAAAATAAGGATAAAGTATATTTTGGGAGGGAGAGGAAGATACTAGTAAGTAGGGGGTACTATCTTAACCTATAAAATTATATTTTAAGCCTCTCTTCTGACAGACCATAGTTCCCTACCTGGGAGCTCTATTCTCAGTTAGGTAGCACAGAGGACAGAGTGCTGGACTTAGGGACAGGAAGACGATTTCAAATCCTGCCCTTTCCCATGTACCTGTTAGGTAAACAGACGAAGCATTTTTAAAAAGTGTTTATGATGTGACAGGCCCACATACGCTGTATGATTCTGGACTTAACTTTTCCAGACCAGCTTCTTTATGCATAAAATGAGGGGGTTAATGTTACATTTTTGGACCAGGGTACTTTATTTTTTTTCCTTTTCCCTCTCCTATCTCCTTCCATTGTAAATCCTGAGTGGGAGAAACTCCTTTTCATTAACTTTACTTATCTGAAAAAATTAAATTTTATTTAAAAACTATTTTTAAAAATTTATTTTAAAGTTATTTTTAAAAATTAAATAGTACATATTTTCCCTTCTGGCATCTCCTTATGATTATAAACTCCTTAAGACCTGTGTTGATATCATTTATTTCTTATTTTATCCCCCCCACAGTATTAAACAGAGTTGGAGGTTCATGCTTCATAAATACTTGGTGAATGGAAACCAATATAGGCACTAAATCTGGTACGATAAAGAATCAAAGGATCTGATTTCCCTCTGTAGTTCCTTTCTACCATTTAAGTGAAGCAGAAATGGGAGCCTGTCTTCTAAGAATTATCAGCTATCACCAATCATTGCTTTGAGCCCACAGACTGTGTAGAACTCTACGAGATGCCATGGGATCCGGATTTCCTAAGCTACAGAATATAGAATCCCTATCCTCTAGGTTATGCTATAACTAGCAATTTAGTCCTGCAAGCATGACCACATCATGGACCAAGTCTGCCTAGGGACACAATCTGGTCAGGGTAGAAAGTGCCCTCAGGTCTAGTTCCCTTTTTTTTTACCAAAGTTTTTTCATGGGATAAATTGTCAGCTGGCTGAGGTACCTGTATAATTTCAGTCTCCAATAAAATCAATATTATTGTAAAAAAGGTTTTTTTTAAAGCCTTGTCCATTCACATCCCTGCCAAAGTCAGTTAACAACAATCACAAAAAACAAGAAAACCTCTGATTTGGAACTGTATACTCCACAGGGTCAAGACTGTGACTTATCTAAACCTTTCATCTCGGTGTCCAGCACAGTTCCCTTCACACAACAGCATCTTATTACAAGTTTACTAGACTGAATTTGCTGAATTAAACTTTGGAGAATCATAAAGGTATCACAACTTATGAAAGCTAGAAGTAAATCATGTTGAAGGGACCACAGAGAAGCCTCAAATGCATCTCAAACTCCATTAGGGGCTGCAGGTGATCCCTCTAAGACCTAGGAGTTTGTGCCACGTTGTGCTTGGAGCCAGGACTGCAGGCAGGAGAGTAAAGTCAGCCAGTCTGACATGGAAGCCCTGAGAGGCACCTGAGCCTGAGACAGGTTTTAGACTTGGAACTAGGACTGTGTTCTATTAGAACAGAATTAAGCTATGAACCTAATCCTTTTCCCCTCCCCCAGAGACTAAAGTGGTACAAAAGAGGGATTATGACTCCTATGTGATGAGGAAGTGAATTTGTATATTTGTGATACCTTCTTTTGCTTTTATTTTTAAATAATATTTTACTTTTTCCCCCTAATCACATGTAAGGATAATTTTTAACATTCATTTAAAAAAAATTTTGAATTCCAAATTTTCTCCCTCCCTCTCTGAGATGGTAAGCAATTTTATATAAATCACACATGGGTAGTGATTATACCTTTTGAAGCAAATATTTTTTGTGAAATGTGACTGTCAGTGGCAAAATGGAATTGGGGTCCCAGGGGCCACCATCAACATTTAGGAGAATATCATCGATGGGGGCTGAGGTCATTTGCAGAGATCATAAACACAATATCCAATCTCTTTAAAGGGTACTGGAGAAATCTGGGGGAGGCGTAAAATGGTGAAATCTAAACTACCTGGCCCTCAGGCAGTAAGAGCCATGATAGTCAAGTGTAACATATATATTTGTCTGTCTGTTGTCTCCTCTCTCACCATTTAGATTTCAAACTCCTCGAGGACAGGGACTGGCTTTTACCTCTTTTTGTACACCTAGTGCTTACTCAACCCAGTGCCTGGAACATAGTAGGTGCTTAATAAAATTTTACTAACTGATATGATGCTACAAATGGGGTTAAAAAGACAAAAGAAAAAGTCTATAAAAAGCTTACAATCAAACTGGAGGAGCCCTCTCCTCCCATTCCCTTCCCTTCCCTTCCCCTCCTTTCCCAAAACCTTAAACCTACTGCACTCTGAAGCTCAGACAATACTGAGCCCCTGCCTAAGGCCGCTCTTCTGGACCCTCCTGGCTTCAGAGTGATTAATCAATAGTAACTGTGGCTGTTTCCCTCCCAGCCTGATGTCTTTCTTTTTCCTTGACTCATTAAAGGGGCCATGCCCTGGCTACTTCTTAAACAGACCTATTCAATGAATGGGAGTTGCCTTACCCTAAGCGAGCGCCTGCAAAGATCTTGGCCTAATGGGCCCAAGGCCTTCCACTGCATCCTGGGTCATTTCCACTCATTCTGAGGAATATCAGGTCACTGGATCCAGAGGGCTTTGGAGGAGAAGTGAGGCTGGCGACCTGCACAGCCCTCCCTCACTCAAAACAAAGTCAAGCGCAAGTCATGTCATCATTTCTCTGATGGCACCGTCTTCTTTGGCAACAAAGGATGAACACAGCAACAACAATGTAAAATAGATATATGGTAAAGTGAAGGGGAGATGGTGGAGGTAGAAGGAATCAAAAAAAATCTCAAATAGAAAGTGGCACTCAAGAAGGAAACAAAAGAATCTAGGAGGTAATGGTGAAGGTGGAGCACTTTTCAGACATGGTGGCCCCTCCAATGCAAAGGCACAGAGATGGGAGGTGGAAAGCCATGTTTGAAGAACCTAAAGAAGGCCATTTTGACTGAACCATAATAATCATGAAGGGGGAAGCAATAGGGCTGGAAAGGTAGGATGGAGTCAGGTTACAAATGGCTTTAATGCCAAATAAAGTAATTTATATTTGTTCTTAGAGGTAACGACCTTGCTTGAGTTTTTGAAAAGGGATATACCATCAATGCTCTGCTTCTCTCTCCATAACCAATTAGTTGTCACATCTTTTCAATTCTGCCTCCATAATATCTCATATCTATTCCTTTACTGTACTCTCACAGCCACCTCTAGAGTTCAAACACCTGTTTCTAGTTCAAACAGTCTATTTCTTAGACTATTTCAACAGGTTCATAATTGAATTCTTAACTTCCAGTCTTTCCCTTTTCTAATCTATATTCCACAGAGCTGGCAAAATACTTTTTTTCTGAAAGCACAAGTCAGCCCACATTACTTTGCTGTTCAGAACTCTTTGGTGGCTCCCTAAAATATGAACCCCTCAGATTTGCATTTAAAGTGCTTCCTAGTGTGGGTTCAATCTATCTTTCTGGACTTCATCCCCTTCATACGCCCTATGCTCTAGCCTAACCGCTTGTTATTCTCTCCTCTCTCAGTGTCTTTGTATATGCTGTCCATCACACCTGGAAAACATCACCTCTTCAGTCCTGTCTCTAACAATCCCAAGCTTTCTTCAAACCTTAACCTATGTCCTACCTCCTAGGAGAAACCTTGGCTGATTCTCCAACCTGTTAAAAGTTTTCTCCCTTCTCAAATGATCATGTACTACCATTTCTGTTTACATCCTGTGTCCTCCTCTTCATTAGAACGTAAGTTTACTGAGTAGGGATTGTTTGTTTTATATTCCATCTCCTAGCAGAGGCCTCAGCACATAGTAGACAATAAAGCTTGGGGTTAGACATTACAGAGGGACTATGAGAATTGAAAAAGACCATTCTATACGGTGTAAGGAGTTATTAGTGATTTTGGAGAGCAGTTTTGGTGGTGTAGGTAGGGGCCAGATGGCAAATGAGCAGCAGAGTTGATGGTGGCATGAGATGATGGAGATAGCAAGTGTATGCTAACTACTCTTCTACAATTCATAGCGCTAGATTACGGAACCCACTAGTGGGCACGGGCCTAAGAGGATTATGGACAGAAATAAACACCATATATATATATATATATATATATATATATATATATACACACATACATACATACCTCAAAATTCAAACCAACACTCTTGGTGGAAACAAAAAAAATGGAAATCACGCAAGTGCATATCTATCTGTTGGGAAATCACTGAACAAATAGTAGTACATGAAAGGATGGATATGGGGCAGTCACCGGCCCTGGAGTCAGGAGGACCTGAGTTCAAATCTGGCTTTTGACACTTGATACTAGCTATGTAACTCGGAATAAGTCTTTTAACCCCAATTGCCTTACAAAAAGAAAAGAAAAAAAAGGATGAGAAATATGGGAAGCCCTGTGTGATACAGAATGAAGAAAACAAAACCAGGAGAATTACACAGTGTGTAGATGAAAACAACACCAAGAGGTATCCAGATAGAGATTAAGAGCCATGACTAAATGACAGCACAAAGAAGAAGGAAAAAAAAAGACTGTGGCATAAAAAATAAAAAGGTATCAAAACTAAAAATCATGTTATGTTTTGCCTGAATGATGAGATAGTCAAATGGCAAGTCTGGTTGGAGTTGCAGATGTAGCTGCAAGGAAAAGAAAAGCCATGTTCTGATGACAATTACTCCAATACGATTAGACAATAAAAGACCAGTGTCATCAATTTCTAAAATGCTTCAAAGTGCCAGAAGCTCCCTTCATAATCTCCATAAAACTAAATGCTAAGAAAATGGGGAGTGTTCAGGTGGCTTAGTGGATAAGAGTGCCAGGTCTGGTGTCAGGAAGACTCATCTCCTGAGTTCAAATCTGGCCCCAGACAATTGCTAGCTGTGTGACCTTGGGCAAGTCACTTAATCCCATTTCAGTTTCCTCATCTGTAAAATGATCTAGAGAAGGAAATGGCAAACTAGTCCAGTATTTTTGCCAAGAAAACCCCAAATGGGGTCATGAATAGTTGAAGGACTGAAAACTGTCTGTACAACAAGAAGAAAATGGGTGATAATGATCTCTCTCTTCAGAGAAAGGCTGGGTAATCACTTATTGGGGTGTTAAAAAGGAGATTTTTGTTTAGGTATGTGTTGACTTTATGCTCTCTTACAACTCTTGAGATTCTGTGCTTCTGTAATGAATAAAAACTATTTCTTATTCAATGCTGTTGCTTTAAAAAATACACTAGTATTACTAAAATGTTGTTTTCTACTATTTTATAATACTAGTATAAAATGGTTCAGTTCCTTTAATACCCTGACGGATCCAGGACATTCTACCAGTGCAAAAAAGGATCCCATTTATGCCCTCTCATCCTGTGAGATTCATGTCCACATCTTTTCATAACTTCTCCACAGAAACATGGAGATTACTGTGCTAAACCATCTCTCTCTCTCTCTCTCTCTCTCTCTCTCTCTCTCTCTCTCTCTCTCTCTCTCTCTCTCTGTCTCCCTCCCTCCCTCCCTCTCCCTCTCCCTCCCTCTCTCTCTCTCTCCCTCTCCCTCTCCCTCTCCTTCTCTCTTAAAATATATGCTTTGTGGACACGAATCCAATAGTCCATTCCTCTGGTATCCTTCACTCTTAATAGATGACTGGTCCACTTTCTTGTCTGATAATCCTTATCTTTGATGATACTTTTGATGTTACTTCATATGGACAAGTCTAAATAATTAATTTTGTAGTTTGTAGCCTAGTTACCCCAACCCATGTATCTTTCTTTCCTTTGTCCTTTGAATTGTCTGTAATTTTCATTTTTCTGACAGCATGTGTTCCACGATTTGCAGCTACAGATCTTGACTGAGAGAATACGAGTGGTATCCAAAGGAGAAAGTTGGAGTCATGGAATGAGCTGATCAAAATGCTCCCCCAATTCAATCAAGCCCATCCTCCTCCTCTTTTTCAGTTCTGGGCTCTTGCATATCTGCAAACTCTGAAACTACACTATAGATGAAATAGACTTTTGCAGGCTAAAAGAAGGACTTAGTCACTGTTGAAGATAATAGATTTATTTTTTTTTCTGATGCCCTAATTTTTATTATTATTTTTTTATTTTTAGTTTTCAACATTCACTTCCATAAGTTTTAAATTTTCACCTCCTCTCCCCACCAAGACAGCATGCAATCTGATATAGGCTCTACACATACATTCCTGTTAAACACATTTTCATGTTAGTCATGTTGCATAGAAGAATTATAATGAATGGGAGAAACAATGAGAAACAAAACAAAACAGAAAAGAAAATAGTCTGCTTCACTCTGCATTCAGATTCCATAGTTTCTCTGAATGTGGTTGGTATTTTCCATCATGAGTCCTTTGGAATCGTTTTAGGTCCTTGCATTACTGAGAAGGGCTAAATCTATCAAAGTCAGTCATCAAATACTGTGGCTACTACTGTGTATAATGTTCTCCTGGTTCTGATCACTTCACTCAGCATCGCTTCATATGTCTTTCCAGGCTTTTCTGAAGTCTGCCTGTTCATTATTTCTTACAGCACAATAGTATTCCATTTCATTCATATGCCACAACTTGGTCAGCCATTCATTCACCAAATGATGGGCATCCCCTCAACTTCCAGTTCTTGGTTACCACAAAAAGTATATGCTACAAATATAAATCTACCAACAATGAATTAGTGTTCCATAAGATTATAGAATTAGAGCCAATGAGACCTTAGAGGTCATCAACTCCAAGTCTTTGTTTTAAATATAATGAAGTTGTGTCCCTGAGAGGTTAAATGATTTAGCTGAGGTCACACAGGAAGTAAATTAAGCAAAGCCAGGATTTGAACTCAGGTTCTCTCACTACTATTCCAGTGCTTTGAAAGGAAAGAAGAAAAGGAAGGAAGGGAAGAAGGAAGGAAGGGAGAAGGGAGGAAGAAAACAAGCATTAACTGTCTCTTTTGAGTCAGGCACTGCACTAAGGGTTTTATAAATAACTCTTTTGATCCTCACAATATGGTAGGTGATATTATTATCCCTATTTTACCAATAGAGAAACTGAGGCAGACAGTGATTAAGTGATTTGCCCAGGGTCACACATTAGTAAGAACATATGGTCACAACTGAACTCAGATCTTCCTGATCCAGGCCCAGCAATCTATCCACTGTGCCACTTAGCTGCACTGTGCTAGGTTCTATGCACAATGAAGACACATGGTCTTTGCAAAATCCAAATATAAAGGATTTTAAGTTTATATAGTATATTAAACTGTTGTCTTTTTAAAGATTCAGATAGAAACTGGGGATCACTAAACCCACACATAAGGATCCCTGCAGGTACAGAATGACTTAGAAAACCAAATGTAAACATTATCTATTATGTTATAGTCAAAAGTTGACTCTATACGGAGGCCCAATATGAGTGTGAAACTTCCCAGGGTTTCCATCCCACAAGGGACTGGTCCAGTGACTTCATTAGTATCACCAGTAATCTGAATGAGAGAATTCCTTCTACCAAAGCCGTTCAGCACCTTCTCTGCAACTTATAGTCAGAGACCTGCCTGGAACAACGGTGTCAAACTCAGAAAGGAACTTGCAATCACTAACTTCTATAGAAGGATCCCTGCAGGCACATATTATCTTAGAAAACCACTCATTAACATGTTTTGTTGTAATCAATTTATTAAATATCTCCCAATTACA
The DNA here is from genome assembly GCF_028372415.1 of Notamacropus eugenii. Taxonomy (NCBI): domain Eukaryota; kingdom Metazoa; phylum Chordata; class Mammalia; order Diprotodontia; family Macropodidae; genus Notamacropus; species Notamacropus eugenii. The sequence goes on along the minus strand of NC_092876.1, from coordinate 408,954,743 downwards.
CTTTAATCTGGTTCTGCTGGAGTTGGGAGTGTGGTCAGTGGCATGGCTCCCATGTTTGATACCTCTGACCTAAAGCACTGAGAAGTCACAGAGCTAGTACATGCGAGATTTGAACCCAGATTTTCCTCACTCTGAGGTCACCTCTCTGTCCTCCATGTTATGTTCCCCTTCATTAGATTCAAAGAAATTTTTAAAAATTTTATTCCCTGTCCTAGACTTTTCTTAAGAGCTATAATGAAGAGAGGTTTTCTAGCCTCTTCATAGACCATAGAGTTATAACTGGTAGGCACATTAGAAGTTAACTCATAAGGAAACTGAGGCTTAGAAAGCAACTTGCCTAAGGTCACATAGGTTTTAAGTAGCAGAGCTAGGATTTGAAACCAGCTGACTCTTTGTTCAAAACTCTACTAAACCATGATTCTTTCCATGGTATTATGGTAACTCCAGTTACTTAACAAGATTTTAAAGAGATAAAAAGAATTTCTCTTTTTCTATATTTCATATGTGTATTGATGGCACACATGCTAATAAATGCAGTTAAGTCTACTGAGCTAGAATTTCCCATTTATTAAATACCTCCAACAGTAAATCCAGCAATCTCATCTGGCACAATTGAAAACTGTCCAGGTTTTTCTTTTTAAATTTTAATTTATGAAGGGCTTTGGCCATTGGATATTTTTCACTATCAAGTATAATGATGAACCATTTTTACAGGTTTTGTGGAAAAATAGGTGAAATTGGAATGTGTAATTGAAAATGGTATTTTCAAGTATAGTCCTGCTGAGTTAGTATATTTTATGTGCACTATTTTGCATGAAATTTCTGTTAATTGCGCTATTAAAAGGCTGGCAGTGATATTGTTAGCTTTATATAACACTCTTGCAACATTCAATATTTTCAAACTTGGGAAAATGGACCGTGTAACAAAATTCTCTTCCAAGCAAGGAAGCATTCTGGGGAACATTAATAACTTAGTTATGTATATGTATAAACACATAGACAGATATATGTATATATATTAATGTATATGTATATTATGTGTGTCTATATATATGTATACATGTGTGTGTATGTGTGTGTGTAGACCTGTCTATCTAATATAGCCAAGGCAAATGTCTAAGAGTAGCAATGTATGAATTCACAAGCACTGCCCCCACCCCCGTTTTCTCACTGTACCATTATATAGCAAAATCACCATGAAAATTGGCTAATAGAATTTATTGAAGGCTTAGTTACTCTGTGCTAGAACCCAGTATGTTCCTGATGCTCCTACAGCAGATTACAAAGGAAGATAATTTACAACAACAGTGCAAGAAAAAGGAAGGTTGGACATATTGTACAATACTAAGGAAAACACAGAAGACCACATACAACAGAGACACACACACACAATAATGCACATTAGTAGAAGAAACAATTACAACCACAGAAGCTCACAAAACAAAGAAGAATGATACTTTCATTACAAATAGATTCTTCATTTTACAGGATGTTTCATTGTAAAGTTCCTTAATAAAAAGAGAACTTCTTTTAATGTATGTGAAATTTAATTTAATTAATTATAAAATCTGACTTTTATTTATTCCTAATTTTCAGGGCTCCATCTGATGTTCAAAATATGTGTGGTCATGAAGCAAAATATATCTTCTCCCCAAAGTTATTGAGAACGTATTAGATCAAAATAGAAGTTTCTAGGGTTAAAATATAAATTCAAGGTCATATTTTAAACAATTAAGACATGTATGTGAATACTTCTATAATAGAGATAGGAGATAGGAAATAATAGACCACACTGAGTGAAAGAAGAGACCTTGAGTAGATTTAGATGGGCGGAAGAGGAAGATTATAGTTGTAGAAACACTAAAGGATAATTTTAATGAAAACTAGGTAAGAAGTTTTAATGAAAACTAGGAAGAAAAGAAACCGAGATGCAACATGTCTTACCATGAGGCGGAAGGGTGGATATGTAGACCTGAGGGCAATGCCAAAGTGAATAGAGGAGCTAGGGAGAAAACAAAGGGACATCAGTAGAGATGATGAGGAAGGACACTGTTAGAGTAGCAGTCAACTGGATGTCAGCTAGAAGGGTTTGCCTGAAGCCCAAATAGGAATGAAACTGACTCCTCAGAAGCCAAAGGATAACTAAGAGTATTCAACTTAGGGTAGAAATAGGGTAGGACAGCGAGAAGAAGTGTAACTTCAAGAAACAGAACCTAAAGGACAATGGATTCATGGACTAAGAGAAAGATGGAAACAGGGGCACCTGCAAGGGAATGTTTCATACTTCACAGCTAGCTGAACAATGTCAGGCTGCATTATATACTTCTGCTGAATGTAATTTGGAAGAGGCAATATGGTACAGTGAGTAGAAGACCAGCCTTAGAGTTGGTCCAGTCCTGTCCCTAATATATACTAGCTATGTGACCATAGACAAGTCACTTAACTTCTCATTACCTCAAGCATCTCTTTAAAGATTACAAGTTTCAGAAGAGTTGCTAACCTATATTAATGGAAGAAGTATCCAAACTGATAAAATCATAGGACTGGACAAAACAAAACTGTAATCCGTACCCCATAATCTCCTTTTGCATGTCTGAATGAAGTAACTGTGTTTGCTTAACTATGATGGACATGGGGGGAGAAAGTGGTTCTCCCAAAGTCCAAGAGTAGAGAAAAGGCTGAGATTTGGTGGCATAGAGTCTGCTAGTCAACACTTCCCTCTCTCATTCTCTTCACTAGTGGTAATGAAGAATAAATACGAAGTAGAGCAGGATGAGAATTATACAAAGCCAAGCTCTGTTTGGCCATGGCATATATACTAGTTTCAGAGAAATATAAATCTGGGGAGGAGGGTAGGGGATGATGCTAAGGCAATGGCAATGTGGAACATTGGTAAGAACCCTCAATTAGAAATCAGAGCATCTGGGTTTGAATCGTGCTTCTATAATATACAACCTTTTGACCTTGGCTAAGATTCCTCTCTGGGTTTTAATTCCCTTACCTGTAAAATAAGGAAAGGAGAGGTTTTATTAGATGAGTTCTGAGGTCTTAGATCTTACTAGAATGTTATTGTGACAGTAACATGTGAAGCAGGCCATATTTATAAAGAAGGGGAATCTTGAACAATATCTTAAAGAAAAGGAGACACAAGCTTTTTATGGAAGGATAACATCTCTACTGATGTCCCTTTGTTTTCTCTCCAGCTCCTCTGTAGTGTGAACAGAGCAGACCTTCCCAAATAGGGAAACTATACTGAATGAGGAAACAAAAAAAGTTTTTTGTTTTTATTTTTACTAGAAATGTTTAGCAGTTTTGCTTGGCCGAAATGGATCTTATTATCCAGAATGTAATAGGGTTTGGTTAAATTAGAACAATTTCAGCTATCCTAAAACTGATTTGGATTATTGATTTTTAATTAGGATTTGTGCTAGAGCCTGCTTGGATCAGTTTGCAAGAGCCAAATGTTAAATAATCAGTAAGCATTTTTACCTTTGAAATCAGCAAATGCCACAAGTATGGACTTGACTTATTGTTTTGTTGATTGTCTGGACTGAATAAAATGATGGGAAAATGTTAATAATACAGATTAAGCTTTAAAATGTATTGTGTGTCCATTTTTCTATCTTAAAGATCCGGTTGTAAAACATTTAGCAACACACCCTTGTTTTTAATCTCACTAATTTCTGGGTTTTCTATTGAGTTTCACACACACACACACACACACACACACACACACACACACACACACACACACACACACACCCCCCCTACAACTCTAAATTGGTTCTGAAAATAGTTGACCTTGGAAATGACCTACTTTCTCACTATTCAAGAGAAAAGAGGATTGCATTCTACATTCATACTCATATCCCTGGACAGCTCCTTCCACAGATACTGGTTTCTTTGTCTGAAACAGTGTAGAAGCTGGAATTAGCTACTGCAGCAACAGGAGAGGATCCAGTGAAAAGTTATATAGCACACAAATCCTGAAGTTAGATACTGTCTTTGTAAAATGTGGTATATCATTCTTTCCTTGAATGACATACTTCTGTTAGGGATTTTCTTGGCCTCTCCTGCAGCCCTGAGATAATATAAAATTCCCTGCACAAAGCAAATTCTACTTAGTAATAATGTAATTACCTTCATTAATGAAAAAGTGTTGCATTCCACACAAAGGTACGTACAGCACAGAAAATCACTCCCACTGCACATTTCTATGCAAAAGTTGAATCTACTGGGCTCTGTTGGACAGAGAGAAAAAATCCTGCAAGGATCTGGAACTCATGGTTGGAGAGAAGTTTAGTGGAGTCATTAACACATAGATAAGGAAGAACTGTTCTAAGTCCCTTCCTGGCATTCAGGGGGAGGGAGCATCAAACCTGGGACTTCAGGTACAGTCAGGCAGTGAAGAAGAAGCCAGTGGAATACAGCTGTTGTTGAGAGAATGACTACAGTATTTGAGAATGTTTCACAGGAGGATAAAAGCAAAGGATGGACAGGAATTCTGACTATTTTCTCTTTTTTCCTTTCTTTTGCTCCTCATTCACTAGGTACTGTCTCTCTTGGTAGGCCTCTGCATTTGTACTATGACGCTAACCCCATTCTGTCTGTCTCTATGCATCACCTCTCCCTTTCACTTCTGTTAATCTTGTTGTGCTGGTGTTTTTGAGTTATTTGTCAAAAAAATCATTTTGGTCCAGATGTTACATGTCTAAGGTGGCACATATGTGCTGATTACTAGAAAAGAACTCAAATAGGTCAAGTGAGCTGATGAAAAGACAAAACACACATCTGTCAATGGGTTAAATCTCCCATTAAACACAAAGATGGGGAAGGGTTCTGTACCAAATCAATCAGTTAAAAAGTATTTATGAATAAGGTTCTACTACATAGCCTGCACCATATTAAGGTGGATGAGACACTAAGATGGTTTGCATAGACTGGAGAGGAGACCAAGGATATGCTCAAATGGATAGGAAAGCAGAGAGAGAGGAAATCAAAGCTGTCTAACAAGAGACAAGGGAGGCCATCCAGAGAGTCAAGAGGTTCAGCTAAAGGGGAACAATATGCTCTCATACACAGTTGAAAAGAATCTGTGAGTGAGGACAGGAAGACTGTCCCAAGAGTCAAATAGACTGATACTGGGAGTAGGAAGGAAGAAGCAGTCTGTTCTCAGAAGAGGTTTTAAAGGCAGCACTGAGAGCAAGTTATGAGTTTTGTTCAATATGCACACAGGTCTTCTCATTCCTGCACATGAATACTCTAGTCCAATCATAGAAAATCTGAAAGTAACAATTCTACATTTTTAATTTTTAAATAGTCCTGTATTTTCTCCAGCATTCATCCTGTTTTTCTTGTAACTAAAGAGGGGGAAATAGCATTGTATTACAGTCTGTGGTAAAGATGTAACTTTTTTTTAAAGGTCATTTGCAATCTATCATTCTAGCTGTTATTCTGTTTTAATGCCCACTAAAACATCATAGCACTACAGAGTGAAACTCTGAAGCAGGGCTAAAACGGAGTTAATGTGCTCACTGGGGAAAACTGGATGACCGAAGGGTAACATTGTTGAACACCATTACATGGGTTTATAGGCTGTGTCTCTATCTCTTGCAAAACATAAAATATATTACGCTACAATTTATTTTTAAATATAAAAGAAATTTATGAAGGTTCTGGATCAGCCTCCACTTGTCCTAATATCTTATTTGGATAGATGATCCAATATAAAATTTAAAAAATCTTAAGTGACTGAAGCAGTAAGCATAACATGTTATGGTGTGTGGATGAACTCTCTCTTCTCTTGACATTTTATTGAACACAATTACTGGACATAAATCAACAAACACCCCCCCCCCCAAAAAAAAGATAAAAGGGATCCCATGCACGTTCCAAATTATTTATAACTGCCATAGAAATCTGACGTTTAATCATAATTATCTATTTAAAGCAATCTCCCACTGAACCTCCAGATACCAATATTTCAAGCAGTGTATGCATACAAACTATGACAAACTCTCAGTAGGGCATTTTCATGAGAGTGCAGTCCTATTAGATTAGAAACGTCTAGAGGTGGCAGAATTGATTCCCATTCTCTTCTCCCATTTCATTTTTTTAAAAAGTATTTACTAAGCACCTACTATGTGTTTAACACTATATGAAATACAGTGATGTAGAAAGATGGAGTCCACAAAATAGTCTATGAAGTCACAGACCTTGCTTTTCAAGAGCTTACTATCTATTTGTAAAGATAAAACACATATCCAAATAATGACAATACAAGGAAGGATATGATGAGGGCTGAGTGGCATAATCCGTAGCTGTTATGGGAGTTCAATCCAAGCAAAACTTAAAGTCAGACTGGTCAAAAGCACAAGGAAACAGGTTTTGAGAAAATTTTCTTTATTGTCATTTAAAGATGGTATCAATTTTTTTTTTTTGCTTTTCAATTTGTATAATTTCACACCCCAGTGTTTAGATTGGTGAAAAGAAAGAAAGAAAAAAAACTTTCCAAATAAGCTGGGTATGTCATCCATCTAAAAGAAATTGGTGTGCTACACTTCAAATGTCATGCTCCTGCCCCTAAAGGTAGAGAAATCATTCATTTATGATTGTTTTTTCCACCTTACAAAGTCTTGTCTTTGGCAGTACAGTGAACAGAATGTGTAGGTCTTAGAGTAAAAGGACTCAAGTTCAAATCCTAGCCCTGTAATTTCCTACATCTCTACCAAGGGGCAAGTCTATTAATCTTTCAAGGAGCCTCAAATTCTTCTTTATCTCCAAAGTTGAAGGATTTTAAATTTGATGACCTATGAGATCTTATTCAGCTCTGTATCTGTAACCCTTCTCCCTCAACTCTACCACCATTTCCCTCAATTCCCCTTCCCTGTATGCTCACACTGTTCCCCAAAAATGAGCTATTAGAAAACTCAAAGTTCTACCTTCATTGACCTTTTAACTTTTTTTCAATTATAAAGAATATCCTTTCTACTTCCCTTTCCATTCCCCACCCCTGAAGAAAAAAAAAGACATACAGAGTATTTACTGCCAAAGTATTATGAGAGAACACCTCACTGTCCCAGCCCTGTATCTAGGACCCTATGACGTCCTATCTAAATGTGATTCGTAGCTGACAAAGTCAAACTGCACAAGTCTTGAACTCAAATGTTAGGACTGGAAAGTACCTCAGAATATCATTTCATCTGCTGGCACATTTGACATCTCACGTAAGCAGTGGGATGTGAGGTGACTTACCCAAAGTCAAACAACTAATAAGAGGCAGACATGACTCCAAATTTCATTTTAGCACACTTTCCCCAGTACTCAGGATCAATATTTTATCTGCAGTCAAGTGCCTACTAATTACAAAATCAGCTTCTTTGCCTGTGTTGTGGTTTATTACACTAAGCTTCAAGGCAGGTGTTTTGTAACCAAAATGGCAGAAGGACTTGTTATGGTGACCATATTACACTATGCAAATGCTACAGGTCTTCTGAATTCCTTACAACTGGTTCCCAATATCTGCAAATGAAAATAATAAAAATAATAGCTGGCATTTATACAGTGCCTGCAGGGTGATGTGGTGCAGCACAGTCTGAAAAACCAGGTTCAAATCCTTCCTCTGACACTTACTATGGAACTATGAGTGAGCCATTAACCAATATGAGCCCTCAGCTTCCTCCTTTGTAAAATGGAGATAATAATAACTGTAGTACCATCCTCATAGGGATGTCCTGACAAATAAATTAGTACGCAAAGTGCTTTATAAACTTTAAAGAGCTCACAAATTCACTTACTATTATCACTAGCATCATTAACCATAAAATCACTGATTATTTATGCCACTGTTCAGGGGAAGGTCTAAAGGAAGAGTTACATTAATTTAAAATTTCTGTCCATTTTCAAATAGCAAAAAGACACAAATAGGAGAACTGTCTATTATCTCCTCTGTGACCCATTTCAAACCTAGTCTCACTTAAGTATAGTTAAGTAGGGCACTGGTATGCATCTTCTCTGCAGGCCTTTTGCCACAACAAGAAAGAAAATGAATGTCATCCATACTTTGTTGTTGTAAAAAGAATAGGTCAATTTGGCACCATTCTTAAAAATGGCAAATTTATGAGGCTGTGCTATGAACTCCTCAAAATCTATTTGTATGCACAGAAAAAGGATCTCATAACTTTACGTGAGAGTGTAGCCTCAAAAAATATTTGCCGGCACTAGGAAGAACTGAGTTCAAATCCAGATTCAGACTCTTACTAGTTAGGTGAATCTGGGTAAGGTAGTTTGTGACTCAGTTTCCTCAGTTATAAAATTGGGATAATCACAGGGATATTGTGAAGATCAAAAGAGATATTAGTAAAATGTTTAGCACAGTGCCTGATAGGCACATGGTAGGTACATAATAAATGTTCTCTCCACGTTCTTCTCCAACAAATAAAATGTTTAAGAATGCTATGACACTGAAAGCTTTTTAGGATTTCCTTTTTAACCAAATATTTTTGAACATCATCACGGTATTACGCATGAAGGGTACAAGAGTTGAAGCAGAGCTAGCTGCTAGAGCATTGCAGTCACTTCACACACAACTCCCCTTGTTGCCAGGCTACTTCCAACCTTCTTTGATTTAAAATAAAAATTGAAATAAAAGGCAAAGAATAAGCCCAAATTAGCCTTTCTTCAGAAAAGAAAATATAAAAGTTAAAGCTAGAAAGCCTCACAAGCATCAGCAAAACCAGCTGTTTCTGGTTCTAGAATCAAAAATAAGCCACTAATTGTTACCCAAAATGACAAAACAAGGTGCTCTTGAACAAACAGTGTCCTCATCAGCTGAGACCATTGAACCAGATATATTCAGGCAAGACTTTAGTTTTGCTAGGTCTAATAAATAAGATGCCCGAGATTAAAACAACTTGTATTTGTGAAGTAAACACTTGTTTGGCTATGGAATCCTCTTTAGCAACAACGGGTCCCAGTGTTCTAACTACAGATATGGCCTTTGTTGATACTTGAAGAGGCAGGTAGGTGGTGCAGTGAATGGACTAATGGGCCTAGGGGCAGAAAGACTTGAGTTTAAATCTGGCCTCATATACTTATTAGTCGTGGGACTGTAGGTAAGTGATCTAACCTCTCTGTCTCAGTTTCCTCAACTGCAAAATGAGGATATTAGCAGAACCTACCTTGCAGGGTTGTTGTGAAGATCAAATGTGACATTTATAACCATAGTGCAAAGGACGTAGTCAATGTCAATAAAACCCTGCTCCCTTCCCCCTAACTTTCTTAATCCATTTCCTTTTTCTCCAAGGAGTAAAACAGAACAACATTAATACCTTTTATGTTTATAGAACTTTATACCTTGCAAAGTACTTGCATAGACATTATCTCGTCCAATTTGACTCTATTAACAAACTCTTAAAGTCAGGTGAAAAGATTGCGGTTCTCGTTAGAGGACTTTAAGGTTACACTGTAAGTGGCATTTGCATTTCAAATGCATTGTTCTCTCCATCACACCACATCCTTATTATTTACAATATTTATCCATACTTTGTAAATAATATGCTATTTTAAAAGGGAGTACAGTTAAAAAAACCAAGTAAACACAATTGAATGAGTAATTTGACTATATTGTCATTTTACAACAATTTCCTACTTAGTGAGTGAAGCAGTATTAGAAGATATCCAAATTGTAACTACTTTTAGAGAGGAGGTGATTTTTTAAAAAGTTAAAGAGGGAGTAATTAATTTCACATCATAATCACACTGGGACCTACTGGGAGAGCTAATGTTAATGATATATTTCTTTCCCTTAATTAATTTTCATGTTCAGTTCCTCAGAGACTGTTCACTACTATCTTTGAACTGCTGCTTTGCTAATACACCCTAGCTTCAAGCAACTCCACCTCAGATGCTCGGCCATCCCAACATCTTGCCATCTCAAGGTTAACCCAACCTCCAAAAATATAAAAAGACTATAAGCATATTGGGCTGTCAACAAATATCTAAGAAGCAGAAATTTATCCTGAGAAGACTCTTATCTTTCAGGGGGGAAAAGCAGATAACTAAGAAACTGGACCTTTGGGAAGCTTTTCTTCTTTTCTTTTCTTTTGGTCAAAGTCACCAATTTGCATGACAGCAGATATGGCCAATGAAGAAATGCGTTTTGTTTGACTATGTATATTTGTTATAAAAGGTTTTTTTCTTTTTTCTTTTTTTTCAAAGGATGAGAGAAGGAAAGAGGGAGAGAAAACATATTTTTTGTTATGAAAAATGAATTTTAATTTAATAAAGAACATAAGCTAGTTGAGGGCAGTCACTATCTTCCTTTTTGTGTTTGTATCCTCACTGCTTATGAGAGTAGCTGGCATATTGTGGACACAATAAATGCTTTTTGATTCTTTTAAAAAAACTGATGACAGCAGAATTCAGCAAATAAAAGTATACACTGAGCAGGAAAATGGAAGGAATATTAAGGAAAAAAACCTCCTCTCAAAGTTTCCCTTTAAGGAGGGCTCAGAAGCTCAGCCAAGTCTTTACTTCCCTCCAGTTGCTTTTTTTGGTATCAAGTCCATGATGTGTTCAGGAAACTCATCATTGAGGAGATTTCCAAAGCTTTGGGACTCACACATCCTCAGTACCCACAGTTGCCTCTTGCCTTCTGATTGGAAGGTTGGAGGGCACAGAAAAAGAAAAAAACAAAAGAATACAAAACAAAAACCTACCTCCCTTTAAAAAGGGTAGTAAAACTCACACAACTCTTCATTCCCATCCATCTACTCTGCTTGCTTTTGACTCCACCATCCTTTTGCCCCAGGGACCAGGTTCCTCCACCATCAAACCCCCATTAGATTGTAAGCTCCCTAAGGGTACTGACTGTCTTTCTTATTTGTATCTCCAGCACTTAGTACTGTGTGTGGGACATAGGTTTTAATACATGTTTATTATATTGAATTGTATCATACTGCATTTAAAGTCTGTGTCTCAATACTTAAACCTCTACATATGCTGACATATTATAACCTGCTACTCTCATGCCACTCTGTAGTGTTGAAGTGTCCTGGGTTTTTCAAGGTTATGTCGGCAAAAATTCAGCTGCGCCATGCCCTACGAAGTTGGAAAGACTTTGAGACAGATTATATCTGCTGTTCAAGGACTATCTTAGCTAAATGGGGAGAGACTGGCCTCCAGATATGCAATTTTTCAGCAACAGTAAATACCTGAAACAGAACTGCAAGGAATGAATTTCATAAAAATTTGATTATTTTTCCAAAAAACCTTTTGGATCCTGAAACACAGAAATGAAATCTGTAATTTGGGGGGGGGGGGGAGAAGACCCACCCAGCATCCTTAGTTTCCTCTTCTGTAAAATGTCAATATTAGATCTAATGACTTCTAAGGCCCTGTCCATTTCTATATGCCATGATCATCTATGATCCTGCCATTTTTAAGTATGCTTTAGGTCAAGAATTCTTGGGGGGGTTTTTTTTGTCATGAGTCTTTGATAGTTTAGTAATGCTCATGGATCTCAGGAAAATGTTTTTAAATATATGCAATAAATACATAGAACTACAAAGGAAACCAATTATATTGAAATGCAACTATGAAAAAACAATTGACCCCAGGTTAAGAACCCAAGAAACCGAGCCAGAATGGAGTACATGCCCCAAGGGAGAAAAGAAGGTAGAAAATTCCTAAGGTCCCTTTCTAGCTTTAGGACTTTTGACTATATCGTAAGAAAAGTGATGCATTAGAATAACAGCTATAATATAAGAAGGGTCAGGCATGTCAAATGACACAAAACCATTACAATTTCACTTAAAAATATTCATCCTACTATTTCAATTTTCTTTGCCTTATGGATAAAAAAAATATACCAAGTCAATTGATTCAGCTTGGTCTTTCATGGTATTCTTAAATTCAGATGCTTCTAATGTTAAGTAGCCTGGTCTTTATCCCTTGTTAATAATAACAGCCAGTATTTACGTAGTGTCTACTACGTATCAAGACACTGTGCTAACTGCTTTACAAATATTATCTCATTTGATCCTCAGAACAACCCCGATAGGTGGGTGCTCTTGTTATCCCCATTTACAGTTGAGTCAAAGAGGTTAAGTGACTTGACAAGGTCATACAGCTACTAAGTGTTTGAGGTCACCTTTGAACCCCGGTTCTTGACTTTTGCCACCTCACCACGTAGGTATCTTCAAATTACCTTGTTAATCTAATCTAGCCTCCTGGCCTGCCACAGCTATCTATGTCCTTCAGACAAAACTGTCGGAATCACGTATAAGTAACACGAACCAAAATTGTACCATTTACCCAACTTGAGTTTTAACTTATTCTTCAGAGAACCTTGAAGAGAAAAGTATTTCAGTCAGCCATGTCCTCCTCTGACAGGTAATGAGTTACATGAAACATAAACAATACACATTTCCCTCAGTCCTACAGCACTGCCATAGGCAGCTGACATTCTCAGAAGAAACATATGGAAGGTTAAGTAGAAAGACAGCAATATAGGCATACATACATACATACATATATATGCACATACATACACATAGATATTTCAGAGAGATCGCTCATCTATTGGTTAAGAGACTGAGAAGAAAGCAGAATTAAAAAAAAAAAAAGCTGTCCTACCAAGAATTAGAACTAAAATGTACCAGATAGATCTGAGGAAAAAGGCAGGAGCAGCAAGCAGTCTTCCAACTGGAAGCAATAGCGTACTACTTCATAAAAAAGGATGACTCCTCCAGCTGGCAGGAGAAAGTCATTCTGGCATCCTACCAGCTCACCTCTACCTTTTGTATTTCTCTACTGTCAGAGGGGGTCAAAAGGCTACTAGGTGGCATAGTGCATGCACAGAACCCAGAATTTGGACACAGCTAGACCTGAGTTTGAATCCTGCCTCAAGCATTTACTCGCTAGAAAAGTCCTTAAACCTCTCCCAATTTTTCCTTATCTGTTATTTCTGCTGCTGCAGTTAAATGAGGTAATAGATGGCAGGCAGATATGTGACTTGCTCAGGGGAATTCCAGGCTTTTTGACTCTAGGTCCTGTGCTTTATCCATTGCCCACTGGCTTGAGATGAAGCCTTTCCTCATCTCCCCAATGGTTAGTGCCCATTATACAAAAGAAAAAAAAATATATGTATATATATATATATATATATATATATATATATATACATCTTGTATATATTTTGTATCAAGTTACATACATACCTATTACTTTCCCAGATAGAATAGCATTGGCCTTGAGGGTTGGGATTCTTTCATTTTTGTCTTTGTATCTCCAGCATCCAACACAGTTGGTGCCTGGCACCCAGTAAATACTTAACAAATATTTAAGTGCCTACTATGTGACAGGCACTGGGTTCCTAGGCTTATAAAGTAAAAAAATTAAAAAAAACCAAAACCTTGTGCTTTCTGTTCCTTAGGGATCTAGCACATTCTTAGGGCTATTGTTGATGCTTCATAATAGCATGAGAGTGATCTTGGGTTCTCAAAAAAAGTGGAAGATCTGGCAAGGCTCTACAATCAGAAAGGCTTTATTTATGGGCTTGGTGATGGAATGAGTGTGTCTTTTACTCAAAGAAGAGCCAACCTATATTTTAAAAGGTTCATCACCAGTGTTCAATTTTTTAACTCTATCAATTCTTAAAATTATACAGGGATTACTATCTGTAGCAGTGGAAGAAATACTCATGATGAGAAAAGCCATAGAATACAAAATACTGAAATATGGCTCACTAAGCTTAATCTTAATTAATTCCTGCACAACTGTGTCACTATTTTCCTTAAAATACCCTGACTGCTAATATCAAATCTCTGTTCTTATCACTTAATTGGAAATTTTAGTGATGCACTTCCAAAAAGGAAAAGATTGAAGATCACTGGGATTGAACAATCAAACAGTGTATACAAGTCCCCTTCTTATCTTTCATTGTTCCTGGCCATAGCAATATTTCTTGATAATCCATAACATTAATCAAGGTCCTTCTGATCCATGTAAGTCTTTACCCAGTTGCCAAAATGATTCCCTAGACTCATCAGTCCTTTGCTCAAATGCTTTCAGTGGTTCCCAGTTGCTTGCAAGATCAAATATAACATCTTAGCCTGATACTTGAGTCTATCCACAATCTGGCTTCAACTTACCTTTTACCCTATACCACACTATTTCCCTTCATATATATTCTACAATCTGGTCAAACTGGACTATTCAATGACCCCTAATTTTGTCCTGGTCTCTCCTACCTCCAAACATCAATCCAAGCACCTTTTATAACTAGAATAAACTCCTTCTTGGTCTCCATTTAACAAAATCTTTCTCTTCCATCATGGCCCAGTTCAGACCCTACCTCTTCCATGAAGCCTTCCTCCAAAGTCTTAATCTCCTTTACATATGCTTACAATATTTTGCTTGGTACTTTATCTTACCCTTACCAAATGCACCTTAGGTATGCTTAGTTTTCAACTTTCTGTTCCCCTTACCCACAATTACACGCTAACCTCCTTGATTATAGGAGCTGCATTTTTTTCATCATTGTATCCACAAGGTTTTGCCTAATGTCAAGGCTTAATAAAGGGTTACTAAATTAAATTCTTTCACATTGCTTCTTATTTTCTTAGTTGTTAAGAACAGACATAAACTTTTGTGCTCAAATAGAACATGGTTAAGTGTTCTTTAATCCTATGAATAGGTGCTTATATAGGGTTATTTTGAATGTCTTTTTTTAAAAAAGCTATTTTAGGCAACTTGTCATAAAAAAAAGTTTTGTATGCTTCATACCCATAGTTTTCCCTAATTTTGCTTAGTCACGAGTTATATTAAGGTCTAAATGAAATGCGTTAAACACTCTGAAAGATTTCAATGCCAAATTCCACTAATGGGCAAAATTAGGGCTCAGTAAGTGGAATCAGACCTATTTATTGGACTCTATTATAAAAATTCAGCTTATGGGCAAATAACACTGTAAGTATTTGCTGTTGAAACTGGGCAAAAGTTAAAGGAATGGTTCTAATAACCTCAACTAAACTAAACTGCATTGTTAATTGTCTTCTAGCAGAAGTGGAGCACTCATCAGTAAATTGACAGCAAAGGAAATATGCAAAACTTATTAAAATTAATCCTGCCTTATTGTCTTGCTTATTTTTTACTGAGCAAATACTTGTTACAGGGAAAATTACAAAATGTGTGATCTGTGAGAAAACATGTTTAAGAGGCAAGATAAATTAACATTACTCTTTGTTATCTTTTTCAGGGTTATGTTTCCTTCAATATATTTAAGAAAGAGAGATGAGTTGAATCTCAATTATGCTTAAGAAAAGAATTTACTTTGAGGGGGTGTCACGTGACCATCAAGATGGTGAACCAGACAATTTTCTGATCCTCACACCCTTTAAAACTCTCCAAAACAAGAATTATTCACTGGAGCCATAACAATCTCAGCTATCATCACAGGCTAAGAAACCAAGGACCCTACTGAAGTAACCTGATGAACTAACAGTAGAGAAGGCTAATCCCTAAGCCCTAACAAGCTCACTCAGCACTCCCTCCTCCACCAGCCACCACACTTGGACACAAATCAACAGCAGAGCTTGTAAAAGAACACAATTCTTCTCCTCCCTCCTCTTCATTGCTCAGCCTCCCTATACCATGGAAAACCAAAGGTTAAAAGCTTGCTTTGGGGTAGCACTCTGTGTGACCACAGACCTTAGCAAGAGAAGAGGGGAACAGAAGAAAATGTAGCATAAAGCATGTGTGGAGTTCCATTAAGCCAGAGGGAAAGGGGCCAGCAACCAGCTGGGATCAGCTGCTCTGTCTCCGTCGAAGTCGCTTGGGGCAGAGACACGGTGTTATTACACTACCAGGTCCATATTTAAAAGCTTTCCAGTGGTAGCATCTGACAGACCTTTTTACTCTGCTGTTGACTCAGCTTTTGAGAACCCAAGATCACTCTCATATTATGAAAAAGCATCAGGAATAGCTCTAGAAATGTGCTAGATCCCTTGTCCCTAAAGAACAGAAAGGGAAGGGTTTGCTTTATTTTTGTCTTACCAAGAACTGACATATGGAAAGTCTAGAAAACATGAAGGTTCTGGATAGGATGATAAATTTAGACTGGGAAGAAGTTTTGAGATCAGCTAGTCCAGTTGTGTCAAACTCAAACAGAAACAGGGACCATTTCATACATAAGGATCTCTGTGGGCTGCAAATTGACTTAATTTTAAAATGTTATGTTTATATTTTGCCGTACTATTATTTGCTGTGCTAAATATTTCCCAATTACATTTTAATCTGGTTGAGTTTTCTTTTGGAAGTTTTGTGATCAGTGGACTGTGAGCTTGATACCTCTGATCTAGTCCAATCACTACATTTTTTTTATAAATGAGGACATTGAGGCTCAAAGAAGTGATCTGCCTGAGGTCACACAGACAGTTTATGCTAAAATCCAGTATTCAAACTTAGGTCATTTGAGAGTCTGAATCTAGAATACTGATTTATGCCCTAAAATCTCAGAATCCCTAAACCAGTGAACATTTCTTGAAGCCTAGAGTTCAATTTAGGAAAAATAAAAGCAAGTGTTTACTGCATATGCTCCTAAAGACAGGATGATAGAAGGGAGAAAGAAACTAGGTCATTAGTTATACATGGAAAATAAAGAGAAGCCCATAAACTCATGCTACTTTGCTTTTGAAATTTTATAAATTTTTCAATGAAAGGTTCACAGTATGTCACTAAAGGAAGGATATATTCCTTAAATTTAAGTCAATTTCATGGAGAGCCATTGTGTTCTCCACTGTGCCTCACTGTCACTGTAAGAGACGGAATACTAGATTAGAATGACTGGTCTGACTTTTGAGGTCTATTTTCTCTAAAACATTTTTTTCAATTTTCAAACAGTTATTTTCTCTTGTATACCACCTATGGGAAAAAGGGAAAATATCCCTTGTGACAAACATGCATAATCAAGTAAAACAAAGTTCCCCCGTTGGCCATGTCCAAAAATGTCTCCTTCTGCATCTTGAATCCAACAGTTCTATCAAGAGGCGCATGCCCATTCTTTAACATTCATCTACTAGTTGGTTCCATTTGTTTGTTTGGTTGGGTTTTTTTTGCTTACTATTCCTTCTTATATATTCTCTTCCCATATTGTCCTTCCTCCTCACTCTCTCACATATAACCCACATAGTTATTCATATTCTTCCCCTTATATCTATCTAACCATGGACTTGGCCAGAAAGCTGAGCTATTCAACCTTGGTCTTGAGGTTATGGGGCTCCCCTTTGTTCTCCATTCACATGTCTAACATCCCATTCTATTTTCTCTTCCTAGCATCCTGCCTTTAGAAACATAGCAGTGGGGGTAGTTTGTCTTTCCACTATAGGCTCTGACTAGCTTCCTTGTGAACTGTATGAAAGGCCCATTCTGAAACTGTGACCTTTCAGAATCGGCTGAAAATAAAAGGAGACTGTTTCAGCCCCAAGTTTATAAACACAAAGATGACAATTGTATCCTCCATGTCCACAGACTGGAGTCCCACTAATATTTGTGGCATTAAAGTGAATATATAAGAACTTCAACCTAGCTGATTGTCCATAAGCAAGTACTCGTCATCCCATGCCCTCTCCAAACATGAGTCACTTAAGAGTTTTTACCTTGGAACAACTATGGAAATAAAATCAACATGGAATTTCTAATAGGAAGGTGCTTTACCCCTAGTATAAAAGCTACTTTTACATGAAAATTTCAACAAGCATAATTTGGAAATAATATAATTTTTTTAAAACCCTCACATTTTAAATTAAGCTTGAATAGTGCATTTTTGGACAAAAGTAAACCACTTCCACTAAGTGCCTAGCAAATCTACTTCCAGTTAAGATTTCTTCTTTTCTCTAGCATGACTCAAAAAAGAAGTCTAAGTGTTATTTTTTCCTTTAGACCCTTGATCCATATATTCTCATGACAACAATTATATACTATAGTTATAATGGTTAGCCTTGTCAAAATGTTATATAGTTTTCCTGAATGTCCATGGGAGAGCTTAGTGTCTACGCTGTATTTCGTAGGAAAGAATTTCATTGACTGATGGTTCAGAGAAGGTAATTTAAATTTACCTTTCAAAATATCCCTGCTGTTCTAACAAAGTTCATGGCTTTAATTAATTTTTCAATGTGTTTTTAAATGACATGGAAAAATAATGAAAGTTATATGGAACAATTTAGAAACTTTTTTTTACCCACCAGTCCGATAGCCTTTGAAGAATGCATACAACACAGCTTTTACTCTTCATGTTTTCCTCATTATTCTCTTTTAGCACTCCCAAGCCTTGAACAATGACATCAGCAGAAAGATACAGGGTTGGGTCCCTACACATTTCTCACTGCAGTGCTTGACTAATTGCAACTGGCTCTAGTTTATCCACATTACCTGTTAACGTTACTCAATCACTGATGTCTCCCTGTAAGGTTTTCATACATTATTTAGTCTGAAAAAGACAAGTTTATGGCTCTGGAAAAGTCACTAAATGCTAGCTAGTCCTGGATCATGAAAACATCTATAAAAATACTCTCAAGGGTAGAAACGTCCTGGCAAGTAGAACAGTACAGAGGAAAGTAGAAAGCAATAAATATATTTCTCAAGGGGCATCCATATCACTCATTCTTAAGTTTTTTTTTTTTTCCCCCAATGGCAAATGAACTAGTTAGAAATTTAGTAAATTTTTTTAAATCATAGAATATGCTATCATGGAGGTGATAAATTATACCAGGAAAGGTGGTATATATACTCTGAATTATAGGACTGAGAGCCACATGAGACCTCAGGGATGATTCCATCTAACCACCTACAGATGAGGAAACAGTTCCAATGGTGTCTTTATTAGATCACAGACTTGGAGCTGTAAGGACCTCAGAAGTCCTCTCGTCCAACCCCTTCATTTTAGAAATTAAGAAATGGATGGCTAGAAAAGATAAGTTACTTGTTCAACATCACACAGGTAATAAGTAGAACTAGGATTTGAACCAAGGTCTTCCATCTCTAAATTCTTTTCCCTTTCCCTTGCGCCCTACATCATTTGTCATTGAATTCTGTCCTGAGAAATCTGTTGGAACTCAATGAGTACCATCTACAAGCAAATAAAAGAGTACTACTGCTGAATTTTTCTACTATAGAGGTGAAGGTAAACATTATATCAGCAACCTTGTAGCTAGTGTGCTGTGGGCTAATAGGTCAAAGAAGCATAGGAAAACTGTATGGAAGCCCATGGAGTCACAGATGTACCTGTAGGAAAAGAAGGATCCAGCCAATGGATATTACTAACTAGTAGTGTGAATAATTAGTCTCTTCTTCTTCTCAGCCCAACCACCACCACTCATCCCGATTATATCTCTTAAATCATTCTGGAGCACCACAGTACAGATTCCAGTGATGCCGCGCTCCTCTAAGACATAAGGAAGCATCAGACATTCTTCCCAGCTCAGGATTCTCTAACTCCACATCAGTGTTTCTTGTGCATCTCTCCAGAATTTGATCTGCTCAGCACAGAAAGGATGTTTCTGTCTGGTACCCAAGGAGATTGGCAATCGGGGGTTGTTTCTGCTAATGTCAGCAGCAGAAAGATAATGCTGCTCTAGGTGGTATGGAGAGGAAGAGTGAAGAATGAGGGAGGTGATGATCACATTGTTCTCCTCTGTAGTCAGACCACATCTGGAAAACTGTGTTCAGTACTCATTGTCACATGTTGATAAACTAGGACAGGTCCAGAGAAAAGCAACCAAGATGATGAGAGGATCATACCACATAATGATCCAGCTGACAGGAGTGGGGATATTTATTCTAGAAAAGAGAAGTCTTACAGGCACATGAAAGATGCCTTCAAAGTACCTGAAGGATTGTCATATAAAAAAGAGCACAGAATTGTTTAGCCTGGTCCTAGAGGGCAGAAGAGGGAACAATTTGTGAAAATTGCAGATTTCAGCTCACTAAAACTTCCCAGGAGTGGCAGTGTAGCATAGTAAGTGGAGGGTTGTTCTTGGAGTCTGCAAGATTTGCATCCAAATTCTGCTTGTAACATAGCCTAGGTGATCAGAGGTAAGTCATTAATCTCTCAGTAGTCCAGGGAATTCCCCAAAACTATTATTACTGAAGGAGAAGAACTTCATACCAGAAGTTCTCCCCAAACAAGAAAATCTTAGATTCACACAAAAATCAAAAACCTTCCTAAGAACTAGAGCTATCCAAACTTGGAACTAGCTACCTTCAGAAGTAGTGAGTTCTCCTTATTCCCCCCATCCTGACCTCTGTAATCCAGTGCTACCAGACTCCTTCCTATTCTTTGCACAAGGTACTCCATCTGCAGAAACTAGGCATTTTCACTGACTTCCCAATGCCTGAAATATTTTCCCTCCTTATCTCTGCCTCTTGGCTTTCCTGGCTTACTTCCAGTCCCAGCCAAAATCCTACCTCATGCAAGAATCCTTTCCCACTCTCTCTCGTAATTCTAATGGCTCTGCTCTGAAATTCTCTCTCATTTATCCTGTGTTTGTGTGTCTTCTAAGCAGTATTTGATTTTTTTTCTAATTGCATATAAAGACAAATTTTCACCATTCATTTGAACTTTTTGAGTTCCAAATTTTCTCCCTCCCTTCCTTACCTTCTGCCTTCCTAAAACAGCAAGCAATTTGATATAGGTTATATATGTGCAAGCATGTGAAACATATTTCCCTATTAGTCTTATTGTGAAGGAAACAGTGTGTCTGTGTATCTTGGTTACATGCAGTTGATTTTATATTATCTCCACCATTTGACTGTGAACTCTAGAGTAGAGACCATCTTTTCCCTTTCATTGTATCTCTTGAGCTTAGCACAGTACCTGTTACATAATGGGTGCTTAAAAAGTGCTTACTGATTGACTCCCCTCAGTGAATTAAGTAGATGTTGGACAGCTACTTGTTGGCAATATGTTATCTCAGGGAAAGGGGAAGGGAGGGATAGAATTTAAAACTCAAAAATTCAAAAAAAAAAACCAAAAAACAAAAACAAAAACAAAACTTGAATGTCAAAAATTGTTTTAACAAGTAATTGGGGGAAATTTAATACACGTACACATATAGATATGGCTAATAAAAAAGAACAAAATAAAAAAGGAACAAAACAGGGAGGGGGTTATGTGGTCAGGTGTGGATGCTGCACAGAGGTTTCTAAGGGTCCTACCAATCTTGAAGCTCTGTGTCTATCTGGGGCTACCGAAGTGATCAACATAGGGATCCAGGTCACCAGTATTCATCAAAAGGAATCTAACAACCTAACCGGGTGGTGAGTTCTACAATCTGGATTAAACACATCTAGAACCCATGTCTCTCATCTGATAGATATGTCTGGTAAATCGATGTACTTCCCAAGTTGCATAATTTCTCCATTTTGTTAATTGTGATCTGGTTATTAGAATATAGTACAAATTTTGCTGAAATTATTAAGCAGATTAGGTGACAAAAATCTGTTAATCACACTATTTGGGGACATAGTTACTTTTACTCCCCTAACAATCCTTAAAAGAAAGATGTTAAACCAAAACACCTAATTAGCACCCTGAAATTGGAGAGAGCTAGACAGGTTAGGGAACTGACAAAACTCACTTTAGATGAACAGTACGTGTGCACCCATTAGTCTGAGAAATGGTACTCTATAGGTAAAGCTTGGAAGCTAATAATAATAATAGAAATAGTAACAATAATAATGATAGTCACCAGTATTTATATAGTTCTTTAAGGTTTGCAAAGTGTTTTCAAATATTATCTCATTTGGTCCTTACAACAACACTGGGAGGTATTATAATTGTATACTACATTTGAAGCACTTTGTACCTGATTATTATCCTCATTTCACAGAAGAGGAAACTGAGACGGAAAGAGGTTAAATGATTTGCCCAGGGTCAACCAGTTAGTAAGTGCCTGAGGTTGGATCTGAACTTAAGTTTTCCTGATAGGAGATGGCAGCACTTATCCACTGAGCTACCTAAGTACCAATAGGAGAAATGGTACTCTATATCAGAGGTGCCAAACTCAGTTGGCCACAAACATCTAACAAAACTTCCAAGTGCACCAGAAGCTGATTAAAATAGAATCAGGAAATATGGGATCTGTTTCCATTTGAGTTTGAGATTACTGCTATACAGTTGAAGTTATATATGACTTCTAGATTATATTTTTATGGAAATACAACCTCGATTTGAGGCTGAACTTCAGGCTAAGTATTTTGGTAGAGTCTTAACTTCATTAATGTGGTTACTCCCTCCATTTGTATCCTCCCTCATTTTTCAGCCATCTTCATTCCTTTTGGTCTTCCTCAACTTCACAATTCCTCCACTTTTCAGGTTACATTTAGGTCTTGTCTTCCCTCATTAGAATATAAGTTTCTTGAAGGTAGGTACTGTTTTTCTTTTCCATACTTGTATCCCCAATGCCTAGCACATAGTAGGTACTTAATATTTACTGAATATTAACATATATTATCTATTTAATGTACTTGTTCTTTATCAGGGGTATCAGTGTACCAGTCAGGTTTCTCATCTGCTTCCTTTTAACATCTCACTGACCCATCTCCTTTTCCAGCATCACATGTCCTCCACAATATCTTTTATAGTATTTTCTCATATACATCATCATTGGTATTGTGTGGGATGGCTCAGGTCCCTACATAAATCAATTACTCAGAGGCCTCTCAAAGTGATGACAGAAAAGAGATTTATTTGATTCTCGAGAAGCGGGGCTTACCTGTAGGAGTAGGAAAGACAAAGACAAAGAAAAGGGCAGTGATTTATAATAAACCCTAATGCAAGTCCCTCCTCCCCCCACTGACCATTATCCTCATTAGCTGAGAATATGATCTTACATTCTAGACACGAAATCTAACCAATTCTTTTTGAAATGAAGACATCAATGAATTATGTGAGTTTTGTCCAATCATTGAGACCCTAATACACTACACAGTTTTATATCCTTATATGGAACTATTCTATTCTAAAAATATTGTAACCTTGAGCCTTTAGGCCTTACCTCAGCCCTGGGAGAAGAATTACAATCTGAGAAGTCTTCACTAAACCTATCCCACTCAGTATCTTAACAGGCAACCTAATCATGCTCACAATTCATCTCCTGACAATCCTCTGGGTGATTTGTAATTTTAATTCTTCCAAGGTCATAAGATTATTAAAGTTGGAAAGGACTTCATGGGTCATCTAGTCCAATACATATAAAAAAATGGGTCCCCATTATAACATCCCTGACAAGGGGTCATCTAGATCTTAATTGACACGGAGGCTTTGTAGTGTTTTGCACCTGAATACTGGGAACGAAATGCATTCTGGAAACAGCAATATCAGGAGAACCTTGCTAGCCATGTAGAATTCTTTTCTTGTTTGTACTTTTCTCAGGACCTCTTCCTGGCAAACACCCTAATTTTTATCAGTACCAAACACTGAATAATGTTTTCTTCATAGATGTATCTACTATAAAGTCTCATACAATTTTAACACAAGTACAAGAGATATCTTATTTGTGGAGAATCGTCAAGGATGCATTGTGTTCTAGTAACAGAATCTTTTCAATATCGCTGAGGAATAAATACAATGGAATTATATGATCTCAATGTCCTCCTAAATTATGTGACCTTAAAGATATAATATGTTGCATAAGGCCCAAATTACTTTATTGGGAAAGGGAAAGAACTGTACTCACAAGAGATATGAGTTATAACTGCTTTCTGTTGCTTTCCTATTTATTTTTATCTCAAATAAATGTTTTATATTTTAAAAAGATATAATTTGCTACAGAAAACTGTTTCAAAAGTCTTCTCCTGTCAAAGTTACTGTTGATGTATGTACGGATTATTCTCACAAAAATTGTGGAGAGATGACAAAATAGCATGCAGGTAAGTATTTTTGATGTTTTTTAAGTTTTCTTTTTTGGTAGACAAACTGTGATCTTTCCATTTTTAATTCTTAGCTTTTTTTTGATTTTAGCTTTTTTTTACCTTTTAAAAAACACCTTTATCCACAGTCAAAGTTGGGTATTAGTAACCTGATAGAATAATTTAAGGTACATAAAATAAAAACGAATCTGGTGGGAGGAGTGGGGATAGCTTCACTAAGGTTGTGGAGGTCAGAAGGTACTAGGCTTCTATCTATTGACCACACAAGGGATCACCCTGCTCCTACTCGTGAGAGAAAGAGTACATCCAAAGCATGTAAACTAGAGGTGTCCTTTTTTTTCTTGTAAAGGAAAAATGCTGAGCCACACAACCCACATATACATAGGTACCATAACTACTAGTATTTATTAATTACTAATGTGGCTGGTTAAGCTATGAAAACACCAGTAGGCACTACAAGTTAGTGGAAAGGTGGCCAACACTTACTAAAATAGGCAAGGAGATGCTAGCCCTTTAAAAGTCTTAGAACTGGGACTGGTTATGGGGAAACAGGACTAACTGTGTATAGGGCCCATAACTACAACACTAGGAACCTACAGGTGGGGAAAGGAAGCTGAAGAAATAGCATTTGTGCATTCAGGAAAGAAAGACCCACTCATTCCAAGAGGATGATGTAAGACTTAGATACTCCAAGGAAGCTTGGAGTGTGGCAATGCTTAAATAATTCCCCTGCTAAAGTCTTTAACTCTTAATTATTTAAATGTAGGCAACAACCCCTGCCAGGGCAGGCCCAGCTTATACCTTTGCAGTGAGCTTTACTGAAAGGTACATAAGTCTATAAGACTTATAATCACCTTATTTTTCTGATAAGAAACCAAATAGGGGAGGGGGGATGGGATGAAGGAGGGGAAGTGACTTATCAAAGGCAACATAAACATGATTGACTTACCATCTTAAAGTTGACAATTTGAGACAACTGAGTCCAACAGTGTTAAGTGATAATGAAGCGATCTGCCCAGGGACAAACAGCTAGCAGGTGTCTGAAGTGGGATCTGAATCAAGACTTCTTGGCTCTAGATCCAACTGAGTCAAATGTGTTATGTTGCTTTTTTGCCTTTAAAGCTTGTACTATGCATGATCACTAATAGTGATAGCTGATAACCTCTGCAGCTTACCTTCAGAATGAAGATATGATCACCAGTGGAGGGATCAGCCTACAACCAAACTGTCTAACTGTATCTAACAGGACAAAGGTGTGACATGATTGATCACTAGCAAGAGTAATTATTTGAATTTCAATAGCTTGAAACTTAATCACTGAATGTTTTCAAAAACGTGGCCTCCAGAACAAATTTCTTTCTAATGTATTAGTTAAGTATAATTTTTAAGTGCTATTGGTACTTGCTCACTGCGTACTGGGATGATCAGAGTCTAAATAAGGTGGCTCTGCTTTCCCATGAACAATTAATATTTCTTCAATTACTTAAAGAAATGCTTGTTTTACTCCAGAAATTAAAAACAAAATAAATTTGAGACTGAAAAAAAATAAGGTGGTTGTACTATTTTTCTCCATGAAAAGAGATAATTATAAAAAACACCAGTGGATCTGTTTCAAATCACATGTATTTGTTGTCTTTCTATCAGAACAATCTACCAATGTACTTAGGATGATTAATTTTACTGGTTCTTCTAGCTCTCCTCCGGGCATTTCTCCTCAGCTTTTTTTTAAGCACTCGTGAGGTGACATTACTCATACTCTTCCAATCTTTTGGTCCATAGTATTAAATATTTTAAAAAACTAAATGTATTTTTCATGCATTTATAACCTACTCTTTCCACTACCTTCCCAACTGAACGAGAAAAACAAAATAAAACAAAAAAAATCCTAAAATATAAAACCTTTATTATAAATATGTAAAGTCCAGCAAAATAAATTTCTACATTTACCATGCTCAAAAAGTTTGTTTCTCTCTGGATTTTAAGTTCATCAGTTCTCCTCCAGAAGGTGATTAGCATGTTTCATCTTTAGTCTTCTGGACTCATGGTTTATCCTTGCACTGATGAAAATTCTAAAGTCTTTCAAATTTATTTCTCCATAATGTGGTTGCTATTGCCTATTACTAAATTGTATAAATTGTTTTAGCTCTACTCACTTCAATTTACAGGAGTTCACATCAGCCTTCCTCACATTAGTCATTTCTTATGGCACAATAATATTCCATCACACCAATATACTATGATATATTTAGCTATTCCCTAATAGAAAATACCCCATTAATTTCCCTTTTGACTCCAAAAATAAGAGATGCTATAAATATTTATGTACACATAGTTCCTTTCCCCTTAGGTTTTTTTTTCTTATCTCAATGGAAAGGAAGGTAATAAACATTTACTAAGCACTTCCTATTTATAAAGCACTATGTTGAGAACTTTACAAATATTATCTCCTTTGATTAGAATTATAACCCTGGGAAGAAAGTGCTATTATTATCTGCATTTGACAGTTGAGGATACTCAGACAGACAGAAGTTAAATGACATGCCCAGGAATAGAGAGGTAGTGAGTCCAGATTTGAACTCAGGTCTTTTGTCTCCGGGTCAACGTGCCACCTAGCTGCCTCTTTGGCTGGGAGAAGCACAGGACAGTTAATGTTATAGTTGGGTCAAAGCATATACACAGTTTGTCATCCGATCCCCTTCTTACTTTTTTCATTATTACTCTTGAGATGTGTGACTTTTTGTTCCTCCAATAAACAGCTGGAGTTATGAGAGTGGGAGTCGGAAGAGCGTTAGCGCTGGACAAATAGTTTAGAAAATCATCTGCATAGAAAAGATAATTGAAAGAGATTACTAAGCAAAATAATACAGAGGAAAAGAGGATAGAGTCATTCTTTACTTTGTTCCTGAATCAAAATTTTAAAGTTTTTTTACCATGCTCTCCCAAGCCCACTTTTACATTCAAGTTGTTCAGTCTCAAAATACATTTTTACTTAATTTGAAAGATCTTATCAAATTTTTCAAATAGAATTTCCTTACTTAGTATGCTCCACAAAGGATGCTGGCATATGACCAACAATAGTCTTCATGGTAGTTTCTTTTGCTCATTGTGATCTACCTTACCAAGAATCTGCTGCCTTTGGGCATGCAAGCTCTACCAACTTATTTTCCTCTCCAAGGAGAAACAAGGTCATCTTCCATTTAGCTATACTTTCTTTACAGCTTTTATTTTCATGGGGATAGGAATGGGAACAGGGACTGGAACTGTGATTTCACTGGCATGGAGAACTCCTAAGTGAAGAAACTCTCTCTACCAATAACAAGTCAGGTTTTTCTCTTCAGTTCAGAGTTTTAGATCTGCCTAGGGAGCTAAGAGGTAAAGTGCCTTTCCCAGGGCCACAGAGCCCATATAGATCAGAGCAAGACAAGTTTTTCTAGTAATGTGCCAGCTCACGTACCAGTCAATGGACAAAAACTGCATGTAAGAGTAAAAGTAATGAAATCAACATTTACAAATTGCCTAAAATCGGTTACTCTTGACAATTTCTGTCTGGTTTTCCACTACTCTGCTACCTACCATTAGAACTGAAGTGAAAGGGGTTATTTTATATTTTTGCCTATTTCAAGGTCATCATGGTAAAAAAAAAAAAATGATAGTTTTCCACATGGAAGAAAATTTTGACCTTAACTATAAATAAACACTAAGGCAGGCTATCAATTTGTGTCTTGGGTTGTTTATCGGCCTGGAAACAAATCTGTAATTCTCTGACCCATATTTCTCATATTTCCATAATTTGGAGGAATGGTCTATGCACACAGCAAAGGTAACCCTGAGAAGAGAAGGATTTTGGAGATGATCTTCTACAGTAAATCATATCTTTCTTTTCTTTAATGAAAACCTTTTTTATATACAGAAATGAGCAGCCAAGCAAAAAGAAAGCAATCCTGATCTCCATCTCCTATGAGGACAGTTTCCTTCCTTTCCCAACAAAGTAATTTGTTAATGGAGACAAATTTGTAATTCTCTGATATTTAAATGAGCTGGCTCAACTATCTACTTCATTTGGGCTATGTTTTCCTAAATTTTGATGGAGGATGAGTATGAGTATGCCTACTTGCGTGTATGTATAGTTGGAAAAGTGGGTAAGAGTGCAGGACTTGGAGTTCAACTTCTGCCTCAGACATTTACTGGCTGTGTGACGCTGGACAAGTTACTTAACCTCTTTCAGCTTCAATTTCCTCTGAGAATTTAATTTTATTTAACAGGGATAATACTAGTTGTGCTGATAAAATGGTTTAACATATGTAAAGTGCTTTGAAAATCCTAAAGTGCTCTATGAATATTAGCTCTTAGCTATTATTAATGAGGGAAAAGCTAGTAATATCCAGTGCCATTCAGAATAGTTTTAAGAAAGAGTATGAAGAATTTCCAAACCTGGAGGGATGTAACCCTCTTGTAATAGCCAGGGTTGGCCCTACACAAAATTGTGAAAACAGGCACTGAAGCCCTCCAAATTTCCTTTTCACAATCTTTCCCCCTCACTTTCTGCATCATCCTTTTTTAATTCTATATCCCTCATTCTCATCAGTGAGGAATCTCAGTAAAGCAAGAGACAATTACTTCTTTAATACTCTCCCTCTCTCTTTAGCAGATGAAACCTCTCCCCCACCTGGCAATATTTGAATTTTAACAAATGCTTTCTAGAAATAATACATTTACTTCAAGGAATGACTCTATTAGTAAGCATTTCAGGCATCCTGGCTGTCAAGTAGAAGAGATATTTTGGGGAAAAGAGTAAGACCTATCTTAACTCCATGAATGAATGAAAAGAGGGGAAAAAATGATTAAATGCTTAATATGCACTAGACACTGTGCTAAAAATTGAGGATGCAAATACATACAAGTCAATCCTTGTCCTCAAGAAGTTTACATTTACAATCCAACACATAGAATTGGAAAAGGATAGAGGAGAAAGCCCAGGGGTTTGGAACGAGCCAGGAAGTGGTATCATAGTCTGATACTGGACAAGGTCAATGTCCACGTATCAGAGCCAAGGGTTCCAGGGCAGAGCTTGAATTTTGGTGGGAGGAGAAGGGCCATTGTGGAGGCAGCAATATCACTTGGAAATGGCCTGGAAGATGAACACTTTGGGGTTATATTCCAGTGGAGATTTCTTTTTGATTCTGAATTGGCCTCTACAGTCAACTAAGGCTCCTTTCTTATCTCTCAAATTTGATGATTCTTTGCTTGTCTCAAACATGGCAAGATACATCTACTCAAACATATTACACAAAGAAGGACTTCTAAGGCTGACCTTGGTAGAGCTGTAAACATACCAGCTATTTCTGTTAGGATGAATTTGTAACATGCAAAAGTAATAATAGTTTCTTTAAAAAAAACTTCATCAGGTATTCAGAGACGAGAAGATAATTAACAATTCTTCCCTCTACCCTCTTTGTTTTTAGCTTGTCTTTTCTATGCTTAAGATGAAAATTTGTAGACAGGCAAAGAAAATTATGTAACAAATTCCAGTAAAAGATTCTCACAATGATAAAATGATTATCAACATTATTTTATCTATTCCAAACACCTGGTGTGTGGTACACCTTACACCACCACTAAGTATAGTGTTCATATCCTCCCAAAGCTAATGTTTCAAGGAGGAAGTGGAGAATGAGATAATCCGGCAGTCCTTAAAGGAGCAGGTCAGTGTCCTGGTTTTAAGATAATCATTAGCTATATCTTCCTTATGCTTTCAAACACAATTTGAAAAATATTAACCTAACTTTCCAGTCAGCAGTCCTTCTGCCAAAGCAGATTTCTAGCTTCTACAAACTCTCAGATACTCAAAAGAATCTGCAATCTCATTAATGAGGGTATTTCCTCCAATGATACATCTTACCACCCATCCATTCCTGCCACTCTATGGGCATTAAAAGTTGATCACTGGAGATTCACCCAATGTGGTAGGGGATTTCCTCTACTGATCTTGCCATCTTAAAGATACTAATGGAGCACTTGGGCTGTACATCAATTATCACTTTCTCTCACCCATTTTCTTTGAAAATATATAATCTTTCTATGATAAGCCCATCTTCTTTCTGGTTCACAAATTTTTTTCTATTGCCTCCTGATTTATACTGTTTCTTCACAATTCTTTGTAATGTGTTATAGCCTTTTCAAACCCATCATGTGCCTCTACGGTATCCCATGAAACTTATACCAAAAACTCATTTTAAAGAGCTTGAGAGCACAACATTGTTCTTTTAGGGGAAAATATTCTTTTTTTAAAGTTTAATATTGCTCATAGTAGTCAATGGCACAAGACTTTTGTTATTGGAAAGAAATTTTTTTTGACAGTTTTGACTTCACTCCCACGCTTACCTGGATGTCATTCAATTTAAAATTACAAACACACACAAAGGCAAGAGAACAAATGCTTTCTTAAAAAGGTCCTTTTTAAAAAGCTGCAGATTTCTGAAGACTTGCATAATATTCATAGCACATATTTTAAAAATTAAAATTTCATTATGACATTCTTTAACTTATGGTAATTTCTTTTCTTGAATTCTATTAAAATAAAACATTATAGTGGCTTGATAACAGAAGGGACACTGCCTCTGGAATAAGAAGACCTGAGTTCAAAGCTTATGTCTTATGCGTAATGTCTGTGTGAATTTAGTCAAGTCACTTCTCTCTAACCTTCCCCCTCTCTCTTGAAACCAAACAAACAAAATATGTGTGTATACATACATACATATACATGTACACATTTGGACATAGGTATATATCCAGTTGCTATGATTCTGCTGAGTAAGGAAGTAGCAGAGCAACATGAGCATCTTTGGATCTAGGTCCTGACTTCAACATATATAACTATATAACTCTGTGACATGAACCACTCAATGTCTCTGGGCCTCAGATTCCTCATCTGTAAAATAAGGAGGGTAGAATAGATGACATCTTAATTTCCTTCATTCAGCTTCTGAAGATTGAGGGTCAGTTTGGCTTCAAGCTCCATACAAAAAGCAAACAGGCCCTGGATGTGTTTTTGTTGAAAGGGACATTGCCAAGCTGTTGGTTACAATATACTTCTACTATACTGTACGTTTGCAGTTAAGGTAAGACAACCTCTAACACAGACTAAACAAAGCATCCAATGAGGTCAGGGCAGGGAGATAGAAACCTCAGGGTTATCAGGTGAATAGGGATGCAAGGGGAGGCTATTACAAAGGCTCAGTGGGGGAAGCTAGGTGGTGCAGTGAATAGAAACTGGACCCTGGAGTCAGGAGGACCTGAGTTCAAATCTAACCTCAGACACTTGACACTTACCAGCTTCTGTGTGACCTTGAGCAAGTCACTTAACCCCAGTTTCTTTGCCTTCCCCCCTCCAAAAAAAAGTAATAAAAAAAGGGTCAGTGGCCATCTCTGTACATTCCAACCCTGACTAGAACCTTTGAAAGAACCATTTCAGAGAAATCAGCTAGTCTAACTGAAGTTATCAAAAATTCACATGGAGTTGTGATTTCTTTGGTGTGAATATTCTCATCCTAGAAGCAGATCACAATCTGTCTATACCTACCAGTTCCGTGTGGTTCTTGCCAAGGGAATCTTGGCCAATATCTTACCCAACACTGATCTCAATGAGCAGAAAAAAATGAAGGCTCTCCTTAGAGATCCTACATTATTAGAAAAATTTTGTGATGATCCTAACAGCAACTCCCTTCAAATTATGCAATTTTAAAAACTGGATGTACTTTCACAGTTCAATAAAACAATATAAGCCAAAAACACCACTGAGAAACATCCCAGCACAGCAAAAAGAGTACTGGTTCTAGAATCAGAAGACCTTGGTTCTAATTTTGTCTTTTTATGTTTACTGCCTTATGACCTTGGGCCAGTCGTTTAATTTCCTGGGACTCAGTTTAACTTAATTATAAAATGAAGGGAATGGACCACATGGCCTTTGAGGTCTTTTCCAATTTTAGATCTGTGATCCTCTAAGCAATTTCTTACCTTGATCTCCCAAGATCAAAGGGAAAAAGCCACCAGCCAGCAGAAGTGAAAGACAGTTCCACAGCCTTTATGACCAAACAAAGATCCAGCAAAATTGTCAGCAGGAACACTCTATTACTTCAGAGTTAAGGATTGATAAACTCATTACTTCAGAGTTAAGGACTGATCAATCTAATGTATTATCATTACTTTCATGAACTCCAATTCATCTGGGAATTCAGATAGAAAGCTCAAATAGCCAGATTTCTCCCCTGTTCTCTATTTTCATAAGAAAATTATAAATAATTAAATAGACTATATCAAGAATTTATTTTAAAAACACAGCTTCCAGCTTTTGTTAGAGTGTCAGTTTGGATGTCAGTCTTAAATGTTTTATCTTCTATATTTAAGATATTGTGCAGTCAGTAACAGATGACAATGACCTTGAGATAAAGTGACTTACAGACTTTCTGCCTTCCTTCAAGACACTATTGAGGAACCCCTTTCTTTCTTGGTCCCCGAGTCCCTCTTTTTTGAAATAAGATGTTGTAGCCCCTTCTAGAAGGTAAGCTCCTTGAGGGCAGGGGCTGCTATGTTTTTGTTTCTATATTGGAGTTTCAAGCAGTGTAAGGGGTGCTGACCACCACGCCATCTGGGACGCCACACTGACGGACATCAGGTAAACTGAGTCCGGTGCAGGGAAGGGTGAACAAGA
Organism: Notamacropus eugenii; assembly: GCF_028372415.1. Taxonomy (NCBI): domain Eukaryota; kingdom Metazoa; phylum Chordata; class Mammalia; order Diprotodontia; family Macropodidae; genus Notamacropus; species Notamacropus eugenii. The sequence continues at coordinate 408,922,108 of NC_092876.1, read as the reverse complement.
TGGCGCTGGAAGGGACGGCCCCACCCCTGGTTTGTTTTTGTCACTATAGTTCCAGCTTGTGTTCATTACTATAACTTCGGGTTTGTTTGTGTGTGTTACCATGGTTCACTGGGCTAGCTGGCAAAGACTATATAATCAGAGTGCTTGCTTGAATACATACAAACATATATAATAAATGGTCTTTAGTTAGGATCAACCCCTGAGAAGGAGAGAGTCCAAAGCATGAAACAATGTAACCATGAAGTAGGGAACTGATTGAATCCCTAAAACGATGATCAATATCCATGAGAATTCCTTCTATTACCTCATCAGGTAATTAACTGTTCAGACATGTTAGAAAATAGGAATATTCCTTCCCTCTGCAATGTATCTAATGGCTACAAGGTATTTATCAGCATTGCTTGATCAATGATTGCAGTGCTAGAGCAGGGTCACAAAAAGTACTAGGTCAGAAAGAGACAATAAGAAAGGCTGTAGAAGAGACCATTGTATGAAGAGGAAAGGATGGAACCAGGAGTAGACCTTGAAGCTGGCTTAGGTGGAAGAGGAACATCAAAGTCTGAAACAGCCAGGAAAGTACAGTTAGTGAAATATATTTCAAGTGAAGCATTCAGATTAGGACAGGATGAAGTGAGAAAGCAAAAACAGCTTCCAAGGACTAGGATATGGAAAAAACCTAACCTTAACCCACTAACCATGCAGAAGGATAAGATGGCAGGAACCCCAAACCTGGAGAGGAATGAGACAGCCAATTCTTCTCGGGTAGGAGCTTCCAGATTGGCAGAAGGGACCAAACCAGTCAGGGGGTGAGGGGACAGTACCCTGAGATTTACAGAACTGGAGACAGTAAGTAACTGCCCAAGCCCTACACTCATACACCTATAATTAAGGGCTGGAAAAGCAGATTCCAGAAGGCTGAGATATGTTGCCTGGCCAGTCAAATTTAAGACAGAAGCTAGAACTTAAGTATCATCAAAGTTAAGAAAAATGGAACTAAACAGAGGAAGCCAAGTATTTTGTAGTTGGTGGTTTGGAACATGGTTCAACTCTTAAGAACCTTTACAACTTATAAAAACTTGAATTCCTTTTCATTTCTCATAATAATGCTAGCTAGAAGCTGTGTAGTTCTTTAAGGCTTGTAAAGCTCTTTCTGTGCAATTTCATTTGATCTTCACAAGGGTTCTGTGAGACAGGTGCTATTGTGATTCCCATTTCACATATAACATGTTGAGAGAGGTTAAGCAACTTGCCCAGGATCATAAAGTTAGTAAGGGTTGGATAAGGATTTGAACTCAGGTCTTTCTGATTCTAAGTCCAACATTCTATCCTTCACATCATCTAGTTGCCACTGTAAACCATATATGTTTTGGTCCCCTATTCCTCTCCTCTTATATATTTGCAGGAAATCACCCTTGAAAACCAAAGAGGAGAGAGGCAGTTTGACCTGCTGAATAGAGAGTTGGTCTTAAAGCTAGGAAGACCTGGATTCAAGTTTCACTTCAAACACATACTGGCTATGTGATCCTCAATTCTCTAAGAATATAAGTTGCAGAAAAGGTACTAAATTATACTGAAAAAAGGGAGTTTCTTTGCCCAGGGATTTCTTACACTAGGGAAATCACAGAGCTGGTCTTTATTCTATCCATGCTAAGAATATAAAAAGATAGGGAAAGAAAGGAAAAGAAAAATGCAAAGTGGGAGAGAGCACAAATAACTGGAAACAAAGCAGACACTCATTTATTGGAAAATGGTCAAACATGTCAGGGTCTGTGAATGTAATGGAATATTACTGTGCTGTAAGAAACAATGACTTTGATTAATACAGAGAAGCATGGGAATACTTAGATGAACTGATCCAAAAGGAAGTAAGCAAAGCCAGGAAAGCTACACAAGACTACAATGATATAAATGAAAAGCCCAATGACAACACAACTGTTAGAACTAGATAAATGCTGCAAAAATTATAATGACCATGCTTTGCTCTAAAGAAGAACAAATGAAATGACACTTCTTCCCTACTCTTTTGCAGAAGTTAGGGATGGGATATTGGAAAACGTTTATGAGATACTGCATATAGTTTAAGATAGATGTGTGTTGTTTCTTTCGCAGTATTTTTTTTTTCTTTCCTTCATATTTCATTAAAAGGGCTGCTCTCTGGAAGGCAGGGCAAAGCATAGTGGGAAATATACATGACATAAAAAATAAGGTATAAAAATATATTTTACAAAAAGAAAATACCAAAGAGGGCTGTGTGCTGTTTGGGAGAAAATAAGCAGACCTGAGCTCAAATTTTACTTCTGATGCTTAACCTGTGTCTTTCCTGAGCCACCATTTCCTCATCTGAAAACTAGATGAGAAGGCTTCTGAGATCCATTCCAGTCCTAGGTCTATGATTCTTTGAGCCTATGAACAATGAAGAACAATAATACTCATATTTACATGTTGCTTTAAGGATTGTAAAACACTTCACTGTAAAGGAACTTGCAAAGTAAGTAGAAGAATCATCCCTATTTTTCAAATGAGGAAACAGGCTCTGAATACATAAGTGACTTACGTTTGGTAAATTTTGGAGATGAGATTTGAACTCAGATTCATGTTTGAAATGGGGCACAGAGGACACTTCCTTCTTTCCTTGAATGTTAGGGGAACTGGTGGTGGTGAAAACCCAGGAGATGGTATTAGGTACCCAGGGCAAAGAATGACTAGCAAAGAAAGTAATGCATGGTCAAGAGATGGGGGTAGGACCACCTAGGACACAGCCATTTAATATTTATGTGGCATGTACAGTAATTTTTGAGTTACCAGATTATTCAAGCAGAGCACCACATTCCCTAAACATTTTGGATGAACAGGCACTCACTATGTTGCATTGTTAGTAACACAAATAAAGCATTATTTACATTTGTATTAAGAAGGATCAAAGTTTCTTTTTGTATATAAAGTGAAAAAAAATTTCTCTCTGTTTACTTGTCTAATTCAAACTGCCAAAAGAGGCCCAATAGACAAATTCAATAGCAAAGTTTTTTTTTTCCTTTTTTTTTCCCTCCTGACTTATCAAGACAAATTGCCTTAGCTCTCCTCTCAGGTTTCTTTCTATAGCTACAACTGATCAGTTTGTATGTATATGGGTCAGTGGGGCCAGAATTCCTTCCCTCTACTAAGTAACCATACAGATCTTCCTATCTTCAAACATATCTGAACAATTAATTATCTGATAAGATAATGGAAGGAAACTTTGGGAAGGATCTGAATCCTTTAAAAACGTCATTCATTTCCCTAAAGGAAGATGTAAAAAGTAGAGAAAATTCCATTCCAAATAAAGTTAAAACATACACACACACACACACACACACACACACACACACACACACACATAACTTGGATAAAACATTTAAAAACAGAATGGTTAAATATTTTAAAAATAGGTCATAAGGAATCAAACAACTGGCAAGTATTATTACAGATTATAAAATATCTCAAACATGATTTTTTAAAAAACCAGTCATTTATGTAGAAAGTTTAAGAAAGGGTTGCTTAAGACACAAGAAAAACTTTCTTTAAAGAAGGCTGTGTTTATCCATTTACTCAAATATCTGACAGGCAGTAAAAGGCTGTTTGGTCTTAACTTTATTTTAAATGTATATGAAATAGGCAGAAAAGAAAGTTGGAGTTTGTGCACAGTGACTGAAGCTTTGATCAAACTAGAGACTTTGCACTTTGATCAGGAAAGGTACACAATTCCCAGGTGAGGTTGATCAAAGTGAAACATCAGGAGAGTTCTACCATCATAATTCCATTCAAAAGGAAGAGGTTAGAACACAAACATTTTCAATGGAACTATATTTTTCTGAAAAAACAAAACAATTATAGGTTGTCAAAATTGGAATTTGTTTTCAAGTATATATTGGTTTCATTACCCAAAGAAGTAATGCTTTTATAGTGAAAACAATATTATTTTTGTGAGTATTATAATGTTTTTCTTTACAGGTTCTCATAATTTATCCAAAAAAGCAATTACACATATTATTCTGGCCACTGAGGCTGCTATTTTAATAGAGTTAGCCATTGGTAGATTTGGGAGCTAATCCAGAGAAGAGTCAGGCTGGAACCTTTGCTTTGGGAAAACTTTCCTGTTCTCCACATCACCCCACAGATTCAGCAACATGAAGAGAAAGGAGCCAAAAAAGGTTAGGGAGAGGGAAAAGGAAACCTTTGCTTAATTCTGCGTATTGGAAGTAGGGAGGGAAGAGGGAAAATCTGCAGAGTCACAGGTCAAAGTGGAAGTAATAGCAGTTTCAGCAGTGTTCCCAAATTACCTTACTCAATGCCTTAATCACCTATATTATTTATTCCCTTTGACCATGCCATATATGGGAAAATCATAATCATAATGATTTTGGTTAAGCATTAAAATTAATGTCCTTCTTACCTCCTTCATTTTCTTTCTTTCATCTTCCTTTCCTTCCTTCCTTCCTTCTTTCCTTCCTTCCTTCCTTCCTTCTTTCCTTCCTTCCTTCCTTCCTTCCTTCCTTCCTTCCTTCCTTCCTTCCTTCCTTCCTTCCTTCCTTCCTTCCACCTTCTGTTATGTTACATATGCCTTATAGGTTTTTTTTAATTTTACAACAAAGTGTCTTCATCTAAAGATCTAGATAATTTGAAATTCCTTGGAAGGTATAATGACAGAAATAACTTCAAAATACTCATAGTAAAATATCAAAAGAGGCACAACACAAGGAGATGTATGTTCAACAAAAATATTCACTAGTAGGTTGTAGACAATTTAGCATAGGGTCCAGATCAAGAATGCATTTCCTCTGAATTGTGAAATCATCCAAATGCTCCATTTACGGATGACATCATCTTGATTGCATCCCATCCTAACCCTATTATAGCCTCCAGGAGTCTCTGCAACCACTCAAAAGAGACTGGCCTGGTCCTTCACACAGAAAGGATCAAATAGATGATGAATATCTATTGCCCATATTTTAATATGTTCTAAAGTACTGAATCTATAATAAGTTGTAAATGTTAAATAACTGAGAACATCTAAAAAAAGTGGTCAAGACAGTAAGAAGAAATAGAGGGACCTCTTGGAATATGGACTATTCAGTTTCCTCTAGGAGCTAAGCCTGGAGCTGCTTTGAGGGACAAGTACACCTGAACATAAATACATGTATCCCTTGACCAAGAAGTAGTAAGCAGCTAAGAAGCCCTCAGACAGTGGTAGATGACATAACATTTTTTCTGAGTTGGGTCATAGATCAATTCCAAGTTGACTTCGGCTTATTCTTCTGCAGGCTAAGTAATTCCATTATAAAAAAAAAACTGCCACAAAGAATTTTTCCTTGTGTTAAATGTCAGCATTTAAATATGCTGAGGATACATGAAAGAAGTCCCTTATTTTGTACCTTCTAACTATAGTTTTAATGTTTAATCTTCTAACTATAAAGTTTTATAAAGTTTGATTTTCTAACTATAGTTTCAAAAATATAAGTGCAAAGAGAATATATTTAGAATGTTAGAGTGGGAAGGGACCTTAGATAACCAAATCCAACTTCCTGTAACTTACAAACAAAGAAGCAGAATTCCAGGGAAATTAAGTGACTTTCTTGTGGTCATATGGCTATTAAGGAATAGAACGCAGATTTGCTGACTCCCATTCTTTTTAATTTTATCATCCTAAATACCTCTTCAATGGTAACAATCTGGCAATTCTTGTCTCTGGCTGTGGTGGGGTGGGGCAGGGATTGAGGAGCGGCCAGGAGGATCAGTGGATCTTTATGCATGCTGCCACAAGATGTTCTAGAATATTAGATGATAACAATAAGAAAAGGAAATGAACAAAGCAGCCAGGTAGCCCAGCAGACGGAATGTTGGACTTTCAGTCAGAAAGAACAGAGGTCATATCCTGCCTCAGACACTTCCTGGCAATGCGACCCTGGGCAAGTCACTTAGCTTCAAGTTCTTCATATGAAAAAGCGGCATAAACATAGCCCCTACCTCATGGGGATGAGCTAACATATGTAAAGCACTTTGTAAACTTTAAAGCGTTTTGTAAATGGTAGCTATAATTATTAGCAAGACTGAAAACAACAACAGTCCAGCACTGTAATATAAAGGAGAAATATAGGATGTCCCAAAAGTCTTTAGTGTTATTAAGGCTTAAAATTGCACTAACACTTTTTGGGACACTGTATATATAATACAAGTCTATACTAAAGTTCAGTCTAATCTAGTAAAAAAAACAACCAACACTTAGATTAGCTAACGCAATATTATATGGTCATCTGAATGTGGGCTGTCATTCACGTTGTCAATTATCAGCTGCGAAATTGTTATCCCAAGCTGGCAAAAACTTCTCATGCTCCTCCTCCTCCTCCTCCTCCTGCCTCAGGGAATATGAACTAATTTTAATAATCATCTAAGAAAAACATAATTAAAAAAGCAAATCTGCTACAAAGGAAAACAAACCCCACAAAAGCTATCATGCAATTTACACATGACCCAAATCAAGTATACTGCGCACAGGTTTGGGATATCCTACTAATTTTTTATTATCTGGATTGCTCCCCTTTATTGCTATAAGTAAAAATTACAATAATGGCTGACACAATGAACAGCAGTAGCTCCTTATTACCTTCAAGATCAAATATAAAATTCTTTGGCATTTAAAGATCTTCACAGCTTGAAGCCTTCCTATCTTTTCAGACTTCATATACTTTATTCCCCTCCACATTTTGAATGATCCAGCAACACTGGCCTTCTTCCTGTTCCTTATATGCAACACTCAACCCAACTAGGTGCCTTTTCACTAGATTATCTCCAACTCCTAGAATGTTTTCCCTTTTCACTGCCACTTCCTGGATTCCCTGACTCCCTTCAGTGACAATGATCGGTCATTTTTCAGTCCTGTCTGATTCTTTGTGACCCCATTTGAGGTTTTCTTGGCAATGATACTGGAGTGTTTTACCATTTCCTTCTCCAGCTCATTTTACAGATGAGGAAACTAATGCAAACAAGGTAAAGTAACTTGCCCAGGGTCACACAGCTGGTAAATGTCTGCGGCTAAATTTGAACTCAGGAAGATAAATAGTCTTCCTCACTCCAGGCCTGGTGCTCTACCCATCGTCTTTCTCTCTCTGAACATACATACACGCACATATACATACATGTATACATACACACATATGTACATATACATGTATACATATACATCCATGTACACATAGCTATTTCTTGTATGTGTATAGCTGTTTGTTGTGTTGTCTTTCTAATTAAAATGTGAGCTCCCTAATTGTAACGGTTATTTAAATGGGAAGATATTTCCCATTCATTAACAGGTCCTTGTGCCCTTCCTGGGTCACATGGAAGTCTGAGTGACTTGGAACCTGTGGTGGGAGGAGTTTGCTGAATGGGTGGAATAGGAAGAGGCAGAACTAAAGCAGAGCTGAGACGAAATTGGTCAGAGAGCAGTCAGAGCTAGGAAGGATACAAGCAGGCAGCTGGCTAGCGTGAGCGAAAGAGCTTGTTTGTAATTCTGTTTAAGGGAGCCTGTTTGTGATTTATTTGATGGAGCTGGTTTGTGAGAAGCCTAAGAGAGGGAAGGCTTGGGGATGGTGCTGTCCTCTGCATTGTTATTGTGTATAAATTATGATGGATTTGGCTTTCTGGTGTCTGAATAAATGTTCTGGTTCTGTTTTCCATGTGGAGAATCTGTTGTATTTTGTGATTCAGAAAGTGCTGGGATATTCATGGCCACTGTAGATGCTGTAAACATCACATTGGCATTACACTGAGTTATCTCAAATATTCAGTACAATGCTTAATAAGTGTCTGTAGACTGATTGATGTTTGTAAGGTGGTTTTACAATTTATGAAGCACTTTCCTTGAAACAAATCTTTTGGCAGGTACAACTATGGATCCCCAGCTTTGTAATGAGAAGATTTGATCACTGTCTCCAAACTAGTTAAGTTTTTCTGACCCCACATTAGGGATCTTCCCTAATCTTTGAGATCTGGAAAACAGAATGTTCTTAAAGATTCTAATTAGGGGGAGGGGGAAGACAGTATTCATAGCTCTGGATTCACAGAGATGTTATATATGATGCCTAATATAGCTTGAATAAATCAGTGCTATGTAAAGTACATTCAATAAAAACTTTTTCACTTATGGGGACATAAGAGAAACAGACAGACATGTTGAATTTCATAAAGCCTGAATCAGAACTATAAACAATATGAACAACAGAGTAAGCACTAAGTTCAGATAAAGGCAATTTCACTGACAAATGACAGAAAGTTCCTTTATTTTCTTTTTCCACTCTCTAGCAGTCAAAGGAACAGGCTAGGAGGAAACCATGGAATACTAGAAAAATCTCAGTGGCTCTGCATGTACTAGAGGATAAAATAAAACTCGATAAGAGGGTATTTAAGGTCCTCCACCATCTAGCTCCCAACTACCTTTCCAGTCTCATTTCAGGCTATTCCACTTGATGGATTTTACATTTCAGCCAAACTGGACCATTAGCCATTCCCTTCTTCTGCCTCCCTGCCTTCTCTTGCTGCCTACAAGTCAATTCCCCATTTCTGGAATGCAATCCCTTTCTGTCTTTACCTCTTAGAAAACTTGTCTTCTCTCAAGGCACAATTCAAGTCCACTTTCTCCATGAAGCCTTCCCTGATGCCTCAATCCTTAGTTTTCTCTCCCTCAATTCTCCTTGTACTAAATACTCCTATATGTACATGCTCTGGAGCAGCTAAGTGGAACAGTGGAGAGAGTGCCAAGCCTGAATTCAGGAAGACTTATCTTCCTGAGTTCAAATTTGGCCTTAAGTACTTACTAGCTCTTTGACCCTGGGCAAGTCACTTCACCCTGTTTGCCTCAGTTTCCTCATCTGTAAAATGAGATGGAGAAGGAAACAGTGAGCCACTCCAGTATCTTTGCCAAGGAAACTCCAAATGGGGTCATGAAGAATTGGATATAACTGAAATTCTTGACCACCAACAACACATATACTATCTTTCCCTAGTAAAATAGAAGCACTTTGAGAGCAGAGACTCCTTAGTTTTGCTCTTTGTATCCTCAGAGCCTAGCATGGTAGCCTAGAATTGCTAAGCACTTAGAATACGTTTGCAGAAATGATTTATCAGGATCAAATCTATATACATTTTTTTCTTCCTTCCACATCTGTCTCAATTCAGAGTATGACTCCAATTTTCCTAAGTTTCAGCTTTAAGGAAAGAATGAAAAGAGGAGGAAGAAAACATAAATTTGAAACTAATTAGACTTTGTAGTCCAAACTATAAACTGTAATTTCCCAGATGGCTGGAAACCTTGACCTTAAACTGACCAGAAGCATGACAGAGTAGCATGGCCCTGATAGGTCGTTAGAAAAGGATAACCAGCATTCAGGTATTAGAACTAGGTGTGTAAAAAAGCTAACATACCCCTCTCATTTCTCAATCTAGCTCCATTCCTCCTTCTTGAGCCCCCTTCTCTTACCTAAGCTTCCTTCTTTACAGAAGCATATGATGTGCAAAACAAGATAAACAGAAATCACAGCCCACGTTTTCCCCAAAATTAGTCTTGACCAGAGTAGAAAGTGGTAAAAGGTTATTATGTGGTGAACTGGGGCAGGAAGGACAAACCACTAAATAACTGACTTTGTAAAATCTCCTAAGGAGTCTAAATGCTATAATATCAATGGATAATTTCTCAGTATTATATGTAATGTCTTTAAGTTTAGTTTTTGTCTTTAGGAAAGAGACACTGTTTTTATTGATCAACTAATTACTGATTTAACTAATATACTGCACACACATGGAAGTTTTCAAGAGGGGATTTCTAATTTTGTAGAATTAATATAGTGTAGCATTCATATAGTATACATTATCCCCAAGACTTTCTTTTTACGGAAATTTCAGGCTCCCCTATTAAGGAGTGTTCAACTTGAAATCAGAAATGGTTTAAATTCTGCTTCACTTACTAGCTCTGTGACCATGGTTAAGTTACTTAACTCCAAATTTCAGTTTCTTAATAAGTAAAACGGTCATTAAAAAAAAAACTCATTCTACCTTTCCTCAGGACTTGTGTGAAAATCCCTTTGCAAACTTTAATGTGTTATATAAATGTAGATTTTTATAATAGGACTATATAATTTATTTGTGAAATTTTTGACACTTTATTTTTACATCACCTTCATTTCTAAATATATCTCTCCCCCTTTCTATTCAGCAAAACACCTCCAAGAACAACAACTTTTTAAAAAAGAGATATCAGTTCAGCAGAACTAATCAGAATATCATGTGACTCTGACAGTATGTACAATGTTCCACATCCACAGCTCCCTACCTCTCTAATGAAGGGAGGAAGATGCTATTTTTTTTTTGGCCTTACTTTGGAGACAGGATTGGTCATTATAATTGCAATATTTATTTTTATGTTTTTAAAATTATTTGTTATTCATTATATGTTTACTATTTGTTATTTATTTTTTGTTGTTTCTAGATCATAAAATTTAGAGCTGAAAGGGACCTTTAGTCCGTTAGATTCCTTTAAAGGAATCCTTTAGTCCAGAGTGTTAAACTCACAGCCCCCAGGCTGTGGGGCAGCCTACAAAGCTCCCTGCTGGAGCCAAATTAAAATGTCATTGGGAATGTTTAAAAAAAACAAAAATACATTACAACACAAACAGCATTCATTTGTAGTGTTCTAAATCAATATGTGGCTATTGGAGTTTGACACCACTGTGGTCTAGTCCAACTTCTCCATTTTCACCAGGAATCTGAGGCTCAGAGATGACAGTGACTTGGTACAGGTCAAATAGGTTACAGAATCAAAGTTTCAGAGATGGACGTGACATAAATGTCAAACAGTACAACCTCAGTTTATAGATGAAGAAACAGCTCTGCAGAAAGCAAGTGACTTGATATAAGAAACAGAACCCAGATTTGAACTTCCTCCCCTTTCTAATACGTCACCAGCTGGGCAGATCAGAATAAGCACTGGTAGTTTATCTGTAAGAACTTTTTACAAAAACATAGATACCAGCTTAATTTTGATGGCAGGGGAATAGGAGAGAGCTAAGGCATTTTCCTTATTGTTGTCAAAAGACAAGATTGCTAAGCTTTAACTCCAGAGATGTAAGTAACATTTCCAGTCATATTCAGAAAGTGTTCTAGAAGCTAACCATGGCTCTTTGATGTGGATGTGATGTAAATTTCACCAAGATAGTTATTAGAACCAATTTGATTTAGGTGTCAACCACAAGGGCAAACCAAATAATGAGAATAACTATACCCCACATTTCCCTAGTACTTCAAAAGGCTTTATAAGGCTGTTTTCTCATAACAAGCTTGTTAGGGTAACATTGTGGGCATCACTTCCCCCTTTTTATAGTGGAGGAAACTATGTCTCAGAAACACTACGTGGCTTGTCCAAGGCCACCCAGGTATGACCGGGTAGTGTCTGAAATCAGGCCTCAGTCTCTCCCTTTCCTCTTTCCTCCTTCCCTTTCTCCCTTCCTCCCTCCTTTTCTCTCTCTCCTCCCTTTCCTTCTACTCCCCTTTCCTCTTCTCTCCTTTCCTCTCCTCTCCTTTCCTTTCCTTCCTTCTCTCATGAAAGGTATAGGCAGAAAGATGCCCAGACAGACACACATTGCTTGAAAAAAATGTCAGTGGCAGAAACAGACAGAAGAAAAGTCCTTTCATTGCCCTTCCCCTAATCCTGCTGAGATGGGAATTCAAGGTATATTTATTTCCCTCTCCCTCTCACCTTACCAGCTTTTAGAGAGACAATGTGGCTTAACGGATGGAGCTAGCCTCAGAATCAGGTAGGCTAGCTTCTGCTAAGTCCACCTTTGACACATACTGACAACTCCCTAAACTGTAAATTTTGCAACAAGTACAGATCTGCATTGTCAGAAGGAATTTCCTCTTTGGACGTTCCTCGTGTTGACAAAATCACAGCTGCCCCATACGCTGCTCTCCTTGGAGAATCCAGGGATACTTTCTAAATCTTAAAATGGCCCTAGCTCTGATCTGTCATTTATTAACTGTATGCTATCGGAAGTCATTTATACTTTCTGCATCTCAGCTTCTTCATCTATAAAAGAGCTAAGGGAAGGAACTAGATCCTTCCTAGATCTAATATTCCATTAGTCACTGAGGAGACTTTTTATATTTTATAAGTATACTTCTATATTTTAAATTATAAGATAAAAATATTAAAAGCAGTTGAAAATAGGAGTGATTTTCAATTTTCTCAAGTAACATACTTCATTTTCTGGAATACATTTTTCTTTGTCCTGATCAATGACAGGCATACATGAGAGTCAATATATGAGTTTTGAATGAACCTCTGCATGACTTCTAGGAGAAAGCTCCTTCCTAAATTATATTAATCTGTGGTGTTTCTAGGATCAGGAACCAGTTTGATGAAGCAGAGGAACCAAGGTATTTTGCAATAATGTTAATTATACATGTAGTATGTACATGTATTGTTAACATATAGTAACTCCACTGGGTGGCTCCTGTCTTCATGCCAATTTCCTAGCTTGTCATTCATTGCTTTAATCAGCAGGAGAAAGAGACCTACCCAGGCTTGAGGATAACGAGGAAGCAGGCAACCCACGAGCATGCTGACTTTACAATTCTTACTAGGTCAAATGGACAATTTGAAAACCAGGCTCACTACTAAAAGGAAGCATCTCATCAAAGAAAGATTTTAAGGAACAGAATAGCAGTTGTGCCCTATAAAGTTATTGCTGCCAGCTTTCTTCCTTTGTGCCTACTTGAGCCCAACTTCTCCCTTAGAAAAATTAGTTTAAAAATAAATTCTAGATAGAAGTAAAGTGTTCTTGTACATGGCATGTGAATCTAAGCAATCACGTACAGTCAGTCACCCAAGGTAAGAAAGTAACCCAGGGGAATAGTAAAGGACACATATTCATGCTTTACGTTCTACTTTGTTCCTGTAGGAGATGGCAAAGTAGCAATAAATGAATGAATGAACAAATAAATAAATAAAAACCTCCAAACCAAATGAAACCAAAAAAACTATCCAAAGACAAGTGCAAACTGATACATTTTTGGTCATTAGTGATAATGTTTAACACAGATTGTGTGTTATTTCATGTGCAGGGTTAGGATGACAGTGCTCATTCTTGGTCCCTACTGTGGTGTTTTAACCACATTTTTACAGGGATGATGATAAAAAGGGTTCAAGAATGCTGAGATGATAGAAAGAAGAAGCCGTTGGAGCTGGTAAATCTGATTGCTACTAAGGGTCTTCATTATGTTTAGAATTTAGAAGGCGTATTAAAAATCATTCAAATAAATCAACATTTCCTTACAAACCACAAATATAAGTGAATTTTGATAATAGAAATCTGAAGAGAAGCACAACTAATTATACCTCCCTGCAGTGAACGTAAAGATACTGATAAAAATAAATAGTTCATTTTATCTATAGGAAAAGGAACCAGGAAAACTTAAAGTGATGAATTATTTTTGTAGAGACAAAAACAGTGTGTCTCAGTTATAGCTACCATTGTACTTATGGTTTCTGATGCTAGGTTCTCTAGTATTCTCTCTTTTTTTACGGCATGTATCCCAAAGTGAAGAATAGACCGTGCTGAAGAAATACGTAGAAAGAAATGGGAAAAAAATGCAGAGCAAAGTTGATGTTTCGATATACAATTTTTAAATTTCAAGTAATTTTCAAAATGAATTTTATGTATTTATGTGCATGTGTGTATATACTGATGCTTCAGAAAATCTCTCTTATTTATATATGTCCTCATGTTCTGTGATGAGAAGTATAAATCAGTTAAGTAGTTAACTTTATGTCTGTTACCATTTCTCTTCTGAAACTACTTAACATTTGACATTCTCCCTTGACTATAGTCATCCATCATTAGTAAGTATAAATAAAGTTGAATTTCCAGAAGAACATGTAAACTAATTTATCAGTAGTTTGCAAATAACTTTGTCCATTCTCGGAAGACATTTCTGGATCCATTAGGAAAAATGTAGACTCTCTGTGAAGGACTCTGTCTAAAAATAGGTGATAGGATTATAAATTTTGATTTGCAAGAGACCTTAGAGGTCAAATGAGAGAGAGATTAAAGGTCATCTTGAGAGATTAAATAACTTGCTTAAGGTCACACAAAGAGCATATGTTCATGTCAGGATTTCAACCCAAATCTCCTCTCTCCAAATCTATCATTCTTAGGTGGTAGGCACATAAGACAGTAAAGCAAGCCAGCTTTAGTGAATGACATACTTATGATATGAACTGCAGTTTGGGAGGATGGCAGAAACAAATCAGGTTTTCTGGGGTCCTGCAGAGAATGAGGCACCCTCAAATCAGTAAAGTCTAGGTGTTGTTGTTTTTCTTTTTCTATAGGGTTCTTAGGGTTTAGCAGGACCAGGAATTGGGAGACAAGTGGACCTGGGCAGTAATGCTGATTCATACTAATGGGGAAGGAAGACTCCTGGGGGAAAGGAGGCTAGTTGATACTCAAACTTCCCACAGGTAAGAAAAGGGGTTTGGGGTCATTAGCGCTGATCCTCCTCTGATAGAGTGATTCAGGGGTTTTGGAATTCCTGAGGGATTTCTTGTGTAGCAGGGGGGACCTAGCTGTAGCTGAGTCCTTAGCCTAGCTTAAGTGATGAGCTGACAACAGTAACGATTCACAAAATCCATCTGACTCATTCTTCCATATAAAAAAACCCAACTCTCCTGCAGTGAATTCAGTTAAATTCATTAAAAAGGCAGAGTTTGTGGTTACCCTAACTCTAAATAGACTAAAACTATATGGGAGCCCAGGAGAGCAGGGATATCCATCATATCTAGACTTTGTATCTTCCCCAATTAAATTCAAATTAATAAGCACTTATTAAAGAACTTCTATAGTGGGTACCCTACACTCCATATACTAAAAGTAGCAAAAACAATTACAAAAAAAAAAAAATGCTCTGCCCTCAACTTGAGCTTACATTCTACTGAGGAGGTAGGTGGGTGGAGTGAGAACAAGAAAGCACACAGCAGGCACTCAATGTGTGTCCAATGAATTGAACTGAAGACTAAGAATTATCCACCTTGATTGTGTTACAAAGCTTACTAAGATTTACATCACCAACGTGTACACCAATTACACCAATCAAAAAGAGTTTCAGACAGCAAACCTACTTCATCTTCACATCTGTGTGAAGACACCTGACCTGACCAAAACTATGAGGAAATAATATGAATGAAATATAAGTAGGATGTTTGACAAATTCTGAGCAACACAGGTCAAGATCATGAGGAGATCTGCAATGGGAATAGTATGATTCTCTATTTAAATTTATATTTAAATATGGAAACACTTTCACCAAGCAGTATTTCCTGGGTTTTTGTTTAGTCAAGTCAACTCAAAATCTTTTTTTCCCCTTGAGTCAACAAAATTTTCTCAGTTTCCTATTACACACTTACTACTTTATCATTACCCAATCACCCAGGATCAAAGTGATTATTTCATGATGATTCCTCTTTCTCCCTTGCACCCATCTCTAATCCCTCTCTCCTATCTATTCAACCTCTGAAATCTTTCTCGTGTTCATCCCCTTTCCTGTCACCCTGGTTCTATTTCCAACTGACTCTCACCCAGATTACTGCAGTAACTACCTGACTGCTCTTCCTAATTCCTTCTCTTTCCCCTCCTATCTATCCCAATGCCATATGAACTTTTCTTATACATAGCACCCACAGTACTCCCCTGTTCCAATCATTAAAATGACTTCTTAGAATCAAAGCCTGTTAGATATGAAAGGAAATGAAGGAGAAGTTAATTCAGGGATTCTGTCTTTTTTTGTCCCATGAACCCCTTTTGAAAGTTTGGTGAGTGTTCTCACACCTTCCCCATTAAATAAAATACATAGGATTATAAAGGAAACCAATTATATTGAAATACAATTATTAAAATATTACAAAAGTTCATGTACCCCATAGTTAAAAACTCCTAATCTAGTTCAAAGTCCACATTTTACCAGTGAGGAAACTGAGGTGAAAGGTTAATTGGTTTGCCCGAGATTACACAGTAAGTGGCACTGCCAAAATTCTTAGCCTGGCATTCAAGGTTCTGGCTCCATTCTACCTTGCCAGCCTTATCTCACCTTTCCTCCCTTCATATAACCTTCCCTCAGGCAAAGTAGATTATTTATCACTTCACTAAACATTGTTTTGCTCAGAGAGAAATGCATCCTGTTCAAGGTCCTGCTCAAATGCCATCTTTTCCAAGAAGCCTTACCTGATTCCTTTAACAAGAAGTAAATCACTTCCTCTTCTGAACTCCCATAGGATTCTGGTCCTCTCTTATGCACTCAGCATTCTATACTTTATGCTACAGTTGTGTGTGGGTTTTTTTGCACGTAATGCTATGTTTTAGAATAGGAGAGACAATGTGATGCCTCCTGAGCTAAGTCATAATCTGTTTGGTTGCAGAGACTATCTCAGTCACTTCTGTATATCCCCATAGCATCTATATCTATATCTACGTAGATATAGATATATATCAAAGTCAAGTGCAAGTCATGTCATCATTTCTCTGATGGCATGGTCTTCTTCAGCAACAAAGGATGAACACAACAAGAAGTATATATAGACATTGCAAATGTTCTATAAATGCTCATTAAGTGTACATATTAATGAATAATTGAATAAAAGGAGACACAGAGCAGCTACAAGGGATGATCACAAGGAATACAAATATTACCTCTTACCTGAACTATTGCAATGGGCTCCTCTACTGCAAAGGTCTTCCTGCCTCAATTCTCTTCCCACTTCAAGCCATCTTCTACACAGCTACCAAAGTGATTCTGCATAGGTCTGATCCCATGTTTCTATCAAATGGGACTCCCAACTGCCCCTACTAAAAAATGTAAGGTCCTCTGTTTGCCTTTTAAAGTCCTTCACAACCTGACCCCAACTAACCTTTCCAACATCATTACACATCAGGAGCTTTCCATACTTTCATGGTCGCGCCAAACTCACCATCTCTCTTCTCCTCAATCACATGCTCCAACTATCATTTCTACACTTTTGAAAAGACAGATCTCTATTGATGGAATGCACTCCCTCCTCTGCTCCTCCAAATAAAACCCCCTGTTTTCTCCATAGAAACCAAAAGTATCACCTTCCATATGAAGAGTTTTTCCTGATTTCCACCTTCCTAACTACACCTAGGTCTTGACTAGTGCAAATGATTAGTGCCCTGAAATAGTCACATCTGTCTGAATGAGGAATATCTGAAGTCATCATTATGTAAAATATGGTTACTAGTTATAGCCCAAAGGAAATAATGCAATGCAAATTCAAATAACATGACCACTTCACTGAATTCATTATTCCCACTAATCAAGACCAGCTGTACCTTATATCTAATTACCTTTTATTTATTTTTATTTATTCTGAATATATATATACATATACATACATACACATGCGCACACACACACACACACACACACACACACACACACACACACGTTGTCTTCCTGCTAAAATGTATGGCCCCTGACATCAGAGACTGTTTCAACCTTATTCTTTGTATCTTTAGCACCTACCATCATGTCTGCCATAGAGCAGGTACTTAATAAATGCTGGATGATTGACTGACAGTTGGGGAGACAGAACACATTCTAATAATAATAATTTAGCATTGCCAATAGTAATTTATTGTAACTAATAATGTATGTAGTGCTTTGTATACATTGTCTCCTTTGAGTTTTATAATAACCTTGGAAAGTGCTATAATTATTAGTAGTATTCCCATTATAAGGATGAGGAAAATGAGGCTCAAGCAATAATGTTACCTGCCTATGATCACACAGCTAGTAATGATCAGTGGCGGAGCCTGAGCCCAGGTTTTTCTGACTTCTAGTCCAACACTCCAGCTAACAAACTGTGCTGCTTCTCTGGCAGAAACCTTTACTGAACAACAAAATTACAAATTAATATAGTACAAACTGGAAAAGTGCCAAGGAGCAGAGCAAGGGGTAGAGTACCAGGTCTGGAGTCAGGAAGATTCATCGTCCTGAGTTCCAACTTGACCTCAGATACTTACTAGCGATGTGACCCTGGGCAAGTCACTTAACATTATTTGCCTCAGTCTCCTCAAATGTAAAATGAGCTGGAGAAGGAAATGGAAAAAACTACTTGAGCATTGTGTCAAGAAAAGCCTAAATGGGATCAGGAAGAGTTGGACATGACTGGAATGCCTTAATCACAACAATGGAAGAGGAGTAAATGATTATGTGGGGATCAAGTAGAGAAGGACTGAAAGAATAAGTGATTTTTACAAAAGATATTGAAGGAAGGGATACACAAAATTTGAGAAATGCAGGGATCCCTCAGATCACCCAGGCCAATCCTGTCATTTCACAGATGAGGGTATGGAAGACCAGAGATGTCAAATAGCTTTCTAAGTAACAACCGATTTGTGACAAACTCCAAACCTGATATCAATACTTTTGATTTCCACTCTAATAGTCTCCCCACTACATCACAATGGAAGCTTTGTGAAAGTGAGAAAAAAAGGGTTGTGGTGCGACCTAGCAGGGAAGTGCCTGTGGTAAACTGTGCTGGTATATAAAAATAACGGATGATGTTTGTATGGCACTGACATGTCAAGGGAGAGTTATCACAAGAGTGAAAATTATTTTTCTGCAGATCAAGAAAACCACTTGAGAGAAACCTCCAATGGCCTTTGATTCAACAAATCCTAAAGAAAGACAGCTGATATACCAGCTAGGAGCCCATGCAGCTACATATCCTTGAAAATGCCTTTCAAACTAGATGATCTCTGTTGACAAACAATTTTGAAAGACTTAAGAACTCTAATCAATGCAACGACCCTCTACAATTTCAGAGGAATGATGCTAAAGTATGCTACCCACCTCCTGACAGACAGGTTGATAGACTCAAGATGAAGAATGAGGCAAACATATTTGCAAAACCAATGCGATAATTGATTGACTATATATTTGTTACAAGGGTTTTGTTTTTTGTTTCCTTTTTTTTAATGGAGAAATAGGAAAAATAAATGCTTATTAATAGGCAAAAATTATTTTAAAAAATAAATCACATTCAAAAAAGAATATAGATTTCTGAGTGTGGTGTCCCTACTTAGAAGCCTGCTCTTTTCTACTGGTGACAAAAGAATCTCCTGTTCCATTATTAAATTAGGCAGCTAGTTGACATATTGGATACAGTGTTAGACTTGGAGTTGGGAAGCTGAGTTCAAATCCTTCGTCAGACACTGTATGACCCTAGGCAAATCATTTAAATTCTTTCAGCATCAATTTCCTCATCAGTAAAAAAGAGGAGAGGCCAGCTAGGTGGTACAGTGGATAGAGTGCTGGGCCTGAAGTCAGGAAGACTTACCTTCATGAGTTCAAATCTGATCTCAGACACTAACGAACTGTGTGATCCTAGACAAGTCACTTCACCCTGTTTGCCTCAGTTTACTCATCTGTAAAATGAGCTGGAGAAGGAAATGGCAAACCACTCCAGTGTCTTTGCCAAGAAAACCCCAAATGGGGTCACAAAGAGTTGGACGCAACTGAAAAAATAGGTGATAATAATAGTACCTACTTCACAGAGTTGTTGTGAGGATCAAACGAAATAATCTATATGTAAGTCATTTTGTAACACTTAAAGTGATATATAAATACTAGCTATTTTTAAATCATGCATGATTACTAAACACACATTATACTTTACTGGTAGAATATGATCTGCTGTCCAGAACCATCTAGAGAAAATCCTAGAGAAGACACTCTTCTAGGTTCAGGCAAATCTAAGGAGAGTTCTCTCAATAGACATGCATCCTCATGCATGTAATCAGTTAAAATACTAGTAAAAACTTTTTTGGGGGAGGGAGGGAAACAAAACTAGACGATGCCTAAGGCCCATTCTACTTTGGGACTGCTCTGAATTTTTTTTTAATAAGTGTCTCCTTACACTGAATATGAAATCTGCCTTTCTGCAACTTCTGACACTATTTTTAGTTTTGCCCTCTAGAAACAAACAGACCAAGTTTCATCCCTCTTCTACATGGAAAGCCTTTCAAATATTGCAAGACTGGTATTTTGTGCCACTCAGAACCAAGTCTCTTCTGCTCTGTGATAAACATCCCCAGTTCCTCTAAGTAATTCTCATATGTCATAATTTTGAGGCCCTTCAGCCTCCCAATTATCCCATGACTTTCTCAAGTTTGGTGCCCAGAAACCAACACAATACTCCAAATGTGGTTTGGACAAATAGGATTGTCAGATCCTTTATTTTGAATAATGTAGCATTCTCATGAATGATAACCTAGCATCACATTTTGGGGGTTTTTTTTTGTTTGTTTTGGTTTGGTTGTTTGTTGACTACATTGATATGTTGACATTGAACATGCAGTCAACTAAAACCCACAGGTCTTCAGACACTTATCTAGGCACAGTTCACCTACCCTTATGCTAAAGAAACTGACTCTTTTATCCTAAATATAGGTCTTCATGTTTATCCCTATTACTTTTCATCCCTATTTTGACTTTAGAAAATTAAAATTAGTAATGAGGGTCCAGTTTGTGAATGAGTCAGAGGTGAAACTGTAATGCCTTTCACACTATAAAGATATTAATTTGTCAATGCTTAATTTTGAATATGCTTTGAAGTACTATAAGAACTGCAATGTTTAACACTAATAGAAAGTACAGGATAAAGGCCAACTTAAAAAACTTACATAACCAGTTCCTGGCATATGCAACTTATGAATGATCCACAGGTAGAGGTGAGGAACGGAAGCGAGAATCTGGAACTTCCACCCTTGTTCTCTATAAAGTCAAGTGCCCTTGGTGTCCCAATTAACAATAGCTGAGATATAGCTGCTTTACCTTCTTGTACACTAAGATAGAGAGATACCTTGGCTTATACAGATGCAGGGACTTAAATAATTGGTGGTGCCCAGAAATCTATCATTCACTGTTACCTTCCTTTTTTTTTTTTTTTTTAAAAAAAATAACTCCCCTCTGGCTTCCTTCACAAAATAAAAATACTTTGAGAGGCCCGAAAGCCACTACCAGGGAAACTGAAATCATTTAACTGTGGAAACGTGCATCATTATACAAGAGTAATGAGAAATTATGTTGATGAGTGGTGGAAGGATTTTGAGTATTAAAATGAGATGTTTGGATCTGACTTGTTAGGCTACAGGGAACCACTATACCCTTCTAGATCACAGTAGTGTTATGACAAAAACTGAGGAAGATTATTCTGGCAGCCAGAGCAAGTGATAAGTGAGAAGAAACTGGAGGACAGGAGATCAATTTTGGGGCTTTTGCAGTAATCTGGTAAGAAGGGAAATGAGCGATAGGACTCTGGGGTAGGGAAACTGTGGCCTCAAGATCACTTGTGGCCCTCTAGGTCCTCAAGTGTGGTCTTTTGACTGAGTTCAAGGTTGGCCTCTATGCACCCCTGGCATAAGTCCAAAAATAATTGTGGAAGAAGAATCTGATTATCAGCTCCTATGCAGCTCCTATGTTAAATATCTCCAACCTTAAGATATTGTGTGAGGTTCATAGTGACACTGATAACAGGAAAATGGTGAAGAATAATAGTGCTTTAAATTTATAAAACACTTTCCCAGCATGAATATTATTATTATTACCATTTTATAGATAAAGGAGAAGTTGTAGGTTACTCAATCACATGGCAAAGACAGGAATTAGTATTTCCACTATAACAGCAGTGGGTATATACTAGGAATTCTGGGGTATAAAAGGTATCATTGATAGATACCTATCTGGGGATGGATGGAAAATGCCAGGTTTCAGTGTAAGGGTTACTTGTAAGTGGGGCAAAAGAGTAGAAATTGCCTTTTAGATACTAAGAGATATTGAGTAGCTAGGTGGCACAGAGATACCAGGCCTGGAGTCAGGAAGATTCATCTTCCTGAGGCCAAATCTAGCCCTCAGTCACACACTAGCTGTATGACCCTGGGCAAGTCATTTAACCCTGTTGGCCTCAGTTCCTTATCTGTAAAATGGGCTGGAGAAGCAAGTGGCAAACCACTTCAGTATCTTTGCCAAGAAAACCTCAAATGAGATAATAAAGACTTAGACATGACTGAAAGACAACTACATATCAATAACAAAACAGATATTGGTCAAGACCCTAAGCATATCTCTAGGCTAACTCCCCTCTAGCCAGTGCATATCTATATTACTGGAAGATGAGAAAAGAGAGTGAAGAATTGACATAATGAAGGGAAAGAAAGAGTGGCAGTGAAAAGCCCTAGGGAAAGCTGGGCAAAACACATTTCAGAAAGGTAATGATATCAGCCAGAGAAGGTATACTGAATGATGGCCAGAAGTAGATGCATTCAAATCCTGCTTCTAACTGATTGTGCCATCTGTAAGTCAACTTAACTTCCTATACCTCCAGGAAGCAATCTAAGACTTTAAGTTACAGACTGGTTGCTTACCTGCATTAGCAGAGGTAGCTCCCTAGATCTGGGCCAATTCACAACAATAAAGATGGATGATGATTGTATGGCCCTTTATAATTTATAAAGTATCTTGCCTAGATCAGTTTATTTGATCCTTATAGCAACCATGTGAAGTGAGTAAGGA
This sequence comes from Notamacropus eugenii, assembly GCF_028372415.1. Classification (NCBI taxonomy): domain Eukaryota; kingdom Metazoa; phylum Chordata; class Mammalia; order Diprotodontia; family Macropodidae; genus Notamacropus; species Notamacropus eugenii. The sequence goes on along the minus strand of NC_092876.1, from coordinate 408,899,449 downwards.
AGATTCTCTCCCCCTAATTTTAAAGATGAAAATCAGAGGCACAGAAGAGTTAAGTGACTTCAAAGTGTCTTCTTTGAATCACACAATCATTAAGTGGAAGAAGCACCATTGGGACTTCTGACTTCAAAACCAGTACCGTTTCCTTGCCACCAAAGTTGTACTACTCTCACACTGAAGGGCACTGGAGTTTCCCATACACAAAGGTTAACCCAACAAAGGTAGATTAGCCAAGGGATACATACTCTTGGAAGTTTTCCTTGTTTCAAGTTTGTATGAAACAAACTAGCCACTGCAAAGTTGCCACAGAATATGGCAGTGAATGTACTTCTTACTGACAACTGCAACAGACGGGATAAGAGCAAAAGAGGCTATAAAGAAGACGAAATTCTTCTCGGATAATTAGGGATAACATATGCCCATAGAGTAATGGAGGATGTACCAGAAGGTGTCTTCTTTTTCGAGCAACGCAGACAATCAAATTAGTTAATTCAGGTCGTTCCTCCTCCTTCTTCTCTCTCCTCTTCTCCTCCTCTCCTTCAGGCTAGAATTATCCAGCTTGGCAGTCTACACTGCTATAATAGGCACTGCTGTTCATTTGTGTCTGACTCTTCATGACCCTGTGGACCACAGCACACTAATGCTATCCATGAGGTTCTCTTGGCAAAGACACTGGAGTGGTTTGCCATTTCCTTCTCCAGTGAATTAGGGCCAACAGAGGTTAACCGAGTTGCTCAGGGTCACATAGCTAGTATCTGAGGCTGAATTTGAACTCAGGTCTTCCTCCACTAGCCACCTAGCTGCCTCCTATAACAGGCTTAGCAATATCTTCTCTACACTTTGTGCTGGGTGGACATAGCTACTGTCTCTAGGTAGCCAAGACATATAAAATGAACTATACAAGAGCAAAGCTGTGAACTATGGTAAATACCTTCAGGGAATGTTTTTTTCCTTTATAATTATTAACTTTACAGAAGGAGGAGAGTAGGACACTAAAGATAACAATATCTTAAATTGAAAACAAATTCTAAGTTAGCTTTACAATTTCAAAGGTAGTACTGCACTTCATTAAATTTGGCTCTTTATTCCATTGAAGAAGCCCTGTGCCTGAAAAAATCCTTCAGGTTAAAATTTAAGACCAATGATAAACATCCAAATTTAAAGTAAAATCATCTTTTCCTGAGAACATTCTTGTATATTTAGATTTTCTAACTTGAAAAAAGGATTATGTATATGTGGTCACCCTAAAACTAATATGCCAAAATGGAGGAAAAAAAGCAAATTTTTGTTGATTTTTTTGTTTAGCCCTTAGTTTATTGGGTGATTCCCAGTGCGTGCATGTGTGTGTGTGTGTGTGTGTGTGTGTGTGTATTTAAATGTTCTTTGTGGAGTAGTAACTTCTTTCTTACAAAGGTATTTTGAAATTTGAGGGTAATGCATAACGAGAAATGAAAAAAGTTATGATACTTGTTTTATAACCACCTAAGGCTACACATTCGACAAACAGAATATCTTCGATTGGTATACATTTTGGCCTTTACCTGGGATGAGTACATCAACAAAAAACGTTAAGTGCCAGGAACATAAAAAAGCCAGATTCTTCCATTCCTTCTTTTAAAACCAAGACATAAGTCATTCAGATCAATCAATTAACAGGTATTTTATTAAGGGCTTATCTACTACATGCCAGGTACTGTTCTAGACAATGGAGATACAAAGAAAAAAATGAAACAGTCACTGGCTTCAAGGAGCTTACATTTATGGAGGTGGTAGTGGGAACAACTTGGAGAGACATAAGATACAAAATAATGGAAACTAAATGAAAGGTAAACACAAAGTAATTGAGATGATATATAGAGAAGCAAAATGCAGAAAGTCTTCATGGAGAAGGAGGTACACTTGAGCAGAAGATTGAAAACAAACAGAAAAGGAGATTCTAAGAAAAGAAGTAAGAAAGCAGTACACATTCTGGACATGAAGAAGAGCCTACGCAAAGAAAGGAGATGAAATGTCAACTGTTTAACTGGAATTCAGAATATGTGAAGGGGTATAATGTGCAATAAGTCTGGAAAAATAGGGCTGGAACCACATTATGAAAGACTTTGAAAAGTTCATGTGGGCCCTTAGGGGTGATAGGGAGGCATGGGAGTTTCTTGAGCAGGGGAGTGATGGTGATTTTGGAATGTCATTTTGGCAGCTCTGTGGAGAACAAGAAGAGACTTATGGAAGGGAGACCAGTTAAAGGCTACTACAATTGTCCAAGTTAATGGACAAGAGAGCTTCTCCTAGAGTTCCACCCTGTATTTTATTCTCCATCTGATACCCAAATGTCCAAGCACCTACTATAAGGTGTTGCAATGAGCAAGCTAATATTAGCTATGGACACCAGGCCTCAGGGAATTCATCATCTGGATGGGAACAGATGGAAAGACAAAGTCATTTGACCCCACTGGGCCTCAATTTTTTCATCTGTGAAATTAGGAGTTAAATGAAATAATATCTAAATTTCTTTCCTAATCTAAATGTTGTCATCCTACATAAAAAAATAACAGTGACACAGAGCTTATGATAAATACTAAATAACTTAGGTAGAACCTAAACGTTTCAGGAATTCAGAGCAGTGAAAGGTCATTGTGTGCTAAGGTGATAAGGGAAGGCTTCATAGACAATGTGGGACTTCTACTGGTCTTTAAAGGAGAAAAAGAAAAATAGCTTCACTGCTGTTGCTCCTTCTGGCAACGCACCTCAGGCTACATAATGAAAAGAACAGTTCTGGCCAATCTGAGTAAAAGGCAAGTAAAACACAACCAGCAAGGCCCAAATAGGTTATTACTAGATCTGTAAACCTCAACCACATCTAGGTCACAGTCAAAGTATGCCTGCAACTGGTGTCCAGAGGCTTGCATTCAAATCCTAGTTCTCTTACTTCCTACCTGCATGACCTTGGGAAAATCCTTAAGCTTTCTGGGTCTCATTTCCTTAACTGAAAAAAGAAAGGGAGTTGGACCAAATAATTTTTATGGTCCTTTAAAGTTAAATTTCTGCAATCTTATGATATATGCTAGGGCAAAGAAGTCTAACCTTGATACCAAAGGGGATGAGAAGAATCTCCACGACCCTGTACTCTCCCTACGCTATTGCGTACTCTGCCCAATATGGAGAATATGGCCAATGAAAAGAATGTTGCTTCTGTAGTAAAAGCAAGACAATCTGGCAGTAAAAGAAAAGCAATCAAGGTTTTGGACTAGAGCATTTTAAAGCTTCCACACAGTTTTTTTAAGGGAGTACCCATTATGACAGAAATGATTTATTATACTGTTTGGGAAAAATTATTGTACTGTTTAAATCCAATCTTATATGATTAAAGGTTGTCCACATGTAGAACGTCTCTTGACTCTAGTAATTCTGGAGGAATACCTGAGATGACGATAATGTATTTCTGATTTCCCTAGGTCCTGGTTCCACCCAAAATATTCTTCATACATTTTTTTAGTGAGATTGTAAAGTATCTTGTAGAAGTTGAACAAGTAAGAATGCTTGGAGGCATTCCTATTATTAAGATTTAATATTCATTAAGCATCTGTTTGCTAGGTTTGATCCACTCATTTCTATCCCAAGAGGACACTAAGAATATACCCACTTAAACAGATCCAGGACAAAGTATTCATAAGGGTAAGGTTTGAAAAATGCACCACATGTTTCTGTCCACTTTCATTGGCAACCTGACTTCTAACAGGGGTTCTTTTCTGGCAATTAACCTCCTTTCAATACAAATGGTTTCCTTTGTAATTCTATGTATTTTATTTTATTCATTAAAAAAAAAAACATTATTCTGAGAAGGGGTTCATAGGCTTCACCATCTACCGAAAGGACTGATGACACACACAAAAGATTAAGAACTTCTGATTTGAGCAATAGATTTTTTTTCAAAGAAATAATGTCCTTTGATATACCCTCTTAACGTTTGCCCTCTCCACTGTTGGTTACAACTTGGCTAGCCTGGGTTACTTTGAGAAACACATGGATGAGGTAAAAAACTTGGCACCTTATTTCTTAAAGGTACATGACTATTGGTTTATGACCTTTCTGGGAAAGGAGACAACTATCTCCATCTTGGTACACTGGAAGGACTGTCAGAGTTAATGTAAGAGGTTCACTGTTCAGTCATTTCGGTTACATCAGACTCCTCAAGACTTCATTTGAGATTTTCTTGGCAAAGATACTGTAGGGGTGTACCATTTTCTTCTCCAGCTCATTTTACTGATGAGGAAACTGAGGCAAATAGGGTTAAGTGACTTGCTCAGGGTCATACAGCTCGTAAGTGCCTGAAGTCAGATTAGAACTTAAGTCTTCCTGACTCTAGGCTCAGCACTCTATCCACTGCACCACCTAGCTACCCAGTGTAAAATGACCTGGTTTCAAATCCCATCTCTTCTACTTATTACCTCCATGATGTTGGACAAATTACAGTCTGAGGGAGGGTTCTTTTCAAATGTGTACCAGAACATTTTTTTAACTGTTTGATTTACTTTCCGATCTGTGGCAACATGACTTTAGACTTAGAGCTGGCAGAAGGGGTAACCTTAGAATTTTTGGAATCCCAATTTTTTCATTTTGCAGATGAGGAAATTGAGGACCAGAGACGTGATGTAAGTCATCCAGCGTGATGTGACTAGTAAAACAAGTTAAATGTCAAAGGTACAAATGGAATTCCAGTCTTCCTAACTCCAAATCCAATCCTGTATCCACTATACAAGGATATTAAGGTAAAATCAGTAAGAACTTAGTTCATAACTTACTAACTGTGTGACAATGGGCAAGTAACAAATTTTCTAAGCCCCAGTCAGTTCTCTAAGACTGTATATTAGAGAGGGGCTGTGAAACATGATGGTTGAAGGTGTTCCCATGTTGATGGAATGAAAGGTCCAACAATGTATGTGGACTAGGACTGTGATCTGATTTCTCACATTTTCAAGTATGGATTAGATCAAGTAATGCTTTTGCACTTCAGGTCAAGAAATCATGAGACTAGACTAGTACAGTGGTATATAATATAGTTGTATAGTAACTTCTACACAAATGCTTCCTCCCTGAAGTCTATGAACTTTTGGCCAGTGGGATAATTTGGAGCATACAAACCAGGCCCTCACCCACTCCCCCACTTCTAAAATAGATTCTAGCTCCAGTTAACGAATTGAGGTAAGGAAAACTGGATAGATTGACCTCAATACTATCTTTTAAAAATATCTTTCCTTAGAATATGTTCTTATTTAATAAATATTTATTTAGCAGAGTAATCCATCACTACGAATCAATCAATAAACATTTATTAAGTACCTACTATGTGCCAGGTACTATGCTAAGCACTGGGGATAAAAAAAGAAGTACATCATCAGAAATATCATCCAAAACAGAATTACTCATAGTTAAGTATTCCACTAGAACGCAAGACATAAAGGGGTAAGGTTTTTTTGTTTTTTTTATAACTTTTGACTCAATATCACTTTCTAGCTAAAGTCTTTCTTTTTACCCATTATAATAAATACAACAAAGATGATGGTTGTGCCAACACAACATTTTTGTAAGCAAATGAGAGGTCAATTATAATTTATTTTTGAAACTACAACTAAATTAAATACTTGCCATAAAGTGACCAATTAAACACTTGATACAATGTAGCCAAGAATATTTAATCATTCAGACATTTCAAATGACTCAACAATTTGACCTCTCTGGGGAAAAGAGAAGTCATCCTGTGCAGTATAATCAGCGTACAACAGTTAGTGATGTCATGGTCCCCAAGGAAGGTCTGACAAATCATTTAAAAACACTAAATACAAAAAATGAAAATATTAAAGGGACCAAAAAACTTAGTCCTTTCAGTCCATGGTGTTCAAATAACATGTCCTTGAGAGTATTACTCTATAAAGTTGTGATGCATAAGTATGGCTGTGCACATACATATGGACATATAAACCTACTATTTCATATGAAAAAACCCACAAAGCTTTTTTGACTCTTAAACCTTCTTTCAAAAGTACTAAGTGTTAGCAACCAGGTATTACAATGGTAGGAAATGGGGAAAACTACTCATAAAAAAAAAAAAAAAGACTGTTTCAGAGAGCAAGCAAATATTTTTTTGTCAAATTTCATTAATTAATCAGCTAGAAAATGTCCAAAGATTTCCAATAAACCCCTTAAGCTTTAAAAATAATCGAGCTTTTCAGCAAAAGTATTAATACTTTATTTTTAGTCTGGATAGTCATATATTATTGATTTTTTTCATTATGCTCATTTTTAAAGCTCATCTTGGTTTTCAAAGATGAGGCTCCTTTCTTATCCTTTTCAACTCTTCTGCAGGTGAAATTTTATTAATAATCTTTCCTCTAGAATTTATTTTCCTCTTTCATTCTATATGTCACCAAGGGGATAGGTGAGAACAAAACCTACTTTACGTTCACTCAGTGGGGCAGATTGTGGAATAAATAAAGAAATCTACTTCACAAAAGGAAATGGCTAAAAGCTTTTCCCTTACAACTCTTGTAAGCCTTAGACCATGATTTCTCTTTAAGGAAAACATAGTTGCTGATTGAGTTTATGTTAACTCACTTTATTTTTAACTAAAGCTTGAATGAGAACTGCTGAGACATGCCAATACTTCTATTCCCCCTAGTTTGGGTTTATAATGAAACACTTCATTTTTGTGAAATAAAGGCCTATTTCGGAATGAATCTCTCAAACCATTCTGTTTATATTTGTTTTTGGTTATTATTAGCAAAATTGTGGAAACCGGTTTTCCTTTCGGGAAATCAGGTTGCAAAAGATGAAGGAAACATTTGTCCTTGAATTTTGAAACACATCTTCTAGATTAAGAAGGGTAGCCATATTTTGAATGTAGAAAATAAGTCGTTAGTCAACCATTAGGCTTTGGAACAGCTAACTGTTATAAAAGCATATCGGAGGTGATCTGACTGCCTTGCTAAGTCAGTCCATGCAAGCTAAGTGAAGTATATTTCTGAGTCAACCTACAGTCAAAAGTAAAAGTGTACTCCTACTACGGAAAAAGAGAAAGTTTTGATCCCAAATTATCCAGATAAACTGACACTGCTCACAAGAATCATATCATCTCAACTCTACTTCATTTTGCCTGTAAAGACATACAATTTAAATAATGATCTAGAAAAAAACAAGTATCATCCCTATCATATACTGGACACTGAATGCAGCACTTAATAATGAACAGGAAGGCATAATTTTCCACTTCAGAGACCCCTGTTCAGAATGAGAACACCTGTTGGATTTGAGAGCCTAAAGCTTAGTGTAATAATATATACCTGTTATAATCAAGAGTTTTACGGAGTTGTGTACGTGTGTGTTTAGAGGTTTCTCCACTTCTTGAACAACATATCTAGCTATTAATTATTTATGAATCACAGTACTGAAAATAAAGTTTCCTACCTTGAGCATTTAAGGAGTGGCCAATAGTGTAGGGAGGTTTTTGCGTATTTGTTTGCATGTAGCACCTTGTTACCTGTTAATCCCTTTCTGATTACCTAGCAAGAGCTCAGTTTATGAAAGCCAAAGCTTGCTTCATCTAAGGGGGCTGAAGAACCCATTTTCCAATAAAACCTCGAATGCCCTCAGTCTTTCATGGATAAGCACAGCATAGAACTACAGGACAACTGACCAGGCTATTCAAGAAGCTGGACTCTTCAGCTCTCCAAACAACTGACAGCAGACTCAGTACCTACTCTGGGCCAAATTCTAATCTAGTAACCAAAGAGGTGTATCCAGTGGCACCAATGCCACCCTCTCCTTCCCTCCAAATGTCAGAAGGCTCTCGACCCCCTCCTCCCCACTCGTGGCGGTTCCACCAAAGGGCAAGCGCGTAAAAGCCTTAAGCAATCAATCCGGAGTTCAAAACGTACCGGAATCCGCAGGATCTGCGATCGTGGGCTTGGGTGGGGATGGCTTACAAATTCCCAAATGATGTTGCCTGGGCTAAGTTCCCCCTCAGACGCTGCCCCAAAAGTGTCTAAAACATCCCAAAGTCTCGGAGGTGCCCCATGGACTGCCTCCAGACTCTCAGGCAAACACTGAAATGCCCAGAGTTTGCAATCGCCACCTCCTTCTCCTCCTCCGGCTTTCCTGCAGAAATGGGTAACCCAGGGCCATGGGCGTGTGAATATGCATGTACCTCACAGAGATAGGGGGCCTTCCCCCAGCTCCCCTCCCCACGGCCCAGTCTGCGCGGGGGGTCCCCGCACTTGGCTGGGGGACAGCATTTCCCACCGCCTCAGGCAGCAGGTGAATGAACACACCCGCCCACGCTCACCACACACACGCACACACACACGCACACACACACACACACACGCACACACACACGCAGAGAGAGGCATGTAGTCAGTCGCGTGCCACCCAGCAGAAGCCCGAGAAAGCTTGCCTGGTCTCCCCCCATCCCCGCCCCCACACCAGCCCCGGAGCCGCACTACCTGGGCTGTTGGCGGCGGCGGCTGCGGGGCTCGGGGGGCTCCAGCGGCCGCTGCCGCTGCTGGGGGAAGCCCTGGAGCCTGGCGGGGACCGCGCTCTTCCAGCTGCCGCTGCTGCTGTCGGCCGAGGCGACCCGAGAGCTGGGGCTGCTCGGATCGGGCTGCTGGCGGCGGCTGCTCCTGCTCCTGCTCCTGCTCCTGCTTCTGCTCCCACCGTCCCCGCCGCAGTCGCGGCTCCGACCCTGGCGGTGGCTGGGACCGCTCTCCCCGCGTCTCGCACTGCCGCCGCCGCTCCAGTCCTGCGGGAGGCCGGGCTGCTCGGAAGGCAAACTCTTCCGCACACACAGCCAGCCAGGGAGGTTTCCCTCGTTAGCCGCCGCCACTGCCGCCGCCGCCACTGCCGCCGCCGCCGCCTCCTTCTCCTCTTCCTCCTCCTCCTCCTCTTCCTCCTCCTCCTTCTCCTCCTCCTTCCCGCTGCTCCTACTGCCGCCGCCGCGGTATCTCATGGTGAGAGCAGCCACCGCATCCCGGGGCTCCGGCTTCGCCTGCGCCTCGCGGACTCACACGCACACACCGCACACGCACGCACGACACGGGGGCTCCGGGACCCACGGACTGACACGCAGTCTTCTCTCCACCTGCAGCCTCGGACCCTTGCAGCCCGCGCCCCCGGCTGGGCTCCCTGAGGGCGCCTGGGGTCCCGCTGCAGCCTGGCAGCCTAGCTGGGAGGTGGGAGGTGGGAAAGCTGGCGAGGGTGGGGAGTAGGGGCTGTGGTCTGGAGGTGAATGGGCCTAGGAGAGAAGGAGCAAGAGTTCCGATCAAAGTTGGCACCCGGGGGGCACACAGGTTCCACCCTCTCCCGTTTGGCCACCCCCCTCCCACTCTCACCTGCGTGTGTGTGCGTGTGTGGATGTGTGTCGGGCCGCCCCTTCTGTTCCCCCCAACCCTGCCTTGGGGGCATGGGGCTGTGCTTTGGTGCCCTTGCACACTGGGGAGTGAATCCTCTTTAGAGAATATTAGAATACAAATGTGCTTTCCCAATTAGTTGGGGAGAGGGGCGTCAGAGGAGGAGATTGGGCATGGGGGGCAGTTGTTGGTATGGACTAGGGCTGAGGTGTGTTTGGGGGAGGTGGCGGCATTAACTGCCGCTGCTCGTTGGAAACAATCGGTTATCTCAAGGAGAATGTAGCTGGTCTGGAAAATGGGTCAGGGATGAACAGGAACATGCTAATTGCCCCTTCCCCACCCCACCCCCTCTAAAATCGGAGGTAGATTTGAGGGGGGAGGAGGAGATTGCCCAGAGGAGCACACACTCCCCCCCTCCAATTCCTCCTCCTGACTTCCCCTCCCCCCCACCCCCCGCCACCCTCCTCTCCTTTTGCACAAGTGCAGGAAATGTTCCACTGACCTACATATTTTTCCAAACATACGTGACCTTTTTTTTTTCGCTTTGTGGGAGGAGACAGGCGAGGATCCAAGAAAAGGAGAAGCTGGAGAGGGAGAGAGAGGAAAAATAAGTAGAGCAAAAACAGGGAGGGTTTCACAAAGCCTACAGCAAATATCAGTCAGGAGACAAATGTATATAAATAGTCTTAAAATAAACCAGTAGCTGCTGTTTGATAATTCCGCATGTCTCTAAAACTTAAGTCGGGCAGAGAAGGGCGACTCTAACAACTCAGGCGGTACCTTGAAAAACGGCTGGATTTTTGAGGACCTTCCCGGGCAGGACTCCTCCCCACTGCATTTAGATGCCACTGTGACAGGCTCAGCTTTAGAGCCGCCAAATGCCACTGCTTCCCATCACCCCTTACTTGGAGACAAACACCTTCCGCACAAAATAGCAGAGGAGGGGAGGATTCTTCTTCCCATAGAAAGACCACCACCCTGAATCACAGGCAGGGAGTGAGAAAATTCCAGCTTTAAAGAACAGTCAAACCCCAATCCTCCCATTCCTCCTCCCCTTTCATCAGCTCCGCACCGCTTCCCCCCCTTCCCTCAAGTCAAGCCCTTGAGCTTCTAATGTGGGGATCCACCATCCCAAAAATCCTAGTTTAGTTCTATTAAGCGGTAAGGGAGAGATGTACAGGCTGTCTTGGAGAAAGAACGCGCCCCCACCTGTCCCTTTGTCAAACCCTTTCCTTGAATTCAGCTAACTGGTAGAAAGGGCTTCCCCTAGGTGTTCCACTAGGTTTGAGGGGCTTGGGGGTTGCCCGTTCTCTTCTCCAATCTCTTTTCTCCCTCTCTACCCCCCCCCCCCCACCTCAAGTTCAAGGCTTGAGCCTCAGCAGCCCCGACATAACTAGCACCGCCTTATTTGGTCATGCAACTCCACACCGTCAATTAGATCAAAACGTTCACCGAGAGCTTTTCACACACACACACCCCTCCACCCCCCGTGTAAAGTAGGTCATTCTCTTTATTTCCCACTTGTATTATTTTTGCCTAATTCTTCTTCTGCAAAATAACCAGACGTAAGGAGGCTCGAGCATTCTAAGAGAAGCTGCTATTCTCTGGATTCCTTCTAACTTGTAGGTGCTTTTCAAGAAGAACGATGAGGCTTAGGAAATGTAACTGTTTTGAAGTCTTTTAGATTCCCAAAAGAAGGAATTTTTCCCCTCCCCCCTTACCTTTCCTTCTTTAGGTAATTATATTTCACCCTGCTTTAAATTGTAGCCATGACTAGTGTCCAAAGGATAAAGTTGTGTACTTTTAACCGGATTTAATCCAGAATTTTAAAAGCTCCTCCCTTCCTTTGGAATGGATCCCAAACCTCTTTTCCCCCATCCCGCCCCCCCCTTTGGAAATTGCTGGACAATGCTTAAATGATCCCTTGGAAAAATGAAACGCCCTGAGGCAATAATGCATCAGATACAGGAGTAATGCAATGAAAAAACATATCATTTTTCAGTATTTGCTACCCAATATAAAGTGATAAATCTTGAAGTCTTACTTTATATTTCTTGTTTTCAAGGCCATACAAATAATACTCCATGATCATGGTGAAGACATCTACATGTTTTGGGTTGTTTTGTTTTGTTTTTTCATTTACTTCTGAATCCTTCTGATTTGCCTCCTGTTTGCAGATCCTATAGGACTGACACCTTATGGAATGTGCATGGCTATAGCAGAGAGTACAGTGTGGATCTACAACAGGAGATTCATGCTAGATTAGAACATGACCCTCAGGGGAATTTTTTTTCTCCATGACCAACTGAGGAAGTGAATTTTAAGATGATGATTTATCCCTATCCTAACAGGGATATGTAAAGAGTCAGTTTAATACAATATGACAAAATACATATAGCAGATATAACATAACAAAGGTAAATCATAATTATAGCAGCTGTGCTCTTTTCAGTCTTCTAAATTTTATAAAACTTAGAATTAGTTGGGGAGAGAAATCTTTTATGTAACCTAATGATTAATTATTAAAAATAGTAGTTTCATTTGACTTTTCATCAATGAGAATTTTTGTCAGTCTCAGAGCTTTGTATGGAGGGGGTGTGCAGGAGAAATTAAAATATAGCTAACCATTTAAATTATTTTATAGATACTAGTGGGGGAATTCAATGTTTTTGCAGGCATCATTTTATATATTGTTCACCCATAGAAGCAGATTATACCCTGATTATTATTAAACATATTTATTAAGGCCCTTCTTGTATATGGGGGGACGGAGGAAGTATCAGAAACACAAGGTTTGTCTTCTAAAAACCAGTAAGCCTGGGCAAACCACTTAGCCTCTCAGTGACTCTAGTAAACTATGTAAGACTGTAAATTCCAGTTTGGGTGTTGTTCTACACTGGTAGAGGAAGTTTTCTCCCTGGGACCTATCTATACCAATAAAATCACCGGTCTGGTTTAAAAAAATGTGAATGAGAATTAGAACCTATATCAGAGAACTATATGAAATTAATGAATATTTTATGAATGACAGAACAAATGTTCCTTGAAAGCAGGTATTGTTTTACTTTTTGACTAATACAAAATTTCCTATGTCTAGCACAGTGCCTTGCGCTAATATGTGCTTAATAAATGTTTGTTGAATTGAATAACAGGCCAAAGGTTATGCACAAATAGTGGTGATGGTGAGGGAAGAGAGAATCCTGGGAAACGTATGTTTTATGGAAATATTATCTTTTTTTAAAGGGTTACTGGTTTATTGGAAAATGCTCTGGGCTGGGTGTCAGGAGACCTGAGTCTTAGTACCAACACTACAACTATCTAGCTGGACAAGAGAGTTGGGCAAGCCACTGGACCTCAGTTTCTTCATTTGGAAAATGGAGATGGGAGGCTAGAGAGATTTCAGGGGGCTCCATAATTGGATGGGAAAATTTATATCTATTTTTACTAATCTCTTGCTTCCTTCAATTATTGAAAAATATTATTCTGAGGGGAGGTTCATATACTTCAGCAGGCTACCAAAGGGGTCCACAAAAAACGGTAAAGAATTCCTGGACTAGGTTTTTTTTTTCCAAGTTCAAAAATTCGGTGATTCTAGGGTGATTAGTAATATGATGAGTGCTTCCCCCTTTTTTCATATTAACTTCCATTAGGCTGCTTGTAGACTGAACTTCAGATTATATTAAGGAAGTTTAACACACACACACACACACACACACACACACACACACGCACCCCACCCTGTCATGCATTATTAAGTAGTATAACATAATACAAGCAGAGCAAAATGTCACAACTGAAGAGTGAAAGCCCAATTAATGTAAGGGTAAAGCAGAGGTCTCAGGCCAAGCAATAGAAAATTAAATGAGTCATAAGCCGAAGCTTCTGAGAACCTCTGAGAAAAAGATCTGAGAATTGAAAACTTGCCTCTGAAAGATCAAGGTGGGTAGCATTTTAAAATTTCCATATTGCAGAAACTTCTGAACACATCAAAATAGAGTGAAATGATTCTTTAACGTCCTTGCCACAATGAGGATACAATTGTGGTAAAGGCCTTTTGCAGCCTGCCTGGGAAAGTCAAGACATGATTTTTCCTTTGTGCAGAGTAGATCATGTGATTGGCAAGCAGAAGAGTGAAGTCAGATTTCCTTTTAAACCAAGTATGGATAACTAAGAGACTGAAACCTGACCTGAAAGAAAGACTATGTTAAATTAGAGGTTATACTATAGCAGTTGATCTGTGACAAAACCTTAGCTGGTCTTAGATTTTTGATTTCAGTGCTTAGCAGTGTTTTACAAGGAAATCTCTTTGTGTCTCTGTCCGTGTGTCTGTCTGTCTCTCACACACATATTTCTCAGCAATGAAGTTGTAAGTGCTGTTATCTCTAATAACATTATTATGCATACATTGTGTGCTTATTTACCTAGTTTTTCTCTAGTTTTTTTGTTTTTCTCTAGTAGCATGTGAATTCCTTGAGGCAGCACAGTAGATAATACGATGGACTTGGAATCAGAAAGATCTGAGTTCAAATCTAGCACCAGACACTAATTTTGTGACAAGCAAATTACTTCTCCTCTGTAGCCTCAGTTTCCTCATCTGTAATATGGAGGTATTAGTAGCACCTGCCTCCCAGGTTTGTTGTGAGGATCAAATGAGATACTATTTGTCAAGTCCTTAGTACAGTGCCTGGCACATTGTAGGTACTATATAAATACTACTATCTTTGCTGTATAAATCTCTATATCTGCTGTACTATTTCTGTTATATAAATACTACTACTATACTGGATATACTGCTGCATCTGTGTGTATGTTCGTCCTTCGTTGCTGAAGAATATCATGACATCAGAGAAATGATGACATGGCTTGCACTTGACTTTGTTTTGAGTGAGGGAGGGCTGTGCAGGTCACAGCCTCACTTCTCCTCCAGAGCCATCTGGATCCAGTGACCAAATATTCATTAGGACGACTGGAGATGAGCCAGGATGAGGCAATTGGGGTTAAGTGACTTGCCCAAGGTCACACAGCTGGTGAGTGTCAAGTGTCTGAGGTGAGATTTGAATTCAGGTTCTCCTGACTCCTGCACTGGTGGTATGCCCACTGTACCATCTAGCTGCCCCTCTGTATTTCTACAACCTAACACAATGCCTGGTCCACAGTGAGAACTTAATAGTTACTTGTCAAATTGAATTGAAAGGGGGAGAATATTTTTATGTGATACTAGTCAAATATGGGAATAATCTTACACTGGTTTAGGCAGTTCCTACATAATTTTTCTCCTAATGATGAATTTTAATTTTTTATGTCCTATTCATTTCTCTTCTAAGAATTTTATTGTTATTTTTAAAATCTTTATTTAATGAACACTTGGCTAACATTATCCAGGCCAATGCACAGAATGTGTTATCATAGCATTAATTTTTTTCCTATGGGACCTTAGTTTTTAGCCATCTAAGTTAATATCTAGATGAGTAGTAGTTGGTTAAGTCACTGTACATTTTCTTTACCACACACCCCTCAAAGCATCAGGTACTAGGATTTCCTTTATTGTAAGTTTCCAAGGGGAAGCTGGATGATCACTTGTCAGAAATATTGTAGAAGGGTTTCCTGTTTGGACGAATCTGATGGTTCTTCCAATTTAAAGTCTGCAATTTCTTATTTGATTCATGGACAATTATTATTCAAATGTCTGAAAGTTAGAACTCTAAAATGGGAGAATTATAGATATACAAGGAGTAGTGGTGGCCATGGAAGATTCCTAGAAGGAAATAAAGTTGGTAATAAAATAAATAGCTTACTTTTGGGGAGTTTTACCAAAGGACCTCTTTGGGATATGTGACATCAAATATAGGAGTGTGCATTGTCAACAAGTCTAATATCACAAAGGCTAGGAAAGGATGAGTACTATTCTTGCCAGTAAAAGAAAGCTCAAGGTACAATGTTGCTCATGACCCTTGATCTTAGGATTATGGAATGAGCAGGAAAGGACCGTAGTAATGGTCAAGTTTAACCTCCTCATTTTACAGTTGAAGAAACTGTGTGCCAGTGAGGTGGTGATTTGCCCATCCTCGAATGCATAGTATGTGGCTGAGACAGGATTTAAACCCAGCTCCTCAGACATTGAATCAATAACTCTTTGTATCACACTTTCCTTCCCGAATGAGAAGAGCTATATAGACTACTTCCTTCCCAACAGGAAATATTATATTATTTGGTAAGTCCTAATGAACTTTTATGATGTTCCAGTGCAATATTTATGTTTGGGGTGTGGGGAGTATTAAAGGAAGTAGCCGTACTCTTCCTATCCAGAATAGTCAGTGTGGAAAAATATTCAGTTCAAAAGTATCCCAGGAAGTGTTCAAGCTCTCCTTGTTTAGGAAGGCACCTTACTGGCCATATAGTTCAATCTCTCAAAAGGATAAATCCTGTTTCATTCCTGAAAAGTGGTCGTTCATCATCTACTTGAAGGAAGATCCTGTAGTGATGGGGAAATCATTACCTCCCTCCATCCAGCACCCCCATCAGCTCATTCCCTAATAATAGCTCTTGTGAGTAGACCTGCCTGGTTAATAAGAACTGTTTGTATATGGGAGCAGCAGTGAACTTCAGAATAGGTGAAAAATCCAAGGGAACGAAGAGATCTAAAAGAGAAATCATTTGTTGGAGGTGGGGTGGGGAAAAGCCAAGGAGAAATGAGAGTGTCTGAAGAATGTGGGTGAACTGTAAATGAGCCAAAGGGATAGAAGTTATTCTCAAGCTTGTGCAATTAGCTTAGAGGATTTCAGAAGTAATTGTAGAGTTGAAGCTAAAAGCACATATTGTGGGAGATATCACTTCAACACTGTAATATATTTGCTCCTCAGCTGCATTTGTGGAGGGGCAGACAAGCTGTTTAGACACACACTTTTTCAACAAGTGGAACGAGTACAGTTTAAGCAAAAGGGCAGAAAAAACATCTGTGCTCTGACACACTAATGTATATCTTTAGCAGCTCTCTGCCTAAGGGGAAGAAAAGATACCTTCTCATTTAACTCAGTATTAATAAAGAAGAGGTAATTTAAGTGTGTGCTTTGAAGAGATTTTAGCCACTAAACATGCACTGATATTAATCTCTCAGAGGTATTTTCTATTTATGTCTTTTTTGTTAATGTACAGATGTTAATGTTTTAAATAGTTACTGTAGTAAAGTCTACATACCATCAGAAAAATAACCTTCTCTGTACCATAAATAATAAAAACATGGAGTAATATGGAATTCATGATAAGCGGCTCACTTCAATAAAGCAAAAGGCTAATTATAGTAAAATTATTTTTTTCAAAGGGGCTACAATATTTATATGCACTAAGTAAGAAGCAGACAAAGCTGGTGCTTTGTAGGCAAGCAACATTTTATTAGTTTGCTATGTTATAAGGTTTTGAGGCAAAGTAAGGTTTTCTCAAAAAGTCCAGGCCTTTATAACTTGTATTATAAACTGTTTTATGTGGTGACAAATTCAGCTAGAAATAATGTACTGCTATGACATTGGTACTCCAGTGTTCTTTCTTAATGTGCAACTTAGGAACTTAAAAGGTATTTTCATTGCTTTAAATGGGATATGCTGTATTTTTGTATATTTCAGAAACTGATAATAAACATGATCTTGCCCCTTTTGTGGAATCTGCATGAGTTTCAGATATTTCAAAAGGTCTAAATAATTAATTGAGTACAAGGGGCTTTATTCAAAGCCTCTTTGGACTTTTAAATTGGATTTTGCAGTAACCATAGAACACCAATTTAAGACAACAGTGAGTGGGCAATGTATGCCCCCTGTTTTGATCCCCAGTGGATTAGGAGCTAGAGAGGGGGTGGAGTCAGGAGTAGAGGAGACCAGGCTGTTCAACTGTCAGTGATATGGAGCTAGCAGAACAATAAGTGGTTTTATAAACTTTGCCTCCCTCGTTTTCCCAAATGGCTCCTTCTTGCTACCTTCCCTTTCTCTTTTCTTTCCCTTAATGATTTCTCTTTATTCTACCCTCCCCCTTTTCTGACCTGTTCCTTCCCTCTTCTCCAATCCCTCTGAATTGTAGTCCCTTCCCTTTGTTCATTATTCCCTGTTCATCTTGCATATAGCTTGCTTTGTATATGTTTGTTTGCATATTATCTTTCCTATTAGATCATAAGCTCCTTGAGAGCAGGGACTCTTTTACCTCTTTTTGCATCCCCAGTATTTAGCATAGTGCCTGGTCCATAGCAGGTGCTTGATACATTTGTATTGATTGATGATTGATCAGAAAGCAAAAATAGCCAGGAGGGAAGGTAAGGGGACATATTACCCAGACATGTTAGTAGACAAAGGATGCTATGCTGGACCTTGTAAAGCATATTCTCTTGGTCATTGTCCATATTCTTTAGGGGCTTACTGTCTAAAATCATTGACTTTGATTTAGATTAATACATATCGGAAGAACCTATTACATTTTTATTCGATTCCTTCTGTATCTACACCTGTGTGTGTATATGTATATATATACATATATTATATTTTATTATAAAATAAATTTTACATTTTAAAAATATCTCATTGATGTTACATTTTGTAACACTATTACTAATAGAGTATCTTATTTAGGGGAAAATGGAATAGAAGAAGGCAGCAGGGTGTAGTAAAAAGACGACTGGACTAGAAATCGGGAACTTTAGGCTCAAATCCCATCTACCACTTATTAAGTATATGACTTTAGGTCTCAGGTTCCTCATATGTAAAATAGGCTTACTAGCCCCTAAATTTCTTTCCAAATCTTATACTTTAGTATTTCAGGGAATAAGATATTTATGAACTATGCAGGTTTTCAATTACAAAACACTGGGGAATTGCTTATAATTCTTTCTGGAAACTCTACCTTTAGCATCTATATTAGAAAATTCTGGTTCTCATGGTTCTCTTCAACCCCTCTGACTTTTCTTTCTCTGTCTACTTTGCTGTTCCTTCTTCTTCCACCCCTAAATGTGAGTGTCCTCCAGGGTCTGGTCTTAGTTTTTATTTTGGAGAAGTTTGAGAAGTCATGAGAAGTGGAGAAAATGTCTAGTCCTTCATCTTCCTGGTCACGTGACCCAGCCCAATTATCCACTAAACAAAGTCCAAACTCCTCAGACAGGCATTCAAGCATCTTTATGGCTTAGCTTTGTCCTACCTTCCCATCCTTTTTTATTTCTTCTAAATGTGTATGTTATGCTCTAGTCTGGAACACTTGCTATTGCTTTCCCTAATTTCTTCCCACACCCCAATCTCTGCCTGATGAAATTTTACCTATGATTCAAGATTCAGCTCAGATGCTGCCTTTTCTATGAAGCTAAATTACTTCAACTCTAAATGACTTGTCCCTTTTCTTAATTCCTGTAGCATTTATGGATACTTTTCCTAAGATACTTATCCCATGCCAACTTTGCATATTTGTAAGCTGTCTGAGGACAGGGACCGTGTCTTATTAATTTTTGCGTCCCCCCCAACAGCCAGGTAATCTTGCATAGGATAAAGAGATGCTTATAACCTTTTAAATTGAGCACACTCAAAACCTTTGAATGCCATACAAATGTAGTTCTAGAGTAAACACAGTAGTTTCCATGCTTGAATCCCCAACAAATGTTTAAGAAACATTAACTGAAACTGGGTGTATGCTAGGAGTTTCTTCTTTCAAAGCTATTCTATATAAACCATTCTATCAAAAAATCTTAGAAAAATGAAAGACCTACATTCTCCCCTTGGCATTGAAAGTAGGACTGCTGTCTAATAATGAGCCACCCAAACCAAGAACAAATCATCAGTCAGAAAAGATTGATATTACCAAAGAGCATGGTGGGCAAGATGGTGAAGTTTAATGATATTTAACATAGCCAAGAACTACGCCTATCTAAGGATGAATATTAAGTAGGACAATGAGCAATATTCCACTTGCAAGGAAGGCATTGCCACAGAACCAATCAGAGGACAGTAAAATAATTTGAAATGGGAGAAAAGAATAAAGCTGAAAGAGATCAGAACTTGAGATCTAATTTCAGTACTCTATTATAATTTTAAAGCCCTAAGCGACCTTAGAGATCATAGAGTCCAACCCCTTTACTTTAAAGGGAAGGAAACTGAGGCCCAGAGAGCCACAGATATTTTTAACAATAACGCAATGTCACATTTCTGTGACATTCTGAAAAAACCTCAAAAACAAGTATCATTAGATTGATTCCTAGTCAGAAGCGAACGTAAAGAAAAAAGAATCAGTGAGTCAAAAAATAAAAGTGATTCTAAAAAATGAAAAATAGTAAAGGCAGTGGTGTTAGTCTTACTTTTAGTGAAAGTAGAAGAAGAGAGAACACTCCCAAAGTTGAAATCCCTGATGTTCTTATAGAAGGAGATTCTCCTTTCAAGTAATAACCCTTCCTCCTCCTCCTCCCTCTCATCTCCCTCACTCCAGCCATGACTCTTCTCAAAGGTAAAGTACAGGTTAATTTGTTTGATTTTTGGTTTATATTATGTACTAATCATTGCTACTTCAGGCTCATTAGGGACAAAAAACTTACTTCAAATTAGAAATAATTATTTTTATATGAATATTTTTGGGAATATGGTACCAATCATCCAATTTTACATTTAAATTATTTCCTATGGGAAAATTCACTTTGCAATATGAACAAATTGCATGATGAATAGAATCTTGGAACAAATTAAATTCATAAACGAAGGTTCTGCTGTACATATATACACACATATGTACATATATGTGTACACAAACATATATATGCATACACATATGTGTAGAAATATATGCACACATTTGGTTTTCAAGCCCCAGATAAGGAGACACACATATAAGTTATATATATATATATATATATATATATATATATATATATATATATATATATATATATATAATTACTCTGTATGTATGTGAATATATACCATAGTATACTTTTATTATATAATATATGTGTATATGTATATATACGTATATATGTACATATATATAAAACACTTTAAAGTTCAGTCTGAATTATTTATATTTTCCCCCATAATTTTCTTAAGTCTAAACCAGAGGTTCCCAAACTTACTTGGCCTCCTGCCTCTTTTGAAAAAAAGTTACATTGCACCCCCTGGAAATCAGCTTTAACCTTGTAATGGCCTTTTTGACATTTCAAGAAAATATAATATAATATAATATATATAATACGTATAATTATATATGTATTATACATACATATAATTAACATGTATTATAAATATAATATGTATACATATATTTCAAATGACACGTCAAGTTTGATAATTTATTATAAATTTGTGGGATTTTTCCTGCATTTATTTGGAAAACAATGTAATCACTGTGACAAACTAATCACTGTGTTACAAACAGATGAAACATGTACAGTTTTTCAAAATTTTCTTATTTTCTCTTCTTTCCTTATGCTTCCACTGCCCTCTCATTTTTGTTCAATGTCCCCCAGTTGCACCTGAGGCTACTGCTGCCCTCCTGGATTGTTCCAGTGCCCCCCAGCTAGCGGTATTGCCCACTTTGGGACCCTATAGTCTAGACAATCAGCAAAACAATAAACAACCTTTTTTTGTGTTTTGTTCATTTCTGACGTACGAAAGCTCACAAAGAAAATTTAGCAGTTAAAAAATTTTTAAACACTATTTTATTCCCCCCTCCCCAATTACATGTTGAAACCATTTTAAACATTTGGCTTTTTAAAAAAGCAGTTTTAATTTTAAGAAGAGACGACAATTTAGCATTAGCCCTCATTAGAGCAGGTTCCAACATACCACTGCCTTTATCCATATATTATCTCATTTGATCTTCATAAGAATACAGTAAGAAATGGTAGCTATGTGGCACAGTGAATAGAGTGCCAGGCCTGGAGCCAGAAAGATCTGAGTTCAAATGTAGCCTCAGATTCTTGCTAGTTGTGTGACCTCAGGAAAGTCACTTAACCCTATTTGCTTCATCTGTAAAATAAGCTGGTGAAGGAAATGGCAAACTGCTCTAACATCTTTGCCAAGAAAGCCCCAAAGGGGTCGTGAAGAGCTGGACATGACTGAAGATGACCAAACGTTACAAGTAAAGAGACTAAGGTACAAAGAAGTTAAGGAACGATTTTTTCTAAAATTGTCAGGGCCCTGTTTCTTCTTCTTCCCCCATAGTTACCTCAGTGCCAAACAGTGCACTGGGCAGGGATGTGAGTGCATATTTTCTGAAAGGATGTTTCATAGGATTCATGACCACATCTTAGACACTTAATCAGTTGTTCTTCTTGGCCTTGTTTTTCTGGTAAGTAATAAGGACAGGTTTATCAGTAAGACCTCTTCCAGCTACTACACAATCACAAGTCTATTTGAAGATATCACTTTCTTAAAGCCTTAGGGTACGTTCACCTGTGTTTTTCAGTTTTAGGATTGTGGGAGATCACCGTGTCATTTCCCTTTTCTTACAGACAACACATAATGTTCCCACCAGGAAGGACAATTGCCAGTGCTGAGATGAGCTTTCTTACCTCAGTGTATACAAACTGGCTGGCAAAGATACCTTCAAAGGCAAGGAACAACTCAGTCCTCTTCTTAAATTGATAAGGAAACTATTGCAAGAAAAGCTCCTAGGCAAATTTTATGAATTAAGTCCTTCCTGATATCTTAGAAGCAGCCAGGCCTGAGAGCTTGCAGAGCTTCTTCCTATGCTTCTTATGCATGTGGAAGATAGAACCACAAATGCTTCCTCTTTCTACAGCTCACCCAGCCTATCATGTTCTGTCTGGTTCTGGAATAGCTAGGAAGCTCCAAGTGACTTGTCCATGTCCACATAACTAGTAAATATCCAAATTGAGAATTAAACCCAGATAGCTCTTGCTTACAAGTCCATTCCCTTTTTGCTTTTTGGCTATCTCCAGAATTGGTATTTTGGTTTAAGCACGTACCAAACTATGTAAAATAGATAGTTTTCAAGAATTGCTGTAACCAAAGTATTTATGATCTTGAAGCCGATCTGGTGATGTTACCTGATTATCTACTTAACAGTGTTGTTTTTTTTAAATTATGGTACAATTAAAAAGACATTAAATTTGGGTTCTTCGGACCTGCGTTTGAGGTTTTGTTGTTAATACTTGTGTTACCTGAGGCATGTTATATAACCTCTCTGGGTCTCAGTTTTTGTTTCTGCAAATATGTGTGTCTGTGTGTGTGTTGGGGAAGGAAGGGGGCTGGAATACATTGACTAATACATCAGAAAAAAAGCACTTATTAAATGCCTACTGTGTACCAGGCACTAGAGAGACAAATATAAAGGACAAAATAATCTCTGTTCTCAAGGAGTTTACGTATGCTCCCTTCCCACACTACTTCCAAGATTGAAAATTTTATCTAGAACATCATTGCAACCCTACACTAAAGTGAGTGATAGATGTCCCAAATACTAAATATATTTAACCTACATAACCTTATTTAGAAGCATGCATTTTAAAAATAATAATATTCACAAGAGTAAAAAGTTGCAATGATTCCAGTGAAAATGAAAACCTCAAAATGAAAAGAAAATGCAGTGCCTGGGCACTGAAGGAACATATAAACACACGTATAAACATATATGTTTATATATAAACAAACATGTATATATGTATACAAATATGTGTAGAAATATATCCATATATGCACATATTTGGTTTTCAAACCCCAGATAAGGAGACACACATATGTTATATATATTATTACTATATACGTATGTAAATATATACCGTAGTATGCTTTTATTATGCATGACTACTATATATTAGTGATATGTATGTATGTGTATATATGGATATATACGTACATACACAGTGAACCTGCCCTGTCACATATTAAATGTGTGCCCTTAAATTAAGCCTTACTGACTCTGGAGCTGTTAGTGGTACTGTCAGTTAGGAAAACATTTTAGGGGCTTCAGTTTGTTTAAAAGTAGCCAGTGTTCCAGTTTCCCTGAACTGAATTAGCAGAAAGGATATTCTGCATATAGAGTGAATGCCCAGTTGGCAAAAAATCACAATGTACTCTCACTAGCTTCCAAGAAGAATAAACAGCTCAGATTTTATGTCACAGAAACTGAGCTGGCAACTTTTAAATCCATGCGGAGCAGATATCCTTACTTTTAAATTATCACAGTCTGTAGCCTAGAAAGTATCAGTTAGCAAAATGAGTAAACATTCATTTAGTATTAATAAATGTTGATTGCCTGCTTGAGATTTATCACACACATACGTGACTTTAAACAGACGTATGTCCAGTTTTGGAAATGATGCAAAAAGTACAAAATCTCTGTCCCTGAGAAGCTTCTAATCTACTTAGGAAAACAATTTGGAGACATTAAATGACACACCGAACATAATCAGGTGTTTGATGTAATAAAACAAACTGGACCACAGGTGTTGAGAAAATATCAAGGATCAGCAAAAGGCAAGAATTTTGTCAGTCAGCACTACAGGGATTTTCTTGGATTTAACACATTGAGACTAAAGGACAATCCAAAGGGAGCAGCATTATTCATTTTTAAATGTTTGTTATATTAATTATTAATATATCAATATTCATTAAACTTATACTATTCATATTTTGTTTATGTTTAATATGTTTTATCAAATATTTACATGATTCAATTTTATGTACATGGGTGCAAAAAATTTGCCCTTGGGGTAGGAGGAAGTGGTGAAAGATGAAGAGATACAGAGCACTTGCCCTCAAGGACTAGTTGGGGTATCAGAACCACACATATGGTAAGATAAACAACAAAACAAGAAAACAGTTCAAGAGACATCGTAAGCCAGTGCCCACTGACAGTCACAGAGAGTGTGTGCTCCAAGAAACAATTGTGATAGTGAAGAGGAAATTTAATGAAGGTAGTAGGTTTTGAGTGGACTTTGAAGGATCTAAAAGATTTGTATGGGCAGAAAGAAGAGAAGATGAAGTTCTATGATGGAGAAAGCACACGGAAAGGCACAGAGATGGGGGACAGTTAGTCAATTAATATTTTTGAAGTACCTATTATGTGTCAGGCCCTGTGCTAAGCAGAAGAGGTACAAAAAGAGATAAAAGATATTCCCTGTCCATCAAGGAACTCATGATCCAATAGGGGGAGGCAACAAGCAAATAACTGTACAAACTATATACAGAATAACAGGAAGTAGATATAAGAGGGAAGGATCTAGAAGTAAGAAGGGTTGGGAAAGTCATCCTATAGAAAATAGAAGTCTAGTAAAAACTTATAGGAAACCAGAGAGGCCAGTAGACAGAGAGGTGAGGAAGGAGAATGTTCCAGGTGTGGAGAACAGCCAGAGAAAATGTCCAGAACTGGGATGGAATGTTCATGGAACAGCAAGAAGGTTAGTGGTATTCGGTCAAAGAGCACATGGCATGGAGTATGGTTTAAATGACTGGAAAGGTATTGGGGGTTAGGAGATAGGGTATAAATGGTCTTGAGTGACAAACAGAGAATGCTATATTTGATCCTGGAGGCAATAGAGAACTACTGGAGCTCATTGAGTAGGGATGCCATGATCAGACTTACCCTTCAGGAAAATCAGTTTGGTGACTGAACAGAGGATGGATTGGAATGGGGAGTGACTTGAGGATAGTGAGAAAACCTGTCAGAACATACTAGAGGGTAGGAGGAAATGATGAGGGATGAAGTTGAAGAAGTAGATTGGGGTCAGATTGTGGAGTTCTTGAGTGCCAATCCAAAGCAGGACTTCCTAAACATTTTCCGCTCCTGACCCCTTTTTGTGTTTCAGCAGTATTTGTTGGCAGTGCAGGTATACACAATGCAAAGTGCACATGCTTTGTGTTCAGAACCAAGGCTACAGTGAAGTTGCTCAATGCACTATGGGCAAGCACTGCCAGAAACACCTCAGATTCATTATGCATTTGATTTTTAATTAACTTTTGGTCACTGTGCATTCAGAAAACTTTTACTGTTGCCAAATTTTTCATGACCCCATATGAGGTCTCGACTCACAGTTTAAGAAGTGCTAATAAGGAGCGTAGAGTGTCTCTAGCAGGTTATAAAAATGACAGTTTTGAGCACATTACACATTAGCTAAAATGCTTAGTATGGATGGGGGAAAGAAAGAGGTAGCAGCAAAGATACCAGTTAGGAGGTATCCTAATTGTGATCGTCCGTAAGGGATTTTTGAACCTAAATGTTGAAGAAAATGGTTAGGAAGGGGATTGTTGCTAAAGCTAGAGAGAAGGTCTGATCCATAATGACAGCAGAAGAAATGGAAAGGAGGGTTGCATATTGTTAGAAATTTTGTAGATAGGATCAAAGTAATTAATGAGAGAGAAAAAGGAGTGAACTTTTGGTAGAACAAAGAAGAGGAACCACTAAAAAAGAAAAAGAATGGCCAGAGAACTAGAAATGGAACCAAGATGGTACATTGTCATAGACTTGAGATGGGGGAAGTTCCAGGGAAGAAAGATTAATTAATGACGTCATTTTCTTCAGAGAGGTTAAGGAGGATAATGACTAAGAAAGATTCTTTTTTGTTTGTTTGTTTATTGATGTTTTTATTTTTTATACCACAGTTATCTCCTAATATTTTCCTCCTTCATTGAATCTCCCTTATAACAAAGAAAAATAGTTAAACAAAACAGACCGAAAGTATCAACTATATCTAATAGCACATACAATATTCCAACCCTATAATCTGTTACCTTTCTACCAAGAGGAGGGAAATATATCTGCCTATTCTCTGGGACCAAGATTGGTCTTTACAACTTCACTGAATTCAGTTATCTTTTAATATCTTATTTAAACTGTTGTAGTCAGTCTGGATATCGTTCTACTTGTTTGACTTGCTTTGATTTATGTCAATTTGTGCATGGCTTTCATGTTTCTCTGAATTCCTCATTTTCATATTCCAATATATTCATATTCTATAGTTTGTTCATCTCCTTCTCAATAAACGCACATGCATTGTTTCCAATGTTTTACTTTCACAGAAATTACTTCTCTGACTATTTGGGATGATTTCTAGTTAAGATGCGTACACCAAAGATCCTAGAGGTGCTCAGTTCTTCCAGAATGTTGCAACAAAGTTCTAAAAATGTGTTAGAAGGAACAGTGATAAAGCAAACCAAAGGAAAATGGCTATTATACAGTCATTATATAAGTTTTTCCATTTAGTCTAGAACTTCACAAGATGACTATTGTCAGGACCTGGAGACACTAGGAATGGAAGCAAGTCAGGGAAGGTGGAAGCCACGGCACCTAGACCACCAACTCCAGAGTCATAACAAGAGACTGGGCCACAGTATATCAGAACAGCCCACTATGGAGCAACAGCAGGAGACAGGGACAATGTAATTCCTGAGCAACACCAGCAGCACCATTTTTTAGGCAGCAAGTATCTTTCAGGAGGTCTATTCCCAATGCAATTGATGACATCCATTTGATATTTGCCAGGGACAATCAAGAGACAAAGAAAACTACAAGTTGGGGTCTGTTCAAAGATCAGAAGACAGAGATGAAACTATGTAAAAAATCTAAGTCAAATCAAAATTCAGCAAACGGTGAGATCTAGTTCTATTCACTGAGAAGTCAGACTACAGAGGGAATAGGACCAAGCAGAACCTGATCATCTTATCCAAGAATGATAGAGAGAATGGAGTATGGCCCAAGCATAGGGGCCCAATACAGAAGTTGAGATGGAGACAGGAGTAAATAGAAGAAAATGATAAATACAATAAACTCTATGAGTTGAAAGCAACCCAAAAGGTAAAGCTAAAAGAAGAGAAGAACTTCACAAGTTCAAGTGAGCCTCAGAGAATAATTTGGCCATGAAGACAGCAAGAATGATTAGAAGACATGAAGCAAGAGGTTAAAAAAGAGAGAAAGAAATTAAAATTGAAATAAAGAACTGAGAAAAATGGAAAGAGGAAAGAAAGTAGAAAAATCCTAACGAAATAATAGACTTTCTGAAAAACAGAATGGAACAACTATAACCCAATGACTCCATGAGACAATAAGAAATACGAGAACAAAATTAATATGCTAAAAAATTAGAAAAATATGTAAGGCATTTGCTATCAAAGACAACTGACCAGAAAAACAGATTGATGAGAGATAATTTAAGAATCTTAAGACTTCCTCAAAAACATGATCAAACAAAAACATGGATACTATATTTCAAGAAATCACAAAAGAAAAGAATTCATATCCTTGTAGCTAAGGCATTTTTTTCTCTTAGACTCTATTTGAATTTACTGTGGAGTTATCTTTTTCTGGGTTTACCATTTGGGCTTCACTTATATTATACTGTTACTTTATTACTTTCAACTTTCCCTTCTTTCTACTATTATCTCCTAATTGGTGGTTTACTCAGCCACCCACTAAGTCTAGGTTCATCTTTAGCTCTACTCCACTAATTTGCTAGCTTTCCTCTTGTTAGCCACCAGGCTGACCTGTATGTGCTCTCTGCTCTTTCCTACTCATCCCCAGTTTCCAGTTACAGAGTATTTTACTCGTCATATCTGCCATGTGCTCTTAGAAAGGGAATTTTAATATATTTCCCTTTAGTTCCACCACCATTCCTGTAGCTTTCTAAGACAAAATATCCCTCTCTGGATTCTCTCTCATATGTATTGTCTCTTCCTATCAGAATAGAAGCTTCTTAATGACAGGAACTCTCTTTGCTTTGATGTTCATATCCTCAAAACAGATCAGTACTTGAAACATAGTAAAAGATCAATAAATAATTTTTCATTCATTCATTAATCTAGGGCACAGTAAAAGTAGAAAAATTCAATGGTCAACTCCTTGAAAGAAATCCCAAACTGAAAATTCTTAGGAATACAGTATCCAAAATCTAGGCATTTCAGGTCAAAGCAGCCAGAAAAAAAAGTTATAATACTAATTAATCCCAGGCAACATCACATAAGACCATGCTGCAACAGTTATAAAGGAGAGAAAAAATCTTGAAATATGATATTCTAAAAGGCAAAATGTAAAGATTTACAACTAAGAATAACTCACATACAAAACTGAGTATAATCCTACAAGGCAAAAAAAAAAAAAAAGGATCTTTAACAGAATAAAGAATTAATTTTCAACCATTCCTAGTTAAAAATACCAGACTTATGAGAATGTTTGAAATGTCAACACACGAAACAAGAGAAACCTAGAAAGATATATACATTTGATTAATGACAGGAATTAAATGATGATGAAGTGCTTACATTCTAATAGAAGAGAGACAAGTGTTCCTACATAACCCCACTGGCTTCTAGGGTCAGAGAGGGCATAAAGACAGGACTTGGGAGTGGTTTGGTTCTGTGTTGTTTATATTAAGAAGGGGGAAAAAATGATATGGAAAAGGACATACCAGAGAAGAAATGAGAAAGAAGGGAAAGGAATTTATTATGAATATTTTAATATATAGAGGAGATTCTGTGTTTGATTACCCTGTCTTATTTGTCCAGTAGTGGCAATCCTGGTTCAGAGAGTATAAAGAGTTTAGTGACCTTTCTTGCATAATTCCAATCATTTCCCAAAATAGTTGTACCAATCTATAACTCCACCAATAATGTGTGTCTGTTTGTGTGTCTTCCCTCAACCTCTATAACATATACCATTTCTATCCTTAATCATCATTGCTAATTTGATAGGCATAGGGTGAAACTTCAGATGATTTATTTTAATATCAGTTATCTGAAGCATGTATTTATATGGTTGTTTATAGTTTGCATTTCTTCTTTTGAAAACTGTTCAGGTCTTTAGGCATTGCTGTATTGGGATGTATATTTATTGATCATGTCATTAGACATGTATCAATTTTCTGGACATCTTGGATATAAAACATTAATTAGAGGTATTTGGTGCTAGGCTTTTTTCTCATTGGACTGCTTCTCTAGCTGAACTGATTTTGTTCCTGCCAAAATATTCAAATTTTATAGAATTAAAATTGTTTAAATTTTTGGTGATCCTCGCAATGACTTATTTTGTCCTGAATTTGATGTGAATTCTCCCATCCATAGATAAGAAAGGTAATTTCTCTCTTACTCCTCTATTTGTTTATGATATCTAAGTCATCTATACATTTGGAGCATGTCTTAGTATATAGTGTGAGATGACGGTTTATACCTCATTTCTGCTTTCTAATTTTCTCAGCAGTCATTATTTGTTGAATAATGAATTACTATCCCGGTAGCTAGACTCTTTTGATGGGACTTTTATATTTAGCTCACTTCTCCTGATTGTAGCATATATTGTCAAATATTATCCTAAGCCTATTTTCTGCTAAAAATCTTTCCCTACGTTATTGCTGAATAAAGAATCTTTCTCCCAGTAGTTGGTGTTCTTGGGTTTATTGCTGAGCTACCATGTTCAATTGCTTCTCCATCTTTCTATCTTGTTTATTCTATCTATCTAATTTTCTAGTTTTTTTAAAATCAGTTTGAGGATTATTGCTTTATGATGCAGTTCCATATCTGGTAATGAAGACCCTCTTTTTACTTCTTTTTCTTTTTTCCCCTCCCTTTATTTTCTTTCATGTTCTAGGACCTTTTTTATTCAAATGAGATTTCTTATTCCTTTGCTGCCTTTTCTAAAGTAACCCTTTGGTTATTTCATTGCTACAGCAAGTCCTGTGAGTGTGGAAATTGGAGGAAATATAGTGAATTACATTAGAAAGTGTTTACATAGAAACTACATAGAAAGTCTTCCTAAAAAATGGGGACAAAAGTCAGATTGTAAGAACTTATGGGATGAATGAGTGGTTAGGAAATAAAAATATTAAATGTCAATTACTGTTTCCAGAAGACAGAACTAAGGGATCATCAAGATGAAGGAAGTAGTGTTTTTAGTATGGGGACAGAACTATTTATTCTTATAGACTGAGGGCAACAAGGAAGTTGTATAGTAAGAAGAGCATAGGTAGAAGGACTTACTTTTGGAAAGGATATTTCTTCCTAATCTGTAAAATAAGGATAACAAGACCTGCAGTACTTATCTCACAAGCCTATTGTGAAAAAAAAAAAGATAATGTAAAATGCTTTGAAAACCTTTTAGTATTATATAAACGTCATCATTATCATATTAGTCTTGTATGTTGGAAATGAAGGAAGAGAGATGAATAAACCTGAAAAGAAATTTTATAGTGGAAAATAATGACAACTGGTACTTTTGTGGTGCTTAAAATCTTGCTAAATACTTTATATATATATGTATATATACATACATACACATGTGTACACACACATATACACACATATGTATATATAAATACACATATACGTATATATTTGATTCTTGCTACCACCCTGTGATGCAAGTGTTATTAAACTCACTTTTGTAAACTGAGGCTTAGAGAGCTTAAGTGATTTGCTCAAAGTCACACATTAAGTAAATGTCTGATGCAGCATACTATCTTAGGTTCTTTTGATACCATATCCAGTACCATATACACTACACTACGCTTCTTCACTTGTGGTAACAAAAAAAAAAGAAAAAATTTAAAGGAAGCAGGAAAAGAAGACTAAGATGCTAATTTACAACATTTTATGGTAGAGGTGAGACCTGTGAGTTTGTTGATAGAGGGAACTCCCAGTGTGAAGATTCCATCCATCATTGTGGACCTATAGGCCTTTGTTAAGTGTCTATCATAGGACAGGTGATGGGGAGGCAAAGACAAAAGTGGGACAGTCCCTGTCCCAAGTAACTTACATTCTAATAGGGAAATATAATACACATGATGGCCAACGGTAGAAATGCAACCAGAGTGTTTGATCATTACTTCCTGAGTGTGAGCAAAAGGTGGAAAAGTTAGAAAGAAGGAGGCAATGTACGCAACTGGGCAGATGGCAAGACGTCTTTGATAGGTAGGCATTATATGTCTTGGTATGTGACTAATTGGAATGTGATTATCATCTAAGTTAATGACTTCCTGAAGATATGCTTTCCTAAGCCTTTTTAGCTACTCATTTTATTCATAGCTAATTCTGTGCTCAGAATTATTCTCAGGTTCTCTAAACTAGTTATATGTTTAAATGTGGTTGCTTCTCAAATTATTTGGAGATACAAATTGCATAAACTATTAGGTTTTTTAAAATATATTTTATTTTTTCCCCAATTACATGTTAAAACTTTTTAAACATTTTTTTTAAAGTTTTGAGTTCCAAATTCTGTGCTTCCCTCCTCTTCCCTCCCCCTTTCCTGAGATGCTAAGCAATTCAATATAGGTTATACATGTGCGATCGTGGAAAATATTTCCATATAAGTAATTTTGTACAAGAAGATTTGAATACAAGAAAAATAACAAGAGAAAATAGCATGTGTCAATCTGTATTCAAACAATATCAGTTCTTTCTCTGGTGGCAGATAGTATGCTTCATCATTAGTCTTTTGGAATTTTCTTAGATTACTGTATCATTGAAAATAGCTGTCATTCACAGTTCCTCGTAGAACAATATTGCTGTTATGGTGTGTGATGTTCTCTGGGTTCTTTTCACTTCAGTTTGCATCAGTTCATCTAAGTCTTTCCAGGTTTTTCTGAAAGCATACTGCTTGTCATTTCTTACAGTACAATAATATTGCAGTATAAACATATACCATGGTTTGTTTAGCCATTCCCAGTTGATGGGCATCCATTCAATTTCCAACTCAGTCACCATAAAAAGAATTGCTATAAATATTTTTTGTATGAATAGGTCCTTCCCCTCTTTATTGATGCCTTTGGGATATAGACTTAGCAGTGTATTGCTGGATCAAAGGGTATACACAGTTTTATAGCCCTTTGGGCATGGTTCCAATTTGCTCTCCATAATGGTTAGATCAGTTCACAACTCTACAACAGTGCATTAGTGCCCCAGTTTTCCCACATCTTCTTCAACAGTTATCATTTTCCTGTTTTGTCATGTTAGCCAATCTGATAGGTATGAGGTAGTACCTCAGAATTGTTTTAATTTACATTTCTCTAATTAATAGTGATTTAGGGCATTTTTTTTCATAGAACTATAGATACCTTTGATTTTTTTGTCTGATAACTGCCTGTTCATATCCTTTGACTATTTATCAATGGGGGGAATGACTTGCGTTTTTATAAATTTGACTCATTTCTCTATGTATTTGAGAAAGAAGGCAATTATGAGAAATACCTGTTGCAAAATGTTCCCTCCAGTTTTCTGCTTCCCTTCTAATTTTGGTTGCATTGGTTTTGTTTGTGTGAAAACTTTTTAATTGTATATAATCAAAATGATCTATTTTGCATTTTGTAATGATCTCTATCTCTTGTTTGGTCATAAATTCTTCCATAATCAATAAGAGATCTGACAGATACACCATTCCATACTCTCCGATTTGCTTATGGTATCACCCTTTATATGTAAATCATGTACCCATTTTGACCTTAAATTGGTATATGGTGTGAGATGTTGGTCTACAGAGCTGGAGAACCTGTGATCTCAAGGCCATATGTGGCTCTCTAGGTCCTCAAGTGTGGCCTTTTGACTTAATCCAAACTTCACATTATAAATCCCCTCAAGAAAAGGATTTATTCTGTAAAACTTGGACTCAGTCAAAAGGCTGCACCTGAGGATGTAGAAGGCCACATACGGATGGCCTTGAGACTGCAGGGTCCCTACCCCTATACCTAATTTCCTCTTTTCCCAGCACAAACTCTTAGTTTTAATGGTTGCACTGTTAGTCAAAACAAGATAATTTAAACTTGTATATTATGTCCTTTGGTTTCTTTTATCTAATAATAATAACAAAAACAACCTTTGCATGGCATTTTAAGGACTAAACACTTTACCTATTTTATCTCATTTCATCATCACAACCATCCTGGGAGGTAGGTGCTATTATAAGCTTCTTTTTACATATGAGAAAAGTGAGTCTGAGAAAGATGAAGTGACTTGTTCAAGGTCACACAGCTAGAAAGTGTTTGTGGCAATATTGAACTCAGATCATTCTTCAAATACAGCACTCTGTCCACTGTACCACCTTGCTGCCCCTAATATTTTGCTATTACACTGGCGTTAGTTTCCTGAGATGTGGGGTTGGAGATGAGTCGTTCATTTCAGGAAAAGGAGGGACAAGGAACAAACATTTATTAGGCATCTAGTATGTGCCAGACCTTGTGCTAAGCACTTTACAAATATACCTTATTTGATCCTCACAACAAGCCTGAGAAGTAGGTGCTATTATCGCACCCATTTTACAGTTTACATTCATTTCAAGAATGTGGTTGTGTGAAAAATTCACCTCCTAGAGATTTTTAGGTGACTTGAAATCAAAGGATGTTGCTGAGAAGCATTGAGTTCTGGGGGGGGGGAGGGGGAGGGGAAGTAATGCCGGTAACTAATCCAGGTAACATCGCTAATTTTGTTGAATTAAAGTTCCATCAGCTCTAAGTGACCATAACCTTTCATTTTCATGTTCATTTATTCAAAATTTGTTAATGATAGATTGAGGTAGGCATGTTCTGAGTGCCTTAATTTGTAAAGCATCTTAGCCATTAAATATTCTCTAAATATTCCATCAAACTCATTTTCTACCACAGGTATTTCCTCCTCAGCGTCCAAAGACTCCTCAGATTTCTCCTCCTTGTTGTTCCTGTGGATGAGCTGCAGTAGGAAGAAGCTACCTTCTAGCTTCTGTCCCACAGGAAAAGAGGAGAACATGAATTGACAGTTATATCTCAGCTAGAGGGACAACATGATTTGATTTTCAAACCTCTTCCAGAAGCCAGTCATTGTGTCACAAGGGTGACTTGAGATATATTCAATGCCTTGAGGGAACAAGGTCATCACCAGCTAGAATTGTGGGGGAGAAATTGAATTTTACCTTCTTTTTTTGGCCAAACAATATAGGTTGCCTGGGTACATTGAACACAAAGGAACAACCAGTTCAGGAAGAAAGACTGTGCCTGGGAAGCCAATCTCACTTGTCCTTCCTGGGAACAGTAAAAAATAATAGCTCACACTTCTACATGTTTTAAGGTTTAAAAATAGTTTCCTCACAATGACCTTAGAATTAGGTAGTATAAATATTATTAACTCCATTTTACAGATAAGGAAATTGAGGCTCGGAGAATTAGAATGACTTGCTCTAAATCATTAGTAAATAAAATATTTTCCTAGTAATGGTTCTTAAATTGAGTCAATAGGACTACAGGGGTTGGGGGAAGATATTATTTCTTGCCTCATCCCAGCTGATATATAGTCATAGAAGGCCCAGAATAAAATCACAAGGTGTTTATATGAGGTGTTAGTAACTAAAAGATTCCTCCCCTACCTGATCCCATTATGATAGGAGTTCTAAACCCTTTTTTATCTGTGTAAAGACACCTTTGATAGTATGGTGAAATTTATGAACCCCTTAGAATATATAATATATTACATATATGTATATATATAAACACATTCATAATTGGAGGAAATGTTAAATTAAGAGTTAGAGGTAAGTGAAAATAAAGATATAATTATTTTTCCCATCCAGATTCATGGATTCCCTTTTAGGGGTCCTGAAAATCATTCCTTTATGAGGTATAATCTCCTTTCTGATTGAGTCAAAGCATGAAGAAAAGACTAGCTGAACAAAAAAATTAACCACACCTCTAACTGTAGACAAAAAAAGACAGTGCTTTTATTAAACAGTGTACTATTTGTGAGGCACTGTACTTAACACTGGAGATAACAATTAAAGCAGGGTGGATAGTTTCTGCCCTCAAGGAGCTTGCTGGTGCATCATGGAGGTGATGCTATGACATGCAAGTGAATTGGATTTAAGTGAGGCAGGGCTGTGCAAAGTCACCAGCCTCACTTCCTCCTCCAGAGTCATCTAGGCCCAGTGGTGAGATATAGATTAGGATGACTGGAGATGATGTTCCTTCAAGAAGCTTACATTCCAATGAAGAAAGATGACATATAAAGGGCTGGAAGGGGGTTAGGGGGATAACAAATGCAGTGTCATGGCTGGAGATGTTCAGGAAAACTGAGTAAGATATCAGAGTCCATCGTGGTTCCAAGAGCAGAATCCAATTTTCTGATGGGAAGAGAGAGTAGGTGATGTCCAGAGTAGATATCCAGGAAAACATTTTCATATAGCTAAGACCTGAGTTCCAACCTGACCTCAGATACTTGTTGTGTGATCCTGGGCAAGTCACCTAACTTCTGTCTGCTTCAGTTTCCTCACATATAAAATGAGATAATAATAACACCTTCCAGGGTTATTTTGAGGATTAAATAAAATAATATTTGTAGAATGCTTAGCACAGTCCTTGACTTATCTGTCTGTCTGGGTTTGTCCTTCATTTTTGAAGAAGGCCGTGACATCAGAGAAAGGGTGACATGACTTGCACATGACTTTGACAAATAGTAGGTACTTAACAAATGCTTGTTTTCTTCATTCCCCCCTTCCTTCCTTTCTTCCTTCCCTCCTTCTCTCTTTGTTTTTCTTTCCTTCCTTCCCTCCTTCCCTCTTTGCTTTTCCTTCTTTCCTTCCCTCCTTCCCTCTTTGCTTTTCCTTCCTTCCTTCTTTCCTTATTTTCTTCCTTCCTTATTTCCTTCCTTCTTTTCCTCCCTCCCTCATTCCTTCCCTCCCTCCCTCCATCTCTCCCTTTCCTCCCTCTCTCTTCTCCTTGGATGGATTTCAGCAGTTGGAGTTGGAGACATTGTAAGCCAGGATCTACCACAAGACTAGAACACTCCCTTCAGGGAATGAGGAGAAAATTTCTCTTTCCCCTTTTTCCAACTTTGCCCCTCACCCCCATTGGCCATGTAGTTTTGAGGGGGAGCTCTGTAACAGTGGGAGACACTGCATCCTGTAGGAAGCAGAAATGCATGTCGCAGATAGAAATTCAGAAACAGTCCTTAGAGGAAGGAATCCGAGTTAAGGAACTAGCTGTGGCAACTGAGAGTTGAGTTGTTGAAAAGAAGCAGACCTTGGAGCCCAGCTAAGCAACTAGATCAGTCATTCACTCAAGGGGAGAAAATGGACATCTAGACTCTGAAGTCCTATGAATTGTCAACTGCATTTGTTACATGAGCATTGCCACATTGTTCATGTTTGCCTCGTTACTGCGGTTCTTCAAGTTTAAGCTCACTCTTACCTTGGACACTGTGTTTTTTTTTTAATTAATATTTTTCATTTAAAAAAGTATTTATTTAAACTCCTCACTCCTATTTCCCCTGGAGGAAAATAACCTCTATAACAAATATGCAAAGCAAAATAAATTCTCATATTAGCCATGTCCAAAAATGTACCTCTTATTCTGTGTATTTAGTCCTCTCGGTCTGGAGGTAGGTAGCATTCTTCATTTGTCCTCTGGATTCATGGTTACCATTGTGATGATCAGTTTCATGCCTTTCAAAGGATGCTATATATTTTTGTGGGAGTCTGTGTCCTGGGGGAATGTTTTGTAACCATCCTTCTTGCTTTATCTTTTGAGTAAATGCTTTTGCTAAGAGCTAAATGAGTCTATTGTGGGATTGTTCATAGAAAGCATACCAGTGGGAGTTT
This sequence comes from Notamacropus eugenii, assembly GCF_028372415.1. Lineage (NCBI taxonomy): Eukaryota > Metazoa > Chordata > Mammalia > Diprotodontia > Macropodidae > Notamacropus > Notamacropus eugenii. The sequence goes on along the minus strand of NC_092876.1, from coordinate 408,862,553 downwards.
GTGAGCTATAATAGAATAAGTAGTCACCCATAAGGTTACTGCTAGAACTCTGAAAATAGTCACCTCTTTGAGAAACTAACGCTCAAGTGCAAATTGTGGGAATAGCCTAGAGGGGACAATATAGGAAGACCATAGGCTCATAAATTTGGACCTGGAAGGGGCATTAGAAACCATCATGTTCAAATCCCTAATTTTATACTTGAAGAGTATAAGGTACAGGTTCAATGGCTTCTCCAGGTTCACATATCCAATGTCTCACACGAAATTTGGACTCACCTCTTTTTAATTCTAAGTCCAGTATTATCTAATAGTTCATGAATTTTTTCAGGGACACACCTATTTTGTTAAGTGAAATAAACCTAAATTCATGTTTGTATACATCTATAAAAAACATAGGCATATTTTCTTTTTAAATTTTAACTTTACTATTTTAAGCATTTATTTTCCTCCCCTTCCCACAGTACCATGTCCTCTTGAACAAAAACAATAAAAGAGAAAAAGAAAACCCTTATAATTTTTTTCAGATTCAAGGATAATAAATTCACTTTTGGCCATGTCCAAAAATACATGTCTCATTTTGCATTTTGAATTCAACACCTCTCTGTCAGGAAGCGAGTATCACGCTTCATCTTTGGTTGTGGTTTGTCACTGCATTGATAAGAGTTATAAAACCTTAAAAAGCTTTTTCTTTATAACACTTTTGACATTGTATAAATTCTTCTCCAGTTCTTTTCACTTCACTCTGAACTTCCCAGTTTCCTGTGAAAATGTTCTCTTTATTATTTCTTAAGGCACAATAACATTTCATTACACTTATATACCATAATTTGTTTAGCCATTTGCCAATAAGTGAGAATTCTCTTAGTTTTTAGGTTTTTGCTCTTATGAAAAGAGCTGCTATAAATATTTTTGCATGTGTAAGTCCTTTTCTTCTTTCTTTGATCTTTTTGGGGTACATGCTTTGAAGTGGTATGACTGGGTCAAAGGCTACGCACAGTTTAATGACTGGTTAGTTATGAATTGCTTTCTAGAATGATTAACCCAATTTACAATTCTACTAACAATGCAATACGGTACTCGTTTTACCACAGCCCCTTCCAACATCTGTCATTCTCCTCCTTTGTCGTCTTTGTCAATTTGATGGTTATGAGGTAGAACCCCAGAGTTGCTTTAGTTTGAGTTTCTTTAGTCATTAATGATTTGGAACATTTTTTTTCATATGAATATAGATTGGATTTTCCCTCTTGATACCTACTTGTTCATACTCTTTGACCATTTATCTATTGGGGAATAACTCTTAGTCTTACACATTTGAATTAGTTCCTAATACAGTTATTCCTTCCACATTGTGATTTTCTCCAGTTGTGGTTTCTATATATTGTGGGTTGACATAAGAAATTTAATGGAATTTTGGGAGGAGTTTTGTGGAAGCTGCAGATGACATGCAAAGGCCAGCAGACAACAAATAAAAAGTTTAGAAACTCAGGAATGCACAAAATGTATGTACAGTATTATATAATATCAGCATATTTATCTGTTAATATTATAAACATACACAATTTAAAAAATTAAAATCAGTTAAAAGTTAAAGTTTACAAAAAGAATGTAAAAACCAGGAGACAACACACAAATGTTAGGAATGTAGAGATATCTTAAAAAGTTTAGTAACTCATAAATGCATAAAATGTATTACTGTTACATACCATATTACCTGTACAGTATGTATTTTACTGTTTAATGACATAAATGAACAGCTACACATTTTTTTCTTAAAATTAAATTTGTAGTAAAAGAACTGCAGTTCTATGAACTGGTTTGGGGATGCTGAGTGTGTTAACGGCAGTCTCTCCTGTGACATACTATGGTGATCTCATAGTGATCTTTGCATCGTGAATTTCTCATATCTTATGCCATTTACCCTATGACCAAACAAAACCCAGATTTTACAATAAGGTACTGTAAACATCCCATAAAAGACATAAAAAATTTGGACTTCTTCTCTGGTACCAATGGAGGGACTAAAATTTTTAATGAGGCTTTTCCAGATTGCAGGGGGTGCTGCACCCTACCTCCCACTTCCCCCACAATGTGGAAGTGATAACTATATATAATGGATATGAGACATTTATCAGAGAACTTTGCTACCAAAAGTTTTCTCCTGACCTTCTAATTTTAACTATATTGGTTTTGTTTGTGTAAAGTCTTTTTAATTTTATATAATCAATATTGTCCATTGTATCTTCATTTGTCTTCTATTCCTCTAGCCATAGAACTGATAGGTAATTTCTTCCTTTCTTCTCTAATTTCCTTATGATGTCACCTTTTATGTCAAAGTCATTCATCAGCACTATTTTGTGGAATAGCGACTGGTTACCCTTTGGGTCTGTCAAACACTGTCCTTTTGTTTCTTTGTCTTGTATACCTATTTTGTTTCACTAATCCACCTCTCTGTTTTTTAAACCAGTACAGAATAGTTTTGATGATTATTGCTTTGTAGTGTAGTTTGAGACATAGTATATCTAGATATCTTTTCTTGTGTCTTGCTACCTCTCATATTGAAATCCTTCATCTGTTTAATCCCTCTAGCTTTTAAAGAAAAGAGGAATGGGATTTCTTGGGATCCAAAGTTTTTGGTATTGAAAAGAAACAGGCAGAGGGCAACCCACAAACTTTTGGTAAGCCCTGTTGAAATTAAAAGAATTCATGGAAATTAATAATAACAACTTAAATTCAGGGGAAAGGAGAAAGAATAAAGTTTAGGATTAGAACAAAGATGTCACCTGAGATGTTTGTGCCAGATCTAAATGATATAAATTGATGCAGAGGACAGGGCATGGACACAAATCCGTGAAACATCACCTTCCCAAGTACCTAGTATCTTCCTTTCTCCCATGTTTCTAAATCTCTCCAGCCTCCTATCTCCATATAAAAAACTTGGTTGCCCTTTGTTCCATTCCCAGTGTGTCCCATTCCTCATGGAATAGATGGAAAAGAGATGCTGAGACAAACTAATTTTTGATTGAATTAATGACTGTTTTGCCCCTTGTAGATAATCTTAGGCTTGCAATCCATCAAAGATCCCTGATTTTATAGGTGTGAATTGTAACCCCTGTAAGCCTTAGTAAATGCTCCTTGAGAACCACCGTGACCAATACATTCATAGTTCTGTGGCCATCCTGGTGATGGTCTTCTTCTAGAAGATCAAAGATCTCTTCAAACTTAACCAGATTTGTCCTTAAATGATAGACAGAAATTACTGGGCCCATACGTGAAGTTATTTTAGCTTGTTAGGATCTGCTAGACCATATATCCTGCTGAGTATCCTCTTCAAGATATGAGAATTATATTGGGAACTATGTCCCCAATACTATTATTAATCAGTGCATACTCTGATGCAGTGATACTGCTTGCTAGGTCAGCACTTCAAAGAGATCAAAGAAAGAGGAGGAGGGACTTTACGTACAAAAATATTTGTAGCAGTTCTTTTGTGGTACAAAGACCTAGAAACTGAGGATTCGTTCCCTCCATTGAGAAATGGCTGAATGTGATGGAATAGGATGAAGGGGATCATTTAAAAAAAATCCTGAGAAGACTTGTATGAAGTGATTCAAAGTGAAGTGAGCAGACCCAGGAGGGCAATTTATATAATCACAACAAAATTTTACAGTTAATCAATTTTGAAAGACTTTGAAACTCTAATCAACATAATGATTAACCACAATTCCATACAACTCATGATAAAATATCCTATCCTCCCCAAGACAGAGAGCTGATGTGCTCAAAGTGCAGTTCAGCTATTTTTCAAGTATGTTTGACTCTTCATGATGCCATTTGGGGTTTTCATGGCAGAGATATTGGAGAGGTTTGCCACTTTCGTTTCCAGCTCATTTTAAAGACAAACAGGCAAACAGGTTTAAGTGACATGCTGAAGGTCACACAGCTAGTAAGTTTCTAAGGTCAGATCTGGACTGACTTGAAAGCTTGGCATTCTATCTGTTGTGCCACCAAAGTACAGGTTGAAGCATATTTCATTTCCCTTGTTTTCCTTTCCTTTCCTTTTCTGTTTTTTGGGGGGGGGGGGGTGGTGGAAGAGGGAATTGCTATGCTAAGGTGAGAATTTGTTTTGAATTTCTAAATATAGTTGTCATGGAATTTGTTTTCCTTGCTTTCTCAGTGGATTGGGGGTGAGGGAAGGAGGGGGGAGAAGAAGAATTCAGAACTGAATATAAAATAAAACTTAAAGACAAAATACTTAGTAAAGTAACTGAGAAAAAAAGAAACTGTCAAGATGAGACTTTGGAGTAAGACTTTAGTGGAAGTTTGAGGATTCATGAAACATTTCTTTGAATATCTTAAAATGAATACATCTCCAGAAGGCTCCCAAAAGGTGTGAAACCAAATGATAGGTATTTCAGGCAATGGAAACAGAAAGATATGGTGATTGTAGTGGTGGTAACATGGGTATTTTGGGATTGATGAGCTTTATGGAATATCAAAAATCATACCATATTTTCACCTGTCTCCTTCAGGATAAGTGCTATCCTTAGTGAGGCAACCTTAAGGAGGCAAAAGTCCTTTGCAACTATGATCACTTGATATTAGCAAGAACCGGATTCAGATGGGACTGAGATTCAGACATCTTTCTTCTTGGTGACCTGGTATTACCTCCCTGCTTCAAGTCTCTTAGAGCAGGAATATATTTGGGTGTCAGTTACCTACTGAAAGATTTCTTATTTTCTGAACACTAACGTAAAGAGCTTCATACAGCTGCACATATTTTTTCAATTAACTACAAACTCCTTATCGTAATTTACTTGATTCCTTTGTGTCAGCTCTTTAGTTTGTGGGCAGAGAAACAGAAATTATTCTGTCTGCCGTGAAGCTATGGCACCAGAAGGATCTCTAGCTTGTGGTTTTCCTATGCATAGCTCATTGAATTCACCATAGTTACTAAAAGGCAAGGAAAGACAGACAAGAGAAGGATGGGAGAAACAAAATACTAGCATGAGATTTTCCTCCAGGGAAAAATAGATCTAATGAGATTATAGAGGATTGGCTACCTCACCTTCTCATCTCTGTGGGCCAACATTAATTCTTCCTTATAATAAAAGTTCCCTAAAGCCAAGGATCCTTTTATATGTAGGTTTTGACAACTTTTATTTCATAGAGGATGTTACTTTAATATTCCAGTGACAGTAATTTCTCTAAAACATTGATTCACAAGCTTTTTTTTTTTAATTAAGGAAAAAGCCCTCTATAGTAAATGGTGTTTCTGCCTCTAGTCTCTCTTTACTTCACATCCTTCACATATTCCACCAACAGTGTATCAGTAGCCCAATTTTTTCCACATTCCAGCACTTGTTTTCCCTTTCTATCACTTTAGCCAATCTGTTAGGTGTGAGATTGGTCAAAATTATTTTAATGTGTATTTCTCTGATTAATAGTTATTAAAAGCATTTTTATATGACTATATATGTTTTTGTATTTCTTCACTGAAAAACTATCAGTCCATAGCCTTTGACCATTTATCAGTTGGGGAATGTCTTATGTTCTTATAAATTTGACAAAGTTCTCTATGTATTTGAGATGTGAGACAATTATCAGAGAAACTATAAAATTTTATTTCCAATTTTCTGCTTTTTTTCTAATCTTGACTACACTGGTTTTATTTGTACTAAACATTATTAATGTAATGTAATCAGAATTATCCATTTTATATCTCACAATGCTCTCTGTCTCTTCTTATAAGTTTTATAGATAATAATGTCTGCCATGTTCTAATTTTCTTCTATCTCCCTTTATATGTAGATCATGTATTCATTTTGACCTTATCTTAGTAAATGATATAAGATATTGGCTTATACTCAATTTCTGCTGGATTCCTTTCTAGTTTTCCAAGCAATTTTACCAAATAGTGTATCTTATCCCAAAAGCTCCAGGGATGGGGAACCTGTGACCTCAAGACCACATATGGTCATCTAGGTCCTTGGGTGAAACCCTTTTACTGAATCCAAACTTCACAGAACAAATGCCCTTTATAAAAGAATTTGCTCTGTAAAACTTGGCCTCAGTCAAAAGGCCACACTCCAGGACCTAGCAGGCCACATGAGGCCTTGAAGCAGCAGGTTCCCCACCCCTGGCTTAAACCTATACATTTGTCAAACACAAGGCTACTATAATGATTTACTACTGGGTATTGTATGTTCACTCTGTTCCACTGGTCCACCTTTTTATTTCTTGGACAGGACAGATAGTTTTGAAAATTACTGCCTTATGATACAGTTTAAGATCTGTTACTGTTTCCTCTTTCCTTTAGATTTTTTAAATTAATTCCTTTGATATTCTTGATGGCCACCAGTTTGGGAATGGCTGAACAAGTTGTGGTATATGAATATAATGGAATACCATTGCGCTGTAAGAAATGATGAGCAGGCAGACATCAGAAAAACCTGTAAAGACTAGAATGAACTGATGCTGAGTGAAGTGAGCAGAACCAGGAGAACATTGTACACAGTAACAGCCACAATGCATGATGACTCCTTTGATATACTTTTCTCTTCTTAGCAATGTAACGATCCAAGGACTCATGATGGAAAATTCTGTCCACATCCAGAAAAAGAGCTATGAAGTCTGAATGCAAATCGAAGCATATTGTTTGCTCTCTTTCTTTTTTCTTTTTTTTTGTTTCTCCCTTCTTCTGGTTTCCTCCCATGTTTCTAATTCTTCTTTATAACATGACTAACATGAAAAGAAGTTCAATATGAATAAATATGTAGAGCCCATATCAAATTGCATGCTGTCTTGGGGCAGAGGTAGGGGAGAGATGAGGAGCAAATTTAGAACTCAAAATGTTATGGAAGTGAATGTTGAAAATTAAAAATAAGTAAATAATTTTTTCAAAAAGTAGAAATGACAACTCTTCTAAAAATACAACAAAAAAGAACTACTTAGAACAAAAAGGAAGTGTTTTATAATGAAGTTCATGTAGTTTCTGGGTTTATTTTGGTAGGTATACTTTCAAGCACTTTATACTGTCCGCAGTTGTTTTAAATAGGTATCTCTTACATCTCTTCTTGTAGGATTTTATTGGTGATATATAGAAATGCCGATGTTTACATGGGTTTATTTTAAATCTCTCTACTTTGCTAGAATTATTGTTTCACCTAACTTTGTAGTTGAATGGTTAGGACTTTTTAAGTATATTATCATATTATCTGTAAAAAAAGCGCAATTAGGGTTATTTATTACCTTGTTGCCCATTTTGATTGCTTCAAGTTTTTCTTTTCTTATTGCTAGTATTTCTAATACAATGTTGAATAATATTGGTAACAATGGGCATCCTTGCTTCATTCCTGATCTTCTTGGGAAGGCTTCCAGTTTATTCCCATTACAAAAAATGCTCGATTTTGGGTAGATGCTTCTTATCATTTTAAGGAAAAATCCCTTTATACCTATGTTTTGAAGTGTTTTTTAACAGGAATAAAAGTTATATATTGTCAAAAGCTTTTTTTACATGTATTAATATAATCATATTTTAGTTAGGTTTGTTATTGCTATAATTACGTTGATGGTTTTGCTTGTGTAAAATCATCCCTGAAATTCTGGTATATATGTGTATATATATGTATATATATACACATATATATATGTATATATATATGTATATATATACGTGTGTGTGTATATACATATGTGTCTGTGTGTATATATATATATATATACACATATATGTGTGTATACACATATATATATCCCACTTGATCACAATGTGTAATCTTTGTCATATATTGTGTAGTCTCCTAGGTATTTAGAATTTTTGTGCTTTATTCATTGATGAGATTGTTCTATAATTTTTTCTCTGTTTTTGCTATTCCTGGTTTAGATATCAGTACACCATATCTGTTTCATAAAAGGAGTTTGGTAGAATGCCTTCTTTGTCTATCCTTCCAAATAATTTATTTAATACAGGAATTAGTTGCTCTTTAAATGTCTGTAGAATTCACTTGTAAATCTATCTGGTCCTAATGCTTTTTTTTTCCTCTTAGGAATCTCATTTATGAACTTCAATTTCTTTTTCTAAACTAGGTTTATTTAGATAGTCTATTTCCTCTTCTGTTAATCTAGGCAGTTGATATTTTTGTGTGTATCTTTCATTTCACTTAAATTCTTAAACTTATTCACATGTAATTGGACAAAATAACTCCTAATAATTGCTTTGATTTCATCTCTTTTTTAATTGAAAAGTGCTTAAAGATGTATGTTTTCCTCTAAGGATGGCTTTAATGGTATCCTTAAAATTTTGGTATATTGTCTTATTTTTATTATTATTTTAATGAAATTATTGATTGTTTCTCTAATTTGTTCTTTGAGCTACCCATATATTAAGATTAAGTTATTTCATCTCCATTTAATTTTTAATAATTTCTTTGGTGACCCTTTACTGGATAAAATTTTTATTGCATTGTGGCCTATAAGTGATATGTTTAATGTTTCTGCTTTTCTGCATTTGTTTTAGTGGCTTTTATTCGCTAATACATCATCACTTTTTTTTGCCAAGACTTCATACATGTGAGAAATATGTAAACTTTTACAAAATTTCCAATCAGTAATTTATAGATGTCTATCAAATCAATTTCTTTAAAATTCTATTCACATTCTTCATTTCTTTTTTGTTAGTTTTTTGTTAGATTTATCTAGCTCTAAAAGGGATAAATTGAGGTCTCCCACTTTATGGTTTTACTCTTTCTTCCTGTAACTCTTTTACTGAGAAGATTGAATTAATCCTGCATCACTTTCTTGTTGATCTTCTTTATAAGTAATTGATTTAGTCCTGTAACTACTTTTATTCTGTAACTGCTTAAATCATGGCTCTGTCTCTGAACTTGATTTAGAGATTCAGTTGGCCTGCAATGGGATAAGTTCATTTTCCTCAGACAATTGCCTCAGTGTACCCTTTTGTTAAATTTCAAATGCAACAGTACTTAAATGCCAAGCTATTTGATGCATATATGTTGAGTACTGATTCGTTGTCTATGGTGCTTTTCAGCAAAATGTAGTTTTCGTGTTTATGTCTTTTAATTAAGTCTATTTTTAGCTATTACTTTGTCTGAGGTCAGAATTTCTACTCCTAATTTTTTTTTTCTTTACTTCAGCTGAAGCAAAGAAATTTTGGTCCAGAACTTTTATTTTAACTCTGTGCATTTTCTGCAAGTGTGCTTCTTATAAGCAACATATTGTTGAATTGTATTTTTAATCTATTCTTCTATCTGCTTCCATTTTATAGATGAGTCCATCACTTTCATAGTTATGACTATTAATTGTATATTAATAATGAAAATTATTATTATTTATACAAAATATTATTTTGTACAATAAAAAATAATAACATTTCTATAGTGCTTACTATATGCCAGATACTGTGCTATGTGATTTACGATTTTTATCTCATCACATTCTCAAAAAAACCCTGTAAGATAGGTGCTATTATTATCCTCATTTTACAGAAGAGGAAACTGAGGTAAACAGAGGTTAAGTGATTTGACCAGGGTCACACATCTGGTGAATATTTGAGGTCAGATTTGAACTTACATCTTCTTGCGTCTAAGCCCAGTGTTTTATCCAGTGTGCTACCTAGTTGTGTATTTCCATTTTAGACATAACTGGGTATGTATATTCTTCCTTCTTTTAATCAATTCAGATGAGAATGAATTTCAAATTCTTCCTCCTTGTTTGTATAAACTTCTACTTGCATATACCAACTATGAGATAATTTTCCCTATCTTTCTTCTGCCTCTCCAAACCTCTCATAATAGTACATTCCTCTTCTTTCACTGTTTGTTCTTCTTTTAAGATTATCATATGCAAAAATCATTTCTAGGAATTCTACCTAATTAGGCTCCCTGTGTGATCCCTGATGATGATAATTCTTAGGGCATCTATGTGTCATCTCAACATATGAGAATGTAAACAGTTTATCCTTGTTTAGTCACTTATGCTTGCATGCACTTGTTTACCTTTTGTTTCTCTTGACTTCTGTGTTTGCATTTCAAAGTTTCTAAGCAGCTCTGGTCTTTTCATTAGGAATGCTTGGAAGTCCACTATTTCATTAAAGAGCCATTTCCCTCCTTCAGCATTATGCTCATTTTTACTGGGTAAGTTATTTTTGGTTGTGTCTTTTGTCTTTTGGAATATTATATTTCATGTTCTCTGCTCCTTTATAGTGGTGCTAAATTGTATGTGACTCTGACTGAGGCTCCTTAGTACTGGAATACTTTTTGTCTGGTTATATAAAGTATTTTTTCTTTGACTTAGAAGCTCTGGATTTTGGTTATACTGCTTCTGGGAGTTTTTAATCTTACAGTTTCTTTCAGGAGGTAACCAGTGGATTCCTTCTATTTTCACTTTGTCCTGTGATTCTTTCTTTCTTTTTTTTTTTATTAATTTATTTTAAACAAAAGTCCTAAAACTTAAATATATGATAAGAAAAGAAAAAGGAACATATTATAAACTTAAATATTAAAATTTAAATACAAAATGAGAAAAGGAAAAAAAACTGCTCTCTGCACAGCAGAAAGTAAGAGAGGATTTAAAATGTACAACAATAAATTTCCATTTCAAGAAAGCCTACATAATAAATAATAGACATTGTGTTCAGAGCTCTCCTCTGGTTCTAGCACATTTGGATAATCTCTCTTATGGTTTCTTGAAATACAATGTCTAGTTTCATTTTGGTCATGTCTTTCAGATAGTCTAATGCTTCTTAAATTATCTCTCAACCTATTTTTAAAATTATTTATTTTTGCTATAAGTTGGCTTATCTTTTGTTCTATTTTTTCAGTCTTTTGACTTTATTTTTAATATTTCTTGATGTCTTGTAGAATCCTTAGCTTCTATCTGTCCATTCCAATTTTCAGGGAGTTTTTTCTTTGGTAAGATTTTCTGCCTCTTTTTCCAAGACATTAAGTGTTTCAAAATCTATCCTCCATAGTTTTCATTTCATTGCCCATTTTTTCTCTCTAGCATTGCTATTAGATTTTTTAAATTATTATTTGTTCTTTTAAAAAACTCTTTCTTCATTTCTTCTAGGAATTCTAGTTAAATTTGTTCCCAAGCTGTGTTTTCCTTTGAGACTTTGCTTATAGATGTTTTAGGAATCATTATCTTCTGGATTTGTTCCTTGAGCATCTTTGTCACCATAATAGCTCTTGGTGGTGGGTTTCTTCGATGTTTGCTCATTCTGCCATTCTACTTCCTGACTTCAGGTATTATGTTAGGTCCCTTCTCTGCCTACTTTTAGGGAGCAGGGAGATGTCTGGGCTGAACTTTTGTCTTGCTGGGTCCTTCTACTTTCCTTTTGTTATTGAGTGTTGTGTTATTCCAGGATCTCAGGAATAGATCAGGCTGAAGACCTGTAAGCTTTCAGTACTTTCTCTTTTAAAGCATTGTTCTCCTCATTGGCTTTTTGAACCTCTTTTGCCAATTGAGTTAGCCTATTTTTCAAGGCGTTATTTTCTTCAGCATGTTTTTGGGTCTCCTTTAGCAAGGTGCTGACCTGCTTTTCATGCTTTTCTTGCATCTCTCTTATTTCTCTTCCCAGTTTTTCCTCCACCTCTCTAACTTGATTTTCAAAATACTTTTTGAGCTGTTCCATGGCCTGAGCCCATTGAATATTTTTTTTGCCTGTTTGGGATACAGAAGCCTTGATTTCTATGTCTTTCCCTATGGTAAGCATTGTTCTTCCTCATCTGAACGGAAGGGAGGGGATATATGTTCACCAAGAAAGTAGCCTTCTATGGTCTTATTTTTTTTCCCTTTTCTGAGCATTTTCCCAGTAGGTTACTTGACTTCTGAGTGTCCTCTTCACCCCCACCTCGCCTCCAGATCCACCCAGCCTCCACCCAGCCAGGGCTTGGGGTCTGATATTCAAATGCTGCTTCCCAGCCTTAGGGCTTTGGCAGGCAGGGTTGCTATTCAGTGTGAGATTAAGTTCAGGTGCTCAGGTAGGGGCAGGGCCACCACACAGGGCTCAGTTCCCTCAGGGGGTTTATGCAGAGACCTTCAACAGTAGATCCGAGCTCCTGCCTGCTTTGGGAGCCCTTGTCTGCTGCTGCCTCCGCTGCTGCTTCCCAAGGGGACCTGAGTTATGGGGGCACCCCACTCCCCTCTCTGTGAACTGAAAGGCCCCTCTCACTGACCTTTGCCGCCCGTAGGTGGAGGGACCTGCTCAGCCACTGGAGATTCTGTCCCTGAAGCCTCCTCGGATCTCCTCCTCTAGGTGCCATGAGGCCAAGTCAGGGCTGGGCTCTGCTCTGGGTCAGGTGAGCGAGGGACCTTGCGGTTCAGTTTTTCAGGTCTCTCTGGAACAGAAATCTCCTCTGCTCCGTTGCTGTGTGGCTTCTGCTGCTCCCGAATTTGTTGGGAGTTCTTCTTTATAGGTATTTTATGGGCTGTGGGTTTGGAGCTAGCATATGTGTATCTTTCTACTCCGCCATCTTGGCTCCTCCAGTACTTTCTCAAAGTAATTGAATTTAGGGCATAGTCTGATCATTGCTCTCCTAGGCTGAGGGCTACAATTTCCTGATTTGGTTTTGTGTCATACAACTCTCCTGTGAATTTACTCCTGGTTGTAAATTCTAGTAGATTACTACTGGGATCAGTCACTTTTAGCTATCTGAGAAGCTCTGAGGGTTCAGAATGAAAAACCAAAAACTGTAGGCTCCTTTTTGGTCTGGGATTTCTGTGCTACTTATTCTGTTATAGACCTCAGACTGGGTAAGTGGCTAGAACTGAGACTCTGCTTAGCTCCTGGGATTACAGCCATACAACCACTGTTTGCTTCTGAATTTGCTCTTTACCCTTTGTACAACCTAAGATCTGTGACTGCTTCTCATCCAGGAGCACCACTCCTGGGTCAGGGTCAACTTGTATGGATCTGGGACCTCTTCTTGCCCTACTGCAGAATCTTGGTTTTCTTTTAGTTTTTGCAAACTGGAATCTCTGCTGTGGTATGCTCCTGGCCAGACCCCATCTCCAGTGCCTGCAGTCTTCTTTGTCTCCCTATGCTGATCTGGGATAGAAACATGTCTCAGTATGATTTCCCCCTAGTTTTTTTGAACAGGATTTGGTCTGATTTATTTTTTAGGTCTTTTTGGAGAAGCTTTATTTTGGGAAACATGGCTATACTTCCTGATACTCTGCTATCTTGGCCCTTGAATTTTAAGAGCCTAATAAACTGGAACATGACTAGAGGGCAGCAGCCAAGAGGGTGAAAAGACTTGAAACCATGTCACAGGAGGATTGTTTGAAGGTCTGAAAATATTTAGCATGGAAAAGGGATGACTTAAAGAGTAGGAAAGGTATCATCACATCATTGAATTTCATTGTTGGAAGAGGATATCTTGTCCAGACCTTAACAGAAACACAACTCTTCACAACATGTTCAGTAAATAACTATCCAATCTCCACATGAGTACTTTTGATGATAAGAAACTTACTACTTCCCAAGGCAGCTCATTCCATCTTTAGAAAACTCCAAATGTTTGGAGGTTGTTCCTTCTGTTGGATCAAACTCTGCCTCGCTGTAGCTTTGTTCTAAATGTTCAAATATTTGAAGATTTGTCTTGTTGAAAAGAGAACAGACTTTAAGGAAACTCTTGGTGACTAAAGATAGAACTAAAACCAATAACCAATTGGTAGAAGTTACATGAGACTGATTTTGCTTTAAAATAAGGAAGACTTTTGCCCCGTCATCTTAAATGTTTGAGGAGATCTTGGATGACCACCTGGTAGAGATACTGTAGAAGAAATTCCTTTATTTGTCAAATGTTCTCCAGTTCTGGAATTCTATGAATGAATGGGAAGATTTGCATCTCATGAAAAAACAATGGTCATAGCATGCATATTAGTTCATGCTGGAATTGATATTTTTATGTTATTAATTATTTTACATTTGAATAACTTTCAGGATCACACTGTCTTATTTGAGCTTCACAAAATGCTTGTGAAGTGGGCACTGTTATTATTCCCATTTTCTGAATGAATAAACTATGATTGATTAAGGTAAAGTGATTTTTTTTTAGTCACTCAGCTAGCAACCATCTGAAGCAGGATTTGAAGTCACATGTTCTTGATTTGGAATCTCTTACCTCAAGATGCATTATACCAGTTAATAGCATGTGAATTTCTTAGAAGATGCTCATGAATTCCAAGACTGAGATGCAATTGTATTTTGGAAAAGAAAAAGAAGGTTTTCATGGAGCAGGCAAGAAGTGTAGCCTATACATAACCAAGGAAGAGTTTATTCTCATTTTTGGCTGTTAGCTGAATATGTTCCATCTTTTTTTTTTTTTTATTGGACCATGCCTCTAAGCACCACTCTTCCTGGGGAGTTTGCAAAGGATTGTGACACTCTCAAGGACTTTGGCATCAGAAATCTATCAGATCAGACTGGAAAATCAATCAAAAATGCAATCTGTTCTGATTCACCAAATGCAGGATATTCCCAGTTGGAACAGAAATTGCTAATCCTTTTTATGACTTGACTTTCTCCCAAATGATTTCAAAATAGAGATTTGCCCAACCCAAATGTTCCAATGGGACAAGGGAATAGGTAACTTTCAGTGTCCTCTTTGCAGAGGTGAATAGTACTTATGGGGGTAGGGTCCCCCAAAGGAAACTTGGATGTTTGGGGAATTATCTCCCAGGCCTCCTGCAAGTCCCAGCTAAAATCTCACCTTCTGTGAGAAGCCTTCCTTGATCCTTCTTAATGATAAAGCCTTCCCTCTGTTGATTGTTTCCAAATTTATCCTGTATTTATCTTGTTTGTACATAGTTTTTTTCATGTGGTCTCCTCAGTTAACTTGGAACTTCCTGTAAGCAGGGATTGGCTTTTGCCTTTCTTAGAACAGTGCATGACACCCAGTTTGGTATGAAAATCTATCTTACACTACAGGAAAGTAGGGGAGAAGGGGATAAGTGGGGTGGAGTGGGGATGATAGAAGGGAGGGCAAATGAGAGGAGGGGAGTAATTAGAAGTAAACACTTTTGGGGAGGGACAAGGTCAAAAGAGAGGGTAGAATAAATGGGGGGCAGGAAAGGATGGAGGGAAATATAGTTAATCTTTCACAACATGACTATTATGGAAGTCTTTTGCAAAACTACACATATATAACCTATATTGAATTGCTTGCCTTCTCAGTGGGGATGGGTGGGGAGGAGGGAAGGGAGAGAAGTTGAAACTCAAAGTTTTAGGAACAAATGTTGAGAATTATTTTTGCATGCAAGTGGGAAATAAGAAATACAGGTAATGGGGTATAGAAATCTATCTTACCCTACAAGAAAAAAGAGAAGATGGGGATAAGGGAAGGGAGGGGTGTGATAGAAGGGAGGGCAGATTGGGGGAAGGGATAATCAGAATGTATGGCATTTTGGCGTGGGGGGAGGGGAGAGATGGGGAGAAAATTTGGAACTCAAAATCTTGTGGAAATGAATGTTGAAAACTAAAAATAAATAAACAAACAAACAAACAAAGAACAGCTCATGACTACTAGGTGGTGCTTAGTATTTGCATATTTGACTTTACCCCATTTACTCTGTAGCAGCTTTCTTGTCAGCAGAGACCCTGACTGTTCTCAGTCTCTTCTTTCATGCACCCTCCCCCCACCCCAGAACTTGCTTCTCTCTTCCAGCTGATTTAATTTTCATAGAGCAAAAGGATATGTGATTATGATCACAAAAACACTAAAGATGGATGACAGGTAGAACAGACCAAAGCAATCTTTAAGTATTGTATCCTTGAAAGAAAATAGAGAAAGACCAACTTAAAACCACAATGACATGCGCAACCCCCCTCAAAACTCCAAACACAATCAAAACAGAATATTGTTTACTTTTTCAATTTCAATTTCAAATACCCACCCACCCACCACTCCCATATACCTCCCATCCCTGTTCCCAGTGAAGACTTTGAATTACTGATCCAGGAAAAATTGGTAAGAGCTACTGCCAAATATTTGTAAAGCACCTGGGTGAATGGTCATTGTGCCAGAAAATGGACATTCAGGGCTGGGGTACAGAGGAGGAACTATGAAAGGTGAGGCATCTGCTGGGGACAAAGGGTCAGCATGGATGGCTATTTGGAATTTAAACCTTTACCCTGTACTGCTATCTGCCTACATCTCCTTCTGAGTGAAATCAGTATTCCTCTTGGAGTTAATGAGAATCCTGTTCTCACTTTCATTAAGAGGACAATGTCCAGAAACATGTTGAAAGGATTTTTTTTTTTTTTGCCACTTTTAAGAAAGGAGGAAAAAAATTGCAGTCACTCTCTGTTCCTAAAAGGAAATGTTGATAACTTTTCCATATGGTCGTTTTTCTGTTGTGATTGCTAGTGGCTTGGCAAATTCTATATGAAATTCCTAATGGTAAGCAGAATTTAGTCCAGTTTTAAATCCGTAGGACTAGTTAAATTTCCAAGGAGGAAGTCATAATTTCCCCTCCTCTTCACTCACATTGAAAAGACATCTTTAATTCCCTCAGTCCCACAGTTGTCTCATTTTAAAATACGTGGCTTAAGGTTTATGAAAGATCTAGGATAGGGACACAAAGCACAGTAACAGACATGTCTTTCTCACAGTTCAAATGCTTAGAAATTGAATTTCAACAACTTACCTTTTCCAATTTCCATAACATTCTGTGACTAAATATTGCCAAAGAAAATATAGTCAGGACCTGGATGGAGAACAATTTTATTATTATTTTTTTTCCATGTAAGCATGCCTACTTCTCTCTGTCATCTTTTCCTCATTCTATTGCAGGTTACCGTGTCCAAATGGAAAACTCTAAATGCCTTATAAAAATGTCAAATAAATATCCTTTAGAATTGTTTAATAGAATTCATTTGCCTTAGCAGATCATGTTCTTGGGAAGGGGAATTGCATTTATCCGTATTGGTAGAAATGGTGACAAAGGTCAACAAAGGACAATTTGGACACTTAAGAAGATTCTCAGCCCCAAATACCTGAACTCAGTATTGATAACTTCCCTAAATTATAACGATATGAATGCATAAATGTAACTCCCTATATCTTTGTGCATTACAACTCCTGTTGTACCTTAACCTCAGGGACTGTACAAGATTAAATATAAATACAACCCTTGTGAATCTGCCTTAACAGAATGGTTACTTTATTTCCTAATAATCATAAGCAGCTTGATTTGGGTGGAGAGAGAATGAAATTTGGAGTCAAAAATAACTGGGTTCATACTGGCTGTGTGACCCTGGACAGAATTCTTAACTTTTCAGTGCCCCAGAAAACTCTTAAGACTGTGTGTTATAGAGCAGAAACCAATCTGCTTCAATGGAGGGTGGTGGGGAGAACTTTCTTCATCTTTCCCTATAACAATCAAATCACTTGTCTGATTTCTCTTACACCCCCTTTCCACTTCCCCAGTCTTTCCCATTTGACCTTATAAATCAAGCTAATCTCACTTCAGAAGAATGAGGGTGGGAAGGAAGCAGTACACACAGAGCTTAAGGATAATATTAGAGAAAACATTGATAGTGGATAGAATGTTAGGAAACTCTGAGTTCATATCCCACCTTTGCGGCTTCCTAGCTTTGGGACCCTGGGTAAGTCACTAAACCATCATATGCCTCAAAGAACTTCCTAGAATTTTAGGTACTAAGCCATAAACAGATTGTGTTTGCACTGGCAGAGGAAACTGGAATACCAAAAGTTACCTATGCTGGAGAAATCATAGATTCTTCAACTAGTTACCAAGGTTTATATTAATATTCCATACTAGCTGGTTGACATTCTGCTAATGAAATTGTATGCCTCTGAGAAAAATATTGTACAAAAGGATTCTCTGAAAGGTTTCTGTAAACAATAGCAATCTTCATATGTTTAAGAATTTATTTGTGTACAGATCATTAAATGGTTCAGGAAGAGATCAGGACTGAGGTGAGAAAGACTGAGAAACTGAAGTTGTTAGGAATTGCTGATAACTTAAGATAAAGCAGGGGAAAAAAGATATTTTTCTTCTGAAGTTAAAATGTAAATTAATGGTAAAATATATTTGATTTAGAATCAGAGAATTTAGAGCTGGAAGGAGTCTTAAGAGTCATCTAGTCTAACCCAATTCCCTCATTTATAGATAGGAAATTGATGCCCACAGAGGTTATCTGACTAGCCCTCAGGTCATTTAGATATTAAACAGTATTATCAAGGATTTAAGCCCAGGTCCTCTGATTTTAAATTTAGCATTCTTTGTATTATGCCATACTATTGACAAAAATAATATTCTTTACCAAGATTCTTAAAAACACACCAAGGTTTTATATCCAAGAAAGGCCCAAGAAGGTAACATAAAGCAATTTAACTAATTTTCATTTATGTTCTGTAGAATTGGTTATATAGCTTTATAGTCTGTAACCATATCTTGCTTTATTTCTTATATATTGAGTTTTCTGAATGAAGCAACATCTTCACTGCCCCCACCTTGCCCTGAGGTATGCTCAACTTCAATTCATGACTTGGTGAGTCTTACTTAGTCCATGAATGACTGAGGGCTCTGTAGCATGGAGTAATGAAAAGTGGTCACTGTTAAGTAAGGAAAATTGATCTCAGAATCCATGATTACTCAAGACAGGGTAAGCAGGAAGAGGTTGAACATACAAAAGGTTTAGGAATATGACTGTTGTATATCTTTCCTGGAGGCATTCAAATCAGGAAGAATCACTATGAGTTGATGGACAGCTGGCCATTTTCTACCCCCTACCTCTTTCTTCAATGTAGTTTCCACATGTAACAGAGCACATGGTGCCCATTCTTTTTCTTTTTCTTTTTTTCTAATTTCAGATGAATGGATATTCTGAAATAGAATTGATCAGGTTATGGCCTTGTGAGCTTTGGATAGCTAGAAGAACCATCAAGGTCCACTGAGCAACCAAAGTTGGTAGCAGAGACCACTGGAGAAAATGGACTCACCATAATGAGAGAAAAGATACCAAGCATCAGGAGTCATAAGGAAGGTTCTCATTGGCCTCCAATAAGTACTCTATACCTATGACCACCTGTGTCCTCTAACCTTTCTATCTTTGATCTTGAACCCATCCTCCTCAAAGACTTTGTGTGTATGAGAAGAGGGTGTACTTTTGGTTTTGAGAATACTTTTACAATTTCTGTCCTTTCTATAATTTCTCAGTAAATACTTGCTTGGAAAAGCTAATTGTTGTTAACGGGTTGATATCGGGGAGAGTACACTTGATGGGGACTTCTGAGTAATAGTATCAGAAGTGGGACCCTTTTCAGAGTTCCAGGGCGGAAAAAAGTACTTGTGCTCACTCACAGACCAGAACACAAGCCTGGAGAGGAGTAAGCACCTCTCTTTAGATCATACCACCTTGGAAGAACTGAAAACTTACAGGTCCCTTGAAGTCTCTCTGAAAACAGCTGCACAAAACCACTGAAGCTTGGGACAGTGTGCCCTCCACCCTGGAACCAGAGCCTTACTTTACCAAACAGCTAAAGGTCAAGTAATAGGCTGGGGAAATGAGTAAACAACAGAAAAAAAAAATCCTCAGACTATTGAATGTTACTATGGTGACAAGGAAGATCAGAACACACACTCAGAAGACAACAAAGTCAAAGCTCCCACATCCAAAGCCTCCAAGAAAAATTTTAATTGGCCTTAGGCTGTGAAAGAGTTAAAAAGGGATTTTGAAAATCAAGTAAGAGAGGTAGAGGAAAAATTGGGAAGAGAAATGAGAGTGACACAAGAAAATCATGAAAAACAAATTAACATTTTGGTAAAGGAGACACAAAAATATTGAAGAAATAGCACCTTAAAAAACAGACTAGATTAAATGGTAAAAGAGGTCCAAAAAATCAATGAGAAGAAGAATGTCTTGAAAAACAGAATTGACCAAATGGGAAAGGAGGCCCAAAAGCTCACTGAAGAAAATAATTCTTTAAAAATTACAGTGGAGCAAATGGAAACTAATGACTTTATGAGAAATCAAGATACAAAAAACAAAACCAAAAGAATGAAACCAAAAGAATGAAAAAGTGGAAGACAATGTGAAATATCTCATGGAAAAACCAGATGACTTGGAAAATAGATCCAGAAGAGGTGATTTAAAAATTTTTGAAAGCCATTATCAAAACAAAGAGCCTAGACATCATTTTTAAAGAAATTATCAAGGAAAACTGCCCTGATATTCTAGAACTGAAGGATAAAATAGAAATCAAAAGAATCCATCAAACATCTCTTGAAAGAGATCCCAAAATGCAAACTGCCAGGAATATTATAGCCAAGTTCAGAGCTCCCAAGTCAAGGAAAGAATATTGCAAGCAGCCAGAAAGAAACAATTCAAGTATGGTAGAACCCCAATTAGGATTACACAAGATTTAGCAGCTTCTACATTAAAGGATCTGAGAGTTTGGAATATGATATTCTGAAGGGCAAAGGAGCTAGGATAACAACTAAAAATCACCTACAGAGCAAACTGAGTATAATCATTCTGGAGGAAAAAATATCTTCAATAAATTCAATGAAATAGAGGACTTTCAAATGTTCTTGATGAAAAGACCAGAGCTGAACAGAAAAGTTGACTTTCAAATACTAGACCCCAGAGAATTACAAAAAGGTAAACAGGAAATGGAAATCATAAGGAACTTAAAAAGGTTAAACTGTTTATATTCCTACATGGGAAGATGATATTTGTAACTCATAATGCTTTTCTCATTATTAGGGTAGTTAGAAGGAGTATACACAGACAGAAGGTACAGATGAGTTGACTATGAAGGGATGATTGATATCTCAAAAAATAAAGTTAAGAGGTGAGAGAGGAATATACTGGGAGAAATAGAAAAGGAAAGGCAGAATGGGGTAAATTATCTCACATAAAAGAAGCAAAAAAAGCTTCTACAGTGAAGGGGAAGATGGGTCAGGTGGTGAGGTGAGTATAATTGGCTCAAAGAGGGAATAACACACATACTCAGTTGGGTATAGAAATCTATCTTATTCTACAGGCAAGTTGGAGGGGAAGGGATTAAGAGAAGGAAGGGAGGGGTGATGGAAGGGAAGCCAGACTGGGGGAGGGGGTAGTCAGAAGCAAAACACTTCTGAGGAGGGACAGGGTAAAAGGAGAGAACAGAATAAATCAAAATAAATCAAGTTGACTCTATGAGTTAGTACAGGGATGGACAGTATGCTTACTATCTGCTCTGTTCAATAGTTAGCAGAAATTTAATGCTCAGCAAGAGCTGGTTAGTTTAGGAGTAGGTCATCATCTCTGAAACATTTGTCAAATAAGTCACTTGTCCTCTATCTTTGGTTAGATCAAACCTCCCTTCAGATCTGATATTGTCTCTCTTTTCTTTCCTCTGATACTTCAAAAAGTTTTATAGATATGACTCTCCACAAAACAAATGGGCATCAAAACAGTAGAAAGGTTAGTAGACTTTTTTCCTTAGAAAAGGAGCTAGAACTCTTCCTCCTTAATCTAGTCTTTGGGAGGCCTTTCCTTTGATTCCACAAACCAAATCTTTTCGCTTTAAAGGCTAAGCTCTCTTATAGTCAAAGGGCAATATTCTAGATTTGGAGTTGTAAGGGAACCTAAAAGTTATCTAATCCATCCATTCATCCCCAACATCACTCTATCCATTTCATAAGAATAGAAACTGAGACCCAGAGAAGTTGTGACTGTCTAAAATCACCCAAGTTAGCCATCAAGCACTTATTAAGGACTTACTTAGTATGTGCCATTATCACCAACAAGCACTGATGAAGTACTTATTATGTGCTTGGGACTATGCTAAGCACCTGGTGATGAATGACTGATCTAGTTGGTCCTGTAGACTGCAGAATTCTAAATCTTTGCCTGTGGACAGCTTCTCTACTCTAATAAAGTTTAGATTAGAGCCAACTTCATCATCACCAAGGGCAGCTAGGTGGCACGGTGTATAGAATACCAGCCCTAGAGTCAGGAGGACCTGAGTTCAAATCAGTCCATGTAATAGTAAGCACCTGTCTGACATGCACAAGGGGGTCTGCTATCACAAGTTCTTTGATCTACTTTTCTAAAAGCAAAGACAGCTTTTAAGGGGTTAATAATCACTTCAATCAAACACATGTATCATACACTTAGTTCAGGGGAAAAAGTTAGCACCCTGAACTTCAGAGAAAATATAGAGAAATGTAAATCAACAGACAGTGCTTCCAAAACTGTCTGACATAAGCAATACATATACATCAACAGACGGGTCCAACCGTCTGAACAGAGAGGGAAGCACCAACACCTGGATTTTCAAAGCGTGGAGGGGCTGCTTAGCAGATTCCCAGAGTCTCATCTGGCACATAAACCTTCCAAAATCTAAGCCCCAAAGTAAAACCTCACCCTCAGAGTATTTATACACTTTTCAGAGCCAGAAGGCATGACCCTCTGGCCCAGTGCCTCAATAGAAGAAAAAAGCAAAAGGTACTTGGGAGCCTCCTACAAAACAACCCCCCTAGTGAAGCTGGCCCATCAATGGGTGGGGAAGATTTTTTTTTTTTAATAAAACTTTCTCTTTTCTTAAAAGAATTAAAAACCTCTGATAGCAAGGTGTTCTTATTCACATTAACCTTTTTTTTTGTCATAAAAAGTAGAGGGATTTCTTGTCTACTCTCCAAATTCAGTTCAGCATGGGGTTGTGAAAGCTTCCTGGCGCTCTTGTTTTAAAAAAAAATTTTTTTGGAAGATGATGGTGATGCCAGAGCTCTCTCCTCCTATCCCTAAACCACCTATTTTGATACAGAATCATCTCCTCTCCTGTATTGTAGCCTAATTGCTTCAGGGACCCGTGCTTTCTACTCCAAGGAGGATCTATATGTAATGGCAGGCTGGCTAATGCAAGCCCAATTCTCAGAGCAAATGAAATATATTCAGTCTGCTGCTAAACCACTTGGAAAGGCTTAGGGATGTTGCTTGTGAAAGTGTGAAAGCGTTCACGAAGAACGCTGCAGATGCATTGTTATGACTATTTCCAATCTGCTGGAAGAATGATGAAGTATTGGACTTTTGATTGGCTGTTGACCCAGACCTGGGAGTGAATACAAAGACTGCTTTGAGGGCTCTTTTTTCCTTTCTTGCTGTCCAGTGAAAGGGATGAGCTGCTTTGAGTCTCTGGGAAGGGGAAAGACTTCAGGTCTTCCCTCATCTGAAGTCATATGAAGCTGCCAACTTGTGGTCCTGGTGTTAAGAGAAGCATCAGCAATGCCAGTGATCTGCTTTCTCCCACTTGGGTTGACATTGAAGCCATGAGCACATGGCCCTATTTTTATTTCTTATCTATCATATCTCCTTAAGTGAAGGATTTTTGAAGATGGAATGACTTTGTGGGAAGACGTTGGTTTTTTAGCAAATAGAAGAGCCCAGACTCCCCACAAATACCCTAGCAAAATTCTAAAAATACACCAAAATGAATAAGAAGGAAAAGTGAAGAGGAAAAGTGAAATGAATTCTTCTATCCACTTTAGGACTGCACGAAAAGGCTATCAGAATTCTGTGGAACCAAAGAGCAGCATGAAGCAGCCCAGGTTTGCACACAGGCAGCTCTGGAGTCCTAAGAACCAACAGGATACAGTCCCGGAGGAGGCATCCCACAACTGACCTGGTAGTTCCTGTCCAGTCTGGTAGCCTGTGCCCAACCCACCATCTAGATAGCCAAGTACCCTGAGCTTAAATCTTTGCAAGAGATAAGGCCAGACAATTACTGCAGAAGGTGTGGCCTAATCTTACCCACTACATTGTGTATTCATATTATATTTTCCTGCATTTCTTGCTCAAAGATCAAGCCTCAAACCCAATTCACTCTGGAGCTCATAGACTGTACAACAACTCCCCACCCACCTAGCACAGAGTGTATTTAAATACTAAATAGTAAATTGTTTCTCTTTTACCCAGGAATCCTGAGGGTCTTCTCCTCCCAGTTTGATTTTTTTTTTTTTGATTAAAGGGGCCATAACTTAAATAATTACTTAAAGAAGCCTATTCATTGAAGTGGTATATCTCACTCAAAGTGAGAATTAGCCTGAAAGGGCCAATGTCTCCCATTGCATCCTGGGCCATCTTCAGTCATCCTGATGAATATCTGGTCACTGGATCCAAATGGCTCAGGAAAGAAAGTGAGGCTGGTGACCTTGCACAGCACTCCCTCACTCAAATCAAAGTCAGCTGCAAGTCATGTCATCCTCTTCATCAGAGGACGAAGGACAAAATGACAGCAGCGTTACCCACAATGTAAACATGGGACATTTTAGATACTTAAAATCCTGGATGGTATTAATTGTGATTGAAAAGGAACAAAGGTATCCATATTAGTTATAATTTAATGAACTCTGATTTGCATTTTTTCCTTTTCCCTTGTGGACCTTAGACCCAGCTTGATGGTACTTAACCTCTGCCTTAGACAGCCCCTAAGTTTCCTTCCCATTCTAAGTCTATGATCCTGTGCTTTCTAAAACTGTTTTATGTCTGTATTATAGCTCCCTAACTAGACTGTAAGTTCCTAGAGGTCAAGGATCATGTCTAGTTCAAGCATATAGTCATGTTCATAGATGTTCAATAAATACTTGTTGAATGAATGTATTCAGTACAAGCCCAAGAAGGCATGTTTGGATTGGACAGTAGACAGCCAGTGGGTAGCATGAGGATGCCTATTAGGGAAAGGAAAGGGAATCATGAAATGAGTTGTTACTGCTGAGTCATATAAGTTGCATCTGACTTTTTGTGACCCCATTTTGGGGTTTTCTTAGAAAAGACACTGGAGTAGTTTGCCATTTCCTTTTCCAGCTCATTTTTCAGATGAGAAAACTGAGGCAAACAGGGTTAAATGTCTCAGGGTCAAACAACTAGTGAGTGTCTGAGTTTAGATTTGAACTCAGGTCTTATTGACACCAGGGTTGGCACTCTATCCACTGTACCCCCTAACTGCCCCATGGAAGGAGAGAGGAACAGAAAAAAAGATAGGAAGTTACCAAAAGTGTCATGAGTGAATGAAAAAACATTTATAAAGTGTTCACTATCTGTTACGTACTGTGTTTAGTGGTAGAGATTTCTTAAAAAAAACCAAGTAAACTTATGCTTTTACATATATAATAGTGAGGAACTTACCCCACCAAAGAAGATTGACATCTCTTGAATTTAGTCTTCAAAAATTGCTTGGAGGCACTGGGAGGTTAAGTGATTACAACCTTTAGGTGTGAGAGGCAGACTTGCCATTTTTATTGCATTGGTTCAGCCTACCCATGAGCAATGAATATTTCTCCAATTTGTCTTTATTTGTATGAAGAATGTTTTGTAATTTTGTTCATATAGTTCCTGTGTGTGTCTTAGCAGGTAGAATCCCAAATATTTTATACTGTCTGTAATTATTTTACAGGGAATTTCTCCTTCTCTTTCCGCCACTTTTTATTGGTAACCTATAGAAAAGCTAATGATCTGTGTGAGTTTATTTCATATCCTGCAACTTTGCTAAAGTTGTTGTTTTGACTAGATTTTTTTAGAGTTGACTCTCTGGGGTCTCTGAGCAAAACATTATATCATCTACAAAAAGTGACAGTTTTGGTTCCTGACTGCCTATTCTTATTCTTTGATTTCTTTTTCTTGTCTGATTGCTATTGCTAGCATTTTGAGTACATATTGAATAATAGTAGTGATAATAGACATCCTCACTTTACCCCTGATCCTATTGAGAAAGTTTCTGGTTTATACCAATTACAGATAATACTACTGATTTTAGAAGATGTTATTTATCATTTTTAAGAAAAGCTTCATTTATTCCTAAACTTTCTAGTATTTTTTAAGAGGAAAGGGTGCTATATTTTGTCAAAAGCTTTTGCTTCATTGATTGAAATTATTATATGATTTTTGTTATTTTTGTTATTAATATAGCTAATTATGCTTATATTTTCTGCTATTGAACCAGCCCTACCTGCAATCCTGGTATACATTTCACCTGGTCATAGTATTTAATCTTTGTGATATATTGTAATCTCCTTGCTAGTATTTTATTTAAAATTTTTGCATCAATATTCATTAGGAAAATTGGC
Organism: Notamacropus eugenii; assembly: GCF_028372415.1. Taxonomy (NCBI): domain Eukaryota; kingdom Metazoa; phylum Chordata; class Mammalia; order Diprotodontia; family Macropodidae; genus Notamacropus; species Notamacropus eugenii. Next base: position 408,836,456 of record NC_092876.1, on the reverse strand, counting down.
CTATAGTTTTCTTCCTCTGTTTTGGCTCTCCCTATTTTAGGTATCAAGACCGTATTTGTGTAAAAAAAAAAAGGAATTTGGTAGAACTCTTTTAACTATTTTTTCAAATAGTTTATATAGTACTGACAGTAACTGTTTTTTAAGCGTTTGGTAGAATTTTTTTGTAGATCCATCTGGTCCTAGGGGTTCTTTCTTAGAGAGCTCACTTATGGCTTATTCAATTTCTTTCTCTAAGATAGAATTATTTAGGTATTCTATTTCCTCTTCGGTTAATATGAATAGTTTACATTTTTGGTCTCCCCCTCCAAGTCAAATTAGGCCATGTTTTGCCTCAATTCTTATCTAGCCTTTAATCATCGAATAGGTGTTGCCTCAGATAAATTGAGACCTAGAAAAAAGACACTAGCTTAAAAAAGGCCAGGGTCTCTCACTGCATCTGGGGCCATCACCAGTCATTTTGACCTATGTCTTGCCCTTGGAGTCCTGTGACTCTGGAGGAGAGAGTGAGGCTGGTAACTTTGCCCAGCTCTGCCACATTTCACTTGCAAGTCAAGATATCATCCTACTGTTGTCATGGGTATTCTTCAAGAACAAAGGACAAACAACCATAAAGATATTGATCCATTTCATTTAGATTGTCAGTTTTATTGGCATATGGTTGGGCAAAATGATTTCTAATAATTACTTTTATTTCATCTTTTTAGGTTGTGAATTCATCATTTTCATTTTTGATACCAAATTAGCTAATGGTTTGTCTATTTTATTGTTTTTTTTAATCAGATTCTAGTTTTATTTATTAATTTTTTTTTTAACTTTTAATTTTATTTTATCAACCTCTCTTTTGATTGTCAGGATTTCTGTTTTGATGCTTAAATGTCAAGTTTTAATTTGCTGAGTAAGATCATGAGTTTGGTACTCACTGAAAAAGGTAAGATAAGGACCTGGAGATCCATGGTTGTCAGGGATACTAGATCAGTGATAAGGTGACACACATGGATTATATTCGTCTTGAAAGAGCAAAAGCCATTTAGGGATGACAGGAGAGGAATGGTCTAGAAGCAGTAATGAGGAGTAAAAAATGTAACCACTCCTCCTGACCCTGTGACTTTGGGAAAAAGCAGAGGGTTCCAAGATGTATTGGTTTCATGAAGGAGTACCAGATTTTGGTTAAAGCAAAGGGCAAAGAAGGAAGGTTGATAAAAAAGCTTGATAATGTACTACTCTAGGGGAATTTGCTGACAATAAAGGAGGGGATCCAGAGAGTTTTTTGGAACCAAGGTTGTTAATGGATCAACCAGTGGGATTGGGACTGGCAGGTAATGTTTTTCAGAAGAGGAGTGAGAGAACAGGGATGAGCACTGGATTCAACTCAAACCACCTCTGTAAGAACTGATTATTAAAATTTTAACATGAACACTTACATCTTGGAAATCAGCAAATGCTAAAAATCAGGGCTTGATGTATTATTTAGTTGATCATCTAGGGTTATCTGCATTATCAGTTCCTTTCTTATACCAAAAAGGGATGGAGAAGATATAATGACCATGAAACTTAAAAGTGTGGTGCATTTTCCAAGATCTGTTTGTTGAGCATTTATTGCGCACCCCTTTAAAACGTTTTGTTGGGAAGGGACTGGTGAGTCAGGATAGTAGAAAGTGTGTGGATATGACACAGTAACTCGACACAGCTCGACACCAAATCAAACAGATTTGCAGAGTTAATCCAACACAGACTTTGATCTAGCTAGAATTTGCACCCCAGATGTTTTGATAACTTGGCTCCATGGAGTTAACCTTCTGATGTGCTTCAGTGCCCTGATCCAGGGCATGGGAACTGCTTAGCCCCCAACCACCCTCATCTTTTGACAACTTTTTTCATTCTTGGAGTACGGATGTATAGAAATGACTTTCCTGATGCCTGTACACAGCTTGTTTAGTACTTTCTAGGCTATTTGCTTATGCATCAAGGCATTGTCTAGAACAGGGGGTCCTAACTTATGGTCCATGAACTTGGTATGTGCATGTGTTTGTGTGTGTATATGTGTAAACACACCTACATACACAAAGAAGTACAAAGGAAACCAGTTTTGCTGAAATATTGTTAGAAATATGTGTCATTTTGACTATTGTATATACCTAAATTAACTACAAAGGACACATGAAGGAAGATGCCATCTGCATCCAGAGAAAGAAGTGATAAATAAAAGTATCTTTAGAATGGTTTTACACACACACACACACACACACACACACACACACAAACATACACACACTTGTATGTAATAGTAGCCTTCTCTAGGTGTGTGTGTGGGGGGATCAAGAAGAAAATAATTTGCATGATAACTTTATTATATATTTCAAAGGAATAGCAAGTTATACATAATAGATTTGAAGTTTCATGTGCAATCATCTTTTTTTTTTAAAACTACACTGTTATGGAAATGTTTGTTTTATTCTATAAATCAAAAAGAAAATGAAAAAGAAATATTTCTAACTATATACCTATATTTCCAATGCTATTAACGTACATAATAATATTTCTGACAATATTTTGATAAAACTGGTTTCCTTTGTACTTTTAAAAATTGTGTTTTTATTAATTTAAAACTATTCTAAAAAGAGATCCATAGACATCCCCAGACTACCAAATTGGTCCATGACACAAGTATAAATTTGGCCACCCAGAGAAAATCCTGAAATTATTTATTTTTCTTTCTGCGTCCTCTGCTATTCCACGGAAGAGAAGAAAATGACAGACTTAAATAAATGCCCCAAAAGAAGACATAATCCCATGGAAGAATACAATCAAGGATATGGGAGACATTTTTGTGATCGCACAGATGTAGCTAAAGATATAATTGTTTTTCTAAATGAAATTTGCTCAGGAAATCAGAAGTAAGGGAGGGAACTGTGCCAAGGAACTCTTTGGTAGTGAAGAGTTATTCAGGTTGGAATGTGAAGAATTTTGTGCTTTTAAGTTATTTGCCCTATTTTACTTTGAACAACTGGATGCTGGAAAGAGACATCACACTGAATAAGTCACAGCCTGTTAGAAGGGTTAGGGTCTTTCTTCATCTGAACTCAAGAAGGAAGTCAAGAGAAAAGTTGCTAGTAAGTAATTTAGTTAATAAGTTTTCTTTGTAAGAAAATAAGAAATTTTGAATTACAACCAGCACTTCCATGACAAAGTCTGCCTACTATTGAAAGGAATGGATCTCACTCTTTGGGTAATGACACATTAGAGCCTACCTTTAAAGAACAATATGGTTCCCAAAATTTCCTAGGTAGTCCTAGGTAGTAAATATCCCAACTGGACACCTTTGCTGAAGGTACTTGCTGAAGAAGAATCTGTGTTAATCAGTAAACAAGGAATGGATCTCTCTATCCACATAGTTATGACCTTAGTTCAGGCACTTATTTTCTCTCACCTGGTCAACTGGAATGGTCTCCTAAATAGTCTCTATGCCTCAAGTCTCTCTCGACTCCAATCCATCCTTTACATAGCTCCTAAAGTGGTTTTCCTTAAATACACATTTAACTCTGGCTCTATCCTACTTCTTTAACTTCAGTGATTTCCCTTTCCCTTTAGGATAAAATTTAAACTTCATTTAGATTTTCGATTCTTTCCAGACTCATTATATATTACTCCCTTTCCTATATACTATAGTCTAGCCAAATTGACCTTCTCACTATTCTTCAATCATGGCAACCACCATTTCACATCTGCCTAGAGCGTCTTCCCTCTCGTGTCTGCCTTTTAGATACAACTCGATCATTATCATCTAGAGGAAGCTGCTTGTGGTCTCTCCAATAATTAGTACCTTCTCTTCCTAATCACCTTGTATTTATTTTCCATGTATTTATTCTCTATATACTCATGTACTCATTATCTCCTTGAGAACAAGGATTGGTAGATCATACAGCAAGTTCCCAGCCCAGTGCCTGGATATAGTAGACATTTAATAAATGCTTATAGATTGATTGTGTTTCCACAGCTTCTAGATAGATGTTTCAATGCAGATAATGAGCAGAACAGCCAGTCAATATGAGATAACTCAATAAAGATTTAAGTATATTATTAAATATTAAAATGAATTAGTGTGGCCAACAAATTCTAGAGAGACTTGTAGTTCTTGGATTATTTTCATCTATCTAGCAGATGAATAACTTTCGCGTCCAATGCTATAAAAAAAAATGCAACATGGTTTTAAAATATGTTTAATGACAAAATCTTAAAAGTGCCACAGAGGGAGGGCATTTCATGAAAATCTATCTCTCCAGGCATTTTTATCTCTTTGCGTCCATCTCCCCATGTGTCTCTGTGAGAATGTCTCTGACTCACTCTCCCCTTTACTGTCTTCCTCTGAAATGTCATAGCTTTCCTCATATTTTCACACAAACACAAAGAGAACAGATTTGAAATGCTGTGAAATCCTTGCCTCTTGATGTATGCCCTGGCTACAAGTCTTCAACAAATCTAATAGCACACAAGAAGGCTCTGTTTCAACATCTGGAAAATGGGTTCTACTCATTGTCAACCATTACCACCAGCACTACCACCACTCAAAACATTTATTAAACATCTATTTTCCCCAAAAGGTTGCTGGAGGTTAGACATATCCCCCACCTTTTAGGAACTTATCATTTAAAGCTGACCATAAGGATGCAGACAGATATCCTGACTTCATACTTGATGAATACTTAAATTAAATATTGTCTTATCTCTGTAGATGTGTCACTGAAAAGTTAAATGAACTTGAATTGCCTATATCAGATTGCATGCCATCTTGAGAAGAGCGGAGGAAAAATTTAGAACTCAAAATCTTATAAAAGTAAATATTGAAAACTAAAAATAAAAAAAGTTAAAAAGTTAAATGTACTAAGATCAGGTTTCAGGTAAATATTTAGTGGAACTCTGCAGTGAAACATTTTTAAAAGCAAAGAATTTTTGGAATGTGAACTCTTACCCCTTTGTTTATATATTTTGCAAATCTGGATTGCGACATTTTTTTCAATGCAGGATATAATTATAAATTGGTTGAACATTTGTGTATGATAATAATAATAATGGTAATTGCCATTTATATAATTCTTTGAGGTCTCCAAAACACTTCTTATACATTATTTAACTTGAGCCTTATAAAAGTCCTATAAGGTAGATAGTACAAATATGATTATCTCTGCTTCACAGATGAAAATTATAGGATCATAGGAATTATAGTGGCCACCTGGTCCAACTTTACAGGGGAGGAAAGTGAGACCCAAGAAGTGTTGTGAGATGCTAGCAGAGGTAAGTGACATGCTCAAGATTTACCCAGAGAGTTAAGTGACAAGGCAGGGACTAAAGCCTAGGTTTCTGTTCAGGATTTTTTCCCCATGTTTCAGAGCCGCCAGTGTTCAGTTTGGGTGATGTATAAGAAGAGAGTTCTAGGACTTTCAGTTTGTTAATGCTTCTAGGAAGCAGTGAGAATCTAGCAGATCTATCATTTGGGGATTAAAAAAAAATAACAACCAACCAAACCAAACTTAGGTGAAGGTTGAGTTGTATAAGCAAGGGTAAGGCTTTCCAACTCCTACCTTCAAGATGAAAAAAAAAAAGCCTGGTTATCTTCATCAGCTGGGGAGTATATCAAATAGAATCTTCTCTACCCGCACTTTCAAGCTGGGCTAAGTCTCCTCTTGTGCAATTCTCCAAGCAAAATCACAAAGCAGCAGGAATGACTGACTGTCAAAACAAGGGAGAGTTTTTGCCTGCAGGAAAATCGAGGCTGTGGTGACGGCTTAGCTCATGCCAAGCGAAATACCAGTTAGAAGATGTTGCTGGCATGTAATTTGGAGGATAGCTTTGTTAATGCTTGAGGTTATTTAGAAAAATACCTTTGGTCATGTGCTTTCCAGAATGCCATGTATTTGCAATGAATCATATTTACCATGCCTGAGGAGTATTAAATTACAATCCTGTATTTGCTTCTTTTAAAATATGTTTCCCTCTCCTTTTTTTTCTGGTTTCTATTCAAATGAAGGAAAATATCAACTCATTTTTTTTTTGAGTTCCAAAGAGGGATAATTTTACAGCTAAACAGTTTCCTACAAGGATGAAGGAACCAAGATCCCAGGGGGACGTCTTTTGAATATTGTAATGACAGCAGTGACATTAGATTATCTTTAATAAGCAGAAAAACAGTATTTACCTGTTCATGCTATAAAGTAATTTGTCCCAGCAGCTTTAAAACTGCACCCAACTCGTAAACAATCTCCTTACAGAATGAGTTCTGATTAATCCAGCAAGGTTATGCCTTGATGTGTGTCTTTGGAGGCATGAGTCACCCTTTCAAACAAGGATTCACAGTGGGGGTTTCCAGCAACAATGTACTTGGTGCTGGTTTTACCATTTTAGCTCGGCAAGATCTCTTTTCGGAAGTTGTGCTAGGTTGATGGAAAGGCATATTAAAGGAGGTACCCCCCTGAGAGCTCACAGTGAGACATCTCACAAGTGGCTGAATACAGAGGCACCAGTGAAGGGTAGGAGTGCCAATGCAATCATATCTCCTGAGAGTGGAAGTCTGGGGATGGAGATACAACTATCTTTGCTGTGAAGTCATTCCTGACATATGGACCATAAGGACCATGAAACCTAGTGCTGACCCTAAGCAGCAGGAACCTAGACCCTGGCACCTGAACATAAGACTGGGGTTTCAGAGAATAATAATGGTTATAATCATAACAGATCTATGTAAAAAATACATATTTTTGCACACTGATTATCTCATGTAATCCTCATGACCACCCTGTGAGGTAAGTAGTACTCTCAGTTCCTTTATGCAGATGGCTCTGCCTGATCACCTCAACTGCTCTTCGTGCTTTCCTCTTGGAAAAGATCGCTTATTTATTTTGTGTATATTTTGCATATATTCTTTGTTTATAGGTTGCTTCAATCAATAGAGTGTATGCTTCTTTAGGGTAGGCTATGTTGTCATTTTTTATCTCTATCTCTAGCACCATGCACAGCACATGGTATGTGCTTCATCAATACTTACTGATTAACTGATGAAAAAACTTGTGCAGAGAGACTAAGGACAAACAAATAGTGCATGATTGAGAAAGACTGATCAATCCTATTTCTTTTCCTACTTATCCTGTGATCATAGTAGTATTAGGTGGAAAGAGCACTGGTTTTGAAATCAGAAGACCTAGGTCAGAATTCCACCTGCACCAATTAAGAGCTCTCTGACCTTGACCAGATTGCATCAGTTCTTTCAGCCTCAGTTTCATTATCTATAAAATGAGGAGAGGAGACTAAATTACCTCTAAGGTCTTTTCCAGCTTTAAATTGAATGAGAATGTTATCTTATCACACAGGTGACGGTAACAGTAAGCACCTGGACATACACAGATGGTCCTGCTGTACAGGTTCTTGGATCTGCTTTTCTAAAAGGAAAGCAACTTTTGAGGGATCAACAATCACTTTAATCAAGCACATGAATCATTCACTTAGTTAAGGGGAAAAAGTCAGCACTCTGAACTTCAGAGAAAATACAGAGAAATCAAGATCAACAGATGGTTTCCAACTGTCTGACACAGGCAATACATGTATCATAGAACAACAGACAGATCCAACTGCCTGACCACACATACATAGTTACCAGAGAGGGAAGCACCAACATCTGGGTTTTCAAAGCTGGAGGGCTCCTTAGCAGCTTCCCAGAGTCTCATCAGGCCAAACAAATACTTCCAATCAGTAAGCCCCAAAGTAAAACCTCACCTCAGAGTCTTTACACATTTTTTAGAGTCAGAGGGCATCACAACCCTTGAGAACCTCTTTAGAAAATTAACAAAAGGCGTGGGCCTTCCTACAAATCTTTCCAGGCCCATTAATGGGTGGAGAAGATCTTCTTTAATCACATTATTCAGAGGTACTTGATTATACTAAAACAAAAACAGCAAAAGAAATGCATTGTCAATACAGTGACCCAATGGATAGAGCACTGAACCTGAAGTCAGGAAGATTTGAGTTCAAATCCGATATTAGCTACTTGCTAGCTATATGGTCACTTAACCACTGTCTGCCTCAGTTTCTTCAAATGTAAAATGGGAGTAATAATAGCCCTTACTTCCCAGGGTTATTGTAAGGATCAAATGAGATGATATTTGTAAAGCACTTAGCACAATGTCTGATACATAGTAGGCACTGTATAAATACTAGCTTTTCATATTTATTTACATATTTTATTTTATATTATGATCTCTGTCAACCCTCAAAATAAAACTGCTGTTAACTCTAAAAAAACACAACAAAACAAAACAGAGAGCACACACAGGTTATCAAGACCACAGTTAACTCTAAAAATAAAACCAAACAAAATACAATTAGTATGTGTGTCTGACTGTGGTTGATCAGACCAATTTGAGCTCAGAATGCTCTGTCATAGGTTGGGCACAATTAGTCCATGTGAACATTGGGGATGGATTCTCTAAATTTGCGTACCTCAAGTTTCTTTTGAACTACTTTAATTCTGCTTTGCTCATAGAGAACAGCACCTTCTCTGCTGCGGATCTTGGGCCACTCTCTCCCATATCACACAATCAACAACAAAGTTCTTAAGAGAGACCTTGAGAGTATCCTTGTATTGCTTTTTCTGATCACCACGTGAGCACTTGTCCTGTGTGAGTTCTCCATAAAATAGTCTTTAGACAAGTATACATTTGGCACTTGAGCAATGTGGCCAGCCCCTCAGAGTTGTGGTCTCTTCAGTAGTTTGAATACTTGGCAGTTTAGTTTGAGAAAGGACCTCAACATCTGGTATCTTATCCTGCCAGGGAATCTTCAGAATCTTCCTAAGACAGTTCAAAAGGAAGCACTTCAGTTTCTTGGTCTGTCGCTGGTATATTGTCCAGGTTTCACAGGTATTTAACAATGAGGTCAGCACAGCAGCTCTGAAAGCCTTCAATTTGGTGGTCAGTCTAATACCTCTTCTCTCCCACTCCCAAACTGTAGGATAACAGAGCCATTGTACTGACTTCATTGTTGCATGCCTGTGTGAAGACATAAATAAACAGCTCAAAGGTGATATAAATAGATACTTTTGTAATCTGGCCCAAGCTTCTACAAGGGAGACTGTGATATCTGCTTTGATAGGATCAGGGTGAAGGCAATGATTGGATTTTGATCCTTCTCTTGTGTATTAGAGGGGTATCTGGTTAGATTTATATCTCTCTTACCCATCCCCTCATATTTTTCATTTAGGGGTACAATAGGTTCAGAACAAAAGCCACTTCCCTGGTCCCTTTCCATCCAACCATGGTTATACAAAATGCCTTCACAAATAGCAAATATTGAGTAAATCCACTTATCTAAGAAGTAAGCAGAAAACAGAAAAGTTACACAGATTAAAACATACCAGGAAATACACAAGAAATAAGAAAAACCTGAGTTGATTTATGTGAACAGATGTAAAGTGAAGTGAGCTGTACCAGAACAATCTACATAGTAACAATAATTTTGTAGAGATAATTGACTATGAAAGACTTAGTAACTCTGATCAATACAAAGATCCACCATAACTGCAAAGGACTTATACTGTAAAATGCTATCCACCTCTGGATAGAGACCTGATACAATCAGAATACAGATAAAGCACATTTTTTTCCTTTTAAAATTATTTTTTTCCAGACCATGCCCAATGTAGAAATATGTTTTGCATGACTTCATATGTATAATGGCTATCATATTTCTTGCCTTCTCAATGGGTGAAAGAGGGATGGAGGGAGAGAATTTGGAACTGAAAATAAAAATAAAATTTCAAAAAATACACAAAGATGAACGAGATCTTTAGATGACAGCAAGATAAGGTGTCATCTCAAGTCCAGAAAGGCCCCCACTTCACCCAAGGGGAAATTCTCTTTTTGAAGTCTCTAGGGAGGCAAGCTGGAAATCAGGGACATGTTGAAGAGCTAGCTTTCCCTGCATTTTGGCAGCTTTCAAAATCTTTCCTCATTGGAGTGTCCTTCTTCCAAAGAGTCTTGGTACCACATGCAACTCTCTCCCAAGAAGCTTTGCTACTGGCTTCCACCCCTTAAAAACACTTAGCATTTTCTATGCCAATACAGAGTCCTATCTCCTCCCATATATCAAAAGCAGCAGGCTAAATGCCCCTACCCTGGTTGGAAGCCCAGGCTATAATAAGAATAGTTGAAAATGTATATGTAGCACTTGGAGATTTAAGAAGTAAGCCACATATGCTGTCTTTTGATCTTTACAACAGCCCTGTGCAATTACTGTAGTGGAAAGATCCCTAGATTTGTAGTTGGGAAACTAATGCTTACATTCTAGCTAACCTACTTAATTCTATTATATGCCTTTGGGTTACACTGCCAACTAGCACTTACAGGTTATATATCCTGAAAGATAACAGTCTCAGGTTCAAAGTACTCTAATGTATGCTGCTTCACATGCTGGACTAGGGTACTGCTTTGTATTTTTTGAATGATCCAAAGCCCATACCCTAGTACCAGCAGGAGTCTTGACTCTGGGGATTCAGACTGGAAGGATTTCCTAAATTTAGGGGAGACAGAGTAGTATAGTGGTGAAAGGAAGGGTCACAGGGTCAGTGAACCTGGGTTTGAATCAGAGATCTGCCACTTAATGAGCTGTGTGACCCTTGGGGAAATTATTTCACATACCTGGCCCTCAGTTTCTTTATTTGTAAAATAAGAGAAATGGACTTAGCCTCTGAGCTCTAGATCTATAATTTTATGATCTCCCAAACAGGTTCCCAGTTTTAATCAATGGATTCTTTAGCCTCACAGGCTTACTCTCCTGTATGTTGGCTATGTGCAGCACATGCTTCCTAGAGTCATGGGATTTTCTTGTAAGATACCAGTAACAGTGGTGAGGAGAGAAGAGAGAAATTCCCTCCCCATCCACTTCCCACTCCTCACTCCCCAAAGGGAAAGGTGAAAAGCAATCTCTTAAGAGTTGGGTTCTTTCTTCATAATCACCTTTCTTCTAAATGGAGGGGATATTTGGTAAGATAGCTGTCTATCAAGGTCAGTTCCTCTACTTCTTAACTCTTAACCCCTCCCATTTGCCAGTGTTGGCGCCCAGGGAGATCTAAACCTGGGCAAGTCCACTGATTCTCTGTCTTGACCCTTTCATATGCAAACAAGTTACACCGTTATAGTACAACACCGTTATAGTGCAAATGAGCTACATAGTCTGAAAGGAGTTCACCCTTCCATTTCATTGTCTCTCTTACCTGCCCTTTGCATTTTGTAGTTTCATGAGATGGATGGGGAGCTCAACTGATGTAGGGTCTTTTCATACCCTTCCTCCTACATCTCCCCTTCATTCACACACACACACATACACACACACACACACGCATACACACAAACATACAAATCTCTTGTGAGGCAGATTCTCTTTACTAGTCCAGCATAGCAGTTAACCAGGCACCTTTAGACTGAGGCCTGGTGACTTCTGTTAATTCCTGTCCTTTATCTAGCTGTGTGATCTTGGGCAAGTCGCTTAACCCTATTTGCCTCAGTTTCCCCACCTGTAAAATGATCTATAGTAAGAAATGGCAAACCACTCCAGTATCTTTGCCAAGAAAAACCCCAAAAAGGAGTTGTGAAGAGTCAGATATGAATGAAAAAGGACTAACATCAACCAGTCCTTTATCTGTCCTCTGCAATCCACCCTCATTTCATTGCTCTAAGGTTGCCTTTTCTTTCAATATGGAAATTAGACTACCAAATGCTCCAATTCTGGCCCCATCTCAGATTCCTGAGGAACAATAATATTTTTTACTTTAGTCTGAATGGTCCTCCCCAGTGGGAGTAGGGAATGGAGAGAAGGTAGAAAAATGTATCCAGAGTACAAATGTGAATCAGGTTTAGAATAGATAGTTTTATACCCACACAAAAGGGAGAATGCTAAGCAATAAAGAATTACAGCGTAATTCCAATCAGCAGAGACTAATATTCAAGCCTCATTGGGAGTACATAGTGTTATTCTACTTAAAACAGTGGCATTGTGAAGAAAACACTTTGTAATCCAAACTCTACAGATGTGAGTTATTATTACCAAATGGAATAACCTATGTGAAAAACAATTCATAAGCTGTAGAACATTATACAAAGCAAGGTATTATTATGGCACACTGAATCTACCATTAGGAACAATTTTGTCAGCTAAAAAAATCATTACAATGGCTGAACTTGTTGTCAGTTCTGCTGTCTGCATGTCTTAAAGACGGCTTACTTGATGGTATAGGATTTTTCTTAGCATAGATCCTGCAGCCAATCAAATTAACTTACCTTTTTAATCTTCTGTTGTTAATATTTTAATTTTAAACCTTTGTTGCTTCAATAGATCTGTGTACCGCTTTTTTTTTTTTCCAAAGAAGTTCTTTCCTTCAGTCGTTTTTCAGTTACATCCGACTGTGACCCTTTTTGGTGTTTTCTTGGCAAAGATACTGGAGTGATTTATCATTTCCTTCTCCAGCTCACTTTACAGATGAGAAAACTGAGGCAAACAACATTAAGGGACTTGCCCAGCGTCAAATAGCTAGTAAGTGTCTGAGCCCAGATTTGAACTCAGGAAGATGAGTCTTCCTGACTCTATGCCCAGTGCTCCGTCCACTATGCCACTTAGCTCCTCCCCTAAGTTCTCCACAAGAGGCCTATGTAGCATGTTGAGAATTTGACTCTAAGGTCTCCTAAAATGTCATGGACAACCATGGAATATACAGAAGGTTCAATGGCAAATTTCCCCTATTTCAACAAGGCCAGCTTTCCTCTTTTTCCACTTTTGCAGCTTTCCTTTAATATCATTGACATGTCATGTGATATCATAAATCCTTCCTATGTGATCTGTAGCTGATAATATATTGTGGTCTTCTCACTCCAACCACACACCTCTCAGTTGCCATTTGGGTAACATGTAATATTAATTAATTCATTAAAGATGATGGTGTCCCATAACTTGTAGTCATACAGAATCATGGGGAGGAAGATGACCTTAAAAAGATAAACTTGTGTTTCAGGGAGAAGCTTGTAGCCAGTAAGAGCTTAAAAGTATAATAACTTAAATGCATTCCAGCTCACTCTCTCCCTTCTAGTCCTTACTCTATCCAGTTCATCATCCATCTTGAGTGTCTATCTAATGATGGATCAACTCTATGGGTTGTCCTTCAAATACCAATACTAATACTACTACTAGTACTAATATTGACCTGGTCAATAGACATTCTTCATCCACTTGGCTTTTCCTTTGTAGATAGTCAAACTCCTTTTAGATTTTCCCTTCCTTTTCCTGCCCTATCTTTCTCTCTCCTCCCCTCTGGAAACCTTCCCTTCTTCTCTTTCTATTCCCCTTCCTTTCTGTACCCCCTCCCTCTGCTCCTTCCTTCCTCTCTCTTACTTTCCAAAAGTCTTTAAACAATTATGATTAAGCAAAAGATTTAAGAATTCCACTTTCTGCATCCCCTCAAGACTCCCCACTTTGGGACAATAACATCTGCTGCAGAAGAAAAATAATCTTATTGAAGGGAAACTTTCCAGGTTTAAAAGTAGAGTTGTTTCTCTCTACAGGCATTTGAAATAAACCAAAAAAATGGATTTGAAGTTGCCATTAAGAAATCAAACTCCTGTGAAGCACTCTACCTTGATTCTGGTTTAGGGTCAGTAGTTCAAAGTATATTTTGTTTGTATTGTGTTTGTACTCTCTAGGGCACAAAAAATCCCACAATTCTAATTTCTCATTGTGGCACAGAGGTGACTTGTATTCTCAGAAGCTATGCCAACAGAGGGCAAGCACTGGCAGGTACTACCATGCTGGCAAGGCTTTGAGTATGTCCCCCAACAACAGGCTATGTCTGAATTTCTGAGGCTAGCCTAGCTAAGAACAATGGAGTTCAACACCAGAACACCAACTATTGGGTGAAGAATTCTTTGTCCATGGCAACCTAGGAAACAAAGAAATATACTGAGTGGCCCTTAATCTTTATTTCCCCCTTTTGTTTCCTCTGCGAGGTGGTAGACTGGTGTAAAGAGGGAAGAAAGGGCTAAGAACCCAGTTGTTTTTAGACCACTTATAACTATTAACTTGACTGTTGGTACTCTCTATTTGAGATCATTGTTCAGTGACCAACAAATGGACATCCTTTTGAAGAAACTGAATCTTATCAGTCTTTTCAGTCTCATTGTGAACAACACCAGAAGACAGAAGGAAGTTGAGGCTGAGTGGAAGGATGACTCACAGGATCTCCTTGGAGAGGCAAATAAAGGCTTTGGGAAAGGTTGTTTTTTTTTGTTTTGTTTTGTTTTAATAGTATCCAAAGGCAACAAAATGCATCATTTCATAGGACATTTAGTCATCTCAGGTTATGGTGGTCATGATTTGTATTTTCAAAAAGACCACCATGAAAATAGTTACAAGTCATAGAACCACTGTTTCAGTGAATGAAGAGGTGAAAATGTTTGATGAGTAACTAAGATTGAATAAACATATACTTTGATACTTGGAAAATTCAGTAAAATGTGAGGTTGGTGAGAGCGGCAAAAAAAGAACATATGATTCAGTACTAATGAATGAGAGACACCAAAGTCTTTTAGGCTGCATAGGAACCTCATGCCTATACTTTCTTCACGAAAAGATTCAGTCAGTCAGAAAGCATTTGTTTAGTGCCTACTCCATGTGAGGCTCTGTGCTAAAAAGAAAGGCAAAAGAAATCCTGGCCCTCAGGGTGCTAGCAGTCCAATGAAAGAGACAACAGGCAACAGCTATGTACAAATAAGAGAAAAAGAGGAGAATTGGAAAATAATAGTATGGAAGCAAAAAATATGAAACTATCCCTGCTTAGAGGGAGCTTACATTCTACCAGGCAAAGCAAAATGTATATATAAGCATGCATCTGACAAGCAGGATGTCCCAAAAATCTTAGTGCAGTTTTAAACGACTTGAGTTCAAAACTGCACTGAGACTTTTTGGAACATTGTGTGTGCTTGCGTGTGTGTGTAGATATATGTTGTATATTTTGTCTTGCTTGATAGAATATAAACTCCCTGTAAGCAGGCATTATATATTTATGTAGAATAATATAGATTATAGAATACATTGCAGATAATATAATTATATATACTACACTTCATATATTACATTTATATATTACAGTAAATTATGTTTTTATATATTTTGTACAGATATATATTATAAGGTATGACATTATTATATCATAGATTATACACACAGATAAAATATATAGCTATAACTATAGATAACATATACATATATGGACACATGTATGTGATGTCAAAAGAAAGTCAAGAAGGTTCCACAGCTCATTATAGGTATTTCCTCTATTGAATCTATGAAAACGAGGGATAGGAATTTTATACAAGGTGGCCAAATATGGATGGGTTACAATTTGCCTTTTTGGAGGGAATACCGACACTGATGAGATCACATCTTAATTTGAGTATTTACATATATATATGATATATATGTATATATGTATATATATATACACATACACTTGTTAAGTGTACCCTTCTCCTCTCATCAGCTTAGTCTCCTCACTATCCCACAAATGTATCAGGCTTGCTCTTTGTTTTGGTCTGGCTGTTGCTTGTGTCTTTTCCACAGCCTATATTTTTCTTCCCTCTCCCTTTTTCCTTCTTCCTAAACGCATCCTACCGGTTCATTAAGGGCCAGCTCCGGTTCTGTCTTCTCGGTGAAATCTTTTCTATTTACTTTGGGCTTTACTGATATTCCCTTTCCCTCACCTGAAATTTGACAACACTTATTTTTTCCATGCCATGCAATTATATATGGCTTTATATCTCTCATTTTCATTATGTTTTTGTGTTTGTCTTGCCTGTCTACTAGATCATAAACTCTTTGAGGAGTCTTTTGATAACACCCTCTTTCCACATCCATCACATAGCAGAGTGCAGAGCACATACAAGGCCTTTAACCTTTAAGCATCTGTGATAGAGTGGAAAGGGCACTGATTCTGTAATGAGAGGAGCTGACTATATCCACATCCACCCACACACATATGCACTCATATATATGTAAATATATACATATGCACATATTTATACATATGTAAATATATACATATATGTATATATATACATAGACATATATTACTTATCTGTAAGTAATATCTCCATCTATAAAATGAGACAGCTAGATCAAATGGCCTCTGAAGTCCCTTCCTTAGCACTTTAGATCCATGGTCCTATGATTTCTCTACTATGAGAACTTCTTTCTATAATAGCAGACTTCAGCTTTTCTCAGAGTTGGCAGATGGTCTTCAAGAGTTTCTGGGGTTGAAAAATTTTATCATTGTGACTTAAGGGCATGGAGGCTCTCTGAGCTCAGTTCCGAGAAACAGGAATTTAGCATACTATAGGACCAGTACTCTGAACCTCTCCAGTCTAGGAAGACTTTATATTGCCCTTATAACAAGATGAGGCATCAGAACAAGACTTTAATGGACACGAACCCATAATAGAGTTAATAAATGTCGGCTGGTTGATTGGCTGATCTTTGGCTGTTTGCTCTGCTGCTATTTAGGGCAATCCAATTGACCTAACTCATCTGGAATCTGAGAAAAAGAAGCCTTTGAACTTGGTGATACACTTAGTCCAGGCTGCCCATGTGTTTATGTAAGGAATTATTTTCTAATCCCCTTGAAGCAATCAAGTTACACTCTAAAGTACGAGTTTTATAGAATTTTATCATTATTATGGGTTGCATAAATGCACATTATATCCTAGAACTATCCCTCCTCCCTCAGAATCTACCTCTAGAGCTTGTTCCAAGACCTCTAGGGGAAGCGAATGCTAGACGCTATTATTCTCCCTTCATTAATTATAAATCTGTTTCTCTGTAATTTCTCTTAGTGGCTTCATTGTTCTAAGATTATGCAACTGGATAACAAAGTGGGAGTGATTAGTGCTTACTATACCTCCTCAGAATGGTGAATATTCTCTTTCAAACCTCACAAACTAATTTCTTCTTCTAGCTACATCTTTGCAGAATAAGACCATGGCTATGTCTAGCCAGTACTGAGGAAAGAAGAAAGTTGGAATTTATCCGGTTTGTTTGATTAAATTAAATCAACAATTTATTTGTTGAGCAAACATTGTGCAAAAATCACTGTGCTAGGTACTATGGGAGACCCAAAGAAGCAAAGGAAAGTAGACTCCATTTGCAGTCAGCAGTCTTGTCCTACTATTTACTGGCTGTATGACCTTGACTACATCGCTTAACTTCTCTGGAACTCAGTATCCTCACCTATAAAATGGGAATAATAATACTGGTGGTACCTCCCTCACTGGGGTGTTTTACAGATCAAATGAAATAGTACATTTACAGTACTTGTCACCTGAATGTACTGTAAAAATGTAAGTTATTATTACGAGACAGTATTCTTGTCCTCAAGGAGCTTATGGCTTGGTTTAGGAGGTAAGGAATAAATATTTCAGGTGGCCCAAAGCCTTAAAAAAGTGTTGCCAGCTACTACAAACACACGTATGTGATAGCTAGCATTTATACAGTGATATAAAGTTTTCAAAATGCTTCAAAAATATTATCTCATTGGATTCTCACAACAACTCTGGGAGGTTAAGTGTCGTTTTAGAGATGTGGAAACTGAGGCACACAGACATTTAAGCGACTTGCCCAGGATCACATGGCTAGTGTTGGAGATTGGATTTGAATTCAGGTCTTTCTGACTCCAGGTCTGGTACTCATGTAGCTATAATAAAGGATGAATTTAGAACAAGGGATTGAGATGAATCATAAGCCAAGACTGCATCCAGCTTTTTTTTGGTTATTGCTTTCTCCTTCCCTTTCGTTTTCATAGCAGACTAAAAGAATTTGAGGACTGCAGTAAAACCATGGAGGTCTAATAGAAATCTCATGATTTTTTTTTTGGCAGAACACATCCTCAAGTGGGATTTAAGAGTTTAAGTGGGAATTTCTAACCCTAAGTCAAATAGCTGTTTGCAATGAAAGACTGTAATTTAGCACCAGATACAATGAGGTTAACAAGACAGATTAAATATCACTGGACTCTAATTAATTGTCTGGTTTTTGTTTTATCCAAAGAAAAGTTGGTCATTAAAGTAAGATTTTCCTTTTGAAGAGAAAAGTTGCATATGGCTCAAATTCTGAGAATTGAAAGAATTCTGTCCTAATGGAGAGAAAGAAGTAAAAGGTTTTTCCTCTTAGTCTGAGCATTGGGTATGGAAAGATCTTTCCTTTTCACTGGGAAAGCCAATGTCTCTAGGCTTTGAGCTAAAAGAAAGATGGTAGGATTCGTTTCTCTTCTGATAAATCCAGTTAAAGGAAGCTGATAGCAGAGAGAAGCTTATTATTATGTGCCCAAAAGACCAATCTTTTGTCAATGAAACCAACAGAGTGCCATCTTGCAGAGGTAACATGTTATACATATGCCCAACAGCCCTTGAGATGATTAGGAAACAAGCGTAGTGGTAGAACAATGATATCACCCTCAAATGATAACTAATCTTCAGTGTCAATACGTGAGTATTCTTTATATACGTGCTTCTTCCCACGTGGATCATAGGTATGTCTAATTTTTCCAAGTGATTTGCTTCTAGGATGGCACACCCAACATTTGTGGGATAAATGTTCTATTGAGAAGATACTTTTCTATTTCATTTAATAACAAAATTGAACTAAACGTATTTTGAATGACTAGTAAAGACCTAACTAAGGGTAAGAACTAGGGA
Organism: Notamacropus eugenii; assembly: GCF_028372415.1. Taxonomy (NCBI): domain Eukaryota; kingdom Metazoa; phylum Chordata; class Mammalia; order Diprotodontia; family Macropodidae; genus Notamacropus; species Notamacropus eugenii. The sequence goes on along the minus strand of NC_092876.1, from coordinate 408,817,686 downwards.
GGGAGGAGAAGAAATAGAAATAAATGGATAACTAAGCAAGTGACATTACACAGGCCTTGGTGATTAAATAGTATGGAGGATCAGGAAGGGATGACTGATACTGTAAGCTTCAACGCCTTCCCAGGCATTGGGAACGAGCGTGCTAGGATTAACAGAATCAGAAAGTGTTTCAAAGGTCAACCCTTAGTTAGGAGGAAAAACAAGTTTCAATAACCAACTGGTATTCATGACAATAGCAAACCAACTTTCTTCTCTTCTGGGATAAAAGAATATTATATAATCAAGCTCTCTACTTAATTTTACATTGTATATAGGATTTGTCTGAAACTAATAGGCAGCTCTTTTCTGATCTCAATGTCAAATTTCAAAATATGGGTGTGACCAATGATCCTTTGTGTTCTTTATTGATAATGATAATGACAGCATTTATAGAGTGCCAGGAAGAGTGGAGGAGGGTAAGGAAGGCTGAACTTCATGCCCTGCTTCTGATTCATATGGGCTGTGTTTCCATATCCAAGTCATTTAACTTTTACGTTGCCTGACATGGTGCCTGACATGCAGTAGGTGCTTAACAAATACTTCTCAATTGAGTGAGTAAGTGCTCTAGACTTGGCCAAGGTAAGCCCTTGACCATTTTTGTGAAGTGGACCCCTTTGCCAGACTGGTAAAGCCAATGGTCCCCTTTTCAGAATAATATTTTTAAGTGTATAAAATCAAATGCCTGGGATTACAAAGGAACTCAATTAAATTGAAATACAGTCATAAAACATTATAATTATTTTATATTATAATAAAATTATAATATTTTATAATATAATTATGTTATATTGTAAAATATTACTATGTAATTATAAGTAATATAGTTCTATATTCTATGTATGTAATTACATACATAGAATATAGAACTATAATGTATAAGCATTTTAGTAGTTATGCCTTGCTTATATTATAAAATATAATATGCATTAATATCATACGCATGCAAATATATATTTCATGAAACCAAGGTTAACCCCTAATCAAAGATAATAATTTGCTGACCTGTATAGTATATATAACATATAAAGTATATATATATGCATATAAGTGTGTATGCGTATGTGTGTATACATGTATACACATAAATTTAGATTAATGTCCAGAGTAGCAAAAAAAGTAATAACTCACATTTATATGTTGCTTCACAATTTATAATGATTATTCACATTTTGCAAGCCACTCTCTTCCAACAGCCCTGTGAAAAATACTGATTGCTTAACATGACTGCACTCAGCTAGGAATATGACTTGTCACCATCACCATCCTCACTTTATTCTCCCCCTCTTTCTCTCACTAGTTTTCTAAATATAAAGGGCTGAGGCAATTGAGACTTTAATGAATGCATGGTGCCATTTTGGAATTTATTTCTGACTTCCAGTGTTCTCTATTTTAGAACTTCATACTCTTGAATTCTTCCTTTAGCTGCTATTGCCATCCCTCCATTAATTTCTCTAAGGTGACTTCGGTGAATTTTATAGCACCTCTGGGATCCTGAACGTTTGGATTAGACACTCTGCTAGTGCCTTTCATTCAGTGATCCACAACCTTTTTGCCAATGTGAGCTAATAAATCTTTAAAAATATGATCTATGAGTCTATGGGCGACAGGTGTCAGCACTTCTGCAAGTAATTTTCTTAAGTCACTAGAGCTGCCAAAATTATAAGCGTCTCTTCAAATAAATGTCCTTTGGTTCTGCCCAATTATTCCATCACCTTTTCATAAAATCATAGATCTAGGGTTATATGTAAAGGATCTCAGAGGCCATGCAGGACAATCCCTCATTTTAAAGACGAGGAAACTAAGTCCTAGAGAGGTTAAGAAACTTGTTCAAGGTCACTTCGGTCATAGTTAGTAGATGCAGGATCTGAAATGAGGTTCCTTGACTCCAAGGTCACTTGGAGTGCTCATCCACTTTTCTATATTACCTCTTTTCTAGGCTGAGAAAACAGCATTTTTCCATAGCCAATAGCCAACACAGAGTACCACCATCCTCCCTTCCCCTTACATACATAAGTGCACAGACACGCACACACACACACACACACACTCACACACACCACACACACTCAGACACACACACATAGGTTCAGAACTGGACAGGGGGCAAAACTAGCAAGTAGGATCATAGGTTTTAGAGTTGAGATGAAACATTAGAGTTTCTTTGGCTCAACGTCCTCATTTTACAGAGAAGGAGACTGAAATACTAAGAGGTGAACGTGATTTATACAGACATCTAGCAAAGGTGGGATTTGAATGCAAGTCTTTGATTTCAAAAAAAAAAAAAATCACTATACTTTCCATTAAACAAGATTGGTATTTTCTATAGTTCTGGCAGGAGGCAGGGTGAAAAATGAGGTGATGGCAAATAATCTCATGACAATGGCAGCAATGAAATTGTTGCATAAAATATCTGACATTCACGTTATAGGTTTGGAACCCTATCCTTACTATATATTCACAGGATCGTAGATTTAGAGCTGGAAGAGACCTTAGAGGTGACTGAGTCCAGCCCGCATAACATACAAAGGAGACAGGCTCAGAGAACAATGAATGACTAGCCTTGAGTCACAGAGATCTAAGTGCCTGAAGGTGGTCTTGAAACCCAAGTCTTCCTGATTTGAAGTCCAGCATTCTATCTACTGTGGCTCTGGACTTATACAGACCTGAGATGGGGCTGACTATATAGGCTTTCTTACTCTTTTCTCTGGTTACTATGTCCCAACCAAGTGCAACTCTGGGAAACCTCTAACACAAGGTTAAGGTATGGTTTATGTCTAGGGTTTTCCTAAAATATGCGTAAGACTGTCTCTCCTAGAAAAAGTACTCATTGTACCATACAGATAACAAGTATGGTACAACTATGTATTTCCTCCTTCACAGAAAATGCATAAGACACAAAGGACTCAAAGCTGTGCATGAAGAAAACATGAAATATCTCCAGTAACCCAGGATGGTCATTACACTCACATTTCGGGAATTACTGAGTACCTAATTGTTGCATTCTCCTTGAGGGACTCACTAAGCAAGGAACAAGGTCAAAAAGTTTATTTTTGGCACTTTCCCATCCCCCCATCTCTGTCTCTCCCTTTTCCCTCTATTCCCTCCACTCCTCTTCTTTCCTCTCTTCTCTCTCTCCCCTTCTTCCTCCCCTCCCCATTTCCCAGACAACATATTTAGTGTTATATTCTGCCCAGAAATCATTAGTTATGGTAGCCCATTCAGACCTTCCTTTTAGGAAAGTCTCCTAATCAAAAGTCCATCATACCTTCACAAGAGTGCCACTCAAGTCAAAAGCTCTTTGTTACCCCAGGTTCCGTGTGGGTACACTTAGTAAGTGTATAATTATACAAATATAGGCTTAAGCCCTCTACTGGTGCATTATCTCCCAACAGATCAGGAAATCATTGCTCAATTTGCAAAGCATGTAATTAATCCAAAATAGCAAAATTAACATTAAGGGTAAAGGCAGAATTATTCTGTTCACCTTCCCTTACCCTCACATCCCCCATTACAAGGAGTACAGTTTTTTACAGACTCAACTCAGTGGAAACACTTCCTGGAAAATTCATTCTTTTAGTTTAGGAAGAGCTCTGGATCCTAGCACTTGACTACATCTTGCTACTGCTCTACTATCCCTCCATAGATACCATTCCTTTCTGCCTCCAAAGCAGCTGTTTACTACCTCCCCACCAAGCTGCTGATGCCATCTGCTGAAGCTGTCATCTGCTGAAGAGATGTGAACATGATTTTATGAGCTTGCCAAGGGCCAGCATGCCTGGGGGCTAAATAACACATTTTTAGTTCTTATTAATCTGGTTTGCCACCCCACCTGACATTCAGGTTAACTCCAGTCTTTAGAGTTCTGGTTTCTTTCAACTATGCCAACAGGGTCAAACTCAATTTGAAATGGTTTGCCTTTAAGTTTCTTATTGACATAAAAAAACCACAAATTAATGTCATGTATTGTATTGTAATTTTTTTTGTTAAGTATTTCCCAATTAAATTTTATTCTGGCTTGGGCCTTGAGTTTGACACTTCTGATCTACATCACACTGATTTTGAAAGCATTTAATTAAACACTTTTACACTGTGGTACAAACGATAGTAACTCCTTCAGGGCTTTTTGAAGTTTTAAAAAAAAGTTTTATTAACTCGGAGAAATCAGTATCTGATGACAGAATTTCATTGGAGATAATTTTGGGAAGATTCTGTTTTGGGGTAGAAGGGAATAGAAGCTCTGACACATACTCCTTTCTAAAATTAGGCAGGCCACTTAATCTCTCTGGGGTTGTAGTTTCCGTTGCTATGAAATGAGAAGATTGCATTATATTATCTTTAGAGGCCCTCCTAACTTGAGTGATCTGTGACCTTATTATCGTACAAACCTTTTTGGTGTCCCTTAGATTTTAGAAGTATAGGAAACACCTCTTCTGTGTTACCATTGTCTTAGGAAAAACAATCTTTCGTACTAGAAAGGAGATGACAAATATATTGCCTATCTTTTAGATGCACTATTTGTCTGATTTTAATTTATATTAGGGATAGCTAGGTGGCATAGTGGGTAGAGTGCCAGGGATAGAGTCAGAAAGTTTCATCTTCCTGAGTTCAAATTCAGTTTCAAATACTTGGTAGCTGTGGGAACATGGGCAAGCTACTTAACCCTGTTTGGCTCAGTTTCCTCATCTATGAGGAAATGAGCTGGAAAAGGAAATGGCAAATCACTCCAGTATCTTTTCCAAGAAAATCCCAAATGGGATCATGAAGAGTCAGACGTGACTGAAACGACTGAACAACAAATTTTATTTTAGGGTCTTGGACTTGGGTCAGTTGACTCTCTTAGATTAAGACAGTAGATGTGTGCTGGTAAATGTTTAACAACCTACTGTGGAAAAGTTTAATTTGCATTATTAACATTTTCTCCATTTCTTTCTTTAGTGTAAACAATCAGCAAAATAATAAATCAAGCTCTGGTGTGTACAAGCCTGTGCCCACGGGGTGTAAGTGCTCACACTGAAAGTTTAACAATCTTCCCAAGAGCCAATTCAAACCCACTCCAGCACACCACTGAGTCAGGATCAGTTAGATTATTAGGTTTGAATATATCTCTTTTTCTTTATTCTACACCTTGTTCTTTTGCACCTGCACCAGGGTCCTGGTACAGGTAAGTCTATATTGTTTCACTTTTGTATAATTTCAAGTCCACTTTCCGTTATCTGTAGTTGACAAATGTTTTAAATTATATTATTATTCAAATATTTTTCTACTACCTGCAGTTGAAAAATATCCACCTCTCCTAAACAGTTAATAAATGTAATAACTTCTTGAGTGTCATAATGCAGGAATGACCACCCCCTCATCATTTTCACTATGATGTTAGATTTCAAAGAACCCTTAGGTTTTACTGAGTATCAATAGCTTAACCTGTATGTTGAAATATTAATGAATGGGGTTTAATGCTGCAGACTTATAAAAATATGCTTTTTTGTTAAATAAGTTGCACTGAACCTAATTCTGTCCCCTCATGTACCAGATTCTGATACTTCTAACAATCTAGTTCTTCTATAAGTACCAGATTCTAGAGAATCTGGTCCTTCTAGAGAGTAGAACACAAGTGAAAGTGGAGAACTTCTGAGGTCCCTCTTAGCTCTGAGTTTCTATGATTTTTTAAACTGAAGGGATACTAAATTCTGCCCTAATCTGTAGGATTTGATAGTAATTTCTGGAACATATCCCCTTCACCCCTCTGCTTCAGTTTCCTCATCTGAAAATCAGGAAAAAAAATAGCAAACTAGAAATTCTTATTCATATAAATTCTCCTTCTCTAACCCCATGTTCCATTTGGAATTTGTGATCCTTTCAAGGGCTAATCTAAAGCTTATTTTTATAATTTCCATAAAAAAGAATTGTTAGGAAAATTAATAGCAGAAAGATTAGTTGAATGTTTAAGCTGTTTAGGAAAACTAACACTTTTCAAACATTTTAAAAATTATTTTCATAGGATCCTTTTTGCCTAGAAACAATAAAAGGATTCTTATATTTATTAAACTTTTGGGGGGAAGGTAGGTGGTACAGTAGATAAAGTATCAGGCCTAGAGTCAGGAAAAAGTCATATTCCCGAGTTCAAATCTGGCCTCAGATACTTACTAGCTATGTGATCCTAGGCAAGTCACTTAATTCTGTTTACCTCAGTTTTCTCATCTGTAAAATAAGCTGGAGAAGGAAATGGCAGACCACTTTGGTATCGTTACCAAGAGAACCCCAAATGGGAAGAGTCAGACAGTACTGAAATGACTGAACAATAGTTATTTGTCTTTTGTTTTTGAAGTGGACCAGTGACATTGTGGGATACTATCTTGACTTCTATTTGAATAGTGGTAATAACTCTACTTGAGACCACTAAGATCTTAAATTCTGTGCACATGGTACCAAAAAGTAATGAAATGCTATTTCTTTCAATATAATCTATAATTCAGATTTTTACAAATTCAGTGTAGACTTTTAGACTTTCCTTCTCCTTGTCCTTTATTAAAAGATGCCAGATTTGGAATAAGAGGATCTGGGTTTTAATATGATTTTTGCTACTTACTCTGTTGGACCTTGGAGAAAGAGAAGAGAAGGAAGCAGGCATTTATTAAGAACCTACTACATGCCAGACATTGCTAAGTGCTTTACAAATAGTATATTAATTGAGCTATAGACACTATGAGCTATGATGATAGTATGATTTGTGATCCTTATGAATGAGCGACACTATGTGTGACTTAGCACGGTCCCTAGAACACAGTAATCACTTAATAAGTGCTTGCTGCCTTTTAACTTTAAATATATTTAACAGAGATTGTACAAAGTGTAACTAGGGGTATGACCTCGATATCCCTCCCTTGACTTTTCAAAATGAAAAATCATCAGTGACATTATTATCTTAGATTCCCTCTCCTATGGTTATCCATTTGTGCTCCTCTTTCTCTGTTTTGTTAAGCATTTCAACCAATTTTAGCAAACTCTATTTCCTGTATGATCACTTCTATCTCTTCTTCTGTTCATTTCACAATGACTTTCACAGGTTAGAGACGCCCAATTTAACAATGAATAAATTAGTCTCTCAGTAATACATGTTGGGAAAGTGTTGAGAAAATACTCCCTGCTGTATTTGATGAAGCAAATAAGGATATAAACTCCAGTTCTTAGAAGAAGATTCTTAGAAACTCATTCTCATCCCGCAGCTGCAAGGACAATCACAGATTCATTAAGTTAAGTAAATGGAAAGAAATACATGGAACTCTTAAAAGAGCATTTTCAGAAGTCACTGTCTTGTGTTTGAAACTCAAACTCCAAAGTTGTTATCACATGCATGGAAAAGTCAAGTGCCCATAATGTAACATCAATATATGTTGTAGGACCTGTGTATTTTAACTAGCACTTTGACAATAAAATTGTTCTGCTAGAGGTGATTGATGCCTACATACAGTGTATAACTTTTGAACTTGAAGTCAAAAGACCTTAGTTCAAATCTTTGACTTACTCATGGGTGTGCTAGAACCAGCTTGTACCAGCCTAGGTTGGGAGAACCAATTGTTAGGTTTTCACTGTGATCATTTATATCTCGGAAATAGGCAAATGTTAAAAATCAGGGCTTGATTTATTGTTTGGTTGATTGTCTAGACAGGAAAATGAAGGAGAATATGTTAATTACGCAGAATAAACTTAAAACTGTCTTGGAGATGCTTTCCTTTTTGAAAGCCACGTATTAAACATTTACCAGAACACTGCATTCTGGGACAAATAAAGGCAACAAGCATTTACTAAGTACCTACAATGTGTCAGGCATAGGGCTAAGCACAGGAGATTAAAAAAAGGTAGACAAGAAAGTCTCTGCCCTCAGGGACCTCAGAGTCCAATGAGGAAGACACCATGCAAACAACTTTGTGCAAAGTCTACATATACAGAATAAACTGGAGATAATCTCGTAGGAAAGGTTAATATTCAGGGGGACAGAGAAAGGTTTTTTGGTTTTGTTTTTATTGTTATTATTTTGCAGAAGGGGGATTTTTAGCAGAGGCTTGACGGAAGCCAAAGAACCTAGGAAGTGGAGATGAGGAGAAAAAGCATTCCATGCATGGGGGAAAGTCAAGAGATAGATGAAGTGCCTTGTTTAAGGAAAAGTCAGAAGATCCATGTCACTGGATTCTGAGTCACTAGACTTCTAAGTGACTTAAACTTCTCTAAACATCATCTGACAAATGAAGAGGAGGGGACTAGCTGATCTCTGAGGCCCCTTTCAGCTCTAAATCTATGATCTAGCTACCATTGAACTATCAAACCGTAGATGATTAGATACTGAACAGATTTTATAGATCAATACCCTCATGTTCTAAGAACCAAGGTCCAAAGAAAAATTCTTGACTCAAGATTGTTGGTGCATCCCAAGATGGGAAAAATGTGAGAATGCTCTTATCTTTGTATGTCTTGTTCAGTCATCAAAGCGTCTTACATTTTCAGAATTAATTGCTGGAAAAGGAATAGGTTTGAAGACAAAAGAACTGGTTCAAAAGTGCCCTCCAGAAGTCAGGATTATGAATGGAAGCTGCAATTTAGGACATGGATCCCTCAGAAGTCATGTGGATGAGCAAAGATTTTGTAATGTTTAAGCAAAAGTCAGAAGAGTTACAAGGGCAGACAACCAAATCTAGGGAAGATCAAAAGGCATAAGATAGTGGAACAAACTTTTGACCGAGTTGAAAGACTTGGCTTTGCCACTAACTAGCCATATGACTTCAAGCAAGTTACTTAACTTCTCTGGACTTCAGTTTCTTCATCTTTGGGTTTTGTTTGTTTGTTTGTTTTTAAGAGAAAGGACAAGAGGTAAGGGGGAGGGGAGGGAATTGACTTAAATCCCTTTCAGTTCTTCAAATCAGACAAACAAACAAGCCTGATTCTATGAAATGCTAATAGATCTACAATTCCCCTTTATTTATATAAAGAGGAGAAAAAGTACAATAGAGAATAGTAGAATGTGGAAATCTGTTCAAATGAAGCCAGCTTTGAGAGGACAAGATGATTGTCTGTTATACGAGACCGATATAGGAAAAGGGGGGGGAGGGAGAAGAAAAACTCCCTACCAGACAAACAAAAGGAAAATCCCCTGAAATGTCCTGATTTATTTTCCATTCCAATGAATGATTCAGCAATGAATGGCAATGCTTTAAACAAAGGCTGAAGCCTGAACGAGTCATCATGCACCTGCATCATCTTGTTTATTAAAGCACAAAGAGGGAGAGGGAGTAAGGAAAAGGAAGCAGGGTTTACTCCAGTGATTCTGTGATTCTGGAGCAGATGCTGCCCTGATTTTACCCAGATGGTAGGATGCTATGATACTGGATTAGAAGTCTCAGATGAATTTAGTCCAGTGACATCCAAAGCCCAGTGCCCAATTGGGAAGGAACCATATCCATAATTTTGTGACACCACACAAGTTACTGAGAGAAAGACTGAACGTCTTTGTTCCCCTTGTCTCCTCCAAGGACTTCCCATTCAATCTTTCTTCATTCGGTTTCAATTCCCTTCAGTTCTCTGTCTACTAGGACTGTCTTTTTCTTATGATTATTCCTTTTTTTGGAATTGTGTCACACATTCAAAAATTTTCTCAGGGGATAGAAGGAGAGAAATGTAAAGAAAATAAAGTGGCCCCAAAGACCCTCAGATACCTTTACAAAGATGGGACTGCATTAAGATGCTTTGGACATGAAAATGGAGAATGTGTTCTGTATAGTAACCATTGATGTGGTATGAGCAGGTTGCACTATGGTGTTTTCAGCTTCTGTTCAATTTCTGTTCTATTCCTTGCTATCTTTATTTCCTATGTTTCCTTCATCCTAGACAAGACATTGTGGATAGAGGGCAGTACTTAGCGCCTTGGAGTAGATAGAGAATCGGCCTCAAAGTTTGGAAGGTTTGGGTTCAAGTCTTGTCTCTACTGGCTATATGACCATGAGCAAGTCTCTTAACTCCTCAGTGCCCAAGCAACTCTAAAATTACAAACTGCAGAAGGGTTACAATTCTACAATGGAAGCAGAAGTTCCCTTTCTGGGTGTTGCTTCTTAGAAATTTTAACTCATTTTGCTGGTGTTCAGGTGACTCTTAGTGACCCCTTTTGGGGTTTTCTTGGCAAAGATACTGGAGTGGTTTGCCATTTCTTCTCCAGCTCATTTTATAGATGAGGAAACTAAGGCAAACAAGGTTAAATGACATGCCCAGGGTCACACAGCTAGTACGTGTCTGAGGCCAGATTTGAGCTCAGAAAGATGAGTCAGTCTTCCAGACTGTAGACTCTGTGCTCTATCCACTAAGCCACCTACCTGTCCCATATATTTTCATGGCTTCATCTATTACCTCTTTGAGGATGACTCCTATTTTTATATCTGCAGTCCTAACTTCTGTCCTAAACCCTAGTTATATATTTCCACTGTTTGCCGGATATTTCTACTTAGTTGCAATTTAACTTTCTGTGCCTCAGTTTTCTCATCTATAAAATGAAATGAATACTTATTTACTTAGCTTACAGTGTTATGATGAGGAACAAACAAAATAACCTATGGATAATACTATACCAGCAACAAGGACTGCTGGGAAGTGTAGTTATTATGAACTTGAAAGAGAGACTCAATTATTATGAAAGGGGACATGAGGAAGCCTGGAGCTTTAGAACATTTGGAGAAAGGGGAGTGTCCCACGTGCCACCAATGGGAACTGATTGTAAGTGAAGGGCATTGCTGTTCCAAAATGAATGTAACCATCATCCGTTAGACCATTGTCTGATGTATGTAAGGAATGACTGCCTGGACAGAACTTGCCACTTACTTGTATGTCCCTGCCTTTCTGCTTCTGGGACTTGGTGAATTTCTCCACCGTCCACTTTCTCCCTTCTCTCTCCATTTCATTGATGTTTTTAAATTATAGTTCCTTTGGTACTTCCAGCTTTTGGAAAAACCAAACCAAACCAAACCAAACTTGTTTACTTATCATTTGTACTTTTATAATGGGTTTTGTTTCTATATAAAGTTAAACTGACTTTTATTACATTCTGAACCAGCGTTTGCAGTGGAAGAAGGAAGAAGAAAGGAAAATGCTATATAACCCTTGTCTCAGATACTCCAGATCATTTCTTTGGCTTGTCTTCTCGGAATATCATTCTGTGTTTTTCTTCCCCTTTATAGCTAAACTTCTTGAAAAATCAATCTGTACTTTGTGTCTCCTCTTTATTTCCTCTCACCCTCTTACAAAACCTCTGCAATCTGGTTTGTGACTTCATCATGGAACTGAAGCTGCTTTCTCCAAATTTACCAATAATTTTTGAATTGCCACATCTGATGGTCTTTTATCAGTCTTTATCCTTCTTTACCTCCCAACAGCATTTGACACTGTTGAGAAGCTTCTTTTCTTCAACACCCTCTTCATTTTGAGCTCCTTGAGGGCAGGTACTATCTTTTGCCTCCTTTTTGTATTTCTAGTGCTTAGCATGGTGCCTGGCTCTATGTAGGTGCTTAATAAATGTTGATTGACTCTGACTAATTGTGATACTGGTTTCCTGAACTGCTCTGGACTTTCTTCTCTCTCTACATTCTCTCACTTTTCAACTCTCATGGGAGTGTTTTTACAGATGACTCTTAGATCTGTTTATCTCTCTATATGTATGTATGTACGTATCAATCTATCTATCTAATCTTCAACCTCACAGCTCAGTTCAGTTCATCATGAACTTCCTATTAAATATCATAAACTGGATATATATAACCACCTCAAATTCAGCATGGCCAGAATAGAACTCATTATCTTTTCCCCCAAATCCACGTCTCTACCAAACCTTCCTGTTTTTATTGAAGATACCATTAACCTTCTAGTTTCCCAGTTTTACAACCTCATTGTTATCCTCAACTTCTCATTTTCTGTCACCTTATACATTCGGTCAGTTAGAAAAATTGTCATTTCTGTCTCCATAACATCTCTCACATTTGACCTCTTATTATTACTCATACGGCCACCCATCTAAATGATGCCCATATCACTTTTAACCTGGATTATTATAATAACCTCTTAACTGTTCTTCCTTTTCAAGTCTTTCACCTCTCAGCCTATCCTCCACATAGCTTATAAAATAATTTTCCATTAGAGCCAGTCTGACCATGTCACTATCCTGCTCAATAAACTCCAGTGAGTCTCTAATGTCTCAAGGACCAAATATAAATTCTTCTCTCTGACCTTTAATTCCTGCACTCCCAAACTGTTTCCAAACTTATTATGTATTAATCTGGACAATCTATAATCCAGTCAGACTATATTTCTTGCAATTGTTCATGCTTGACACACCATCACCCATTTTTTTTGCCTTTGCTCTGACTGTTCCGTATATCTGGAATGCACTTCCTCCTCACCTCTACCTCTTAGAGTCACTTATTTTTCTCCAAAAGTCAGACTAAGCACATACACCTACATGAAACCTTTCCTGCTTTCCCCAAATGCTACTTCTCTCTGTCTCTGTCTCTCTGTCTCTGCCTGTCTCTGTCTCTCTCTTTCCCTCTCCCCCCCCCTCCTCTTTCCCCCCTCTCATGCCTTGTATAGTGAGGTTCGATGAGGGGAGAATAATGGCATTTATTAGGATGCTTTTTATCAATTGATTCTCTGCACTCCCAGTCCAGTTGATATAATCGCAGAGAATACAGGAAGGTAACAGAAACTCTGTGGCATTAAAATTTTAAATGAAGTATAACTAAAGGTTTCTACTTTTGTTAACACTTTACAAACTTGAAGGAATTAGAGAGCAGTTTGCTATTAAATGAAAATTAATAGTCAATCTTCTTATGGATTCCAGAAAATAAGCTTACCCATTCTAGATTCAATCAAGATAGGACGTAACTGTGAGGATGGTCCCACCTGGCAACAGTCACCTATGGAAGAAAACTTCAGCTTTTGAGTGAGGATCATTCCTTGCTATTTTCCTTACATTTCTATCAGAGAAGCTACTCTCTAAATAGGAAACATCAAACTTAGCAGAGAACAGATCACAAAAGGAGCTGCTTTAAGAAAGAACCTTAAGGGATACGGTTGTGGAAGTAGAAAAGAAACCCAAATATGGATTTAAGAGAGAACGAGCCTTTCCAGGAGGGATACATCCTGAGATTCACTGAACAGGAAGCAGCATGAGGATGCCATAAGAAGAGAAAGAACATGAAGGCCCTGTAGTACTAGAGATGTGAGTTCCTAATATGGTCCCTATAGGTGTGCCTCAGTACAAGAATGCTCTATTGTATGTGGTTACACTTGCTACTGATGTTATAAGTATTAGCGGGAGACTTCTATGTGTCTTTTTGGAGGGAATATTTCTTACTATGTTTTGTACAATGTCACCTCAAATTTCTCTGCTTTTAGTTAATTGTGTTTACTGGCTGACTATTAAAGGTGAGAACACCAATGAGGGCTTATGTGTAATCATTTTAGGTTGACACATCCACAGGATACTCTTAAACTTTAAGGTAGCTTTCCCCCAGGTAAACCTACCTTAGTACAAATTTGGGAAGAGTGTAATTCAAAGGGTATGCTTTACTTGTATCTATTTGGTATATATCCTGTATATGCAAAACATATACATTATCTCTTCCCAATTGAATGTACAGTCTTGCCTTTTAATCTTTATATTCCCAGAACATAATGCATGCCTGGCACATAGCAGGCACGTACTACATGCTTAATAAAAATTTATTGACTAACTTGGCAGATTGATTCTTTTTTCTTCCTCCAGGTCTTTTTTCTGGGAACCTTAGGGTATAGTTTTGATACAGCTTATATCTAGGTCTTTATAGACATGAGAAAAATGTTCCCAGCTTCTAGAAAAATTTCACTGTATTGGTATCAACATATGTATATATATGTATGTATGTATGTATGTTTGTACATATGTATGTATGTATGTGTGTATGTATACATAGGGTCCAGGAATTTCCTATGGTGGGTGTAGCCATGTCAATGATCTTGGACACAATCTCCTTAAGAAGATACAATCAAGATTCCAAAAAAGGCATCAGACTTTGTAAATTCCTTAAACTATTCAAGACTTAACAGCTTGACATTAGAAAACATCTCTGCAAAGTGTTGAAAAATTTCAAAGAATCAACTGGTTGGTCCATAATAGTAATTAACAATAATGATAATAATAGCTAATATATATCACTAACATTCACAAAGTATTTTTGCATAGTTGCTTAGTGAAACTTTTTTGAGGTAGGTTGTTTAGATTTTATTAATATGTAATATTGTGTTCTTTAATTGTCTGTGCTTGTGTCTTATCCTCCTACTAGATTATAAGCTCCTTGAGGTCAGGAAACCTGTCTTCCCCAACTTAATAAACTCTGCTAACAATTGATGCTCAATAAGAAAATCTGTTTTTGTTTCATTTTATATTTCCACTTTATGGATGAAGAAACTGAAACTCATAGAGGTTAAATAACTTAACCAAGGTCACACAGCTAGTAAGCAACACAGCCAGGATACGATCTTAGGTCTTCTGACTTCACATTCAGTGTCCTTTCTGTTATGTAATGTAGCATCTCCAACTGACTGAATGAATAGACCTCTTTCTGGATGACATGATTGAATTGTCTGCTTATTTTGGTATTCCACAAATACATGTTAAGTTAGGTGAAACCTGGGGAGCAACTGGTCAGTCCTGGTAATAGAAATCTTTGAAAGAGAAATAAAGAGAGAGGGTCAATTGATAAAGTCAAGACATGGATGGAGAAGGGCAGAAAAATGCTCAGTGCTAAGTATGAACGTATGAAGAATTGGTGAGGCATTGTGGAAAGAGCATCATCTCTGGAACTGGGAAGGTCTAGGTTCCAGACCTGTCTCTGACACATAGGTATCTGACTGTGGGCAAGTCACTCAACCTCTCAGTCTAGTCAGACAACTCTCTAGAATTAAGATGCCAATGAGGTGCTGATCAATACTTATAGAGAGAGTTTCTCCATGAGGAGCCCTCTATAACAGATGATATATCTGACTGAATGTATTATCTATTCCTAGTTGTAGGAATTAAATTCATTTAAATGGTTGAGAGCAGTCGTGTCAAATTTAAATAGAAATGAGGCCACTAAACTGTACATAAGGTTCCCTGTGGGCTCCAGATTGACTTAGTTTTAAAATGTAATATTATCTATGTCTTACTGTATTTTCACTTATTGTAGCAATTATTTCCCAAATAGATTTTAATTTGATTCTAGTCTCACTTAGGAGTGTTGCGGGCTGCAGATAGTTAGCAGGTGGTAAGTTTGACACTTCTGGCCTAAGGAAGCTTTCTCTGAGGTTGCAAAAGATTCCAAGCATGGAAAATTTCACGCAGACAGAAGGGAAACTGTGGTGTGATGGAAATAGCACTAGGTTTGGACTAAGAGGAGCTGGGTTCAGGTCCCACTCTTGTCATTAAATTTCAGTGTGCTCTTGTGCAAGTCATTTATACTTCTCTGGGCCTCAGTTTCCTCATTTGTAAAATCAGAAGTTTGAACTATTAGGAGTTCTAAAGTGTTTAGATTGTGAAGCTTGGAGTCAGGAAAGCCTGAGTTCAAATCCAGCCTCAGGCAGTTATTTGCTACATGACTCTTGGGCAAGTCACTTCTGTTTCACTCAGTTTCCTCATCTGTAAAATGGGGATAATAATAGCACCTACTCCCCAGAGTTGTTCTGAGGATCAAATGAGATAATTACAAAACACTTAGCATAGTGCCTGGACCTTAGTAAGTAATATATTATTGTTATTATTACACGGCTTGCTGAGGTCCAATAAAACACAAAATTTATGATCCTTTGATCTAGGATTAAATATATTGGGATATATATATTATATATATATACATATATATATAATATATATACATATATATTATATATATATATGTATATATATTGAGAGAGAGAGAGAGAGAGAGAGAGAGAGAGAGAGAGAGAGAGAGAGAGAGAGAGGGAGAGTAAGTGAAACTTCCTTTCAGGGATTTCTAGTTGAGTGTGTATTCATTAGATGATGAGAGAATGACCTCAGGTGTGATTTTTCAGGGCAGATAAAAATATCTAGGCGTTTTTGTGGCAATTATAATGATTAAACAGAAAGGCATCAGTTCTCTCTTCAAAGGCTGGCCCCAAACTGAGTTATAATGTCTGGGATTTAAATCGTTCTCAAAATAAAATTGAGAATGAAAGTTCAAGATTCACATTTTGGATGAAATTTTTCTCTGGAGCAGTTTTTTCCTAATGCTCCACCCTCCTACTCCCACTCCTTGTTTCTTCGTATTACAGGAAAAGTAGCCAACCGCAGATGATGGGACAGATGGAATTTTATGGTACATAAAAACTAGGTCCTAGTAATAAAAGTCATATGTTATACTTGTACATTCTTCTACACAATTAAGACTTTGCCTTTTGCAATTAACCAAGAGAGTTAGAAAAAATGTGAGACTGCCAGGATGGCTTCGCAGAATTTTGACTTTGTTCTGCTAAAGCTTTTCCTTTCATTGATAATGACGTAATGAGATCTATTCTTCTGAGTCTTTTATGAGAGAGGCTGAAGGCTGCTGAAACTATAGAGCTACCTATTTAACTCCAACCCTGACTTTAACCTTAAACTTCCACATTTTCTGCGCTGGGCTCATCTCTAAGTTACAAGCTTTCTTTTATCCTAGAAAGAAGGATTTTCTTGAGTGACAGCCATAGACTTCCGGATAACATAAGGAGATAATATCAATCAAGTCAGTCAATCACATCAATCAATTAACAGAGATATATTAACTGTTTACTATGTTCTAGGAACTGGCTACATTTATAGGACAAAGAAAAAGCAAAATAGACCCTATCTACTCAAGGAGATTATATGCTAATGGAGGAGATAAAATGTACACAAATAGGCATATTTTGTTGTTTGTAACTCATTTTACCAGTGTCCCACTTGGGGTTTTCTTGGCAAAGATTCTGGAGTAGTTTGCCATTTCCTTCTCCAGCACATTGTACAGATAAGGAAACTGAGGCAAAGACAGTTAAGCATCCAAGATCACACAGCTAGTAAATATTTGAGGCTAGAGTTGAACTCATGAAGAAGAGTCTTCCTGATCTAAACCCAGTGTTCTGTCCACTGTGCCACCTAGCTGTTCCAAAATAAGCATATATCGAGCAAATATTTTTTTGTTGTTCAGTCATTTCAATCATGTCCCACTCTTAGTGGCCTGATTTGTAGTTTTCTTGCCAAAGACTCTGGAGTGGTTTTCATTTCCTTCTACAGCTCATTTTATAGATGAGGAAACTGAGGCAAACAGGGTTAATTGACCTGCCCAGGGTCATATAGCTAGCATCTTTGGTCAAATTTGAATACGGATCTTACTGACTCCAGACCAGATAGTCTATTCACTGTACCACCTAGCTGCCAAATATCAGATAACCTTAAAAGGGAAGGCACTAGCACCTGAGAAGTTCGTCAGGAGGAGGCAGAAGGCCATGTTTTATCTGAGTTTCAAAGGAATCTAGGGATTCTAGGGGATAAAGGGGGGAGGGAGGGAGGGAATCAGAGAGGAAAAGGGAGAGGGAGAGGAAGAAAGAGAGAGGGAGGGAGGGAGGAAGGGAGAATGAGAACGAATATTTCAGGCACAGAGGACAACCCATGTGAAAGGTTTGACAATCGATCTAATGATTTGGCAACATATGCTGGGATATGTGGGATAAGTAAGCATGAGGTTGCAAATCTGGAAGCCTAGAAAGATGAGGATACCAATCCATCATCCCAGGTTAGGGTTATTTTCTGATCTGTTATAGTCTAAATATTTACTCAGGTCACTGTTACTTTCTCTGAATTTAAGTCCGTGGAATTCAATTCAATAAATATTATGAAGTAAGAGTGGTGTTACAGGAAACCAATATGGTACACTGAGTGGCAGCCAAGGGGTATAGTAGATAGAGTGCTGGGCATAGAGTCAGGAGTTCAAATCTAGCCTCAGATACTTAGTAGTTGAAACTAAGTTTCAGTCTGAATAGGAAGCTCTTAACACTGAAGTTCTAAAAAGAAGCATAATTCCAGTGAATTGGAAAAAGTAGAAAATTGAGAAAGGATTTTTGCAACTAATATCTGTGTTAAAGGCGTCATTTCTAAAATATAGAAAGAACTGAGTCAAATTTACAGGAATACAAGTCATTCCCCAATGGATAAATGGTCCCCTATGAACAGGCAGTTTTCAGAGGAAGAAATTAAAGTTATCTATAGTCATATGAAAAAATGCTCTAAATCACTATTGATTAGAGAGATGCAAATCGAACAACTCTGAGGTACCACATCACACCTAACAGATTAGCTAACATGACAAAACAGGAAAACGATAAATGTTGGAGAAGATGTGGGAGAGTTGGAACACTACTTCATTGTTAGTGGAGCTGTGAATTGAGCCAACCATTCTGGAGAGCAGTTTGGAATTATGTCAAAAGGGCTATAAAAATGTGCATGTCTTTTTTTATTATTATTATTATTTTTTAATGTTTAACAATCACTGCCATACAATTGAGATTTTATCTCCCCCACACCTACCCCCCACTACCCCCCTCCCTCCCCATGACTGCATACAATTCTGTATAGGTTCTACATATACTTTCCTATTGAGTATATTTTCACTATAGTCGTGCTATGTAGTCAGACTAAAATAAATGAAAGAAATCCTATAACAAATCAAAACATGATACACAAACACATACACATACACAAACATGATCTGCTACATTTTGTGAATGACTTCCATATTTCTTTCTCTGAGTGTGGAAGGCATTTTGCCTTGAGAACCACCTTTGGGATTTTTTTTTTTCATAAGAAGTTTTTGCGTTATTACAAAATTCCAAGTCTACCAGAAAAAACTCTCGCACACTGTGGTCGTTGCTGTGCACAAAGTTCTCCTGGTTCTGCTCCTTTCACTCAGCATCAGGTCATATAAGTCCTTCCAGGCCTCTCTGAAGTCTTCTTGTTCATCATTTCTTATGGCACAATAGTACTCCATTACATTCATATACCATAATTTATTCAGCCATTCCCCAACTGATGGACATCCCCTTGACTTCCAGTTTTTGGCAACTACATAGAGTGCTGCTATAAATATTTTTGTACATGTGGGACCCTTTCCCATTTTTATGATCTCTTGGGGATACAGTCCTAGTAGCGATATTGCTGGGTCAAAGGGTATGCACAAAAACGTGCATGTCTTTTGACCCAGCAATCCTACTTCTAGGACTGTGTCCTAAAGAGATCATAAAAATGAGGAAAGGTCCCATATGTACAAAAATATTTACAGCAGCTCTCTTTGTGGTGGCCAAGAACTGGAAATCAAGGAGATGCCCATCAATTGGGAAATGGCTGAACAAGCTGTGGTACATGAATGTAATGGAATACTAATGTGCTATAAGAAATGATGAACAGGTAGACATCAGAAAAATCTGGAAAGGTTTATCTGAACTGATGCTGAGTGAAAGGAACAGAACCAGGATAACATTATACACAGTAACAGCCACAGTCTGTAATGACTGACTTTGATAGACTTAGCCCTTCTCAAGTGAACCAAGGACCTAAAACAATTCCAAAAGATTTATGATGGAAAATGTCATCACATCCTGAGAAAGAACTGTGGAGTCTGAATGCAGAATGAAGTAGACTATTTTATTTTTTTGCTTTGCTTTATTTTTTCTTTCTCATGATTTCTCCCATTCTCCCATATATAATTCTTCTATACAATATGACTAATATGAAAATATGCTTAATAGGAATGTATATATAAAACTTATATCAGATTTTAGGCCACCTTGGAGAGTGAGGGGGGAGGGAAAGGGAAAATATTTAAAACTTAAGGAAGTAAATGTTGAAAACTAAAAATGAATAAATTAACTTAAAAAGAGAAAAAGTGGAGTTGTCTTAAGAGATAGAAGTGGAAACACAGGGAGCTCATTAACCAACCTAAATTTTTAAAAGACATGTATAGAAGAGAGCAGCAAGGTTGGGTAACAAAAGGTGACCATGAAAGCATTTTATGATCCTATAACAATAGCTCTTAACAAGCTAAAGATGTCAAGGAAAAGTAGAGAAAAAGTTTGGGCTTTTTTTAAAAAAAAAACTTATTTTGTAGAAATGGGGCTGACTGATAATTCTATGACTACAATACATTACCAGTAGGGGTTACAAAGGAGAAGCAGGGTAAATAAAGTACGTTATCCAAGAAAACGTATGAGCTAAAAAGATGAGCTTATTATGTGATAAGAGATAACCCACTGGCACTATACTTTCTTAGTTGGAATCCTGATGGCATTTAGAAAAGAGAAAGATCTCAGGCATCTTGGTGGACCCCCTGTGGCAAATTTATGAAAAGACAGGTGGAATGGAGCCACATTGTATAGGCAAGCAAAGATGGGCTGATATCTGCATTCTTTTATCCTCCCCAAATTTATTAATTTATGTATCAGTTTTCAACATTCACTTCCATAAGTTTTAAATTTTCTCTTCCTCCCTCCTCCCTAAAATGGTGTGCAATCTTAGAGGAACTCTACACATGCATTCCCATTAAACACATTTTCCATTGTGAGTCCCTTTGGAAATGTTTAGGTCCTTGCATTGCTGACAAGAGCTAAGTCTATCAAAATCAGTCCTCTCATACTGTGGCTGTTACTGTATATAATGTTCTCCTGGTTCTGCTCATTTCACTCAGCGTCACTTCATATATGTCTTTTCAGGTTTTTTTGAAGACTGCCTGTCATTTCTCATAGCACAAGAGTATTCCATTGCGTTCATTTATCACAACTTGTTCACCCATTTCTCAATTGATGGGTATCTCCTCAATTTCCAGTTCTTGGCCACCACAAAGAGAGCTGCTATAAATATTTTTGAACATGTAGGTCCTTTCCCCACTTTTATGATCTCTTTAGGACACAGCCCTAGAAGTGGTATTGCTGGGTCAAAGGGTATGCACATTTTTACAGTCCTTTGGGCATAATTCCAAACAGCTCTCCAGAATGGCTGGATCAGCTCACAGTCCCACCAACAATGAATTAGTATCCCAACTTTCCCACATCTTCTCTAACATTTATCATTTTCCTGTCATATTAGCCAATGTAATAGATGTGATATGGCACCTCAGAGTTGTTTGGATTTCCGTCTCTCTAATCAACAGTGATTCAGAGCATTTTTTCATATGACTATAGATAGCTTTAATTTCTCCCTCTGAAAACTGCCTGTTCATATCCTTTGACCATTTATCAATCGGGAAATGACTTGTATTCTTGTAAATTTCACTCATTTCTCTCTCTCTCTCTCTCTCTCTTTTTTTTTTTTTTTAGAAATGAGGCCTTTATCACAGACACTAATTATAAAAATTCTTTCTCAGTTTTCTGCTTCCCTTCTAACCTTGGTTACATTTGATATTTGCATTCTTGAATAGAATATCCATAATCCATACTGATGACATGACAGATCTATTGGAGAAAAGAGGAAACTCCAATTAATGTAAATGAAGACAATAATAACTAAGAACAGAAAGAAGGCAGAGCTCTTCAATTTTCATTATATCCTTATGTTTTATCTATCAAAGAGAATGCTTTTGGATTCACAAAAGATAAAACAAAAATGACCAAAAGGAACCTGATACTCAAGGCAGCTAGGTGGCTCAGTGTATAGAGTGCCTGGCCTGACATCTGGAAGACTCATATTCCTAAGTTCAAATCTGGTCTCAGACATTTATTAGCTGTGTAACCCTGGGCAAGTCACTTCACCCTGTTTGCCTCATCTATAAAATAAGGCAGAGAAGGAAGTGGCAAACCACTCTAATGTCTTTCCAGTTAAACCCCAAATGGAGTCATGAAGAGTTGGATAGGACTGAAATGACTCAATAACAACAAGACCAGAGAAATTGTATTCCAGGGTGCTCAGAGAAATTGGCATTTGTGATTGCTGAGTTGCTATCAGTGATCTTTGAATGATTATAGAGAAGCCTGGAAAGGCACCACAGAACTGAAAAAAAAGTCTACAGGTTTTAAGTTGATGATCTTTAGTTCTAGGTAAAATTTTGGCATATAATATTAAAGGGATTAGTTGGTGAATATTTAGAAAAGGAAGCAGTAATTACAAAGAAATGACATAACTTCATCAAGAATTGATCATGTCCGTTTTCCTTATTTGTTTTTTTGAATGGATTGATTGTTCATGAGAATGCTATAGATATAAGTACCTACATTTTAGCATAGCAATTGATTAAGTCTCTCATGTTATCCTTATGAACTAGATGGAGAGATGTTGGGTAGATGAACAGATAATTAAGTGGATTTGGAACACATCTAAAGAGTAATCAATCATGAATGGTTTTATGTTAATTTGGAAGGAGATCTCCAGTAAAATGCCACTGGATTCTTTCTTTGGGTCTCTATTGTCTCATATTTTTATCAATGACTTGAATAAAGGCACTTATGGAATATTTATGAAATTTTTAGATGGTAGAAGTTGGGAAAGTGGGTGAAAACTAGTAAAAGGACATTTAATAGTGGTAAAAGTAGAAAGCAACATCTTTAAAAAACAGAATTGTGCAAATGGTAAAAGAGGCACAAAAATCCAATGAAGAGGAGAATACCTTGAAAAGCAGATTGACTAAATGGAAAGAAAGAGGTACAAAAATCCACTGAAGAAAAGAACTCTTTAAAAAGTAGAATTGGCCAAATTGAAAAGGAGGCACAAAAACTCACTGAAAAAAACAATTTCTTAAAAATTAGAGTAGAGGCAGTGGAAACTAATGACTTTACGGGACATCAAGAAACAATAAAACAAAATTAAAAGAATGACAGAAATGGAAGAAAATGTGATATATATCACTGGAAAAACAATTGACCTAGAAAATAAATCCAGAACAAATAATTTAAGAATTATTAGACTACATAAAAGCTGTGATAAAAAAGTCTAGAAATTACCTTTCAAGAAATTATCAAGGAAAAATGCCCTGTTATTCTAGAACCAAAGAATAAAATAGAAATAGAAAGAATCTACCAATAGCCTCCTGAAAGAGATCCCCAAATGAAAACTCCCAGGAATATTATAGCCAAGTTCCAGATCTCCTAGGGAGAAAATATTACTACAGTCAAAAAGAGACAATTCAAATATCATGGAGCCACATTCAGGATAACACAAGATTTAGCAGTTTCAATATTAAATGGTTGGAGGGCTTGGCATGTGATATTCTGTTGGGCAAAAGAGCAAGGACTGCAACCAAGAATCACCTACTCAGCAAAACTGAGTATATTCCTTCAGACGGGAAATGGATATTCAATAAAAAAGAGGACTTTCAAACATTTCTGATGAAAAGATCAGAGCTGAATAGAAAATCTGACTTCCAAATACAAGGATCAAAAGAAGCATAAAAAGCTAAACGGGAAAGAGAAATCATAAGGAATTCAATAAGGTTATATTCCTGCATGGGAAAATAATGCTTGTAACTCTTGAAAACTTTCCCTTTATTAGGGCAGTTAAAAGGAGTATGAATAGACAGAAAGTACAGTGGGCATTGAATATGAAGGGATGATTATCTAAAAACTAAAATTAAGGAGTGAGAAAGTAGAATGTACTGGGAGAAGAGGAAAGGGAGAGGTAGAATGCAGTAAATTATCTGTAAAAAAATAGGCCTGAAAGAGATTTTTACAGTGGATAGGAAGATGGTGGAAGGAGGGAGATAGGTGCATGAACCTTATGCTCATTGGAATTGGTTCAGAGAGGGAATAACATACACACTCATCTGGGTATAGAAATCTACATTACCATACAGAAAAATGGAGGATGGAGCAGGGGATAAGAGAAGGGGGAGCTGATAGAAGGGAGGGGAGATTGGGGGAGACAAAAGCCAGAAACAAGACACTTTTGAAAATGGACAAGTTGAAAGGAAAGTGAGAGTAGGATGAAAGAGAGAAAATAGAATGGGGGGAAATACATAGCTGCTAATCATTACTCTGAAAAAAATAACAAGTTTCTCTGACAAAGCCATCATTTCTCACATATGAAGAAGACAGATTCAAATTTATAGAAAAAGTAATCATTCTTCATTTGGTAAGTGGTCTGAACAGGAAGTTTCCAGACAAAGTAATCAAAGCTGTCTATAGACATATGAAGAAATGCTCTAAATCGTTATTGATTAGGGAAATGTCAATTACAACAACTCTGTGTTATCACCACATACCTATCAGATTGGCTATTATGACAGAGAAGGAAAATGACAAATGTTGGGGGCATGCGGGGAAAAAAAACACTAATGCACAGTTGTTGGTCAGGTTATATACTGATTCCACCATTCCAGAGAATGATTTGAAACTATGCCAAAAAGGGCTATAAAACCATGCATACACTTTGACCTACCAATAGCACTAATAACTCTATGTCCCAAAGATAAAAAAAAGAAAGGAAAAGAACCTATATGTACAAAAATATTTATAGCAGCTTTTTTAGTGGTGGCAATGAATTGGAAATTGAAGGGCTACCATCAGTTGGGGAATGGCTGAACAAGTGGTGGTCTATAATTGTGATGGAATACTATTATGCTATATGAAATTATGAGCTAGATGCTCTCACAAAAACCTAGAAAAACACATGAACTGATGAAAAGTGAAATAAGCAGAACTAGGAGAACATTGTACACAGTAACAGTAATATTGGAAGATGATCTACTATGAATAACTTAGTTATTCTCAGAAATACAATGATGCAAGACAACTCTGATGAAGTTATGATGAAAAGTGCTGTCCATCTCTAGAGAAAGAACTGGTGTAACCTAAATACAGACCAGAGATATTTTTTCTTTACTTTCTTGTTTTATTGTCTGTATTTTCTTTCACATATGGCTTGCATGATAATGTGTTTTGTATGACTACACATGTAGAACTTATGTATATAATGTATGCCAAATTGCTTATTTTCTCAATGAGGGAGGGAAGAGAGAGAATTTGGAACTCAAAACTTGTAAAAAGAATTAAAATTCTTTTTACATATAATTAGGAAAAAAGAAATATTACATTTTAAAAAGTGGTACAGGTAAAGTTTTAGACAGGATCAAAAAGATCAACTTCATAGGTATAACACAAAGAAGGCATAACCAGAAAGCAATTCATCTGAAAAACAACTGGAGTTTTTAGTGGATTGCAGGATCAAGATGAGTCGAAAGTATGGTTTAGCAGCCAATAAATCTAATGCAATAATATGGAAGTCATAGTATCTAGAACTAGAAAAGGGATAGTTTCTCTGTACTATGCCTGCATTAGTCTACATCTGAAATGTGTTCCATTCCAGGAACCACAGTTTAAGAAAGATATTGATAAGTTGGAGAATATACAGAGCAGGGCAATCAGGACAGTAAAAGAAGGAATGGTTTGCCGGGAGAAAAGAAGGCTCAGGGGGACATGATAGCTGGCTTTAAATCTTTGAAAAGCCTCTTAAGTAATTTAATAAGCTGGATTTGGTTTTGGCCTTAGAGGGCAGGAATAAAACTAAGAGCAATGGGTGGAAAATAAGAAGAATCATTGCAAATTTAGGCTTGAAGAAAGGAAAGGAATTCCTTATATTGCAAAGTGGGAAGACTTTTCTCCATTTCTCCTCAGTAAAGATTTTCAAGGAAAGGATGGTTGATCCCTTCTCAGGGTGCTGGAATAATAATAATTGTAATTACAGCTAGCATTTATATAGAATTTTAAGGTTTGCAAATATTTATTTTGTAAATATTCTCTCATTTTGTCCTCGTGACAACCCTGGGAGATAGGGGCTATTACGATTTTCATTTTACAGATGAGGAAACTGAGACTGACAGAGGTTAAGTGATTTAAGTGTTGGAGACAGGATTGAACTCAGGTTTTCCTGACTCTGGGCCCAGTACTTTATCCATAGCACCACTACCACTTGTGGTGGACGGGATTTTTCTTTGGGCACAGGTTATACTTTGTAGACTCTTGAAGACCCTTCCAAATCTCTGATTCTGGACTGATCATAGACTTATCCTCTCTAAGCTAAGCCTGAGACCCCGAAGGAATACTGTAGAACTGACACTTCTGGGACCTAATTAATTCTATCTAAAAAGAATTTAGCAAGACCAGGGCCAACAGTTTATAACAAGTGAGATTGTGTTATACAGAACCTGGTAGGGTTTCCTACAGATGTTTACCTGGGCTCTCCACATTAGCACCAAGCCCTTGAAGAATTAGTTGATAAGTCAGTTCTGTGAATGTAGGTTAAAAAAATGAGTAGGATTCCTGCAATTTATCAGTTACTGCCAAGAAAATTACAAATAAGGCTATGACTGGCAGAGAGAAGAATGTTTGCAAGGCCAAGCAAAGAGGAAGGAAAGAAAAATATTAAATGACCATCTGTGGATATCTATCTACCTATCTGTCTATCTATCTATCTATTTATCTATCATTTATCTATCATCTATCTACCTATCTGTCATATCTATCATACCTATCATCTGTCTATCTATCTATCTGTCTATCTGTCTGTCTGTCTATCTACCTATCTATATCTCCTTACAATGGGAAAGTAGGAGCATAATAAATGTACATGTTTCGCAGCTTGGAGAATTTAAAATGGAAGAACTGAGGTAGGGCCAGCGAGACCCAACGTTGGTCAGAGCTCTCTGTTTCTCTGTTGCTCTGTCTCTGTTTCTGCCTGTCTCTCTACATCTCTATCTGTCTGTCTCTGTCTGTCTCTCCCTACCTCCCCACTCACTCCAGAGCTGCCTAACCAAGAGTTTCAACATACTCCAGCAAGAATGATTCAACAGGACCTTGAGAAAGATATATTTACTGGCTTCTATCTTTCTAGAAATAATATCCTTGAAAATGTCAACTTAGTCAGCTTTTCTGTTGTTATTTGTACGCACCTCCTCTCTCATGAACCTTCTCTCTGTCCATTGCTATTTACTGCTTGACTGCAATATGACTTGCTGTTAGAAATTATTAAAGTTAAGGTCTTTAAAAATTAATTTATGGAATAAAGCAAGCATTTCCATAACAGAGTACAATAAAAAGATGATTGTACATGAAACTGCAAGTCTATTATGCACAAGTTTCTTTCAAATATACAAAAAATGAACATGCAAATTTCATTTTTTCTTTCCTTCCTCTCTCACTCTAGAGATGGTTACCATTAGACACAAAGACATAAATACATTTATATATATTATATATATATGTAAAATTATTCTATACATCCTTCTATTCACCACCTCTTTCTCTGGATACAGATAGAGTCTTCCTTCTCTTTCTTCATATGTCCCTTATACTTAATTTGGGAATTTATAATAGGAAAAATAACTTATTCACAAAGTCATTCTTAAGACATTATTACTATTATTATATACAATGGTTTCTTGGTGCTGCTCATTTTGCTTTTTTTATTTCATGCAAGTCTATCCATGTTTTTTTTTTAAGATCATTGAGCTCATCATTGAACTTATCACTGTATTCCATCACAATCATACACCACAACTTGTTCAGCCATTCCCCAATTGATGAGTATCCCTGCAATTTCCAGTTCTTTGCCACCACAAAGAGAACTACTGTAAACATTTCAGAACATTTAGGTTTTTTTTTCCTTTTCCCCTAATCATCTTTGGAAATAGACCAAGTAGTGGTATTGCTGGGTCAAAGAGTGCAGGTAGTTTAATATGTCTTTGGGCATAATTCTAGATTGCTCTCTCCAATGAATGTGTCCCAAGTTTTCCATATCTTCTTCAAATTTGTTACTTCCCTCTGCTATCATTTCAGTCAATTTGGTAGATGTAAAATGATATCTCAAGTGTTTTTTAATCTTCATTTCTGTAATCAATAATAATTTATAGCATTTTTATATGATAATAAATTATTTTAATTTTTTTATTGAAAAACTGCCTATTCATATCCTTTGACCATTTATCAGTTAGGGAATGACTCGTATTGTTATAGATTTGACAAAGTTCTTTATATATTTTAGATATGATCCCTTTATCTGATCAAGTGTCTATAAAAATTTTCCCCAATTTTCTACTTTTCTTCTAATCTTAGCTGGCCTTATTAGTAGAAAACATTTTTAAATTAATGTAATCAAAATTATTCATTTTACACCTAACTTTGTTTCCATCTCTTATTTATTTATAAATTGTTCACTTATCCATAAGTTTGATAAGTAATGTGTTCCATGTTCTAATTTTCTTGCAAAATCTTTCTTTTTATATAGGTCATGTATCCATTTTGACCATATCTTGGTAAATAGTGTGAGATATTTATCCATGCTCAGTTTCTGGTATATGACTTTCTAGTTTTCTCAACATTTTTCTTTAACCAAATAATGAATTCTTATCCCCAGATCTTAAGTCTTTATGTCTGTCAAATATAAAGTTGTGTTTATTTGCTGTTGTAAACTGTATGTCTACTCTATTCCATTGATCTACCTTTCTATTTCTTTGCCTATACCAAATAATTTTGATAATTACTGCCTTATAAAACAGTTTAAGATCTGATACTGCTAAGCTTTGCATTTTTTCATTATTTCCTTTAATATTTTTGACTTTTTGTTTTGCCAAATGAATTTTATTACTTTTTTCTAATTCAGCAAAATAATTTTTTATTAATTTACTTGAGATGTCATTAAACATATAAATGAATTTGGGCAAAATTGCCATTTTTATTATGTTGACTCTGCCTACCCATAAACAAATATCGCTCCAATTATTTAAATCTGATTTTATTTGTATAAAAATATTTTTTTTGCAATTTTGTTTATATAGTTCCCAGATTTGCTTTAGCAGGTGTACTTCCAGGTATTTTATACTGCCTCAAATTGTTTTATATAGTCTATTTTATTCTATCTCTTCTTGCAGAGTTTTATTTGTAACATATAGGAATGTTGGCGATTCATGTGGATTTACTTTATATTCTGATACTTTGCTAAAATTATTAATTGTTTCAACTACCTTTTCAGTTGAGTCTTTGGGATTTTCCAAGAATGTCATCATATTGTCAGCAAAATGAGATAATCTTCTCAGTGCATTCCCTATTTTGGTTCCTTCAATTTCTTTTTCTACTATTATTGCTCTTGCAAAGATTTCCAATAAAATATTGAATAATATTGATGACTATGGGAATCCTTGTTTTATACCTGATCTTATTGGGAGGGGCTCTAGTTTATCCTGATAACAAATGATGCTTGCTGATGCCTTTAGATAGATGCTTTCTTTTTTTGTCAATTTATACCTATATTTTCAAATGTTTTTAAGATAAAATGAAGGCTGATCAAAATGAAAGTTAATGAAAAGCTTTTTCTGTATCTACTGAATGATCATATGATTTTTTTACTTTTATTATTGATATAATCAATTATGTTAATAATTTTCCTTTTGTTAAATCAGCCCTTTGTTCCTGGCATAGATTCCACTTGTTCATAATATATAATCTTTGCAATATAATTGGTGTAATATTTTAGTTAGCATTTTATTTAGCTTCATTATTCATTTAATGAAATTGATCTATAATTTTCTATTTCTGTTTTTACTCTTTCTGGTTTAGGTATCAATGTCATATTTGTTTCATAAAATGAGTTTGGTAGAATCTCTTCTTTACCTCTTATTCCAGATATTTTATTTAATATTGGAATTAGTTGATCTTTAAAGGTTCTATAGAATTCATTTGTATTAAATGCATCTTGTCCTAGTGCTTTTCTCTTAGTAAACTCATTTATGGTCTGTTTGATTCCCCCCCCCTAAAATAGGATTATTAAGATATTTTATTTCCTCTGCTTCTAATCTAGGCAATTTATATTTTTGTAAATATTCTTCCATTTCACTTAAACTATTAAATTTATTGTTATATGTAAATATATATTGGCATTATAACTGAGCAAAATAACTCCTTAACTGCTTTAATTTTATCTTAGTTGATGATATATTCACCATTTTTATTTTAGTGTTTGATTGGTGATTTTTAACTTGTTTTTTTCCAATTTTTTAAAGATTGTGTACCCAATTAATTAGTCTGCTCTTTTTCTATTTTATTGATGTAAGAATTTAGAGATACAAATTTTCCTCCAATCACTGCTTTTGTTGTATCCCATAGCCTTTGATGTGTTGTCCCAATATTGCCATTCTCTGTAATGAAATTGATAATTGCTTCTGTGATTTGTTCTTCAGCCCATTCATTCTTTAAGATTAAGTTCTTTATAAAAATAAATAAATTAATTAAAAAAGAGTAGGTTCTTTAATCTCCTATTAGCTCTTGATGTATGTTTCCCTGGTCCCTTGTTAAATATAATTTTTATTATATTATGATCTGAAATGGATACTTTTAATATTTCTACTTATCTGCTTCTAAGTAAAAATTTCATGTACTAATATTTGGTCAATCTGCATAAAAATACCATGAGCCACTGAGAGAAAGGTGTATTCCTTTTTATTTCCATTCAGTTCTCTCCAGACAGCTGTCATATCTAGTTTATCTAAAATTCTATTCATTTCCTTAATTTATTTCTGTCTATCCATATCTATATCTATCCATATATGTTTCTTGTTAAATTTATATTGTTTTGAGAAGGGAAGATTAAAGTCCCCTATTATTATAGTACTGCTATCTATTTTCACCTGTTTTTCATTTAGCTTTTCTTTTAAAAAATTAGATTCTAAAATATTTGATGTGCATAGGTTCAGTACTGATATCGCTATATCATCTATGATATCTTTTATCAAAATGTAGTTACCTTGTTTATCTTTTTTAATTAAATCTATTTTAGCTATAATTTTGTCTGAGATCATAATTGCTACCCCTGTCTTTTTTTGCATCAGCTGAAGCTTAATAAATTATCCTTCAACCCTCCACTTTAATTCTGTGTGTCTCTCTCATTTTAAAATGTATTTCTTGTAAACAACACATTGTGGGATTCTGATTTTCAATCCATTCTGTTATCCTTTTCTGTTTTATGAGTGAGTTCTTTCCATTCATATTCAAAGTTATAATTACTGTTTGTGAATTTTCCTCCACCTTATTTTTACTTAATATTTTCCTTCTCAGCCTCTCTTTTCACCCTATCTCTCTTACCTTATTTTTTCCCTTTATTCTCTTATTCTTTATTTTATCCACCCCAAAGTTAAGCTAAAGTTAAATTTAAGTTCTTTATATAAGGTATTTATATGATTGAACTAATTTGTCACTCTGATGAACATCATCCACCTATTTGTCTTTGAGCTAAAATGTCCACCAAAGAGATGACTGCATAGTTTAATTCATTCTACTCAATAATTGACGTTCCAGTTTTCATAGAAGAATCCGTGTAAATGCAAATCATTGTTGCATGTAATCTGCCAAGACAAATAAATGTCAAAGGTTGACAAGACTAAGTGCATGAGTGAGGAGAAGTGCTGAATTTGGATTCAGGGGACCTAGGTTTAAATCTCAGTTCTTCAACTTACTACCTATGTAAGTAACAACATCTCTGGACTCAGTTTCCTCATCAATAAGGGGACTGACCTCTAACTAGACCTCTAAAGTTCTAGATCTGAAATCTCTGTGCAAAAAACAGCACTTATACATAAAATGGATCACCCAATCCTTACTTTTAAAAAAGTGCCAACTTAAAAAATGAATTCTTGATAAAAACATGAATTATATCCAAACTCTATATAACCAATATAAAAATGCTTTTACTCAATTGATTACTTGAGGTGGGATAGAGCAGAGAGGTTATTTTGACCAGACACCTGGATAAAGAGGGTTTACTTGTCATATCTGACAATGAATTTCAGTAAGCCCATCTTTCCCCTGTTTCTAGATGATCAACGATTAGCTTGTTATCATTCAGTCATTTCAGTTGTGTCTGACTCTTTGTGATTCCATCTGGGGTTTTCTTGGCAAATATTCTGCAATGGTTTTCCATTTCTTTCTCTAGCTTATTTTGCAGATGAGGAAACTGAGGAAGTAACTTGCCCAGGGTTACACAGCTAATGTCTGAGGCTGGATTTGAACTCAGATCTTCCTGACTCCAAGTCTGGTGCTCTATTCACTGTGCCACATAACCACCAGGCAGTGAGAAATACATTTTTTTAGCATCATCATACAGATACTTTAATTATTGTATGATGAATTTTAAAAATTTGTATAGTTAATTCTTTTGATCAGAATAAGTACTAAGTAAATAGGAAAATGATTTTTAAATGAATGGACAAAATACATGGGGATGTAACTCAGTTTTGTTCTAAAAAATAGCAGTGAGTGAAACACTTCATATTTTCCTATGTGGGACAATAAAGATGAAGTGTGACTTGCTTGTTTGCCTGACTAGAAGAAGAGGTTAGGTTTTGTCCAGAGGTTTGGAGCTGATTGTTTAAAAACTGGGTTAATTGTTTGGCCTGAATCAGTGGAGACTTCGCCAAGACCACAGTGTGTCATTTGGGGAGATGCTTTGTTCAACGAAAGCATAAAGGGAAGCTGGGAAAGCTTTCTTGACGTTTGAAGACAAAATATCCAGAATTAGAAAATAAACGAATCTTTTTTTAAAATGAAAATCTCTTCAAGTGAAATGCCTGAAGTTTTTTTTAAGTGTTTATTAGTTGAAAAGTTACTTGTGAAGGCTTTGGATTGTTTTAAAAACTGCTGTAGCAAGAAATCATTTGACAATAATAAAATCAAAGAAAAGAGATTGTTTCCTATATGGCCCTGCTCTATATTTTGAAAAAAATATTTTATTATTTTATTAATTTATTATTTCCAAAGATGAAAAATGAGCAAAAGAGAAACAAAAATCACTCTGTTGATCCTTATTTCCATTCCTCCCAATGGAATGTAAACTTCTTAGAAGTAGGAATTGTTTCATTGTTTGTCTCACTCTGCTCATCTGAGGAAATAGGGGTTCTAATAGGACCTACTTCACAGGATTGTTGTGAGGATCAAATGAGATAATATTCATAAAAGGCTTAGCATAGTTCCTACCATATAAAAGTACAATATCAGTGCTTGTTCCCTTCCACGACCCCCTGCCTCAGATACTGCCATCACCCTGGTGCAGGTCCTCATTACTCTTGAACTATTGCAACAGCCTGCTGGCTGGTCTCCCTGCTTCAAATCTCTCCTTGGTCCAGTCTATCCTTCACTCATTTGTCAAAGTAAAGATCCATCATAAAGCACAGATCTAATCATAGTATCCCCCATTCAATAAATTTCAGTGCATCACTATGACCTCTAGGATCAAATATAAAATTTTCCATTAAGCCTTCAAAACCCTTCATGACTTGGCCCTTCCCATTTTTCTAGCTTTCTTGTTACTCTCCTCCACATCAATCAATCAACGTTTATTAAGAACCTACTACATGTCAGGCACTATGCTAAGCCCTGGGGATACAAGAAGAGGAAAAAACTAATCCTGTCTCCAAGGAATTTATAATTGAATGGAGGAGACAGAATGCAAACAAATACATACCAAGTAAACTATTATGTGGGATAAATAGGAAATAATTAATGGAGAGAAAGCACTAGAATGAAGAAAGGTTCAGAAAGGTTTCTCACAAAAGATGGGACTTTAGGATTTTAAGGAAACTGAGTAAGTCAGTAGGCAGAGTTGAGGAGGGAGAACATTCCAGGCATGGGAGACAGACAGAGAAAATGCCTGGAACTGAGATATGGAGTACTTTGTGGAATAGCAAGGAGACCAGTGTCTCTGGATTGAAGAGTATGTGGTGGGGATATAAAGTATGAGGACTGGAAAGGTAGAAGGGGCTTAGGTTATGGCCTTGAATGCTAACCAGCATTTTAAAAAATTTATTTATTTGTAGTTTTCAACATTCATTTCCACAAGATTTTGAGTTCCAAATTTTCTCCCCATCTCTCCCCTCCCCCACCCCAAAACACCATGCATTCTGATTACTCCTTCCCCAATTCTGCCCTACTTTCTGTCACACCCCTACCTTCCTTTATCCCCATCATCTCTCTTTTCTTGTAGGGCAAGATAGATTTCTATACCCCATTACCTGTATTTCTTATTTATCAGTTGCATGTAAAAATAATTCTCAACATTCATTCTTAAAACTTTGAGTTCCAACTTCTCTCCCTTCCTCCCTCCCCACCAATCCCCACTGAGAAGGCAAGCAACTCAATATAGGTTATACATCTGCAGTTATGCAAAAGACTTCCATAATAGTTATGTTGTATAAAACTAACTATATTTCCTCCATCCTATCCTGCCCCTCATTACTTTTATTCTCTTTTGACCTTGTTCCTCGCCTAAAGTGCTAACTTCTAATTATTCCCTCTTCTCATTTGCCCTCCCTTCCATCATCCCTCCACCCCACTTATCCCCTTCTCCCCTACTTTCCTGTAGTATAAGATAAATTTTCATACTAAATTGAATGTGCATGAATTCCCTCCTCAAGCCAAATGTGATGAGAGTAAGCTTCACTTTTTCCTTCTCACCTCCCCCCTTTTCACCTCCATTGAAAAAGCTTTTTCTTGCCTGTTTAATGAGAGATAAT
Organism: Notamacropus eugenii; assembly: GCF_028372415.1. Taxonomy (NCBI): domain Eukaryota; kingdom Metazoa; phylum Chordata; class Mammalia; order Diprotodontia; family Macropodidae; genus Notamacropus; species Notamacropus eugenii. The sequence continues at coordinate 408,783,103 of NC_092876.1, read as the reverse complement.
TTGGCCCATTCCATTTCTCCCTTTCTCCTCTCAATATATTCCTCTCTAACCCTTTAATTTTACTTTTTTACATATCATTCCATCCTATTCAACTCACTCTGTGCCCTCTCTCTCTATATATATGTATGTGTATAATCCCTCCAACTACCCAAATACTGAGAAAAATTTCAAGAGGTACAAATATTATCTTTCCATGTAGGAATGTAAACAGTTCAACTTTAGTAAGTCCCTTACGATTTCTCTTTCCTATTTACCTTTTCATGTTTTTCTTGATTCTTGTGTTTGAAAGTCAATATTTCTATTCAGCTCTGGTCTTTTCATCAAGAATGCTTGGAAGTCCTCTATTTCATTGAATGACCATTTTTTCCCCCTGAAGTATTATACTCAGTTTTGCTGGGTACGTGATTCTTGGTTTTAATCCTAGTTCTTTTGACTTCTGGAATATTATATTCCAAGCCCTTTGATCCCTTTATGTACAAGTTGTGCTATCCTAATTGTATTTCCATAACACTTGAATTGTTTCTTTCTGGATGTTTGCAATATTTTCTCCTTGACCTGGGAACTCTGGAATTTGGCTACAATATTCTTAGAAGTTTTTCTTTTCAGATCTCTTTTAGGAGGCAATCAGTAGAATCTTTCAATATTTATTTTACCCTCTGGTTCTAGAATATCAGGGCAAATTTCCTTGATAATTTCATGAAAGATGATGTCTAGGCTCCTTTTTTGATCATGGTTTTCAGGTAGTCCCTTAATTTTTAAATTGTCTCTCCTGGATCTATTTCCAGGTCAGTTGTTTTTACAATGAGATATTTCACATTGTCTTCTGTTTTTTCATTCTTTTGATTTTGTTTGTAATTTCTTGATTTCTCATAAAGTCATTAGCTTCTATCTGTTCCATTCTAATTTTTAAAGAATTATTTTCTTCAGTGAGCTTTTGAACCTCCTTTTCCATTTGGCTAATTCTGTTTTTTAAAGCATTTTTCTTTTCATTAGTTTTTTTGGGACTCTTTTGCCATTTGAGTTAGTCTGTTTTTAAAGGTATTATTTTCTTCAGCATTTTTTGGGTCTCCTTTAGCAAGCTTGTTGACTCACTTTTCATGATTTTCTTGCATCACTTTCATTTCTCTTCCCAATTTTTCCTCCACCTCTCTTCCTTGATTTTCAAAATCCTTTTTTGAGCTCTTCCATGGCCTGAGACCATTGTAAATTTATTACGGAGGTTTTGGATGCAGAAGCTTTGACTTTGATGTCTTCCTCTGATAGTATGCATTTTTCTTCCTCATCTGAAAGGATGGAAGAAAATACCTGTTCACCAAGAAAGTAACCTTCTATAGTCTTATTTTTTCCCCTTTTTGGGCATTTTCCCAGCCAGTTACTTGACTTTTGAGTCCTTTGTCAAGAGGAAGGTATACTCTGGGGACCTGTAGGTTTTCAGTTCCTCCAAGGTGACACAATCAAAGGAGAGGAGTTTGCTCTTCCCTAGTTCTGGGAGCAACTACAAGCCCAGGATCTGTGAGTAGAATTCCTTCTCCAGAGCCTGCACTAGCTCCACCAGCCTCCTCACCCAAGACCACCACTCAGAGCTAGGTCTTTAGGCTGAGGGCTCCAAAAAAGGACACTGTTGTTGCCTGGGGCTGCCTGGGGCTGGGGTGAGGGTAGGACCCTGCTTCCTTCTCAGCTAGCTTTCTCACTGACCTTTGAAGTTGTCTTTAGCGTTTATGGGTTGAGGAATCTGGGAAGTGCAGCTGCTGCTGGTGGCACCCTGACTTCTACTCTGGTCCTGTCCCTGGCAGGCTGCGAGGCCAAGGCTGGGCTGTGCTGTGCTCTGGGCCCAGGGCACTAGACCTTTCCTGTCAGCCTTCAGGCTGCCTTGGGCTATAAACCTCTTTCACTCTGTCCTTTTGTGGCTTCTGCTGCTCTAGAATTTCTTTAGAGTCATTTTTACAGGTATTTTATGTGCTGTGGGGGGAGAACTTCTACAGGTCCATCCTTCTACTATGACATCTTGGCTCTACACCCCCCCCCCCCCAACCAGTATTTTGCATTTGATTTTGAAGGCAAGAGAGAATCATTGGGGTCAGGTAATAATATGGTGTGGTTTTTGCTTTAGGAAAATAACAGGTGGATGAATGGAAGATGGAATAGAGAGGGGAGAGTTTTGAGGCAGGCCAAACCACCAGCAGGCTATTGTAATAATCCAGGCAGGAGGTGATGAAGACCTGCACCTGGGTGAAGGCAATGTCAGAGGAAAGAAGGGCATATATTTGAGGACTATTGGAAAAGTCAAATCAACAGGCCTTGGCAACAGATTAAAGACAGGTGATTAGAGCTTGTGAGGAATTAAGTATGACACCTACATTGAGAGTCTGAAGATTAGAAAAAACAGTGTTGATCTCCACAGTAATAGAGAAATTAGGGAGAGGGGAAAGGAGAGAGAGAGAGAGAGAGAGAGAGAGAGAGAGAGAGAGAGAGAGAGAGAGAGGAAGAGAGAGAGAATTAGTTGATATAATTGCAGAAAATAGAGGCAGATAACAAGTATTAATGCTAGCAAAAGGCAGAGAGAGATATGTCTCCAATCTCTTCATCCTTTCCATGATATGAAGGAATTCTCTGATTGAACTGAAAGGGTAGCTGATAGTGGGTGAAGGTTGTCTCCACCACTGGCAACCTATAAAAAGCTAAATCTGAGAAGCCCTGAAAGTCATATAGTTCAATGTAGGCTGAGAATTTGAGGTTTTTGAGACACAAATGTGATGATACCTCAGGGAGCAGACATATATTCTATAGAGATACAAAAGGAGCAACATTCTGGGCCAGAGACAGGTTCAAGGAATCAGTTCTATGGCAGCACAGAAGATAGCTGAAGTGCAAAGTAGCTCCAGCGATGCGAACAAGAAATTGATCCCTCAGTGATGCTGTACTTGTGGAATGGGGGTAGGGTGAAGCAAAATGAAGACTTTGAGATTAGAGAGCATTGGGGTCCTTAAGTACTGGAATCATGAGTTGCTTTGGCCAGCTATATTCCCTATGTATGTGCCTCACTATCAGGGTGCTGAGTTCTCACCTACACTTCTCACCAGTTGTCCTGACTTATGGTTTGCTACTGGACTCTGGAGAAGAAAATGAGGCTGATCACTTTGCACAGCTCTGCCTCACTTAAATCCAATTCACTTGCAAGTCAAGATGGGATGCTTGAGTGCCTATGCTTGGACCCCAATTCTAAAATCACATTTCTCTCTAAAAATCACATATCTCTCTGGCCTCAAAACACTATCCCAGGCAGTTTCTCCATAGCCTAAGGACACAGTCTGTCCCAACAAAACTTTTACCTCTTTTCCTGATATGGTAGCCAGCTGCACCTATAGAATTTATTAGTTTGAACTAGTTGTGTACTGACTGAAGTGTCTGTGTACTGGTTCATAACAACATTCATTACTCACTGTCCAATCATATGTATCCTAGACTTAGACATACATATACTCCCTTACATGTATCTTGTCTAACAAGACGTTGATGACAGCAGCCTGGTATTGTTTAGTCCTGACCATTAGCTGACTTAGTGATGTTTCAGGCCTAAAACCACACCATGTAGCCCCACCTTGGGCTATTTCCCAATGGAATTTGGGTAAAATACCTGTGCAGTAGATATTAAAAATATGTGTTCCTTTAAGAACTAACCACTCCTTAACCACAGCCTAATCCTACCCTAAATCACCTCATCATCACACTTGACACATGTTATACTATAGAATATACTATTCAAACTGTACCTGTACTCCATTCAAATTAGAGGTTCCCTAAGAACTCTTGCCCACTAAAAAGCATGATCAATCTTTACCATCTTGACCTCAAGAATATTTGAGTCCGTGAATTCATTCCAGGAGACTTGCCCCTGGTACTCTGATCTTTGGGGGGGGTGTCTTACAACCCCCCTCCTTCCAGCCCTCATCAACATCACCTTTCTGATGTCATTGTTCCACTTCAGGAATGAAGGATGAACAACAAACAACAACTCTTCTTACTGATGCTGTGTGTATTTGTGGGAGAATTTGTACCAAGTTTAAGTGGGGCATGCTATGGTCTTTAACATGCCATCTTGTGGTGCTAAAGAAGACTTTTGAGACAGTAAGGTGATCAAATCAGTCAATACATAAAGAAATTAATTCAGTGGAAGATCAAATACTGAAGTTGAAGCTTAAATAATTTGGCTACATGATGAGAAGATGGAACTTATTGGAAAAGACCTTGATGTTTGGGAATATTGAAGGCAAAAGGAAAAGGGAACAGGAGAGAATGAGATGGATAGATAGTGTCATGGAAACAACAAAAATAAACTTGGACAGACTTTTAAGAGCTATGGTTCACGGTGTTACAAAGATTTGGACACAATTGAAGGACAACAACAACAAAGCAAATGCCTTTGCTTGAGGTAACTGTGTCTAATGACTGACTATTAAATTATATGTGGGGCAGCTCGGTGGTGCAGAGCATAGAACACCAGTGCAGGAGTCAGGAGGACCTGAGTTCAAATCTCACCTCAGATACTTGACACTCACTAGCTGTGTGACCTTGGGCAAGTCACTTAACCCCAATTGCCTCATCCTAGGTCATCTCCAGTCATTCTGATGAATATCTGGTCGCTGGATTCAGATGGCTCTGGAGGAGAAGTGAGGCTGGTGACCTGCACCACCCTCCCTCACTCAAAACAAAGTCAAGTGCAAGTCATGTCATCATTTCTCTGATGGCATGGTCTTCTTTGGCAACGAAGGATGAACACACACACATCAAATTATATAAATCAGTCCTCTATGAACACCAGACAGTAGTCATGCCCCTTGAGTATGAAACCTGCAAGTCTGAGAATGCTGAGTTGGGGAGAGTAAACGACAAGCAAAGTTTAAACCGTATTATGTTATGCTAGAAAGGCCTCATAATATAGTTGCAATAGTGTCAAACTCAAATGGAAAGGAATTCCTGTGGGCCACACTCAACTTAGAAAACTATAAATTAGCATTATCTATGTAGTATTGCATTTTTATTAATTTTGTTAAACATTACCCAACTACATTCTAATCTGGTTCCTTTCACTCAGGATTATTTACCCCAAATTTCAACCTTTGGCTGAAGTTTGACACTTGTAGCTAGTGTATGGAAGGTCAGCCTTGAAGTGTGAGAAAAACCTGGATTAATGTTTTACTTTGGACACACAATGGCTTTATGGCTTCCTTATTGACACAGAAAAAACTAAGTGAGTTGTTTATCTATTCAGTGCCTCCAGGCAACACCCTAAGACATAGGCAAAGTACTGATCTGTGTTTGTGGAGGGACATTCTGCTCCGAAAGGTCTCCAATGAATGAAATCACAGGTCAGACAAAAACAAGGTTCATTATTTTTAAAAATCATATTATCTTGTACTATTTTATATTCCATTATAATTTTAGCCATAATTTTGCTAGTACAGTTTAGAAAGGGGACAAGAACTCTAGGCGACTTATAAGATTCCTTCCAACTAAAACGTTTTATGATTCTATCTATGTCTTCCCTCAACCAACCAATTAGCATGCACTTATTGAATATCGATGACAGATTTAATTATAAAGACCAGGGAGCCATTTTACCTTTCTAAATAGGGATGGAAATGATTAAAGTGGAAGTTTAGGAAGATTAAATTGGCAGTGTTCAAGATGGACTGGAGTGGGGAGAAACTTTGTCAGATAAGTGAACCTTGTGTTGCTTAAGAGATTTCGTGACATATTGCTCAATAGTTCTAGCTGAGTTAGAATTCACTAAAGAGAAAGATTCTTACTTGGTTTTTACAAAAGTCCAGTCATAGAAATTCCAGACAAAAGTTCAGGTGAGGAGGGTGTCTTTGGGGCAGGGATAAGCTTCCATCAGGAAGGCCAGGCATGCCTAGGCAATCAGAATTGTTCTTTTTCTGGGCTAGTATGTTTGCCTATATTTGGGATTTTCTGTGCCTGGAAAGTTTCAGGACAGGAAATTCCAGCTTGAGATATCAGAAGTAGAAAACCAATCAGAGTTTCTGTGATAGACCCTTCCTCTCCCTTACAAAATACCTGGTCTTTTTAAATGGCTGAGTTATCCTGTGATGTTAATCAGCCCCACTTTGTCCTGCCCTGAAAAACTGGAGGAATGATAGGGAAAGTTGGCCTACCCTGAGCAGGTAGGCATGTCTCACCCAGCTCGCTAATCCCCTTCCTCCTAATGGGGCTCACTGCCTAAAACCAGACATATCCTGGTAAGGACTGCATCCTGCTTGCTCAGAGATCTGGTTGTATTTTGTCTTAGCAGTGACAATGACTTTGATGTATCCTTGGCCCTTTCTGCCTCTGCCCTTGTCTTTACATTTATGGTCCTCAGTTAAATGCCTTCCTTCCTGTGAGGTAAAATGTGCCCATAATACCAGGTTCATTGCTTTCAGCATTGTGGAAGCTTTAGACTTTTCTGTGGAAAAGTTCTAGACATCCTAAGAAGCATTTTCAATGGACTTAGTCTTCTTCTAGAACATGACTTCATCAACGTAAAAAAAAATTTTTTTTGCATAATTTCATTACATAATGTTATATGTATGCAGGTGCCATTTCAGGCAATAATTATCGATCACGTGTCTAGAATATCACCTTATGGGTACATTAAAGTGAAAGGGTCTGTCTTACATATCTGTTCTGAAACCACTTGGAATTTGGCATTTATTTTTGATTCCAGTTGTCAGAAAAATAACAAGTTTCTCTAATTTGAAGCCAACCTCCTAGGGACAGTAACCTTTGAAATGACCTAGAGATTTGCAACTGGAGTAGAGAGGGTGGAGATTAGTGCGTCAACATTGCAAACAACCTGTGCCAAACTTCAATTTACTGGAGAGAAGGTTTTTGCCAATAGAAACATATGAGCAATGGACAGGGAATAGTGTGGTCAGTACCTGGTGTGTAGCAATTGCCTGTTGTAAGTCTCCCTGAAGGTAGATATTCTGCTACAACAGTCCCCTCAATGTGAACATGCACATGGGAGATAAAATTCAAGAACTCATTCAACCATTCATGCAAATACAAGGAGAAATAATTAGAGTGTGGTTACTTGGAAGCCCTCTAGACTGAATCAAAACACCTCTGTTCTTATCTTTTTTAATGCACTTTTAAAATTTTATTTTTATTTTCAGTCCCAAATTTTCTCCCTAGCTCCAACCCCTCCCCAATGAGAAGGCAGGAAATATAATGCCCGTTATACACACACACACACACACACACACACACACACACACACACATACGTACACATACACACACACACCTACATATGTATGAGTATATACATATATGTGTAGATACAGAGAGAGAGACAGAGACAGAGACAGAGACAAAGAGAGACAGAGAGTCTTGTCAAACATATTTCCACATTAGTCATATTCTGGAAGAAAAACATAAGAAAAAGAAAGGGAAAAATGCTTCAGTCTATACTCTGAGCCCATCAGTTCTCTTTCTGGAAGTGAATATCATTTTACAGCCTTTATGTTTTGGAGTTGCGATGGATCATTGTAATGATCAGGTCTTTCACAGTTGATCATCTTTACCATATTGGTGTTACTGTGTAGGTTGTTGTGCTGGTTCCACTACCTTCACTTTGTATCCATTCGTATAATTGTTCCCAAGTTTTTCTGAGACCATCCCCACCATTATTTCTTACAGCACAATGGTACTTCGTCATATTCATACACCATAAATTATTCAGTCATTTCCCAATTGATAGGCATTCCTTCAGTTTCCAGTTCTTTGTCACCACAAAAAGAACTGCTATAAATATTTTCTGTAGATGTGGGTCATTTTCCTTTTTTTTCTTAATCAATTTGGGGTAAAGACCAACATATTCTAGGCTTAGCTATGTCACTGATTAGCTTCATGACCTGATCTTGGATTCAGTCTTGTCCTAGATCTGTCCCACCTGAATACATTCAGGTCAGCTCTGACAATTCTTGTCTAAGATGAAATGGGAAAACTGTTCTTCACTGCCTTGATTATTGAACCACACCTTGGAGCTTGGCTCATTGAATTAGTGATCTGCTTCACCTGAACTCAATCATATGTTCATCTCTCTCCTGCCTGCCCTGTTGACTCCTGCCCACAACTTTCTCTATTATACCATAGAAACCTCTCCACCTGAGAAACTCATTTCACCCCAGGACTACTTCTTACATAGGAAATATCTTCTGCCCTTATGTCCTTTCTCTCTGATTGGCTGTTTTCTCCCAGACTTACCAATTTAAGGAGGATACTCAGACAAACCTTGTCTTTATTCCTCTGCAGGCTGCTCTGCTAACACCATATAACTTTATCTACCATGCTGCCATCATCTACCTTTATAGCTTCCTTTTATGTGTTTTCTGTCTCTATTAGGAGATAAGCTCCTTAACTGTAAGGTCTTTCACTCTGCTTATATTTGTATTCCCAGAACTTAGCATCGTGCTTGCATGTAGTAAGCGCTTAATCAATGTTTATCGGCTGACTGACGATTCTTCCCTTGTTAATTATTGCTACCATTTCTGGGTTTGCCTGAGTACCCAGAGTGGACTGAGTACTCAATCTATGACTGAGTACTTCCTGGTACACAACACATACTCTTTCAGAAAATCAATCAATCAGTCAACTAACCAATAATGCTACTAATTGTTGTTTTGTGCCAAGCACTCTGTAAAACTTTGGGGAATACAAGAAAAAGCAAAAGTACCATCAGGGAACCTTACTTTTTCTAATATATATAAAATTTATTTTTCAGTTCTCAACATTCACTTCCGCAAGAATTTGAATTCAAAATTTTCTTCCCATCTCTCCCCACCCCAGGATACCATGTACTCCATACACCCATTTCTCCAGTCTATCCTCCCTTCTATTTAGGTCCCCCCTTCTTCCATCCCTCTCCCCTCTATTTTCCTGTAGAGCAAAATAGATTTCTATACCCCATTGCCTGTATATCTTATTTTCCAGTTGCATCCAAAAACAATCTTTAACATTCATTATTAAAGTTTTGAGTTCCATATTCTCTCCCTTCCTCCCTCCCCACCCACCCTCATTGAGAAAATAAGCAATTCAATATAGGTCATACATGTGTAACACTTTCATAATAGTTATGTTGCAAAAAACTAACCACATTTGCCTCTGTCCCATCCTGCCCTCCATTGACCTGTCCTCCCACAATAGTGTTTACTTCTGACTATCACTTTCCCCAATTTGCTGTCTCTTCTATTATCTTCCCTCTCCTATCCCCTTCCCCCTTGCCTTCCTGTAGGCTAAAATAGATTTCCACATCCAATTTAGTGTGTGTTATTCCCTTCTTAAACCAAATCCAATGAGAGTAAGGCTCATTTATTTTCTTTCATCTCCCCCATCTTCCCCTCCATTGTAAAAGTTCTTTCTTGCCTCTTTTATATGAGATGACTCGCTATATTCTACCTCTCCCTTTCTATTACTCCTAATACATTTCACTCAATAGTAAACTTCACTTTTTAGGTATTTTCTCTTCACATTCAGCTAACTCTGTGTCCTCTGTGTGTGTGTATACATGCACACATACACCCATGTACATACATATACCTACACATATATAATATACACATTCATACCCATGTACACCTACAAACACACACACACACATATTCCCTCTAACTACCTAATATTGAAAAAGGTCTCATGAGTTGCAAATAGCATCTTTTCATTTAGGAATGTAAACAGCTCAGCTTTAATGAGTTCCTTAAGGCTTCTCTTTCCTGTTTAACTTTTCATGTTTCTCTTGATTCTTGTATTTGAAAGTCAAATTTTTTATTCAGTTCTGGCCTTTTCCACAAGAATGCTTGGAAGTCCTCTATTTCATTGACATTCAATTTTTTTCCTGAAGTATTGTACTCAGTTTTGCTGAGTAGGTGATTCTTGAGTTTTAATCCTATCTCCTTTGACCTCTGGAATATTATATTCCAAGCTCTTAAGTCCCTTAGTGTAGAAGCTGCTAAAACCTGGGTTATCCTAATTGTATTTCCACAATACTTGAATTGTTTCTTTCTGGCTGTTAAACTCTGGAATTTGGCTACAATATTCCTAGGAGTTTTCCTTTTGGTATCTCTTTTAGGAGGTGATCAGTGGATTCTTTCCATTTCTATTTTACCCTCTGATTCTAGAATATAAGGGCAGTTTTCCTTTATAATTTCATGAAAGATGATGTTTAGGTTCTTTTTTTGATCATGGTTTTCAGGTAGTCCCTTAATTTTTAAATTGTCTCTCCTGGAACTATTTTCCAGGTCAATTGTTCTCCAGTGAGATATTTCACATCGTCTTCTATTTTTTCATTCCTTTGGTTTTGTTTCATAATTTCTTGGTTTCTCAAAAAGTTGTTAGCTTCCATCTTCTCCATTCTTATTTTTAAAGAACTATTTTCTTCAGTGAGTTTTGAACCTCCTTTTCCATTTGGCCAATTCTACTTTTTAAAGTATTCTTCTCCTCATTGGCTTTTTGGACCTCTTTTACCATTTGCATTAGTCTATTTTTAAAGGTGTTATTTTCTTCAGGATTTCTTTGGATCTCCTTTAGCAATCTGTTGACTTGCTTTTCATGATTTTCTTGCTTTGTTCTCATTTGTCTTCTCAATTTTTCCTCCACCTCTTTTACTTGATTTTCAAAATCCTTTTTGAGCTCTTCTATGGCTTGAGCTCATTCCGTATTTTTTTTGGAGGCTTTGGATGCAGAAGCTTTGATCTTGCTATCTTCCTCTGATGGTATGTTTTGCTCTTCCTTACCTGAAAGAATGGAAGAAAATGCCTTTTTACCAAGAAAGTAACCTTCTATAGTCTTATTTTTCACCTTTTGGGGCATTTTCCCAGCCAATTACTTGACTTTTGAGTCATTTGTCAAGTGGAAGATATACTACCCTAAGCTTCAGAGGTTTTGGGCAGCTGTTCTCTGAGATATCTCTAGGAACCTGTAAGTTCTCAGTTACTCCAAGGTGGCACAATCAAGGGAGAGATGTTTACTCCTCTCCTGGCCTGCACTCTGGTGTGAGAGAAACCACAAACACTCTTTTCTGCCCTGGAAATGAGAGTAGAATTCCCTTTCCACTGCCACTGCCCCACACCAGTGCTCTTCCTCATCCCAGGACTGCCATTCGGGACTGAGACCAAGATCAGCCACTCGATTTTCTCAGTCTTTAATCCAGGGATCCCAAAGTGGATGCTGCTACTGCTGCCATCCTGGGGCAGGTACTGAGGGCAGACCATGCTCCCCTCTCACCTGGGTGAAGGAGCTTTCTTACTGACCTTTGAAACTATCTTTGGCATTTGTGGGTTGAGAAATCTGGGAACCAGAGCAGCTACCCATGATTCCAGGCCCTGAAGTCTGATCCAGTCCTGTCTATGCCATGTGGCCCACACTGGGCTGTGCTCTGTTCCACTCCAAGTCTGGTGTGATAGACCTTTCCTGTGGTCCTTTCAGACTGTCTTGGACTGGAAATCTGTTTCACTCTGTCATTTTGTGGTTTCTGCTGCTCTGGAATTTGTTTAAAGTCATTTTTACAGGTATTTTATTGGCTATGGGGGGAGAGCTAGAGCAGGTCTGTCCTTCTACTCCACCATCTAGGCTCCACCCAGGGACCTTACATTCTAATAGGAGAAACAAGTTGCAGATAAACAGATATACACAAGGTACTTACAGACTCAATGGAAATAAATATTAGAGAGGGAGAGTGGTTAAAGGAGTAGGAGGAATCCTCCTGGAGAATATAGCACTTCAACTGAGTCTTGGAGGAATCAAAGGCTTCTAAGAGATGGTGATATGGAGGGAGAGTACTCCTGGCATGGAAGACAATCATGAAAATATGGAGATAGGAGATGGAATGTGTGACAGTGACTAGGTGAGTATGGTTAAACTGTAGAGTGCAGTGGAGGTTGGTAATGTATGACTGATTGGAAGGATAGGAAAGAGGCTAGGTTTCAAAGAGCATCCAATGTCAGAGTCATTTATATTAAATTCTAAGGGAATAGGGAGCCATTGGAGTTCACTGAGTAGGTAGTAACATAATCTGACCTGTGCTTTAGAAAAATCACTTTGGCCACTGAGAGAGAAGGGAAAGGCAATGCTATGGAAGTCTTGAGGAGAGAAGAGAAGGCTTGGAACAGTGGCTGTATTGAGTAGGACAGACATATTATTTAGGGGATAACAAAAAGATTGCCTTGCTGAAGTGAGAACCCACTTGAGATTAAGATGACAACTTTATAGTGGAGAGAGTCAGTATAGTTTCAATACTTTTTCCAACTACATTTAGTATCATGTGAGTAGAAACAAAGGAGGCAGTTGGTATGTATAGTCCAGGGTTGATGGTTGACAGAAGGTGAATGTGATAGGTCAAAGAAGCAAAGAATTCAAGAGTAAAGCACCATTAAATCTAGAGTATGGGGAATTCCAAGGTTAGAAAGAATTTTTTTTCTGCTTGGCCTAGTGGGAATAAATAATGGATGGAAGCTACAGTGAGACAGATTTATTCTTTCTATAAGGGGGAAAAAGTCCTAAAAATTAGATGTTTCCTAAAATGAAAACAGGTTGCCTCAAGAAATAGATTGATGAACTTCCATGGCTTCATCAAGAATAGGTCATGCCAGACTAAGCCTATTTTCTTTTTCTGACAAGGTTATTCAAATGGTAAATCAAGGAAATACTATAGATATAGCTTATGTACATTTTAGTGAAACATTTGTCATAGCTTATCATGCTATTCTTGTTGACAAGATGGAAAAACATCGGCTAGACAACTCCACAGTTTATTGGAATCAAACTGGTTGAATGATTGGACTCTTAATGATTCGATGTCTACTTCAAAGGAGGTTTTCAGTAATATACATCAGAGAATCTGCTCTTTGTTCTGCTCTGTTTAATAATTTTATTGGTTACTTAGAAAAAAACATACATGGCATGTTTATTAAATTTGAAGATGATACAAAGCTAGGAAGCTAGCTAGGAAGAATAGATAACTAACTGAAACACAAATCCAAAAAGATTTCTAAGGGAATAACTTTGGGATGAATCTGATAAGATTAAAGTGTAATAAGGATACAATAAGGGATAGGACAATAGGACTCAGTTCTCTGAGAATGTGTAGTGCTCTCTGCTTGCTGCCAGTCCTGTAGGGGATTTGGTAAGTGTTCTTCTGGCAGTGTCTGATCACATGTAATGGAGAAGTCCTGCCTCTCTTTTGGAGCATATATGAGTATTCTGTGGTTATTTGGTGAAAAAAAAACAACCCAACTTTAAGCTGGCAGCTGAGCCAGAACTCTATTTGTATACAAGAAACAAGAATTGAAAAATAGGTCTCTCCTTCTTGCTTCTGGTTGAGGAGAGAAATCTTAGGCTCTACTATCGCCACCAAGGGCCAACAAATGGCTCTGGATGTGTGTTGCCTCTTTTTGTGTTTGTTCTTAGCTGAAGATGTAATGAGATGGAATGAACCAAGCCAAGTGTCTGGTTGTTTTTCTGAGTTTTGGAAGTTCACAAGGTCACTTGGTTAATGGCTACTTCCCCTTTAATGGAATATATGTAAAGTCTTACATGGGGGTTACAAAATCAGTTTCACAAATATGAAATAGGGACTACTAGGGGATAGGAGTGGAACCAAGATGGCAGAGTAGAAGAACCACTCAGTCTGGCTCCTCCAACCTTCCCCTCCAAACAACTTTAAAATAGTGCTTCAAATTGAATTCTTGATTTCCAGAGACAGCAAAAGGTCAAGGAGAAATCTGTGACACAGAAGGTGGAGGCTGGCCCAGAGCCTATAGGGATGAAACACTAGTGATAGGACTGGGTGGTGGTGAAAGGAGCAGTAATAGTTTCAGGAGCTCTCAATGCAGGGATAGTAGGGGGACCTGGCAATTGATCAGAAAGACAGTACAGGGAACCCTATGCTAGCACTGAATATAGTGGCAAATCCATCATTTATATCCACTTCTGGGTCATAGCTTTAGGGCAGAGAAAAGGAGCACTTTCAGTCAAGAGGGAGTGGGAACTTTGAGGAGCAGTATCATTTTTGGTCACAAGAAATCAGGGACCCTGAAGAACAGTATTGTTTCCAGTCCTTGGGATTGGAATCCCAAGGCCCTGAGGAGTAGTATAGATTGCAGTTCCAAAGTATCAGAGGACATACCTGGATGAGAACCAGAGTGCAGACCAGGAGAACAGTGACTACATCTCTCCCCACTTCCCAGAATGCTTCCACTATTCTGGAAGCACCAAAAACTTCTAACCCCAAGAACTAGTGCTGAAAACAGCAATGCAAAAAGGCCTGAAGCTTAAGACAGCACCCCTCCCCATGATGGACAGAGTCCAACTTTAACATAAAGTCCCAAATCACAAAATAGGGTGAGAAAAAGGGCAAATAAAAAAAGAACCTAACTGTAAACACCTACTCTGTTGATAAGGAAGATGAAGACACAAACTCAGAAGCAGACAATGAAGTTAAAATAGCTACAAGCAAAACCTTAAAAGAAAAAAAAGTGAATTGGACATAAGCCAAGAGTTAAAAAAATGATTTTCAAAATAATTTGAAAAAATGAAAAAAATAATAGTGCTGTAGGAAAAGTTAGGTACAGAAATGAAAACAAAGGAAGAAAATTATGAAAAGACCATTAATAGCTTTGTAAGAGAGGCACAAAGTCATACTTAGAACAATAACACCTTAAAAACAATTGGCCAAATGGATAAAGCACAAAAATTCACCGATTAAAACAACTCCTTAAAAAGTGGAACTAGTCAAAAGGGAAAAGTAGTACAAAAGCTTAGTGAAGAAAATAAGTCCTTAAAAACTAGAGTTGGACAAGTGGAAGCTAATGACTGCATGAGACCTCAAGAAACAATAAAACAAAGTCAAAAGGATAAAAAAAGAAGAAAACATGAAATATCTCATAGGAAAAACAACTGACATGGGAAATAGATGGAGAAGAGATAATTCAAGAATTATTGGACTAACTAAAAGCCATGATGAAAAAAGAGCCTAGACATCATCTTTCCATAATTTTATAAGGATAACTGCTCTGATGTCCTAGAATAAGAGTGTAAAGCAGAAACTGAAAGAATCCACTGAGAATCTCCTGAAAGAAATCCCAAAATGAAAACTTTTAGGATTGTAATAGTCAAATTCCAGAGTTCCCAGGACAAAGATAAAAATACCTCAAGCAGTTGGAAAGAAACTATTCAAATATGATGGAGCCACAATCAGGATCACATAAGATTTACCAACTACCATATTAAAGAATTGAAGGGCTTAAAATATTATATTTCTGAAAGCAAAAGAGCTGGGATTACAACCAAGAACAACCTACCCAGAGAAACTGAGTATTATCCTTCAAGTAAAAACAAAGGATATTTAATAAAATAGAGAAATTTCAAGCATTCCTGATGAAAAGACCAAAGCTAAATAGAAAATATGACTTTCAATTGCAAGACTTAAGGAAATTTAAAAAAAAGTAAACATGAAAAATAAATTATAAGAGACTCAATAAGGTTAAATTGTTTGTATTTCTCTATAAGAAGATGACAGATTAACTTTTAAGAACTTCATCTTTATTAGGGAAGTTAGAAGGATTCTACACAGAGGATTCTACATTTTATCTTTGGATGATGTAAAAATAAAGTGGATAGGTGAGAAAGAGAGATACCTTGAGAGAATGAGGAGAAGAAAAGAAGAATGGGAAAATTATCTCATTTAAAAGACACCTGCAAGGAAGAGCTTTTACAGTGGACGGTAAAATGCTGGGGGTGAGGGGACAAGGGGAGAGGCAACATTCAAATCTTACTCACATCTAAATTGGCTTAAAAGTGGAATACTCTCTCTCTTTCTCTCTCTCTCTTTCTCTCTCTCTCTTTCTCTCTCTCTCTCTCTCTCTCTCTCTCTCTCTCTCTCGGTAATAGAAATCTCCTACAGGGACGTAGGAGGGGAAGGGAACAAGTTAGAGGACAGGTGATAAAAGGGTGGGCAGATAAAAGAAGGAAGTGGTCAAAAGCAAGACATACTTTAGAGGAGGGACTGGGGAGAGAGAGAGAGAGACAGAGACAGAGACAGAGACAGAGAGACAGACAGAGAGAGAGACAGAAAGAGAGACAGAGAGAGAGACAGAGAGAGAGACAGAGAAAGAGAGACAAGAAATATACACAAGAAAAATAGGATGGAGGGAAGTATACCAATCATAACTCTAACTGTGAATGTGATGAACTCATTCATAAAACAGAAGTGGATAGCATAATAGATTTAAACCAGAATCCAACAACATATTGTTTACAAAAAACATACTTGAAGCAGAGAGATACACACAAAATTAAAATAAGGTACTAGAGCATAATCTATTATGCTATTAATCTATTGTCAATCATTAGACAATGAAGTAATATCAAAACTAAACATAGATGCACCAAATGGCATAACATTCAAATTCTTAAAGGAAAAAAATTATGAATTGTGCAAGGAAATAGTAAAACTATACTAGTTAAGGACCTCAATTTTGGCCTCCCATAAATAAATAAATCTAACAATAAAATAGATAAGAAAGAAGTCAAGGAGATAAATAGAATGTTAGGAAAGTTAGATGATAGACCTCTGGAGAAAACTGAATGGGAATAGAAAAGAGTATACCTTTTTCTCAGTTGTACATGGTGGTTTCACAAAAATTGGTCATGTATTAGTGAATAAAAAACTTTACAAACAAAAAGTAGAAATATTAAATGTATATTTTCCAGACCATAATGCAATACAAATTAGATTCCTTATAAGGCTGTGGAAGCACAGATTGAAAATTTATTGGAAGTATAGCTAAAAAGATCTTGAGTTGTTCTTTGGAGGGTAGGGAAGCTTCAAATTCAGTAGGTGTCAAATGTGTGATAGGGCAGTTAAACAAAATAGATCTTAAGGCTGAATGGAGACAGTGTTTAGAAGAAGGAATTGATAGTCCTTTTTATAAAGCTATTAAACTTTAGTAGCTCAAAGCTGCACATAAGAATTTTGAGACATCTTGTACTCCATTCTGATAGGATCTCCTATGGAATACTGTAGTATGTTCTGGAAATCAGATCTCAGAAAGGATATTGATAGACTGGAAAGCATTCAGTGAGAAGTGACCAGGATCATAAAGTCTCAAGATACATTTCATATTGTATCATGTATCATATCATATCACATTACCTCACATCATTGTGTCATATTACAATATCATATCATATACATGCATATAATATATATGTATACATATATGTATCACATATATATTATTACATATATATGTAACAATTGTTGAAAGAATTGGGGATATTTTGCCTGGAATAGACTTAAACAAAGATACAACTGCTGTCTTTAAAGTTTTGATGGTTTTTCAAGAGTGAAACCCATGACTTTGAATCTCAACTTTCAGCTCACATAAACTGGATTTTTCTCTGTGGTCTCTCAATAATAACTCAGTGATGACACCTCTGCTTCCCCTCTGTATCTCCAAGGCAATATTCACAGCACTGGTGCTAATTCTCATTCACAAAGTATGACAGACTCTCCATACAGAGAGCAGAAGAAAAAATATTTATTCAGACACCAGAAAGCTAAATCCCCAATCCAGAAGGTCAAATACATCATAGTAGCCAAGAAGTCAATACACATTAGCACAACAGGGGTCAGAGCCATTCCCAAACCTCCCTCTCCACCTTTCCCTCCCTTCCTCCCCATCCCCAACCCCCGGTGGGGCATTTCCACAAACACTCATGAGTCTAGCTGTCTACTTGCCTGTGTTCTTTCTTTCTCTGTCATAACTGCTCTCACTCTCTTCTTCTCAGTTCTGCTTCCTATTCTACCCATTCAGCACCCTCCTTCCACCACATGTGACTTAGACTTCCATGTGATTTAAGCAGGTCATATGGGCCTATTAATGAATGGGAAATATCTTGCCATTTAAATTACCATTACATTTGACTCTAAGATCTTTCATATTCATTACATAGGGCAGTGGGACAACTGATACGAATAGGAATTTAACACAGATAACAGAAAATAAGCATGTAAAACAACATCATAGGCAAGTGGTGTCAACAGAACTTTACAACAATATAACAGGAATCACACAAAACGAACACATAAAACAATATCTTTGGGTGGGACTTGAGCTCAAGCACCCCATCATTCCCCCTTTGAACAAATGGGGTCCAAAATCTTGGGGTAAGGGGCAAAGGTATCTTCTTCCGTAACTACTTCCTGCTGAGATTGGGCATAGAGCTCTCCCTGACCCAAGAGGTCCCATTTGAGGGGTCAGTTTTTAGCTGGCATTCACAGCTTGGTCAACACCAGGTCCAGGGATGACACATCATGGCTGTGGACAAGGGGTGACATCTAACTTAAGCAATCAGGCATCTGCAGATGGAGGGTACTAAGCCTGCAGAAAACAAATCGAACAAACAAGTTTAACAGACAAAAAGCCAAAAAGAGACAAGGAGACAATAACCAGAAGCAGGGTAGATATGGAGTCAGCCTCATTTCTGGAGTCCATGAACCCAATATCATAGGCTTATTCACAGTAGAATATATGAAGTAAGGGTACAATTTAGTAATCATCTTCTCCTGAATAAACAACAGTTATGGTATAATTTTTCCTCTGTGCTATAATTTATGCAGCCTTTGGAACATCATCTGGCTTCCATTTTACCCATACTTTAGCTCCCAATTTTATTCTATCAGTAGAACCCAATCTTTCAGTTCCTTTGCTAGTTGTTTAAGAAGGAGGATCAGTTTCCACAAGGTATATTTTTTCACAAAGAACAATAATCACTTGAACTATTCTATATTTTTTACAAAACTGATGGGTTCTTCACCTAAATTTTGGAATGCCACAATAATTTCTCCTTGTTAATTAGAATCTATCACTCCAGCCAATATGTGTATTCCTTGAGCTGCTAATTATGATTTAGGTAATATCTGTCCGAAATGATTTTTGGGATTCTCATACATATTCCATTAGAGATTGTTCTTATTTCTTTTCTATCCAATCTAAAGTCCTCTAAACAAAGTAAATGATATCCTGCCAAACCAGGTGTCCCTGGATAGAGTGGGGGGACATCTGGCCTCACAGTCCAATACTCAATATTTGGGATCTTATGTGTCTGTTGTTTTCTAATTTGTAGATTTGGGGTCATCATTCTGGTCAGAGGTGAACTTCCTTGCAATGGTCTATTATTCAAATTGTACAAAGCAGTGAATAATGTTGATAAGAATTATTAGAACTTAACTTCCTTAACTGTTCTTTCAATAATCATGCATTCTTTCAATTAATCCAGATGCTTGTGGATAATATGGAATATAATATATCTATTCTAAATTGTTTAATACATAATATCTCTTCATTTCATTACCTTTGAAATGTGATCCAATGTCACTTTGGATCTGCATTGGGGTTCCATAATGTAGACTTATGATATCTAGAGTTTTACAGGTATTTTTCTGGGTTGCATTCTAATAGAGACAAACCACTAGTACACCTGAATAGGTGTTTACACAAGTATATATAAATTTGCATCCTTTATCTTGGGGTAGGAGTCCAATATAATCTATTTGCCAGATATGGGTTGGTACTTTTCCCCTTGCTATCTCTCCAGTTACTACCCGAGGAACAGTTTGTTCCTTTTCCAACTGGCATATATAACATTCTTCTGCTACTTGTTTTAACAATGAATGAGAGATACTAATACCTCAGTCTTTGGACCATTGGTGTTTGACCTGGACCCCTAAATGGTCAACCATTTGGTGGATCCATTTTGCTAGTGCTGGGTCATCAATTGAGGTCAGAATAGGGACAATATGTTGATTAGCAATCTTTGCTAGTTGATCAGCATGTGCATTGTACTCATGTTCTGGCATGGTGAGGGCCATGTGAGTATATACATGAAAAACTGACAAATTACTAACCAAAGACATGTTCCATATATCTTCCCAGAATTCTTTGCCCCAGACTTGTTTGCCATGAGTTTCCCAGTTTTGATATTACCACATGGGCATCCATGTAGCTAACCCATTAGCTACTGCCCATGAATCCGTGAATATATGACACTGTCCTCCTTGTTCTGTTATGATGGCTTGGTATACTGCCATAAGTTCAGCATGTTGACCCCTTCCACCTATCCCAGTACTTTCCAAAGTCATCCTAGTACATGGGTCATGCTTTCCAATGTCTTTTGTCACCCAAATATTTTGCTGTCCCATCAGTAAACCATGCATGTCTCTTTTGCTCTTCAGTTAATCCATCATATCCCTCATTCCATTTTACCAAGGACTATACCAATTGTTGCTTTGGTTCAGGGGGTATATCATTTCCCTCAACATCTATGTTTGCTATAGATTCATGTGAAGAAACTCCACTTTTGCCTGATTTAGGTCTATTTTGAATATACCACTTCCCTTTAATTATGCTAGCCTCTTGAGCATGTTTAATTCTGTGAGAAGCTTGGGTGATCATTACACAGATTATAATTGGGTTTCTGGGTCATAATATTACCTCATGGCTCAAAGTCAGTTGTTCAGTCTCTACCAAAGCCCAATATGCAGCTAACAACTCCTTTTCAATACGGGTATATTGAATTCCAGAGGAAGGGATTTTTCTAGACCAAAATCCTAGGTGTACTTTTCAGCTTTGTTGTTTTTGCCATAAACTCCAGTTTGCATATTCATCCTGTACATCCACTTGTAATTCTACCAGGTCACCTTGTATAGGCCATAAATCTAGGGCCAAGTGTATAGCAGCCTTTGTTTCTTTAAAAGCTTTGCTCTGTTCAAGCTTTCAATCAAATTCATATTTTTTCCTAGAAATTTTATATAAGGGCTTCAAAATTTTTCTTAGATGCATTATGTGATGTTGCCAATATCCAAATAATCCTATAAGTTTTGGGGTCTCTTTCTTTTTGGAGGGGATAGGAAAATCTCAAATCTTTTGTTGGGCTTGTGGAAGAATCTCTCACAGCCCCTTATTCCATTGCACACCCCCAAATTTTGCTATTTGAGCTGGCCTTTGAATCTTTGCAGAGTTAATTTCCCACCCTTGGCTTTTCATATGCTCAACTAAAAGTGTCAAATTCTTCTCCACTTCTTTTATATTTTTTCCCTATATGTGGATAAGCAGTATACCAGGTAGCTCTAATTCATCTAAATGTTGCAGCCACAATCCTATGGCAGATAGTAGGGTTATGCAGATATCCTTGTGGTAAGTATGTAAAAGTATATTGTGGGCCCTGCCAAGTGAAAGCAAATTGGTTCCATATCAAATCCCATCATATTTCTGGATCCTTTCTATTAAGGTAATGGTATCTGGAACAGCAGCACACAATTCAATTGTCTATAATACACTGTCATCCTCCATGTCCTATCTGACTTTCATACTGGTCAGACAGGATTATTCCATTGAGTGGTTGTAGGAACCAACACTCCTGCCTCAACATATTCTTTTATAGTATTGGTAATTTCATCTTGCCCACCTGGTGCACTATATTGATTTAAAGTCATTACTTTAGAAGGCTCAGGTAAAGTGATTAGGTCCATTTTTTATTTTACCCACTAAAACTATATTAATTCCTATCTTTCTTATTGTAAATTGGTATCTCTGTAAATGGCTAATTACTGTAAATTGGTCATACCTCTCAATATATCTATTCCAATGATGCATTCAGCAATGGGTACAATTACTATGGTATATTTTTCTTAGGTAATTGTTCAATTTTCATCATTAGTTTGACTCGTCTGGCTGATATTTCAGCCCCTCTCAGTCCTGTGATGGAGATAGGAGTTCCATGCTTAAATTTATCAGGTTTTCCATACATAGGGGTGGCCTCCTCTTCAGTATCTATTAATGGCCTACTTTCATTTGTTTTTCCAATGTATGGTCAAATAATCCCATCTGTGCATTTCTTTAATCTGAGCTGGGGCTCAGTCAATTTCCTATTCTCCCTGAAGGTGTGACAAACTAGGACACAAGGATTCAGGAGGATCTATAGGGGTAGTTCTTACTTCTCTATTCTGTCTAGTATCAAGCCTTTTTTTGGTTCATTCTGTATAGTTCATTGGTTGGAATACCATCTATGCTTCCAAAATCAACCCCTGCTGAGAACAGAGAAGTAAATAATTCTTTTCTTGTCAATCTGTTCTGACTTTGAATCTTCTGGATATTTACTCTTCTCTCTTGAGGAAATTTGTCTTTTCCACAGTCCCCTAAGTTACCTAACCATGAAATCTTGTCCAGCACCTCCAAAAGAGGGTGCCCTATTTCCCCAATTATTAGAGTCAAAACTCAGTGCTTATAAGCAGGAGGAGCCCTCTTCACTATTATATTCCTATGGGAAACTGCTAAGGGGGTATCGTAGTATGCATCTGTGTTTACAATCATTATGGTAGTTTTTATTACCTGCTCTTTTAAATTTCCTATATAGTCCCTAAGTGAATACCAGGTTCTATCTCCACTAGGCCACATAGAGTCAGTAGAATACTGCTTATTGCATCCTTCTGCAGCCAAAGTTAGCAGATTAGTTGCATTGTTACCTCCTTGCATATTGTAATCTCTGAAGGCTTTCTGTACAAAAAGATTCTGACTAATACCTATAAATTTCAAGCAGTTCACACCATCTATCGATACTCCTCTAGCTCTTTCATCACTGATTCTCACCATCCAAGATATTAACAATTATCTCATCCTTTGGGTGAACTGACTCAAAATATCCGTGACCTACTGCTGAGTAAAATCCTCAGTTATATCCCTAAACGCTGTGTTCACTGCTTTGTTCTCGTTTCTACCTTTGGGGCAAGTTTCAGCCTTAGAGCTCTCCCCTTGCAACATCGTTTCATCTCCCAACTCTGACTTGGTTACATTTTCCACCCATGCACTCTCCTTGCAGTCATCATCATGGCAACTAGGCTGGATCTGTACAAAGATTGTATGCACAATTCTATCGCCAGCCTTCTACTTCTTCTTAGTTAAATAAATAGACTTTTTTCTACCTAGAACTCCCCAGCTTGCTCTTTTAAAGGAGAGCCCAAATAGTGAGAATTCCCATGCAAACTAGTTAACTCCTTTTCCACCTGATTTTTTTCCTTCAGCAGCTTGTCTCTGTTTTCACACATAATACAGTAGCCTGTTAATAAAATTCAGCCTCTCCTACATACACTTGCCAGATCTTTCCATGGTCTTATTGGTATTCCTTACAAAAACTTTTGTAAGTCTCTGGGTTCCCCTCCTTTAACCTCATTTCCCAGTTCTCACAGGGTCCATTCCCTTGCTAGGGAGGAATATGGTATATATCCTGCCATCCTGGGATATCCATTTCTTCCTCTAAATCCTTTCTGCCTCCAAATAGAGAATTTATACCCTCAATCCTGTTTGTGATGCCAAATGTATTGCCAAGGCAATATTCATAGCACTGGTGGTGACCATGAATATGCAGGTGTAGTTCTCAATCAAAAAGTATAACATACTCTCCATATAGAAGGCAGAAGAAAAGCATTTATTCAGACACCAGAAAACCAAATCTTCAAACCATAAAGCCAAATCCATCGTAGTCATCAAGAAGTCAATACACATTAGCACAGCAGGGGACAAAGTCATTTCCAAGCCACCCCTCCTTCTCCTTGGGCCTTCCCACAAATACTCTTGAGCCTAGCTGTCTGCTTGCCTGTGTCCTCTCTCTCTCCACCCTTACTGCTCTCATTTACTTCCTCTCAGTTCTGATCCACCTTTCCTGTTCTACAGGTTCAGCAAACTCCTCCCACCACATGTGACTTAGGTTTCCATTTGATTTAAGCAGGTCACATGGGCCTATTAATGAATGGGAAAGATCTTCCCATTTAAGTTGCCATTACACCCTCCCACCCCTTAAATCTTCTAAGATTTAAACAGTGAAAATATTTTAATTAAGCTCCTCTTTCTAAGACCTTTGCTCACTACTCACTTACAGGTATCCCTGTAAGCTGTGATTTATAAAACAAACAAAGAGCCAGTTTATTAACAAATAAGAATAAAATAGGTATAACTACTGGCTTTATTCTAGGGATTAGGACACTTTGTCTTTTCTCAGTGAGGATCCTTAGGACCCTCTAACTGTCACTATCCAATGGCTACTCCCCTCCCATTAGATATTTTTGAGTTTTGGTGTCAGTTAAAGGTTTATGTGTACACTAATCACACCTTTTAGCTTGTGCCCCCACCTAATGGCCATTCCTTCCTTCACAGGTATCAGTCAATCAAATATTTTTATACCGTTGCTATTATCTTATAAACGAGTTTGAGTTATATAAAAGGAAACACAAATATGAGACTATGTATTCCATTCAATTTCTGGAACTAGACCTTCCCCAAAGCAAAAACTTATTTCAGGCTGGAGTTAATTTCTTTTCCTCTTTATTTCTCTTATCTTCTAGTCATAGCATGGGATCAATGAAGAGAGCTGATCCAGCTCAATGTCCAGCCACCACTGTTTCCTTTCACATTTTTTTCTTTCTTCTTTAAAGAACTATGTTTGTGGGTATATATGACATTGCCATAAGCCCACACATCCTCAATCAATTTCAACTCTAGGTCATGGAAGCTTCACCAGTTGGTCTTCTTTCCATTGCTCCAAGGGGCAATTGCAGTTACATCCCAACTACATGGGAAAAACAAAGAGAATAATCAGTATTCCTTGAGTTTCTTTTTTCCTGTGGTTTTGGGATGTTCTCTCAATTAGTTGTTTCTGACTTAGTCTCATTCTATTTAAGGCTCTGAGGAAGAGAAGTGTTCCCTTGAAATTTCCCAAGAGCTAGTATACAGTTCCCTTTGGGGCTAATTCTCTCTCTTAGTCTGACTCAACTTACTAGTCACTTTATCCAACTGACTCTACTTACCCTAATCATTCATTTTTAACTAGAAGGAACTGGAAAGTCCAGACCATTTGGCTACCAGTTACAGAGAAAAGTCTTAAGGGCATGAGGCCAAAGATAGGATCTGCTTGACCTTGAAGTATCTAGGAAGAATGGAGGGAAAGAGAAGGTGGAAACCTTTAGAGAAGGGGAAAAAATATGCATTATATATATATACATACACACATATACATATATGTATATATATATATATATATATATAGCACCTACTATATGCCAGATCCTATGCTAAGAGCTTTATATTATCTCACTTGATCTAGCCACTCCAAAGCAGTCTCAGATCGCACAGAGAGCAAGCATATGCCTCTTTGCTTTCCCATACCTCATTTTAACTTGTTTTTTTCCCATTGATAGAGAGGAACTATGTATTTGCCCACAGTCATATTTCTTCCACCAACTTATAGCTTGGCAAATATTGCACATACTTTTATGCATCATAGGTCCCTGCTGCATATGGAAAAAAATTTTTTTGAATTATTCTACTTGGCCCTAGAAGATGGAACTGTAAGTAATCAGTAGAAGTTGCACAGAGGCAAATTTAGGCTGGATATAAAGAAAAACTTCCTTATAATTAGAACTATTGAAAAGTAGAATGGACTGCCTTGAGAAGCAGCTATTCCCCTCTCCCTGGAAATCTTTTATCATTCTATATGAAACTTGTTGGTTATGCTATAGAAGGGATGCTCATGAAAGTATCATTTGGATTGGATGGTCTCTGAGGTCCCTTCTAACTTTTAGATTTTACGATTTTGAGATGTCCTTATTTATGCCTCAGTTTTCCTATCTATAAATTTACAAAGTTGCACTATATTAAGGGTTCTAAACCTTTTTTTGTGTCATGGACACCTTTGGAAGTCTGGTGAAGACTATGGATCCCTTCTTGGAACAGTGTTTTTAAATGTTAAAAAAAATCACATAAAACTACAAAGGAGGCCAAGTCCATTGAAATATAGTCATCAAATTTTTAAAATTCATGTTTTTAAAAAAAATTTCGATGTTTTTTAACACATTTTAAAAGTTTTTTTTGTTTAAATTCCTAACTCTCAGGTTAAGAATCCTTCACACTTAATGATCTCTAAGATTACTTCAAGTTCCAGCATCCTTAGATTCTATCAAGTTCCTGCTTCATGAATGGTGGATACAAAGACCATTCATACTGAGATTTTCTAGGTTCTTCTACTTTCCCTTGTGGGCTTCTTCCATTTTCAGCTTTCTCTCTACTCCCTCTTTGAGTTCCCCTTTGTTCCTAATGAAACTCAGGACCTCCCCTGTTTATTGATTGATTAACCTGTTCCTGCTCATCCTGGGCAATAGATACCCTTTTCTGGAATGCCTCATATCACCAAGTCAAAAATTTCTTGTGCAGTGTCTGAGATTAAGGTCCTGATCACTGTTTTGTGACCCAAACCAACTAATCTGATAAAGCATTCTGTGTGAATAGTTAATATGTTATCCACCCTCATGTTTCTAATTTAACCAGCTTCATGGAGGCAATGTCTTAACTCAGGTGTTTTTAACTTGAGATCCATGAACCTCGGAGGTCCATGAACCTCGAAGGTCCATGGGTAATTTCCAGGGTGTTCATAAACTTAGATGGGAAAAATGAAACGTTATTTTCACTAACCTATAACTTAAACATTGCCTTCCACTATAAATTTTTAAAAAACATTATATTATTCTTAGAGACGATCCATTGGTTCCACCAGATTGTTAAAAGGGTCCATAACATACACAAAAATTCAGAACATCTGCACTAGCCTAACTGCTCTACTGCTACCCCTATCTGTACTGATGATCTGAAACTTTAGGAGGAGAGCAAAGAACAGACAGGATGGAGGGATAGGAAGGGTGGGAGTAGAAAACCCCAGGGCAAGGGTTCTTACTTGGAGTATGAAGATGTGTTTTTGTTTTATTTTATCTTAATAACTGTATTTCAATATAATTGGTTTCCTTTGCAATTCTATTTTATTCATTTGTAAACATTATTCTGAGAAAGGATCCTTAAGCTTCAGCAGATTGCCAAAGGGACTATGACACAACAAAATATAAGAATCCCTGCCTAAGCATAATTAATTGTATATAATTTAGACCCTATGAAAGACTAATCCTCCACAGAAGATCAAATTCAGTGTTTTATTATAGCTTGGAAATGACAAGCTTTTTGAGCCTATGCCACTGGAATGTAAAGTCTGGATGTTTCTACTAAGCTGATGATGCTTTATGTCTGATCCTGACAAAAGACTGTTGTAAAAAAACCAGACTAACTAATTCTATACAGACTCATCAGTGATAGATTCATCCTAAGTGATGAACTTGTTAAGTAAAAAAAAGTTACAAAATGGCCCTTAGTCCTATGTGACTCCTTGTGCTATGATGTTGCCAGAATGGAAGAAGAGGGTGCCAAAAATCAATTTTTAGACTATTTATAAACATTAACTCAGCTGCTTGGTACACCAAATGTGAGATCCTTGTTTAATGACCAACAAGTTGATACATTACTGGAGGTACTGAACCATATACATGTTAACATTTTCATTAAAATTGAAACCAAAAGATTTAAGGACTTTGTAGTTAATAGAATATCTCACCCATTTTCCTTGTAGAAGGATATAAAAAAGTGGAGTCACTACTAAACCAAAGAACAATGGCTTATTCGAAGATAACAAGAAACTTCATTTCATGGGACAATTGATCATCTTATCTTGAAGTGCTAATAATGAACATAAGGTGAAGAAACACTGTGAAGATAATTGAAATTTATGTGCTAACATCTGTTATAGAGAATGAAGAAGTAGAACAATTTTATGAAGAACTTGCCAAATTCTTCTGAATCAATGCAACATGGGTGAATGAATGATGGAGTGAGTTAATGAGTGAGTTTTTATTTAGTAGTGACCATAATGAGTGAGCACTGCACTAAGTGTTGAGGATACAAACAGAAAAGTAAGATATCTCTACTCTCAAGGAGGCCACATGTTACTAGGGGAAGGAAAGACATATAGGAGGGCGCAGCTGCAGGGAAGATGGCAAAGTCCAGTGGCCCACAGGATTCAGAGACAGGGCAGATTGCAAAGTAGCAATCTAATCTCCCTGCCCACTGTCTACTGTTGTAAAAAAAAAAAGAAAAAAAAAGCCCCTATAAATATCTCAGAAACTGCCTCAACAAGAAAACAGGAACTACTCATCAATCAGAGAAAAATGACAGCCAAGAGCAACTCTAATTTAGAATACAAACTCATTTGAAACATTATAGAGGAAGATAATAGAAATTATGACTAGTATCAGCTTGAAAAGTGGTTAAGAATGGTAGAGGATAAAACAGGAAAACAATAAGCTTCATGCTAGACCAAATCATCCATGGCATTTTTTTTTTTTATGAAACTGGAAGGAGTAGTAGGCAAATAAAATGTAGAACAGATTTGTTAACACTTCTACAACCAAATAATTTCCATCAGTAATAACAGTGGAAAACCACATTTGGACCCCAACACCTCAGTGCCAGATGTGCTATATAAGGAAGCAGGAATGGCACTGAAGGAGATGAAGACAGCAAAGAACAGCTGTTCCACACTAAGTATACACAGAAGGAATCTGTGCTGGAGGCAACAACATTGTGAAAACAATGAGCAACTGATTTTTGAGATAACTCAAAGGGAGGAAGATATTGAACAAATGGGAAAAGTTACAGATGATTTTGTAAGGAACTTATCTCATTCTCTATAATTCCATAAATCTTTGGGATCAGAGAGGCTCTAATTTTTCTTTTTTTGTAGGGGGGAGGTAAGGCAATTGGGGTTAGGTGACTTGTGCAAGGACACACAGCTAGTAAGTATCAAGTGTCTGAAGCTGGATTTGAACTCACATTCTCCTGACTCCAGGGCTGATACTCCACTCACTATGCCACTTAGCTGCCCCAAGAAGCTCTGCTTCTTCTAGAAGGTATTCCTGTTCAGAAAGTATGGGAGCATTTCAGATGGCGAGTCTTCCAAAAGTTCACTGGGAAGAAGATGGAGTCAAGTGAAAAACAAGCATTTATTAACCACCTACTATGTGACTGGCAATGCACTAAATAAACACTGGGGATATGAATAAAGGTAAAACAAACAAACATAAACAGTTTCTTCTCTCAAGGATGTCAGAGTCTAGTAGAGAGAGGAAAGGAGAAAGAGATGGCCATTGCTGATAGGTACTTTCTTCCCGGTCTATATTCTAATGTATTCTGGGAGGTTTGAGAAAATGATAATTTTCCATTCCTTAATTTGATGTCAGGATTTTTGATAATTATGGCAATAGGTTTGTGCAGGGATTAATCTCAGTTCCATTGTCTGACAAGGAAGGATTTTTTGATCCAGGAAGGTACACTCTGACAATGTTGAGCAGACATCACCTCTTTCACATTGGTGGCTACAGCTGTAGTAGTGTTATTCCTGTGGTGAGCAGCAAGGGTGACCCAAGATCAAGGTCATGTGAGGACCAAGTTGTTAGCCCAGGTTATCTTGCTCTTCTCTTGTGGATTGGGATAGCAGCACCTTAAAGCTGTGCCCAGGGGCAGAGATGAAACTTTTTTTATATCTCTAGATATAATTTTATATCTCTAGAGGTTGGAAAATGGTTTGATTGAAACCATAGGGATGGTGTCACTATTCTTTTCTCTTTTAAAGTTAATCATCCATAGTACAGTGGAAAGAGTACTGCATTTCCTGTTTCTATAAATTATGAGTACCTTCAGGGCAGGGACTATTTTTTTTCTTCATCTTCTTTGCCAGGACCATAATGGGCTTTTAATAAATGCTTGTTGAATCAAAGAATTTGGAATCAGTGTGCTTAGGTTTGAATTCCTGTATGTATTTGAGGAATTAATTTTTTTCTCTGAGTCTCAGTTCCCTTCTACATAAAATGATGGGGCCATACTTGACGTCCTCCAGTGTATATTCCTTCACATTCTAAATACATGATCTTGTATAAGATCCATTTTCAACAGCGCCATATGATGTCTTGTTATTGATAGGAAATTCACTTGGTCTTTTTTTATTTTATTCTGAATTTAATGAACACCAAACATTTCCATATTCAGAAAAGGTAGATTATATGTGAAATGATAAATCCTTATTACACACAGCTTGCTTTTTTCAGGGGAAAGTTGGTTTGGTTTTTAAATTTATTTTATTTTTAATTTATGGAATAAAACAAGCATTTCCATAACATAGTATAATAAAAAAGATGATTGCACATGAAACTGCAAATCTACTATACACAACTTGGCTATTCATTTCAAATATACAACAAAATTATCATGTAAATTTCTTTTTTTAAGCATGTAATAAATTCAGAATGAAAGCAATCGCTACCATTAAGGCCTTACATTTTATTAGCATATACACAGACAAGTAAATGCAAACTATGTTCAAAGTAAATTCAAAATAATTTGTATCTGTGGTTGAGGATGGTGCCATTGGGAGGATGACAACTGGGGACTGGGATGATGAAAGTCCTTGTGTCAGAGGTGGTACTTGAGTTTGAATGAAGCAAGGGATTCCAAAAGGTAAAGGTGAAATGGGAGAATATTCTAGGTAGAGGGTTGAGCAAAGGTTCCCAAACATATTTGACCTACTGCCCCATTTTCAAAAAAATTTACTTAGAACCCCCTGGAAACTTATGTTCTTTAATCCTTTAATATTTTTTTTAAAATTTGCATCATTTATATATATATCACATCTGAAATTTAACAATTTATTAGAAATCTGTGCATTTTTTTCCTGCATTTAAGTTGTTGATGCAACATTGCATTATGTAATTGTATAGTATCATATTGTAAACAAGTCATTATGTGTACATATTCCTGCCGATGCATGCTGGACTTCCCGATAATGTGTTACATGTTTACCTGCCAACACTTGCTTGTTAAGACCTGTCAGTGGACTTGACCACTGATGGGTTATAACTTGCATTTTGTGTGTTCATTTGGAAAATAATGTAATTATTATGGCTTTAACTCTGTTAAACAACAGATGAAACATATACCAACAATTTTTCAAAATTTTCTTCTCTCCTCTTCTTTCCTTATGCTTTCACTGCCCCCTTATTTTTATACAACACCCTCTAGTTGCACCCAAAGCTACTACAACTCTGGACTCTTCCAGCACCCCTAATGGGTGGAATATTGCCTTCTTTGGGAACCTATGAGTAGAGGATGAATAAAAGCATGTAGGTAGAGAAGAGAAATTTTTACACAGGCTAACCTGGCTAAAGAGTGCATGAAAGAGAAAACTGAGAAGTTGAAAATAGAGAAAATCCTTGTGGCTGGGTACACCTCACTGAAACCACATCATAATTTTCTTATACTCTTTGTGTTTTACTGGACCCTGGCTTGCTGTCTTATTGAATGCTTTTGAATTTCGTTTTCTTGGTACTCTTAACCCATGACTTTCTCCTACTCATCTCCCTGGCAAAAAATAGCTGTTGAAAGCTTGTCTGTCTGTCATCTGGAACTCTCCCCAGGCTACCTCTCAATTACCTTTACCGAGGACAAGAATCCTCCTCATGGTTTTTACCTGCCTTGTCTTTGCAGGAGCTGCTAAGGAGTGGCACAATTCTTAATTTGAGTTTCAGTTCTTTTATTTTCTTTCCCTTGCCAACCTTCTGGTGGTAGGGATGATAGGCAGTGAACTGGTTAAAAAGCTCAGGAGTTTGGGCCATCATAAGACTGAAGGAAAAAAGAGAAAGGAAGAGAACCTATTCCCTGGTGAGATTGAGGGGGAGGTGCATTTATAGGACCTTGCTAGGTTGTAAACTCCTGTCTGGTGTTAGAGATTTGAAAGGAGACTAGCCTGGAACTGTTGATCCAGGAAGCTTGGAAAGATAGATTTTTCTGGTTGTATGTTTTAATAAGACTGATGGTGAGTGAGTGAGTATCACTGGGGAATGAGTCTGTAGTGAGAAGATTTTAATTCAACTCTAATTTACTGACCATCTGTTATAGGCCAGGCCACTGTCCTGGGTTCTAGAGATACAAAAACAACAGCTGAGATAATCTTGAAGGAGTTTATATTCTATGAGGAAAAAACCACATAGCTATATGAATATAAAGAAATAAAAGAAACAAGTGCCTACTGTGTGCCAGACATTGTGCTAAGCACTTTACAAATATTTCATTTGATCCTTACAACAACCCTGGGAGGTAGGTGCTATTATTATCACCATTTTACACATGAGGAAACTCAGGAAAACAGAGGTAAAATGACTTGCCCAGGGTCATACAACTAGCAAGTAGCTAAGGGCAGATTTGAGCTACACTCTTCTTGATTGTCCATTGTACCACCTAAGAGCCTCTATGTAGCTACAACTATAGTTATTGATAGAATTTATACAGTGCTCATAATTTTGCAAAGCATTTTACAAATATTTCAATTGATCCTCACACTAAGCCTGGGCAGTAGGTGCTATTATTATTTCTATTTTACAGAGGAAACTGAGGCAGAAAGAAGTTAAGTGACTTGTCCAGGGTCACACAGCTAGTAAATTCTTGAGACTGGATTTTAAATTAATAAATATATTCAAAGTAATTTGCAGGGAGGGATAGAGACATAACAACTTGTAACAGTAAGCACTTCAACATGTACAGGGGAATATGCTATCACAGGTTCTTTGATCTGCTTCTCTAAAAGGAAAGGCAATTTTGGAGGGGTTAACAATTGCTTTAATCAAGCACATAAATCATTCACCTAGTTCAGGGGAGTCAGCACCCTGAACTTCAGAGAAAATACAGAGAAATCCAATATCAACAAACATGGCTTCCTCTGACTGACCATAATTCAACAGACAGGTCCAACTGTCTGACCATAGTTACCAGAGAGGGAAACACTGACATCTGGAAAAGCCGGGGGGCTCCTTAGTGGCTTCCCTGAATTCTTGTCTGACCAAACAACTCTTCCAGTCAGTAAGCCCCAAAGTAAAACCTCACCCTCAGAGTATTTATATACTTTTCAGAGTCAGAGAGTAGTGCCTCAATAGAAAAAATAAAAGGTGCTTGGGACCCTCCTGTAAAACAGCTCTCCTAATCAAGCTTCCCTCAATGGGCAGGTCCAACAATGGGTAGGAAAGATCCTCCTTAATCACATTATTCAGAGACATTTCTTCTTGGTACAAACAAAAACAGCAAAAGATCCTATTTTGCTTGGCCTTATACAACTGGGTAGAGCAGGAAAAGTTTTGCATAGGATGTGGTACTTGGTTTGGGTCTTGAAGAAAACAAGAAGTAGAGGTGAGAAAGGAGAGCATTTCAGTCATGAAGAAGAGCATATGTAAAGGAATGGAGGTGGGAAATGGGATATCATCAACGTTACACAACAAGTAGCCCAATTTGGTTGTGACAAACAGTGTGCGAGGAGTATTAATATGAAATCAGTCTAGAAGGAAAATCAGATTGTGAAGGCTTAAAATACCAAATAAGAATTTGTATTTTATTCTAGATGCAAGAGGGAGCCATCAAAACTTTTTGAGCAGGAGAGGCACATGTTCAAACCTGTGTTTTAGCAACATACATTCACATAACTATGTGAAACCTGTTTGGACAGAGGAGAGTCAGGACACAGGAAAGGCAATTAGTACATTTTTGCAATAGTTTTGGTGAAAGACAATGAGGGCATGAATTAGGTGGGTGATTGTGTGAGTGGAGGGGAAAGAATTGATGGGAGGTAATATCCACAGAACTTGGAAACCATGAGGCAGAGCAAAAAGTAGAATATGTCTTTAAGCTTGTGAACTTGGTAGGGAGGTAGAGTAAGGGAATAAGCATTTTTAATTGTCTGCTATATGCCAGGAACTGTACCTAGTGCTTTACAACTACTTTCTCATTTGAACCTCACATTAACCCTGGAAAGTATGTGCTATGATGATGCTTATTTTACAGTTGAGGCAGCCAGAAGTTAAGTGACTACAAGATCACACTTCTAATGAGCACCTGAAGCTGGATTTAAACTCAGACTTTCCTGACTCTGGGTCTATCACTCAATCACAATGCCAGCTACCTTCCTTGAGTGACTGGAAGGAAGTATGATGCTGCCCTCCTCAGAAATACAGAAGTTAGAGAAAGTCCTTTTTTTGGCGGGGTGGGGTGGGGGTAGAGACAATGAACTCATTTTGGATATGTTTATGTGGACATGTTTGTAGGCCATCCAGATGTTTAGCAAGCAGTTAGTATTGTAGGCCTAAAGCTAAAAAGGGAGATGAAGCTAAAATATAGGAGGAATCATCTTAGTAGAGATAATTTAACATCAGAGGGGATTTCAAGGTCTGCATGCAGGGGAGTATGAGAATAAATGAATCAGATGGTGTCAGGGCAAGAACAGAGCTGAGGATCCCTGGCTGTACAATGAGATCTGCTTTGAAAGGAACTTCATATGTAATTCTCCCCCTGTCCCTTTATAGAGCACATAGGGAGTAGAGGTGAAAAGCTGTAAGATCAGATTCTGTCTGGTATAGATGAGTTTCCAAACTTTTTCTAGCTCTGTCTTAAGAAAAGATTGACTGGGGGAGAGAGAAGGGATGTGGGACAGAAATAGGAGACAGTAGATAGGATACCAGGTATACATGAGAGAGTGATAGTAGTATAACCCTTTTCATATGTGGGCCCTCCAGGAAAACTACCCCATTTTAAGGCACTCTGTGGATCCATACCCACTCAGAATCATTACTCCCAGGTCTTCACTGATGTGATGATTTTTACCAGAACAAAAGCTAGACAAAGAAAACCAAGTTATTGTCTTCCACTCTCATGGCCCATATCTACTCATTTATTATTTGTATCTATCAGGAGCAAACTACCTCTTTGATACTTTGTCCTGCCCAATGACTAACTTCACTGTCTCTCTACAGCAGCTTGACTAGAAGGTAAATGGGAGAAGGAGAGAAGATGAGAAACAGTTTATTTTAGGTAAGCCTTTTAGACAAAGAGGAGAGAGTACAGGAGC
Organism: Notamacropus eugenii; assembly: GCF_028372415.1. Lineage (NCBI taxonomy): Eukaryota > Metazoa > Chordata > Mammalia > Diprotodontia > Macropodidae > Notamacropus > Notamacropus eugenii. Next base: position 408,748,184 of record NC_092876.1, on the reverse strand, counting down.
TATCCACTGGAGGGAGATGGTTTTAAGACAGGGCTCTTTTGTATTTATCTGGGAAGGTATGGTTCTGGTGGACGTTAGGAGGTTAATTTCTCATGCTGTGACTACACCCTGCTACCCTACTTGGATGAATTTGGAGGAAAAATTAGTTTGTATTGGGTTGATTTTTCATTTGTTTGGTTAGCCAAAGAAATGTTTTGACTGGGTTTTTCACTATTCAATAGCTTGTTTAGTTGTGTGGAGACACAGACTCTATCAACATACTTAAAGTAGAGAAATCAGTCTATTCAAATATCATGTCAAGAAAAAACCCTGGAAGCTCTCGTGAATTTTGTTCATTCTGTTAACCGTCAACCTGATGAAGTTTTGATGGAGACCTACTTGCATCACAGGTTGAGAGCTGGAAGAGACCATAGAAGCCATCTAGTACAACTCCTTCATTTTATAAATGAGGAAATAGGCTCAGACAGTTTAAGAGACTAGCCCAAGGTCATAAAGGTAAGTGGTAGGGCTGGTTTTGAACTCTAGTTTTCTGATTCAAATACAGAACTTTTTACTGCATCCATGCTACTCACCACTAGAAAGACAAGAATCAAATGTACTATACTTAGAGCTCAAAGAAAATGAATGGATTATAGCAACCCATTTTGCCAACAAGAAAAAATATTATATGACTGCAAAACTTTTTACTAGAAAACTGTGCAGATGCCTTCATATGTTTTAAATCACTCATGCACTGGTTGGTGGATAGAATTCTCTTTGAATTATGCTTTGAGAAAGATTTATAGCACTTATTAAAAACTTGTAAAGCATAAATTGTACAAATGTGGCTGTTTGTAAGAATGCATGCTATACTGGCTAATGCTCCTAGGAGAGAATATTTACCAAAATTGTCACATAATGTCTTAAGCCTTCAGTTTCAACATTCATATCATAGCCTTGGCTGTTTTTATGACTCCCTGAGGCAACATAAGCCTGTTGGCCTGTTCCAAGGGTCACTATCCTGAATTATGCTTCACAAATGCCAGTCAGGAAAATGTACTAGGAAGTCCAATTGAAAGATGAGTTGTTTTAAAACTAGGATGGGGCCAGGAATTGTTTTTGTGTTGGAAATTTGCAAGTGATCATGGTGTTCTGGGATCATTTTACCTAAAACTACTGAACCAAAATGGAGACTTGAGGCTTACAAAAAACAAGCAAAAAACTTACAAAAAAACCCCAAACACCATGACAAAGTTTAATATTGGAATTAATTACAACCTCTGGTGTTAGATAGCTAGAATATTTATTAGGCACTTAATATGTGCTAGATATTGTGCTGTGCACTGGGGGTACAAATAAACAAAGAGAATCTCTACTCTCAAAGAGCTCACCTTCTAAAGAGGGCAGTCAGCACATAAAGGGGAGCTGGAAAGGCGGGTGGGGGAAGAAGGGAAGTCAAGGCTGCTGTGAGGTAAAGAGATCTAGAGAGTTAGTGAAGCCAGGAATAAAGGCAGCATGACCAGGGACCCTCATGAAATTGTGGTCTTTGCTAGTAAAAAAGAAGGATGACTGCTTTTGAATTCCATTGTGGACTTAATTTCTTAGAAAAAGTCTCTGGAGACAAGTAGGGATTATACCCACTCATGCATGCATACATCCTAATGGCAATAAGAAGTTTTACAAACTAATACCCACTTGGCCACCGAGAATAATTACATGCCCTATGAGATGGATTAAGAAAATAAATTTCATTTTTATCACTACCCATGGACTTCCTGCAGGAGCATAGGTTGATTTAAAAAGTGTGAGCAACTATTTTGCTTTGCATTTATTTATATGGTTGTGCTCTTAAAAAAAAATACCCTGCTCTGGATTGGCCCTATGCAAAATTGCGAAGGTGGGTGTTATCTTTAGGTCCTTTGAGGGTCTCTTTCTCTGTCATTTTAATTCAATTAAATTTCACAGATGTGTATTAAGTATCTACCATTTGAAAGATTCTGTGTTAGGTGCTAAGGATGCAAAGATGGAAAACAAGACAGTCCTTGGCTTATCACTCTTGGAAGTAGAGTAAGGGGAGCTGATATGTAATATAATATAACATAACATAACATAGTGTTATGTTATGTTATATTATATCATATTATATATAAATATATAAATATATAAATATATATATATATATATATATATATATATATATTAAAAGAGAGTATAGTAAAGGTAAAGGAAAGATGCAGGGAAGTGCCTTAGGGAAATCTGAGGAGTAAGAGATCTCTTGAAATATTTCCCAGTACATCTCTCATTCCTCTTGGATACCCTTGTTTTTCCCACTCTCATCTCTATCTCTCCCCAATGAAACTTGCTCAGGAAAGCATATGATCAGCATTTCCACTGAAATATATAGCTAATGAATAAGGCTAAAGTGTGCTCCTTTCCGCCCCGCCTCCCACCATTATTTTGAGCAGGCAACAAAACCGAATGACTGCTGTTCAAATGGTATGGGTTTCATGAGTGAGACATGGGAGCTGAGCTGCAGAAATATCTTTGAGAAACCAGCTTTCCTAGCTCCCCTGAAATCATCTACTCTCCTTACTTCTCAGACCATCCCAGACCTCATAAATTCAAGACAGCATTTCAGTCACAGAACAATTATGATGACCCATCTGGGACAGACAGACCGAAAGCAAGATGATACATCATAGGGGTCTCTGACCTCAGGTCATCAAACATGCTTTTTTAAATATGTATTTTGATTCTTGTATTTCAACAGAATTTGTTTCCTTTGTAATCCCACATATTTTATTTTATAAATTTTATAGCATTCTGGAGGTCCATAGGCTTCACCAGACAACCAAAGGAGTCCATGACAAAATAAATAAATGAAAGAACATGTGTGATAGAGTGAATCTAACTTAGGGCCTTGGTAATGGGAAAAGGAAGGCATGCATTTTGTGACAGCTGCCAGGAAGGGTATATCTTCCAAGAAACTTTTCTAGGGGTAATGAACTAGAGTTTCTCTAATGATACAAGGGATTATAATTACCGTTGTCAAGCATTCTGATAGGTAATTGGATTATATTTCTGGTAGAATGGGGAGGAGAAAGTGGAGCCACAGCATCTTAAGGGTGTGTTGGGAGAGCTCAGCAAGAAAAAGTACCCCTGGCTCAGCTCAGGGTAACTCTAAGAAGTAGGAGTCATGAGGAAAGTGGTAGCCTTTTACTTCAATGCATTAGGGATTTATGACTTCTTAGTGTGTGGGGGCTTAGCTTCTTCTAGCATAGATCAAAACCCCTGCATGAATTGGTAGATGGTCTTTCAGAGCTATTGTGGTGAAAAAGTTAATTACCCTGAAACTAATTCAATGATGAGCCTCTCTAAACTAGGGTGGCCTGACCTCCATCTTTTAAAGCCAGCACTCCACTAACACAGCCTTCCATAACAAGAAATCACCTCCATGCCATGATGAGGCATCAGAGTATAATTTTAGGTCATCCCCAAATAGGAGAAAATGTAGTCTTTTATTCAGACTGTACTGACCACCTGCCTGCTAGACATCTTCATCTGTACATTTCAACAGAAACTCAGTCAATCAATTAACATTTTAAAGCACCTACTATAGGGGCAACTAGGCAGCTGTGGGTCTGGAGTCAGAAGATCTGGGTTCAAATCTGCCCTCAGACATTTTCTAGCTGTGGGATCACTTAAGCAAATCACTTAACCCTATTTGCCTCAGTTTCCTCATCTGTAAAATGATCTGGAAAAGGAAATGGAAAACCACTCTAGTCTCTTTGCCAAGAAAATCCCAAATGGGATCATTAAGAATTGGACATGACTGAAATGACTAAACAATAAAGCACCTGTTACATGACAGGCACTGGGAACACACAAAGAGGCAAAGGACAGTCCTTGCCCTCAAAGACAATCTAATGGGGGAAACTATATGCCAAAAAAAAAAAAAGGCAAGTCAACCTATATACAGGAGGAAATAATTAATGGAGGAAAGTCACTAGAATTAAGGATTGGGAAAGGCTTCCAGTAAAAGATGGAATTTTTAACTGGGAGTTAAATGAAGCTCAAACTTATTATCTCCAAAACTGAATTCATTGCCTTCCTCACTAAGCCTGCCTCAATTCCAGACTTCCCATTGCTATTGAGTAAGCCACCTTCTTCTTGATAACATATCAGAATCATCTTTGGTTCTTTCCTCTCCCTCATCCAATCAAATGTTAAAGCTTGTTGATTCAAATTGTACGGCATCTCTTCCATCAATTTCCTTCTCTCTTTTCATTTGGACACCAATACAAGTCAGACTTATATCACCTCTGACCTTAAGTTCTATCCTAAATGATCTCCTTGCTTCCAAAGTCTTCCCTATCCAATCTACCCTTTGTAGAGCCACCAAAATGGTTTTCCTAAAGTACAGATCTGATCATGCTACTCCCACCCTCAAAATCCTTATCACCTTTTGGTTAAAAGAGAAGCCCTTAGGCTTGGAATGTAAAGCCCTTCATAATCTGGCTCCTATCTATCTTTCTACATTCATTTTATATTATTGCCCCTCATGTGTCCCTTTAAAATGAAGCTGCATGTTCATTATATGAATATAGAAGATTATACCTGAAAGCACTTTAAATTTAATTATCTTTAAAGTTAAATCACTGAATGATCAACACATTTGAAATACAACAACAACAAAAACAATAACTGAACTAATCAAAACATGTTTCTACTAGCTGAGAGGCTGTCAAGTTTTAGCCTTGAGCAAATTTTAATAAATGACATTTTTAATAAAATTCTATAAAGTTTTTGGATGTTTGGAATTTTTACCAGGAAACTTGCCAGGTCCTAACTAGAGAGAAAGAGAGAGGAGGTGGCATTATAATAATAAACTGATAACACATTTATCTCATCTGTCACTTTACATAAATCATCTATGCCTAATGGAATTCATATTTGCCAGTATTCTAGTCAAGAATTTTTAGACTCAGGAAAACAGAAATGATAACCAATTACTAAAGAATTGGGAAAACCCACATTTTCTTGGCTTTTACTTCATCAAGGAAGTGTCTCTCTATTTCTCTTTAATACTGTTCCTCTTCTGGAGGCCAATTGTAGCAAGGTCATTTTTGAATTTTGAATTTTCAGAGAATCATAAATGTTAAACATAAAGAGGGCTATGAAAGGAAGAAGATGAGCATTTATAATTGTTTACAGTGTACTAGGCACTTTGCTTTGTACATTACAAATGTTCTCTCATTTGACCCTCACAACTACACTGGGAGGTAATAGAAGAGGAAACTGAGGCAGACAGTGAGTCTGCTCTCTGTCTTTAAGTGATTAACTCAGGATCACACCGCAAGTAAATGTCCAAGTCTGGATTTGAGCTCAGGTCTGTCTTTCTGACTCCCTGACCCACTGCTCTATCCAGCTCTCCACTTAAAATGGAAGGAGAAGGAGCTTAGAAGTCATGTAGTCCAACTTCTCATTGAGGCTCACAGAGGTTTAGACACTCATTTAAGGTTGAACAGTGAGGTATTGGGAGTGTCTAGTTACCATTACAGTTTATCATGTATCATTCTACTAAACATACTTGTCATTGTGATGATTTGGGTAACATTTATGTGGACTTCGTTTGACTCTAACTATTGCTTTTTCTCACCCCACAAAAAAGACTAAGGGGAGTTTCAGAAATACTAGGATCATAAGTCTAGAGCTGGAAGTTGAACCTATTTGTGTGTGGAGTATGAGAAGGGTGGGGACCATGACATCAGGGAAATGATGACCTGATTTACTGTTGACATTTATTTGAGTAAGGGAGGACTTTTGGCAAACTTGACCACTAATCAGTATTAACTTGTATTTTGTGTGTTTACTTGGAAAATAGTGTAATCACTACAACTTTAACTCTGTTACACAACAGATGAAACATGTATGAATGGTTTTTCAAAATGTTCTTATCTTCTCATCTTTCCTTATGCTTATACTGCCCCCTCATTTTTATTCAATGCCCTCCAACTACACCTGAGGCTACTACTACACTGCGGGGGAGGGGTGTGGATGGTATTACCCACTTTGGGAACCTATGATTGGGACATATAATAAAGGTAAAGAGGATACAACAGGATCAAAGGATCAAATAACGCAAGGCTAGCATCAAGGAGCCATCGGAGTATCAACAAAGCGGAGGACTATGAAGGGGTTGCACTGGAACGCTGCTTAATAGTTGGGTTAATAGGTGCAATTTCCAAGCCTCTGTTCCATTAGTCTGTCACAGAGTTGCCATTTCCACTATTCCTCACTCCTTTGAATAAAGGCAATGAAAGCCTGGATTAAAATGAAAATGTTGTCCAGGAAGTCATTAATGATTATTAACATCTTAGTCTAAATTACTTTATCAGATTAATGTACCTAATGGCAACATCATGAGATGATGAAAGAGAGGTTAGGTATGATTCAAGAAAGGTTACAGGACAGGAAAAGTCCATAACATGGGGTACTATTTTGAGGAATACCATTGTGAAATTCTTTGGACATTCAGGGAAGATATATAGTTATTTTATGCCTAAGAAACAGAAGAAGGAACTCTGAAAAATAGATAAAAAGATACTGAGAATTAAACTTCTTTCACATTATTAATTTGTTGATAGATATTCCTATGTGTAGGAATTTTTAAATTGAAATCTATGAACTTAAAAATATGTATTTTGGTAACTATTTCAATAGAATTGATTTCCTTTACATTCCTGTTTCTTTGATTTTGTGCATTTAAAAACATAATTCCATGTTCACATGGAAGGACACAAAATTATGGACCAGAGCATTTAATGTTCGATATGGGAGGGACCTTAGAATTGGATGAGTGTATGCTCCTCAGTTTATAGGTAAGAAAATGAACAAATGAATATATAAATAAAGCATTTATTAAATGATTGCTGTATACAAAGAACTGTACTATGTCTGGAGATACGAAGCAAAAAGTAAGACAGCTTCTGCTCTCGAGGTATCCGCATTCTAATGGGGGTGACAATACACATGGAAGGTTTCAGCTACTGAAGTACAGATATGAACTAATTTTCTTAGTTCATGCTGCTAGTGACAGAGATGGGGAGGAAGATTTCCTGAAGTCTCATCCAATGCATTTCCTCATTTTGTCTCTCAGGTGAAGTAGACAGAACTAAATCTACTCTCACTCCCTAAGCAGCAAGTATTTCCTTTGAAAAAGTTAATTCTTAGACCATAAAAAAGATCCCCTACATTCTTTTTAGAATGCCTAAGAAATGCTTTTATGGTAAAAGTTCAGAATAGGATTTTTATGATGGACCTAACCATACACATCTTTAGAAAACTCAGTGTTATTGTCAACTATATCTTTAGTCAATTTAAGCATCTCTCTGTAACTTCTATCTACTTACTCTGTAACTACTACTCACCCTGAAATTTTTACCCACTTGCTAAAACACATTTAAAAGGATAGGATCTATGTCCGTTTGGAAATTCTGATGAGTCACTATCTTCCATATTGTTACACACTCGAAACAAACAGATGTCCAAAGACCATATTCTAGAGGAGTTCAGATTTGGAACTCTAGTATGGGGACCAAGCCGTTACAATTGATGAGTAAGTGAAGGCCCATGTAGCCCAATATATCTAGCTGGTCCCAAATCATGCTTCACCATGTTTAACATGATATCCAGACATTCACTTCAGCCATATGCCCTACAATGGAGAGGAAGGTGGAGGGGAATGGGGGTAGAGTGTATGTATGTGTGTGTGTGTGTGTGTGTGTGTGTGTGAGGGGGGAGAGAGGTGTTTATTGTTATCCATATTGATTTCCACTCTATATTCTGGAAAATGCAATAAAATTTCTTCTAGAAAGATGTTAATCAGTTCCCCCAAGGCTTCTTTAACTGCCCCTTTGACTTCTCAGATGAAAGCATCCTTCCCTGGTCACTATTCCTCTAAGTGTGTGGTATCCTCTTTTAAGAATATAAGTTACTTGAGGGCAGAGACTTCCTCACTTTCTGTATCTATATCCTTAGTGTTAAAGACATTGCACCAAACATATTAAATACTTAATAAATGTTTTTCATTATTCATTTTCATTCAAGATAGTGGATTAAACTTTAAACTGAACTTATGAGATAACTTGATATGTAGAGAATCTCCAATTTGGAATAGACCTCAGGTCTTCCAGTCAAATCAATATCTGACCAGCAATCTCTTTTGCAGGATTTCTAAGAAATGATTATCTAACCTCTGCTTGAATACTTCTCATGAAGAGGAATTCACTACCTCCTGAGGCAATCCATTCCACTTTTGGACAGCCCTGATTGTTAGGAGGTTTTCCTTTCTATTAAGCCTAGATCTGCTTCTCTGAGTCTTCCCTCCTTACTCCTAGTCCACCTGGGGCCAAGCAGAACAAGTCTAATCCTTGTTTTGCATGACGGCCCTTCAAATACTTGATGGCAGCTCTCATGTTCCCTCTAAAGCTTCTCTCCCACAGGCTAAACTTATGGCTAAGATATTAATTTAGGCACAGGGACCCAGGCTGTTGTTTTTCTTGTCTGATAAGGAAACAGGATTTCTACAGGATTTCTGAAGAAAGAGGGCAAACAAAAAGGAGTAGCATTGAAAAAAATAATAATAGGCAAAAGAAGTTAGCAATAAGACTTGACATGTTACTGTTGTCAGAATGACCACTGACAGCTGAAATTTTGTGACCTATGACTCAGGCACAGCTGAGAGAACATGGGAGAACTAAGAAAGGGTTGTCAAGAAAGCTCATGTTGTTGATCTAGTGACACAGTGTTATCATTGTCCCAGACCTTCGTTGCTTTTTTAGTGCCAAAGAACTCACATGCCTTAGAGTCCAATCCAGTCCAAACCAGAAATATGTACAACATAAGAGAACAAAAACTCAGACACACAGGAAAAGCCACATAAGAAAACTGGATCTGGGAGCTGCTTTGCTTTCCCACAGAGAGATCTCACTTTTCTCTCTTATTCTCCCATCTGTCAACACATCCAGCTTTGCAACTGCAGTTAAGGGCTAGTTTACAAATCCTACCTCATCATTTTGTTTTGTTCATATGTGTCATACAGGTAGCTTCAAAATGGGTGAGAGACTAAAGCTCTCTTAAGGTTACTGGTAGCTCTTTGAGGCTCTTGGCTCCTACAATTCAATTGCTTTGACTTAAATACATTAATAGTCCATTTTGTAGGGAATAGGTGGAAACTTGGGGGATAGGGGAGACGAGAAAGTGCTTGCAGCCTTAAAAACATCATCTGTTTGGGACATTTTTGGGTCTCAAGGAGCCTTTCTTAGTCATTTAATCTCATAGCACTTTATAGAGACTCTTTTTATATTTAGAGTTATTTGCATATGTGTATAATCTTTCCTAATAGAAGTTGGGTGTTATATATCTTTGTATCTCCTTAATGCCCAAGACAGGGCATAAATCATAATAAGTATTTAATAATGGTTCATTGCATGAATACTGACTGAATTCAGAAACCTGATGGGGATAGGCACCAGATAGGTGGTGCCACCATGCTATAAGGAGGGAGATACTTGTGGGCAAATAATATACAGCTTTGCAAAAGGTCCTGAAAATATAGGCTGATCCTTGAATCAAGTGTGCATTATCAACATAAATGTATTGTTAATACCTGCCTATGTAATTAATTTTAATAGTTATATTCAAGGTAGAATTGGGAACATCTCCCAATACCAAATCAAGGATTATTTGGGAGTGAAAGAGGTAGGGAGATGGAGGAAGAGGCCACATAGGAAGTCACACAAAAACATAGGAATGCTTGAGTAACACTCTTTCTTCTTGATTTGGGGATTGATTGTGAGCTGTGGGTGGCTGCCGTTTGCTGACTCATGGGCACTGGATGCTGCAACGTGGCTCTGAGTAGTTGATCTTTCCTGGGAACTAGTGGAAAAGTCTAGTCTGAATCACAGAGGAAAAAAAAGAGAAAGATTCAATTGTAGAAGCTGAGTAACTCTCAATTATCATATGGGTTGTCCACAGGCAAACTCTCAGTCCCTACTGGGATAATGCCTACCATCTACACAGCTAACTCTATACTTCCTCCCCTCACTTTCAGGTAGTGTAAGCTCTGCAAATGTAGGTAGATGTTAGTAACAACCTAAGTGAGACATCATTAGAAAATTAAATTAACTGTAAAAAAAAAAGGCTATGTGTCACGTAATATATTGTCCATGTTCAACGATGATGCTTCTGACACATCCCTGGTTTTAATGACTACATTGAAATATCACCTTAGGGTAATGAACTTTACATAATACTTCATTTTTTTCTCATAATAATCCTGTAAGTAATGCAAGTATCCTCTCTCTCTCTCCCTCTCTCTCTCTCTCTTTCTCCCTCTCTCTCCCCCTCCCCCTCTCTCCTTCTCTCCCTCTTTCTCTCCCTCTCTCTCTCTCTCTCTGTCTCTCTGTCTCTGTCTCTGTCTCTCTGTCTCTCTCTCTCTCTCTCTCTCTGTCTCTCTGTCTCTGTCTCTGTCTCTGTCTCTCTCTCTCTCTCTGTCTCTCTGTCTCTGTCTCTGTCTCTCTGTCTCTGTCTCTCTCTGTCTGTCTCTCTCTCTCTCTCTCTCTCTCCCTCTCTCTCTCTCTTTCTAAATGGGGCAACTGTATCCTAGAGTAACTTGGACCTACATATCCTGACACTAGGTTCTAAGCTCTTTCCCTTGGCCCACACTGAGTCCCTATAATAGAACATGAATTCTTTTTCTAGTGGTGATGATAACTTGTGTAAAGCCCCACACACTTCATGACATTTTTGGGGAGATGTCAAGGTTATCCAAATAGGGGAGCATGTGATATTCAAGGAGAATAGTTCTGGTGTAAGGGCTTGCTAAGACCTTTTCTAGGCTCTTTATCCACTTTTGGTTTCCACTTAACTCTCATCTATGGCTCCAAGAAGCTGTAGCTTGTGCAGTATCCACACCCTGGTAAAACTATCTCAGTAGACAGGCTAAATCAAGTTGAGGGTAACTGACAGGCCTCAAATCTATCAGTTTGTTAGGGGGATGATTACCCCATGCATGTGAAGACTTCCCCTACCTGAATGGGCAGGTGAGAAGAATTTGTTCCAATGGCCATGAAGGCAGCAGAAGCAGGTGCTGTGGGGCGCTTAGAGCTTGATCAGACATCAAAGACACCAACACCATCCATTGCATCCTGGGCCATTGTCAGTCATCTTGACTTTTGCCTTGCCACAAAACTTCAGTGACTAGAAGGGAGAGAGAGAGAAGCTGATATCTTTGTGCAGTTCTGCCTCACTTAAATCCAATTCACAAGCAAGTCATGATATTGACCCATGATGTCATTGGTCTTCTTTGGACACAAAGGAGGAACAGCAAGGTTATCCATTTGGAGAGTTGTACTGGAAAAATTTTGTGGTCAGATTTGAAGTGAAGAGACCTCTTTGGGCCTTGAACCCGCAACCCAGGTTTATTCTGCTGAATTGATTCACTAAGACAGCCATACATCAAGACTTCAAAAGCTTGTGATTTCATCTGCTTGGATACTTCCTTTTCCAGTGAAGATCACAACCCCTTCCCAATTAGTAAATAAATAGCTCCTTAAGGTGCATTGACCAAAGACAGTCAAAGCTAGGTAGCCAACTCTCCAATGAGGAACCTCTCTGCTCTTAGCTGGGACTTGAGTGAAGGACACAGAGTAAATCACTAGGGCCACAACTAAAATCTTTTGACATTGGCAGGAGTTACCAGACCTTATCCTCCCCTGGGATGGCCTTTGAGAACCCACTGTAACCTCCATCCTGTGATGAGACATCTAAGCAGAACTTCAGTGGAAAGAAAATATAAGAGAAATGTGGTATAAGGGGCAGAGAAAGAGTCACAAATTCAAGTCCGTCTTTTCAATCCTGTGTAAGTCACTTGACTAATAACTCTCTGAGACTCTGAGGTGGACAGATAGAAGACAGACTGAAGTGGCAGACTTTCCTCAGTGGGAGCTCCCTATACCAATAATGAAATCATAGGTCTAGGCAAAAGAAAACTTGAATAACAGGCCATAGGATTGTTGTGAGGATAAAATAAGATTATGTGTGTGTGTGTGTGTGTGTGTGTGAATTACTTAATAAACTTCTATTAAGCACCTAATACATGCCTAGCACTGTGCTAAGAATTGTGCTTCGAGTACTTCATAAATATAAGGTAATATAAGCTATTATTACAAAGTTTTATTGTTAAGTTGTTTCAGTTGTGTTTGATTCTTGTGATCCCTTTTGAGGTTTTCTTGAAAGATACTGGAGTGGTTTGCCATTTCCTTCTCCAGATCATTTTACAAATGAGGAAACTGAGTCAAATAGGGTTAAGTAACTTGTCCTGGGTCATATAGCTAGTTAAGTGTTTGAGGCCAGATCTGAACTTAAGAAGATATATATTCCTGATTTCAGGTCTCTGATTTCATTGGTATAGGGAACTCTTAGGTGAGGAAACTCCTTCTACAAATGCAGGTTGACACTTTCTCTACAACTTTGAGAATTTCCTAGACCTCTAAGAAGTGAGATGACTTACCCAGGGTCATACAGTCAGGATATGTCAGAGGTGTTCTTGGCTTTAAGGCCAGCTTTCTAGCCAATTCAGTAGCGGTTGTAGTGGTAGTGGTAGTGGTAGTAGTAGTAGTAGCAGCAGCAGCAATAGTAATAGTTACAGTAACAGTAGTAGTAGTAATAGTAGCAACAGTAAGAATAGTAGTAGGAGGAACATATCAATTAATTAATTAATTAAAACGTTAATAATAATAGCCAGGAAGTGAGGTGACACAGTAGCTGGAGGGCTGGACCTAGAGTCAAAAAGACCCATTTTCCTGAATTTGAATCTAGCCTTAGACACTTATTAGCTGTGTGACCTTCAGCAAGTCACGTCAGTTTTTTCATCTGTAAAGTGAACCAGAGAAGGAAATGGCAAACAACTCCAGTATCTCTGCTGAGAAGACTCCAGATGGGATCACAAAGAGTTGGACATGACTGAAAAGCAATTGAACAACACCAAAAACAGTAATATGGATAGCAGTAGTGATAGTAACAGCTGTAGGAGATAGTAATGGTAGTAATGAGAGGCAGCTAGGTGGGCCTGGAATCAGGAAGACCTGCTGTCAATTCCAGTGGCAGATAGTAGCTGTGTGACCCTGTGTAGTACTAGCATATAGGGGCATATAGTGGGTCCTTAATAAATACTTATTTCCTTCCCAATAATAATAGTAAGAGTTGAAAAATAGTTTACTGTTTTATTGCATATTCATTCACTCATTCATTAAGCGCTAGGTTGGAGCCAAAACAAGAAACTCTAATGGTTGGGGAGACATTTTCCACACTGGCAGCTGTGTCATGATTCTAAATCCTTTGCCACTCATCCTTTGATTCCATGAGGTCATGCTTTGAGTCTCTTTGTAGAACTGCATAAATAACCCTTTATGTCAATCAGCTGCAGCTCTGCAGAAGTCCCTCTGCTATCATCCCATCTCCTTGGGGCTCAGGCAGCCTCGGGGTAAGGTGTTTGGGGGCAGTGAGGAATGCCAGATGCCAACTCTCTGGGTCATGAATGGATTAAACTTCTTCCCCACCTGCACCCTGGATCAGCTGTAGAAATCCTAATCGGAAGGCAGCTATTTTTCAGACTGAGATTCTCCCCAGGGTGCCAAATTCTCTTCCTAAGGTAGTGTATTGGGAGTTGTCAATTTCCTTTCTTTCTTTGAGGGCAACCTTCTGCTCCTGTCTAATTGGAAATATATCCATGATATACACAATGCCACAGCTGGCAGTAGACCAGCTTTCTCTTAACAACAGAGCTGCTTGAACTATGAAGAAATTTGAGCTATGTAAGACGTAAATAGGTAACCTCTCTTGCCAAGACTATTGTGCAATTGTCCTTGGGATTTGAATAAAATTAACAATTGCCAAATGTTTTTGAGTCCTGATTAGTTCTGTCAATGCACTTTGGGGGAAGGACAGTGAAAATTCATGTGAGGATGATTGCATTCCAGTGGGTTTTATTTAGTGTGCAAATCATTTATGCATATCTGCCAAGGCTGGCTTGTACCCCTTATCCTTCCCTTGTAATCTTCCAGGAAAGGAAATTTAAAAGCAATGGGGTAGGCAATCCCCTAGAGAAATTGTTTTCATTAATGTGCTAAGACCTTTTAGCTGCAATGTAAAATGAATGCAAATGAAAGTCAAAAGCAATGACTTTGTCTAGAAACTGGTCCTGACTCCTTGTAGAACATTTTTGTTTAAGACTCCAGCAGCAATTGCTGTGCCCTCCTACCCATACCTGAAATGCATCCTCAAGAGTCTAACCTAGAAGGCACCTGACCAGCTGCTTCTTGGATGAGATCAGTGACAGGAAGCAATACCTCCCAAGGTGGCTTATTCTGTTTTCAGATTGCATGTATTAAATACTTAAAGGCCTGTTACATGGAACAGGAATTAGCTTGATCCTGTGTGACTCCAGAGACCACGAGTAAGACTAAGATGCAGAAGCTATAGAGAGGCAGATTTTAGCTTGATGTAAAGAAGTACCTTCTAAGAATTAGAAATAACATCAAATAGAATAGATTACTTAGTGATATAATGAGTTCTCCATCACTAGAGATTTTCAACCAAGTTGGGAATGTTGTAGATGGAATACAAGTGTCAGGTGGTTGGACTAGATGATGCAGGTCCTTTCTGTATATGAACTTCTGTGACTTCTATATGCCTCCTCCTCTTTCTTCTCCATCTTATCTTCCTTGTCCTCCTCCAGTGTGCTGCCACCAACTAACCCTTACAAGCACACAATTCACAAAGCTCAAGGAAAGGTACAAAGAGAGTCTCTCTCTCTCTCTCTGTTTCTCTCTCTCTCTCTCTTTTTCTTTCTCTCTCTCTCTGTCTCTCTCTCTCTTTGTACCTTTGACAGAGAGAGAGAGAGAGAGTGCTCATGGACAATATGGATACCTATCTAGATGAGATTATCAAGGGAGAAATGTAGTGGGAGAAGAGAGCCAATAACAGTCTTGCAGAACATTTATAGTCTGATGTATGGAAAGAAGAGAAACCAGCAAAAAAAAAAAACCCAGACAAGTAGAAAAACCCTGATTTTATAATAAAGGAAGATTTACAAAGGGAAAGAAAAGTATTAAGAAAGTGCTATAACAGTGTCAAATGCAATAAAAATCAAGGTGGATAAGAATTTGGAAGGAATCTTTCTGAAAGTTCAATTGAATTTTTTAAAAATGTTTTCATTGAGGCCATTTGTTTTTGGATCACAGTTATTGCCTTTAAGATCCCTACCTTGGAGTCCTTGCTATTCTGATTGGGGAATGCCTCACCAAAGGTCACTCTTTCAGGAGAGGCCAAACACTATTTTACTTTCTATCTATGTATCTATCTCTAGATCATCTTCTCACCAGCTGCCATGCTGACATACGTGACATCTTTCTAATATTTTCTTCCTTTTCAGTTTTGGAACCATAATCAAATCAATTCTATTATTACTTCTGGAAAGGGTACATAATTGTACTTCTGAAGAGCTCTATTCACCATCTCTACAAATTTACAAACCAAATATACCTCTTTGGTGCCCATTGCCCTTTATGTGATATCTCATTCTATTGGAATGGAAGCTTATTAAGGTCAAGGGCTGTTTTCAATCACCCTCCTTTTCTTTCTTAGCACAGGACCTAGCACACAGCAAGCACTTAAAAAGTATTTTTTGATTCAGTCATACACACACATCTCTCCTGCCCCCACCACTGAACAAAGAAAAACATTTAAGCAAAACCACACATCCAAGGACACCTGACAGAATATATTACATCCTGCATTTGTAGTCCTTTGCCTTTCTCCGGAAATCCTCACTTATCTCGAAATGAAATTAGCTATTATGATTAAAAATGAAGACCTTTAAAATCTGTAAAAAAATATTTTATATGAATTGATGTCAGATTTTCTATAACTTATAGTAGTGGAATTGACATTTTGAGCTTAAGTATAGGACTTTACATTCAGTCCTATTAGCTTTAGACTTGTTCGATTCAGTTTTTGATTACAGCCTGTAGAGATCTTTCCCTCCTGAGGGTTATTACATATTACTCCATTTAAAAAAAGCTACTTAGTATCAAATTTGTCTAAGTGTATGCAGCACTTTATACCTAGAGTCTCTCCCATCCTTTACCTCCTTCCAATGAAGTCAATAGGAATGTTTTCTCATCAGTGATTGTTTATGGAGTGCTATTTCTACAGCTTTGTAAAATAAAAGATGATCATCTAGGTGTTGCTGTGGATAGAGTGCTGGGCCTGGAGTCAGGGACACATCATCACGAATTCAAACCTGGCTTCAGACCCTTACTAGCTATGTGACCTTGGGCAAGCCATTCCACTATGTTTGCTTCAACTTCCTTATCTGTAAAATGAGCTGGAGAAGGAAATGGCAAATCAGTTCACTGTCTTTGCTAAACCCTATATGGAGTCATGGATAATTAATTGGACATGACTAAAATGACTGAACAAAGCCAACAAAAATAAAAGATACGAGCTTTATGTTAATAACTCATATTTATATAACACTTTCTGCTTACAAAGAGATTTATACATTATCCAATTCAAGGGTTCTTAACCTGGAATCTCTTAGATTTTTCAAATATTTTGGTTATTGTATTTCAGTATAATTGGTTTCCTTCATAATTCTATGTACTTTATTTTCTGCATTTAAACACATTTTTTGAGGAAGGGTCCATAGGCTGGCTTTACCAGATTGCCAGAGAGATCAATGATATTAAAAAGTTTAAGAACCCCTAATCTAATTTAATTTTCACAAGAATTCAGTGATACAGGTAATAATAACTCATACTTCTATAGGGCTCTAAGGAAAACATACACAATAACCTGATGAAGTATTATTAAGCCACAACCCTATTGTTCAAGACATTTGAGTAATTCCCCATTGGTTCTAGGAAAAAATGCAAACGCCCCTGTTTGACATTTAAATTTCTTTACAGTTTCTTTGATATTTGAAACTCCTTGTAATCATAGCCCACCCTCTCTTTCCAGGCTGATTACACTTTATTCCCCTTCATCAACTTGACCTTTCAAACTGACCACTTTGCTGTTCTCCACTCACAAAGCCTGTCTCCATACTTGGAATAGTCTCTTCTCACTGTTGCCTCTTGAAACTCCTAGCTACCTTGAAGGCTTCATTTAAATGCCCCCTTCTTTAAGCTTTCCTTGATTGGTCCAGTTGGAACTGCTCCCCCTATAAAATTCTTCTGTATTTATTCAGCATATACTTTGTTTAACCTACCCCAAGGCTACATCCTGGTAAAAAGGTTATGCAAATGTTATTCAAGTGGAGTACAAACTCTGACAGGATTTGCCATGTGGAAAGACTTCTCTAGAATGGTCTTAGGAACAGGTGGATTCTGTCTTCCAAGGACCAGTCTAGCTAATTGTGAAGAGGCTCATTTGTCTTGGAGCCTTCGTTTTGTGGGGAAGCCCAGGTTGGCATTTATTCCTCTCCTGCGCTTGTTCCTGACTCCTGAACTTCCAAACCATGCTGGGTACCTTTACCCTCCTCCCACTTTTCAACTCCCTTTTGTATGATATCTTCACCTTTTAGAATATAAACTCCTTGAGGGTATGGAATGTCTTTAACTTTGCTTACATTTGTATTCCCAGTACTTACACATGTACACTAAATGCTTAATAAATACTTGTTTCTGCCTCCTTTTTTTCCTTCCCTTTCTCCCTTCTTCTTTCCTTCCTTCTTCCCTCTCTCCTTACTTTCCTTTCTTCCTTTCTCCTTACCATCTTCCTTCCTTCTTTCCTTTCTTTCTCTTTCCCACCTTTCTTTCCTTCCTAATTTTCCTCCTTCCTTCCTTCCTTCTTTCTTTCCTTCCTTTCTTCTTTTCTTCCTTCCATCCTTCCCCTCTCCCTCTTGTGCATTTTCTTTCCTTCCTATTTTTTAACATTTCAATAAATAAATAAATTAATTAATTGACTGATTGCTGGATTCTCTTATACCATTAAGCCAATTCTATTTTTAAGGTGTTATTTTCTTTAGCATTTATTTTTGTGCCTCTTTTACTAAGCTATTAATTCTCTTTTCATAATTTTCTTGCATTACTCTCATTTCTTTTTGCATTTTTTCCCCTACTAATCTTATCTCTTTTTTTTTTTTAACACATCCAGGAATTCTTATTGGGTTTGGATCCAATTAGCATTTTTCTTTGAGGCTTTTATTGCATTTATTTTCACATCATTGCCTTTTGAGTTTATATCTTGGTCTTCTCTAACATCATAGTAGCTTTTTGTGATCAAATTTGTTGTCATTTGCTCATTTTTCTGGCCAATTTCTTGACTTGCAACTTTATGTCAAAGAGAAAAGTGGTAGAATAAGTGGATTTAAGTTCCAAGGAGGTAGTTTTCAGCTCAATTCAAGGAAGAGTTTTCTAGCTATTAGAAGGGTCTAGAAACAGAAGAGGCTATGCTGGGAGACAACATTTTCTGATCACTGGAATTCTTCAACCAAAGCCTGGATGACTCCTTGGGGGTGTTACAGAAAGGATTCGTGCTTCACATACGGCTCAAGGTAGGAGACCTTTGAGATCCCTTAAGATTCTAAGATGGTTCCGTGAAAGTTAAAGTGGAAAATCCATTTGGCTAGTGAATGATCCTTTTATAGAGTAACTTCTAAATTTTATGTGAGTGTTTAAATATCAATTATATTCAAACTGTGGTACACCTTTCCTTCATTTTCTCACCTTTTGCATCAAATACTTACATTTCACTCTATTTTCTTCATTGTTACAGAGGTTGAGTCCCTCTGCAATATCTGCTGTTAATAATTCTGGTTTTGCTCCAAGTGGAAACTCCCTTGAACTTGACCTAGAAGAAATTTTGTTACTCGTTTTCAGGCATTAAGAAGCCAGATGGTCCAATGTGGCCAAGTCATGTGTCATCTAAACATCTGTAGAACATCTTAGCATAAATACCCACTTTGCTCCTTTCTTTCCCTAATATATGTAGAACATGTTAAGACAGACATAGACAAGTATCTGTGGTGCAGATGAAAGAGCACTTGGTGAGAAGTCAGAGCACCTGGGCCCAAATCCTTGGCCTTCTTTCAGTTCTTCAAACTAGTGCCTTTATGCCTTTATGGTAGCTAACCCCCAGGCCTGGAATGTTCTTCCTCTTACCTCTGCCTCTTAATTTCCATGATTTGCTTCAAGACTAAGCTCAAACTCATCTATTTCAGGAGGCCTTTTCTGGTCCCCAAATTGCTACTGCCTTCCCCTCATAGATTTCCTTTAATTTACAGAGTATATATCTTGAATGCAATACATGCACACATACACACATATGTCATTTTCACATTAGAATGTACTCTTCTTAAAGATAGGGTCTGTTTTTTTACCTTTCTCTGTATCCCTAGTACTTAGTGTAGTGCTTGGCACATAATAGGGCAGCTAGATGGCACAGTGGATGGAGTGCTGGGCCTGGAGTCAGGAAGACTCCAGGAACTCATCTGTCTGAGTTCAATTCTGGCCTCAGACATTTACTAGGTATGTCACTTAACCCTGTTCACCTCAGTTTCCTCATCTGTAAAATGAGCCAGAGAAGGAAATGGGAAACCACTCTAGTATCTTTTCCAAGAAAACCCCAAAAGAGGTCATGAAGAGTTAGGACTGAAAGACAGCTAAACAAGAATTGTCACATACTAAGCATTTCCTGACTTAGCTTTGCAAAGTCTCAACCTCCATGGGTTTCACTTTTCTTAACTACAACTTGAGGAGTTGGACAATCAGATGGCCTCTTAGGTCCCTTCTAGCTTAAGATGGATTCCTTCCACACAAGTCAGATCTCTATTCAGAGAAGGACTGTTATGGTTCCAAATTTATTTCATTTGTCTAGTGTATTAATCATGAGACTGATTCTCACTCTTTCTCTTATATTCCCTTCAGACTCCCAGAATCCCCAGTCCCCAATCCCTTTCTTTGAATGAATGTAGAATAAGAGACTGAAATTGTTGGAGATGAAGGAGAGACTAGTCCTAAGTACTCCCCTTCCCATCCCCAAAGGAAAGCTGATTGACTCAGTTCTCTTTTATCTATACCCAAGTACCAGGCATTCCATAAAATATTCAGTAGCGGGGACAACTTGCTTTAATAATATCTCACTTTATATAATTCTTGAATGCTTACAAAGCATATTAGTACTATGGCATTTAAAAAAGTTCGAGACATAATTTCTGGATAATTTAATCATTTTATTAATAATGTCAGCATTTGAATAAAAGGATGGTTATTTAGCTGTTTCTCTTTTAGACCAAAGACAACCATGGCTGTGGGTTCAACTGCTTATATTACCCATAGGAAGAAGGGTATTCCTGAGGGTGGCAATCAACTCTGATTGGTCAACAATTAATGAGAAAATGAATATTACGATGGGGGGGGAGGGCTGGACCTGAGTTTTGATTACATCATTTATTTCTAAGTTACTCTCGGCCTTGGGCAATCTATTCACTGAATTTATCTCTACCCAAATCTGAGTAGATCACAATGCTTTACCCACCTAGACAGAGGTCTGGATGGAGAAAAAAGTTAGTTCTACCATCAGGGTCTATGGGTCTTTTAATGAGGATAAAAGAAAAAAGACGGAAATCTGAATTTCCCCAAATATTGGTTATTAATAATCATTTCTCTCGGTACTTAGTCAAGTATTATTAACATAGTCTTTTTCTGTGGAACTAGGTCATATGCCTTACTTTTGCTATGTACCTGGTACAGCAGTTGTTGCTGTTTAGCTGTTCAGCCCTATCTGACTCTGTGACTCCATGGACTATACTGTCCATGGGGCTTTCTTGGCAAAGATACTGGAGTAGTTTGCCATTTACCTCTCCAGTGAATTGAGGCAGAGGTTTAAGTGACTTGCCCAGTGCCACACAGCTAGTAAAGGTCTGAGGTCAGATTAGAACTTAGGTATTCTTGACTCCAAGCACACTTTTTCTACAGAATCATCTAACTGCCACTATTGGCAGTTAGTGGAGTAGGAGACAATGATTGAGGACCTCCATTCTCAGTTTTGTTTAAGTGTGTTATATATGCTGATATTTACCAAATAAGACATTAAAAATCTTAATATTATGAAAATAGTTTGATTCATGAACCCCTTAAAAGGGACTCAGGGATGGGGGGGGAGGGAGGGAAAGGACATCCCTCGACCACTATTTGAGAACCACTAGACATTCGCTGAGGTCTGTTTCAGTTCTGACCTCTGCTGAATCTAAATTTCCTAGTAAAGAAAATTTTTCTTCTGTCACACTCCTCCTCCCTTTCTGCTAGAGAAGATTACCTAGGCAAAGAAAGTCCCACTCACTCCCCAAGATAAGGCACCCATAGGCTTGGAAAATCTGGGTAACACAGAGCTCAGTCTCCACCCCAGCAGGTTCACAGACAGTGTAAATTACAATGTTGTAGGCAGGAATGGCATTGCATTAAGCTCTCTGTAATAGAAGGCTTAAAACTCAGCACAATGGAAGCCTTATACATCCCACAATGCTGCACTTTGTAGGAGATTTTCCCATTCAAGCCCCCTTAGGTCCTCACCTCCCACGCTCCCTGAGCTTTCCACTCTCTTGGGTCAAACCCGAGGGAGGGAGGAGGAATTCAATCATCCCCTTCTAGAGCCAAAGTTCCTCCAAAACCAGCATCCTTGGCATGCTTTAACGTTGGCCAGAAAGGAGGGTATGTTATTGGCAAAGTCTCCCAGAGAATATGGAGCTGCCTACATGGGGCCAATTGTGGCCAAGAAAGACTGGCATCCTATCACAGAATCATTTGGTTTTGGAGATGGGAAAAATCTCAATTTCTCCCACTTTTGGGGAGGGTAGCATATTTCCAGGGACTTTGGTGAACAATTTACCAATTCTAGGGATGGGAGCAGAATATCTATTCTCTGAAATACGTATCATTTTACTAGTATGTGGAAAGAGCTATGCTAAGATTCAAAATGCATCCCCATTCTAAAAAGGAGATGCTTTGCAATGGTTCCTGTGGATTCTCAATAGACCAATGGAATTCTTAACCTGACCAGAGGATTTTGGATGACATGGTTTGAATTCATTCTAAATGAGATTGTATCCATTCCCAGAAATCTATGCAGAATGTCCTGTCCTGCTGTAGACATGTGGCCTGGTTGTGGCCACCTTGTCTTCTTTCTTTTACCACTTGCCTGGATTTCTCTCTTTCTTAGCTTCCCCGGCTTCCTTCCGGTTCCCTAGGCTCACCTCTTCTGTTCAAGGCCTTTCCCGGTTCCCCTCAATGCTAGTGCCTTCCCTCTGAGGCTACCTCCAATTTATTACAAATATCTATATCTGTGTTTACATGCACATATGTGTGTATGGCATATGTGTGTGGATATAGATATAGATACAGTAGTTTGCATTTTGTCTCCTCCTTTGGACTGTAAACTTCTTGAGGGTAGAGCTCATTTCACAAATGGAGAAACTGAGGCAAAAAGGAGTAAGTGACTTGCTCAAGGTCCCACAGGTAGCAAGTGTCTGAGACCAGAATTGAACTTAGGAAAATGAGTCTTCTTGAATTCAGGCATGGCACACTCTATCTACTATACCAAGTAGGGGTTTAAGGCTTACAAAATACTTTGCATGCAACAACCTTGTAAGGTAGGTAGTATAATGTTACCTTTATTTTACAGAGGAAAAATATGAATTGTAGTAAAGTTAAGGGTCTTACCTGAGGTCACACAGCTAATCAGGGACAGAACCTGGATTGGACCACGTGACTTTTTCCTCATTTTCTTTTAAAGTAACTTCTGTTCCTTTAAAGATAGTTCTCTAGAGTTATCTAATAATGATACTATTTAGTGGAAAGGTACTGGTTCTGGGTTTGAATTTTGGCTTTGCCAGTTACTTTTTTAGTTACTTTACATTTTTCAGAACTCACTTTCTTCATCTACAAAATTAGGGGGTTAGAGCAGATAGTCTTTCTGGTCTTCATAATTATTAGACTGTAAGCTTCATGAGGTCAGAAAGCAGGTTTCACCTAAATTTCATATCTTTGATAATACTTAGCACAGATGACTATACATCATACGTGATGTGTAGTGAATAATTATTGTAACAATGGTTTGTGTGTATACTAAATTTCTAGACCCATTAGTACTAATGAAGATTTCTTTCTTAATACTATAAAATCTGATTGAGCAAAACCAGAGCACAACCTATTGGAATCCTCAATGAACTGAAATATTTTGCTGTACTCAGCTTTTAGAAGAAAGAAGTCAAGTCACCAATTTAATTTAACTAAGGAAAAATGTATCATGCTTAGGGCGCGTGGGCAAGCACTAGTTTCATCAAAGATAGAGAAGCCATAGCCTCTGCCCTTGAGAAGTCCATAAATGTAGAAGGAAGGAGATAAGAGAACCGAGCAACTATAATACAAGTTAACAAAATTGCTATGAGGACAGCACTTTGTGAAATTTAAAAAGGGTATTTATTAGAAATGGTTTCCAGGGGCATGTCCTCAGGTCAATACAGATTCACTTGCATCCCAAGCATTGGCTACAGTCTAGCATAATGAGAATCAAGATGCAGAAAGATGACGCTAAAGCACTGAAAGGTCCAACTTCATCGATCAAATAGCCATTTACATTCTTAATAACAACAATAGTCCTACTTACTAAAGCAAGAAAGGGAATACCCATTTTTGGAAAGGTTTTCAACAACTGAAAAGGTTTCCAACGCTGAAGCATAAGGAGAATTCCGTTTAACCCTCCTCCAGAAAATAAATCTAATACAAATATCCCATTCCCAGAGCACTGTAGTGGTTAATGGAAGTTTGAAAAACAGAGACTAGTTATACTACTGTATTGACAGTGATGGATACTACATTGTGTTTGCATTAAGGTTTGCAGAGTATTTTTTCATGTAATGATAATCACTAGCATTTGTAAATCACTTTAAGGTTTACAAAGTATTTTACATGAGTTTACATGTCTCATTTAGTCCTCACCATAACTCTGAGAGGCAGGTGTTATTATTGTCTCCATTTTACAGATGAGGAAACTGAGACACAGGCTGGTTAAGTAGTAACAAACTGCCAAGCATTCAAACTCTACTGTAGAAAGCACAACTCCAATGGGCTGGTCATGTTGTTCAAATACGAAACGTATTGCCTAAAAGACTATTTTATGAAGATCACATATAGGGCAAGTGTTCACATTGTGGTCAGAAGAAGTGATACAAAGACACTCTCAAGGTCTCTCTTAAGAACTTTGGTTTGATTTTGTAACATGGAAGACATTGGCACAGGACTACTCAGCATGGCATGCCCACATCAGGAAAGGTGCTGTGTTCTGTAAGGAAAGCAGAATTGAAACAGCTAAAAGGAAATGCAGGATGTGCAGATTTAGAGTATCTACCCCAAATGTTCACATGGACTACCTGTGCCTGACCTGTGGGCAGAGCATTCTGAGCTTGCATTGTTCTGATCACAGTTGGATACATTGTAACTTGACTCTAACATAGTAATGCCATTTTGGCTCTCTTCCAGAACAAAGAACAAAGTAACCAATCATTATGTTGCAGGCATTGTGCTAAGTACTTTACAAATAATATCTCATTTGACAGTCATAACAACTTTGAGACATAAGTGCTAATATTATCCACATTTTATAGATGAGGGAACTGAGGCAGAAGTTAAATGACTTGAGCAAGGTCATGTAACTAGTAAGAGTCTGAGGTTGGATTTGAGCTCTGGACTTTCTGACTGTAAGTCCTTTACTGTATCCACTGCACCATCTATTGGCCACAAATATGTAATATTATGTCATTTGAACCTCACAGCTCTATGTAACTACTCCAGGTATTATTCCTATTTTATAGGGATGAAGAAGATGAAGATGAATTGAGTCTTAGAGAAGCTAAATGATTTGCCCTAGGTCACATAGCTGGTAAATTTCCGAGATATGATATGAACTCAGATCTTACCGACTTAATGAGTCAGGTCATTGGACATTCACATTGCTGTATCAGAGCTTCAGGTCAAATCAAGTCAAGACAAGGAGTATTTATTAAGTACCTACTGTGTGACAGACACTGTGCTAAGCCCTGGAGATACAAAGAAAAGGAACAAAAGCAATCGGGAGGTCACAGTCTAATGAGAGAGACCACATGCAAACAACTGTAAGTAAACAAGATATATTTGGAGATTATATATAAATAAGATAAACTGGAGATAATCTGAGGGAAGGCATTAAGGTGAAGGAGAAATGGGAAAGACTTCCTACAGAAGGTAAGACCTTGTCATTCATTGCTATGGTTCATCCTTCCTTCTTGAAAAGGACCATGACATTCATGAAGGCAATGTCTTGACTTTCAAGTGAATTGGATTTAAGTGGGGCAGAGAACTTCCACAAAGTCATCAACCTCACTCTCTTCTCCAGAGTCATTGAAGTCTAGTGGCAAGACAAAAGTGATGGCTTTGGATGACCTTGGCATTTCTAAATTAAAGTCTTTCCTAGGTGACAGTTTATCTGAAGCAATGCTCTCTCAATGTCTAAGGTCTATGTAATAACAAGACAAAAAGATGGCCTAATTTACCATCACAAAGATATCAGTCTGGGAGGGGAAAACTCTCAGAGATTAACAGAGATTTAAAAGAAGCCAGGGAAGCCATGAGGTAGAGATAAGAAAGGAGAGAGTTGCAGGCATGGAAGATGGGCAATATAAATATTAGATATGGACCAGGGAGCATTGTGTGTAAGTAACCACAAGGAGGTCAGTGTCAATGGATTTTAGTGACATTTACCTTATCTTACCTGGTTTCTTGCCAAGTATACAGCATCCTGCCTGACTAGTACCTTCCCCCACCTCTTTCCAACAGCCAGTGAAAATACTCCAAGTGTCTTATGAGAGGAGAAGCAAGGATGTCACTGGATTGAAAGGTAGACAGAGGGCAAAGACTAGAAAGAGAGGAAGGGGCTAGATTATAAGGGGTTCTAAAAAACAAACAGAGGGTTTAAAATTTGATATTGGAGGTCATAGGGAGTCACTGGAGTTTATTGGATTGATGGGGGGAGGGGGGGAAGTTAGTAATTCCTGTCAGAAAATGGTCAAAGGCACTTAGAATGTAATTTACCTCTTAAGTTAACCCAGTTACCTTGGTAGGTCACTTTTCCAGTTGGTCTTTTGGTAGAACTTGTCTTTTTCTTCTTTTTTTTGCATACTTCCTACCCTTCCCCCCACCCCCACCATGATCTTCAATTATTTGAGCCATTTCATTCCAATTGATCATAATAACCACAATATTTCCAATGTTGTGTCAAACTCCCAACCAGTGCTTATGCTAACAAATCCTTCTCACAAATTAATTTTTGTGTTTGTGGTTGGCAGAGGAAACCTAGGAAGAAAAACGAGACAAACAACTCTTTTCAGAAGGCATAATGGGACTTTTCTCTGATAAAGAGGGAAAGGGCCAATATAAGAGAAGGAACGGTGATCTCTTGTGCGGAAAACGTCTTGTTCAGGCTCATTCTGGCAAAACTGCTAAGTGCAAATAGTTGTTGATCTTTGTGCTTTGTATTTACAAGGGACTTTCAAACACATGTTCCCATTTGATTTTGATAAAAACAGTGATATGGGTGGAGCCAAGATGGCTGAGTAGAAAGACGCACATACACATAGCTCCGAACCCACAACCCATAGAACGGCTACAGGGAAGTAACTCACGGCGAATTCTGCACCCAGAGGCCATGGAACATTGGAGCGAGGGAGATTTCTGTTCCAGAGAGACCTGCAAACCTCTCGCGGGGGGTCTTTCGTGCTGCGGACTGGGCGCCGGGACTGGGAGCTGAGTGCAGCCCTGCCGCGGCCGCGGCACCGAGAGGAAAAATCCGAGCGGGCTTCAGGGACGGGATCTCCAGCGGCCATGCGGGTCCCTCCACCCACAGAGGGACCTGCAAACCTCTCGCAAAAGGTCCGTCGTGCTGCAGACGCGGAGCCCAGCCCAGACCTGTCATGGCCGCGGCACCGAGAGATGCAGATCCGAGCAGGCTTCAGGGACGGGATCTCCAGCAGCTGCACAAGTCCCTCCACCCACAGATGACAGGGGTCGGTGAGAGAGTCTCTTTGGTGGGTCGAGAGGGGAGTGGGGTGCCCCCATAACTCAGGCCCCCCAGGAGGTAGAAGCTGAGAGGTGGCTGCAGACCGGGGCTCCCCAAGGGGGCAGGAGCCTGGATCCATTGTGGAAGGTCTGTGCATAAACCCCCTGAGGGAACTGAGCCTGAGAGGCGGCCCTGCCCCGACCTCAGCACCCGAACTTAATCTCACACTGAATAGCAGCCCTGCCCCCGCCAAAAGCCCTAAGGCTGGAAGCAGCATTTGAATCTCAGACCCCAAACGCTGGCTGGGAGGATCAGGAGGTGAGGTGGGTGTGAGGAGAATATTCAGAGGTCAAGTCACTGACTGGGAAAATGCCCAGAAAAGGGAAAAGAAATAAGACTATAGAAGGTTACTTTCTTGGTGAACAGGCATTTCCTCCCTTCCTTTCTGATGAGGAAGAACAATGCTTACCATCAGGCAAAGACACAGAAATCAAGGCTTCTGTGTCCCAGCCCACCCAATGGGCTCAGGCCATGGAAGAGCTCAAAAAGAATTTTGAAAATCAAGTTAGAGAGGTAGAGGAAAAGCTGGGAAGAGAAATGAGAGACATGAAGTCAAAGCATGAACAGCAGATCAGCTCCCTGCTAAAGGAGACCCAAAAAAATGTTGAAGAAATTAACACCTTGAAAACTAACTCAATTGGCAAAAGAGGTTCAAAAAGTCAATGAGGAGAAGAATGCTTTCAAAAGCAGAATTAGCCAAATGGAAAAGGAGATTCAAAAGCTCATTGAAGAAAATAGTTCTTTCAAAATTAGAATGGCACAGATGGAGGCTAAGGACTTTATGAGAAAGCAAGAAATCACAGAACAAAGCGAAAAGAATGGAAAAATGGAAGATAATGTGAAATATCTCATTGGAAAAACAACTGACCTGGAAAATAGATCCAGGAGAGACAATTTAAAAATTATGGGCCTACCTGAAAGCCATGATCAAAAGAAGAGCCTAGACATCATCTTTCATGAAATTATCAAGGAAAACTGCCCTGAGATTCTAGAACCAGAGGACAAAATAAATATTCAAGGAATCCATAGAACACCGCCTGAAAGAGATCCAAAAAGAGAAACTCCTAGGAACATTGTGGCCAAATTCCAGAGTTCCCAGGTCAAGGAGAAAATATTGCAAGCAGCTAGAAAGAAACAATTCAATTATTGTGGAAATACAATCAGGATAACACAAGATCTAGCACCCTCTACATTAAGGGATCAAAGTGCATGGAATAGGATATTCCAGAAGTCAAAGGAACTAGGACTAAAACCAAGAATCACCTACCCAGCAAAACTGAGTATAATACTTCAGGGGAAAAATTGGTCTTTCAATGAAATAGAGGATTTTCAAGCATTCTTGATGAAAAGACCAGAGCTGAAAAGAAAATTTGACTTTCAAACACAAGAATGAAGAGAACCATGAAAAGGTGAACAGCAAAGAGAAGTCATAAGGGACTTACTAAAGTTGAATTGATTACATTCCTACATGGAAAGACAATATTTGTAACTCTTCAAACATTTCAGTATCTGGGTACTGGGTGGGATTACACACACACACATGCACACACGCACACATACATAGAGACAGAGTGCACAGAGTGAATTGAAGAGGATGGGATCATATCTTTAAAAAAAAAATGAAATCAAGCAGTGAGAGAGAAATATATTGGGAGGAGAAAGGAGGAAATGGAATGGGGCAAATTATCTCTCATAAAAGAGGCAAGCAAAAGACTCATTAGTGGAGGGATAAAGAGGGGAGGTGAGCGAAAAACGTGAAGTCTACTCTCATCACATTCCACTGAAGGAAAGAATAAAATGCACACTCATTTTGGTAGGAAAACCTATCTCACAATACAGGAAAGTGGGGAATAAGGGGACAAGCAGGGTGGGGGGGATGATAGAAGGGAGGGCATGGGGAGG
Organism: Notamacropus eugenii; assembly: GCF_028372415.1. Classification (NCBI taxonomy): domain Eukaryota; kingdom Metazoa; phylum Chordata; class Mammalia; order Diprotodontia; family Macropodidae; genus Notamacropus; species Notamacropus eugenii. The sequence goes on along the minus strand of NC_092876.1, from coordinate 408,719,090 downwards.
AGAGTGCAATTCAAGGTCGACACTCATGGGGAGGGATAGGATCAAAAGAGAATAGAAGTAATGGGGGACAGAATAGGATGGAGGGAAATATAGTTAGTCCTATACAACACAACTATTATGGAAGTCATTTGCAAAACTACACAGATTTGGCCTATATTGAATTGCTTGCCTTCCAAAGGGAAGGGGTGGAGAGGGAGGGAGGTAAAGAAGTTGGAACTCAAAGTGTTAAGATCAACTGTCGAGTAATGTTCTTGCCACTAGGAAATAAGAAATACAGGTAAAGGGGTATAGAAAGCTATCTGGCCCTACAGGACAAAAGAGAAGACAGAGACAAGGGCAGAGAGGGATGATAGAAGAGAGAGCAGATTGGTGATAGGGGCAATTAGAATGCTTGGTGTTTGGGGGGGGAAGGGGATAAAAGGGGAGAAAATTTGTAACCCAAAATTTTGTGAAAATGAATGTTAAACGTTAAATAAATAAATTTAATTATAAAAAAATAAAAAATAAAAAAAATATATATTCCCCCCCCTCCAAAAAACAACAACAACAACAAAAAAAAACAGTGATATGACAAAGGACCCCACTTAGTAGAACTGGTCTTAGGAAAGCAGTGTAGATGAATGTCTAGGTCAGAGGAAATCTGTGGCCTTGAGGTCATATGTGGCCCTCTAGATCCTCAAGTGTAGTCCTTTGACTGAATCCACACTTCACAGAACAAATCCTTTTAATAAAAGGATTTGTTCTGTAAAACTTGGACTCAGTCAAAAGGCTGTGCCCAAGGACCTAGAAGGCTACAAGGGGTATCCAGTCTACAGGTTCCCGTACCTCTGGCCTGTGTGATGGCCTGTGTGGGATGATTACAAAACTGTCCTGTCTCAAAATATGCCTCCTACTGGCCTGTTGGTTACTGTCTTAGAAGTTGCCATAAGCGATTTATGCCTTTGGATTAATTTAAAATACAAATATTCCATGGGAGAGATATAATATTAAACCATTATTCATCATTTACAGCATTGCATGATGAACTTAAGCAGTTTATCATATTTATCAGATTTCTGGGAAAGACAGTTTAGAAAAAAGAGCATTTCTAGTTGTCAGATCCTTCAATTCTATTCTGCTAGTGCGTAATCTTAGACAAGTCATATAATAGCAGTGATACTTTACATTCACTGAGCTCTTTCACACAATTACCCTGTAAGGGAGGTAGGGTTTATTATGCCCACTTTTCTGAGGTGCAGAAGGATTAAGTGATGGGCCTTCAGTCAAATGGGCTAGTAAGTTACAGGAACACTATTTTAATTTTCAGATCTTTTAACCCTAGGTCTAGTAAACCACATATAAATTATTCAGATAATTAAGGCCAAAAGATAAGGTAAGACCTTCCTCAGAAATATCTATATATTCAAGGCTAATAATGCATTTATTTTTGTCTCAGTTATCCAGTTAATTTCCATAAGTTGGCCAGGTTTCCCAGTGCTAAACTCCACTCCTAGGCCAACTCTATACATTCAAGCCTTCTTGCCCTGGTCCAGAAAAACTGGAGGATTTAACCCTTACAGCTCTGCCCTGGATAGTATTCCCTATCCCCCACCCCCATTCCACCAACTGATGAATGTTTTCTCTGGCCTACCATTTTTTTGGAGGGGGGAGGTAATCATGTTTCACTTTACTGTCCCCCAGGCCATCTCCTTGCCAGCCACTTCCATCCAAACTCTCCTTTCAACATATATATATGTATATATATAATATGTACATTTTTTCTAGTTCTGGAACCATAATCAAATCAATATTGCAATTGCTTCTGAAAAGCACATGACAATCTACACCATTCTGGCTTCACTCACTATCCCTTTAATTTTTCAAACCAAAATACCCCAGCGATCAGTCCCCTATGTTTGTCATCTTCCCCATTAGAATTTGAGTTCAAAAAGACAATCTCTATTTTCTCCTTTGTACTGATATCCCTAGCATTTAGCACAGTGCTTGGAATGCAGTAAATGTTTAATAAATGATTTTTAATTCATCTATCCATCCATTCATTTATATGTAGGGTCAACCTTAAACATAATGGTATATTTTCTACTCTTCTGCTTGAATTGGTCACAGTAGCTTTAAATTCATCTGACCTGTTCCTTTTTCTCTCTTGTTTTCCCAGCTATCAGTGCCAACCAAGGTTCCATGGAGAAATTTTTCCCCTACTCTTTAATTTTCTCTCTTCCTCAACTTTGCCCCACAATTCCTGCCTTATACATGGCAAACACTTAGTCAGTCTCTATGGAAATCAAAGGTTTTGGTGAATACTTGTTAGCGGAGATCACTCACAGTCCTGTCTCTTCCCTATTCCTCTCCAAACTCTTGCAATTGGCAGCTCATGACAGGGAAAGGAGGGAGGGCCCTTCCTCTTATTTTTCCTGTCATTTCATAGATTTTTAAAGCTGCTCACAGCTACTTGGATCTCTCCCCTTTTTAACTTGCCACGGCTCCATCTGTCATTCTGAGAGAGCCAGGATCTAGGTGAGCCGGATGGCCAAATTGTACTGTCAAGGAATTGTCCCCTCGAGGAATAAGAATCTGGACAAACAGCTGGAAGGAACAACTATCTTTCCTTCTTGATTGTATTTATCAGGCAGTGGGATGGAGGGAGTGGAGAGGAATAAGCCAAAGGAACACTCAAAGTTTGGCTCATGAGCGGATATAGTTGTCAGAACATTGACTCCATCCTAGACCAGAGCAACCGGACCAGGATTGTTCAGGCGTATTGCTGGAAGGAACCAGCTTTTTCTCCTCCCCTGTGGCCAAATTCATTCCCAAGCCAATTTTCAGTGGGAGTTGAGAGCAACATTTGGGCCTCCCTATCCTGTTCTCAGCTCCCCTGCTTCTGCTTGGCACCAGCCTGCTTCTGAGGGCAATTTCTCTCTCAGTCTTTCTCCTGGCTCCCCTGGCACAAGCTCCAGGTACCCTGCTCCACCCCAGCAGGGAGTGTCCCTGCAGCTGGTGCCAATGACAGATTTATGAGATCATTTCATTGCTTTTCCGAGTAGGGTGAAAGAACCAGCGCTCACAATTCCAAGCAGACGGTGTACATTATTGGGCCTTCGTCTGCCTAATAAAATTACTTTTATTCTGTTTCCTATAGGTCTGAAGGGAATGGAAGATTGTGTTATCATCAGTCCTCAGCTTGGTACACAGGCTGAGGGTGTCATTTTTCACACCAAACTTAAAAACTTAATTTATCTCAGTGATTTCTCACTTTCCTTCCCCAGGAAACCATCAGTATCCGTTCTGGGGTTCTAAGGTGTGGCACACAGTCAATGCAATTTGGGGGTGTTTGTTGAAGCCACATCCTGGTCCCCAAAGGATGAAGCTGAATTGGGGCAGGGAGAAGTGTGGATCAAAAAAGAGCATGTGTCAGAAAAGTTTAATAAGCTTAATCTAAGATACCACTCTAGAATTTTAGATATGGCCCCACTAGAAATCCTTATATCTATTGTCTGAGGACTAGGCTAGCTAAATTCTGAGAGGCTCATTATCACTGGTGACAAGGTGATGAATTACTTCAGTCAGAGATACTCAGGACAATGCTCTTCAAAGTCCATGGTTCCCTCAATATTGGTCACATTATTGTGATAGTACCAGGATTTTCTTGACTCTACTTCCTTTGGCCCTGTTTTCTGATACAGATTGGCCAGAGTGTTTTCATCTTTCCCTGATGTCATAAAAAGTCCTACCCCTTGTAGTCTGGGCGTCTTAGACTTGGTAGGTGTTTGAGACAAAGTTAATTGCCATACTCAGATCATTTATTGACTAGAAGTGTTTGGGGGCTGTTTCAAGAAAAGCTAAGTGCCACCTTATCCTTGTTACCTATTACTGCTCTCTTAAGGCAAAGTAAATCTCCTTTGTTAAATTTTCAGTGACTTAGAAGCTCCATTCCATCCCAATATTGAACCTGAATTAAAAGGATATTATATTCATTCATTATGGCGCAATGGAAAGTTACAGTCATATCTAGAATCAGACGTCCTGGTTTTAATTCATGCATCTGAAGCTAGCTGTGTGACCCCGACAAAAAAATCATTTGATTTATTTTAAAGTTTTAGCATTATCCAGAAAATGAGAATAATATTATTTGTATTATGTTCTTCACAGTTGCTGTGAGTATATATATAGCAGGAGTCAAACCCCATACGTAGTTTTGTGCCTACATCTGAAGGATTTGTAATTTTGGGATAATGCAGTGATTTGAAGCAATTTGGAACTCTGTTCCCAAAGTCACTAAACTGTGTATAACCTTTGAATGAGTTGATGCCACTTCTAGGTCTAGACTCCAAAGAGATCACACAAAAAAAGAACCAATATTTACAAAAATGTTCATTGGGGAACTGCTAACAAATTATATTCTATTAATGTAATAGAATATTGTTGTGCCGTAAGAAATGGTCAAATGGAAAATTTTAGGATTAACTGTGAAGACCTATATGAACTAATGCAGAGTGAGGAGAGTGGAACTAGGGTATTTTTGTGACAATACCATAAAGCAAAACAGCTTTTAGAGACCTTAGAACTCATATAAATGCAGTGCCACACTATGATTCCAGAGGAACAAAGATGAAACACATTATCCGATTTTTGACAAGTAAGTGATAGACTTAACATTGAGTATGAGACATTAGGTTCTGAATGTGGCTAAGAAGGTAATTAGCTTCATGAGACTTTGTGTATTTGTTATGATCTCTCTGTCTCTCTGTCTCTGTCTCTCTCTTTCTCTCTCTCTTTCCCTCTCTTTCTCTCTCTCCCTTTCTCTCTCTCTTTTTCTGTGTTTGTGTGTCTCTTTGTCTCTATGTCTCCCTCCTTTGGTTTAATGGTGATATGGGGGGCAGGGAGTGAGAGGGAGAAAAGTGAAAACTTTTGAAAAAAATAATAAAATCAAATTTGAAGGGATGATGCAGCAAACCTTTGGTTACCATAACAGCTCCAGGCTGAGGGGGAGGGTGTTTCACAAATAACACATGGGAGGTTTCTGACTCCGGCCTCTAATAGCTTCACTCTTGATCTTGTCAGACAGGCAGATAGCTTCTGAGGGGTTAATAATCAGCTTTATTCTAGTCTAGTCTTCTCAGAAGGGCTATGGGAGAACATAGTCTACAGCATTCCCTACCCCTATGTCTAGATGGGGTCAATCGAGACAGGCACATTTGTGCACTCCCCTAAATTCCCTCAAGCCTCAATGGGGACCAGTTGAGGCACACATAGATTCCTCTATGGGTTCCCCATAGTTTTCTCCATGGACTCCCCCCCACCCCCACTGACCAGTGCCTACTTGCTTTTATAGGGCAATCAGACAAAGAAGGCATCTTGTCAACAATTAAGGTTAACTTTAGTAATATCGTCATTTTATGCAAGCATAGTAAATATCACATTATGTCACCCCTTATCTCACGGTGCAGCATCAGTAGGACTGTCTGTCACTATGATTCTAAGAATACTATCTAAAATCCTTGAGACTATTCTGGGAGTTATTATTGAACACCTGGAAACTAGACATGGCCATGGCCATGGAGCCTGAGAAACTAAACTCTAAGAGGATATCAAAATCCTCCTTACATACAGAGGGGATTCTGATCCAACATTTTGTCAGAATGAACTGACCACTAAACCAGTAAAAGTGACCCAATTAAAAAAAGAAGTGACACCTTGCTTCACCTCTCCCTTGTGACAAATAGCTCTCCCTCAATAGACTTCCCCTGGAGGGTGAAATGTAGTGTCTTTCCTCAACTCGGGCAGCATGGTGGCTGTGCAGGCATGGCAGCTGGAGGTCATTTATCAAGGCAAACTTGAACCTTAGACTGGTGGCTTCTGCTTAGTATTTCTTTGCCTAATTATAGTGACCAAGCTTCAACTCTGAAGTAAACATTTCTAGCTTTGGAGGCTATTTTGTGAATTCTAGAAGAACTGTATCTCCAGTTAGTTTGGAAGGACTCTTTTTATATCCCTTGTTATTTTTTTTGGAAGAGGAGATAACCCCTGGACGTGGGAGGAGAGGGTTTGGGGGGATGCAGGGAAAGAGCCTAAGCTCTGGCTTGGATTACTGAAATCATGAATCTGGGGGGAATTGTTTGGACCAGGAGTGGGGAACCTAGGGCCTCTAGGCCACATGTGGCCTTCTAGGTCCCCAAGTGCAGCCCTTTAACTGAGTCCAGTTTGCATTTAGGGTTAAGGTTAGGGTTAGCGTTCAAAGGGCCACACCTGAGGAGCTTGAAGGCCATATGTGGCCTCAAGGCCACAGGTTCGCCTCCCCTGGTTTACACAGTGCAGAGCTATGGTGAAATGCAGTCTTGCAAACCACATTATTTCTTTATTTTAAAAAAATAACAACCCTCCAGGAGATAGTAATCATAGTAATATTGTCTCTGCTGCTTGTTTTCTCTCAATGTGTGCTAAGGTCCACTGAGTGGGGCTCACCCCCTGACTTGTGAGCCAAACCTATCTGGCACAACCTCTCCCCCTGCCTCCCCTTCAGCCCTCATGGGGTAGGGGACCAAAGGACATGGCAAGATTTGCTACTCTATCTAAAAACATCAAGATGACAAATGAAAACGTTTTTTCTAAATGTGGCTGATCCATTGGATAGCCTCTATAGACCCATCCCCTGCAGAATCCATAGGGTTCAATCCCCATCATAAACAGAAAACTTTTCAACTTTCAAGGGCTATGTAAGTGTGAGTTATTATTGTTATTGTCTACAGAATGGATACAATGACGATTATAGGAGCGCACCTTGAACTGCAGGTCAATAAAAAGAAATAGTTCCCTTTCATCTCCCTTTTTCATTACCATTTTTGTCTGCTTTCATTTATTCTCCTAAGAGTAAAAGTGTTTCCACAGGACCTTGTTGGCAGTCTGAAGCTAATCTAATAAACTAATTTGAGCTGAGGTGTTAGGCTTTAAGGTTAATAACGTCTGGATGTGTTCTCTTTTCAAGATAATAGAGACCTTCAGTGCCTTCAATGGGTGACTAATGGTGATAATTTCATTTACTGTGGCAGGCCAACAAGGGAAATATTTTGTACAAGGAGCAAGCTTCTCAGCACCCTTCAAATCACATCATATAGACAGTTCAGAACATTGTCTTTGTTTAAAGCTGATCCGGGGGGGAAAACAACTCCTGACTAATAGGCAGAAATCCTGGCTTTCTACCTTTATAAACTTGGGCAAGTTCCTTAACTTTTCTAAGACATAATTTCCTTATCTGTAAAATGGGAATAAAGATACTCTTTCCTTTCCACTCAGAGGGTTATTGTGAGGATCAAAAGTCAAAATAAATGTGAAACCCTGTATACATGTGTATCCTAAATACATCATAGGTATTGTCTAATGGCAGAGGCTAGAGGTACGGAATAGTAGCTCTATCCTGGGTACAAGAGAGAAATTGAGAGCTTTCTCCTTCCCTCTTTCCCCTTTTTCCTTTCTTCCTTGCTTCCTTCCTTCCTGCCTTCCTTCCTTCCATCTATCCTTTCTTTCTCTTTCCCTCTACTACCCTCTCTTCCTTCTTCCATCCATCCCTCCTTTCTCCTCATCTCCTCTCCTTTCTTCTACTGCAAACATTAGAAGGAAGCTTGGTGGCTCAGTGAATAGAATACTGGACGTAGAGTCAGGAAGACCTGAGTTCAAATTTAGCCTTAGACCCTTAATAGCTAGGCAAATCACATAACCTCTGTGGGCCTTAATCTACTAGAGAAGGAAATGGCAAAGCACTCCAATATCTTTCTTTTGCCAAGGAAATACCATAGATAGTATGACCTTCAGGGCCACAAAGAGTCAGACACAACTGAACAATAACAAATATGCAAGAATTGTTCTGTGCCCTAGGGATAAAAGGATGCATAATTCAAACCTTGTCCTCAAAGTGTTTATAATCCAATGACGGGAAAATATATGCACATAAATAACTGATGAGAGGTGGGCAGAGATAAGTGGAAAAGTAGCCCAAGCAAAGTGCTATGGGAAATCTGAGGAAGCTCACTTTCATCTGGAGAAGGGGGTATGAAGTCAGGGGCAATTTCTCAGGGGAAGTTGCACCCAATTTGGCATTTGAAGAAAGAGAAGAACTTCCATATATAAAGATGATGGTAAAAGTATTCATTCTAAAGTTGACAGAGGGAGGAATATTTCTCCTTATGGTTGATTGGATTTATTTAATATCGTGGATTATTTTGGTTATAGCAAGTGAGGACAAGATCATAGACCCCAGATAGGTCCAGATAACTAACGTCTCTTTCCTCCATGGACACATCTCACCTTCTTGGACCTCCTAACTAATTTCCCCTTCTTTTAAGTGTATTGTTTGTCACAAAAGACTAAACTGAAGTTTTAAAAAAATGATCACTTCCTTAGCATTTATCACCCCAAAGAATACTTCATGAAAGGTGTATCCTGGGGCAGGTAGGTGGCTCAGTGAGTAGAGCACTGGCCCTGGAGTCAGGAGGGCCAGAGTTCAAATCCAGTCTCCGACATTTGACACACTTGTTAGCTGTATGACCTTGAGCAAGTCACTTAACCCCAAGTGCCTTACCTTCCCTCTCCCATCAAAAAAATAAAAGAAAGTTTCATTCTCATAGAATGGATTTGGATCTGTATTGGAGCCAACACATTTACCTAGTGCCATTACCTACTACCTCTTATCTCCTTTTATGGACCCCCTAAGTCACCTGGTTAAGAGAATAACACATATCTGCCCTTGGATATACCTCCACAATCATAGTTTCTAGAGAATTAGAACTAGAAAGGGCATAACATTATCTAGCTCAATTCCCTAATTTTACTGATGGAGAAATTGAGGCCCAGAGGGTAAGATGACTTGTACAAGACCACACAGATTTGGATGTAGCACCAGAGTCTCTGCTGGCTTTAGATCTCCTGAATTCTAGTCTGAATTTTTTCCCACTATACCACATTGTCTTATTCAGGATCAAAGGATCTAGATCTATGGATCTAGAGTTGGAACAGACCAAGGAGTCCAGCTAGTCTAACTCCTTTATTTTGTCTCAGTTCATTGGATAGTGTCCCTGTTCCCTCCTGTAACTCCTTAGAGAATAATCATTTATATTTTTAACTCTTTTTTCCCCTAGAGAAATACAAATGTCCTTTCTTCAATTTTGAATAAAGATTAAGCCATGTTCTATTTTAATTTTACAAATGACCAGCCATATCTCATAAAACTAGTTTTTTTTCCTGTGAATGATAGCCTTCACTCAATTTAATCATTTGTTGCTAAAATTTCTATTCAGATCCATTTACCAAATTTTACAAAAGTCCAAAACAAAAGGACAGAAGATATGTTCATTTGAAAATTCTTATTGGCTGCCATTGTGTTGAATGGAAAATTGAAATATGGTGTATCTTGAAACTCATTGTGTACCAGATTTGGTCAAAATCAGTAAAATTCTTTTTAAAAATTTTGGAAAACAAGTAGAAAGACTAACAAGCAAATAAAAATGCGGATTAGTGAATTAGAAACAGACTTTACTTAAATAAAATGCTTTTTTTACTTAGTGTACCATATTGCAGACTTTGGGAGCTAATACAGGGAAAGAAAGAAAGTCCCCTACTAGATCTACTAAATATCGCAAAGAAGCTTAAAACAACTCGAGTCATTCTGTCAGAGTAATACCAGTGATAATTGTCCAAAGATGTTTTAGGAGGAAAGGAGAAGTTTAAATGTAAAGTAGCTTCCAGTTTCCCAGGACTCTTCCCTCCCTCCCACCACCATGAATCAACACCAATCCCAAGGTCTGGGAGTCTCACTCCATTCCCCTAATGCTTCAAAGCCTGGTCCTTTTAGACCAAATAATCCTATAAAAACCCACCAGACTTTTACTGATTTGAGGGAGGAGGCTCCATTCATTCCAGCAAAGTATTCAATTCTACCTTAAGGCTCAGCAGACCTGACCTGTTGCCATCATACTCTCTGGCTGACCTTCATTTTATGAGCTGCTCACAAAAGCTCTATGCTTCCTTTTTCTGGGTTTCTGGTATTCTGAATCTTCCTAAGTCTGTATTGAGACAAAGAGTTAATAAAACTTAAATAAGGTCTTACTTTAACTCTTGGTTAAGAGCTTAAGAACAGAGAGAAGAACCTAGCTCATTTTTTTTTCTCGCTCATTTACCTGAGCTAAATTTGGAATCTGTTCTGTTGGTCACTAGCACAGCTAGCAAAGAATGAGGTCAGGAGAGAGAAAAACAAAAACATTTAGCAGTAACATATTTATTTATAGTAGAAAATGGGAGAAATCAGCAATAAGACATAGCATGTGAGAGGAGGTTTGCAAGGGGATGACTGTGGACATCAAGGCAGCAGAGGAGAAGTAGGGGAGGGTTGGAAACAAGGAGCCTGCAGCTCTAGCTTCCCAACCAATAAGACATTACTTGGGATAACCTTCAGGCATCCTTGTAGCCTTCCCTCATATTATCACCTCTTCCTAAACTGAAAATGATTTCTCTTTCATCTGATCTTATGTTACTTTACATCTATTCCTAATGATTTTAAAACATTCCATTTTGTATTGTGATTATTTGAATAAATAAACTGGATTTTAAACTTCCTGAGGGCAGGGTCTTGGCCTTACCTACCATTTTTCAGCTTCTAGTTTGGTGCTTTATACATAGTGGCTAATTTGCAAAAAATATTATGGACAAAATCCTCAACAGACATAAGCATTTCAGTATAGTTCTCCCTTCCATGTGGCGACTTTCTCTATCATGGTTTTGATATATTTTAAGTCGGCATTAGAAATTTGTGCAAGCTACAGATGACACATAAAGAAAGGTCTAAGGATGACAGAAAAAGCTTAGAAATTCAGAAATGCATAAAAGATATATATAGTATTATATCATATCAACCCAAATTTTATAATAAGGTACTGTAAACATCCCATAAAAGAAAAAGAAAAAAAAATTCAAACTTCTTCTTTGGTATGAAAGGAGGGCCAAAAAATTTTACATGGATTTTCCTGATTCCGGAGACGCCATTCTCTAACCCCACCCCACCCCACTCCACCCTCCCATGATGTGGAAGGGATAATTGTACAAAGAAAAGGATAACATGTCATGTGAACTTCTATTGCATATAGCTTGTTTTGAGAAAAAGTGCAGAGGAGTTCATAAACAGATACAGAAAATACAGGAGACACTCAAGTGACTGGTAAAAGCCCATTACTTCTATTACCTCTGAGGTAAAACCTCCCAGGAGACTTGTGGGAATAATGAACAGATTTCACTTGTACCTCAGTCTATACTGTTTGAACTCTAATTCATTCAAGGTTGAATTTTATGGCCAGCCAAGTCAAGCATGGCTCATCCTCCTGGCAGTGAACCAGCCTTCTCTAAGAAATCAGTAGATTCAGGAAGCACATCCCTTAACTAATGAGCACCCAGACTTCTCAATTACTCTGGAGTTCTTGAGCATAAAAGATAGCCATCAAGGCTGCAAACATCCATCGCAGGATTGCTGTTTGATCACCTGTGCCTAGGGAAGGAAATACATAGAAGAAGAAGCAGGTAAGGACTTGAGATCCTTTCTTAGGCTAACCCGGGCAAACATATACACTTGCTTTGTGTTCATGTAGCCCCCACCGATGCTGCTGGGAAGGAGGGAAGGGAGGAGAGAGCAAGCCCCCATCTTCTACTTTGCTAGAAGTCCAAGGGAAATCTGGAAGTGTCCTGAAAGAGCAGAAAAGAATGTGAGAATGGAAACTGTTTTCTCCTTCTAAACCTACTGAGAGGGAGGCTTTTCCTGTTCAGTCACTCTTCACCACCACCCCCAAGTTAGGGGTACCAATAGTGATCTAGATTCACACATGTACTTTAGCAAGGATCCCACTAGAGGGGGCCAGGGCGAAGTTTCATCCCCATACCTGCTTTCCAGCCATATCCACTTCATGCTACTGGGCTCTAACCTCTCACTCAGACTTAGACTCTAAAACTCTTCCCTGGCTTCTCATTGGTGGGGATTCACTATACCTAATCACTGTACCTCTAGTTGAGGCCATTATGTTACTCTATAACCTCCTTCATGCCACTCTTTTTACCCCCATTTTCCACCCCTACTTCTGGTAAGGGTAATGAAATAATGCTACCATTCCTGGAAAGGATGTGTCAATCACCCCATGACTTCACTCACCATTCTTTTGACTTCCATTACCAAAATATCCTTCCCTGACTCCTACTCCCATATTTATGTTGGTTTGCCCTATTAGAATGTTAACTCCTTGGGGGAAAAGACGGTCTTGCTTGTATCATATCTATATATATCATATCTATATATGATAGATATATCATATCTATATCATAGCACAATGCCTGGGTTTCTACTAAGCATTTTAATAAATGGATTATTTATTCATGGGATGGATCCCACAGGAGCTCCGATTGGGGGGGGGGGTGTTCCCTTGATTATTCTCACTTCAATTAACTTTAACATAGTAAAGACAAAATCACCCTGTTTGTTGGTGTTCCTTTCTGAACGTCAGAGCAGATCGTTAATGAATGTTTGTTGAAGAAGTAATCTCATGACTGAAAACTTAGAAACCTAAAGAGGATGGACATGAGATAGGTAACATTTCATGATCTCAGGAGGGATATGCTAGTGGACAAATGATATACAGCATGATAAAGAATATTGAAAGGCCGAATATTCCTTTCATCAGTCATACATTATTAATATATTGCAATATATATTAATGCAATATACATTTTAAGAATCTGTTCATGCAACTATTTTTTAACAGTTATTGTGCCCAACAGACAATCTTACACACCTCTTAGTCTCAAACCAAGTATTATGTGAGTCAAAGAGTCAGAAAACCGTATGCTTTTATAACCTTCTCCTTTTCTGTTTCTTGGTCTGATGGTGACCTGTGCAATTTGCTGATTCACTATGGGCACTGGCTGCTCTAATGTGGCTCCAGGTGGTTGGTTTTTCCTGAGAACTAATAGAACAGTCTTGGGCTAATGAGAGAAGAAAAACAGAAAGAGGCTTAGGTATTGAATCCAATCACCTCTCAATTATCCATCAGTGGCTTATTGGCAGACACATCTTTAATCTCTTTAATACCTGCCACTCCGCTCACAGTAGATGGCCAGCCGCACTTTCAGGAGCTATGTATTCTGAGAATGTAGGTGGATGTTAATAATAGCCTAAAGAAGACAATATTAGGAAGCTAAATCTGCCTTATTTTGTTTATTTTAAAAGAGTGGACAGATTATGCTGTCCTAAAAGATGATGCTGCAGACAGACAATAATACTAAAAATTCATATCTGCAGAGCAGCTTATGGCCACAAAGTGTCTATATACATTATTTCATTTGATCCTTGGTAAGGTAAGTGTTTTAGGTATTATTATCATATTATACAGAAGAAGAAACTGAGGCCTAGGATGGACTTTAAATGTGAACTTAAGTTACACTTGAGTGTAACTATGATCTCATTGATGTCCAGTCATTGCTGCTCATCCTGTTCAATGACTTTGTTTATATTCTCCCCTAAGTTCAACACAGGAAGTCTATTCAACATGATAAGACCTCTTCTTGCTTTCTCTTGATAGCACAGGGATACCAGTGGAGCACATGGGCCATCCATCAGTTATTCCCAGGTGTCTCCACAAGACCAGCCCATCTCTTTTTTCCATGAATATTATTTCTTTGGCGATAACCTTTATTCCATCATGGTAGGTATATTTTGTCGGCTGTTGCTTTTGTTCAATCATTTAAGTCATGTCTGATTCTTTGTGACTCCTCTTCTACCACCACCACCACCTTCTTTGGAGTTTTCTTGGCAGAGATACTGGAGTGGTTTGCCATTTCCTTCTCCAGTTCATTTTGTAGATGAGGAAACTGAGGCAAACAGGGTTAAGTGACTTGCCCAGGGTCACACAGCTAGTAAGTGTCTGAGCCCAGATTTGAACTCACAAAGATAGATCTTCCTGACTCCAGGCCCAGTCCTCTATCTACTGTACCACCTAGTTGCTCCAGAAAACTCACTAGGGGCTATAAAATGCCCTGGCAAATGTTGGGATCCCATGAATGAATGAATGAATGAATGAATGAATGAATGAATGAATGAATGAATGACAAAGTATTTGTTAAGGGTTTAATATGTACCAGGCCCTGTGCTAAGCACTAAGGGTGTAATTACAAGCAGTCAAGACAGTCGCTCTTCTCAAGAAACTTATATTTTAATAGGGCAAGACAACATAAGCAAGTAAGTGATCTCCAGGAAGGAGTGTTTTGAACAGTGAGTTCACAGAGAATAATAACTAGTAAATGATTCTTTATACTTCTTAAATTAAAAAAAATTTAATGAACAAATATTTATTTTCTCTCTCCTACTTCTAATGGGGAAAATAGAAAAATAAAAAGCTCATAACAAATATGCAGATTCAAGCAGAACACATTCTTACATTGACCATACCCAAAAAGGTGACGTGCCCTTTCTAGGAATCGTAGTACTAATTTGAGTACTTGTCTCAGAGTTAGAGTTGGGAAGGAGTGAGGAGGGGGAAATGTGCTAGTTAAGCAGGGTGCCATAAAGGGGGCTGGGAAGGGGTGATGTGGACCTGAATTGGGCTATGTAGGGTGAAGGAGGCACCACCTCTGATCTCTAAGCATTTTTATTTGACTGTCCCTCTGGACTGGAACTCCCTCTCTCCTCATCTTTGCTTCCTAGACTACCTGTCTTCTTAATCTCAGCTTTAGCTCTACCTAATTTAGTCCTACCTTCTCTAAGAAACCTTTCCCTGTCCTTGCCCAGGGTCAGAGTAAGGGTTGGAAGCTAGATTTGAATTTAGGAAAATAAGCCTTTCTGACTCCAAGTCTGGCATTCTGTCCACTGTGCCAACTAATTGTTTCTTAAAGAACTTTTTAAGAACTAATTAAGGAATTAATCTAAGTCTGAATGTATGTACATGTGCATGAGTCTGTGTTTATTCAGAGACTTCGTAAAGCTCTAACAATAACAACTGCCGTTGAACCCAATGGAATAGGATTACTGACACTTCTCTTTTCACTGATAAAAATAATAGCTAGCATTTTTGTTTGTTGTTGTTCAGATGTCTTAGTCATGTCTGTCTCTTTGTGACCCCATTTGGTATTTTCTTTGCAAAGATACTGGAGAGATTAGTCATTTCCTTCTCCAGCTCATTTTACAGATGAGGAAACTGAGGCAAAAAGGATTAAGTGACTTGCCAAGGGTCACATAGCTAGGAAGTGTCTGACATTGAATTTGAATGCAGGTCTTCCTGACTTCAGGTCTAGAGCTCTATCTACTGTGCCACCTAGATGCCTATACATATATATATACATATGAGTATATGTATATATGTGTGCATATATGTGTGTATGTATATATATATATGTATAGCTGTGTATATATTTGTACCCTGTTGTTTTCATGTCTTCTCCAGCATATTATGAAATCCTTGTGAATAGACACTGGCTTTTACCTTTCATTTTATTCTCAGTACTTAGTACCGTGCCTGGAACATGGTAGTCATTTAATAAATGCTTGTTAACTGGATGCTGACAGATCAGAGTCCAGGGGCACAGGGGTGGGACTTTGAAAATAAAGGCTATGAAGCAGATCTAGATAAAATGAGTCAAAGTTTCACTTTCAAAAGTGGTTGAACCAGTAGTTTGGAATACCCATTCAAGGAGTGCCGTGTGCATGTGTCCGAGGGGCTTTGATATTTCCATCATATTGGAGTGGAGGAACTGGGAGAAGTCCATTTAAAAAAGATAATGTATCTGTTGTTGGGAGCACCATGCTATGAGGCACTAGTTACAGAGACCAAATGAAAGTCGATACCATCTGTTGTCAGCTCAGAGAGATGTTTGGTAGGTAACTTCGAAAATATTTTCTTTGTGATGGAAAGAGAGGGCCCATCTGTTTTTTTGGATTTCTGGAGGAGGCCTCGCTCTCTCTGATCTTCCTTTCTCATTGTGCAGCACCCAAAATAATGCCCGTAGCTCTATTTATGAGGCTGCAAGTAGGATCATTCTTGCTGCAAAGCATGCTTTTACATCTGTTTAATTTTAACTTGAGCTCCATCCTGAAAAGCAATCACATATACTGATGATCTAGACAGAAGGCTTCCAGAGTCTTAACACCTTGTTAATTGGCTACTTAAAATCTCATGGAAGAGCAGGAGGCATCTTTGCATTTTTCTGCCTTTCTATTTCAGGAGATATTTTCTTTCTTTCCTTTTTTTTTAATCCCACTGTCCTAATTGGAAAATTTTTTGTTCTTTCCATTTTGTTGCAGTCTGTTTTCTTCAAGCAACTGTCCCAACAACTTGGCACTTGGCCATGTCTGGGATCCGGAAAACGTCAGACTTGGTTAGAAGAAAACACATAGTTCTTTAGCAGCTTGGGAGTTTACCAGCAGAGCTCATCTCATTGGGCCTGTCCACCTCTCCCATTTACTAAGATCATAGGGTCATTGCTGGAGAGTGGGAAGGGATCTTAGAGACCCTGTAGTCCGACTCCCTCTTTACAGAAGAGGAAATTGAAATCTATTGAAGTTACATGATTTGCTCATGAAAGTCAGAGGCTTTCTCCTTGAACCTTTATATAGTAGGGGAAAGATGTCTTGTTCTGGACTCATTTCTTCCTCCAACTCCTCTCAAAATTGACTTGCTCTACCCTGTTGCTTATCTTGGCTACATCTATAACTGGGTATGAAGGCACACCCAGGAAATTATTACACAGTAGAAAATTTTAGACTTCCAGTTGAAAGACTTAAACTTAATTTAATTCAATTTTACAATCATTTTATTAAGGATACAAACATAGATATGACCCAGACCCTGCTTTCATGGACCTCACAGCCTAACAGAAAGGAAAAATATTTAAGCAAGGAGCCAAGCCACAGGGAAGAGTATGATCAATTATTGAAAAGGAAAGATCTTGTTAAAGGGTCAGGAGAAATTCAAGGTGGGAGAGAGACTCCTTGTAGCTCAGAGGGGCCCATGGAGAGCTTCATGAAGGAGGTGAAAGTTAGAGTTGGGAAGTGGCTCCATTGAAGGAATGGAAACTAGTATTAGAAAAGGAACAAGACAGTAGAGCCCATAATGAGAACTGGGGAATGAGAACAGTCCAGTAGGTCTAGGATGTAGAGGACATAAAGATAGTAGGATAAAATAAGGCTTTAAAGGTAGGTGGATGCCAGATCATGAAGGCTCTTGAATGTTGGGATGCAGTTACAGTTGTTTGATGGGCAATAGAGTCATTGCAAGTTTTTGAGTAGAAGGGTGATGTGGTCAGAAAAGTGCATTAAGAATATTAATTGGACAGCTAAATGAAGAACAGAAGAATGGAGCTGGAAGACCAGTGAAGAGGCTCTTACAATGGTACAATAGTCACACGAATGTAAATGAAGCCCTAACCTAGGGTTGTTTGCAATAAGAATGGAAGAAGACATATCCTCATAGTTTTGAGATTTATATAGTAGGTGTTTAATAAATGCAGATTGTTTGATTGATTTCCTTGAGGTCAAATCCAGCCTCAGACAATTCCTAGCTGTGTGACCCTGAGTAAGTCACTTAACCTCTGTTTGCCTCTGTTTCCTACCTGTAAAATGGGAATAATGAAAGCAACTACCTCCCGGGGCTGTTGTGAGGATCATCCTATGCAGGCATCTTAGTCCTGATTTTTCCATATAATTCCAAAATTCTATGGGTTATTTTTCACTCATGTCTGCTTTCCTGTCCCACTGGAAAAAAAAGAAAACAGGAACCCCACCCCCAAAATGAATTTGGTTCTTCCTTACTTCAAGTCCCATACTCTATCCATTATGCCACTAGTGGCTGTCTTCAGGTTGTCTTCAACCTGGCTGTATCACTCCCAGCTGGACTTTTTTCAGACCAGGGTCTCATGGAAAGCAGAAGGAAGCTCTAAGATCTTATCCAAGTTCATGCTCTCTATGTACTAGAGATACCAAACCACCATCCTACTGCCAGCCTGCCCACTCCTCTCTTCTCTACACCCTCCCAATCCCTCAGCTATAGTCTAAGGTAGGAACCCTTGAGGAGATGCGTTGTAACCTGGCAATATCCTCTGGCCCTGCCTCCTTAGCACCTACAGCTATGGATGACCTAGGAAAGAAAGTTCTTGACAATGAAGTCCTTGGCATTGTTTAATGATTCAACATCAAAAACCAATGTGTTTGACCCAACAGTACCACTATTTGGTCTGTTTCAGAAGGTGATCAGGGAAAGAGGAAAAGGACCTATACGTTCTAAAATATTTATAGCAGTTTTCTTTGTGGTGGCAAAGAATTGGAAATTGAGGGGGTGCCCATCATTTGGAGAATGACTGAATAAGTTGTATGTGATTGTGATGGAATATTACTGTACTATACTTACTGCTGTAAGAAATGATGAACAGGTTGATTTTAGGAAAGACTTACATGAAATTATGAAGAGTGAAATGGGCAGAATGAATTGTATATAGTAACAGCAATATTGTTCAAAGAGTAAATGTGAATGATTAAGCTATTCTGAGTTATATGAATATTCAAATCAACTACAAAGGACCTATGAAGAAAGATGTTATTTACCTCTGAAAGAACTGATATATGGAACTATGCATCGTGTAGTTTCATATTTTTATGTCTATATCTACATATATCTGTGTCAAATGTTGGCTTTCTCTAGTGCGGAGTTGGGAGGGATAGAGGGAAACAGCTTGAAACTCAAATGTAACAAAAGGAAATTGAAAATAAGAGAAACCGATGTGATTTATATCAGTGGAAAGAAGATATTGCCATCTGCTTGGCTACTACAAAGCACCCTAAGGACTTTCCATCTAACTTGTGGCTGAAACCTCCTGTATGTGTCACCTCCTTCCTTAGAGTATGAACTCCTTGAGAGCAAAGACTGTCTTACTTTTCTATTTTCAGCATTCACAATTTTTTTTCATTCATTCATTCATTCACTATGCTGTGACAGGAAATTACAGCAGACAGGGCCATTTCTAGGAGTTGGTATAAATCAGTGTACAGCCCTCTACTTTCTTCACCTTTCTCTGCCAGTTTTTTTAAACTGTTGAAAAAAGTTTTTCAAAAGCATCAAGGGGAACACTGATGGGAAATGTTTTATAAACCCATCAGGTAGCCTGAGGGGTATTCTCTTTCAGTCAAAGGGGACAAGCCTTTATAGTCCAGAAGTTCAATCAGATGGACATTCTCTTGCTCTTCCCTTAGGTAAAGGAGAGGCTAGCCTGAACTGCCTAATTAGCTATGACCAGTATTACCAAGGATTAAACCCAAATGGAAAGTCTCATTGGACACTACATCATCTTCTGAAGCAACTGTGAATGAAAGGGCTGGAAACAAACCTAGGCCTGAGGCAAGGAACTATATATTGGCAGTTGGAAGGGACCTTACAGGACCATCTTGTCTAACCCTGTCATTTTACAGTTGAGGAAATTGAGGCTCAGAGAAATTAAGTGACTTGCTCAAGGTCACAAGTCACTAAGTGGTAGAGTGGAGATTCAAACCCAGGTCCATGTACACCAGGGCTTGTTTCATTTGGCCACATTGATTATGGCAAATAGGCAATTACAGTGGAACAGATCAGCCTGTGGGTCAGCACCAAGGCCAGCAGCGGAGTAGGCAAACAGAGTCAGAGAGAAGTTAGGTATAGTGGAGACAAAGCACAAGTCTTTGACTGACTCCCAGTCTGCTTCTGAGGAAAGATATTCTTTTTTTTATTATACATTCATAGGCCCTGGGCCAATAAAACTTCACCTCTCAGAACCCCCTCCCTCATACCACCTTGATCTGTACCTCTATTGTATTCATACAATATTATGTATTGTAGCTAATGGATTGTTGTCTCATCTCTCTATTACACTGAAAACTACTGGATGACTTAGTCTATAGGGCACTGGGCCTGGAGTCAGGAAGACCTGAGTTCAAATTCTTCATCAAACATGCATTAGCTGTGTGACCCTAGGAAAATCATTTAACCTCTGTTTCCTCAATCTGTAAAACAGGGCTAATAATAGCACCTATCTCCCAGGGTTGTGGTGAGGATCAAATAATATTAAGGTGCTTAGCACAGTAAATATCATATGAATATTAGCTATTATTATTGAAAGGAAGGGGCTCTGTCTTTTTTCCCAGAGCCTTGTAGAGTACTTTGCCTTCAAGAGGCATTCGATATTTGTTGGATTCAAGTGAATTGAGGCAAGTGTGGCATGGCAGCTCCCTCCATTCTCCCACACACACACCTCCATGGTCCTTAACCCTTGACAACCTATAATTGTGGTCTCCTAGTTCTGACAAGGGGTTTGTAAATATAGTTTACTTGGATGTTTACAAGACTCAGACTTTTAAAATTTTATTTCTTGTATAGCATCACCTAGGGAGAATCACTTCCTTCTCCCCAGCAGGTAT